>NC_052098.1:57768138-59018138 GCF_015852505.1 Tachyglossus aculeatus
TCTCCCAATCCTTACAAAGCTTCTGGTCTAAAAGAGAAGCTCCTTCCTTGCTCGTAGTGCATCATGCTGGCTTCTCCTGTGGCAATTGCCTCCGTTTTCAGCTATGTGGCATTGTCCAAGGCTTGTTTTTCTGTGTCCTTAGAATATTTTATCTGTCTGCCTTAGTTTCTATTTCCCAGTTTCAGTTCACCACCCAGTAGTTGTTTAGGCATCCTGCTGATGTCCGTTCTCCTCACGTCCCATCCAGTACAGCTGTATTGAAGGTAGCATAGCTTCGATGCTAGGAGGCTGACTTTAAGGACTTGGCTGCTTGTGATCTTGTCCTGCCATTTGATGTTGAATACAGCCTGTATGTGACGCTGATGGAACCATTCAAGTAGTTAGATGAGATGTCTGTGGGGAGTCCAAGGTGATACAGCCTTAGAGAAAGCACTACAGCCCCGTAGACCTTTAGTTTGGTCTGGAGCCTCAGAAACACATTGCTGTCACACTCATTTTACTAGTCTTCCAAAAGATGTGCTGGTCTTCCTGATTTGATTTTCTACTTCCCTATCTATTGTTGCATCATTGATCAGTGTACTGCCAGTAACAGAAATCTGTGACACAGTTTAGCTCTGTGTTGCCAGTATAGATTTTCAGTTTTGTGTACAGCTTCCCTTTTGCAGGCTGATATATTTCCACAATTTTCTTTAGACTTAGCCTGAAGTGCCTGGTTGATTCAACCATGCAATTTACAATCAGTGTGTGTGTGCGCGCATGTGTGCATGTGTGCGCACACCCCTAGGGTGTAGACACCTGCATACAGCAATTTTTTGAGTAACCGTCTCTAGGTTTCTGGATATTCTCAAAGTCTGTTGAGTTGGAAGTGTCCCAGCGGAGTGGACGCATATTCTAACATTTGCATCCAGGTCTCTTGTGATATCATCCAGAATGGCTGCATAGAATAAATTGAACAGGATTGGGCCCACTTGCTGCCTAGCTCTTTTGGATGGTGTTTCAGATGCTGCTTTTATCACTAGTGAAAGTTCACAACCTATCAAATGATAATCAGTTCAGGGCTTGGTACCACCTGTAGCAGTAGCAATATAAACATCCTTCAGCACTCTATTTCAGATGATGATTTAGTCAGTAAGGTGTTACTGCTTGGATCAATCAATCAATCAATCATATTTATTGAGTGCTTACTGTGTGCAGAGCACTGTACTAAGCGCTTGGGAAGTACAAGTTGGCAACATATAGAGACAGTCCCTACCCAACAGTGGGCTCACAGTCTAAAAGATCTTGGATCTTGGGTACATCTAAAATGTCTTTTATTTGACAATCAAAAAACCATGTTGGCAATTATGAGCTGTTGTATGGCACAATTGCCTCCCACCCTCTAACTGTGGGAGTCCCTCAAGGCTTAGTTTTGGGTCCCCTTCTGTTCTCCCTCTACACTTACTTCCTTGGAGAATTCATTCGCTCACACGACTTCCACTATCATCTTTAATAATTATAATAATAATTATAGTATTTAAGTGCTTACTATGTGCCAGGCACTGAACTAAGCACTGGGATGGATGCAAGCAAATCAGGATGGATACAGCCCCTTGTCCCATGTGGGGCTCACAGTCTCAATCTCCATTTTACAGATGAGGGAACTGAGGCACAGAGAAGTTAAATGACTTGCCCAAGTTCACACAACTAGACTGTAAGCTCATTATGGGCAAGGAATATGCCTATGAACTTTATTATATTGTATGCTCCCAAGCACTTGGTACAGTATACTCTTCACACAGAAAGTGCTCAATAAGTATGACTGATTGAAAAAATGATCCGGGCAGCTGAGTGAAGTATGGACTGGAGTAGGGAGAGACAGAGGCAGGGAGGTCAGCAAGGAGGATGATACAGTAATCAGTCAATCACTCACCTTTATTGAGTGCTTACTGTGTGCAGAGCACTGTACTAAGTGCTTGGGAGAGTACAATACCACTGAGTTGGTAGACACATTTCCTGTTCACAGTGAGCTTACTCTAGATGGTGAGACAGATATTAATATAAAGAAATATGGATATGTGCACAAGTGCTGTGGGGCTGAGGGAGGAGTAAATAAAGGGAGCAAATCAGGGCAATGCAGTAGGGAGAGGGAAAAGAGGAAATGAGGGCTTAATCAGGGAAGGTCTCTTGGAGGAGATGTGCCTTCAATGAGTTTTTGAAGATGGGGAGAGTAATTGTCTGTCAGACATGAAGAGGGAGGATATTCCAGGCCAGCGGCAGGACATGGGCAAGAGGTCAGTGGCGAGGTGGATGAGATTGAGGTAGAGCGAGTAGGTTGGCATTAGAGGAGTGAGGTCTGTGGGCTGGATTGTAGTAGGAGAGCAGCAAGGTGACTGATTGCTTTAAAGCTGATGGTAAGGAATTTCTGTTTGCAGAGGTGGATAAGCAATCACTGGAGATTCTTGAGGAGTGGGGAAACATGAACTGAAGGGTTTTGTAGAAAAATGATCCAGGCAGCAGGGTGAAGTATGGATTGAGAGGTGGGAGACAGGAGGCAGGGAGGTTAGCAAGGAGGCTAATACACTAATCAAGGTGGGATAGGATAAGTACTTAGATTAACGTGGCAGCAGTTTGATTAGAGAGAAAGGTGCAGATTTTAACGATGTTGTGAAGGTCAATTCGACAGGATTTAGTGATTGAATATGTGGGTTGAATGAGAGAGAGGAGCCAAGGATAATGCCAAGGTTACAGGCTTGTGGGACAGGAAGGGTGGTGCCACCATCTACAGTGATGGGAAAGTTGGGAGGAGGACAGGGTTTGGGTGGGAAGATGAGGAGTTCTGTTTTTGACATGTTAAGTCTGAGGTGTCAGCAGGAAATCCAAGTAGAGATGTCTTGAAGTTCAGGAGGAAATGCGAGGCTGCAGAGAGGGAGAGAAATCAGGGCTGGAGATGTAGATCTGGGAATCATTCACATACAGGTGGTAGTTGAAGCCATGGGAGTGAATGAGTTCTCCAAGGGTGTGGGTGTAGATGGAAAATAGAAGGGGACCCACAACTGAGCCCTGAGGGACTCTCACAGTTAGAGGTTGGGAAGCAGAGGAGGAGCCCCTGAAAGAGAATGAGAATGAGCAGCCAGAGAGATAACACCTGATGGTTTCAATTTTCTTGATGTGGCCAGGTCATTAGGGTTAAAAGATGGGGGAGGCACGGGGACAGGAGGTTTGAGGAGGGATTTAAACATCTGAAGCAACTGGCGAGGGCAAGAGGTATTGGAGTCAATAAGGATGGAGAAAAATTTTGCCGGGTAGAGTAAAAGCATGCAAGGATTAACTTGAGACGGATGAGGTCAGCTTGATATCTGGATTTCCCCCAGCGACACTCTTGCGGCTCATGCACAAGAGTGAAGGAAGCAAACTCTGTATGTGATCCAGAGCTGTGGGTTCATGGTACGAGATCGGCGAAGATCCCTTCGGGGAGCGACTGACTCGAGTTTAGTAGAGAGAGTGGTGTCATTTTGGTCATCAAGGAAAGGTAGTTTGGGTATGGAGACTAAATGGGGCGTGATGATGAGAAAATTGGATGGGGGTCAAAGGATTGGAGGTCTCTGTGGGGGAACAGGACAGATTTGTGGGGACGGTGCGTGTGGGAGAGAAGGCAGGTGAGGATCTTGTGGTCAGAGAGAGGGATTTCAGAGTTGGTGAGGGTAGAGATTGTACAGTGACTAGAAATGATGAGATTGAGTGTGTGTCCCAGTTGGCGAGTGGGCGAGGTGGGGTGGAGCAGGAATCAGTGGATCTGAGGAGTGATAGAAAGTGGGCAATGGAAGGATCATTGGGAATATCTATGTGGATATTGAAGTTCCCAAGGATCAATGTAGGGATGGAGAAAGATAGAAGGAATGCTACAAAGGGATCAAAATGGTTTAAAAAGTCAGAGGTGGGGCCTAAGGGAGCAGTAGATGACCGTGACTAATATCTGGAGTGGGTGGTAGAGGCACATGATGGCCTTCAGAGGAAGGGAAAGAGAAGACTGGAGTAGGTGGAATAGCTACTGGTGGGCAGGAACCATGTATTGAACTCTCCCAAGCACTTGGTGCAGTACTCTGCACACAGAGGATCTGGGTTCTAATCGAGACTCCGCCACTTTTCTGCTGAGTGACCTTGGGCAAGTCATTTCACTTCTCTGGGCCTCAGCTCATTCGTAAAATGGGGATGAAGACTGTGAATCCCACGTGGGTCATAGCCTGTGTCCAACCTGATTATTTTGTATCTACCCCAGTGATTAGTACAGTGCCTGGCACATAGTAAGGGCTTAACAAATAACCATTAAAAAAAACCAAAAACAACAAAACGGCTACACAGTATTGTACCAAACCAAGGACTTCTTCGCAGTTCTCGAGAGTGTGTATGGATCCACAAACATACACCACCACAGCTCCACTGAAGAGTAGAGATGGCTGCATTCTAATAATAGACAAAGAGGAAAATCATAAAGAGATGGCACACGTAAATGATTTCCTTAAGACAACTTTTTCCATTGAGTATGTTTCTCTACGCAGAATCATTTGCCAAATGAAGAATGGATTTCACTCCAACATTTATGGAAGTCCTCATGGCAGTTAAAGCCACAAAGAATAACAAAACTCCAGGATCTGATGGTGCATATGGAACACTGAAGAAATGCCTCAGGATTTCACAGATGTTGCCATTATCACCATCTTCAAGAAGAAAGGTAAGAGAGTTGACTGCAACCACTGTTTTGGAATCTCAATGCTTTCCAGTGCTGACAAGATCCTAGTTAAAGTCCTCTGGGATTGAGTATTAATAATAACAATGTTGATAGTGGCATTTAAGTGTTTACTATGTGCCAAGCACTGGAGTAAATACAATACAATCAGATGAGATATGGTCTCTGTCTCATGTAGGATACACAGTCTGAGGGAGGGAGAACAAGTATTTAATCCCCATTTTACTAAAGAGGAAACTGAGGCACAGAGAAGTTAAATGACTTGCCCAAGGTCACAGACCAGGCAAGTGGTGGAGCTGGGATTAGAAATCAGAGCAAAATATCTACAAAGGAACTCCTCATCTTCTCTTCCAAATCCATTCCTCCATCTAACTTTCCCATCATAGTTGACAGCATCACCATCTTCCCCATCTCTGAAGCCCCCAGCCCCAGTAGATAGGGAGAATGGTGGTGTTGTCAACAGTGATGGGAAAGTCATGGGGGGATGAGAGAATTTGGGAGGGAGGTGTGCTAGTGGAAAGAGCATGGGCCTGGGGGTTAGAGGACCTGGGTTCTAATCCCAGCTCCACTACTTGTCTGCTGTGTGACCTTGGGCAAGACACTTAACTTATCTGTGCCTGTTATCTCATCTGTAAAATGGGGATTAAGACTGTGAGCCCCATGTGGGACATGGACTGTGTCTAACTTGATTAGCTTGTATCTACCCCAGGATTTATTACAGTTCCTGACACATACCATTTAAAAAAAATGAGGAAAAACCTGCAATAGTTACCCATTCCTTTCTGCATCAAACAGTAAATCCTGAACTCAATAAATACCATTGATTGATTGGATTAACACTGGCTTTAAGGCACTCAATCTGGATCTCTCACCGCCTTTGAAAGCATTATATTCAAACTCTTTATAGAGTTTCATATGGAATTTGACATAAAGAAATTTCCATATTTTCAGAAAATGTTCATTAAGCAGCATTTTAAAATGCCTGTTAATTCCTCTCCTCAAGAGTTAATTAAAATATCTACCACATCTTGAGGAAAAACATTGACTTGTTATTCAATATGAAAAACAAATGAACCACCTAAAATGCCTCTCAAAATTTTTCTCATGAATCTACCACTGACTTAATAAGAAAACAGTAGATAAAATGTAAAATGCTCACTCTTTTTTCAATACTTAACAATGGGCAAAATTCTTTGTTTTAGAATACTGCCAGTTTTGTGTGAATGCCTTAGCCCTGAAATCCAGGTTTCAGACCCATGTTCAGTTCTTGGTTATCAGTTTAGGCTTCTGGAAACTAGTAGATGAGAGATGTGTAGTGATTAGTTGTGCATTTTCTCCCCAAGCAGTTGGTGGAAATATTGGGGCTTAAAGTTGAGGAGGGGAAGGGGTTGGAGGGTAAGAGCAAGTTGGAGATAGAGAGAGGGAAATCTTCTGGTTTTTGCCTCTTGGACTTTAAAGAATTGTACCAGAAGAGGAAATTTAGGAGATCTTCAGAGCCTAAGAAGAGAATACTTCATGGGGCTTTAACAGGGAAAGGAAAATCTTGGGGTAGTAACCGGAGTGTGTTCTTTATATGCCAGTATCATGACATTTAGCTAGTCCTTTAGCATCGTGAGCAGCAGCAGCAGCATCTAGTGTCTAGAACATGGGCCTGGGAGTCAAAAGGACCTGGGTTCTAATTCTGGCTCCTCCACATGTCTGCTGAGTGACTTTGGGCAAGTCAGTACACTTCTCTGTGCCTGTTATCTGTAAAATGGGGATTAAGACTCTGAGCCCACATGGCATGTGTCCAACCTAATTAGCTTGTATTTACTCCAGCACTTAATGCAGTGCCTGGCACATAGAAAGCACTTAACAAATACCATTAAAAAACCATTCTCATGAAAAACTAGGAATTTTTATAACTTAATTTTGCCCTTCAGGATATTCCTCAGTGCTGTGACAGAGCTTAATTATTTTCATTTTATAATGGCTTTACATTTAGCTTGTAAAGATATATACATTTTAAATGATCAGGGGTATTTTATTGAGTGTTAAGCAGTTATGTTACATAATGCCAGGGGCAGGTAATAAGAAAGTAAAAAAAGAATGGGAATAGTTTTCTTTTGAACTCTGAAATCGTGTCCATTTTGTTTTGGGCCAGATTATTTGAAGGATCCTTTACTTTAGAAGAAACAAATGTCAGCATCCTTCAAAATACCCAACTAAAAAAAATGCACAACTCAATGTGATCACATAGATCTCGGCTCTGAGAATGGATTCTAAAATGTTGCATTCTTAAGTAAATAGAAAGAAGATACATCATTAATAGAGGGGAGTTCACCTGCGCAAATAAAAAACCAGAACTTACTACTCATGGCAGAAATGAATATTCAGTCAGTCAATCACATTTATTGAGTGCTTACTGTGTGCAGAGCACTGGACTAAGTGCTTGGGAGAGTACAATATGACAGACCCAGTCCTTGTCCCTCATGGGGCTCGTGGTCTAAGTGGGCAGGGACCACGTCTACCAGCCCTGTAAGTGTTGTACTTTCCCAAGTGCTTAGTACAATGCTCTGCACACTGTAAGTCCTCAATAAATACCACTGATTGATTAATGAATAGACTTGAGAGTCTAACTCATGATTTGAGTTCATTCATTCATTCAATCATATTTATTGAGCACTTACTGTGTGCAAAGCACTGTACTAAGCTCTTGGGAGAGTCCAATACAACCATTTATTGTACTTACTGGGCGCAGTCCCTGTCCCACATGGGGCTTATGGTCTTAATCCCCATTTTACAGATGAGGACACTGAGGCACAGAGCAGTGACTTGCCCAAGGTTACCCAAAGATACAACATGCTGAAACCCGGGAGTGCTTTCCAGAGATGTGGCAATGGGTGTGTCACTGTGGTCCAAGATCCTGGGAGAATGGAGAAAACACTAAGAAGGAATGACTAGAAAATCAGAGGCTAGGTTAGTCAAGGTTGGTAGATTAAGGCCGAATTGAGCAGAGAAGTACACTAAACTCTGACATAATGCATCCTTTTACTATGCATTTTGGCTAGCATGCTGATAGGGAATTAGAGAGCATTCTTCTGACAATGGGATTCAGCTTACTGCAATATGGAAGAAATGATTTGAGTATGCACATGTTCATGGTGTTGAACAAGATGAGTGCTACGATAATAATGATAATATGTATTAAGCGCTTCCCGTGTGTCAAGCCCTGTACCAAGCACTGGGATAATAAAAGATAGTCAGATCAGACACAGTCCCTGTCACATATAGGTTTCACAGTCTGAGATGGAGAGAGAATGGGTATTTTACCTCCGTTTTATAGAGGAGGAAACTGAGTCACAGAGAAGTGAAGTGACTCAAAGTGACTTAAAGTGACTCAAAGTGATACAGAAGGCAAGTGGCAGAGTCAGGACTAAAGCCCGAGTCTCCTGACTCTTCGGCCCGTGCTCTTTTCGTTAGGTCATACTGAATACAAGTTTCCCTTAATGTGGAGTACTGCAAGAACATAAGCCTCATATTATAGAACACAGGAGTGTAGTTGGGGGGAGTAGGTCCCCTATGTGCCTAGCCTTATCTGTAGTCAGAGGTCCACATCTACTGTCTGAGCTAATTTTGGGTGGCAGGTACAGAAGGGTGAGAAGCAATGTGGCCTAGTGAATACAGCACAGGTCTGGAGATCAGAAGGACCTGGGTTCTAATTCCAGCTCTGCCACTTGTCTGCTGTGTGACCTTGGGCAAATCACTTCACTTCTCTGGGCCTCAGTTACCTCATCTGTAAAATGGGGAGTAAGACTGTGAGCCCCATGTGGGGCATGGACTGTGTCCAACCTGATTAGCTTGTATCTACCCCAGTGCTTATTACAGTGTCTGCACATAGTAAACGTTAAACGTAAACCATTAAAAAAAAAGCATAAAGGATTAAGAGACCTAAGGAAATGTAGCCTCAGGGACAGGCATTCAGCACTTTTGCCTTCCAGCCATTCTGAAACACATAAATGAGGCTTTTTGGTGGTAAACTGGGACATAACCTTGCTTTTTTTTCCTGCTTATTGTCAGTCCATAGCACTGTACTCTCTGCGAAGTGATTCATAATCATCTGCATGTCTTTTTGGGTAATAATAATAATGATGGCATTTGTTAAGCACTTACTGTGTGCAAAGCACTGTTCTGTATGTTTCTCTAGAGAGCAATCACCAGAATGTAGTAGTTCTTGGAAGATGTTTGATGATGCTTATAGCTTGTGGAGCTGGGAGAGTTTCTCAGAGGATCCAAAATGTATTCTGATACCAGGTACCTCGTTGCATCCTCAAGCGTGGTGCCATAGAGTAGATGGAACAGACTGGAACTACCTTGCTTACTTCTTACAGTGATGGGGAAAGGGTCAGACAGGCATTTTCAGCTAAATTCAACCAACCTCGTTGTGTCTACCAACTCAGCTATATTGTACTCTCCCAAGCGTTTAGTACAGTGCTCTGCCCACAGTAAATGCTCAATAAATATGATTGGATTGTAGAGGAGCCTGAGGATCCTGGTGAATTCCTTGGGTTAGTCAAGTTTTCTGGTAGTTTCTACAATTAACTCTCACACCTTTCTTCTCCCCTCTCCTGTCCATGCTTTACTCGGGTGCCTGTATTATTTTCCTGAAAAATTGTTCTGTACACATCTCCCGACTCTTCAACACCTTCCAATGGTTGCCCATCCATCTCCACATGAAACAGAAACTCCATACTATCAGCTTTAAGGCATTCAATCAACTCTCTCCCTCTTCCTCATTTTTTTTCATTCATTCCCCACTGTGACCCAGCCAACAAACTCTGGTCCTCTAACACCAACATACTTACTGTGCCTTGATCTTGTCTCTCTCACTGTTGACCCCTTTCTCACACCCTCCCTCCTGCCTGGAACTCCCTCCCCCTTCATATCTCACAGAACACCACTCTCCATGTCTTCAAAACACTACAAAAATCATATCTCCTCCAGGAAGCCTTCCCTGACTAACCCTTCATCTCCCCATCCTTTTCTCCCTTTTATGTCAGCTATGCGCTTGCATTCATATCCCCGGCACTTTGATATTCACCTTACCCCCAGAGCATTTATGTTTGTATCCTTATACTCTGTTGCTTTCCCTGTGTGTAATTTATTTTTTTGTCTGTTTCCCTCACTAGATTGTAAGTTCTCTGGGGGTGGGGATCATGTCTACCAACAGTATTGTATTCTCCCAAGCACTTAGTACAGTGCTGTGCACACAGTGACCGCTCAAATACCATTGAAAAAAATGAAGAGCTTGCCATTCCTTACACTATAAACAATGCTGCCTTTTTTACTGAATTTCTAGAGCCCTGTGAGAATATTGCATTTTGGAAGCAAGGCAGCATTGTTCTTCATATATGTGCACAACTACTTCTGCAGACAGAATGCTGTCCTCATATCTTCATAAGACTATTGGTAATGAAATTATATTGAAGATACGAATGTGGAAGATAAAAAAACAAAAGAAAACAGGCAGCAGTATTCAAAATTATTGATTTTTTTTTAGTCTGTGCAAATAGAATGATACTGCTGTACTGAGGCAATGTCACTAGATTAATACAGGGTACATAGTAGGAATTTTCAGTAAGAAAAGTGTAAAACCCAATATTAGTATGGCTCATATCTGGACAGTGACTTTTAGTTATACCTCTCTTGTACCTTTCAAATTTTACTGTAATTTAATTAGGCTACTTTTGGAAAGTAAATAGAAATCCCAGCCACCAGAATATGCAACACAGAATAGAGTTGTTGCTCTGAGCAGCATATAACAACCCTTTTCGCATGATGCAGGATGTCTAGCCTTTCTAACATCTGAGGATGGTATATTTCTTTTTAGCGTATTGGTTTCAAAGCTGTGAAAACTGATTCAAAGTATGTTGAAAAAAGTTTAGTATTTTGGGGATTTCAGGCTCAGCTCATAGTATTTTTTTTAACAATGGAATTTTACTCCCAGGGAGATTTGATCTTGCCTTTATTCTAATCACATCACTTTTCACGTTATCCTCATTGCAGTCACTGTTCCAACCAAAGGAGCTGGAGCACTGAAAGAGTTCTTAGAGGTTAGTGTTCGCCCTTTATCTAGTAATCAGCTGCAAACTGTGAAAAAAATTATCACTCTGGTTTTAAACGCCCTAGAGAGAAGGGGTTGATTTAACCTTTCGCTTTATCTTTAAGAAGAGTGACATATGACTTTCCGCCCCGACCTTGTACAGTAAACAAGATTTGAAATCTAGTACAGCTCTCAAAAACTAGCTTAAGTAAACTATGGTGATGAGCAACAGGGACAATTGAATGGATTTTTTTTTCCAGTGGAATTTGTTTGGTTTAGTCTAGTTCAGTACAATACCATGGATGTTTAGAATACTAGGTTTCTTTTTCACTCAATCTGTGTTTTAGGATTTTCTGGCCTAGGCATACAACCAAGACTCATCTGTCATTTTTGAAGCGGACTCTATCATCATCATCGTGCCACAAAGATCATATCTACTGTCACAGGATAAGTCGTATGACAAGTCACATTGTGATTCAGGGAGTATTCAGGGATGGTATTTAAGTGTTTACTTTGTGCCAAGCATTATAATAAATGCTGGGGGAGATTCAAGTCTACTTTGCTCAGGCACATTTCCTCTCCCACATGGGGCTCGCAGTCTAAGAGGGAGGAAGAACAGGCACTTAATCCCCATTTTACAGATGAGAAAACTGAAACACCGAGAAGTGAAGTGATTTGTTCAAGGTCACACAGCAGGTAAGTGGCAGAGCCAGGACTAGAACCTGGTTCTCCTGCCTCCAAATCCTGTGATTCTCCACTGGGTCTTGCTGCCTCCCACACATGTTCTTCAGTTGTCTGCCCAGAGAGATTCTGGCTAGAATCTTGCTCACAGTGAAAAGTAATGAGATGCCCTGACAGTCACCTCTCTCCCATTTCTTCCTGAAGATGATGATTCTAAAAGCATCTTTGAAGTTGTGTGGCTTTTCTTCAGTGATCCATACATTGAAGAGTTGCTCATGCAGACGCCTGAGGATTAGGATCCCCGTCTTGTTTGTAGAATTTTGCAGGAATGCTATCAGATCTTGGGCCTTTTCCATTTTGGGGGATTTAGACTGAGGGGGTCTCAAAGAGGAAGGTAAGAGTTTGGATCGAAAATTTTATCGGCAGCTGGTATAAAGAGCAAAGGATTACACTGATACTTTCACGATTGCTTTTGCATTCCATACCAGACCAAACATTTGTGTGGCATTCTCTGCAAAGCTGGGACTGGATCGCAGAGCTCTATGTTAATTCATCTCACAAGGCCTTGAAAGAGCATGGGTGAATTTAGGGGGTCCACAAAGTAGGAGGTTGTGTCTCCTTTTGGCTTCCTCTTGCCTTCGGAAAGGACAATGCAGTTGATGACCAATCCTACCTAAATGGTCCAGGGTCTGGTAACGAGGGAAAGAGCTGCAAATCCAAAGTCACAGCCAGGCTCCCTAATGAGAATGAAAGGCTAACAAGGGTCAGGGGGAGATCTTAAGACCACCCATCCCCACCCCCTTAATTCTAAGAGCAGATTGAAAGCTCCTTGAGATCAGGGAGCATGTATTTTGCTATTGGTGAACACTCTCAAGTTCTTAATATAGTATGCTGCACAAAGTAGGTGCTCAATAAATACCACTGATGGATCACATCCAAGCCATCACCAAAACCTGCCGGTCTCAGCTCCGCAACATTGCCAAGATCCGCCCTTTCCTCTCCATCCAAACCGCTACCCTGCTCGTTCAAGCTCACATCCTATCCCATCTGGACTACTGCGTCAGCCTCCTCTCTGATCTCCCATCCTCGTGTCTCTCCCCACTTCAATCCATACTTCATGCTGCTGCCCAGATTGTCTTTGTCCAGAAATGCTCTGGGCATGTTACTCCCCTCCTCAAAAATCTCCAGTGGCTACCAATCAATCTGCGCACCAGGCAGAAACTCCTCACCCTCGGCTTCAAGGCTCTCCATCACCTCGCCCCCTCCTACCTCACCTCCCTTCTTCTACAGCCCAGCCCGCACCCTCCGCTCCTCTGCCGCTAATCTCCTCACTGTGCCCCGTTCTCGCCTGTCCCGCCGTCGATCCCCGGCCCACATCATTCCCCTGGCCTGGAATGCCCTCCCTCCCCACATCCGCCAAGCTAGCTCTCTTCCTCCCTTCAAGGCCCTACTGAGAGCTCACCTCCTCCAGGAGGCCTTCCCAAACTGAGCCCTCTCCTTCCTCTCCCCCTCGTCCCCCTCTCCATCCCCACCATCTTACCTCCTTCCCTTCCCCACAGAGCCTGTATATATGTATATATGTTTGCACGTATTTATTGCTCTATTTATTTATTTATTTTACTTGTACATATCTATTCTATTTATTTTATTTTGTTAATATGTTTGGTTTTGTTCTCTGTCTCCCCCTTCTAGACTGTGAGCCCACTGTTGGGTAGGGACTGTCTCTATGTGTTGCCAACTTGTACTTCCCAAGCGCTTAGTACGGTGCTCTGCACACAGTAAGCGCTCAATAAATACGATTAATAATAATAATAATAATTAAGTCAGTATTCCTGGATGGGCAAAGTGTGGGCCTTCAGAGCATAGCGTGGGACAGAGGGCGAGGTCTCTGAAGCCTGTCAGAAACAAGAAAAGAGCAAGGAGCAGCACCAAGACCTCTGTAAGGTTTTCATAGATCTTACCAAAGCATTTGACCCCATCAGTAGATATGGATGCTTGAAATTCCTTGGAAAATTGAGCTGCCCTGAAAAGTTCATTAAAATCCAAAGACCAGTTTATGATAGCAGCGTGGCACAGTGGAGGGAGCAAGGGCCTGGGAGTCAGAAGGTCTTGAGTTGTAATTCCACCTCTGCCACTTGTCTGCTGTGTGGCCTTGGGCAATCCACTTCACTTCTCTGTGCCTCAGTTACCTCATCTGTAAAATGGGGATGAAGACTGTGAGCCCTGTGTGGGACAGGGACTGTGTCCAAGCCAATTCGCTTGAATCCACCCCAGCGCTTGATACAGCACCTGGCACATAGTAAAGTGCTTAACAAATATAAGAAGAAGAAACAGCAGCAGCAGAAGAAGAGAAGCAGCGTGACTCAGTGGGAAGAGCACGGGCTTTGGAGTCAGAGGTCATGGGTTCAAATCCCGGCTCTGCCAATTGTCAGTTGTGTGACTTTGGGCAAGTCACTTAACTTCTCTGTGCCTGTTACCTCATCTGTAAAAATGGGGATTAAGACTATGAGCCCCCTGTGGGACAACCTGATCACCTTGTAACTTCCCCAGTGCTTAGAACAGTGTTTTGCACAGAGTAAGTGCTTAATAAATGCCATTATTAATAATAATTATTATTATGAATGCATGGTTGGCCATGTCAGAGCTGCGGGGGGAAGGGGTTCTGTTTGACCCTTTCCCCATCAACAATGAGAATGTGTAGTGGGCCTGGTGCTGTTCAATTTATTCTACACAGCCATGCTAGAGAATACAATAAAAGGTCTGCATATAAGATACACTTCCACTCCTTTGGAAAACTCAACTCAGCTTCTAGACTGTGAGCCCACTGTTGGGTAGGGACCATCTCTATATGTTGCCAACTTGTACTTCCCAAGCACTTAGTACAGTGCTCTCACACAGTAAGCGCTCAATAAATATGATTGATTGATTGATTTTACATGTCATACAGAGACCGAGAGATGACAGTCACAGGACTTGCTGAATACAGGTGACGGTGCCTTGGACTTTGCCAAATTATCCAGGTGTTACAGGCAGACAAGTAGTCTAAAGGAAACTAAGTAATGTATCATACCCAAAAATCTACCTTGGGCAAGTCACTTAACTTCTCTATGCCTCAGTTATCTCATTGGTAAAATGGGGATTATTGCTGTGAGCTCCTCGTGGGACCTGGACTATGTCCAACCTGATTACCATGTATCTACCTCAGTGCTTAGCACAGTGCCTGGCACAAAATAAGTGCCTAACAAATACTATTAAATAAAATAAAAGCTAAGCACCATCAAGAATTCTGTTTCCTAGGTAACACACTATCCAACGATTAAAGGATAGACAAAGAAATAGAAAATTCAATCGAGAAGGCCAGCACATCTTTATGGGAGAAGGTCCAAGAGGGTAGGTTGGCAACACAACATTAGGCTCCAGGTGAAACTAAACGTATCCAGAGCCATAGTGCTGTGCACTTTTTCTCTGGTTGTGAAGCCTGGATTCCCCAGAGATACCACATAGGACTTCTTGATTAGTTCCTTCAGCATCACTTACTGACTAGATTTACCACCAACTGATAAAAGAGGATCACAGAAATCAAAGTCCTAGACTGAAGTCAGCCTCCTACCACTGAAGCTATGCTTACTTCAGGACAGCTGTGCTGAGTGGCATAGGTGAGAAGAATGAATGACAGTTGGATACCCAAACAGTGGCTGTATGGTGAGCTGATATCAGGAAATCTTAAACAAGGAGGACAGAGGAAACATTTTAAGGATTGAGATTAAAAAAACCCTCAGACAATGCTGCATCCTAGTTGAAAATTGAGTCAAATGTCCCAGATATTTCAGCATGGGGCAGTGCAATCAAGAAAGGAGCAGCTTTTTTCTAGCAGAAACTTCTTAAGGATCCTGGAACAAGGAGGCAAGAGCAAAAGGAGCATCAGGGGCTGCGAAGAACAAATATGACACAACAACCAAGGAGACACTTTGTGTCTGCATAGTGTGGTCAGGACTGTGGGTCCCACAATTAGTCTTTTCAGCCGCACACGTACCCAAGCATGAAGGACAACAACTGTATATAAACATATATTTCTAACAAGTCCATGCTACATTTTATAAGTACAATATTGAAATTCATCAAATGAAAGAACTTGAAGATCTCAGTTTCTTGCCCAAGGAGGTGCTATGCTATGGAAAGACATCTACGGTGCGGAATTAATTTTGATTTAGTTCTGTTGGTGGTAGGCAGTGGAGAAATCAGCAGGAATTCTGAAACTCCTTGTTCCTCTTTTCTACTACTTCGACAAATCTGTGATTTACAGAAAGAGTAAGAAAACAGTTATCTTGGAATGTGTGTATTAAGGAATTGGTGAGTTCAAAGATTGCATCTTGAAGTATAGAGTATATTAAAATGAGATTTGAGAGCATGATTATTATGCTTTAGTGATGAAAATTTCAACAATCCAGCACTAGGAATGAGTTTTCCAGAAGCTTTTTTGGCAGATCGATTTAAAAATTAACTAAATTTAGTCCTGGGAGAAACTAATATTAAATCATGTTGCCTAATTTTGGCTCATATAAATTTTCTTCCCAAAGGGCAGCCCACCATTCTGCCAGCATCCAAAAAAGCAACAAGCTTAGGGAATGAAAGAGGTCATATAAAATCTGACTGCATTTACCAAAATGTGTGGGTTTTATGAACCTTGTAGCAAGCTGGGTTGGTATGTCCACTGCCAAATGTGCACACTTCATAATCTTGTGCTATTTTCAGTTGCTGCTGACATTAAGACAAAGCTGCAGGAAGTAGCCTCAAAAGGGCAATGAGAATGTTGCACTTTAAAGTGTAGACAAAACGGAACATAGGTTCCACTGAACTAAAATGGAACAACAGGGGATTCTGGTCATAAAGATGTCATTCTACAACTCTGCCATTTCTGAAGATATTAGCACAATGACCTGAATCTGGATCCTATCTGAAAACCAGGAATTCTACCTTTCTGTAAATAGGAGGGTCCCAGATGGTATTCACATGAGGTGCTGTTTAAGGAACTATCCAGCAAGTCTCTGCAAATAATGTTAAGGCCATGGGGAAAGGAAATGGATGACTTAATTCTAACGCTGTGAGGTAATAATATTGATAACTGTTAATAACGGTATTTTTTGAAAACTCTTCAAGGCTCTATTTGTTATGTGATAAAGAACAGACAAGTGTCATTTCCTTTCCCAACAGTATAGTTTGGGGACATAAGCTGGAAAAAGAGTCTGTCTGGTAGAATTAGTAGTTTTTGAGTACCCACTTGGTGCAATGCAGTTTACTAATCACTTGGGAAGTGCAAAACAAAGAAGTAACACATTCCCTGCCCACACAGAACTTTATACTCCAATAAGGGAGACAGAACTAAAAATATTTACGAATACAGTAGTTAAAATATATAATTGAGTAAATATATATATATATATATATATACACCAAAGCTATAAGCTTGTTGTGGGCAGGGAATATGTCTGTTTATTGTTATAGTGTACTCTCCCAAGTGCTTAATACAGTGATCTGCACAAAGTAAGTGCTCAATAAATACGATTGAATGAATGAACAGTAGGGAATCAAAGCTCACCGAATAAGTGAATTTGCCCTATACCTTAATTATGTTTTTTTTCCTCTACTAAATGACTTTCACTAATGAAGCATCCACATCACCAATTTGTTTTTCAATATAGATGGGAAAGTTAGGAGGAGTGGGTTTAGGGGGAAAGATGAGTAGTTCTGTTGTAGACATAATGGGTTGAGGAGCCAGCGGGAAATCTAAGTGGAGGTGGTCTGAAGGCAAGAGGGCATGTGGGATTGAAGGTCAGAGCTAGAGAGGTAGATTTGGGAATCATCCACGTAGAGGTGGAGCTGAAGCCATGTGAGTGGATGAGCTCTCTGAGGGAGCATAGAGTTCAGGACCCAGGATAAAGCTTTGCAAGATGGTCACTGTAAGAGGATGAAGCTCAAACTTTGAGACTAAGAAGTCTTACATCATTTTTCAAGAAAGTGGTTGAACTTAAAAATAATGATGGAAGAAGAAAACCCCGATGGAAAGAGGGACTGATTGGTTGAGCTCAAAGATGTGCAGAGCTATTCAGAAGGAATTAGCCTGGGGAGACTGGGAAGTTCACACCTGACAGCTTTGATTTTACCAACGAAGTAAAAGGTGAGGTAATCGGGGTTTATTGAGGAGGACTGGGGGCATCAGACGGACTTCTTTTGAAAAAAAAAAAAACTTTTCTGAGAGGCACCAGGAAGCCAGGGAACGTTCATTAGTGTCATCAATCGAGTGATCATATTTGAGTGCTTAATGTGTGTTACTGTGTGCAGAGCACTGTTCTAAGTGCTTGGGAGAGTACAATATAACAGAGTTGGTAGACACATTCCCTGCCCACAACAAGCTTACAGTATAGATGGGGAGACAGACAATAATATAAATAAATCACAAATATGTAGAGACAAGGGTAGGGTGAACAAGGGGTACAAATCCAAATGCAAGGGGAACACAGAAGGGAGAAGGAATAGAGGAAATGAAGGCTTAGTCAAGGAAGGCCTCTTGGAGGAGATGTGATTTTAATAAGGCTTCAAAGGTGGGAAGAGTGATGGTCTGTTGGATATCAAGGGGGCGGGAGTTGCAGGATGAGGGTGAAGGGTCAGTGGTGAGATAGGCGAGATCGAGGTACAGTGAGTAGGTTGGCATTAGAGGAGCGAAGTGTGTGAGCTGGGTTGGAGTAGGAAAGCAGTAAGGTAAAATAGGAGGGGGCAAGGTAAGGAGTTTCTGTTTGACGCAGAGGTGGATGGGCAACCTCTGGAGGTTCTTGAGGTGTGGGAAAACATGGACTGAAAGTTTTTGTAGAAAAATGAACCGGCAGCAGAGTGAAGTATGGACTGGAGTGAGGAAAGACAGGAGGCAGGGAGATCAGCAAGAAGACTGATGCAGTAATCAAAGTGGATTAGGATAAATGCTTGGCTCAATGTGGTAGCAGTTTGGATAGGTATAAAATGCCATCCTATAGTTTACTTTGAGGAATGTTAAGCTAGGACAAAGATGTGGCACTGCAAACATTTCCAGCTGGTTCAGTTCCTGTTCTAAGGCTGGCACAAGCTTCAGGATAAATTTATTTCCCATCTTGAGCTGTATTTGCTACATTCATCACTATTCATCTTCCTGATCTCTAGGAAGTGTGTTTTCTGCATGTGATTTGGGGGAGAGAGGCTGGGGGGCAGGAAACCTCCAAGAAACCTTCCCCAATCAAATCATAACACTCTAGTCATATCAAATCCAACAGTCACCCTTCGTACTTATAAATTTTATTCCTATCTTCAGCATTTATGCATGTATGTTAGGTATGTATGTGTGCATGTATTTGTGCAGGTATACTCCAGGTTATAGCCCCTCTGGGCCCTACCTGTCTTGACTGATATTAAGCAATCAAAATGAATAGATTTTGGAGGACACAGTTCAGGTCAAATGTTTTCAAGGCATCGAAGAGACACCAGAACAAATAGCCAAAGATGATGGTGAACTAGGGAGGGAACTTAACTTACAAATGGATGTTGCAGATTTCTATGAATTAACTGCATGTCATTCAGAGGACTCATTGTCGAACGAGGACCTCAATCCAACTCTGATGACTTTATGCACCATTGCAAGATACTGAAAACAGTTGAAGAAGCTAGGGTTTCTCTACCACTAGCTAAAATTGGGGGATTAAGAAGTCTTGCATCAGTTTTCAAGAAAGTGGATGAATTTATAAAAATGATTGAAGAAGAAAATCTAGAGAGAGAGAGAATGTCAAAGATGTGCAGAGGTATTCAGAAGGAGTTAGTCAGTGACTAGATATTTTATGAAGAATAAAATGTTCAACCTAAATTGGACAAAGTTTTCTTCATTAAATTTGAAAAACCACTAACACTGTGAGCAGAACAGGCTTCTGCATCCTCCTGCAAAGACTAATAATCATATTAAATGTTGTGATCTTATGCTTTGAATGATTTTAACAGAGATGAAGCAATTAATTTAAAGATGTTTAATATTACATTTTATAGCACTCGGTATTTTTCTAAAGTTTCCGGAACAGATAGCAAATAAATTTATGGGAAAACACACCCAAACAGCTTTTCATGGTACAACCATATTTTCAAGAAACATAATCCTGCCGTATCATGGAGAATGCCTGTATATTCAGCTAATTCATCCTGACCTATACATACCTGTTAAATCTTTGTTCTTCATGTTCCCACTATTTGTAAAAAATATTTGTCTTTCTTTCTCCCCCATTAGATCGTTCCCTCCTTGAAAACAGGGAACAGGTGTCTTGCTTTTGTTGTACTTTCCCCTACATTTAATAAGCTGCTTTGCACCCAGTAGATGCTCAATAAATAACTGATTGAGTGTGAGGAAAATGTTTCATCGATGGGGATGAAGGGGGATCATTTCTAGAGCTGGGGCAGAGAGGAGAGAAGGGTTTGCATTGTGTCAGCCAGCAACAAGCTGGAGCAGTGTCGGACAGTGGTGGGGAATGGCAGCAGTGCCAGGGTACAGGTGGGAACCATTTCAGGGCAGAGGCGGTGAGCATCACTGGGGCCAGAGTTGAGCTTTGCCCAGCCTTGGACATGGCTGTAGGTAGGGCTGGGTTTGGAGTCAAGCCCCAGAGTGGAGTTGAAGTAGAGCAGTGAAGCAGTATGGCCTAGTGGATAGAGCAAAGGGCCTGGGAGTCAGAAGGTCATGGCTTCTAATCCTGCCTCCACTACTAGTCTGCTGTGTGGCCTTGGCAAATCACTTCACTTCTCTGTGCCTCAGTTACCTCATCTGGAAAATGGGGATTGAGATTGTGAGCCCCACATGGGACAGGGACTATGTCCAACCCAATTTGCTTGTATCCACCCCAGCACTTAGTACAGTGCCTGGGACATAGTAGGTGCTTAACAAATACCACAATTATTATTATTATTAGTGCAAAAAGCAAGAGCCTGGAAGTCAGAAGGACCCAGGTTCTAATCACCATGTGTCTGTGGTGTGACCTTGGACAGGTCACTTCATTTCTCTGTGCCATAGTTACCTCATCTGTAAAATGGGGACTGTGAGCCCCATGTGGGACATGGGCTGTATCCAACTCGATTAGCTTGTATCTATCCCAGCTACATCCTTGGCGCATAGTGTTTAACAGGTACCATAAAAACAAACAGAAATCCAGTGGAAGGGATCACCAAGAGGGATGGAGTCAGACTGTGTAGATAGAATGGCAGTGATAGAAAGAACCAGAAAAGGCTGCAGTGACACAGTGGAGGACTCATCGGGAGTGGTAGCAGTAGCCAAATTCTCCTGCTTATGTGCACTTCTAAATTCTTGGGTTCAGGTAGCCTGGCAGGTCAGTCACCAGGGAGGTTAGGCTGGACAATCACCTGAATACCTGCGGGATAAATCCAATCCCAACGGCTGCGGTGACTGCTGCCACACACCATGCTCAATTTGAGTTGGTGGTTAAGTATTTAATTCAGAATATCCTGTAACTGTGTATGACTACGTGTGTTTGAACAGAGGAGCAGAAGTTGGTAGATGGGTAGAGTTGATGTTATTCACATACAGCTGTTAGCTGAAATCACAGAAACAGATGTTTTCCCCTAAGCTCTGTGAAGCAGGAGAAGAACATAGGATCTTATAGCCCAGCTGGTAAGCATATGCCTGTTGGAAAGATCTCTTATTGTTTATTTCCGACACTCTCCTCTAAAATAGAGAAGAGCAAAATACTGATTATCATCACCAGCATCATTAACGATAGTATTGTTTGAGTGTCTACTTTGGGCAGATTACTGAAAACAGTCCTTGAGCCCTTGGGTGAAAACAACAAAAGCATGACATGTTCCCTGCCCTCAGTAATTGATAATCTAATGAGAGAAGCTGGCAGACATAAATTATTGGCAAATAGTGGAAGGAGGAGAAAAACAAATGTGCAACTGGCATTGAAACATGAATAAATCCACTTTACATATGGTGACCATTCATCTGGTTTGATGCCGACAATCTGATTCTCAATCAATCGATTGATCATATTTATTGAGCATTTATTGTGTGCAGAGCACCATACTAAC
Source organism: Tachyglossus aculeatus (assembly GCF_015852505.1). Classification (NCBI taxonomy): domain Eukaryota; kingdom Metazoa; phylum Chordata; class Mammalia; order Monotremata; family Tachyglossidae; genus Tachyglossus; species Tachyglossus aculeatus. Next base: position 57,789,726 of record NC_052098.1, read on the forward strand.
TGTTTGGGAGAGTACTGTATTACAGAGTTGGTAGACATGTTTCCTGCCCACCAGAAGCTCATGGTCTAGAGGGGAAGAAAGACATTAAAATATATTTATGTCTATGCATACAAGTGCTGTGAGGCTGTGGGTGGATGAATATCGTGTTAACAGGGTACAGATCCAAGTGCATAGGCAAGGCAGAAGGGAGAGGAAGTAGGAGAAATGAGGGCTTAGTCAGGGAATGCCTCTTGGAAGAGATGACATTTTCAGATGATCTTTGATAGGTATGGCTAGGGCACCAAATGCCTTTATTTCTGGAATTTTTATTTTCAACATGTAGTCAATGTGGTTCCTACTGGTGAGTTCCATGGCTCAGTCATCATGCCCTTGTTCACAGAGCCCTGGGAGGGAAACACTGGTGTTTCTGTAGCAAATTGGAGGGGTCCAGGGTCTCCTTGGAGAAATGCTATGAGTCCAGGGTCTCTCTGGAGAAATGCTATGGGTCCAGGGTCTCTCTGGAGAAATGCTATGGGTCCAGGGTCTCCCTGGAGAAATGCTATAGGTTTTGGCTAACTCTGTGTACTTTTTCAAAGTGGTCCATATGACATTGTTTTCCAGTGGGGCCTAGTGGAAAGAGCACAAGTTTTGGAGTCAGGAAGTCCTGGTTCCAGTTCCAGACTCCTGGGTGACCTAAGGCCACTTAACCTCTCTAGACTTCAATTTCCACATTTGTAAAATAAAGATAAAATACCCATTCTCTCCACTACTTAGACTGTGAGCCCCATGCGGGACAGGGACCGTGTCCAATCTGATTAGCTAGTATCTACCCCAGTTCTTAAGACAGTGCTCTGCACATAGTAAGTGCTCAATAAATGCTATTGATTAAGAATGCTTAATAAATGCCATCATCATTATAACATCGCGTGGCTGGAGTAATGCTTGTGACATCGTGTGTGTCTCAATGTTCAGTACTCTTGAGGTCTGTCAATGGCTATCCCAATTCTATATGGACCTAGGTGTACAGGAATGAATATATGTGTATAAAAGCAAAAGATGACTTTTAGGGTATCCTAACTTGGGGTAGGGGAAGGCTTCCTGGAGGAGGGGGTATTTTTAGGAGGGCTGTGAAGGTGGGGAGAGCTATGCTCTGGTGGATATGAAAGGGGAGGTAGTTCCATGAAGAGAGAATGGCTTGAGAATGGTGACAGTCAACCAAATAATTGATGGTATTTATTGAGCACTTATTTTGTGCAGAGAGGTTGCAGACAGGGAGAGAAATGAGTAGACTAATATAGTAATCTAGTTGGGAGGTGATAAGAGCTTGAACCGGGATTGTGGCCAATTTAGGTTGGAGAAGATGGGGTGGCTCAGGAAATTTTTACGGAGGAAGTATCTGCAAGGTATAGTGGTGGACTGAATGTGGAGATGAAAGAAAAAGTGTAGTCAAAGAATGTCACCAAGACTGTGAGCTTCTGAGCACGAGCTCTTTCCACTAGGCTGTGCTGCCTCAGAGTTGTCATCCGAGATGGGAAAGTTAGGAGGAGGAGTAAGTTTAAGAAACAAACTATGAGCCCTTCTTATACTGTGGGACCAAGGGACAGAAGCTATATTCAACCTATCTTGGATCTATCCCAGTGCTTAGAACAGTGCTTCGTACGTAGTATGTTCTTAACAAATAACACCATTACTATTATTATTAGTAATAGAAGAAATAATCATAATTTTTAGCCATGTTGAATTTAAGGGGCTGGCAGGATATTTGTGTGGGGATGTCATGAAGGCAAGAAAAAGTAGAGTTCTTAGAGCAAGTGAGAGGCTGGGGCTACGTAGGTAGATTTGGGAGACACCCACAGTTAAGGGGTGAGAGGCAGAAGAGGCTTCAGTGTAAACTGAAGGAGTAGCCAGAGAGATAGGAAGAGAACAACGAGGGTTCTGTTTTGACGAAACCCAGGTCAGGATAGCATTTCTAGGAGAAAGGAGTATGAATGTCAAAAGCTGCTGAGAGGTCAAGGAGGTTTTGGACACAATAGAGCCCATTAAACTTGCTTAAGAGAAGGTCGTTGGAAACCTTGGTGAGCATGATTTCAGAAGAGTGACGTGGGCAGAAAACAGATGAGGAGGGTCAAGAGAAGAGTTGCTGAAGAGGAAGCGATGGTAATGGGTGTGAACAACCCTTTCAAGGAGGTTGGACAGAAGTGGGAGCAGAGAGACGGAGGGATAATTGAAAGGTTTAGTGGGATCCAGGGGAGGCTTTCTAAATTTAGGAGAGACTTGAGCATGTTTGAAGGTAGAGGAGAAAGAGACAGTTAGGAATGAGAGGCTGAAGATGGTATTAAGGTGGGAATGAAGATGGGAGCAAGTGTAAGGCAGTGAGGAGGAGGCTAGCCTGTGAAATTCAAACAGGTGAGGAGATGTCTCTTTCATAAGAATGGGCAACTGGATTTGCCCCCTGAGGGTGGGAATCATGTCTACCAACTCTGTTGTATTGTACTCTTCCAAGCACTTAGTACAGTACTCATTAAATTCCATCTATTGAAGATATGATAATACCCTTTGCAAGGATATGCAGGTGAATCTCTGTTCCCATTACTCAATATCATAGTCCATTTGCTCTCCCTAACTTTGTTTAATGTTTTGAATTTAACTATCAAATGTTCACAGGGTCTTCTGATCCCACATAGCCTCCCTAGACATTCTAACTGTCCTCCTTTCCTCCATCCCCGAGACCTTGTCCCTTTTTCAAAAATAGTATTCAAGCACTTACTAAGTGTCAAGCAGTGTCCTAAGCACTGGCGTAGATAAAAGTTAATCAGGTTGAACACAGTCCCTGTCCCAGCTGGAGCTCATGGTGTAAGTAGGAGGGAGAACAGGGATTGAACTTCTATTTTACAGTTGAGGAAACTGAGGCACAGAGGAGTTAAGTGAATTGCCCAAAGTCATACAGTAAGCAGTTGGTAGAGCTGGGATTAGGACCCAGGTCCTCTGACTCCCAGGCCTGTGCTCTTTCCACTAGACCATGCTGTTTCTCAACATACCCCAACATATTCCATATGGCCCTAAATCTGGGCAATTAAGAGCATCTTTGTGGCTTTAAGGAAGATTTTGTCAATTTCCTGGATCCCCCAAACCTCAGTGGGTGACCTTGGTACTTTCTTTTCAGTCTTGGAATAGTGCTCTGAAATTCTAGGCTTGCCTAACCTTCCTCATTGTCCTGCCTTGCCAACCTGAAAAGTTAATGAAATGCCCATTTCCAATCTTCTAACACCACCCCTTACCAAAAAAAGGTTATTTTACACAATTCTTTAATAGTAATAATTAACTCAGTCTCCCACCTCGTTTTAGAAAGCAGATTATCAAACAATCAGTAGTATTTATTGAGCACCTGCTGTGGGCAGAGCACTGCACTGCCTTTGGGAGAGTACAATTGAATTAGAAGACATGATCTATGCTCTTAAGGAATTACAATCTGGAGAGGGAGAGGGAAGACAGACACTCAAATAAATTACAGGAAGGAAGAAATAATAGAATATAAATATATGTGTTTAAGTGCTGGGGGTGATGGGAGTGGTAGGGAGAAAGTCTTGGTCCCAGGGGATTTAGTCATAGGAGTAGCTGTTTTGGGGAGTAAAAGGAGGGAAGAAATGTATTAAAATATCTCAGAAAATTGTAAGTGGGGCCAGGGGCCAGTTTGTGATGGCCTCTAATAATTACAGTGGGCCGTAGAGGCAGATGACAATTTGCTTCAAAAGGAAGAGAAGGTGAGGATAGGGGGATGGGAGTGAGATCAAGCAGCTTTGGGGATCAAGGAGCAAGCAGACTCGTCCCCCTTTTCTGGTGAGTCAGGGAAAGTAGGAGAAGTCAGGAGAGAGCAGCAGGGGAGACAGTGGCATCTGGAGTCAGCCAGATCTTGGTGATGGCAAGGAGGAGTGAATGGGTCAGACGCTGCTCGAAGGCGAAAGGAAATTTGCCCATGATAGCAAAGGGATTCCAGAGTCGATCAATCAATCAATCAGGGGAATTTACTGAGTGCTTACTGTGTGGAGAGGACTGTACTAAATCCTCTTTTAGATGAGGTTGTAGGGCAGGGGATTGGGCAAGGTATGACATGGTAGGGTGGGGATGAGTTGGAAGGGAGTGAGGCAGTGGGGGTGGTGGTGACAAGAGGAGAATAGAGATGTGGTGAACAGAGGGTGGCATGAGAGATGTCATGGTGAAGTTCTGGGATCTCAAGGACTGCAACTTCTAGTTCCCAGTCCTGAACGACCACAGCTTCCAGTCTCTGATCCTGAAAGAGCTCAGCTTCCCATCATTTTCAAAACTGATAGGTCATGAGATAAACTTCAGGGGGTGGGGGTCTCACAGCGAGGCTGCAAGTCTGGGAGGCCGTGTCTATTGGTAGGTGGTCAGGAGTTGGTGCTAGTCAGGATGAATTTTAGAGGCTATTTGAGATCAATTTTCTGTCTGTTGGTTGAATCTGGGTCCCTTGTGAAAAACAACCAAAAAAACCCCCACCCCAAAACCTCCTGTGTTGAATCCTAGATCTGGGGAGTGCAGTAGAAATTGGCAAGATTGAGGGGAGAGGTCACTGGGTTGATCTGAGGAAATTCCTCACAGTGGAGAGTGAGGGCTGCAAAATGTCAGAGTGCAGGCAAAAGCTTCTGTACAGGTAGTCACAAAAATACATCATAACTTTGATGATAGCTGCTCAGGGCCCTGGGTAGTATGAGAAGAGGCAGTGTTTGGGGCTTAAGGGGTTATTCTGCAGACATCCCCACATTAAAGAATGAGAGCAAGTGTAACCTGCTGAGGCTCTATGAATTACTTGAGTTAGTATTAAATAAGAAATGTTAATTTTTGTTTGCTTGTTTTTTTACTAAGACACAGAGGAGTATTGGGGATTGAAATCTTGCTTGCTGTTGGCCTTTGGGGGCTCAGGACATTTTAGGGATATCTCCCACAGTGGGGAGTGAGGGAAAAAGAGCAAAGGAGTGGGATTGATATTAATAATAATAATGGTATTAAGCACTTACTATGTGCCAAGCACTGTACTAAACACTGGTGGGGGGGGGCGATGAAAACTCTTAGTTGGTTCAAAAAATGACTTCTTTTAATCATCATGGAATCACTAGTGTTAATTATTTAATCTAGTACATTCAATGTATTCTCTGGACTGGAGGGAGATCAATCAATCATATTTATTGAACACTTACTGTGTGCAGAGCACTGTACTAAGCACTTGGGAGAGTGCAATATAACAATATAACAGAAACATTTCCTGCCCACAACAGAGATGAAATACTTAATAAAATGTCACATCTGGGATGAGGTTGTGCCTGTGTTTACAAAAGTCATTAGCAAGGAACTGAAGATCTGCCTTGCCTTATATTAGAACTTGTCAGCTCTGCATGTCCATTGTAAAATAATAAAATAATAATAATAATAATAATAATAATAATAATGATAATGATATTTGTTGACTGCTTACTATTTGTCAAGCACTGTTATAAGCACTGGGGTAGATTTAAGATAATCAGGTTGGACCCAGTTCCTGTTCCACATGAGGCTCACAGTCTTAATCCCCATTTTACAGATGAAGTAACTGGGGCACAGAGAAGTTAAGTGACTTGCTCAAGGTCTCACAGCAGACATGTGGCAGAGCATAAGATATGGGTTAGAGCCCATATCTTTCTGACTCCCAGACCCATGCCCTAACCACCATTAGCTTTGTGCTCTCAGCTTTTTGGGATAATAATAATAATAATAATAATGATTATGGTATTTGTTAAGCACTTACTATATGCCAGGCACTGTACTAAGTGCTGGGGTGGGTACAAGTTAATCAGGTTGGACACAGTCCCTGTCCCACATGGGAGTCAAAGTCTGAATCCCCATTTTACAGATGAAGTAACTGAGGCCCAGAGAAGTGAAGTGACTTGCCCAAGGTCACACAGCAGACAAGTGGTGGAGGTGGGATTAGAACCCATGACCATCTGACTCCCAGACCCGTGCTGTATTCACTAGACCACCCTGCTACTTCCCACCCTGCCTTGCAAAAAGTGAACCAGGAAGAAGCAGGAGTTCTGACAAGACTCCCGGCCCCTGTGTAACTTCTCCCCAGCACTCTGTACCCTTCCCAGCCCTTGCCCAGCCTCAGCAGGAAAGAGATTCCTGGCCAAGCTCCAATTGCTTTCTATATGTTTCACCCTGGATGGATCTGCATTTCCCCCTTTGCTGAGCCTTCTCTGAGTCTACATGACCACTTCCTTGACTCTCTCTCTCTCTCTCTCTCTCTCTCTCTCTGTGTGTGTGTGTGTGTGTGTGTGTGTGTGTCTCCCCCTATACAGTAGTTTGTGTCCCTCCATGTCCACCTCTCTAGACCTAGGTGTTACAAGGTCTCGTTTTTTCCTCTAGCCCTCTCCCTGGGAACACTACCCTGGAAACCTTATTTGGAGTTTGCCCTTGGGCTTGAAATGTAAAGCTGACACTACTGAGTTCTCAGGAATCCTGATCAAAGTTCTGCAAACTTGTGAGTCTAGTTTGGTTAGGAACTGCTTGGATTCCCCAGAGCCTTGGGACTGGGTTTGCTCTTCCCTACCGTACTAAAGTCTGGGCTACTCAAGCTGATTTTGATCCCTGGGTCCGCTGGATATGGGGGGTCCAGATCTCTTCCCCACCCCCATCCTGTCCCAGGGAGTCCTAACCTGGACCAGGTCCAAATTGAGCCCAAGACCTTTGGGAAGAACCAGGCTTCTACTGGATGAAATTAGTGAATGAAGAATGTTCAATCAGCTATTTCTGGCTCTCAAATAGGCTATACAATTTCTCAGACACTCCACTTTTGGTGAGGAAAAGTGGTTTGGCAGACTCTATGGTCTTAACATAGTGCCATGTGCAGTCGGGTGCCTAGCAATCAGCATCTGACAATGATGATAATGGTTCGACCGCTATTAAACCCAGCACCAGCCAGCCACAGTTGCCTTCAGAAGCATTTACAATTCCTGCAGCTTTCATATCGCTAACCACAGAATTATGCACCAGAACCAAGAAGGAACAGATAATGCTAGGACCCAGGAACCCTAGAGATAATGCTAAATACCTTTCTTCCCTGCCTGAGTGTCTTCATGCTGAGAGTGAATCTTTTGACATTTCAGGAAACAGATGCGAAGTTCATCTTTCTCTGGATTTGAATGGAACATATGGGAGCCAGATTGCACCTGTACCAAACTGACATCTTTATTACATGGGTGAAGCTTCTCCAGGGAACTGATGTTCTGGCCTGCTGCTGTTTGGTTTGTGATTTTTTCGTTAGCAGATTTACGTCTACGTATATGGATCTTTAGAAAGAATTAAAAGCATTTCTTATCCCTGAATCACTTAGACTTCTGAAAATATGAATTCATTTTCCCAAATCGTCCTATGAGCTCGGCATGTTTTTTCATCATTTCCCTTCCCAGGATGAGGAAACTGAGTCTCAGAAAGATTGCCCAATAACCCTCAGCTAGTGCACAACTGATCCTAGATGGGCACTCCCAGGCCAGGGTGGCACTAGAGAAGTGAAATAAATTGAGGAAATTACCAGGCTTTTTTTTGCCTGAATCATTCTCTCAAATTCTACTCCCTCCACCTGTGCTTCTGACCCCATCCCTTCTCACCTTATCAAAGCAATTGCCCTCTCCCTGACCACCAGTATCAACTGCTCACTTTCCAGTGGCTCCTTTCCCACTGTTTTCAAGCATGCCCACATATCCCCTATTCTAAACCACCACTCCCCCTATGCCACGGTTCCCTCCAGTTATCATCCCATCTCCCTCCTATCATTCCTCTCCAAACTCCTTGAGAGTTGTCCATACTCAACTGCCTCCACTTCCCCTCCTCCAATTCTCTCCTTGAGCCATTGCAATCTGGCTTCCACCCCCTCTGCTGCATGGAAACGACCTTCATCAAGGCCATCGATGACCTTCTTCTTGCCGAATTCAACGGCCACTGCACCATCCTAATCCTTTCTGCTGCCTTCGACACCATGGACCAACCCCTTCTCCTGGAAATGCTATCTAATCTTGACTTCACTGACACTGCCCTCCTCTAATTATCTTCCTATTTCTCTGATCTCCCCTTCGAAGTCTCCTTGCAGGCTTCTCCTCTGCTTCCCACCCTCTAACTGTGGGAGTCTCTCACTGCTCAGTTCTAGGTCCCTTCTATCCTTCATTTAAACCGACTCCCTTGGAAAACTAATTTGCTCCCTCGACTACAACCACCACCTCTATACAGATGTTTCTCCAAATCTACCTCTCCAGCCCTGACCTCCCTCCTTTTCTTCAGTCTCATATTTCCTCCCGCTTTCAGGACACGTCTATTTGGATGGCCCACTGACACCTAAAGCTGCACATGTCCAAAACAGAACTTATCTTTCCACACAAACCCTGTTTTCCTCATGACTTTCACATCACTGTATGCAGCACCACCAAGCTCATTGTGGGCAGCGAACGTGTCTATCAACTCTATTATATTGTACTCTCCCAAGCACTTAGTACAGTGCTCCGCACAAAGTAAGCACTCAATAAATATAACTGATTGATCCTCCCTGTCTCACAGGCCCGTAACTTTGGCATTATTCTTGACTCATCTCTTTCATACAACCCACATATTCAACCTGTCGCCAAATCCTGTCTGTTCTAGCTTCACAACATCTCAAGAATCTGCCTTTTCCTCTAGACAATCCAAACTGCTACCATGCTGATCTAAGCGCTTATCATTTCCCGTCTTGATTACTGCATCAGTCTGTTCGCTGATCTCCCTGCATCCTGTCTATCCCTTCTCCAGTCCATACTTCACTCTGCTGCCTGGATTTTTTTTCTGAGAAACTGTTCAGTCCATATTTCCCAACTCCTCAAAAACCTCTAATGGTTGTTCATTCACCACTGCATCAAAGAGAAACTCTTTACCATCAGCTTTAAGGCACTTAATTAGCTATCTCCCCACTACCTAATGTTGCTGTTATCCTACTACAACCCAGCTTACACATTCCGCTGCTCTAGCACCAATTTATGCTCTGTACCTTGATCGTATCTATCTCACCACTGACCCCTTGCCCATCTTCTCCCTCGGGCCTGGAATTCCCACCCCCTTCAAATCTGACAGTCCACCACTTTCCACACCTCCAAAACCCTCCTAAAATTATATCTCCTCCAACATGCCTTTCCAGACTAAACTCTTTGTTTTCTTTATCCACCCTCCCTTCTGTGCTGACTATGAACTTGGCTCTTTACCCCTTAAACACTTTGTGTTATGTAATTATTCTTATATTCTACCATTTCGTCTATCCTTAATCTACTTTAATGTCTGTTTCCCCCTGCAGACTGAAATCTCCTTATGGGAAAGGATTGCATCTCTAACTCTGGCTTATTGTATTTTCCCCAGCACTTAGTACACAGCTTTGCATATAATGTGTGCTCAATATGTGCCACTGATTGATCTACTCTCTGCTTCGTTTTAGCTGTAGAGCCAAGGATTGTTTTTGAATATCCACAGTGTAACATGGTGCTTTTTTAAAAAAATAGATTATTTGCCTTTATAGATGGGAAGTAGGGTGGCCTATTGGAAAGAGCATGGGCCTGGGAAATCAGATGACCTGGGTTCTAATCTCAGCTCTGCCACTTGCCTGCTGTGTGACCTTGGAAAAGTCACTTAACTTCTCCATGCCTCAGTTTCCTCAACTGTAAAATGGGCATTCAATACCTGTTCTCCCTCCTACATAGACTAAGAGCCCCATGTGGGTCAGGGGCTGAGTCTGACTTTTCATTCATCCATTCAATCATATTTATTGAGTGCTTACTGTGTGCAGAGCACTGTACTAAGCGTTTGGGAAATACAAGTTGGCAACATATAGAGATGGACCCTACCCAACAACGGGCTCACAGTCTAGAAGGGGGAGACAGACAACAAAACAAAACATGTGGACAGGTGTCAAGTCATCAGAATAAATAGAAGTAAAGCTAGATGCACATCATTAACAAAATAAATAGAATAGTAAATATGTACAAGTAAAATAAATAGAGTAATAAATCTGTACAAACATATATACAGGTGCTGCGAGGAGAGGAAGGAGGTAGGGCGGGGGGATGGGGAGGAGGAGAGGAAAAAGGGGGCTCAGTCTGGGAAGGCCTCCTGGAGGAGGTGAGCTCTCAGTAGGGCTTTGAAGGGAGAAAAAGAGCTAGCTTGGCGGATGTGCAGAGGGAGGGCATTCCAGGCCAGGGGGAGGACGTGGGCCGAGGGTCGACAGCGGGACAGGCGAGAATGAGGTACAGTGAGGAGGCTAGCGGCAGAGGAGCAGAGGGTGCGGGCTGGGCTGTAGAAGGAGAGGAGGGAGGTGAGGTAGGAGGGGGCGAAATGATGCAGAGCCTTGAAGGCGAGAGTGAGGAGTTTGATTGATTAACCTGTAGCTTCACCAGCATTTAGAACAGTGCTTGACATACAGTAAGTGCTTAATAAGTGCCACAATAATAATGATAGTAATAATAGTAATAACTATTACTAGTATTAGCAAAATTGCCAAAGAATACTCTGCCCACAGTAAGCTCTTGATCAAAACTATTGATTGAGTGGGTGTAGAAGGCGTGGCTTAATGGATAGAGCACAGGTTTGGGAATCAGAAGGTCAGGGGTTCTAATCCCCTCTCTGCCATGTGTCTGCTGTGTGACCTGGGACAAGTCACTTAACTTCTCTTGGCCTCAGTTCCCTCATCTGTAAAATGGGGATTAAGAGTGTGAGCCCCATGTGGGACAGGGACTGTGTCCAACCTGATTAACTTGTATCTACCCCAGCACTTAGAACAGTGCTTGGCACATAGTAAATGCTTAACAAGCTCCATCATTATTATTATTATTAGAAGGAAAAATTGGGGGGGGGGGTTATATGGACCATCCCTAAGTATTAGGTTTAATATCAAAGAGAATAACCATCACACAGTTCCTCCAAGAATACTGACCTGCATGGATTACTAGTCTAACCCAGTAATGGCATTTGCTTATGTTTTTATGATTCTGGAAGTCTCGGATTCTCTATGATGGCATCCCTCTCATTAGCTTTGCTCCTCTGCATTGATCTAGTATCATTTATCTCCCTCTAGTCCTCTGCCTAGCTTTCCCGATCACTCATGCTCTCCTTTCTTTTAGCTCCTTTCATCTGGTTTTCCCATTCAGATCTCTGCACTCCCTCACAAGCTGCACCACAAGCGTGCCGGTCCACATCCCCTTGAATTCCACCAAACCCCCTCCCCTACCTCCTTTAGGGACCCCTTAAAATCCCACCTCAATCACGTCTCCCCTGACTGAATAGAAGTATCCTCCTTCTCTTTCCCTCTTTATTTCATCAAGTACAAAAACCGTGAAGAGTTGACTGCAGAATAGAATGCATTTATGTTTATTTCTTGGGCTCAATCCCAACTTTTCATGTCTTCAGTGCATTGCAGTTTCCCAGGTGTTATAGGGTTTTATTTGTATTTCTCTATGTTCAGCTGTCATAAATTGTAAGTTCCTAGATGGCAGGGATTGGGTGCTTAAGCTGATCTGTATAGTGCCATACTTTGATTATGATAGAAATTGTTATGTAAGGTAGCTGTTTGGACTACCTTTTGTATGATAGATCATGACTTCAATGTCATTTGAACCAGATAGAGAGGGTCTTCAGGCTTTTTACAATTTAATCATACAAATTAGAAAGCCTGACAGCTGAAGAAGATAGGATCCCCTTATTCTATTTGACACCTATAGGTCTAATGGAGTTGGTGATTGATTAAAGCTAAAACCATATTTTTCCTCTAGTGACTGCCTCGCACATTAGTTGAGTCTTGGAAGAGGACATCCAAAGAAGCCTGATTCTTCTTCTCTCCATTTATCTTCTAAGTCCATGGTGCCAGAAGTAATTTGGGTGACTTCTGCGACTCTGTTGACTTCAGCCTGTGTAGTTGTGGGATAGGGACTGTGTCAAACCTATCTTGTATATACTGTAGCACTTACTACAGTGTCTGCCATGTAATAGGTGCTTAAAAAATACCATTAAAACCAAACCAGAGAGAGAATGGCCTACTGAATAGAGCATGGGCTTGGTAGTCAGAAAGACCTGCGTTCTAACCCTGGCTCTGTCACTTGTCTCTTGTATGACTTTGGGCAAGTCACTTAACTTCTCTGTGCCTCAGTTACCTCATCTGCAAAATGGGGATGAAGACTGTGAACCCCATATGGGGCAGGGACTGTGTCCAACCTGATTTGCTTTTATCCATCCCAGTGCTTAGTACAGTGCCTGGTACATAGTAAGTGCTTAACAAATACTACAATTATTAATAAAACAAAATGCAAACTTCAGAGAGCAATCTTGTTATAGCTGTAGCTCTGTAAGAGGAGCCTACTCCTTTTATAAGACTAAAGCCCACATAATAACCCCCCAGATGATATTACCCTCTTGATTACTGCCATTGGCTTACTGTGTGACCTCAGGGAAATCAGTTCATTCATTCATATTTATTGAGCACTTACTGTGTGCAGAGCACTGTATTAAGCACTTGGGCGAGTACAGTACAACAATAAACGGACACATTCCCTGCCCACAATGAGCACTTAACATCTCTGTGCCTCAGTGTTCTCATTTGTAAGATGGGCATAATAATTGCACAGAGATCCCTATCGCACAGAGATGTTGTGAGGATAAAATGAGATACTTTGAAACAAAAAGAGTTGTACAAATACAGGGTATTTTATTACCAAGATATTTTACTTTTATTACAGTATTTGTTCCCCAGGGCTTAGCACAGAGCCCCACACACAGTAGGTGCCCAGTAAATCCTGATGATGATGATTATGGGAATGTTGGGAGCACAAAAACTTTTTCCTGGCAGTTTGGGAAAGAGAACAAAAGTGTTTTTCTACATAAAAAACTTATCTGATTGTTGACTTTTGGTTCTGGATCCAGCTGTGAACCTGGGGTGGAATTTGTCAGGTAGGGAAGGTTCAATCAATCAATCATATTTATTGAGCATTTACTGTGTGCAGAGCACTGCACTAAGCATTAGGGAGAGTACAATATAACATGTTCCTGGCCCACCGTGAGTTCGCAGTCTACAGTGACTAAGGCTGCGAGGTGAGTTCGAGAATCTCTAGCAATGTTAGAGTTTGGATGTCATAATAATAATGATTGTGGTACTGGTTAAGCACGAGCACTGTACTGTACTAAATGCTGGGGTAGATATGAGACTTCAGATCAGACACAGTCTGGGTCCTACATCCGTTTACATTTTTCTAACCTAGGGTTCGATTCTCTTGGTTCCCCTGCCCTTTGTTGTTTTCTGGCTGTTCAGTGAGCACCATTTTGGGCTTTTCACTTCTGCTATTAACAGAAGTTTCAAAACACCATTTCTGCACAGTTCTCTGGGGGGAAAAACAACAACTCTGGTTATAGAGGTGGAAAACACTGATGGGTCAGTGAGGCTTCCTGCTATTCATTCATTCATTCAATCATATTTATTGAGCACTTAATGTGTGCAGGACACTGTACTAAGCGCTTGGAAAGTACAATTCAGCAACAAGTAGGGACAATCCCTGCCCACAAAGGGCTCACAGTCTTATCTATCTTACATGTACTAAAGGTGCTGGGCTTTGGATAGACCGTCACATGGAACTGCAGGCTTGAATAGGGGTTAATAGGAAGTGACTTGACAACATGATTCCCATCCTCCTTAAATGTCTTTCCTTCATATAATGCCAAACAATGGCAGATCCATGAGCAGACAGGCACGATTTGGTGCTTCATGAATTTTCTCTGGAACATTTGACCCACGACATTCAGATCGTAAATGGATTTTAAGTATACACTTTGGAAAGGTCATATTTATTCATATAATGCAATCATGATATAAAATTTTCAATGATGGCATTTCCTTTTAGTGCAACTCAAAGAACCAAATAACTCAGAAAAAATGTTTTAGGTGACAGAAAAGAATGACTGTTTTGCCCATGAAAGTTCATAGTTTCTATTAGCTATGTGAAAACTCAAGCACTATAGAGTAGTTTCTTAAACCTGTGTATAGTCATGCATACATGTGTTATGTATTTGTAATATATGCCCATATAGCCGTCCTTTGGGTTGGAAGATGGTGCTACTGACAGAAAGATTTTTACCAGTGGGTGTACGCGTGCCTGCAAAGCCTAATGCATTAACATTCACTCATTCAATTGTATTTACTGAGCATTTTCTGTATGCAAAGCACTGTACTAAGTGCTTAATAAGTCTTTCATATTGTGTGGCTGTAAAATTGGCCTCTTGCTGTACAGTTTCATTTTTTTCTTACTGTGTCTGGAATTCTTTTGTTTCTTTTCTTGGTGTCATGGTCTTCCCAAGCTGCTGTTTTAAGACAGTCACCTCAGTTCTGATTGTTGCACGCCAGATGGATGTGTCTTCAGCTGCTATAATAATAACAGTTGTATTTGGTATTTACTATGTATCAAGCACTGTTCTAAGCGCGGGGGTAGATGGAAGATAATCAGGTTGAACACAGTCCCTGTCCCACATGAGGCTCACAATTTAGGAGGGAGAACAGGTATTGAATCCCCATTTTACAGATGAGGAAACTGAGGCACAGAGAAGGTAAGTGAGTTGCCCAAGTTCACAAAGCCGGCAAGTGGTCAGAGCTGGGATTAGAACTCAGGTCCACTGACTCCCAAGCCTGAGCTCTTTCCACTAGGCCATGCTGTTTCTCAGTGAAATATCATGAAACATACCATTGTCTAAAGTAGTGAATGCAGTTTTATAACCCACATAACTTATAATGATAATTGTGGTACTTGTTAAGCACTACTATGTGCCAAGCACTGTTCTAAGTGCTGGGGTACATACAAGTTAATCAGTTGGGACACAGTCCCTGTCCCACATGGGGCTCATACTCTGAATTCCCATTTTACAGATGAGGTAACTGAGGCCCAGAGAAGTTAAGCGACTTGCCCAAGGTCACAAAGCAGACATGTGGCGGAGCTGGGATTAGAACCAAGGTCCTTCAGATTCCTGGGCCCCTGCTCTATTCGTTAAGCCACACCACTTCTCGTGAACTTATGTGAAGTAATATACATCTGTTGCTTTTGGGTAGGCAGAGGATTGTCTGGTATTCCATCGTGTCATCAGTGGCCACCGGTGGTTCCAAACCACTTGCCTTTTGATTTATAGTCAAACACACTAGTTGACTGCCCTACAAAGATGGCCACCAAGCTACCCAAACCCCACTTCAGGTACTACCACTGAGGTTGGAACAAGTTTCCTACTAAGCACTATTGGGGAGTTCAACAGCCGAAGACTTGGACAAGCAAGAGCAGAACTAGAACTCCCAACAGCCTCACATTTGGAGATGAAAAAATATCAGGCCAATGCTCAAGCCACTCTTATGAGATATGAAACCTTGGCAAAAGTTCTACTTGCTCTGCTCTTCCTAGTCAGGACTGTGGGCTCTGTAACTATTCCTAGTTTTGATCTGTGGGAACTCTGCCACAGAGACTGTGGGAGGTGGCTGCTTAAAAGACTCTTGAACAGGAAACACTATTGCTTTGGAGAATGAAATTCTGCTAGTTAGAATTTCACACCAATATGGACATTTTATTTCTTCCTATCTGTCAAGGTGAACTTTGAATATTGTCTTCCTATGAAAGTGCGAAGATGGAGGAAGTATTCCTTTGCACAGTGTATGGGTTTTGTTTGGTTTTTAATAAACAACTCCCCAGACCAACGTATAGGCATTCAGCATTTAAACAAATGCCTGGAAATTAATGCTCATGTATTATATTCAGTGTGTCAATTGAAGCACAATGCAGTTTATTTTTACACGCGGTCTTTTTACAAAATCTCATAAAACAATTTCAAGTGTGAGTGCCGAAAGAAAGAGCATTTAACAGAGTTGAGCACAGTGACTCATGCAGCCAGAAAACTAAAAATGAGGTCTGAAAGTGCAGCAACGGAAAAAGATGAAATAAAAATGTGGTGCAAAACATAAAATTGAGTGTCTTGTAGACTACAGATGGTTAGAAGGAAAAAGAAAGATGTATTGAGTTGAGAAGGTGAATGGGGGTTGAGAGAAAGAAATGGAAAGGTTAACAGATTACAAATAATTCATCCATAATTCATAATCCTTTTATTCATAACTGTACATTTACAGACAGAAAGGGAGATTCCAGATTTGCTGAAGCAAATCATGATACTGTTCTTTAAAAGATCAGCATTTGAAATAAATAACAGTGTGAGCAACCGTGACCTTAATAAGCTGTTTTTTTTTTTCATTCCCTGCTTCCTTCTTTCCTTCTCTACACATGCAGAGCTCTCTTTTCAGGGTAAATGTCTACCTCATCAATGGTGTGTGTTCAGGCAGCAGTCAGAATAGTCTGCCTTCCCCATTTCTTGTTCATTGTTTCATGTCAGTTTTCAGGGAAAGAATCTCATGGACTTGGTAACAGGACCATTATGTTATTTCTCAGCATCAGCAGCTATCCTAGTTGGGCTCTACCATGTCCTTATCACATTTCTTCTGTCCAACTTGCTTGTGCTTGCCCCAGCTCAAGGCATGGCAGTTATTTTATAATAATAATAATGGTATTTATTAAGAGCGTACTACGTGTCAGGCACTGTAGTAAGCGCTGGGGTGGATACAAGCAAGTCGGGTTGGACATAGTCCCTGTTCCACATGGGGCTCCCAGCCTCAATCCCCATTTTACAGATGAGATAATTGAGGCACAGAGAAGTGAAGTGACTTGCCCAAGGTCACACAGCGGACAAGTGGCTGAGCTGTGATTAGAACCCATGACCTTCTGACTCCCAGGCCCCTGCTCTATCTACTTGTGTATCTGCTCTCATCCATCCTTTCCACATTTCTTGCCCAGCTAATGCTGAGTTTGGGGATCATGCTGCTGGCAATCTTGTCTTCTTTTTTTTTAATGGTATTCACTAAGCACCTTCTATGTGTCAAGCACTGTTCTAAGCACTGGAGGAAGAAACAAATTAATCAGGCCAGATACAGACCTTGTCCCAGATGGGGCTCACAGTCAAGTAGGAGGGAGAACAGGTATTGAACCCCTCATTTTGCAGTCATTTTGAATGCTAACATTTAACACTTTAAAATTTAGCATGCAGCACTTAGGCTAATTTGGTTCTATGGCTCTAATCAGTGCTCTTCATCATACTAAAACCTATACTCTGAGGCCAGGCTTCCATGGACAATGAGAAATTCTGTTGTAACCTAGCAAAAGTGGAAAAAAAAAGTTCAAAGCTATATTACATGTACTGCCCACCCCTCATGACGTTTCACACATGGTTTCAGAAACTTTATTGCTTCTCCTAGCCATTCAAATTTGTAGTTCAGAGGATCTCTTAATTTTGAATACTTTCCCATTTGTTTTGCATGGTTCCAGAAATTTCTTTCCCTCCCAGTTTAGTACTGACACCATAAAAGTAAACTTCATTGTAGTGGTGATTGGAAGAAAGAGAGGGGAATGGGGCCAGTGGTGAGGGAGCCTGAGGGCTTGACAGCTGGGAGAAGCTTTTATTGTTAGGAGGTTTGGAATTGGCAGCTTGGCTAGAAGGAAAGAGCTAGAGGGTCTGGCAACGGTTGCTCATAGTGAATTGAAATATTGAAAGCAAAGTGTGGAGCAACAACTGATCCCAAAGTATATGAAAATAGTCCATTAAAAATAGAAAAAAAAACGGGTGGTCAATAAAATCTCATTGTTGATAAAGTAAAAAAAAAAAATCGGTCAAGAGGTTGGTAAACTCAATTGTCAGCAGCTAACCTGACCAGCCAGGATCATCTGCCTCTGATGTGGGCTATATTCTAATCCAGATTCCTCTAAGAGACTGTCTCAGATCGAGGGAGGGAATGCCTGCGGGAACAGATATTCTGGCCACGTAGATCTGATAGGTAGGTCATTTCACCTCCCTGGGAGAAGCTCTCCACTTATTCAGAGATGTTTCACCCTCATCTCTTTAGGGAGAAGGGTCCCTGTCCAATTGGAGGACTCAGGTGGGTTTTGTCTTCTGCCTGCCAATCTGGGGGCTGCGGGTTAGTGAGGCAGGATCATTTTGCGATCAGAAATCTGACCTCTGGTGTGTGTATATGTATGTATGTGTGTGTGTGTCCGTGGCCCCAATATTTGAGGGGCAGAGATGTGAGGTGCAGGGTCTCAACTATTCAGATTTTTCATTTTCTCTCAGCTGGTCCTCTAAGCACCAGGAATGGGAGTCTTGTTTTGAGAACCACAGCTTTGAATTGCCTGACTTCCCTTTATTGAAAATTTCATCACCCCATTGCATTGGCACACATTTTTTGCACTTAATTATGTAATGTAAGTTTGTTGTTTTTTTTTTACTCCTGAGATGATTTCTCTAGGTAGAGTGAAAGCAGCAGTCCACTCTACCAGTACTTTTGCATTAATCAAGTTCACTTAAAGCTAAACTTTAGTGCAGGAAATAAAATAATTTATGGTGAAAAGTTCTGTACCATACAGTGAGATAATCCTCCTAGATTTCCAATTCTTTACAATTCCCACCCCCTCTTTTTATAAAATAGTAATTGTTAAATGCTTATGATGTTCCAGGCACTGTACTAAGCACTGGGGTAATAATAATAATAATGATACTTGTTAAGCACTGTGTTAAGCAATGTGTCAAGCACTGTTCTACATGCTGGAGTAGATACGAGTTAATTGGGTTGGACACAGTCCCTGTCCTACATGAGAGTCACACTCTTAATCCCCATTTTACAGATGAGATACCTAAGGCCCAGAGAAGTGAAGTGACTTGCCCAAAGTCACACAGCAGACATGTGGCAGAGCTGGGATTAGAATCCAGGTCCTTCTGACTCCCAGGCCCATGCTTTATCCACTAAGCCTTGCTCATTCAAGCTAATCGAACTGGACATAGTCCATGTCTCACATGGGGCTCAGTCTTAATCTCCATTATACAGATGAGGTAACTGAGCACATAGAAGTAAAGTGACTTTCCCAAGTTCGCACAGCAGACAAGTGGTGGAGCGGGAATTAGAACTCAGGTCCTCTGACTCCCAGGCCCATTCTCTTTCCACTAGGTCATGCTGCTTTTATGTTGCACTAAGACTGCCAAGCTTTCAGCTTTAAATTCTCAAAACAGGGCACCAACATTCTTGAATTTGATGCCAATTTGACCCTTTGCCTCTGCAGTATAGAAAGGAAGACACTCCTAACTTTACATATGTCAAAAATCTCTTTGCATAAGAAGCAAAGCTCTTTCAGGATTGTATGAGTTCATGGAGTTAGATTGGTGTCAGGGCTAAGAAAGATAGGGGGAAATTGATTCACACTTTTGAGCCAAGGAGGGTTTGAAGGGTGGAGAATCTTCCTCTGTTTCTTCCTTGCATTCCTGAGTTCAGGTAACCATCCATCTGACAAGATCAGAGGATATGCTGACCAATGCTTTGAACTGGATGTGATATGGAATCACCCTCTCCCCGACTCCACCTGATGTCCAGTTCATTCATTCAATTGTATTTATTAAGTGCTTACTGTGTGCAGAGCACTGTACTAAGCACTTGGGAAAGTACAATACGACAGTAAACAGTGACATTCCCTGCCCACAATGAGCTTACGGTTCAAAGCAGCGTCACTGCTGTCACTAGCCAGAATTCCCGAAGTCTTCCTGGCACTGGCCAGCTGTTGCCTAGTTAAGGCATTAAAATATGTTTTTCTTTACTCATCCTACCCTCTCTCTAAACCCTCCATGACACCTCCACTTCCCACCCCTTCTTGCCTCACCCTCCTTTAAACCTCTGTCCCCATGGCTATCCTTTTCTTCTCCCCCTCTGCCATGCTGGCTCTCTGCCCCAAACCTGAAGCTGCCTACCCTCTGTCTCCCACCATGTAGACCTTGAAAACCCCTCACCATTTTTTTTCCAAAAGAAATCACCCCAGTGCTGCCAGCTGTCACCCAGGTAAACCATTTAAAAACATGTCTTCCTCTTTACTCACCCTGCCTCACCAATTTCTCCTCTGGCTTCTCCCTCCTTTACCTTGTGTTCACCAGTTCCTCAAACCTGCCTCTCAGTGCTTCCCCCACTGTGATGGCCCCATGACCCAACACCCTAAATTCTCTGCCCTTGAGGGTACTGGGATGAGAGAGGAGAAGAATCTGGGGGAGGGTATCCCTGTTTCTGGGAGCCCCAGGCCTCTCCGCCTTTCTCCACACCCCAAATAATCCCTCTAGACTGTAATCTCCTCATGAGCAGAGGATGTGTCTACTAATTCCGTTGAATGGTACTCTCCCAAGTGCTTACTACAATGCTCTTCATACAGTAAGTGCTCAATAAATACCATTGCTTGATTTACTGGTCATATCATCCCATCAACTACCCTTAGAACTCATATGTTCATCTGTCTATTTACTTAATTCATGTATTTATTGTTCAGAGAAGCAGCATGGCTTAGTGGAAAGAACTCAGGCCTGGGAGTCTGAAGACCTAGGTTCTAATCCTGCCTCTGCCATTAGCCCATTGCATAACCTTGGGCGAGCCACAACTTCCCTGTGCCTCAGTTACCTCATCTGTAAAATGAGAGTTAAATCATACTCCCCTCTACTTAGACTGTGAGCTCCACGTGGGGCAGGAATTGTGCTTAACCTGATTAATTTGTCTCTCCCCCTCCCAGCGCTTAGTACAATGCCTGGCACATAGTAAGCACTTAAAGTATCATAATTATTACATTTGCTTTCTATCCTGCTGAATCGATGTTTATTTTTGTACCTAATGCGTGTTTGCAGCTTTTGTCTACTTTCTCCCCCATTAGATTCTAAATATCTAGGTGGCAGGTACCACCTCTTTTGCTTCTAGGGTATATTCCCAAGCGTCAAATACAGAACTTGGCATGCAGTAAGCACAGAATAAATACTGATGATGATGAGGATGTGAGCAGGAAGGGGGAGGAGAGAATTGGGCTTATCAAGTGTCATGCTCTCTGAGTGCAAAATAATTTCCCAGGGTTTGGGGCTGGTTAAAATTTCTAATGGATTACTAGAATTTTCCTAGCTCCTTGCAGAGCCCCCATAACCTTTCGAATATTTGAAAGCTGTTATTAACAGTCTCTCTTGCCTTCTCTTCTCCAGGCTAAATAATCTCACTGTGTGATCAAATGAATTTCTTGTGAGACCAGATTTCTGTATGTCACGGTTTCACTAGCTGTATTGAATTACAGACTTTCTGCTGTGGTTATTTGATGTTATTTTGCTATTTGGGGGCTGTGTTACTGTAGGGCCTTTGAAGATGGGGTGCCCTATATTTATCAACTCTACTTATAATTGCACACGAGAGAACCCAAATTAAAATTTCCCTCCTCATTAAGACGAAATGAATTGTTGCATGTCCAAGGAATACACAGATACATTCATTCCCTGACTGCGGGTATGTCTCTTTGTCTTTATGCCTCCTCTTCTATCAGCCTCAGGCTTTTCATAAGCACACACAGGAGTGGAATGGCCAGGTCATCTTCGAACAAGCTTGCAGTGGGGGTCAAATTTAACTTTGCAATGTCACGGTGATTATTGCCAATTAAAAATGAATCAGTATTTATGATAGACATCCCATTTCATTTCAGCTTGTCCTTTCCTATTACAAACAGTGTGACAATTGATGGCCTAAATTTTAAGGAAGCATTTGCTCAGTGATGAGCACATAATTTGTGGGATGCTAGATCAGAGACTAGCCTTGATCTCAGAGTTTTACAGTTATATAAGCCTCATTTCAATGGTTTTAGTAATCAGAACAGCCACCATTACACCTGCTGTTTGCTTCTGGGACTGATGAGCAGGATCTTTCTCTCTTATTCTCCTTTTCTCCTTTCCACACTTTCTTTCAGGACATGGAATAGCAGCCATTATATAAGGAGAAGAATTGTTCCCATTTTCATCCTTGATGCTGCTCTCAGCATGCTCTGGTTGTGTCCCCTTTTCAAGATAGTGTGTGTGTGTGTGTGTGTGTGTGTGTGTGCGTGCGTGAGTGTGTGTGTATTTGTGGTGGTGGAGGAAGGGGGAAGGGTTTGGGCAGGTTTGTCATTTTGCTGGCCATAGGCACTAAGTTGATTGCTGCTTGTTCTGTTTTTAATTAGGAAATTGTTATTTATTATAAAAATGTGTTTATTCTATTTGGAATTTACCTTGAAATGTGCAGAGCCCAAAGCCTGGTCTTCCTTCCAGTAAAGAAATTGATGAGATTGTAAGAGATCAATGACAATAATTCCCTGACAGCACATCTGTTGCTATTGTATTTTACTTTAGCTCATTTTTTACATGAAGTGTCACTCAACCTTTTTCTTCTGCCACTCATTATTTAAAGAAGATTTTTAAAAATTTCCCTCATGTATGTGATTTTGTTGCTCCTGGGGTGAGTGTGTTTCTGGATCTCCATGGTTTCATACAAGGAGTTCTCTTGCATTGATGTCTAGGTTTCAAAGTGGTGGTAGAGTTTGTACAGTGCAAATTGCAACTGAAAAAAAATGTACAGGCTCCTTGTACACTAATATAATAATAATAATAATAATGGCATTTATTAAGAGCTTACTGTGTGCAAAGCACTGTTCTAAGCGCTGAGGTGATCAGGTGTCCCACGGGGGGCTCACAGTCTTAATCCCTATTTTACAGATGAGGTAACTGAGGCACAGAGATGTTAAGTGACTTGCCCAAAGTCACACAGCTGACAATTGGCAGAGCTGGGATTTGAACCCATGACCTCTGACTCCAAAGCCCAGGCTCTTTCCACTGAGCCACGCTGCTTCTCTACATTTTTCAGCTTTTGATTTTTTTTTCCTGGAAAAACTGGTATCTTCCCCTCATTCTAAAACAGGGCTTATAGTGCCTGTTGGGAAATCCGATACTGGGAAGGAGCCAATTTCCCCTCCTGTATCAGCTTCAACATTCAGTAGTCTTGGGTCCGGTGCAATTCACCTGGCTGACAATTAACCATGGATCATTTAAGATAAGGAACGATCCTCTAACCAACTCTTTGCCTACTCAACTTTGTGTGATTTCAATTCCATAATCCTTTCAATTCTCCCCTCTTGCCCAGGAGGGTGCCAGAGAGCAAAGCATCTACCTTCCTTCCCCCAACTTTTCAGAGTTATGTGCTCTATGACACAGAGTTTTGCCAATTTAAGTGTTCAAATTTAAGAAAGAAGTATCCCTTCTAATGGGCCTATAGGTTACTGTAATATTTCTATGCTGCCTTGCAACTACTTTCCATATTGCCACTCTGCACTTTCTGTTTTTCTCTTGGTCTTATTTTCTGCCTCATATGCTAAGGTCATATAGTCGGTTTCAATTTCTTTTGTGTGCAATCACCTCTCTTCTCTTTCTAAACTTTGTATCTTCCCTGTACTCCCATCCTGAATGCGCCTCACACTGCTGACCTATTTAATTAGGCTGATAATATACAGGGACGCAAACTTTTCTTTTCGAGGGAGGGAATTCATCTGGGACCGAGTTCTGAAGGACCAGGGCATTGAGAGAATAGGGTGGGGAGATATGGTATCCAGAGACAGAAACCCATGCTCACTGACCCTGGGCCTTTAATGAAGGGTCAAAATGCCCCTGGATATTCCTAGGGACTGGTGGGATAGGAAAAAAGTCTCTTATTTGGCCTCAGAGCCCAGTATGTATCCATAAAGACTCTGAACAATGCCAAAGCCCATAGGAAAGGCAGTAGAAGGAAAAAGGTGGGAATAAGAAACAGAAGAAGAAGGGAACAAAAGGAGAGAAGAAAAGGGAAAAGGAGGAAAAGAGAGGGAGGAAAGACAGAAATGGGGAGACAGAAGACCCGAAACAGAGAGAGAGGAGTAGAAAACAGGGGGGTGGCTAGTGGATAGAGCACTGTCCTGGGAGTCAGAAGGATCTGGGTTCTAATCCCTGCTCTGCCACTTGTCTGCTGTGTGACCTTGGGCAACTTACTTCACTTTGCTGTGCCTCACTTGCCTCATCTGTAAAATGGGGATGAAGACTGTGAGCCTTATGTGGGACAAGGACTGTGTCCAATCTGATTACCTTGAATCTACCCCAGCGCTGAGTACAGTGCCTGGCACATAGTAAGTGCTTAACAAATACCATAATTATTATTAATTATTAAGTGCCCACACATCTCCTTACTTAAATGCCATCTGCACACTCACCCCCTCACCACACCCTTATAGTAATAACAACTCCCCCTTCTAGACTGTGAGCCCGTTGTTGCGTAGGGACCGTCTCTATATATTGCAGACTTGTACTTCCCAAGTGCTTAGTACAGTGCTCTGCACACAGTAAGCACTCAATATGATTGAATGAATGAATAACTATGGTATTTGTTAAGTGCTTACTATGTGACAAGCACTGTTCTAAGTGCTGGAGTAGACACAAGGTAATCAGGTTGTCCCACGTGGGGCTCACAGTCTTCATCCCCACTTTATAGACGAGGTAGCTGAGGTACAGAGAAGTGAAGTGACTTGCCCAAAGTCACACAGCAGAGAAGTGGAAGAGCTGAGATTAGAACCCGTGACCTCTGACTCTCAAGCCTGGGATCTTTCCATATTGCTTCCTCCTATTTGACATTTATTTACATGTCTGTCTTACCCCTGCTAGATTGTAAGCTCCTTGTGGGCAGGAATCATGTCTATTAATTCTAGTGTACTCTCCCAAGTGCATAGTACAGTGCTGTGCACACAGTAAGCGCTAAATACAATGATTGATTCTCTCCCATAGTGCTAATCCCATGAGACAATGATTCCCCTTGTTCCTTTTGAAGCTGGAACTCCTGATCCCATGTCCTGGTTTAACCAGTCTAGGGTTTTTTTTCAATGTCGTACCAGACAATTTAAAAATAACGAACAAATGTCTCAGATTTGGGATTGTCTCAGTTAACCTGATCTGTCTTTCTTGGACCAAGCCTGTAAATGTTTAGATTTACATTTCTGAACTGGCGCATGCTCAGTAAAAGCTCAGTTTTTAGGACAGTTGGGACTTTAACCCATGCTTTTCCCCCTTCCCAGCTCTCAAGATTGCCAAAGGAAGGAGCACAAGCTTGGGATGGTATCCCTCTGCCTGGTTTTCAACCAAAACAATGTGGGCAGTCTAAACTTAATTCGTCTTCTGCAACAGCCTCACAAAACTCTTGACACTGCCTATTCCAGAATGTATTTTAGGCTATTTTCATAACTATTTATTGCATTCAACCACTGCTTAATCAAGTTCATCTTCAAACTTCCGCTGCCCCTTTGCTTAGCCATATAGCCAGACACTCCTGCCTCATATAATAATAATAATAATCTCATTTGTTAAGCGCTTACTATGTGCAAAGCACTGTTCTAAGTGCTATGGTGGATACAAGGTAATCAGGTTGTCCCACGTGGGGCTCGCAGTCAATCCCCATTTTACAGATGAGGTAACTGAGGCACAGAGAAGTTAAGTGACTTGCCCACTTAAGTTAACTAAGAGAAGTTAACTTAACTAAGAGAAGTTAAGTGACTTGCCCAAAGTCACACAGCTGACAAGCGGCGGAGCCGGGATTAGAACCCATAACCTCTGACTCCCAAGCCCGTGTTCTTTCCACTGAGCCACGCTGCTTCTCTAATACCCAATTAAAGCTGGAAAGAAAAAGACTGGGAATGAAAACCAGGAATTTACTAGTCTAGATCTACAGTACAATGGGTTTGTGTGAAAATTTAGAAATTCAATATAGAGAAACAAGACACAACCCATGCCAGCTTCTGCCCCTTCTGGGTTATTTTTCCTCACTGGAAACAAGGAGGAATTGAGCAGAAAATATTTGGAGGAAAAAATGATCAACAAACAAAACACAACATGTTGCAATGTACTGCTTCTCACAGGGCAGGAACTGCTATTGTAACACAACCTTAGACCCACACAACTTTATCTTAAAATCTTTGAAAAAAGCCATTAACAGGCAAAGCAGTGCAGAAAACTCTGCTCTGTTTGGGGAATCTCATCAATCAATCAAATGTATTTATTGAGAGTTTACTGTGGGTAATAATAATAATGATGGCATTTATTAAGCACTTACTATGTGCAAAGCACTGTTCTAAGCCTGGGGAGATTACAAGGTGATCGGGTTATCCCATGGGGGGCTCACAGTCTTAATCCCCATTTTACAGATGAGGGAACTGAGGCACAGAGAAGTGAAGTGACTTGCCCAAAGTCACACAGCTGAAAATTGGCAGAGCCGGGATTAGAACCCATGAACTCTGACTCCAAAGCCCGTGCTCTTTCCACTGAGCCACGCTACTTGCAATAAATACTTGGGAGTGTACAGTACAACACAGTTGGAAGGCATGTTCTCTGTACACAAGGTTCTTACCATCTCTTTGAAAATGCATAATCATGTTTTTTTTAAAAAATAGAATATTAATACACATGGTTAAAACCTTCAACAATTTTATCATCTTTAAAAAATAGAACAACACCACATTTAGAAGAGACATCCTGTCTTCTCACCTGCTTTTCAGACTGGAGATGAAGTTCTAGAGGGTGGGACATGTCCAAGACTGAACTCCTTGTCTTCCCTCCCAAACCCTGCCCTCTCCCTGACTCTCCCATCTCTGTTGATGGCACTACCATCCTTCCCATCTCACAAGCCCGCAACCTTGGTGTCATCCGCGACTCCGCTCTCTCATTCACCCCTCACATCCAAGCCAACACCAAAACCTGCCGGTCTCAGCTCCACAACATTGCCAAGATCCGCCCTTTCCTCTCCATCCATACCGCTACCCTGCTCGTTCAAGCTCTCATCCTATCCCGTCTGGACTACTTCATTAGCCTTCTCTCTGATCTCCCATCCTCGTGTCTCTCCCCACTTCAATCCATACTTCATGCTGCTGCCCGGATTGTCTTTGTCCAGAAACGCTCTGGGCATGTTACTCCCCTCCTCAAAAATCTCCAGTGGCTACCAATCAATCTGCGCATCAGGCAGAAACTCCTCACCCTGGGCTTCAAGGCTCTCCATCACATCGCCCCCTCCTACCTCACCTCCCTTCTCTCCTTCTACAGCCCACCCCGCACCCTCCGCTCCTCTACCACTAATCTCCTCACCGTGCCTCGTTCTCGCCTGTCCCGCCATCGACCCCCGGCCCACGTCATCCCCCGGGCCTGGAATGCCCTCCCTCTGCCCATCCGCCAAGCTAGCTCTCTTCCTCCCTTCAAGGCCCTACTGAGAGCTCACCTCCTCCAGGAGGCCTTCCCAGACTGAGCCCCTTCCTTCCTCTCCCCCTCGTCCCCCTCTCCATCCCCCCATCTTACCTCCTTCCCTTCCCCACAGCACCTGTATATATGTATATATGTTTGTACATATTTATTACTCTATTTATTTATTTATTTTACTTGTACATATCTATTCTATTTATTTATTTTGTTAGTATGTTTGGTTTTGTTCTCTGTCTCCCCCTTTTAGACTGTGAGCCCACTGTTGGGTAGGGACTGTCTCTATATGTTGCCAACTTGTACATCCCAAGCGCTTAGTACAGTGCTCTGCACACAGTAAGTGCTCAATAAATATGATTGATTGATTAGCACCTCTTTCTTCTCAAGCTAACTGATAAGAAGGAGGAGTTTGAGGTGAAGGGGATTTTAAAGGGGAAAAATCCCAGGCTCTCCCTGGGGTGAACTCCTGAGGAGCCTGAAGCAGGCTCCTTTCTCTTGCTGCCCCATTCCCTGTCAATTTAAAGGGCAGTGGTCTCTTTAAGAGCCAGACACACAGGCAGGGTTGGGGCCTTGCGGTGGCCATTTTGGAAAAACCATCACTATCTTCAACGTGCTCCAAGCAGCATCTATGGTGGTAAGGTCGAAAGGGGGTGAGGTATGGGGGTTGAGCTGATGTTCCTCTAAACCTGAGGACCTGGGTTGAAGATCAGGTTAGCCTTGCATTAATTCAACCCTGACCACTGATGTGTTAAATGTTTTGGTGAGGTCTACAAATGCCACGTGGAGGTTTTGATGATGTTCTCTGCATTTTTCTTGTATCTGATGTACAGCAAGCATCATTTGTGTTATGTCCCACCGTGGTCTGTAGATTTATTGTGATTCTGGGGGAGTGTGATTAATGATGTTCTTAAGAAGTCGGTCCAAGAGGCCTCTGGTTGGAATTTTGCCCACAGTGGGGAGCCATGAGTTTCCACGATAGTTTCCATAGTCAGCTCTTGCTCCGTTCTTCATGAAATTGTTGATAACGGTGTCATACTTGAATTCCTGAATTTCCTCAGTGTTTCAGATGTTGAGGAAGAGCCTGAACAGTATATGATTCTCAGCTGTTAACCATTCTTTTTGGCTACTGGAGCAAGAGTCATGTCTGAACATGATGGCAAACTATTATTTGTAGAATACCCTGTATCATCGGGATAGGGTATGAGTATTTAGGAGATGGATCATTCAATCAGTCAATGGTATTGAGCATCTACTACTCTGTGCAGAGCACTAGATACTACAATAAAGTAAACACCATCCCTGCTTTCAAGGACTTTACAATCTAACTGGGGAGACCGAGATTAAAATAAATTACAAATAGAGCAAGAAAACAAATATGAAGATGTGCACATACGTTCTGTGCGTGGGGGAGGGTGAGTACCTCAGTGCTTATTAATAATAATAATTATGGTATTTAAGTGCTTACTATTTGCCAAGCACTGTACTAAATGTTGGGGGTAGATACAAGATAATCAGGTTGTCCCACGTGGGGCTCACAGAGTTAATCAGCAAGCAGTGTGGCTCAGTGGAAAGATCCTGGGCTTTGGAGTCAGAGGTCATGGGTTCAAATTCTGACTCCGCCACTTGTCAGCTGTGTGACTTTGGGCAAGTCACTTAACTTCTCTGTGCCTCAGTTACCTTATCTGTAAAAATGGGGATTAAACCTGTGAGCCCCACCGTGGGACAACCTGATCACCTTGTAACCTCCCCAGAACTTAGAACACTGCTTTGCACATAGTAAGTGCTTAATAAATGACATTATTATTATTAATCCCCATTTTACAGATGAGGTAACTGTGGCACAGAGAAGTTAAGTGGCTTACCCAAGGTCACCCAGCAGACAAGTGGCAGAGCAGGTATTAGAACCCATGACCTCTGACTCCCAAGCCCGTGCTCTTGCCACTAGGCTATGCTGCTTAGGGGTTAGGACTAAATCCAGATGTGATGTAGTAATCGGGGGGGAAGAATATCATAACTGACAAACCATCACTCTTCCCATCATCAAAGCCCTACTGAAATCATCTCTCTCCAAGAGGCCTTCCCTGACTAACCCCTCATTTCCCTACCCTGTGGGACAACCTGATCACTTTGTAACCTCTCCAGCGCTTAGAACAGTGCTTTGCACATAGTAAGTGCTTAATAAATGCCATCATTATTATTACCCATTTGCCCTCCCTTCTGCCTCCTTTCTGTCCTTGGGTGTTTACCCCCTAAACCACTTTGAGACTCACCCCCCACCCCAGCTCCGTAACAGTTATGTGCATTTCCTTATACTCTGCCACTTCCCCTATCTGTAATTCATTTGAATGCCTCTCTCCCCCTCTGGACTGTAAATTCTCAGAGGGCAGGGATCATGTCTACCAGCTCTATTGTTCTATCCTCTCCCAAGTGCTTAATACAGTGCTCTGCACACAGTAAGCACTCAATAAATACTATTGATTGATCGACTGATTGATTATCACCTCTCCACTGCTGCTTTAGACTACACAGCATCCTTTCTTTGGTTTTGGCACGGAAGCCGTCAGTGGTAGGGCTAAGGTGCAATGATGCTCCGGTGTCTTCTTCCCCTTCTCCCTTGCCATTTGCCCACCCTCTTGAAGGGGTAGTGATGCAAGGTCTGACGTGGAATGCAGGAATAATGAGTTAGCTCACTTTCATACTATTCCTGTTCCCTTCAGAGAATCAAGCCTCTGGGCAAGATGAAAAGGAGTCTCAGGAAATCATGTCCTCCTTTTTGGGAGTCTCTGGAGAAGCGGCATGGCTTAGTGGATAGAGCGTGGGCATGGGCCTGGGAGTCAGAAGGTCATAGGTTCTAATCCTGGCTCTGCCACTTGTCTGCTGTGTGACCTTAGGCAAGTCATTTCACTTCTCTGTGCCTCAGTTACCTGATCTGTAAAATGGGGATTGAGACTGGGAGGCCCAAGTGGGACAGGGACTGGGTCCAACCCAATTTGCTTGTAACCACCCCAGCGCTTAGTACAGTTCCTGGCTTAAGTATGCGTTTAATACCACTATTATTATTATTATTAGAAAGAGCCAGTGGTTTGGGCTGATTGTTTTAATCTCCGTCTGTCATCTCCTTCTCTATTATGTACATCTCTTTGACTCTTTCTTTGTCTTGCTTTGTTTTTCTTTCTGGCCTCCTCCCAAACCCTCCCGTGTATCTCTGCTCTTAACTCTGTATCGACTTGTCTCCCCTATTAGATTGTGAGCTCCACAAAGGCAGGGACCTTGTCGGTTACTCCAATTGCAGCATGCACCCAAATTTCCATTCTGCCTTGCCATTTGCCCACCCCAAATTGCAGCCACACCCTGAAACATGCACCCTGGGGTTATAGTTGATATTGTTTAATACCTTTACCCAGGGTTATAGGCATTCGAGGTATACAACTTCTATCATTTGATGACTTGCATCCCCCCAAAACCAAACTTTTCTGACTCTCCAGCCGAGTGTTACAGTTAAGTAAATCCTCCACTACTGTCTCCCGAATGAGATTAAGCAAGCTGATTGTGGGCAGGGAATGTGTCTGCTTATTGTTGTATTGTACTTTCTCAAGCGCTTAGTACAGTGCTCTGCCCACAGTAAACAATAAATATGAGTGAATGAACAATGAATGGATGTTGCAGGACACTGCCCATAGTTTGGGTCAGGTTTCCAAAGCCTTGAAGAGAACCCTGAACAGGTAACTAAGATTGTTGTGGGCAAGGAACTTGTCTGTTTATTGTTGTATTGTACTCTCCCAAGCGCTTAGTACAGTGCTCAGCACACAGTAAGTGCTCAATAAATATGAGTGAATGAATAATTGGGGAGGCAATTTAATTTAGAAGTGGATGTTGCAGATTGTTATGAAGTAATTGCATCTCTTTCAGAGGACTCATTGTCTAATGAGGACCTCATCCAACTTTGATAAGCCAATGATTCAGTGTAAAATGCTGAACCAGGTGTAGAACTTATGTTTTTTTTCACCACCAGCTAAGATTTGCAGATTGAGATATCTTGCATCCATTTTCAAGGAACTGGATGAATTTATAAGAATGATTGAAGACCCTGATAGAGGAGTTCAAAAGTGTGCAAAGGAGTTCAGATGGAGTTAGTACTTTATGAAGAAAAGAGAAAGCTGTTGTTTACCCTAAATAGGTCAAATTCTTCCCTAAAGTTGAGAAATCACTATCACAATCAGCAGAAATGCAGCCTCCTGGAAAGACTCATAATTATATTGCAGCTCTTTATTTAGTTAATGTTGTGATGTTATGCCCTGATTTACTTTAATAAAGATTAAAACAGTAGTTTAGTGAGGATTACCATAACAATATAGGTGAAGGAATCTCATATTATTTTAACGTGTTTTTAATGATTTTCAAAATCATTTTAATTATTTTTTCATAATTTTAATTTATAACGTACTTCTATAAGAGAATGTAATCCATGATATAACCACTCATGACACAACCAGTCAGTCTATCAGTGGCACTTGTGTGCTGTGTGAACTTGGGCAAGCCACTTGACTTCTCTGTGCCTCAGTTGCCTCATCTGTAAAATGGGGGTTAAGACTGTGAGCCCCACGTGGGACAACCTGATTACCTTGTATCTACCCCAGCACTTAGAACAGTGCTTGGCACATAGTAAGTGCTTAACAAATACCATTATTATTATTATTTATAGTGAAGCAGCATGGTGTAGTGGATAGAGTATGGGCTTGGGAGTCAGAAGGTTATGGGTTCTAATACCAGCTCTGCCACATGGCTGCTGTGTGACCTTGGGCAAGCCACTTCACTTCTCTGTGCCTCAGTTACCTCATCTGTAAAATGGGGATTGAGACTGGGAGCCCCATGTGGGACAGGGACTGTGTCCAACCCGATTTGCTTCTATCTACCCCAGTGCTTAGTACAGTGCAAGGCCCACAGTAAGAGCTTAACAAATACCACTATTATTATTTCCTAATTCACTGTTTCACTGGCCATGGGCATCCCTCTCTAGCATAGTGTAAGGGATAGAGCACGGGCCTGGGAGTCAGAAGGTCATGGGTTCTAATTCCGGCTCTGCCACTTGTCTGCTGTGTGAACTTGGGCAAGTCACTTCACTTCTCTGTGCCGCAGTTACCTCATCTGTATGATGGGGATTGAGACTGGGAGCCCGATGTGGGACAGGGACTGGGTCCTATCCGATTTGCTTGTATCTACCCCAGCGCTTAGTACAGTGCCTGGCACATGGTAAGCACTTAACAAATACAATCTAAGCACTTAACAAATACAATCATTATTATTATTAGCAGCCAGCTGTACCCTTTCCACAGGGAAGAAAGAGAAGGGAACACTGGGCTCTATATTCATTCTTTAAGGAGATTATTTCCGGTGGTCTAATTTTGGATGTACTCCTAAGCACATTGAAATCCTGAAGAAGAGATGACTTGCCTCTTGAATCCAAAAGTTTAAAAAGATTCTATTTCCACTCACTCTCTAATGCCTTCCCAAGCCTATTTACACTTTATGGATGAGTGAGTTTTTTTAAATTAATGAATTAATTGATTTTAAAACCCATATCTCATTTTTTGCCCATCTGACATCTGTTTCCATGGAAGCAAGAAGCAGTTACCAACTACTGAAATTGACTCTTACAGTTTGTCAAGTGCTTTGAATTTAAAAAGGTTAAAAAATTACCTTTACATCTGTGGCCAACTGAGAAGAGTGTTACGGCAATAATAGTGTATTAGTCTTTCTTAACAAAAGATGGAACTCTCTCCCCCTTCACATAAGACACGCAGTGTGGCTTAGTGGAAAGAGCATGGGCTTGGGAGTCAGAGGTTATGGGTTCTAATCTCAGCTCTGCCACTTCTCTGCTATGTGACTTTGGGCAAGTCACTTAACTTCTCTGTGCTTCAGTGACCTCATCTGTAAAATGGGGATTAAGACTGCGAGCCCCACGTGGGACAACCTGATCACCTTGTATCCACCCCAGTACTTAGAACAGTGCTTTGCACATAGTAAGTGCTTAACAAATACCATCATTTATTTTTTCTGACAGACCACCAACTCTCCTTACCTTCAAAGTTCTATTAAAATCATATCACCTTCAAGATGCCTTCCCCAACTAAGCCCTCATCTCCCCTACTCCCTCTCCCTTCTTCACCACCTATGCGCTTGGCTCTGTTCCTTTCAAGTACTTGATATCCAGCCCTCCCTCTCCCCCACACTGCTGTACATATCCATAATACATCTTATGTCTGTTTCCCCCTCTAGACTGTAAGCTCCTTATGGGCAGGGAACATATCTACCAATCTACCAACTCTATTGTATTATACTCTCCCAAACACTCAGTTTAGTCCTCTGCACAAAGTAAGAGCTCCATAAATACCACTGACTGACTGAAGAGATATAATGTTAAAAAAAACGTAAGTGATACTTCAAGTAGTT
The DNA here is from genome assembly GCF_015852505.1 of Tachyglossus aculeatus. NCBI lineage: Eukaryota > Metazoa > Chordata > Mammalia > Monotremata > Tachyglossidae > Tachyglossus > Tachyglossus aculeatus. The sequence goes on from NC_052098.1 coordinate 57,823,374, forward strand.
TTGTGGCTGTGCTGACCCTTAGAAAAGTGAAATTCTGTGGGTTTTCATGTTCAAATCTCCTGGGCATCTAGTTTATATCACTTGGTACACAGAAAGGCAATAATGACTTGATAGAAGAGTTGAGTCCAATGGACGATCAGATGCCCAAATCAGTCTTCCCTTTCTTAATAGTTCCCTCCTACCAATTTTTGCTTTCCCTTTCTTGGCTCTTGGTAATTACTCTTTTTTTACCCTCTCTTCTACGTTTTAATAATAATAAAACAATAATAACAATACACTTGGGCCAAGTGTGGAAAAAGCACTGAAGCGTCAGTTCAAAAGGGAGATTTTCGGCTAGTAAAGTTGTTGCCCGTCGACATAGAAGAGCTGAAAAGCATTAGATTGAGGTTATATAAACAGGTGTGGACACTAACAAACTGCTCTTCTATTTTAAATAATACCAGCAGTTCCTGAAAAGCAAATACCAAAGGAATATTATGAACTATTACTATAGTATGATTTTTGCTGTTGAAGCTGTTAAGTTGTTGAATTTTAGTCATTCTTTCATTGTTCTCTTTCGTGTTAATTGTTAACTTTTCTCTGTGTGGCAGTCCATGTGTGTTCAGGTTGGGATCACATCTGAATCCATACCAATGTGTTCTTTCCAGTGCTTCACACATTGTAAGGATTTAACAAAACGCTTTTGATTAGTGGGGAAAAAAATACACACAAGGGTGAATAAACCCAGTTCTGGAGGTATGATAAAGAACACTTTCTCATCCTCTACACCCCTCCCTCCCCCATCATCCCCCAACACACCCTTTGCTTTCTGGGAAATGAGGAATCTCCCTGCAGTCATTAAAACTCCTTATTACCCCTTGCTCCACACTTTCACCGTCTCTGCCAGGCACTGTACTGGCACTGTATACTGAAAAATCCACTTGAAGTAGAATTTCCCAAATATAATTATCTCCTGTTTTAAAGCTCTTCTCTTAGTGCTCTGCCCCAATATCATTGAATTTCAATGCCAACATTTCTTATAGCGATTCTCTCACTCTGGGATAATGATGGTCTTACTTATTAAATGTTTACTATGTGCCAAGCATTGTGCTAAACGCTGGAGTAGATAGATGATCATCAGATTGGACACAATCCCTTTCCCACTTGGAGCTCAGTCTAAGAGGGAGGAAGAATGGGTATCATCTCCATTTTACAGAGGAGGAAAAAGGCACAGAGATGTTGTGACTTGCCCAAGGTCACACAGCAGGCAAGAGACAGAGCCAGTAGAAGAACCTGGGTCTCCTGACTCCCAGACCTTTGTTTTTACCACTAGCTGAAAAGTTCACTTGGGGTTAAATCCTCCCCTACCTTTGAAGTATTTTGTCTAAAATGAATAGTGATTAAAGGTCATTTCAATTAAGCATTAAATAACAACATCTTTTGAACATAGATAATGGCAGATCTCTTTTTCGTTCAAATAAAGGGCCTTTTTCCTGAATTGAATGTGAAAGAGAACATTTTGAAAAGTAAGGTTACATACGTAGTTGCCCCTCCACCATCTAGTTCAAAATCTTTCCTTATTGATGTACATTTACCTTGCTATTTGATCATGTAACTCTTAATGTGGATTTTAATAATTTTATTTTAATATATGTGTTCTGTTTTGGATCTTGGGGATAAATATGCTTTACATTATTTTTTCTGGGCAACTTTATTTTGTTTGGTGCTCTTTTACTTTACACTCTATTTTCATAAGAGCTCAAAACCAAGGTATAGCATTACCTTTCCTCCTCTCCTCACCCCCAATTTGAAATTACTTCTGTCTGTCCCTCCCCCCCACCTCCATTCTCCAGTCTCCTTTCCCTCCCCTGGCCTCCCAACAGAAACAAGTGATATTTCAATTTAGGGGTTTCTGCTGCTTTTGGAATTTTGCCCCAGCGCTGCCTCCGGCCCTCTCAGGGTCACACCTGGAGAGTTTCCAGTGTTTTACCAGTCTCGACTTTGTGAGGGAGAGTCAAACAGAGGCATATCCGTTCCATTCCTAGCTTGGGCAGTGGCTAACGAGTGGAAGGCAATCGGCTGCAAGTCAAAACTCATCTGTGCTGGGCAGCAGTGGCATGGAAGAGAGTCGAGGGTGGAGACTCAAGTTTACTGTGCGGAAGGAGACAATGGTAAACCACTTCCATATATTTACCAAGAAAACTCCATGGATCCACTACCAGAACGATTACAGACGGAGGTGGGGTATTCTGGGAGAGATGTGTCTAGGGCGTCACTATGACGAGACAAGGCTGCCAAAGGAGCAGTCGATGCCTTTGATTTTTCAATCAATCAGTGATATTTATTGAACTCTTACTGTGTTCAGAGCACTGTACTGAGTGCTTGGGAGAGTACCATATGATAGAATTGGTAGATGAGATCTTGATTTGTGGCTTCACAGGAACCATAGTGGCAGACCCTTGTAGGGAAATCCCACAGAGGTCAGCAACTGCCAGAGCATGCTCACAAAAAGCATCAGGTAAAACAGCTCTGAAGGAAAAGGTGAAAAGGGAATAAGACATCTTTCCTAAAAATTTTACTTTTAGTTGACTGTGTTCATCCAAATAGGGAGTTCTTGAAGTAGGACAGGTTCCCCTTTTCTTTGTAGCCCCCAAAGCTATTCAGCTCGATACTACTCTTAGCCCTGGGGGGAACATATTGCTCCGCTGCAAAGTCAGAGCCTTTTCTATCTCCTTCTTGCATGGTGGCTGGCAGTTGGGTCATGTATATGAACACATTTGTGTAAGGAGTAATCAATTCATGGAGGAAAGGGGCGGGAGCATACCCCCCAGAATCTGGGTAATAATGATAATAGGAGTATTTGTTAGGTGCTTACTATGTGCCAAGCACTGTACTAAGCACTGGAGTAGATACAAGATAAAATCAGGTCAGCGTCCCTCCCCACTCTATGTCCCCCTGGCCGCGCCCCCCCCCCCCCCCCCCCCCCCCCCAGGTCAGGTCACACACACCAAGCCTTGTTCTCACAGGGCTGTGCCTTTCCCACATGAGGCTCATACTCTAAGTAGGAAGGAGAACAGATATCGGCTCCCCATTTCACAGATGAGAAAACCGACCCAGAGAAGTTATGTGACTTGCCCAAGGCCACACAGCAGTCATCTTGGGATCTTTTCTTTCATTTTTACTGTGTCTAGTAAGTCAGTCCTCATTTTAGGTCCTTACAGCTAGTTTTGTGCTCCCCTTCAACATCATTAATGAACGTATACCTCAATTATTTAACCATGTGCCAGCTTCCAGGCAAAAGGACAACCGATTCATGGCTGGCAAAGGCACTGTTATCTGCTTATGGCATATATTCATTTTTATTATTCTTGGAGCTCCATGCATATAGAAAATGGCTGTGGAGAGTTTGGCTTTTGGACTCATTTGTTTGATCCCTTTTCATTCAATCGGATTTATTGAATGTTTACTGTGTGCAGAGCACTGTACTAAGTGTTTGAGCTTTTGAGCTTTGGTAACATCTAATTTTTAACTACAGCACTAATACCTTGTGAGAATTCCTGCAGACTCATGTAAGGAAGGAGTGAACATCAGTTGCCAGGGATATGAAAATATCTTTTATGAAACTTATGTGTCAACCACTTGGAAAACTTACAACTGTGGTTGATTTTATTTCTCAATCTCCAGATGCACCGAACTGTTATTTGTGTCTCCTAAGTGGCAGTTTGTATATTTACAGCTTTATTTTAACAACAGTTGGGTAATTGACTACTGAATATGAACAACATTGGTTTGTCTCTCAAGGTCTGGGTGGAGAGGCCAAAAGCAGAATGTTGGCTTGGCTCTGTTTCCATGAGGAGGCAAGTAAGTTATGGTCCCTTCAGTTTTTTTTTTCACCTTGAGAAGAGAACAAGGAACACACCAATCGATGGTGTTTATTGAGTCAATCAGTCTTCTAGACTGTGAGCCTGCTGTTGGGTAGGGACCGTCTCTATATGTTGCCAACTTGTACCTCCCAAGCGCTTAGTACAGTGCTCTGCACACAGTAAGCGCTCAATAAATACAATTGAATGAATGAATGAGTACTTACTGTGTGCAGAGCACTGTAACAATAATAATAATAGTGGTATTTATTGAGCACTTATTATGTGTCAAGCACTGTACTAAGCCCTGGGTAGATACAAATCAATCAGGTTGGACATGGTCCTTATCTCACATGGGGCTTATAGTTTGATTAGAAGGGAGAATAGGTATTAAATCCCCATTTTACAGTTGAGGGAACCGAGGTTCAGAGGAGTTAAGTGATTTGCCCAAGGTCACACACCACTTGTGTGTAGTCCTCTGTACTAAGGACTTAATCCACTAGACTCCACTCGTTAAGGACTTAATCCACTCGTTGTGGGCAGAGAAATTGTTTATTGTTACATAGTACTCAAGTGCTTAGTACAGTGCTCTGCACATGGTAAGCACTTAATAAATACGATTGAATGAATGAATGAATACTTGGGCTATTCCCACCCTGAGGGGATTGTCAAGCGGAATAATAATAAAACATCTGTAACAGTAAATAATGTACAGTCAATCGGTAATCTTGGTAAAATGAGCCCCCCAAGGGACAGAAACTATGTCTAATTCCCACCTGGGCATTCTCTCCCAGTGCTTAGTACAGTACTGTGCCCACAGTGCTTAATAAATACATATAACTACTACTATTAAAATGATTCATCTTGTATTGATAGAATTTCTTTCCTCAAAGGGCTCAAGGAACTTCAGAGAAATCCTTCAGTCCCCCATCCAGTGTGCCTGTGAGGCATACAGAATCTCGGGCAGAGAAAAATCAAAGACCAATAACGCACGGAGCCCTCCTTTACCTTTCCCGTCCATAGACCTACTGTTGATCCTTGAGGATGGGAGCATTTTGACTTACTTCATTCAAATCCTCTTGAACATACACTTAGGCCCCATGGGCACAGAATCTTTTCTCTGCTGCAGTGAAGGGGAGAGTGGCAGACCCCAACTTACTCTAAAACCAAGGGCCAGGTTTGGGGGTTATTTTTAGTTCCAGAAAACAAAGCCTCACATTTCGAGAGTGTTACAAGCAATTGTCTGTAAGCTACTCTCCTGCAGCTGGGTGCCCGGAGCTGAGGCATTTCTCTTTCTCCCCATTTACTTTCTCTTCTGGCTCCAGGCCAGAAAAAGCAGGCAGAGCTCAGTATGGGGATCAAATGGTTCAGGGACCATTTCTTTCTCCTACTCTCACGAGCGCTGCTAGGAGGAGCCCAAAGTTGGGAGATCTTTGGTGCAGAAAAGGTTTGTGTTGGCTTTTTATCTTTTTATCATTCCCCATGTGCCTGTTTCCCACTCTGTTGTTCTCTTTCCTATCAGTCTCTGTCTTTGCCTTTCTCTTCTCTGTCTCTTTATCTTCATCTCTCTGTCTCTCTCCCCTTTCCTCTGTTGGTGGATGCATTTCTGCTTCCTGTGGCCTCCTGTCCTAATTGTTCCAAACACATTTTTTAAAAGGAATGTAGGATATAGATCGAAGGAAAGAAAAAAGAGGAAAAGGGAAGCAGAGGAATTAGCACTGGGAGGCAGTATGGCCTAAGAGTCAGGTAACCTGGATTCCACCATTTGCCAGCTGTGTGACCGTGGACAAGTCACTTCATCACTTTGATGTTCACCCCACCACCAGCCCTATAGTCCGTACATATATATCCATCTGCAATTTATTTTAATGTCTGTCTTTATCAGTAGTCTGTAAACTCCTTTGGGGAAGGGATTGTCTATACCATTTCTTTTGTATTGTACTCCCGGAAGTGCTCAGTACAGTGCTCTGCACTCAACAAGAACCACATTGATTTGTCTGTGTCTTAGTTTTCTCATCTACAAAATGGAGATAAAATGCCAATTTACCATCCTTCTTAGTCTGTGAGCTCTTGTACGAGACCGGAACTGTGTCTGAGCAGATTGTGGAAAGAGCATGGGCTTGGGAGCCAGAGGTCATGGGTTCTAATCCCTTGTCTAATCACTTGTCAGCTGTGTGACTTTGGGCAAGTCACTAAACTTCTCTGGGTCTCAGTTACCTAATCTGTAAAATGGGGATTAAGACTGTGAGCCCCACGTGGGGCAACCTGATCACCTTGTATCCCCCTCCAGCTCTTAGAACAGTGTTTCTCACATAGTAAGCACTTAACAAATGCCATCATTATTATTATTATTTATTCCAGTGTTAGCACAGTGCGTGGCACATAGTGTTTAACAAATGCCACCTTATCATTATATTACTGCTATTAAATTTAGAAAGTCGGAGACAGGTGGTAGACACAGAAGTGTGGGGAAAGGGGAATGGAGGAATTGATTCTTTTTCTGATTTGAAAATTTCCAATTTTAAGGGGTTATTTTAAATCCAGAGTCATTTTTGTTTCAGAACAGTGGTACTAAGTATCCTAGGTAGACTTGGTGAACCACTTTAAGTTTCTGGGCCTCCCAGTCTTTACCTCATTATTTTGTTCCTTTCAAAGGCCCTGGACACTGTTAGGTGACTAGCACAGGCTGACTGAAATATTGCAGCATCTCCCTCCCTAGAGTGGTCTGAGACAGAGACACATGAATCTTGGGGGTTTAAAGCCCTCCATTACTTAGCTCCGCCTTTCTTCATGACTTTCTTAACTCCCTACTCCTCTACTCTCACTCTTTGCTCTTTCGAAGTCCACCTCCTGTCTGTAACCCACTCTCTTACACATCGCCAATCCCATGCTTACATTTTCTCCAGGGCTTGGAACTCTTCCACCCACCCCATAAATTTTAATCCTCCTCACCTTAAATGCCCTTCCTAAAATCTCACCTTCTCTAGGAAGCCTTCCCTTACTAATAGTACGACGATTGGTATCAACTTTCAACTGCCTCTTACACTTATAAAGTGCAAGTTGGGGGCGGTGGGGCAAATATCTAAGTACTTAGGTAGGTATGGATTCAAGTACATAGTGTGCTGAGTATAGGCAATAAATAATACAATTATTAATAATAATAATTGTGGCATTTGTCAAATGCTTACTATGTGCCAGACAGTGTACTAAGCACTGGGGTGGATACAGCAAATCGGGTTGGACACAGTCCCTGTTCCACGTGAGGTGCTCAGTCTCCATCCCCATTTTACAGATGAGGTGTCAGAGGCACAGAGAAGTGAAGTGACTTGTCCAAGGTCACACAGCAGACATGTGGCAGAGCTGGGATTAGAACCCATGACCTTCTGACTCCCAGGCCCATGCTCTAGCCACTGCTTCTCTAGCCATGCTGCTTCTCCTTCTACTACTGCTGCTATTCCTGCAATTACAACTGCTACTACTACTGATGCTACTATTACTACTTGAGAAGTCATTTTCCTGGCAACAGGAATAGATACTGAGATGGGATAATAATAATAATGGTATTTAAGTGCTTACTATGTGCCAAGCACTGTTCTAAGCATTGGGGTAATTAGGTTGTCCCATGTGGGGCTCACAGTCTTAATCCCCAAGTACCAGATGAGGTAGCTGAGGCACAGAGCAATGAAGTGGCTTGCCCATGGTCACACAGCAGACAAGTGGTGGAGCCGGTATTAGAACCCACGTCCTCTGACTTACAAGCCCGGGCTCTTTCTACTAAGCCACGCTGCTTCTCTGGGATGTGTCCCTGTGCTTAAAGGAGTAGATTAAATGATCAGTTCCTGCTCCTCACCTCCATGACATTAGAAGGAACAAGATTGGGACCCTTTTCCTGATCCCAGAACCTCAGCTATTCATAACCAGGAATCTAGGAAGCCATGTCATTCCCAACCTTATTTCTTTCTGCAACTCTGTCCCGTGAACATATCCGATCCATTCCATTCTCCAATCCCAGCAGTTCCTATGCCTAGAATAGGAAATCAGGGCCAGAATGAGGTCAGGAGTTGCCAAGAAACCAGGGGATGGGGATGTCATAACTGGTCAGGCACTGTGGGGGCTAGAATATGGGGGTCACACACCACTTCTGCTGTGCTCCTGACCTTATTTCGTCCCCCTTATTCCTTGATTTTCCAGAATCAGGACTTGTGGACCCTAGTCTCCCAGTTCCCAAAGTGGGTGTGGAGCTGGGGAGCTGAGATCAGTGAAGACAGGAGTTGGGGGATTGGAATGGGTCTGTCCCACCTCTTGTTCACCAGGCATGGGATTTAGGGCCAAGGATGGTGAGATTAAGATCTGGGAAGGTCAGGCACAGTGGTTTCAGGGGTAGGGGGCTGTTGGAGATGCCTCCCTTCCTTCCTTCCTTCCTGTTCCTCGTTGGCTGAGGGTTCAGGAAGTTGAGAGGCTGGGGATGGTAGTTCCCTCAGATGCAACTGCAAAATCCATTTTCAGCTGACTGGTGGAGCTTGTCGGAGGACAACTAGTTGCTCCTGTTGGCACACAATTAGTCAATCAACCAATCAGTAGTATTTATTGAGGACCTACTATGGGCAAAGTACTGCACTAAAACACTTGGCAGAGTACATTAGAATGAGTAGACATGATCTCTGTCCTCAGGGAATTTTCAATCTAGCAAGAGAGACACAAAACTAAATCCTGGGTAAAGGGAAGTAGTAGAACATATAAGATAGGGTCATAAGTGTTAGGATGGCTAACATTTGAGGTTGCCCCCTCCTACCTTACCTCGCTGCTTTCCTACTACAGGGCAGCCCGCACATTTCGCTCCTCTAATGTCAACCTACTCACTGTATCTCAATGCCCACTTCCAGCCTCAGGCCTGGAACGCCCTCTCTCTTCATCTCCAACCGATGATCATTCTTCCCACCTTCAAAGCCTTACTGAAAGTGTATCTCCTCTGAGGCCTTCCCCAATTTGGCTCTCATTTCCTTTTCTTCCACCCACTTCTGTGTTGCCTTTGCACTTGGATTTGCACCCTTTATTCACCCCTACCTCAGCCCCACAGCACTTATGTACATATTCGTAACTTTTTGGATTTATATTAATGTCTTTCTCCCCCTCTAGACTGTAAGCTCTGGTGGATAGGGAACGTGTCTACCAAGTCTATGTCATACTCTCCCAAGTGCTCAGTACAGTCCTCTGCACACAGTGTGCACTCAATAAATGCAATTAATTGATATCTATCCCAGCACTTAATACAGTCCTTGGCACCTAGTAAGCACTTAACAAATGCCATTAGTATTATTATTATTATTAGGAGAAGCGAGTGGATAAATAGGAGGAAGAGAGCTAATGAAGTGCCTTAAAGTCAATGGTCACAAGTTTCCTCTTGATGGGGAGAGGCATAAATAAGCGTTGAAGGATTTTGAGGAGGGGAGAGATGTGTGCAGAAAGACATTTTAGAAAAATTAATCCATGCATTTGCACTCTGGAGGGGAGAAGCTGGGGGCAGGGAGACCAACAAAGAGGTTGATACAATCATCAGAGGCTGATGCAAGAGTCAAGTCTATTGTCATGGCTCCCTTTTCACTGTGCTGCTCCCATCAGCTGCTTATGCTGCCTGATTGAGCCCATTCTAGTGTCCTTCAGTTTCTGGTGGAATGATAGTTTGTGTCTCCTAGATTTGCAATTCAAAGAGGCAGTTTCAGACAATGACAACCATGTATGGTATTTTAGGGCTCCAGTTTAGGAAGCAGAGGATTGGTCATAATAGTAATTATAATAATAATGATAATTGTATTTAATCACTCACTATTTGCTAGGCACTGTACTAAGCTCTGGAGTAGTTATAAGATAAAAAGGCCGACACTGTTCCTGTCCCACATGGGGCTCACAGTCTTAGGGGAAAACAGAACAGGTATTGAGCCCCCATTTTACAGATGAGAAGACTGAGGCACAGATAAGCGAAATGACTTGCCCAAAGTCATACAGAAGGCAAGTGGGCACAGCTGGTATTTGAACACAGGGCCCCTGATTCTCAGTTCTGTGATTTTTCCACTAGGCCACATTGCTTGAGTGAATAGATGATATATGACCTAACGTGGTATATGCCTGTTGCCCTATTTGGTTTGTTTCTGAGTCATGTTAATAATAATTGTAATATTTGTTAAGGGCTTGTTATGTGCCAAGAGTTGGGGTAGATTCAAGATAATCAAGTTGAACACACTGTCCCACTGTCCCTCGTCCCACACTGGGTTCAAGGTGTAAGTGGGAGGGAGAATAGGTATTTTATAGATGAGGAAACTGAGACCTAGCGAAGTGAAGTGATTTGCCCAAGGTCACAAAACAGGCAAGTGGCAGAGCTGGCTCTGGACCCCAGACCCCTTGATCCTCAGGTCTGTGTTTTTTCCACGAGGCCATGCTGATTCTCCAGATTAAGTAAAGAAAATGATTTGGAGTAAGTTTAATACACCATAGGCATTCTGGAATCATCTTGAACTTGATTCATTCATTCATTCAATCATACTTATTGAGCACTTACTGTGTGCAGAGCACTGTACTAAGTGCTTGGGAAGTACAAGTTGGAAACATATAAAGACGGTCCCTACCCAACTCACAGTCTAGAAGGGGGAAACAGTTCCAGGCGCTGTACTGGGCTCTGAATTGTATAATAATAATAATAATAATAATAATGATGGCATTTCTTAAGCGCTTACTATGTGCAAATCACTGTTCTAAGCGCTGGGGGGGATACAAGTGATCAAGTTGTCCCAAGTGGGGCTCACAGTCTCAATCCCCATTTTCCAGATGAGGTAACTGAGGCCCAGAGAAGTGAAGTGACTTGCCCAAGGTCACACAGCAGACGTGTGGCGGAGCCGGGAATCGAACCCATGACCTCTGACTCCAAAATCCAGGATCTTTCCACTGAGCCACGCTGCTGTACTTTCCAAGCGTTCAGTACAGTGCTGCTCACAGTAAGTGCTCAATAAATAACCTGTAATTTATTCTACTGTCTTTCTCCACCTCTAACTTTTAAGCTTCTTGAGGGCAGAGACCATGTCTTCTAACATAACTGCACTCTCCCAAGCACTTTTTTTAATGTTATGCATTTACTATAGTAAATACATAGTACAGTATAGTAATATATAAATATGTACATGAACCATTTACTATAATAATAATAATAATGGCATTTATTATTATTATGGTATTTATACTTAATACTTAATAATGGTATTTACTATGCACTTACTATGTGAAAAGCACTATTCCAAGCGCTGGGGAGGTCACAAGGTGATCAGGTTGTCCCACGGGGGAATATGTATATGTGGACCCTTTATCAATTCTGCCATCCTGAATGGTTTTTAAGGCCTCTAGAGGTTTATGAAGAGGGAGAATACCTTCCCCTGATGCCACATAGCGTGTGCCTGAGGCAAGCCTGGAGTTGGGTGGAAATCACATTCCAAGGTATTTGCTGACACTGGCCTCCCTTTTTGTGTGTAAGAGAACCATATGGCAGATTGGTTCAATCTGCCACCAAATCCTGCCAGTTCTACCTTCACAACACCGCTAAAACCTGTCTTTTTTCTCTCCATCCAAACTGCTACTAGAGCAATCCAAGCAATTGTATCCCACTTTGACACTGCATCGGTCTCCTCGCTGACCTCCCAGCCTCCTGTCATTCCCCTCCCCAGTCCATACTAAACTTTGCTGCCTGGATCATTTTTCTAAAAACAACATTCAAGTCCATGTCTCCCCACCCCTCAAGAACCTCCAGTTGTTGCCCATCTACCTCTGCATCAAACAGAAACTTGTTACCATTGGCTTTAAAGCTCTGAATCAGCTTGCCCCCTCCCACCTTACCTCGCTGATTTCCTATTACAACCCAGCCCACACACTTCACTCTTCTAATTCCAACCTAGTCACTGTATCTTGGTCTTGTTTATCTCACCTCCAACCCCTTGCCCACATCCTGCTTCTGTCATGGAACTCCCTCCCCTTTCATATCTGTCAGATCACCACTCTCCCCCGCTGCAAAGCCCTACTAAAATCATATCTCCTCCATGAGGCATCCCTTGACTACTCTCTCATTTCCCCTACTCTCCCTCCCTTCTGTGTCACTTCGATCTGTACCCATAAAGCACTTGATATTCACCCCACTCTCGGCCCCACAGCACTTTTGTACATATCTGTAGTTTATTTTATTGTCCATCTCCCCCTCTAGACTGTAAGCTCCTTGTGAACAGGGAACTTGTCTACCAGTACCATTGTACTGTACTCTCCCAAGTGCTTAGCACAGTGCTCTGCACACAGTAAGCGATCAATAAATACCATTGACTGAATGGCCAAGCATAAACCGGTCTAGTGGAAGTAACGAATAATGAAGGGGTTGGGGGAGGGGTTCACGTCATTACACTTCCACAAGGAGGGTTGATTCTGTTCCTGGACTTATCAGGGAGGAATTCAGCACGTAAATATAATGAAGCACTCTTCCCAGGACTCTACCATCCTGAGTAGCATTAGCACATTTTACATTAACACATTATACTGTCCCTAGGTCTTGCAGGAGAGTTTTAATAGGCTGTCTCAAGAAATTCCTCATGCTAACTTGTTTGGCATATGAACTTACTTTTTTAATAAACTCAGTTGTTGTTTTTCCAAGTTTCCTCTCCATTTTCATGATCCACAGCTCCAACAATTCAATTCAGCTGAAAAAAACCCCATGTTTGAACCCCTTATGTTTCTCCCTTGGATACCACTAGTACTTAGTTTTTAGTGCCTTCATGTTTTATAATATAGATTACAGCAAAAATTAATATTAAATGCTTCTCAGACATTTAATTTCAATTTCTACTAATAGACCAGTTATAGAAAGTGTTCCTTGCATAATCATAATTAAAACATATAACCCTCCAAAAGATATTTATAATTTTAATTGCCTTGGATTTAAGGGAGTTAAGGGATTAGAAATGGGAATTAAGGCAGAGCACCAAACTATAAATGTAGTTTAAAGCCATTGAGTTTGATTCAGTCTTCCTATCACAGGTGAGGATCCAAAATAATCTCTAGCTAGGCAGCAGTATAATCAGGACACTTTATAAAGCCGAAATCTACTGCCTCCGGGTATCTTTTCAAAATATTCTATGCACATTTTACATCCAGGGTACAATTAGTCACGGGAAATGAAATTGGACCTGGACTATGCATGAGGGGTGTTTGTCCCGAATCCCGAATTATAAGAAGGGTGCTCAGGAAATGCTGACTCCAGATATGGGCACCCTTGGAGAAGGCAAGATTATTGCACAGCCGCAGAGGGACGGTCACGGCCCAGATGAGAGGCTGTGGCATCAGTCACAGGAGGAAACTGATTCACAGGAAGAATTGAACCACCAAAGAGAAGCAATGAATAGAAGCGTAAGAGTCCAGCGCCGACGAAAAGGTTGAACACGACTCGCTCAGCGTCCGAAAACAGCCACCCGAATGGTCATTTTCAGTTCATCCAGGTGATTTGGGTGCCCTTCCCGCTGCTTTCCCCTATTCTGCCTCTGCATTTATTTCAAAAACCAAACCAAGCGAAAAAAAAAAAATGCCTCAAAATTTGTGCTCTCGGTTTTGGTTACGGAGCTGTAGATATCACGAGAGTCATCCAGCGTGAAGGTCCTGATCCCTGAGATCACCAGGCACAATTGTTTTCACTAAATGCTGAGTTAAGTTGGGATGGCAGGGAGGTCACTGAAAACATTTGGACAAAGTTAAAAATGGGCCAGATTTGACTCATTGTTTTTTAATGCTGAGCAAGTAGTGTTGGACTCATCTTTGTACATATTTATTCTATTTATTTTATTTTGTTAATATGTTTGGTTTTGTTCTCTGTCCTCCCCTTCTAGACTGTGAACCCACTGTTGGGTAGGGACCGTCTCTATATGTTGCCAACTTGTACTTCCCAAGCGCTTAGTACAGTGTTCTGCACACAGTAAGCACTCAATAAATATGATTGATTGATTTCAGCATCAGCTCAAATGGATTAAATCCCTTTTCACCTCATCAGCTGATACCAGTTCCCTCATACATTGGCTGGCTCAAATCGGGGGACTCATTGCTTTCATTTCTCTGTTCATCTTTGTAGAGGGAGCCCTTCAGGAGTTTGTTTTTTTTTTAGGGTATTTGTTAAGTGCTTATTGTATCAAACACTGTTCTAAGTACTGAGGCGAATACACGTTAATTGGGTTGGTCACAGACCCTGTCCTGCATGGGACTCACAGTCTAAGTAGGAGGGAGAAAAGGTATTCAATCCCCATTTTACAGTTGAGGAAACAGGGACACAGAAGTTACGAGACTTGCCCAAGGTCATTCATTCATTCAATCAGTCGTATTTATTGAGTATTTACTGTGTGCGAAGCACTGTACTTAGCTCTTGGGAGAGTACACTATAACAACAGAGACACATTCCCTGCCCACAATGAGCTTACAGTCCAGAGTGGGAGACAGATGTGAATAGAAGTAAATTACAGGTATGTACATAAGGTACATGGTGGAGCTGGGATTGGAACCCATGCCCTCTGTCTCCCAAGCCCGTGCTCTTTCCACTAGGCCATGCTGCTTCTCTTTTGTGCAGACAGGGGCATGAGAGAAAGGGGGTGTGGGGGGGAAGTAGGGGTGAGGATGTTGGGAATGTCTTCCCCTTTAACATGAGTGTTAACTAGTGTGCTAGAACATGAAACCCTGGCCCTAGCTAACGGGTAGGGTAGGGAGTGAAGCCAGAGACAACAAACATATGGTTGACAAGGGAGTCCTGGTCACATCTTTCTCATAGCTTAGTGGCTACTCTGTGGTAGTGGTGGGGGAGGGGAAGAACTAGCTTTTGCAATATTATTATGCATCTTTTTTTTGGAGAGGTGGGAGGATTAAATTGATCTCTACAAGGAGAAGAGACCAGGCATGAATTAGAGCATTATAATTACCAATGGCTGAGGAGACAATCTCCTGGTTATAGGAAAGTATTAGAATTACTGCCTTCTAAATTGAGGCCAGTGTAGAATGAATGGTCTACTCCTTAAAATGTGTTGCGTATGCAGAACCACCCCAGTCACTGAGTTGATAATTGGCTTTACTTTGCTGTGTTTCAATCTCCATATTTGTTTCAGCTCCTCTAATGATGATAATAATAATAATAATTATAGTAATAATAATTGTGGTATTTGTTAAGCACTTATTATGTACCAGGCACTGGATACAAGCAAATCAGGTTGGATGAAGTCCCTGTCCCACATAAGGCTCAAAGTCTCAATCTCCATTCTACAGATGAGGTAACTGAGGCCCAGAGAAATGAAGTGATTTGCCCAAGGTCCCACAGCAGACAAGTGGTTGAGCCAGAATTAGAACCTTCTTACTCCCCAGGCCCGCATTCTATCCACCACACCATGCTGCTTCTCTGCCTGGTTCATGTACATATTTATTTATTTCTAGACTGTGAGCCCGCTGTTGGGTAGGGACTGTCTCTATGTGTTGCCGACTTGTACTTCCCAGGCGCTTAGTACAGTGCTCTGCATTCATTCATTCATTCAATAAATACGATTGATTAATTGATATTTATCTTCTCGGCATGTATTCTTGGAATATTTCTGTTTGAGAGAAAAGCAATATCAATAAACTCACCATTTTTTTAAGTTAACAATCCAGACTTCCTGCCCTTCAATGGCACAAACTCTTAATACAATTTATGACAGCTGTTTCCTATCACATCCTTGGGTTCAGACTTACATGGGGTTAATCTGTCACTAATTTGAAATTGAGAGCTAACTGGTGATGTGGACTTAAAAATAGCCTGTTACCCCTCTGTGTATTAAAGAGAAGCAGGCTTCACATTTGCATATGCTAGAGATTTTAAAGGTTTATAAAACTGATCTTTCACTGATTAGGTATTTGTAGTGTGTGATAGAGCTGTGGAATACATCTTCCTCCTGGGCCCCATAGCATCCCCTCATTGGGCTCCAGAGAACTGATGTGAAAACATGACCCTGATTTCAGATGGGAACTGGATTAAAAGCAGTTTTCTCCTGCCTAATATTGGTAGGTCTCAGGCTCTGTTGTTAAACTGCATCTTCACAGTGTTACCCGCCACCTTTCCAGGAAATGACTAACCCTGCCTCCGCCACTTGTCTGCTGTGTGACGTTAGGCAAGTCACTTAATTTCTCTGTGCCTCAGTTACCTCATCTGTCAAAAGGGGATTAAGATTGCAAACCCCATGTGGGACAGGGACTGTGTCCAACTTGATTAATTTGTATATATGCCAGTGCTTAGTACAGTGACTGGCACATATAAGCACTTAACAAATATCATAAAAAATGACTGTGTGCTGCATTCAATTCTCTCTAGATTGTAAATTCATTGGGGACAGGGATTGTGACTTCTAACTCTGTTGTACTGTCCTCTCCCAAGTGCTTGGTACAGTGCTCTGCACTTAGTAAGCACTCAATAAATACCACTATTGATCATTTGATTGATTTAGGTGAATATTTGCCTTCTGAAGATGAGCTACGTGAGATTTCTCTGAAAAGCCCCTTTGACTTTTTTGATTCTGCTTTCTGTGCTTTTACAATCCATGAGTGCTTAGTGCACTACCCAGGGAGCATTCATTCATTCATTCAATCGTATATATTGAGCACTTACTGTGTGCAGAGCACTGTACTAAGCGCTTGGGAAGTACAGGTTGGTAACATATAGAGATGGTCCCTACCCAATAGCGGGCTCACAGTCTAGAAGGGGGAGACAGACAACAAAACAACACATATTAACAAAATAAAATAAATAGAATAGTAAATATGTACAAGTAAAATAAATAGAATAATAAATCTGTACAAACATATATACAGGTGCTGTGGGGAGGGGAAGGAGGTAGGGTGGGGGAGATGGGGAGGAGAAGCAGAAAAGGGGGGCTCAGTCTGGGAAGGCTTCCTGGAGGAGGTGAGCTCTCAATAGGGACAACCTGATCACTTTGTATCCCCCAAGCGCTAAAAACAGTACTTTGCACATAGTAAGTGCTTAACAAATACCATTATCATTATTATTATTATTATTATTATCTGAAATGACTCGACAGCATTTGATGATGATGATGACTGTGTGTGAAGCATTGTATTAAGCACTTGGGAGGAGAATTTCATAGCCTTTGGTTCTGTGTTGTCAGTGGGAATCTTATGTTGTGTGTAGGTGGGGTTTCCCAGGTAGAGCTGATCCCTAACCTTGATTCTGTTCAGGCAGATTTCTGGGCAATAGTACCGACTCAGTGAAATGATTTGAAATCATTTGCATGTCTTCTTGTGTGCATGTAGTCCTTAAGAGCAGTCTTCAGCATACAGTAGTTTATAGATGATTGTCTCAAAATCTTTTGATGATGCTTGTAGCCTGCTGAGTTGCAAGAGCCTCCCGGTGGATTGGAAACATATTCTGACTTCACAACTCTCGTTGCGTCCTCGAGTACAGCAGAATAAAGTAGTTTGAACGGGATGGAATCCTGGCCTCATCGCTCCTATCGCCCACACCCTTCCAGAGAGCTCCTCCTGTCTGGAACTCCCATTTCATATCTGCCCGATCATTGCCTTCTCCCATCTTCAAAGCCCTTCTGAAATCATATCTTCTCCAGGAGGCCTTCCATGATTAATCTCAACTCTATCCAGGTTATATTTCCCCAACTACCACACTCCAGCTCTTCTGTGCCACTTAAGAACTTATGAACTCACAGCCCAGCACTTATGTGGGTATTTTACATACCTTCTTATTTAAGCACTAAATCAAGTACTATCCTCTTTTCCTTCTTCGTCCTAGCTACGTATTATTTCAGTGTCTGTCTCCATGGCTAGATTGTAAGATCCTTGAGCTCAGGGACTGTCTACTAACTTTATCGTCCTCTCCCAAATGCCCACAGAAGGCATTCAATAAATGCTATTAATTGATTAATTGAATGTCACCTCCCATACGGCCCTGATTTATCCAGACAGTAATGAGGAAAAGGACAACCAGGACACCTTCAACTCTGTCTAGACCAACCATACCATTGTTGAGGAGCTTCAAGATCTGGTGACTTTCTCAGGACAACTTAATTTACTGAGCAAATACTAGAGCCCCTCATCACTGGGTGGTGCCAAATGTTTCTGTAAGGTCTTTGAAAACAGAATGCAGCTTTTCATCATCAACATCATGATCGTCAGTATTTATTGACACCTACAGGGTATGGAGCACTGTTCTTGCACATGCTTTCTGAACTTCTTCTATATCTGCCATGTGCCAAAGTTCATATTTGCTGTGATGACTTTTGGTCTGAAGTTACATTTGGGATTTAGGTACTGCCCAGTCGACTGTGTTCTTTAGTAACCTCCTCAGAGGGATTCTGGCCGAAATCATGCTGGCAATGGAAAGCAGTGAGATGCCCCTGTAACTTTGACAGTCCTCTCTCTTCCTTTTTCTTCTCGACAGTGGTAATTATAGTGACACCTTTGGTGTCTACTGGTATTTCTTCAGGGTTTCATATGTTTAGTACAGTGCTAAGCGCTTAGTACAGTGCTCTGCACATAGTAAGCGCTCAATAAATACGATTGATGATGATGATGATGTTGAGGAAGAATCCATGCTGATATCTGAGGATTAGGTCCAATCCTTGCTTGAAGATTTATGTAGGAATGTCATCAATTCTAGGTGCTTAAACTTTTTTCACGACTTCAACTATAGAAATTATTTCCTCAAAATCTGTGGACGGAGCTTGAGGACAGTGGGGCATCAAGTTCCAAACCAAGTTGAGGACTATAAAACTTCAGTGGTGGTCAGCATTCTATATGGTCCTGTTGAGTTAGACTACAGATTTCTTAAGCAGTTTAGTCATCTATGAATCCTAACACCAAATAGTAGGACAAGAGAACCACCAGTGAGGTCCTGGAATGCAATCAGCTCAGTCAGTCAATTGCATTTATTGAGCGCTTACTATGTGCAGAGCACCGTACTAAGCGATTGGAAGAGTACAACATGACAGACACATTCCCTGTCCACAATGAGCTTACAGTCTATAGGGGAGACAGACATTAATGTAAATAAATAAAATTACAGATATGCATATAAGTACTTAACAAATACCATAATAGTAATAATAATAATAATAATATCAAGTGCTGTGGGCTGGGAGGGGGGATGAATAAAGGGACCAAGTCAGGGTGACACAAAAGAGAGTGGGAGAAGAGGAAAGGAGGGCTTAGTCAGGGAAGGCCTTTTGGAGGAGATGCGCCTTCCATAAGGCTTTGAAGGTGGAGATAATAATTGTCTGTCGGATATGAAGAGGGAGGGCATTTCAGGCCAGAGGCCAGACATAGGTGATAGGTTGGCATCTAGATAGATGAGATCGAGGTACGGTGAGAAGGTTGGCATTAGAGGAGTGGAGTGTATGGATTGGATTATAGCAGAAGAGTAGCGAGATGAGGTAGGAGGGGACAAGGTGATTATGTGCTTTAAAGCTGATGGTAAGGAGTTTCTGTTTGATGTGGATGTGGATGGGCAACCACTGGAGGTTCTTGAGGAGTGGGAAAACATGGCCTGAATATTTTTGTAGAAAGATGATCCGGACAAAAAAATAAAGTATGGATTGGAGTGGGGAGAGACAGGAGGCAGGAAGATCAGCATGGAAGCTGATCCAGTAATCAAGGCGGGATATGATAAGTGCTTGTATTAATGTGGTAGCCATTTGGATAGAGAGAGAAGGGAAGTTTAACAATGTTGTGAAGGTTGAACTGACAGGACTTAGTGATAGATTGAATATGTGGGTTGAAAGAGAGGGAGAAAAGGATGACACCAAGGTTATGGGCTTGGTGAGACAGGAAGGATGGTGGTGCTGTCTACAGAGATGGGAAAGTCAGAGGAAGGACAAGATTTGGGTGGGAAGGTAAGGATTTGTGTTTTAGGCATGTTTGAGGTGATGGGAGGACATCCAAGTAGAGATGTCTTGAAGGCAGAAGGAAATATGGGGCTGCAGAGAAGGAGAGAGATCAGGGCTGGAAATGTAGATTTGGGAATCATCCCCATAGAGATGGTAGTTGAAGCTATGTGAGTGAATGAGTTCTCCAAGGGAGTGGGTGTAGATGGAGAATTGAAGGGGACCCAGAACTGAACCTTGAGGGACACCCACAAGAAGCAGCATGGCTCAGTGGAAAGAGCATGGGCTTTGGAGTCAGAGGTCATGGGTTCAAATTCCTGCTTTGCCAATTGTCAGCTGTGTGACCTTGGGCAAATCACTTAACTTCTCTGGGCCTCAGTGAACTCATCTGTAAAATGGGGATTGAGACTGTGAGCCCCCCGTGGGACAGCCTGATCACCTTGTAACCTCCCCAGTGCTTAGAACAGTGCTTTGCACATAGTAAGCACTTAATCAATGCCATCATTATTATTATTATTGTTAGAACTGGGAGAGGACAATGTCAGTGAAGCCAAGGTTGGATAATGTTTCCAGAAGAAGGGATGGTCAACAGTGTCAAAGGCAGCTGAGAGGTCAAGGAGGATTAAGATGGAGTAGGGGCCATTGGATTTGGCAATCAGGAAATCATTGGTGACCTTTTAAAGGGTGGTTTCTGTGTAGCGAACCAGATGGAACCAGATCGGAGGGGGTCAAAGAGTGAATTGGAGGAGAGGAACTTGAGACAGTGGGTACAGACAACTCCCTCAAGGAGTTTGGAGAGAAATGTTAGGAGGGAGATGGGGCGCTATCTGAAGGGAGCCGGGGCGGGGGGGAGGTCAAGGGAGGATTTTTTTAGAATAGGGGAGGCATGGGCATGTTTGAAAGCAATGGGGAAGAAGCCATTGAAATAGCACTGAAATAACGTTCACCGCAGCTCAGTGCCACAGGGTGGAACATGTGAGGAGAAAGCATAACAGCAGGATGACCAAGGGGCTGCTGTGTGGGGACCTGAAAGGGAGCACATCAAGCCAGGAGAGCAGAATAAACAGTTTAAAGACAGAGTCAAGCACAGTTTCAAACAATGCAACATAGCAGCGGACTTTAGGAGACTTGCAACAGACTGATCTGGTGGGTAGCAATTAGTAGAGGGATTGCTCGCCTTCAACAAAGACTTCTTGAAGACTGGGATACCATGAAACAGATTTGGAAAAACCAAGCTAGGCTGTTGTTGGGGCAACTGTATTCACACAGCAAAATACTACTTTTACAATGCAGGAAGGAGTGTCAGTCATGCATCAATCAGTGGTATTTTTTGAGTGTTTACTGTGTGCAGAGCACTGTACTAAACATTTGGGAGAGTACAATACAACGTTGGTAGACACGCTCCCCACGGGGGAAACAGACCCGAAAATAAATTACGGATATGTACATAAATTCTATGGAGATGAGGGTGGGGTGAATATCAAGTGCTTAAAGGAGTACCTCTTCTCTATGTATGTAGCAATGTTTAAGCACAAAATGGATTGAAACCTTTGTAGAAAGTGTATTGCTGGCTTTGCCTACTATAATGTAGGATACAAGAGTCATGAAATTGAGCAGTGTCAAGGCTGGGCCATCAACAACTTCCTCAGGTGTGTGTTAATGAGCGGATTAAGGTGTTATAAATATGAATCCAGTGTTAGAAAACAAGCCTTATCATATGTGAAGGTGAAATCTGATTATAACAAATATGGATTATGGAGAGGTCTCATTATAGCAACAGGAAATAAGGACATCATTGTAATCTGTTGCCATGCAATTTTCTTAGAATATAATGAGTGTTTAATATTTCAAGTAGTTCAGAAATTTTATAGACTTTCATTATATTGGGGTTTCACCATGACATAACAAACCAATAGACCATGAATTCTGGATAACAGTCATGATAACAGATGAACAAATTCTGGATAAAAGACCAGATAGTCTGCTGGTTTACAATCTTAATAAAACAGTGGAGTTTACTGATATTGCCCTTCCGCAAAACAGAAATATTTCAAAAACATTTTCAGGGACGATAAATAAAGCCATGATTCTGAAAGAGGAGTAAAACAAATGTAGAGACTAAAATACATTAAGGAAAGCTAATAATTTTCTTGACAAGTGGGGTGAATTCACATTGACTAATTACTCTTCTTAGCATTTTATCATACATGAAAATCATTTCAGAAGCTGATACTTCTGGAATGTATCACGTAACCAGGAGAGTTTTGTTTCTCAACAATAGATGATTTTACTGCAGTCGGCTAATGCTGTGGAAGTTATAATGTTAAGACCAGACTAATGTGACAATAATCACAAACAAGTTGAAAAGAGTTTGAGGGAAAGACTACAAATATCTGGACTACCTACAGTTGAGAGGGATTAACTAAGCATTTGGCTCATGTGTGGGGGGAAAAAAATTAAAATCTTATGTCTATCAAGGCAAAAAGGTTTAAGAAGTTGGTGGTTTCACTTCTAATCTTTTTGTTCAGTATTAAAAAGTGGACAGGTACAGATGTACCCTTCTTTCTAGGCTGGATGGACATGTTCCTTGATTCATTCAGTCGTATTTATTGATTCAGTTGTATTTATTGAGTGCTTACTGTGTGCAGAGCACTGTACTAAGCACTTGGGAAGTACAAGTCAGCAACGTATAGAGACGGTCCCTCCCCAGTAACAGTGATGAACCGGAGAATGCCTCGACCACCTCGAGCATCTGATTAGAAGAAGCACCCAACCTCGTAAGTTTGGAATATGAGGGTCTAAAGGCCATCACAAGAGTCGATAGAACCAGTGAGTGAATCTGAGGGAACTGAAAAAGGAACAGCCTTCACTCTACTCCACCCTTGCCCCAGACCCACACGCTCTTTTACTGCCACTTGACTGAAGGTGTGCAGAGCAGCTACAGTCACATGCAAAATTTCAGAGCTTGTGTGGTCGGGAGAGACATTCCCCCTGCCTGGGTAAATCTGTGCTGGAGATTCCTGCACATATTTACCTGAGCCTGTTCCCTTCCCTTTTTCCCTTTTCCTCTCTCCCAGCAGAAGTCGAGGAGATTCAGTGCATCGTTGGAAAATAACTGCTACGAGATAGCTGTTGGAACAAAACAGTGATAACGGATCGGCAGATTCTGGCCAACAGACCAGATATTCTTCTGTTTGATAAACTTGTTCAAACAGTGGAGCTGATTCATGTTGCTGTTCCTCTAACTAGAGAGATTCTCAGAACATATGCAGGGAAGATAAATAAATATGGGAATCCGGTAAAAGAGATGAAACAAATGTGGAGATGGAGGTACATCAAAGTAATGCCAATTTCCATCTTGGGTGGTTCCTCATACACTAAACATCTTAAAGAACTGAGGATTCATTATATGCTGGCATCAAGTCACAGGGAGGCATTTCTGGATACTAGAACTTCTCTATCTCAACCATAAATAATTATGATATACTAAACTAACCCTCTATAGCTATAATTGAATAAATTCAGATTAATTTGGAGAGAAATATAATAATCTTTTTCTATATTTGCGTGTGTACACATAGCATATATATACATATATATATATATATATGCACATAAATATATTATGTATACATTTAATAGATGGTGTTTGATTTGGGCTGTCTGAATGCTGAATCCATACCCATATCATATTGCACAAGTGCCAACATGGTTGACAAATAAAAAGCACATCAGGAGTACCTTTGTGACCTAATGGCAACTTCTGGAGTGCCAGCTGTGTGAATGTGTATTGCAGCTGGAGCCCAGGTGGGGCCATGGTTAGCTTGCCTCCCTCAGGCTTCTAGCAGTGGCTTCAGTCAATCAGTCTTGTTTATTGAGTGTTTACTATGTGCAGAGCACTGTACTACTGGCTTGGGAGAGTACAGTATATCAAAGTCGGTAGACACGTTCCTCGCCCATAAGGAGCATATAGTCTAGAGGCTGCAGGTAGGGAATCAGATAGTAATAGCAATCATTATGAGAAGCAGCATGTCGTGGAAAGAGCACGGGCTTGGGAGTCAGAGGTCGTGGGTTCTAATTCCGCCTCTGCCACTTGTCAGCTGTATGACTTTGGGCAAATCACTTAACTTCTCTGTGCCTCAGTTACCTCATCTGTAAAATGGAGATTAAGACTGTGAGCCCCACATGGGACAACCTGATTACCTTGCATCTACCCTAGTGCTTAGAGCAGTGCTTGGCACATAGTAAGCACTTAACAAATACAATTATTATTATTATTATTGATAATAATAATAATAATCATTAAGGTTTTTTCTGGCATTTGTGAAGCAATTACTGTGTGCCAGACACTGTACTAAAATACAACCTAGTCAGGTTGGAAACAGTCCATGTCCCACATAGGGCTCCCAGTCTTAATCCCCATTTTACAGATGAGGTAACTGAGGCCCAGAGAAACTGTGACTTGCCCAAGGTCACAGAGCAGACAAGTGGCAGAGTCAGGATTAGAACCCAGGTCCTTCTGACTCCCAGGCTTGTGCTCTATTGACTAAGCAATGCTGCCTCTCTACTTAAGTGCTTGTTGTGTGCATGGGCAAGAGAGTAGGAAAAGGAAAAGAGTGGAAAAACTGAAGAGAACATTAAAGAGGGAAAATAAAAAACATGGAGGTGCAGAACCTCATAAAATCCATTCTAAAAAGAAAGTCAGGAGGCATCAATCTGGGGCAAAGAGGGAGGGGGGGCAGAGGAGAGCAGGAAAAATGAAAAAAAAAAAACTGTTTGAACTACAAGAGAGCAGGCGAGCCAAAAGAAAGAGACAGGGTAGATAATAGGAACCAAAGGGTTGCCCTTGTGGGAAAATTGTATTTATTGAATGCTTACTGTGTGCAGAGTACTATAGTAAGCACTTGGAGTAATCAATCAATCAATCACTCATTCATAGTTATTGAGCACTTACCATGTGCAGAGCACTTGGGAGAGTACAAGAGAATTAATAGATATGTTCCCTGCCCATAATGAGCTTATCGTCTAGAGGGGGAGACAAACATTAATATGAATAAATAGGTAATTTATAATATACAATTTAAAGATATGTACATAAGTGTTGTGAGGCTGTGGGTGGGGAGAATATCAAGTGTCCAGAGGTCACAGATTGAAGTGCATAGATGACACAGAAGGGAGAGCGAGCCAGGGAAAAGAAGGCTTAATTAGGGAAGGCCTCTTGAAGAAGATGTGACTTTAGTAAAGCTTTCAAGGTGGAGAGAGTGGTGGTCTAGTGTATATGGAGGGGGAGGGAATTCCAGGCTAAGGAGAGAATGTGGGAAAGGGGTTGTTGGAGAGATAGAAGAGATCGGGGCACAGTGAGTAAACTGGTGCTAGAGGAGTGGAGCATATGGGCTGAGCTGTAGTAGGAGAGTTCAGTATAACAGAGTTGGTAAACATGTTCCCTTCCTACAGTGAGCTTACAGTATAGAGGACATAGAGACATTAATATAAATAAATGAATTAGGGATATGTGCATAAGTGCTAAGGGAGGGGTGAATACAGGGGTGCAAATCCAAGTGCAAGGATGATACAGAAGGAAGTGGAAGAAAATTGAAATGAGGGCTTAGTCAGGGTAGGCCTCTTGAAGGAGATGTACTTTTAATAAGGCTTTGAAGGTGGGGTGAGTAATTGTCTGTCAGATGTGAAGAGGAAGGGTGTTCCAGGCCAGAGGCAGGACGTGGACGAGAGATCGGTGGCAAGACAGATGAGATTGAGGTACAGTGAGTAGGTTGACATTAGAGAAGCGAAGTGTGTGGGCTGGGTTGTAGTAGGAAATCAGGGAGGTAAGATAGGAGCAGGCAAGGTGATTGAATGTTTTAAAATTTATGGCTAAGGAGTTTCTGTTTTGATGCGGAGGTGGATGGGCAACCACTGGAGGTTCTTGAGGAGTGGAGAAACATGGACTGAATGATTTTGTAGAAAAATGATCTGGGCAGCAGAGTGAACTATGGACTGGAGTGGGGAGAGACAGGAGGCAGGGAGGTCAGCGAGGGGGCCAATGCAGTAGTCAAGGCAGGATAGGAAAAGTGCTTGGATCAGTGTGGTAGCAGTTTGGATGAAGAGGAAAGGCAGATTTTAGCAATGTGACAAGATTTGGTGACAGATTGAATATGTGGCTTGAATGAGAGTGATGAGTCGAGGGCAACGCCAAGGTTATGGACTTGTGAGACAGGGAGGATGGTGATGCTGTCTACCAGGATAGGACGGTCAGGTGCAGGACAAGGTTTGGGTGGGAAGGTGTCGACGGGACATCCAAGTAGCGATGTCTTGAAGGTAGGAGGAAATGAGAGACTGCAGTGAAGGAGAGCCATCAGGGCTGGAGATGTAGATTTGGGATTCTTCCACATAGAGATGGTAGTTGAAGCCATGGGAGCAAATGGCAGCAAAAAGTCTGAATACATTAAGCCTGGTGGGCAAATTGAAAATGTTAACCTCTTCCCCCTCACCCAAACCTACACTGAATGACAAACAGTGAAAATGAATTAAATCCTGCCAAGAAGCACAAAAGTAAGAGATACAAAATAGAGGAGAGCACCTCTACATCAAAGGCCAGAAAACAGGAAGGTGAAGAGCAGGGAAGAGAAATCAGAAAAGTACACTGTCTCTCTCATCCCTGGAGAGAAAGAGGGTTTCTATTAGTTGTAGCTCTTGATTTCCTATCTCCGAGAAACCCTAAGGACTTCTCGGATGTTTCAAAAATGCTTTATTTAGAGGGATGATTTAGTCAAAGTTAGTGAGTGGAGATGCCAATACACTTTTTGGTATTTTTCTCTCTTTCTCTCACCTTCTTTCTAAGCGATCACATGTGGCTCAGAGTGCAAAAATGAAGATTTAAAAAGACGTGACAACTTAACCACAACATGGCATATAATTATGCAAATGCTGTCTAGCGACAAAGGCATACTGTGCTATAATCCATATATGTGCTGGGGCTGAAGGAATTTCCGCTGGGGCAAGTAAGCAGGGTGGTAGACTTATCAAGACACTGCATTGCCCAGCTCTGCACTCCAGGTTCCATCGCGATGTCCCAGTATTGTGCAATGCCCCAGTTGCCATGCACGGGAAAAAAATTACCCTTTGCCCTATGTAAATTCATGTTCCCGCCTGCACACTTCATGTGTCATTAATCATTTATCACTGCTGATAAATTAAACTGCCCATAGTTAGGACAAGCTAAAGGTTAGGTACCCAGAGAGTCATGGAAGGCAAAAAGAACTTGTTAACTGCAAGGTCTTTAGGAAAAAGAGAAAACTTGTAACAGACAAATGAACATTCTGTCATCTTCTACTGAGTTTTAATGACTTCTAGACTGTGAGCCCACTGTTGGGTAGGGACTTTCTCTATATGTTGCCAACTTGTACTTCCCAAGCGCTTAGTACAGTGCTCTGCACACAGTAAGTGCTCAATAAATATGATTGATTGATTACCTGAATTCTGGGTATTCTGGCTACTAAAGGGAGTGATCAATTTAATATGATTAAATAGAGGTGGTATTACAGTTGTTTGTGGGATTCTCTGAAATCAGTGTGTTATACCTGCCCAAGTGGAATTTAATTGAGAAAATTGAGCAGCAGCAATTTTGCTCTGTTAGCATGGAACAGATTGTTTTGCCCTCTTACTCTTCCCATTTACTCATCAATTCATCTTTCCATACTTTTTCAAGATGTACCTTTGCTTTTCTTCCTGCTGTCATTGTTTGTAAATTGTTACCTCAGACTCACTCAGTAAAGACGACTGTCGCATTGGGCGACCGTTACCAAAGGGGTCATCATACACCAGGATCATGGGTTATGACAGATCCTCTTTAGTTAAGCACCTTTGTGGCCCCAAGCGCCAGGGTACATTATCCCAGCAGAGTATGGTAGACGCAGACCTTTGCAGCAAAGACTGCACAAGCCTTTTATAGCTAAAATCAAAATCCAAACCCCCAAATGCTTTCCAGACTTTTCCCCTTAGTTCCCTGTCCACCGAAGAGTCCCGCCTGATGAGCCAGTTCCTCCTTTCTTTTGATGATCATTTACAGGAACAAGTAGGAACCTCTTCATCATCATCATCATCATCATCCTCATTAGTGGTATTTATTGAGCACTTGCTGTGTGTGAAGCACCATACAAAGCACTTGGGAAAATACAAATGAGTTGGTAGACAAGTTCCCTGCCCACAATGTGCTTACATTCTAGAGGGGGAGACAGACATTAAAATGAATTTTCTCTTCTCAAGGAATTCCTCTTTTGATAATTTAAACAGCATTGATTCCTCCTCCTTTTGTTGGTAGTGTGTGGGAACACTTTCCTTGGTAAAAGAAAGCATTTCAGATTTGTAAGATCCTTGAAGGCAGGGCTTGTGTCTTTTGCTTTTGTTGTCTGACAAAGTTTAATTTGTGGCTCTGCCAATTCCTTGCTGTGTGACCTTGAGCAAGTCACTTAACTTCTCTGTGCCTCAGTTTCCTCAACTGTAAAATGGAGTTTAAATACCTGTTCTCCCTCCTGTTAAGAATGTGAGCCCGAAGTGGGACAGAGACCGTCACTAACCTGATTAACTTGTATCTACCCCAGTGCTTAGAATAGGGCTTGACACAAAGTAAGTGCTTAACAAATATAATGATGATGATAATAGTAATAGTAATAATAATGATAAGGTTGGAGTACCATCACCCTCTCTTGTCTGGTCCCCACTGTAACCAGCAGCACATAACCCAAGATGGTTGGGTGGGACAAGAGTGCATTCAGTGGCCATGGAACTCTCAATGCACTCTCAGTAGCCAGCACTTCTGTGCTCTCAACCAGTTTATATACAGATGGATCATGAATCACAACAGATGGAAAAAATCATTGGAATTTAGGCTAAAGGCCCAGTCACTGGAAATTGGTAGGTGGGCAACAAGGGAAAGAAAGTTATGGGATAGTGTAAGAGTGGGAAGATAGGGTGAAAAAGAAAAAAAAAGATACTGAAAGAAAAACGTTCTGTACACATGGTAGTGAGTGTTCCAAATTCCTGCTCTCCACATGATCAAAATTCCTCACTGGCCATTCCTTTAAGTTGGAGAGAGGAGACCCAGAAGCCTCACACATTCCCCAAAACACCCCATTCCTGAGCCAAGTCAGGAGCAAAAGGTATAGTACTCATCACTTTACTTCTGGCTGTCTCTCTTCCTGATTGGGTCTCAGTCCACTTTAGCAGCAGCAGAAGCTGTCTCATTGTGAAATAGCTTTAATTTATCAGAGCCTGAAAAAAGTAATTGTATACTGGTAATCATGTGGTTTCAGGATTACTGTTTACCAACGATAATGAGACAGCTGAGACAGTACGGTTTTATGGTCGATAGTAGACACAAGATTAAACATTTCCAATGTAATAGTGATATAGAATTCAAATCAAAATTAAATAGCAAAACATGGAGTAGAAATCGTTAGCCACCCACGATGTCCAGCATTTAGAAAAAGCTGTTTTTTAATGGTATTTGTTAAACACTATGTGTTACCATATAAGAGAATCAATCAATCAATCAATCAATCGTATTTATTGAGTGCTTACTGTGTGCAGAGCACTGTACTAAGCGCTTGGGAAGTACAAGTTGGCAACATATAGAGACAGTCCCTACCCAACAGTGGGCTCACAGTCTAAAAGGGGGAGACAGAGAACAAAACCAAACATACTAACAAAATAAAATAAAAATAAAAAGAGAAGCAGCATGGCTCAGTGGAAAGAGCACGGGCTTTGGAGTCAGAGGTCATTGCTTCAAATCTCGGCTCCGCCGCTTGTCAGCTGTGTGACTTTGGGCAAGTCACTTAACTTCTCTGGGCCTCAGTTACCTCATCTGTAAATATGGGGATTAAGACTGTGACCCCCTGTGGGACAACCTGATCACCTTGTAATCTCCCCACTTACTTAGAACACATAGTAAGTGCTTAATAAATACTATTATTATTATTATTATATCAATCTAATAAAATACTGGAAATAATATTCCAACTATGGCATTATGTAATATGCCAGTGCAATTTAAAAGTAAGAAGGAAATTATTGAAAAGGGACATGTGTGGCAATTCTGAGATTAAAAACATCTTTAGCACTTGAGTTCATTAAGAGTTTATTACTTGTTACATCAAAGTAGTACAGATGTTGATGATTGATACCAAGAGGACTTGAAAGACCCGGGGAATGAATCAAGACATTTATCAATGGTATTTATTGAGCACTAACTATGTGCAGATCACTGTACTAAGCACTTGGGAGAGTACAGTACAACAGAGTTGGTAGACATGGTCCCTGCCCACAAAGAGCTTACAGTTTAGAGGGGGGAGACAGACGTTCATATAAAGTTACATGTCGGCTATAAAATCGAGTGTAAGAAAGATTACATGCTGGTGATTCATGCTCCTAGGACCATACCATTGACTTTAAAGGAAAAATTCAAAGTAGACTGAATAAGTCAGTGGTTTGAGTTGAGTGCTTATTGTGTGCAGAACACTATACCAAGTGTTTGGGAGAGTATACAGAGCTGCCTTTCAGTTTTGAAGAGACACTAAAGATGGTTAGATTCTGTTCAGGTGGGAAGATCAAAATTCACCAGATACAGTCTACTGGGAAGCTAAGTTTGAGTTTGGTGAGGCAGACACTTTTTAGGGCATCTTTTCTAGTACCTCGCCTATTCAGGGTGAGCAGAGCTTCCCTAAATAGGGCTGCTGAGAGACTCATGGTGCCACTGCTGCCTCATCAGAGATCAAAGAACAAAAATGCCGACTTACCTACTTGTCTAGGACTTTTGTTTAGGACTGGGGGATAGGATTTCTAAGGCATGTGCTTGAGTTGTTTTTGCAGGAGCGGTGATGGTTTGTTTAGAACCATTCACACTCTCCTGGTCCCCCTGTGATCATCAGCAGGTATTGTGAGGTGGCCTAGCTGGATCAGGGTTCTGTCCTTGGCTTTGGAACAGAATATCGTGGTTTCCCATTGCAGGAGCAGACGCTGCTGTGCCCTCGCCTTCTTTTTATGCAGTTGTTGAGTATGGAACTCTCCTGTGCCATGCAAACTATTCGTATTTATTCTAAATCGAATGTTATCTACAGTTAGCTAATTGCTCGAGTAAGCACTCAATAAATACGATTGAATGAATGAACAGGGATGGGTAGAACATCTGTGAATTCACAGGCAGATCTGGACTGTGAAAGGAGGGCTGGCTCGTTTATTGGAAAGGGAAATGGTAAAGAGCAGCAGTGGGACAATGAGCCCAGAATGCTTAACCTCCATGATTGAGGTTTGTGTTTTAACTTCGGTCTGAGCCCCAAGGGTAAAAGCCTCTTTTTACAGGAGTTGGGGATCGGGGTGTGAGGGGTGTGTGGAATATATCATTACTCTTCAGACAGCCTCCATCCCAATTTCTCCAAACCCAGACTCACCTGTGATCTTCCAAAAGGCACACTCAGTTTCAGCCTTCCTCAGAGAGACTGAATGTTTGCCCTCTGTCATTGTTTCATATTTCTGCTTTGTTCCAAGTTCTGAGGGGAATAGCCCTTTCTTACAGGGATGAAACAGCATGGCCTAGTGGACAGAGCACAGGCCTGGGAGGCAGAAGGACCTGAGTTCTAATCCTCACTCCACGACTTGTCTACTGTGTGACCTTGGGCAAGTCACTTAACTTCTCTGGCCCTCAGTTGCCTCATCTGTAAAATGGGGATTAAGACTGTGAGCCTCATGTGGGATGTGGGCTGTGTCCAACCTGCTCAGCTTTTATCTACCCCAGTGCGTAGAACAGTGCTTGGCACATAGTAAGTGCTTAATAAGTACCATAATTACTATTTATTATTATTATCTGGGGTGCGGAGTCTTGGGAAATTACAACAGAAGCGAAGTACATGATCCCGCCTTCAGAAAGCCTGGCAGCTAACGGGGGAGAAGGCTGAGAATCAGTGTCTCATTCTTGCCTCCAACTCACATCTTCTCTTCTGACTGGAATTCTCTCCCCTTTCACATCCAGCAGACCACTTCAAGTCTCCCCATCTTCAAGTCCCTTCAGAAATCACATCTCCTCCAGGAGGCCTTCTTTATTCATCTCTCACCTCTCTACCTTATTTTCCCCACTACTGCCACTTCAACAATTCCACACTACTTAAGCACTTGTCTTATGCCGTCGAGTCATCTCCAACCCATAGCAATGCCATGGATGCATCTCACCCAGAATGCCCCACCTCCATCTGCAATCATTTTGGTAGTGTAGCCGTACATGTAGGATGTATAAATATTTACACTGATGATGTATTGATTGGGGTGCATCAATATTGAAATGTGATGGGAAAGAACAACCATTGATTAAAATACCCAAAGGAAATTTCATATTTAGGGAAACACATTTAGCAAGTGGCCAAGAAAGAGATCAAAATACAATATAGGTGATTATAAACATCTGTTCTATCAGACAAGCAAGGGATACAGAATACATTTGTCATATTTAATGTTTTTGGAAAGTGCATCCCAAATCTATAAAAACAAGCCATTTAAGGTCTTTAAAAAAATGCTGTGGGATTCGGAGAAATAGCATTAAAAAGAGTTTGATAAGTTGAAATTTCTGATTAAAAGAGCACCAACACTATAATATTTTGATGCTAATAGAAAACATACTATCAGACTGCTTCAAAACAAGAGCTTTCTTAGTATTCATGCAGAAATATGGGTCAGCATAGAGAAAGATCACATACGTCACTTGATCTGTCATCACGACAGATGTTTTGTTCAAAAGAGAAGGCTTTAGAAATTATATTGGCATGTAAAAAATATCATTTTTTAAAATGGACGGCCATTTCTTGCAGTAATTGGTAACAAGTTTTGAGACAAATTTCTGTGATGCACCACCATGGTTATAAAGACTATTTTCCACTTCACTCTAGACTGTAAATTAGAGAAGCAGCATGGCTCAGTGGAAAGAGAACGGGTTTTGGAGTCAGAGGTCATGGGTTCAAATCCTGACTCCGCCAATTGCCAGCTGTGCGACTTTGGGCAAGTCACTTAACTTCTCTGTGCCTCAGTTACCTCATCTATAAAATGGGGATTAAGACTGTGAGCCCCATGTGGGACAACCTGATCACCTTGTAACCTCCCCAGCGCTTAGAAAAGTGCCTTGCACATAGTAAGTGCTTAATAAATGCTATTATTATTATTATTATTATTATTATTATTATTATTATTGCAGGCAGGGAACATGTCTACCAACTCTGATGTATTGCACGATTGATTGATTGTACAATTCTAAGTACTTAGTACTCTCCCAGTGTTCTGCACATAGTAAGTGCTCAACAAATATTCATTCATTCAATCATATTTATTGAGTGCTTACTGTGTGCAGAGCACTGTACTGAGTGCCTGGGAAGTACAAGTTGGCAACATATGAAGATGGTCCCTACGCAAAAATGGGCTCACAGTCTAGAAGAGGGAGACAGACAACAAAACAAAACATGTAGACAGGTGTCAAAGTTGTCAGAACAAATAGAATTAAAGCTATATGCATATCATTAACAAAATAGTAGCTATGTACAAGTAAAATAGAGTAATAAATCTGCACAAATATATATATACAAGTGATGTGGGGAGGGGAAGGAGGTAGAGAAGCAGCGTGGCTCAGTGGAAAGAGCTCGGGCTTTGGAGTCAGAGGTCATGGGCTCAAATCCCGGCTCTGCCACTTGTCAGCTGTGTGACTTTGGGTAAGTCACATAACTTCTCTGGGCCTCAATTACCTCATCTGTAAAATGGGGATAAAGACTATGAGCCCTCCGTGGGACAACCTGATCACCTTGTAACCTCCCCAGCGCTTAGAACAGTGCTTTGCACATAGTAAGCGCTTAATAAATGCCATTATTATTATTATTATTATTATTATTATTATTATTAGGGCAGGGGGTATGTGGAAGGGGAGAGGAAAAAGGGGGCTCAGTCTGGGAAGGCTTCCTGGAGGAGGTGAGCTCTCAGTAGGGCTTTGAAGGGAAGAAGAGAGCTAGCTTGGCCCATGTGTGGAGGGAGGGCATTCCAGGCCAGGGGAAGGACGTGGGCCGGTGGTCGACGGCGAGACAGGCGAGAGCGAGGCCCAGTGAGGAGGTTAGCGGGAGCGGAGGGTGCGGGCTGGGCTGGAGAAGGAGAGAAGGGAGGTGAGGTAGGAGCGGGCGAGGTGATGGAGAGCCTTGAAGCCGAGAGTGAGGTGTTTTGGGGGGTCTCAGCGCTGCCTGCCTGTCTCCCTTGCAGTGAGAGCCACGGACCAAGGCGGGGACCTGATGTCCTACTCTATTTATTTATTTATTTTACTTGTACATATCTATTCTATTTATTTTATTTTGTTAGTATGTTTGGTTTTGTTCTCTGTCTTCCCCTTTTAGACTGTGAGCCCACTGTTGGGTAGGGACTGTCTCTATATTTTGCCAACTTGTACTTCCCAAGCGCTTAGTACAGTGCTCTGCACACAGTAAGCGCTCAATAAATACGATTGATTGATTGATTGATTCAACAAGCTGCTCATGAGGCTCAAAGGTAGGCTGAGATCTGCAGGGCATGGGCCGTCCGGTGGGCCGGGGGTGGAGGGAGGTACCCGGCCTGCCGCCATCACGGCCCCGTTTCCTTTGCAGGAATCTCCGGGAAGGGGCCGGGGGCGCCTTCTCCCACATGTCGGACTCCATCCCGCCCCCACCGCCCCCGCAGCAGCTGCCTGGAGAGGAGGAGGGGGAGGACAATTGGGAGCCCTAGGAGGGGGAGGGGTCTGGCGGCCCCAGACCCCTATGGGGTGTTTGATTAATTGATATGCTCCGAGGTTCCTTTATGCTCCAGGTAGATCATTAATTAGAGTAGATCCACTATCAAGAGCCTACGAGGAAACCTGCAAACTTGAATTATGATGTGGATATTATATGTGTAGATGTATTAAAACAAGCTGCAAAGACAGCTACAATATGGAAGATTTTTGCAGATGCTATATGTCAAGGTAACACATTGAAAAATATGACTGTCACCGAGAGAATAATGTTATATTGGTGGAGATTAATTTATGAATTAAGTGTAGGAGACAGGCTACTTTTCCAAAGTGGTGCCCCCTGTGATTAGACAAATTAGTGTAAATATTAGTGTAAATGTTTAAGGGTCACTTTTGTTACAAAGATATGAGAGAAGGGCAACAGGGTTTTTCATATATATATGTATGTATATATATTTGGGTATATACCCAAATTCATATATAGGCATGTATATATATACACACACACATATATGTGTGCGTGTGTGTGTGTGTTTGTATACATAATATATTACCCACCCCCCACCCCCAAATAGTTTCCAGAGAATAATGTGGAATCTTGAGAAATGGACAAACTTCTATTTTCATTATTGGCTATATTAAAACTTTCCAGACATTTCAGTTCTGAATAGCTCTACAATATCAATCGTAATAATTTAAAATGAGCCTGTTTTTGCTGAGCAGGTGCACCATTTAAAGTTATGAAAGATGATGGGCCACAATTTAGTTGTGACAAATGTAATAGAGAAGCAGTGTGGCTCAGTGGAAAAGAGCACGGGCTTTGGAGTCAGAGATCATGGGTTCAAATTTCGGCTCCTCCAATTGTCAGCTGTGTGACTTTGGGCAAGTCACAACTTCTCTGTGCCTCAGTTCTCTCATCTGTAAAATGGGGATGAAGACTGTGAGCCCCCTGTGGGACAACCTGTTCACCTTGTAACCTCCCCAGTGCTTAGAACAGTGCTTTGCACATAGTAAGCGCTTAATAAATGCCATTATTATTATTATTATTATTAATAAGTTGGCCTTGGAATTTGAATGCTATTATTATTATTATTATTATTATTATTATTATTATTAAATTGACCTTGGAATTTGACCTCCTACCTGTTTCTTGACTGAATCTGTAGAAGTCACTGGTACTAAATAGTAGCTCATTATCTGCTGTACCTTACACAGCCTGGCTAGCGAAATAGATCAACTGGTGTCAGAAGAAGAGGTTAGTAGAAACTGTTTAAAGTACACCTAGTTCTCATACACCTTGGGGGTTGCATTTTACGGAATCTCCTGTAAGGGAAAGCCTACCATGCCCAGTGCTGTGCACATGCACAGAAACTGAGGTGGCATGGACTAGTGGAAAGCACACAGGCCTGAGAGTCAGAGGACCGGATTCTAATGCCGACTCTGCCACCTGTCATGTGACCTTGAACAAGTCACAACTTCTCAGCTCATCTGTAAAATGGGGATTCAATCCCTGACCTCCCTCCCCTTTAGATTGCAAGCCCCATATGGGAGAGGACCAGTCTCTGACCTCATTACCTTGTTTCTATCCCAGCGCTTAGTATAGTGTTTGGGACATAGTAAGTGTTTAACAAATACTATTATTATTATTGTTATTAATAACTGTTTCTTCTAAAATTGTAGTACACTATATCCAGACAGGATCGCGTTGTTGGCAGTGCATTCCCTAATTCTGCCATTGTATTCTAGCCAAATGCATAGTGGAAACACATGTCATGATGAAATTGAGTGTTTGAAATTATATCAGTATCAAATATGTACATGAAAAGCTTATAGAATATATTTTCATAATTTATGCTATATAACATATAAAGGGGAAGATGTTAGGATTCTATAGTATTCCCCTCATTGCTTAATACAGTGTTGGGCTTAGCCCCTACCACTTCCCGGATTAAGCCCTCATTTCCCCTATTCCTTCTCCCTTCTACATCACTTCTGTGCACTTAGATCTGTGCCCTTTGAGCACTAACTATTCACCCCACCCTCGACCCCACAGCACTTATGTGCATATCTGTAATTTATTTTAATGTCTGTCTCCTCCTGTAGATTGTAAGCTCCTGGTGGACAGGGAACATGTCTATCAGCTGTGTTGTGTTGTACTCTTCCAAGTGCTCTCTGCAGAGAGTAAGCATTCAGTAAATGCTTAGAGAAGCAGCGTGGCTCAGTGGAAAGAGCCCGGGCTTTGGAGCCCGAGGTCATGGGTTCAAATCCCGCTCCACCACTTAGCTGTGTGACTTTGGGCAAGTCACAACTTCTCTGGGCCTCAGTTCCCTCATCTGTAAAATGGGAATGAAGACTGTGAGCCCCCCGTGGGACAACCTGATCACCTTGTAACCTCCCCAGCGCTTAGAACAGTACTTTGCACATAGTAAGTGCTTAATAAATGCTATTATTAGTATTATTATTATTAATAAAAAACATGGGTTGATTGATATTATTATTAGGAAAATTCCAGCAGCAGACCGGACGTTCAGAAGAACAGCAGCCTAAGCCTAATAAGAAATCATTTCAACCATTTCATTTTACCAGTTATTTGATGCATGGGCTCTGTTGCCTGGATCAGTTGTCAGCGAAGTATCAAGCACTGCCTCATAAGGACTAACTTACCTCCAAGCCCAGGGCCGGGTGTTTTCCTGTCTTCCACTTTCTCCATGTATGTGGCCATTTCCCCAATGCTGTTTTTTTCTCTCTGGAGTGGATTGAAGAACCATTTCCAGACCTTGGCTTTTTGGAAAACCTTGCCCCCGTCTTCCCATGAGGCCCCTGCTTGAGTATCGGTTGCCTTTCTCTGATTGTACACGAGTCTGGTTCTTCATTATCTCACCTTTACCCAGTGGATGACCTGTCCACTGGCCCCAGCTGGATCACTTGTGTGAAATTCATTACCCTCTAGAATTATTAAAGCCTAGCACCTCTTTAATTGCAACCATATTTAGTCTCTGGAGAGATATAGAATTCACGCCCAGAGATAATTACTCAACTCCTGATTCGAACTCCACCTTCCCTTAGCTCAGACATTCCAGGATACGCCACCAAATTTACTAATGGACTGAATACCACTTCTCAGTAATCCCAACATCATGGAAACAATGCAAGTTCCTCTTTTTCTCTCCTCAGCAACTCACTACTCAAAGATATTACAGTTACCCCATAACATACTCATCTCTAATCTTTCAGTGTCCATGGCCATCATTATCAGTAATTATTAAGCAACTACTTTCCCAAATAATGCAGGGGCACTTGGCATCCTCCCTTCTGCGTGTTGCTCCTTGAGAGTGTCGGCATGACAGGTAGCCTGTGGTTTTATTTCTTTCTTACAAGTAAGCAATTATTTTCTTCCAGCTGTTCCTGGAAATTCAATAGCTTCTTTGCTCTCTAAATTTCTGTGTAACCATGACCTCCAGGAACAATTAAGGAAGTTTTGGGGTTTTTTTTTCCTTTGCCCCTGTCCTCTCTGTATTTTAAGCTTTTACTGATAAGTATAGCTTATTTAAAAGTCTTCCAAACAGCATTATCATTCCAGGTACCTGACATTTGACAAAAGCTACTTAGAGTCACTGTTTTCATAGATTTCTAGGTTTCCTTTTTAATGTGTCTCTTCTGATTAATGGTCAAGGGGAAGGTTACTGCCGTGCTTGGGTTCCAGAGCATAATTTTAAAGCTCTTAGACACAGCTCCACCCTTTTTTATTTCATGTATTTTTCTTCCTCTGAATGTTGGCACAGTCATATATTACAGGACCAGGAAAGTAAAGACAGGAAAAGGAGTTAGAGGTAGCAAGAGAGACACAGACAAGGGACACTAATGCATGCATAAGTAATTCAATCCAGCCGCAAACACTCATAGACATATATTATCCTGCGCGCGTACACACACACACACACACACACACACACACACACATATATATATATCTATATATATATATATATAGATATATATATATGCCCTCACCTAGTGGAAAGGAGTTGGAGGAAGTGAACTATAGTGTTTAAGTGCATCCACTGCCTCCATTGGCTGTCCGGAGCTCCTGGCATTACTGCCAGGGGCACAGTATTTGTAGACAGTCTTTTCCAAGGATTGGCTAGAGTGGAAACTCTGAGATGCTGTTGATGGTTGTTGTAGTAATAGTAATAGGAATCAATATCTCTAGAATCTACTCCTTCCTCTGCCTCCAAACTCCAACCATGCTGCGTCAGCCTCCTTGTTGATTTCCCTGCCTCCTGTCTCTCCCTTCTCCAGGCCATACAGCACTCTGCTACCCAGATCATAGTTCAAAAAAAAAATTAAGTCCACAAACCTCAAGAACCTCAAGACCCTCCAGTGGTTACCGAAATACCTTCACATCAAACAGAAACTCCTTACCATCAGCTTTAAGGCACTTAATCAGCTCTCCACTGTTACCTCCCTGATCTACTATGACCCAGTCCACATACTTTACTCCTCTAATATCAACCTGTACAAGTACTGCTCTGTTCCTTGATCTCATCTGCCTCCCTCTGATGTTAAACTCCATCTCCCTTCCTATATGACAGACCAATCTTACTAAAATCACAGCTCTTCCAATGGGCAGTCCCTAACTAAGCCCTCATTACTCCTACCCGCCCTTCCCTCTGTGTCAAATCCGTATCCCTTAAGCACTTGCTATTCACTCCACCCTCAGCCCCACAGAATTTATGTACATATCCTTGCACTCGATCGTATTTGTTGAGTGCCCAATATGTGCACACTCCGCTATTTCCTCTATCTGTAATTTATTGTGATGTCTGTGTCCTCCTCTAGACCATAAACTCATTGTGGGCAGGGATTGTGCCTACCAAGCAGCACGGCCTAGTGGATAGAGTCCGGGCCTGGGAGTCAGAAGGATCTGGGTTACAATCCTGGATCCGCCACTTGTCTGCTCTGTGATCTTGGTTAAGTCACTGGACTTCTCTGAGCCTCAGTTCCCTCATCTGTGAAATGGGGTTTGAGGCAGTGAGCTCCATGTGAGACAGGGAATATGTCCAACCTGATTAGCTTCCCTTCAAAGCCCTACTGAGAGCTCACCTCCTCCAGGAGCCTTCCCAGACTGAGCCCCCTCCTTCCTCTCCCCCTCCTTCCTGTCCCCATCCCCTCTGCCTTACCTTCTTCCCCTCTCCACATGTATATATGTATATATGTTTGTACGTATTTATTACTCTATTCATTTTACTTGTACATATTTATTCTATTTATTTCATTTTGTTAATATGTTTTGTTGTCTGTCTCCCTCTTCTAGACTGTGGGCCCACTGTTGGGTAGGGACCATCTCTATATGTTGCCAACTTGTACTTCCCAAGCACTTAGAATGGTGCTTTGTACATAGTAAGCGCTTAATAAATGCCATTATTATTAGAAAGGAGATATGTTACCAACTTGTACTTCCCAAGCGCTTAGTACAGTGCTCTGCACACAGTAAGCGCTCAATAAATACGATTGAATGAATGAATGAATGAGCTTGAATCTACCCCAGAGTTTAGTACAATGCCTGGCACATAATAATAACAATAATAATAATAATAATATTGGCATTTATTAAGCGCTTACTATGTGCAAAGCACTGTTCTTAGCACTGGGGAGGTTACAAGGTGATCAGGTTGTCCAACGGGGGGCTCACAGTCTTAATCCCCATTTTACAGATAAGGTAACTGAGGCCCAGAGAAGTTAAGTGACTTGCCCAAAGTCACACAGCTGACAAGCGGCGGAGCCTTGATTTGAACCCATGACCTCTTGACTTCAAAGCCCGTGCTCTTTCCACTGAGCCATGCTGCTTCTCTTATATAGTAACACATAGTAAGTGTTTAACAAATACCATTAAAAAAAAAGCAACAAAACCCCAAAAAACTCTATTGTATTGTACTCAACCCCTCCTCCCCTCTTTAATGTTGGCAACCCACTGAGCTCCAGGGTCCTGTAGGGACTTTTTGCATCCCTGTCTGGTTCTGGAGTTGGGAACTTTTCTCTCCCTTAACTGGCTCTGAATTGATCAAGGTCTTCTTTGAGCTTGTTGGGCCAGCTAGGGGCTTTTTGAATCTTCTTGTTGGAGGGCTGAGATCAGGGTGTACATCTTTGGTAGCCATACCCCCTCAATCCAATGCCCCAAGTTCACCCCCTGCCCCCAATCCCGTGCTCTAAATGAAAGTTGTCATTTGTGCTACCTGATTTTGCTGCTTAGATATGACCTTTTTGCCAGACTAAACAAGTTCTGGTAGGGCAGTGGGCTGAGGGAAAATGGGGACAGATGATTACTTAAATCCACAGTTCATTGTATTTATTGAGTGCTTACTGTGTGTGGAGCACTGTACTGAGCGCTTGGAAGAGTATACTGCAACAACAAACAGACACGTTTCCTGTCCACAGTGAGCTTACAATCCTTCTGACTCGAGGCCCATGCTCTATCCACTAAGCCAAGCTGTATCTCTGGCCTTTGACTGTGGGGAGCCCATTACATTTTTGAAGTGAGAGGAAGGTGTAGTTTTAGACACAGGTTGAGGGATATCTCTTGACAGATATTTGGGAAGGAGGAAAGCACTGAAGGGGTGAGAAAGGAATTTGAGGAAAATTCTGCCTGATTGTTTCTATTTTCCTAATAAAGTAGTTGGTGAAATAATCCATGGTTAGATGGTCATTGGCATCTGATTGAATCATATCTCTAGCTTTCTATAAATGTCACCTATAATATGCCTATAGTAATAATAATAATAATAATTGTGGAATTTATTAAGCACTTACTATGTGCCAGGCACTGTTCTGAATGCTGGGATGGATATAAGCAAATTGGGTTGGATACAGTCCCTGTCCCACATGGGGCTCACTGTCTTCTAGACTGTGAGCCCACTGTTGGGTAGGGACTGTCTCTATATGTTGCCAACTTGTACTTCCCAAGCGCTTAGTACAGTGCTCTGCACACAGTAAGCGCTCAATAAATGCGATTGATTGATTGATTGATTTATCCCCATTTTACAGGTAAGATAACCGAGTCACAGAGAAGTTGTGACTTGCCCAAGGTCACACAGCAGACACAGCAGATGTGTGGCAGAGCTGGGATTAGAACCTAATATACCCCTATATGTAAACATGCAACTTTCTCTTTCTTAGTGACCCTGTCTACTATGGAAAAGAAACATTCTCTTGAGACTCAGTTCTGCTTGAATGCAGGGTTTTGGGGTTTTTTTTTTGCATTTCTCTCTTGCAAATTCTTTATTACTAAGGATGTTTGCAAGAAAATAGGACTTTTATTCTTTATGGATCCAATTTCCCAAGTGTGGACAATACTGTCTCCTTTAGGCACATCACTTAAGCACTTCTTCCTGCTCTCTTGATTCCACAGAATCTGTAATTAGGATGGGATAGGACACAGCAAAAATACTTCTATCTTTGCGGGAATTGCTTTTTCCAAATATCTTGCAAAAATGGGGAATAGCAGGACTCAGTATGCTCCCTACTTTCAGAAATATTCACTGCATACACACCGTAGACCACATAGTTCAGCTATCCTTCTTGACTTAGTTTAAAACAATTGAAATTTCTCAAAAAAAGATTTTACAAAGATTGATTTTTTTTGTACCAGAACTGCTGCAATATTCTGTTTATTCGGTCTATATTATAGGAACATCCAGAAGTTTATAAGCTTTATTTGTTTCTCTGTGGATGAGCTCTTTGGGATACTGTTTTGCACAGTACATTCATAAAAATCACATAGTTGATGAGAACACTTGGTAATCATATAATCCAATCCCCAGCCTACAGGCAGGAATATGAAATATCCCAGAGAGATGATAGGCTGTTCTGTTTTTAAAGCTTTTCAGAAAAAGATGGTCTTTTTTGGTTCAGAGTCAGAGCCAGCTTCAGACGGTTAGCGAGGTAAGCCGTTGCCTCAGGAAGCCACTGATGGGAGGGAAGGAGGTGGCTACATGAGATGGTTTAGAAATGGCAGCTGCATGGCTTCTCTCAAAGATGGCTATACTACTGTCCTTTTCAAATATGATAGTGGGAGAGAAGTGATCCAATGCGGGGTGTAAGTTGGGATCACAGAGCCAAACTGCCCATGATGTTTGGTTGAGGGATGGCTATGTGTGTGTGTGTGTGTTGCGGGGGGTGTGTGTGTCAGCAATGTGAAATTGTTGCATAGGCCATCATTATGTGTGTGCGTGCACAGCAGAACATGATGGTACATTGCGGGGCATTGGAAGTTTATCTCATGGGAATTTATCTCACCATCTGATGTTAAGTACATTAAGTATGACTTGTAGGTATCGCTGATGGAACTACTAGAGGGAGTGGGTGGCATCTGTGATGGGTCCTGATCTCAAAAAAAAATATATATATATATATGTATATTGGTATTTCTTAAGTGCTTACTATGTGCAAGGCACTGTTCTAAGCACTGGGGGGGGCTACAAGGTGATCAGGTTGTCCCACTTGGGGCTCACAGTCTTAATCCCCATTTCACAGGTGAGGTAACTGAGGCACAGAGAAGTTAAGTGGCTTGCCCAAGGTCACACAGCTGACAAGTGGCAGAGCTGGGAGTCGAACCCATGACCTCTGACTCCCAAGCCCTCGCTCTTTCCACTGAGCCACGAAAACTATATACAAGGACGGTATATAGTTCCCCCTACTAGACTGTGAGCCCATTATTGGGTAGGGACCATCTCTGTATGTTGCCGACTTGTACTTCCCAAGCGCTTAATACAGTGCTCTGCACACAGTAAGTGCTCAGTAAATACGATTGAATGAATGAATGAATGAATATTACTACAGCTTTTTAGACACTGCATTAGCTCTGAGGCTTGAAGCCATGTTGTTGTTGCATAAGAAGTAATTCTACAGCAGTCCAGAAGGTGAAAAGGGAAACTGCGTATAGTGGCAAGAGCACGGGCTTGGGAGTCAGAGGACGTGGTTCTAATCCTGCCTCCGCCACTTGTCTGCTGTGTGTCCTTGGGCAAGCCAATTAGCTTCTCTGTGCCTCAGATCATCTGTATAGTGAGTATTAAGATTGTGAGCCCCACTTGGGACACCTGATTACCTTGTATCTACCCCAGTGCTTAGAACATTGCTTGGCACATAGTAAGCGCTTAACAAATACCATAATTATTTATTTATTATTTATTTCCAAGGTCTTTTTAGACTTAAGTTGTTGAAGATTCTTAGAAATGAAGCAAGTTTACTCACTATAAACTGAGTCATAAAATGGAGCTTTGCAAGGTAGCAGGATATTCTAATTAATATCCACATTACATTTGGGAAGGTGATTACCAAGCTTAGAAGCAGTTTTCTCATCTTCAACAGTTACATGATTGAAAACAATTTTGGTCTGATCTTTTGGCTCTGACCTTTTATTTCCTTTCCTCTTGATTGATTCATTTTTCCATTGGACAGTCTATTATTATTTAGCATTTCTAGGGCACCTCACTTGAGTAAAGTGATTTTTTTTATTATTCTTATTAGTGCAGGACTCCCTTTTAGCAAACAAAGTCTTATGCATCCTGTCAATTCTTATTAAGCACAGAGAATGGGTAGCTCCTCTTTATATTGGCACATTCCCTCCGTCCTCTTTATTTCCTAGGCCCTTTATTTGGGGCAGTGATATGTACTTGCATGGCCTGAATCACTGTCATTTTTTGTCCTCTGTGCCTGATATAAGTCTTTGATTTGTCACAAATGAATGGTGTGTATCATATACTTTGATTCACCATACAGAGTTTCACTTGCAGTGGTGTCATTTGGAAATTTGAAACACTTTATTTTCCAAGTTGCTGGCGATGGCCCTGCAAAGTGAGTTAAATAGAAATCCAGAGAACTCTTGGAAAGCAAGAGACATTTCCTTTCTGATGATATTAGAGCGTCTGTTAAAAAAAAAAAAAAAAGGACACTTTATTTTCTATTAG
The DNA here is from genome assembly GCF_015852505.1 of Tachyglossus aculeatus. NCBI lineage: Eukaryota > Metazoa > Chordata > Mammalia > Monotremata > Tachyglossidae > Tachyglossus > Tachyglossus aculeatus. Next base: position 57,867,871 of record NC_052098.1, read on the forward strand.
ATCGACGCTTCTTTCATACAGGGAACAGGAGTTTGTTTCTTTCCCAAACACTCAGCACAGTGCTTCGCCCTTTGGTGGGTCTCAATAAATTGACTGATGGCAGGAATGGAAGGTGATTGAGGAAATCAGAAACGGTAATGTTTTTTTCCCCTTCCAACACATAATATTGGGAAATAAAGGAAGAGATAGAAATATGCTCCTGCAACGATTTGCAGTTGGAAAAAGGGCTTCACAAAGTTCCATTCCAAAGTGGCTTCAGAAGAGCAGATTCTTGGTTTGCTGCCCTAAGCGTTGAATGCCAAGGATCAATTACACCTTTTAAGAGGCATATGGTTTGAAGTTGCATTTATTCAGGTTAAGCGATCTGGGAAGTGATTTTAAGAGCAACCAGGGATATGCAGTGGTGGTGTTTAGCTCTTGGGACAGGGATGGTTCCTCTTCCCTTTACCAAGTGCCACACATTCTGATGAATGCAAAACTAAGCAGAAGGGGATGGAGAGCTTTCTGTCACATTTAAAGGAGTTCTCTTCAACTTCCCGTTTTAATCCATCAATAAATCAATGAGGTTTATCAAGTGCTTACTGTGTGCAGCGCACTGTACTAAGTGCTTGGGAGAGTCCAACATTATTGACCCGATCCCTGCCCATCAGGAGCTTACAGACTAGAGCGCGTTTGTACTTCCCAAGCGCTTAGTACAGTGCTCTGCACACAGTAAGCGCTCAATAAATACGATTGATTGATTGATAGAGAAGGTCTTTATTCATTCAGTCGTATTTATTGAGCGCTTACTGTGTGCAGAGCACTGTACTAAGCGCTTGGGAAGTACAAGTCAGCAACATATAGAGACAGTCCCTACCCAACAACAGGCTCACAGTCTAGAAGGTGGAGACAGACAACAAAACAAAACACTGGATAGTCTTAAAGAGGCCTTTACACACTGGATAGTCTTCTGTCGTTACCCAGTGAGCGAAACTCAGAGGTCAAGTCTGCAATTGAGTGGCGTTTTTTGAGATCATTTTTCAAATGGGAAATCTGTCTTGTAATTAAGATCTCCTCGGGGCAAATTCAGCCTTTGGTGCCCAGCCCAGTGCTTGAGAGGATAACATTGTGCCCATGATGATGATGATAATGATGGTATTTGTTAAGCGCTTAATATGTGCCAGGCACTGTTCTAAGCACTGGGGTAGATACATGGTAATCAGGTTGTCCCACATGGGGCTCACAGTCTTAATCCCCATTTTACAGATGAAGTAACTGAGGCACAGAGAAGATAAGTGACTTGCTCAAAGCCACACAGCTGATGTGACAGAGCCAGGATTAGAACCCATGACCTCTGACTCCCAAGCTTGTGCTCTTTCCACTAAGCCACGAGACATATCCATAATTTATTAATTTCTACTATTGTCAATCAGTCATTGACTGATTGACTATTAAGCGCTTGCTGTGTAAAGAGCACTATACTAAGTGCTCGGGAGAGTACAAGTCAATACTATAACAGCCACATTCCCTCCCCACAGTGTCTGTCTCCCCCTCTAGACTGGAAGCTCCTTGTGGGCAGGAAACATGTCTTCGAATCTTTTGGATTGTAATAATAATAATAATTGTGGTGTCTGTTAAGCACTTACTATGTGCCAGGCACTGTACTAAGTGCCAGGGTGGATACAAGGAAATCGGGTTGGGCACAATCCCTGTCCCACGCTGGGCTCACAGTCTCAATCCCCATTTTAAGGATGAAGTAACTGAGGCACAAAGAAGTGAAGTGACTTGCCCAAGGTCACACAGCAGACAAGTTGCAGAGCTGGAATTAGAACCCATGACCTTCTCACTCCCAGGTCCGTGCTCTATCCACTATGCCAACTCTCCCAAGCTCTTAGTACAGTGAGCACACAGTAAGCACTCAATAAATACCACTGATTGATTTACTAAATGCCTCCTTTCCCTGTTGCCACCCTGGGGAGTTTCCTGACAGTCTCCAGCATCCAGGCAGTTTGGCAGTGCAATAAGAGTGCGATCTATCAGTCCAGCAAATGCCGGGGCCAGTCGGGAAACCTGTAGGCTGAAAATTCACGTCTAAATGTAAACGGTTTCAGCCCAGGCCCAAAATATTGGGACATGATATCCAATTTTCCAATTCCCATATGGCTTGAGAGAAAAGAGCAGGATACATTAGTACTGTCGAAGGCGGTTCCACTTGGGGCAACTTTCCCACCCCTGAGCTCAGTGCCCTAGAATGTATCTTGCCTCCCAGTGGGTGGAACTCAGATCCGAGGCTGCTGTGTGGGATAAGGCTGGGAACTGTAGCATGAGCTGGAAAGTCCTGGTGGCGGTGTCAAAAGCTATCAGCTCTTCCCATGCTCAGAGCCCTTCTGAAATTCCACCTCTTTCACCAAGCCTTCCTTGGTTAATTCCTGACACCTCAAGTTGTATCAACCCATCAGCCACCTTTAGCTCTTCGGTCTCTATTCATATCCACCCTTGGCTCTTGTGTATATATTTGTTAAATTATGCATTCAATAATTTACTCTGATTCTATTTGTAAATATTTCATGTTTGTTTCTGCCATTAGAGTTTACGTTCCTGTAGGCAGGGAACATATTTCTTGCTCGTGCTGTACTTTCCCACCTGCTTCCGAGTGCATGGCCCCCCTAAATGTTCAGTAACTACTCATTACTAGTGCTGCTACTATGACAACTTCTACTACTACTACAACTGCTGCTTGTTGGTTGAGGTGGGGCTGTTCATTCATTCAGTCGTATTGAGCACTTACTGGGTGCAGAGTACTGTACTAAGTGCTCAGGACAGTACAATACAGCAATAAACGGACACATTCCCCGTCCACAACAAGCTTACGGTCTAGAGACGAACCCATACATAAGTCATGGGGAAGTGACAGTGGAGCTTCTACACCACTGCATGATATTGGAGGGGAGTGGAGTGATCTCTCTCCCTTTTATAATAATAATTCTGATTATTATTTATAGTAATGATGATGATGATGGTAATTGCATTTGTTCAACACTCATTTTGTACCAAGCACTGTACAAAGTGCTGATGAAATAATAATAATAGTAATGATGGCATTTATTAAGCGCTTACTATGTGCAAAGCACTGTTCTAAGTGCTGGGGAGGTTACAAGGCGATCAGGTTGTCCCACGGGGCTCACAGTTTCAATCCCAGTTTTACAGATGAGGTAACTGAGGCACAGAGAAGTTAAGTGACTTGCCCAAAGACACACAGCTGACAATTGGCGGAGCTGGGATTTGAACCCATGACCTCTGACTCCAAAGCCCATGCTCTTTCCACTGAGCCACACTGCTTCTCTTGGAAAGGTACAAGGATAATAATTCAGGCACACTGGTGCACAGGGGACTCACAATCTAATAAGGTGGGGGAAGGGAACTGGCAACAAACACATAAGGAAAGAAAAGCAGCACGGCGTAGCGGAAAGAGCGTGGGCCTGGGAGTCAGAGGGTCTGGGTTCTAATTCCCTCTGCCAAATGCTTGCTGTGTGACCTTGGGCAAACCACTTAGCTTCTCTGTACCTCAGTTCTCCTGTTCTCCTTCCTTCTTAGACTGTGAGCTCCATGTGGGACAGGGTACTGTGTCCAACCTAATTAGCTTGTATCTAGCTCAGAGCTTGGAACAGTGTTTGACACATAGTAAGTGCTTAACCAATACCATTAAAAAAGCAGAAGCAATGAATGAACAAACAACGAAGAAAAGAACTGCAGTTCATTCCTGCTGGGAGGACTCGTTTCCAGGCCATCCCTAATTTAACAGTCCCAATTTCTCCAGCGTTCCAACAGTTGGCACAGGTGTCCTGCAGTTCCAGTTTCAGTTCATTCCATCCCAGTGGGATATTAACTGTAATAATAATAATGATCATCATGGCATTTTCTAAGTACTTGCTAGATGCCAGACAGTGTACTAAGCGCTGGGGTGTATACAAGCAAATCAGGTTGGACACAGTCCCTGTCTCATGTGGGACTCACAGTCTCAATCCACATTTGGCAGTTGAGGTAACAGACCCAGAGAAATGAAGTGACTTGCCCAAGGTCACACACCAGACAAGTGGCTGAGCAGGGATTAGAACCCGTGACCTTCTGATCTAGACATTGTGGGTGGGGGAGGGTGGTGCTATTTGGCAACCCACTGAGAGGACTCCTGTTAGCCTTGCACCCTCTAGGCTTGATTCAAAGTACCATATATTCAGATAAAAAGTCATGTATATTAACATATATATTATATTATATTATATTATATTATATTATATTATATTATATTATATTATATTATATTATATTATATATTATATTATATTATATATTATATTATATATATACTATACTATATAGTATATATATATACACACATGGCATTTTATTTTTGGGGAGCATTGTTTTTGGCCTGGGGCACACACAGCCAGAGTGTTTGTGACTGGGATACTGACTCAGGATGGTAGATAAAAGAAAAGAAAAAATGACAACTCTCATAAAATATGATTGCTTTGGATGGAAGAGAAATGTTGTTCTGCCCTTAACTGTGTTGGATACAGTGTAAGTTATTTCCACATTGTGGATCATGTTAGGTGACCTTTAAAGATTATATTTTCACTTTGACTTTTGCCATTGGCACACAGGGGTGTTGTTAACCGTGAGGTAGAATCAACAGTGAAAGATATTTTTGGTGACCTTGGCACCCTGTGAAATGACATCAAAACATGACAAAACCCCCTTGTCAAGCAGCTAGAGTTAAGATGATTTTGCTGCTCATTCCTTTTGTTCTGGCTGGGAAATATGAACTGGCTCATGTGCCTGAGGAGATTCAGGACATGGAGCCTAGTGGGAGGTTTAATATTCTTTGTCTCTGATTTGTATTCCCTTTTCGTTTGGTTTTCAGGTGAATTGAGATTGTGGGACCTTGCTATGGTAGATGCTTGTATTCTACATATTGATCTGTGAAGAGAAGAAAATGGTCAGGGGGTGGTGGGGGAGGGCGGTCTCATTGATTAATGTAGATAGGGTCAATGCAGATTGATAGGCTTGATACCGTTTTGTGGAACAAACCTTTCTTTTTTTTGCTAACTTTTGAAGCCTTTAGGTTGTTATTTTTTTTAACAGTATTTGTTTATGCTTACTATGTCCCAGGCACTGTACTAAGTGCTGGGGTAGATTCAAGCTAATCAGGTTGGGCACAGTCCATGTCCTACATGGGGCTTAGTACAGCGCTAAGTGCTCAATAAATTTGATTGAATGAATGAATGGGGCTCACAGTCTTCATTCCCATTTTACAGATGAGGGAACTGAGGCACAGAGAAGTTAACTGACTTGCCCAAGGACCCACAGCAAAGTGGCAGACGCAGGATCAGAACTCAGGTCCTTCTGGCTCCCAGGCCCATGCTCTATCTTCTAGGCCACGTGGCTTCTCAAGTATAGTTATAAGGGAAATGGTTTCTTCTCAGCACAGAGGTTTGGATAATAGGAGGGCAGTCTGCACAGAGGGTAGTACAACTTGGCCAAAAACACTTGGGACCGGATGCTAAGAAATGAGGATTTTTCCAGCTTTCACCACAGACTTGCTTAGGGGATGCAGAACAAGTAAATTGCTTAACTACTTGATAGCTTAGCTTTCCCATCAAAAAAAAACAAAACCAGTTAATATCTGTCATCTACTTAACTCATAGTGATGGTGTGAAGATCAATAAGGTAATACTAGTAAAGTGCTAGCATTTTAGAAGAAGGCACTATATTAATGCAGAATAGTATTGTTACATTTTATTATTGAAGTAGATTAAACAGGGTAAGAGGCTCCCCAGGCAGGCTGACAGTATGCTGAATCAGCGAACCACATGAATCAGCGATCCCTTGCACATTCTAGGGAACATTGGTACTTGGGATTTAATGTGACTCCCTGAAGGCAAACCAGGCCCAGAAATTATTTCCATTTTTCCTGTTAGAGATGAAGAATTGCAATTGGCTGTCTGGTAAGGCAGGGATTACATTTCTGACAAAAGCCATGTTAAGGAAAACTCATGTTGTGGTTGGTATGCAAGGCTTTTTTTTAATAGCATTTGTTAAACGTTTACTATGTGCCAGGCACTGTACTAACTACTGTCATAGTCCCTGTCCCACAAGGGGCTCACAGTCTTAATCCCCATTTTACAGATGAGGTAACTGAAGCACAGATAAATTAGGTGACTTGCCCAAGGTCACAGAACAGACAAGTGATAGAGCTGGGATTGACCAGTGTTATGCACGTGTGATTGACCATTTCTTCTGACATCATATTGAGCTGTTTCCAGATAGCCTAATGTGGTCAGAAGAAATTTCTGTAATTCCCCAACAGTGTGAATACATGTTATGGGAGAGCTGACTGTATTTGTGATACTGCCTGAAGGTCAGGGTGGTCACCATTCTCTCACCCACCACTACGGGAGTGAAGTCCTGCACTTCCCCCGGCCCCCTGTACAGGAGAGAAAGATGGGGAGAAGCTGCCTGCAAATCATTTAGAACACTGAGATGGTCAAGGCAGAATGTTTCTGCCTGAAGTGGTGAGATTCCCGGGACTTGCCCTTTCCAAGTAGTAATTACCTGTTGCTATTTTTGAACTGATAAATTTTAATGTTCTATCGATATTTTGATTGCATTCTGGCTGTTCAATATGTCTGTTCTCTTGATTTTTAGATTGTGAGTCTCTTGTGGGCCTGAACTGTATCTTAATTGATTTTCATAATAATAAGAATGGTGGTATTTGCTAAAAACACTTTCTCTGTGCCAAGCACTGTACTAAGCGTTGGGGTAGATACAAGATGATAAGGTCAGACACAGTCCCTGTTCCACATGGGTCTCACTGTTTAAGTAGGAGGGACAACAGGTATTGAACCCCCACTTTACAGATGAGGAAACTGAGGCCCAGAGAAGTGAAGTGACTTGTCCAAGGTCACACAGTGGGCAAATGGCAGAGTTGGGATTAGAATCCAGTCCCCTGACTCCCAGGCTCATGCTCTTTCCATCAGGTTAGGCTGCTTCCCAATATAATCACTCCAACACTTAGTACAGTGCTTTGCACACTTTAAGCATTTAACAAATGTTAGTGATGCTGATGATGAAGCTAAAAATTCCAGGTTTCTCAGATCATAGAGGGACAGTGTCTACATGTTAAAAAAAATGCGGACACTTAAACTGCTGTGGGAAGTATTAAATTCACGGGCAAGTCTACCACGGTGATAAATGCAAAGGGACATGCTAATAAAGAGAAGGGTTGATTAGAAAAAGAATGAAAATAAACTTCGAAGTGGCCCCAAAGAAGTGGTGAGCATGACCCAGGGCAGCTGCAAAAATTGATGAGGTGAAAATGACCTCATCACTGAATAATAATAGTAATAATAATAATAATAATAATAATAATAATAATAATAGCTATGGTATTTGTTAAGTGCTTATTATGTGCCAAGCAGTGTTCTAAATGCTAGGATAGAAACAAGGTAATCAAGTTGGACACAGTCCCTGTCCCACATGAGGCTCACACTCTTAGTCCCATTTTCCAGATGAGGTAACTGAGGCCCAGAGAGGTGAAGTGACTTTCCCAAGGTCACACAGCAGATAAGTGGCAAAGCCAGGATTAGAACCCTGACTTTCTGACTCCCAGGCCCTTGCTCTATCCACTATGCCATACCCCCTTTCATGTTCATGCCCAACCTGGACCATTAAACTGGTAGCAGTCATTTTTAGGCTCATTCTGACCTCCCTGCATTTGACCCTGATTCCTGTCTGTCTTTTCTGTCTTCCTGGAACTCTGTCCAGGCATACCCAAGATTACAGCCACCTCCTGAGACATTCAACTCAGGGATACATTCAGTAGAGTTTGATATCTCTACATTCTATTGCAGCAATTCAACAGATGAGGTTATGGATTCTCTATCACTAGATAAAGTTTGGGGATTAAGAAGTGTTGTATCAATTTTAAAGAGAATTTTCAAAAATGATTGAACAAGACCCTGATGGAAAGAGTAGTTCAGAGGTGTGAAGAAGTGTTCAGAGGGAGTTGGCCTGCCACAAGGAATTTTATGAAAGCAAGAAGGAGGCTGTATAACCTAAACTGGCAAATTCTTCCTGAGAAACTACTTCCATAGTCAACAGAATAAAATTACACTTCTGCAGCCTCCTGCAAAGACTCATCATCATACTACCAGTCCTCATTTAGTTACCGTTGTGACGTTTTGCTTTGGATTACTTTAACAAAGATTAAACCATAGTTTAATGATGTTTAACATAACAGGGTTTTAGCACATAAAGGAATTTTATATTTGTTCAGAGACTGGAAAGGATACCGATTTATAATATGTAAGTTTATGGGAAAACCTACCCCATGATACAGCCATTCATGATATAGCCCCATTTTCAAAGAACTTAGCCTTGCTGTATCGTGGTGTCTGTATGTGTGTGTATGTAATGGCATTTATTAAGTGCTTACTATGTGCAGAGCAATGTTCTAAGTGCTGGGGAGGTTACAAGGTGATCAGGTTGTCCCACGTGGGGCTCACAGTCTTAATCCCCATTTGACAGAAGAGGTAACTGAGGCACAGAGAAGTTAAGTGACTTGCCCAAAGTCACACAGCTGACAATTGGCAGAGCTGGGATTCAAACCCATGACCTCTGACTCCAATGCCCAGGCTCTTTCCACTGAGCAATGCTGCTTCTCTACACCTGTAGTACACCTGTAGTCTGCTTCCATTCCACACAGAGTCTGCTCACTTTGCACTTACCTGCTCTAACTCTTAAAATGACTGAAGCTGCCAAAAGGTACTCCTGTAGCTTTTCTTTTTCTTTTTACTCATAACAATTATTCATAACAATTGTTAATTATTACATTTTGTATTTATTTAGAATTTATTATATGTCAAGAACTGTTCTAAGCACTGGGGAAGATAAAAGTTAATCAGGTCAGACACAGTCCCTGTCCCACATGGGGCTCAGAGTCTAAGTAGGAGGGAGCATAGGCACTGAATCCCCATGTTACAGATGAGGAAACTTTGTCCAAGAGAAGTGAAGTGACTTGTCTAAGGTCACACAGCAGGCAAGTGGCAGAGCTGGGGATTAGAACCCAGATCCTCTGACTCCTAGGCTCGTGTTCTTTCCACTAGGCCACGCTGCCAGTGAGTACTAAAATGAATGAGGAGTCTGAAGATGGGGAAGGCATAGGATCCATTTTCCCTCACTGATTTTCTGCTGTTGATTGAGATGTGTTACCTCAGCCCCCTAGGTATGTGAAACCATTTTCGTCTCATTCATTTTCAATAGCTGATGATTGCTGATCTTGGTGACCACCTTCTGGAACTGCTCTGCCAGATGTCCCTCAAAGTGCCAGAGATGATGTCTCTTTTTATAATAATAATAATTATTATAATGGCATTTATTAAGCCATTTATTAAGTGCTTAGTATGTGCAAAGCACTGTTCTAAGCACTGGGGAGGTTACAAGGTGATCAGATTGTCCCACGGGGGGCTCACAGTCTTCATCCCCATTTTACAGATGAGGGAACTGAGCACAGAGAAGTTAAGTGACTTGCCCAAAGTCACACAGCTGACAGTTGGTTTGAGAATGAAACCCCTGGACTTAGTGAAAAGTCAGTGACCCCGTGGGTGCTCAGTGAATGATCATTTCCTGACTGTCCGGCTTCATATGCCTAGGTTATCCCAACCCTTTTCAAGTCTTGAGCCAATAGTAGCAGTAGTATTTTTTTCTATTCCAAGTGCAGGATGGAAAAGTCATATCTGCTTTGTTTTTGCACTTAAATCAAAGCTCTGGAAAAAATCTGATCACACGATGGATGTTAAAGGCACATTTTTTCATTACTATGAAGTCCTTGCAAATTCTTTCCAATGAGAGTTTTGAATTCTGTCACTCCTTGAGCATTTAGCAAGACTTTCCAAAAGTGAGAATGACACTTGTGAGGCATTTTGCTCTAAGGAAAAACTCAAAGAAATAAAAATAAACGTACAATTTTTCCACCCCTCCTATTCGTGCAGTAACTTTTCGATCTCACCTTGTTTGATGCTTAACATTTGCATTTGAAACCACCTGTTAAGATGGAATTCAGGACGATTTTACTTTTAAGCAACACATGTGAAAGTCTATATTCTGCACAGGGGTAGGGAGTGAGAAATGGGGGCAAATGTGAACAAATGTGGAGACAGAAGAGGGAGGGAGGCCAGGAAATTTAGGCTTTGGAAGATTCTATTCCTCATAAATGAAGAGAATTCTCAAACTGGTCACCAATGAAGTAACGGTGTCTCGTGTGTTGGTCATCTGGCTTTCTCTGTTTGAGACAGTCACTCACCCATCTTCTTCCTAGGGGGTAGAAAAAAGAGAAGGGAAGAGAAGGGGACCAGATTGACCTTGAATACTAGGATTGGGGTAAAATGCTAGAACTGGAACTGATACAGCTGTGCCAAAGGAAAGCCTTCAGTAGAGCAGCAGTGTGACCATCTCTTTTGTAGCTGTTGCTATGGTACTAGGCCAGAGGAGCCCCACTATAGCATAAGAAGTCTGAGGGACAAAGACAGAAAACCAGGTACAATGAAAGGAACTATGCCTTCTGAAACTACAAAAGATTTTATTCATTCAAAATGTGTGTGTGTGTGTGCGCATTACCCTCACATTTTATCTCTCTGCATGAAGGAAATGCTGACAGGATTTGGGGACTTGGGGAGGTGCTGTTTTTCATAACATCATCCACATTTTAATTATGCTATTTTCGCTCCAGGATTCAGAAAGCTTCACTCTGCTTCAGCGCCCCATGCCCATAGTTAGATCCTATCTAAATTTTCTTGCTATAAAGGGCTTCTTCAATTTAAGAGTCCCTTTCTTGGTGTCTTTCTTAGATATATACTCAAGGCTCTGGAGCCCTAATGTGTAGGAGAACAAATGGTCAAAACAAAGTGGCCACAGAAGTGTGGGGGAGGGAAGAGACCAAGCATGATAAGTTAGTGAGAATGATTTCAATACCTCACTTTCCCTAGGGGGGCAGCCACAGTTATCCTCAGGAGGGTTTTATGATTGCTTTTCATCCACCTTTCTTTTTCTATTCCACTTTGATCCAGTCAGGGCCCTTAAGACTGGCCAATGCTAAAAACCTCTTTTTATAGCTTTCCTCCTGAGCTGTACTCATCACTTCTTTTTAGCTGTGTAACTGGACACCATCTCCACCGAGGTATCTGTCTGACTCTTTAGTCCTCTGCCGCCATTCGACCGGTTGCCAAGTCATTTGCTGTAACTAGGGCTGGGACTCTGGAGGGAATGGATTACTGCTGTCGTGGTCTTTGGCCTCTGTGGAGGAATCTATCACTAGTTATTTAGTGCACCGAATAGAGAATCCCTCCAAGTAAATGGACTGAAACATGGTTGAAATCCTAAATCCTACCATTTAGTGACACATGGAGCAGGTAAGAGATGGGGTGAGCAAACAAGCTTTAAGGAGAATTGGCCTCAAGACATTAACACATTGAGAGAAATGCAGATGGTGGGTAGTTAGGTTTTGTTCTAGAAATCAGCATAGCTGAGCAGAGCATTCATCCAACTTGTCAATGGCTGATCAGCAATGCTCTAGAAACAATTTACTCCCTTTCATCTTCCAGCTTTCCCCTCCACCTTTCCACCAGGGTAGTAGCTTGGTTCCTCTAGTACTCCCACTCTAGACTTTAAGCTCCCATCTGGATTGTAAACCCATTATGGGCAGGGAACATGTCCACTGATTCCATTGTGTTGTACTCTCCCAAGCGCCCAGTACATTGCTCTGCAAATAGTAAGTGCTCATTGAATACCATTGATTGACAGATTGATTGATTGATTTCCTTTACCGTACCATCTGGCTGTTGACTGCTGCTTTGTGCCCTTGACTTTAACGGATGATCTGTTGAGTCTCCAAATAGTGTTCTTGTTCTAGCAAACATTTAATCGTATAAGGAATTTCACTCAGCTGCTGCCTCCCTATGGAGCAGTCTATTGGAGCAGCAAGTTCTCTGAGTGTTTCTGATTTTGCATTCCCTCATCCAGGGCACTAGGCTACCACATAGTGCTCGGAAAGAAACTACTCACCAAGATACTCCAATGGTATGGAAGGCCAGATATCCCTCACGTGGGAGAGCAGTGCGTGCCCAGAGAATTGACTCACCCAAACTCATTGACTCATTAGTCCTGGCGGTCGGTAATTCTATGTTCTCCTCAGTGAAAGTTTTCATTCAAAATTATGCTCAACTATAGGACAGGCTAATATTTTTTTTTCAAAAGGCACTAGTTATTTAATGTGGGAGCAGCTAAAAAGCACTATAGTTAAGGGCAGTGAAATGCACATTGTTTCAGTTCACTCATTCATTGTCGTATTTATTTAGGGCTTACTGTGTGCACAGCACTATACTAAGTGCTTGGGAAGTACAATTCAGCAACAAATAAAGACAGTCCCTGCCCACAACGGGCTCACAGTTATTCCCTTGTTTCCAATCTGTATTATGTGAGATTTCTCCCTAAGAGGAATAGATGGAATTCAATAAAGTCAGTGACTGGTGATAGTAAGGATTTTAGGGAGGGTTTCCATACCAAGGAAACCTTGTGGCCTCGTGGCGCAACGGTGGCAAGTCTGACTCCAGATCAGAAGGTTGCATGTTCAGATCACCTCGGGGTCAAGGCATCATTTATTTTGAAGCAGCGTGACTCAGTGGAAAGAGTCCAGGCTTGGGAGTCAGAGGTCATGGGTTCTAATCCTGGCTCCTCGACTTGTCAGCTGTGTGACTTTGGGCAAGTCACTTAACTTGTCTGTGTCTGCTATCTCATCTGTAAAATGGGGATTAAGACTGTGAGCCCCACATGGGACAACCTGATCACTTTGTATCCCCCCCAGCGCTTAGAACAGTGCTTTGCACATAGTAAGCGCTTAACAAATGCCATCATTATCATTATTAAGGAAAATAAACTAGGTATTTTTTCCAGTACTTTGAAAATAAGAATGAGGAAGAAAAGAGGTAATAACACTGAATAAAGCAACAATTAATTAGTAGAGAATAAGTACTTAATCATTAGAGAATTAGCATTGATATATAACTTAACTATAAAACAAGACCATCATTTTATAACACCTTATGAATTTTTTAATAATCATCTGAGAAAATGTTATTGAAGGTCAAAATGAAAATCTATACCAAGTCCATGTCTCTGATATTTTAAAGGATAAGTTTAGGTCCACGGGTCCAAGGAGTTAATGAACAAGAGTGTAATGGTAATTTCTGTAATCAGTCAATCAGTGGTATTTGTTGAGTGCTCACCTTGTGCAGAAGCACTGTACTAAGTGCTTAGGAGAGTACAATAGTTCCTAGCTCCTAGGTCCATGTTAGTTCCATGCAAACTTATCTAGGACAATTCTATGCACCCTTTGAACATTCAATACATTCTTCGAAAAATGTGCAGGAATATAGGTAAATTGTAGTTGTAGTTCACCCCAGCCAAGAGTCCATGTTAAGTGTTTGATAAAGAATGTGAGACTCTATAGGTTAGGTATTTGGTATTTGTGAAATTATTAAAAAGGGATGACCCAAAATAGTCTTTTGATATACTGACTATGCTTACTTTTTATCATCATCATCATCATCATCAATCGTATTTATTGAGCGCTTACTGTGTGCAGAGCACTGTACTAAGCGCTTGGGAAGTACAAGTTGGCAACATATAGAGACAGTCCCTACCCAACAGTGGGCTCACAGTCTAAAAGGGGAAGACAGAGAACAAAACCAAACATACTAACAAAATAAAATAAATAGAATAGATATGTACAAGTAAAATAAATAAATAAATAGAGTAATAAATATGTACAAGCATATATACATATATACAGGTGCTGTGGGGAAGGGAAGGAGGTAAGATGGGGGGGATGGAGAGGGGGACGAGGGGGAGAGGAAGGAAGGGGCTCAGTCTGGGAAGGCCTCCTGGAGGAGGTGAGCTCTCAGTAGGGCCTTGAAGGGAGGAAGAGAGCTAGCTTGGCGGATGGGCAGAGGGAGGGCATTCCAGGCCTGGGGGATGACGTGGGCTGGGGGTAGATGGCGGGACAGGCGAGAACGAGGTACGGTGAGGAGATTAGCAGCAGAGGAGCGGAGGGTGCGGGGTGGGCTGTAGAAGGAGAGAAGGGAGGTGAGGTAGGAAGGGGTGAGGTGATGGAGAGCCTTGAAGTCCAGGGTGAGGAGTTTCTGCCTGATGCGCAGATTGATTGGTAGCCACTGGAGATTTTTGAGGAGGGGAGTAACATGCCCAGAGCATTTCTGGACAAAGACAATCCGGGCAGCAGCATGAAGTACGGATTGAAGTGGGGAGAGACACGAGGATGGGAGATCAGAGAGGAGGCTGATGCAGTAGTCCAGACGGGATAGGATGAGAGCTTGAACGAGAAGGGTAGTGGTGTGGATGGAGAGGAAAGGGCGGATCTTGGCAATGTTGCAGAGCTGAGACCGGCAGGTTTTGGTGACGGCTTGGTTGTGAGGGGTGAACGAGAGAGTGGAGTCGAGGATGACACCAAGGTTGCAGGCTTGTGAGACGGGAAGGATGGTAGTGCCGTCAACAGAGATGGGAAAATCAGGAAGAGGGCAGGGTTTGGGAGGGAAGACAAGGAATTCAGTCTTGGACTCCTTTATGCTCCTTAACAAAATGGTTTTGATTCCATGGTTTGACCGATTTCGTATGGCACTTGTAATAGCTTAATTATCCCTCTCTAGGTCCTTCCCATCTCTTCCCATTTCTGTAGGTCTCTCCAATACATCCGCCGCTGTCCCTCCCGGCGCCTTTCCCATCTCACTATCCTCCTCTTCAGCCTCCTTCTTGTCTTTCTACTATCTTTTATCATGGGATAACAATGAGATACACAGTAATCTGATTCTGACATTGATTAATAATAATAATAATAATGGTATTTGTTAAGCGCTTACTATGTGCAGAGCACTGTTCTAAGTACCGGGGAGGTTACAAGGTGATCAGGTTGTTCCACCGGGGGCTCACGGTTTTAATCCTCATTTACCAGATGAGGTAACTGAGGCCCAGAGAAGTTAAGTAACTTGCCCAAAGTCACACAGCTGACAGTTGGCAGAGCCGGGATTTGAACCCATGACCTCTGACTCCAAAGCCCATGCTCTTTCCACTGAGCCACGCTGCTTCTCCAATCACTCCAATCACCAATCACGCTGCTGATTAGGGAGTCAAACTGCTCACAGTGGTCACAGTGGGGAGGTTAGTCACTGAGTCATGTAACTTGGTGAAAAACTAGGAGAATGAAGCAGAAAAATTCAGATTTTAACCACCCTATGAACTTGGTTGCCATTTAGTAAGTCTTGATCAATCAATCAGTTAATCAATGGTATTTATTGACCTCTTATTGTGGGCAGAGCACTGTACTAAATGCTTGGGAGAATACAATACAGTAGAGTTGATAGACATGTTCCTGCCCACAAGGAGCTCCCAGGCCAGAGGGGGAGACAGACATTAAAATAAGTACATTCTGTATATGTATGTAAGTGCTGTGGGCCTGAGGGTGGGGTGAATTTCAAATGCTTCAGGAGCACTCTGCCGGCTTTATGGAGTTAAGGTACCAACAAATGAGAACAGTTGACACCCTCCTCATTGTCAGGCTCAGTTTCCCTGTTTCATTTCTGGTTCAACAACAGAACTATAGAAGTAAATAGAAAAGATTCTATCAAGAAAATCTTGTCAGGATGTCTCTCTTCAGTAAATCCCTTTTCCCACAGTACTATTGGCAGCATGACAAACAAGTGCTGCGTGACAAGCAAGCCCCCTATACTGTAAACTTTTGGGCAGGGAATATGTCTATTATATTGTTATATTCAAGCACTTAGTACAGTGCTCTGCACACAGCAGGTGCTCAATAAATATGATTGACTGACTGGCTGCAGAAAGATCAGCCTTGAAAGAACACATTCGGGGCATGGTCCATTTTTCCCATGGGGATTGAACCTCAGTGACCAGGATTTGAGATTCACATGATGGGGCTTCTTGAAAATCAATCAATCATATTTATTGAGTGCTTACTGTGTGCAGAGCACTGTACTAAGCGCTTGGGAAGTACAAGTTGGCAACATATAGAGACAGTCCCTACCCAACAGTGGGCTCACAGTCTAAAAGGGGGAGATGGAGAACAAAACCAAACATACTAACAAATAAAATAAATAGAATAGATATGTACAAGTAAAATAAATGAATAAATAAATAGAGTAATAAATATGTACAAACATATATACATATATACAGGTGCTGTGGGGAAGGGAAGGAGGTAAGATGGGGGGATGAAGGGGGCGAGGGGGAGAGGAAGGAAGGGGCTCAGTCTGGGAAGGCCTCCTGGAGGAGGTGAGCTCTCAGTAGGGCCTTGAAGGGAGGAAGAGCGCTAGCCTGGCAGATTGGCAGAGGGAGGGCATTCCAGGCCCGGGGGATGATGTGGGCCGGGGGTCGACGGCGGGACAGGTGAGAACGAGGTACGGTGAGGAGAGTAGCAGCAGAGGAGCGGAGGGTGTGGGGTGGGCTGTAGAAGGAGAGAAGGGAAGTGAGGTAGGAGGGGGCGATGTGATGGAGAGCCTTGAAGCCCAGGGTGAGGAGTTTCTGCCTGATGTGCAGATTGATTGGTAGCCACTGGAGATTTTTGAGGAGGGGAGTAACATGCCCAGAGCATTTCTGGACAAAGACAATCCGGGCAGCAGCATGAAGTATGGATTGAAGTGGGGAGAGACACGAGGTTGGGAGATCAGACAGAAGGCTGATGCAGTAGTCCAGACGGGATAGGATGAGAGCTTGAACGAGCAGGGTAGCGGTATGGATGGAGAGGAAAGGGCGGATCTTGGCAATGTTGAGGAGCTGAGACCGGCAGGTTTTGGTGATGGCTTGGATGTGAGGGGTGAATGAGAGAGCGGAGTCGAGGATGACACCAAGGTTGCGGGCTTGTGAAACGGGAAGGATGGTAGTGCCGTCAACAGAGATGGGAAAGTCATGGAGAGGGCAGGGTTTGGGAGGGAAGACAAGGAGTTCAGTCTTGGACATGGAATACTAGGCATGTGGCTGCATCTCCAGGTGTGTTTGATTGACTCAGCTTCTCCACTGTTAATCCAACTCGGGCAAGAAGTGCATTAGAGAGAAGAAGACATCACCATAGGTGCTGTAAAGCCAGAAGTACTGATTTTTGATTTTCAGCATGGGAGTAAGTGATGGTTTGAGAATTGTGGAGGGGAAAAAGGGGAAAATGGGGTTGCTGACAAACATCTCTTCCCCCATTATGTCCTCTCAGCTCTGGATATGAAACTAACTTTTTGAACCAGTAGGGGCATGTGTGTGTGTGTGTGTGTGTGTGTGTGTGTGTGTGTGTGTGTGCATGCACACATGTGTGTAGGGGGCAGAGGTAGGGGGGTAACACAAGTCTCACACCAATAACCTGTGTGTCACGGAGGCTAATCAGCCCCATGGAGTTGACAGCCATGCTCAGAGCCACTATGGAGAAGCTACAGGTATCCTTAAAATATCTTTTATAGCAAAGAATATACGGTCAGGTGCTTGAAATCCCTTGGAAGAAGCATACTTTCAATTTTGTACATAATTAGAGTGAATTGATAAAGGCAAAGCAATAGTAGAGAGATCTTTGAGCAGTAAGAGTTTATTAAATAAATTTTTACCTACAAGGAGAGTCTTAGATGTTGCAGAGCTGTAGTATTCCAAAAAGGAGGAAGAAGTTTGTGAAATTTAAAAGTAATACGGTCCTTTTTGATGTTCTTCTTAGGATGTCATTTAACAGACACCATGCAACTTGAATGAATGAATGAGGTTACTGAGGTGCGTAGAAGTGAAGTGACTTGCCTAAGGTCACACAGCAGACAAATGTCAGAGCCAGGATTAGAACCCACATCCTTCTGACTCCCAGCTCTGTGCTGTACCCACTAAGCGATGTTGCTTCTCAGCTACATTGTTACAGACAAATAGCTGACATCAATGGACAGGAAAGATATTGTACCCGAAGAGGGAGGGGACTGAACGGGAAAGTGAAAGGGCAGGATGGGGGGCATTGGGAGCAATTTCACCCACATCATACTCTGGTCTTAAAATGGAACATTTTTCCACTGTGGGGTCAAAGTGGGTACCCCAGGCACCCAAGAGGATGATTCTCTCTATGGGGAGATCAGCAAACAATTTGGGGTCAAAATAGGGGTGATTTCTTGACTGGGGAGAAAGTCTGTGTTCCTGGGTATCTGCTACTCCTCCTGCAAATCAGACTTCTTTTGTGCCTGAGGAATTTGAGTGAACCCTCAGTGTAAATCTGTTCTTGGATCCCCAATTACCATGAATAACTGGGAGTTGGCTGTAGTAGCAATCATAAAGATAATTCTTTAACTTTAGAAAATGTCTTTCATCTGGCAGGCTACAAAGAGCTTTGCAAATATTCAGTTAAATTCTCTGACTTTGAGTTCTTGCAGCACAGATCCACCACCTTTGAACAATCAATGAGGCCTCTGCAAAGCTTAAATCTCTTTTTAAAAAATTTTCCTGGGTTTGATTGCCCACTGGGTAAGCAAAGGTAGGAGGGGAGGTGGCAAGATGTAGGGAAGAGAGTCTCTCAGCGGTCTCACTGGGGGCCATACCAGGAGTAGCACGCCACAAAAACCCCCCTCTCCCAGCCTCACTCTGCAGCTGGCTAACTTCGTTCTGCAGCTGCCTAGTCCGGCTGCACAGCCTGCTGGTTCTGGAATTTTATAGATGAGGTTAAGCAGTTTTTTATTTGTTTGATTTTGAAAAAGAAATCCAATCTCCAATCTATTGAGATCCTGGAATTCTGTGTGTGAAAGGAGGTCTTTGAGAATATTGGAAGGGAAAAGAAAAACTGGAGTCATTTTCTCGAGGAGAGTTAGCTAAAATGACGCATAAAAATGACTGGTTTCAGGTCTATGTTTTTATTTACCAGTGGTATTTATTGAGCTCTTAATGTGTTCAGAACACTGTCCTAAGCACTTGGGAGAGCACAGTACAACAGAGTAATTATGGACCATCCCTGCCCACAAGGAGTTTATGGACTAGAGGGGGAGATAGACATTGTAATAAATTACAGATGGCTATGTACACAAGTGTTGTGGACCTGGGGGTGGGGTGAATATCAAAATAATAATAATAATAATAATCATGGTATTTGTTAAACACTTACTATGTACCAAGAACTGTACTAAGCGCTGGGGTAGATATAAGGTAAGCAGGTTGGACACAATCTGTCCTATGTGGGGCTCACAATCTCAATCCTCATTTTACAGATGAGGTAACAGACGCAAAGAAGTGAAGTGACTTCCCCAAGGTCACACAGCAGACAAGTGGCAGAGTCAGGATTAGAACCCATGACCTTCTGATTCCTAGGCCCATGCTCTATCCCCTACGCCATGCTGCTTCCTGCTGAAGGGGAGCAGACCAAAAGAGCTAGGTGATGCAGAAGGGAAGGCTATGACAGGGTAATGAAGACTTAGTTGGGGAAGCTAATTGTCACGCGACCATTTATGCCTCAATTAACTTAGGTGGGACATCCCTCTAAAATCCTTAAACAGTAAAAAAAAAAACTGGGCTTTTTCTGTTGGACCATGTCAGAGAAACATGCCGGTATCTTCTGACACACATGAAAGGAAAGGCCTACGTGCTTTTTGTTCTGTTCACCACTCAAGGCACAATGACCAGGTCCTTGACAAGTGCCGTTGCTGACTGGGAGGAGCAAGGCCAGCATAAATGCAGGGTGAGCAGGACGCTGGGCCCACGCTTCACAAGAGGGGACGCTTCACACCAGTGAATGCAGGAGGGCAGAGGACTCCCTTAGAAAGCTCCGTCTTTCCCAGAAGGCATCCAACTGGATCTTCCCTTCCGACACCTTGGGCGCTGAGCCGCTGAGGAATAAGGATGGGGTTAAGCTTGGTGGTAGTTTAGCTGGGAGTGTAGGGGAAGGTCTCTGGGGTGCTTTGCCCCTTTTTGACAGGAAGGTGTGTGAGTGTGGGTGTGCATGTGCAAGTTAAAAGGTTGGTGGAGAGCCCCATGATAGCTGGGGGAACCAAGCCCAGTAAAAATTTGTGCTGGCCCTCGGGACAGGTATATCAATTCACAGTGATTTTGGGGCCTGTTCTCTTTCCACTCTTACATAAGGAAGGGCGAAGCAGGCCTCAGATATTCCAAAAGGGTTTTCCCCTGAGGAAAACCGGGAGCAACATAAATAGCCAAAGCTATTAAATTGGAAGGTTACTTTCTGCTTCCTATCTATCATTAGTTTCATTAATTATGAACTTCCAGAAGTCTCACCACCATTGATGTAATAATGCCTAATATAGGAAGTCCTTGACACCAGACATTTTGAATTAAGATGAATGGCTGAGTTCAAAGATGGATTCCTAGGGCTCAGGAAGTCATAGGAGGTAAGGGCCTTGATCCCCAGGGGTGTATCTTGAGTTGGGTATTTGGAATAATAATAATAATAACAGTGGTATTTGTTAAGCACTTACTATGTGTAAAGCACTGTTCTAAGCGCTGGGGAGGTTACAAGGTGATCAGGTTGTCCCACGGGGGGCTCACAGTTTTTAGTCCCCATTTTTCAGATGAGGTAACTGAGGCACAGAGAAGTTAAGTGACTTGCCCAAAGTCACACAGCTGACAGTTGGTGGAGTTAGGATTTGAACCCTTGACCTCTGACTCCAAAGCCCGTGCTCTTTCCACTGAGCCATGCTGGAACTGGGCCTATCTTTCCAAGCTGGGACGTGTGACTCTCAAAAACAGAATTGGAATTGGGAACCAAGCTCGAAACAGGGAGCTGCCTCTTTTTCTCTAAGCAGGAGGATTGATTCTGTGAGCCAACGTGAAGGCGGAGCTGACAGAGAGAGGTGGATTCTGTAGGCATATTAGCATGCACAGATATTCCCGATTTCTTCCTAATAATTTTCCAATTTCCTCAGTTCACCATCACCACACGTTCTCCTGGCACTTCAACTCTGGATTATTTAAGTAACCCTCCGTTATATAAATTGCAAGACCCCAGAGATTTTCGTGGCAGGATTAGGTACCACTTTCATCAGCAACGCGAATGAAGGCACAGCAGCGTTTACCGTTGAGGAGAGTGCACAGAGTTGTTCTCCTCTTAAATCACAGACTGCACCCTTCATCCTGACCGAACATATTGTGGTGCATGCCACTGGCTGTAACGGGAATGGACAAGGGAGTGTGAATGGCTCAGTGCAATAAATCACTAGTGGAAAAACCAACAACAAGCATGAGTACAACTGACAGTGGGCAAACCTAATCAAAAGTCTTTTGTGCATAGGCAGGCCAGGGCATTGTTTGCTTGGTTGAGGAGAATGCAAGCAGCATTGTGCAATAGTGCCCTGGGTTCCTGAGCAGCTCTATTTAGGAATGCATTGCCCACTCCAAGTGGCAATGAAGGGAGACTAGAAAGTGTTCCCTAAAAAATGCTCTGCCTCACCCAAACCCAGACAGGTTTATTCGAGGAGAGCAACTGGTGAGTCTGAACCTGATGGTGAAAAAACAAACTAAAACCTACCAAATGCAAAGACAGTGAAAACTGTGAAAATTGTGTCTTGGTACAGAACACTAGGTGACAATAAGATGTCAGTAAGGTAAACTCATTGTGGACAGGAAATGTGTCTGTTTAATGCTGTATTGTAGAGATGGGGATTAAGACTGTGAGCCCCACGTGGGACAGGGACTGTGTCCAACCTGATTTGCTTGTATCCACCCTAGTGCTTAGTACAGTGCCTGGCACATAGAAAGTGCTTAACAAATACCACAGTCATTATTATTATTATTGTTATTATATGTTCATCCCATAATCCTCTGGGAATATGCCCCTAATCAATCAATAGTATTTATCATCCACTAATTGTGTGCAGAGCAGAGTACTGAGTACTTTGGAGAGCAATAATAATAATAATAATAATAATGGCATTTATTAAGCGCTTACTATGTGCAAAGCACTGTTCTAAGCGCTGTCACTGCTCTAAGCGCTGTGGAGTGAGTAGCTGTACACGTCCCCAAGTAGCTTACAATCTAATGTGGAAGACTGACACTAAAATAATTTATACCCAAGAGAAAGAAGGTAAAGTGCTTAAGTAATGAGGTAAGATATGTACATAGTACATATGTACAGTGTCATGTCGGTAATGCAGAAATGGTGAAGTGGCAGATGGGGATGGCTGGGGAGAGAGGGCGGACATAACCTGGAGCAGGAAGGACAGAAGCAACTTGCTGTGGGTCGGAAAGGTGTCTGTTATATTGTTATATTATATTGAGAAGCAGTGTGGCCTAGTGGATAGGGCATGGGCCTGGGAATCAGCGGGACCTGGGTTATAATCCTGGTTCCGCCACGTGTCTGCTGTGTGACCTTGGGCAAGTCACTTTGTGCCTCTTTTCCCTCATCTGTAAAATGGGAATTAAGACTGTGAGCCTAATGTGGGGCAGGGGTTGTGTCCAACCTGATTATCTTGTATCTACCCCAGAGCTTTGAAGAGTGCCTGGCACATAGTAAGTGCCCAACAAATACCATTATTATTGTTATATTGTACTCTTCCAAGCACTTAGTACTCTGCACACAGTAAGTGCTCACAAAATACTATTGACTGACTGACTGACTTCAGCACTCGCCCTTGGCCTCCTGACCCACTTGGCTTAGCTGCTGTGCTGACATCCTGCACTGCCCTTCCCCTGGCCACTGCACCATCCTGAGGCCATGATCCTGTCCTCCCTTGCACCACTGAAGCAGGAAAGACACGAGCATTCGCAGCTGCAACTGCAGCTTTGCTGCCTCCATGAAGTGTAGAACACTGGGAAGGCTGGGGCTGTTCTGGAACTTTGACTGTTAGATGCTGAACAGCCAGGAGTCTGAGACTCTGCTTTTATAGCCCAACAGTTCCCTGCTGCTTGTTTTTATTTTCTGAATTTGACCCTGTCTTTGAGTGTTTTGATTATCTTCTCATCTCAGTTACCTCATCTGTAAAATGGGGGTTAAGACTGTGAGCCCCACGTGGGACAACCTGATTACCTTGTATCTACCCCAGCGCTTAGAACAGTGCTCCCTTGGTGACCTCATTCACTCCCACGGCTTCAACTATCATCTCTACGCTGATGACACCCAGATCTACATCTCTGCCCCTGCTCTCTCGCCCTCTCTCCAGGCTCGCATCTCCTCCTGCCTTCAGGACATCTCCATCTGGATGTCTGCCCACCACCTAAAACTCAACATGTCCAAGACTGAACTCCTTGTCTTCCCTCCCAAACCCTGCCCTCTCCCTGACTTTCCCATCTCTGTTGACGGCACTACCATCCTTCCCATCGCACAAGCCCGCAACCTTGGTGTCCTCGACTCCGCTCTCTCATTCACCCCTCACATCCAAGCCGTCACCAAAACCTGCCGGTCTCAGCTCCACAACTTTGCCAAGATCCGCCCTTTCCTCTCCATCCAAACCGCTACCCTGCTCGTTCAAGCTCTCATCCTATCCCGTCTGGACTACTGCATCAGCCTTCTCTCTGATCTCCCATCCTCGTGTCTCTCCCCACTTCAATCCATACTTCATGCTGCTGCCCTGATTGTCTTTGTCCAGAAACGCTCTGGGCATGTTACTCCCCTCCTCAAAAATCTCCAGTGGCTACCAATCAATCTGCACATCAGGCAGAAACTCCTCACCCTCTGCTTCAAGGCTTTCCATCACCTCACCCCCTCCTACCTCACCTCCCTTCTCTCCTTCTACAGTCCACCCCGCACCCTCCGTTCCTCTGCCGCTAATCTCCTCACCGTGCCTCGTTCTCACCTGTCCCGCCATCGACCCCCGGCCCACGTCATCCCCCGGGCCTGGAATGCCCTCCCTCTGCCCATCCGCCAAGCTAGCTCTCTTCCTCCCTTCAAGGCCCTACTGAGAGCTCACCTCCTCCAGGAGGCCTTCCCAGACTGAGCCCCTTCCTTCCTCTCCCCCTCGTCACCCTCTCCATACCCCCCATCTTACCTCCTTCCCTTCCCTACAGCACCTGTATATATGTATATATGTTTGTACATATTTATTACTCTACTTATTTATCTTGTACATATCTATTCTATTTATTTTATTTTGTTAGTATGTTTGGTTTTGTTCTCTGTCTCCCCCTTATAGACTGTGAGCCCGTTGTTGGGTAGGGACTTTCTCTATGTGTTGCTGACTTGTACTTCCCAAGCGCTTAGTACAGTGCTCTGCACACAGTAAGCGCTCAATAAATGCGATTGATTGATTAATTGATTGCTCAGCACATAGTAAGCGCTTAGCAAATGCCATCATCATCATCTCATCTTTCTTTATGTGTCTGTCCCTAGTCCCCCTTTCCCCTGCTTTTTCTTAGATTGTTCTAATTCTTAGATTAGAAGGGCTAGGGACTAATTCCCAGCTGCGAATTCTTTCCCAGCACTTAATACAGGACTCAGCACACGGTAAATACTTGATAAATATTATTAATACTAGTATTAGAGATTAATCAAAGAAGGTTTCTTGGTTGAACCCCCACCTTGACTGACATGAAGAAAGAAACATTCTCTAAATCTCTAGACACACGCATCACAGCAACACCAATGTGCGATAAACTGTTTCTTATGGGAGATTTCATTATGCATGTGGGTAGTGATGCTGAAACGTGGGCAAAAATAATTGGACAACATGGGATCAGGCTTACACCTGCTAAGTGACTGTGCCAAACATCAGCTTGTAATCACCAATGCAGGTTTTTTTTTTGTTTGCTGAATAAGGAGATGACAATTTAGATACACCCAAGATCCAAGAGGTGCAGCATGGTGTAGTGGATAGAGCATGGGCCTGGGAGTCAGAAGGTCATGGGTTCTAATCCTGCCTCTGCCACTTGTCTGCTGTGTGGCCTTGGACAAGCCACTTCACTTCTCTGTGCCTCACTTACCTCATCTGTAAGATGGGGATGAAGAATGTGAGCCTTGTATGAAGAATGTGAGCCCTGTATGGGACATGGACTGTGTCCAACTGTTTTTGCTTGTATCCACCCCAGTGCCTAGTACAGTGCCTAGTTCATTGTAAGCGCTTAACAAATATCATTATTATTATCATTATTATTATTATCCACATTGTGGCACCTTGACTGCTCCCTGGATCATTTTTCTAAGTTGTTGTTCTGCACATATTCCCCCATCCTCAAAAACCTCCAATGGGTGCCTAGTCCTCTCTGCATCAAGCAGAAACCCCTCACCAGTGGCTCTAAGGTACTCACTTAGCTCCCTCCCTCCTACTTATCCACTCTCTTTTCCACTAACTCCAGCTTGCGCTTGTCAGCCCTCTCAAGCTAACATGCTTACTGCGCCTCCTTCTTGTCTCTCCTACCATTGAACTCTTTCCCATACCTGGAACTCCCTCTCCACTTCATATCCTACAGACTCCTGTGCTCTCCATTGTCAAAGCTCTTCTGTGAATCACACCCTGCCCAAGAGGTCTTGCCTGATTAATTTCTAATTTTTCCAGTTTCTATTTCCCCACTTGCCACGTCAGGATTTTCGTGTCACCTAACCGCTTAAGTGATCAGAATCTCCCATAGCACTTTTATGCATATCATACCCACTCTATCACTTCGCCCTCTCTGTAATTTATTTTAGTGTCTCCCAAGTACTTAGCACACTGCTCTGCATACATAGTAGTGCTCAATAAATACTGTGGATTAATTGATACTATCAATTATAGTATTTGTTAAGCTCTTACTGCTTGCTAGGCACTGTACTAAGCACTGGGGTTGCACAAGCTAATTAGGTTGGACACAGTCCATGTCCCACGTGGGGCTCACAGTCGTAATTCACATTTTACAGATGAGAGAACTGAGGCCCAGAGAAGTGAAGTGAGTTGTCCGAGGTCATACAGCAGACAAGTGGTAAAGCCGGGATTAGAATTCAGGGCCTTCTGATGGGGGCTCTGTCCATTAGGCAAAGCGCCTTATCAGACGTGAGGGATGTTCCTGTTACTGCTGCTGGACTCATCATCACCCAGTGAGCGCCAAACTTGCACTGATGATAAAGCCAGTGGGTCATATGGTTGCATCCAACCACCTAGGAGGCTGAAGAAAGAAGATACATGCAAGGATCTTCACAACATTGAAGCGGCCCTTTAAGAACAAGAAAGCCTGTCCGCCTCTATCAATGTGACAAATGATTGGGTGTCTTTAGGGGATATGTTATGTTTCTCCTTGAAACATTATCCAAGTTTGGCTTCACTGACACTGTCCTCTCCTGGTTCTCTTCCCATCTCTCTGGCTGCTCCTTTTCAGTCTCTTTTGCAGGCTCCTCTTCTGCCTCCCATCCTCTGGCAGAGGGGAGCCCTCAAGACGGTTCTGAGTCCCTCTTCTATTCTCCAGCTACACCCACTCCCTTGGAGAGTTCATTCACTTCCATGTTCAACTACCATTTTTATGTGGATGATCCCCAAATTTACCTCTCCAGCCCTAACCTCTCTCCTTCTCTGCAATCTCGTATTTCCTCCTGCCTTCAGGAATCTGTACATGATGTCCTAAGGCCTCAAACTTAACGTGTCCAAAACAGAGCTCCTCACATTCCCCGTCCTCCCCTTGATTTTCCCATCACTGTGGGCAGCACCACTATCCTCCCTGTCTCACAAGCCCATAAACTTTGGTGCTATCCTCGACTCATCTCTCTCACTCAACCCACATATTCAATCTGTCACCAAATCCTGTTGGTTTAATGTTCACAACATCGCAAAAATCTGCCCTTTCCTTTCAATCCAAATTGCTACCATGTTAATCCAAGCACTTATCCTATCCTGCCTTGATTACTGCATCATTCTCCTTGCTGACCTCCCTGCCTCTTGTCTCCCCATACTAAAATTCATACTTCACCCTGCTGTCTGGATCATTTTTCTACAAAACTGTTCAGTGCATGTCTCCCCACTCCTCAGAACCTGCAGTGGTTGCCCACCCACCTCCACATCTAACAAAACCTCCTTACCATCGACTTTAAAGCAAACACCTTGCCCCAGCAGTCACTCAACTCTATTGAGCGCTTACTGTGTGCAGAACACCGTATTAAGTGCTTGGGATAGTACAAAATATAACAATATAACACAGTCCCTGCCCTTAACGAGTTTACAGTCTAGAGGGGGAGACAGACATTAATAAAAGTAAATAAAATTACAGATCTATACATAAGTGCTACGGGGCTTGGGAGGGAGGGTGAATAAAGGGAGCAAGTCAGCGTGACGCAGAAGGGAGTGGGAGAAGAGGAAAGGAGGGCTTAGTAAGGAAAGGCCTTTTGGAGGAGACGTGCCTTCAATAAGGCTTTGAAGGTGGTGAAGGTAATTGTCCATAGGATATGAAGAAGGAGGGCATTCCAGCCCAGAGGCCAGATGTGGGCGAGAGGTTGGCGGTGAGATAGATGAGATCGAGGTACAGTGAGAAGGTTAGCATTAGAGGAGCTAAGTGTGCGGGCTGGATTGTAGTAGGAGAGTAGCGAGGTCGGGTAGGAGGGGACAAGGTGATTGAGTGCTTTAAAGCAGCATGGCTTAGTAGATAGAGCATGGGCCTAGGAGTCAGAAGGACCTGAGTTCCAATCCTGCCTCCGCCACTTATCTTCTGTGTGACCTTGCTCAAGTCACTTAACTTTGCTGTGCCTCAGTTACCTCAACTGTAAAATGGGGATTAAGACTGTAAACCTCATGAGGGACAGGGACTGTGTCCAACCTGATTTGCTTGTATCCACCCCAGTGCTTAGTACAGTTCCTGGAAAATAGTAACTGCTTAAAAAATGCCACAATTATCATTATCTTCCTCACAGACTTCTCTTCCTCCTATCTCTGCGCAATCACAGGTATGAGTTCCTCTGTCCTGGAAAACTACTCTGCTCTGTCAAACCACATTCTTTCCCTCCTATATGCTGCTTAACATTCATCTCCATTAAGCCTTCCACAGACTAATCTTCCTAGCTTCTTATTACACTCTGGGACCCATCCCTATCCTTCATCCTTCACACATTCCTGTTGTTTTAATATTATTGTTATTGTTATTATTAATATTAAATATTATATTAATAATAATAATAGCTAATTGTGGGCAGGGAATGTGTCTGTTAATTGTTATATTGTACTCTCCCAAGCACATAGTACAGTGTTCTGCACACAGTAAGCACTCAATAAATAGAATTGAATGAATGAATAATAATAAAAACACTTACTATGTGCCAAGCATTGTTCTAAACACTGGGAGAGATGCAAGATAATCAGTTCAGACATAGTCCCTGTCCCACATGGGGCTCACAGTTTAAGTGTATGTGTTTGGTGGGGGAGATCAGGTATCGAATCACCATTTTAAGACCCTCCAGTGGTTACCTAAATACCTCCACATCAAACAGAAACTCCTTACCATCAGCTTTAAGGCACTTAATCAGCTCTCCACTATTACCTCCCTGATCTCCTACTACGACCCAGTCCACATACTTTACTCCTCTAATATCAACCTGTACAAGTACTGCTCTGTTCCTTGATCTCATCTGCCTCCCTCTGATGTTAAACTCCATCTCCCTTCCTATATGACAGACCAATCTTACTAAAATCACATCTCTTCCAAGGGGCAGTCCCTAACTAAGCCCTTATTTCTCCTACCCGCCCTTCCCTCTGTGTCAAATCCGTATCCCTTAAGCACTTGCTATTCACTCCACCCTCAGCCCCACAGAATTTATGTACATATCCTTGCACTCGATCGTATTTATTGAGCGCCCAATATGTGCACACTCCGCTATTTCCTCTATCTGTAATTTATTGTGATGTCTGTGTCCTCCTCTAGACCATAAACTCATTGTGGGCAGGGATTGTGCCTACCAAGCAGCACGGCCTAGTGGATAGAGTCCGGGCCTGGGAGTCAAAAGGATCAGGGTTACAATCCTGGATCCGCCACTTGTCTGCTCTGTGATCTTGGTTAAGTCGCTGGACTTCTCTGAGCCTCAGTTCCCTCATCTGTGAAATGGGGATTGAGGCAGTGAACTCCATGTGAGACAGGGAATATGTCCAACCTGATTAGCTTCCCTTCAAAGCCCTACTGAGAGCTCACCTCCTCCAGGAGCCTTCCCAGACTGAGCCCACTCCTTCCTCTCCCCCTCCTTCCTCTCCCCCTCCTCCCCCTCCCCATCCCCCCCGCCTTACCTCCTTCCCCTCCCCACAGCACCTGTATATATGTATATATGTTTGTACGTATTTATTACTCTATTCATTTTACTTGTACATATTTATTCTATTTATTTCATTTTGTTAATATGTTTTGTTTTGTTGTCTGTCTCCCTCTTCTAGACTGTGAGCCCGCTGTTGGGTAGGGACCATCTTGTTGCCAACTTGTACTTCCCAAGTGCTTAGGATGGTGCTTTGCACATAGTAAGCGCTTAATAAATGCCATTATTATTAGAAAGGAGATATGTTACCAACTTGTACTTCCCAAGCGCTTAGTACAGTGCTCTGCACACAGTAAGTGCTCAATGAATATGATTGAATGAATGAATGAATTTTAAGAAGAGGAAACTGAGGCAGAGAGAAGTTAAGCAACTTGCCTAAGGTCATACAGCAGGCAAGTGACAGAGCTCTTGGGAATATTCCGGTACAGCTGTAGTTTGGCTGAACACGTGTTTCTGACAATGATGAAATTAATTGTACTTGTCCCATCTCTCCCATTAGATTGAAACCTCCTTGAGGGCAAGCACCATGGCTCCTGCTATCTGGGCAGTTGCCTAATATGCCAGTATAAATAATAAACATACTTAATTTTCTGTAAATACTGTTGGCTAATTGAAAAACAGCAAACAACAATAACAACAAAAAACCCAAGCAAACCCAAAATCAGGATGAATTTAGTTCTGAGATGATGAATTCTGATAAATCAAAATCTCATCCTAAAAATTAATGTCACTTTTGAGAGTAGAATATATCTAGTGAATAGTAGAGACACTTGCTCAATTAAAAGTATGTCATGTTTAAATCTAAACATGTATCTAACAATACATCCTGCCTCTGGCATGGAACACCCTCCTTCCTCATATCAGACAAATAATTGTTCTCCCCCACTTCAAAACCTTATTGAAGGCACATCTCCTCCAAGAAGCCTTCCCTGACTAAGCCCTCCTCTCCTTTTCTCCCAGTCCCTTCTGTGTCATCCTGACTTGCTCCCTTCATTCATACTTCCTCCCAGCCACACAACACGTGTGTATAAGCAGCATGGCTCTGTGGAAAGAGCATGGGCTTTGGAGTCAGAGGTCATGGGTTCAAATCCCAGCTCCACCAATTGTCAGCTGTGTGACTTTGGGCAAGTCACTTAACTTCTCTGTGCCTCAGTTACCTCATCTGTAAAATGGGGATTAAGGCTGTGAGCCCCATGTGGGACAACCTGATCACCTTGTAACCTCCCCAGTGCTTAGAACAGTGCTTTGCACATAGTAAGCACTTAATAAATGCCATTATTATTATCATCTGTAATTTATTTATTTATGTATATTAATGTCTTTCTCCCTCTCTAGACTGTGAGCTCATTATGGGCAGTGACTGTATCTGCTGTTGTACTCTCCCAAGCACTCAGTACAGTGCTTTACACACAGTAAGTACTTGATAAATATGATTGAATGAATGAATGAATGAATACTAGTGTATCTACTACTAGCCCTGTCCTATGCCTTTTATTTTCCATATTTCATGCAAGACATAGATTGCATTGTATTCTCCAAACACTTAGTACGGTGCTCTACAAACAGTAGGCACTCAATAAATACCATGCATTGATTGATTTAGATCAAAATGTAGAGGAATGGATGGAGAGCCATCAACTGAGGTGAGATAGATGGATACATTAGAGTAGGGATATTTATGCTTCCTCTGTGGTAAATCTTCACCTCCGAAGTTGTTTCTTCCAGTAGGTTGTCTGGTTTGTATCAACATAATCCGAGGCACGGTAAGACCAACTCCTGAATTATATATAATAATAATAATAATAATAATAATAATAATAATAATCATGGCATTTATTAAGCGCTTACTATGTGCAAAGCGCTTGGAGGGGTTACAAGGTGATCAGGTTGTCCCACAGGGGGCTCACAGTCTTAATCCCCATTTTACAGATGAGGTAACTGAGGCACAGAGAAGTTAAGTGACTTGTCCAAAGTCACACAGCTGACAATTGGTGGAGCCGGGATTTGAATCCATGACCTCTGACTCCAAAACCTGTGCTCTTTACACTGAGCCACGCTGTTTCTCTATGAACATATGATCTGGAAATTAATAGGTCAAAGATAACTGCCTAGTAAGGTTAACTTTTTCTTTGTACTGATGAATTTGTACTGATGATTTCATATGAACTATTATTCAATTTTGTCATTCTTCTTTGCTAACTGACAAGTTTCTCCAAATCCTTTTTAAAAGGGGGTGACTAGTAGGAAGATGACTTCTCAGCTAGTTCAAGACATATGTCCCCAAATCACGTTTTCTTTAAAAATAAAACTATTTTGCAGACACACATACATCTTGGAATCCACTAAGACCTCTGGGTCCTTTTCTGTATCACCAGTGACTAGCCGAACTTTCTCCACCTGTATTTTATACTGTATGTTTTTGGTCTTGAACTTCATTCCATTAGACTGTTAGCTCCTTGAGAGCAGGGATCATGTTTGCCAACTGTATTGTACTCTCCCAAGCACTTAGTACAGTGCTCTGAGCAAAGTAAGCATTCAGTAAACAACAATGATTGATTGATTCATTTTGTTTTAATGGAAAACTCCCATTTCAGTAGGTAACTTTGAATTCTATTCCTGCGTCAATAACCGCAGCCAATTTAGTGTCCTCTCCAAATTTAATGAGCTTATTCTAAAATCAGTCAGAGATAAGGATATTAAATAATCCTGGACCCAGGCCTACCCTTTTGAGTCACCACTCGATATATCAGCTAGGTTGACACTGAGCCATAGTCCCATGCTCTATTTTCAGTATTTCTGGGCACCCCTTCAATACAAAGAGTTGACCTGCAGCATTCCTCCCAGGTGTTCTTTCTGAAAGCACACCTGGCCTCATGAGTCTTCAGCTGGCACTCAAGGAAACTGTGCCTTTCCCACTGATATTTGGGCAAGTGAACCAACGATGGATTGCCTGGTTGTCACCGATCACTCTCTTCTTTTGTCTTCACACACTCTGAACACTTCCAGACCCACTGAAAATGCTACCCCTGTGCCTGAAAATCTTTGGGAAGGCTCAGGTATTTTTCAGACTATAAGAACTAACCATAGAAGAAAAACCAAGAGTGAACAAAGGGAAAATGATAATAATAACGATAGGCTCACTTCTCCTAGAACGTGGAGTTCACATTCTTGGTGAATGCTGCTGGAGGGAAAATTCTCATTTTGATATTTTTGTGCCTTTCCTGGTCACTGCATCATGCTGAATTCAGACAGACAAGTGTTGTCAGAAGAATGTTCCCAAATTCTGCCCCTCACATTCTATCCAAAATTCATAGTGAAATCTCACCTTTTAGGAGAACTGACTGTATTACCTTAAATTTTTAGTGTGCTTTTAAAAAGATTTTCAAGGTGCTTTCACATCAGTTTGTCTCATTTTATCTCACAATATCCCTGTGAGGTGGAGAGAGGTGAGTTTTATTATCCACAATTTAGAGATGAGGAAAGGAGTCTGAGAAATGTTAAGTGATTTTCTAGCAGGTCAGTGGCAGACCTGAGACCAGAGCCAGGTCTTGGCACTTCAAGCCCCATGCTCTTTCCATGACACCATGCTGCCTCCTGGATATGCCTTGTGGTTGTTGTGTCTTTCTAGAGGATCTTTTTTGTTAATGGTATTTGTCATGTGCTTACTATATGCCAGGCACTGTACTAAGTGCTGGGGTAGATACAAGAAAATCAGATTGGACACAGTCTCTGTCCCACATGGGGCTCACACTCTTAATCCCCATTTTACAGATGAGGGAATTGAGGCACAGAGAAGTAAAGTGACAAAGGGCAGAGCTAGGATTAGAACCCAGGTCCTTCTGACTCATAGGCCTGTGCTCTATTCACTAGGCCCTGCTGCTTCTCCACAGATCTTCCCCAGAGGATCACTAAGGCCTGTTCTACCCCCATGGTGGTGGGGGGAGGGTGGGGAGTGGGTGGAAGGAAAGGAGGACAACAGAATATTTTGAGAGTCCTTTTCCTGCTCCATTGATTGCCTTCAGTTTTGTTCTTGACCCCTTCCCGCTTTATGCCTTCTTCTGGGAACAAACAAGATGACTTCAAATGACTGCTTTTTACTAGTCAGAGGACCTTTCTCAAAGGAATGTGCCCCTCCTCTGAACACACTTTCCTACCCCCCTTCAATCCTTTAAGTTTATAATGAAATGGTTAGTCTGAGTTCACCCCCGAGATGCCTATAGCTGACAGAACAGCTGCTTCCCCTTTTTCAGACCCACTTCTCTGGGGAGCAAATGAAATACTCCAGAGAAATGCTTTGTAGTTTGTCCAATCTTCTCCAGTCAGTCAACAGAATCACAAAATACCTTTACCAGGGAGGTCTCTGGCAACTGAAGACTTCAAAGATTGTACCGACAGGATCTGGTCCATGTCCAAAACTCATGCGTCTTGCTTGGTGCCACAGTGCCATCTAGATTTTTCTTATTTACGATTCATAATCTTGGGCAAGTGTTGCCTCGGCTGCCGCAGATTTTGTAGTGAACCAATAGCAGCACAATAGAAAGCAGAAGAAAAACATGTTCTACTTTCAAAGACAACCCCTTAGGAATGTTAACTGTCTATTCCAAGAAATGAAGCTGATTTTATCTTGTCTCTTTAACCTTTGGAAATCTTTAAGTAGCTTTCCAACAAATCTGAACACTGAACAGATTTTTAGCACAACCAGAGGTTTTCTAAACCTGGGCTCCAGAAAGCGTAGCTGACATTTGTGAAAGGAGAATGTTTTCGAGCACTAATCCTGATCTAGGAAAAATTAGAAAATGAGGTAAAGAAGCTGAGAAGGGCTGTGATATTAAGAGTCTTCTTCCTTTCAGGATCTCAATTTGGGATAAGGAAACTAGCTGCAGTTCTGAGGCCATGGTTGGGCAACATGCACATCATTGCCTAGCTAACTTCTCTCAGAAGGTGAGTTGCTTGCTCTGGGATTCTGAATCCTTTATGTCCAGGTATACCCCAGCCTGCAGCATGGCCTAGTGGACAGAGCATGGACCTGGGAGTCAGAAGGACCTGGTTTCTAATCCCCGCTCTGCCACTTGTCTGCTGTGTGACCTTGGACAAGTCACATGAGCTCCCCGGGCAGTTTAGCTCTGAAACCCCAATTTGCACCCCACTAAAGGATTATTTCATTCATTCATATTTATTGAGTGCTTACTGTGTGCAGAGCACTGTACTAAGTGCTTGAAAAGTACAGTACAGCAATAAAGAGAGACAATCCCTGCCCGCAACGGGATTTCCATCCACTGTCATCTTTGAGGAGGACACTGGAATGGTGTCTTTGAGAGATGCTGTGCAGTGGTCATCTTTGCAGTGTCCCATACAGGTACACGTACAGGTACATGGCTGCCTGTGCCTCTTAAAATGACAGCTTCACTTCCACTGACCCCGGGTTATAACTGCTCTACAGTATAACAGCACTGGAGATATGATCAATATTGTTTATTGTCTATAACAACATGGGGTTGTTATAACCAACCCCAGGATGCAATGTGTATTTTTTGATGCTTTATCTCATACGTGTGCCTGACTAGCCTCAATTTTTCAGCCAAGCACACCAGGTAAGTAACTTCCTCCCTGGTGCACCTAACCTGTGCTGAGATTAAGCAATCAGTAATGAATGGATCTTCAGGGAAGCCCCACCTCCAGTTTGCATGAAGATGTTGTTGAAGAGATCCCTGGCCAGATAGCCGAAGAAAGTTTTGAATTGGGGGTCAGATTCATTTAGAAATGGATGATGCAAATGCTGGTGAGCTAACTTCTTCTCTTTCAGAGGAGTTGTTGTCCACAAAAGACCTCATCAAATGTTGACAATCCAAGGTATCATTGCAAAATGCCAAAGCATGAAAAGGAAGCTAAGTTTGAGGGGTTTAAAAAAATCTTGCATCCATTTTCAAGAAAACAGATGAATTTAGAAATGCGATTACAAAAAATGGTCCTAATGGAGGGAGGACTTTGAAGGTGCACAGAGATGTTCAGAAGGAGTTTAGGTGCTAAGAGGAGAAAAGATGGAGGCTGCTGTTTCAGATTTTTTCCTCCGCTATTTGCAACATTTAGGTTTCTTGTAGCATTGCTTGACAAGTCTTGATAACCTTGGTATTTGCTGGAGCCAGGAAGTGAAAAAATAGCCTGGGGTAGTTGATAGTTCAGCCCACATCTGGGCTTGGCCAATCTCCATTTTTGGTATTAACAATCATTTCCTTGAAAAAGTATCAATTATCTGGTAAAGCTTGCTAAAGGTCTGGCATAAAATGTTTCTAGGACTGGGCAAGTAGGTCTTGGTGAAATCTTTATGCAGAGCCCTTTTTGAATTAGGAGTGGATTAAAAATTTGGAAATTCTTGGGAGGTTTCCCCACCTAATATAGTACCTTTTTTCTACTAAAAAATGTCCAAGGAACCATCAACTTCTAGGCCTAAACCCATCCTCTAGGCTGTAAGCTCATTGTGGGCAGGGAATGTATCAGTTTATTGTTATATTAATAATAATGATGGTATTTGTTAAGCACTTACTATGTTCAAAGCACTGTTCTATGCATTGGATAGTTATAGTCTACTCTCCCAAGAACTTAGTACAGTGCTTGGCATGCAGTAAGTGCTCAATCATATTAGATTGACTAAGAGGCAGCAGGATGGGAGGTGGGATGAGGTTGTATTCCTTAATAATGTTGCTCTCAGAGTTCAGAACAGGGGGTTTGGGGTAGGGAAGGATCAGGGTGGCTTTTAAAAAAACTTCCTCCTTCCATCCCTTTGACTTGCCTAGCCTAAGGACTTAGTCTCCGGCTGAGACTTTTTATTGAGCACGTACTGAGGTCTTCTACCTCCCTCCTTAGCCGAGGTACTAGAGCTTCATTCCTGAAATTCCCCCAGGAAAAATCCCTTGTTCTCTTTATGAGAAATACTCCTGTCTGGCACTATCCAAGCTTCTCTTTGCAGAACAGCCCTAACGAGACTGAGAAACCTTCCCCTCCCACCCTTAGAAACAGCACCGTAGTTTTCTTTAAAATGGTTCGGTCAGCCTACCTCCTGAAGACCCAGCCACATTCTGGGGAAGTGGGAGGTAGAGAGGCATCCTTGACACACAAAGGAGGGAGTCAACAGCTTTAAAAGTCGGAATGGTAAAGCTAAGGACTGTGTGGGAGGGCAGGGATGTAATGAGAAAAGAAGTGAGGGAACGGAGATACAGGCAGGGCATAGGGTTCAGCATAGGGATCGAAATTGAAAATACCTGAGAGTGCCAGAGGAAAATCCAATTTATGCTGTCAATACTTTCCCCAGCATCCCTGCTCTCTTTCCTTGGGTCACTCTTTGCCTTGCTCTTTTCAGATATTACAATTAATCTTTTTCTTCTCTCTCCTTTTTCCTTGTTTGACCCCTAGAGTAGACTGAAATGAGCAGTCAGAACTAGGCATGTTCAGGAGTCACAGGAAGATTTGATCAGTAGGTACGAACCCAGGGCAATTCCTCCCTTAAACTGTTTGTGTTACCCAGATCGGTAGTTCTCTCAAATTTTCAGATGCTGTGCCTACTTGGAGATCTCCCCGTAATCCCCCATACCATCTCCTCCCTTGTCTCCAAAACAGAATGGAATCCAAAGCCGCTCCAGAAGGAGGGCTTTAGGTGGGGCTGGATTGTGGGGTTCCTGAAATCCCCCAGTAACTCCCCTACACGCTTCTATTTGGAAAACACTGGTCTGGGTGGCTGGCAAATGAATGAGATCAGGGACGTTGTGGGCAGGGAATGTTTCTGTTTATTGTTGTATTGTACTTTCCCAAGCACTTAGTACAGTGCTCTGGACACAGTTAAGCGCTCAATAAATACGATTGAATGATTGAATGAGAGACCACTTGTCTCTAGGAGTGAACTCATCGGTTCTGACAGAATGTGCCCTGAAACATTTTGGTAGGGCAATCTACTCTTGCTGCTAAGAGTGCAATCTAGTCCAATGAAGCAGATTCCCCCTGAGACACAGTGCTTTACCTAATAATAATAATAATAATCAATCAATCAATCAATCGTATTTATTGAGCACTTACTGTGTGCCGAGCACTGTACTAAGCGCTTGGGAAGTACAAGTTGGCAACACACAGAGACGGTCCCTACCCAACAGTGGGCTCACAGTCTAGAAGGGGGAGACAGAGAACCAAACAAAACATATTAACAAAATAAAATAAATAGAATAGATATGTACAAGTAAAATAAATAGAGTAATAAATACATACAAACATATATGCATGTATACAGGTGCTGTGGGGAAGGGAAGGAGGTAAGGCGGGGGGAATGGAGAGGGGGAGGAGGGGGAGAGGAAGGAGGGGGCTCAGTCTGGGAAGGCCTCCTGGAGGAGGTGAGCTCTCAGTAGGGCCTTGAAGGGAGGAAGAGAGCTAGCTTGGCGGATGTGGGGACGGAGGGCATTCCAGGCCAGGGGGGATGACGTGGGCCGGGGGGTCGACGGCGGGACAGGCGAGAACGAGGCACGGTGAGGAGATTAGCGGCAGAGGAGCGGAGGGTGTGGGCTGGGCTGTAGAAGGAGAGAA
This sequence comes from Tachyglossus aculeatus, assembly GCF_015852505.1. Taxonomy (NCBI): domain Eukaryota; kingdom Metazoa; phylum Chordata; class Mammalia; order Monotremata; family Tachyglossidae; genus Tachyglossus; species Tachyglossus aculeatus. The sequence goes on from NC_052098.1 coordinate 57,905,678, forward strand.
GGGAGGTGAGGTAGGAGGGGGCGAGGTGATGGAGAGCCTTGAAGCCGAGGGTGAGGAGTTTCTGCCTGATGCGTAGGTTGATTGGTAGCCACTGGAGATTTTTGAGGAGGGGAGTAACATGCCCAGAGGGTAATAATAATAATGTAATAATAATAATAATAACATAATAATTACGTTATTCATTAAATGCTTACTATGTGCCAGGCACTATACTAAGTGTTGTGGTGGATGCAAGAAAATTGGGTCGGACACAGTCCCTGTCCCACATGGGGCTCACTATCTCAACCCCCATTTCACAGTTGAGGTAACTGAGGCACAGAGAAGTGAAGTGATTTGCCCAAGGTCACACAGACAAGAGGCGGAACTGGGATTAGAACTCATGACTTCCAGGCCTGTGTGCTTTCCGCTGTTCCTTGCTGCTTCCACCCCAAGACAGTGGCGGAGTCAAGCATCCTCAAAACCTGGAAACACACATTGAATTGTCACTACATTCAGAAAATGAAGCAACATTCAATTGTTCCAAAGAATATTGAGTTTGGAGGTAATGAGATTTTGTTCAGTGGGGGGAGCTGTTTGTTTGTCTCACACCTTATTGCAGGATGCAGCTCACCTGCTCAACAAGATATTTGGCAAAAAACCTTATTAAATTGGGCCTACTGTGTCTTCTATATTTCATTCATGACTCTTTACCTTTACAGGATATTGATTTTAGCTTCAGCATGCATAAAATGATGTAATCCTAGGGCATTCACAAGGTCTTCTGGGTTTTAATGTTCTTATAGAATTATTTCTAGCTGTAGAAAGAGAATGACATATTATTTATTTCATTTTCTATGGGAAACAGTTTCCTGAAGAGGCTAAAGGGCATCAGACTAGCCACAGGGAAACTACTCTCCATGACAATACAAATTCAACAGAGATATCAATGGGCTTTAAATTGTTTGGGGCTTCAGCTCACTTTGTTTTCTCCATGTTTTTGGGGAAAAGGCATTAACAGATTCACCAAATGCTAAATTTTGTGCTGACAGTGCTTTCTGGACCAATGTGAAGGGATACAACAGAAATCTGGGAGGGGAGGACAACCAGAAAAATGCACTAGGCCAGCAGCTTCTAATCAAAGGTCTATGGGCTGTGTGTGGCCTAGTGGGTCCCTTTTGGGGCTCTGTGACTTCCCCACCCCTTGGAGGCCAGGCCTGGGTTCTAATTCCGGCTCCACCACTTGTCTGTTGTGTGACCTAAGGCAAGTCACTTCACTTCTCGGTGCCTCAGTTACCCCATCTGTAAAATTAAGACTGTGAGCCCCATGTGGGACATGGATTGTGTCCAACCCGATTAGCTTGTATCTACCCCAGTGCTTAGTACAGTGCCTGGCACATAGTAAGTGATTAACAAATGCTATATATAAAAAAGGCTCCCAAGAACACTGAAGTTGGGTGTGCACCCCTTCCCCACTTTGACTTAGGTCCTGACTCTCCATCTCCTGGTCTCATTCTAATAACCCACTGATACAACCCGGAAGGTGGAAAATTCTCTGGAGCACACACATCCATATTCTAAAATCATCCAGAGAAGCAGCATGGCTCAGTGGAAAGAGCACGGGCTTTGGAGTCAGAGGTCAGGGGTTCAAATCCCGGCTCCACCAATTGTCAACTGTGTGACTTTGGGCAAGTCACTTAACTTCTCTGTGCCTCAGTTACCTCATCTGTAAAATGGGGATTAAGACTGTGAGCCCCCTGTGGGACAACCTGATCACCTTGTAACCCCCCCCCAAGCGCTTTGCACATAGTAAGTACTTAATAAATGCCATTATTATTATTATTATTATTATTATTATATCCAGGAGTAGGGGGTTGGTTCCCTGCTCTTCATAGCATAGAATGATTCCCCTCCACTACCCCCTCACCAAGCTCAACCATGCTGCACCAGGCGAAGAATTGGAAACCAGAAGCTAATAAATCCCAGTTGAAGGAGAACTTGAGATTTACTGTTCCTAAAAGATCCCAGCAGATGGGCAGAGGAGAGTCCACGACCCTCTCCTTTTTCATGTCTAAATTAATCTCTGATGCTGCAGTTAAAACCCATTTACTCTTGTTCTGTCCAGAGTGAAATGAGCCCGTTGTGGGCAGGGGTTGCCTCTCTTTATTGCTGTCTTGTACTTTCCAAGCCTTTAGTACAGTGCTCTGCAAACAGTAAGCGCTCAATAAGTACGATTGAATGAATGAATGAAAAACACCTGGCCACCATCCTCTTACTATTATAACCCATATTCCTGGAGAGGCCACTAGCACATGATTCCATATAGTTATTGAGCTCAGTCCTCCCCACTGGCTAGGAGATCCCAAGCGCTTAGTACAGTGCTCTGCACACAGTAAGCGCTCAATAAATATGATTGAATGAATGAATGAGATGTGATTCTGCCAGAGATGAAGGGGAAAAGCTTCCTACACTCCCCTTCCAGATTTTCCACAGCCTCTGGCAATGAGGGTTTCCAGTGTGACTTTCACTCAGCAGTTGCGGGACTGGGAAACTTCTCTTTTTACTGGTTGAGTGTGCTGATGGATTGGCTCTCAGCTGGCAAGAAGGTCAGATGACCAAGAGGCAGATTTGAAAACAACAGACTTGCAGTGAGTAACACATCAGCTTAGCAAAGGACAATCTATGCAAGTCCACAGTGTGAAAGGGAATGTTGTCCAACTGATAGGGCTTTTCAGACAAAGCCACATGCTGACAGGATCTCACTGCTTATTTGAATACAAGGACTATTTATGTGTATGCACATCTATAAATGTAAAAGGGTGGGATAGAACCTCTAGGAAGAACTGCATCTTCTTCTGCAGAATTATCATGTGGGAGAACTTTGTTTTAAATTACTTTATATTTTAAAAATAAAAGAGAAATGTGTGAGAAAAATGCTAATGAGTTAAGGGCTAGAGGAGGCATAGCAATATCCTCTCATATAATACTGAAAAGTTGGGACTGAATGGAAGGCCAAAGAATGTATTTGAGTGAAATATTCTGGAGTTGAAACAGGGTTAAGTGATGCAGTGTGCAATATTTGCACATTTTTTCTAGTGTTACAAAAATCCAATTACTCAAGACTTAGAAATGTTAGACTGAAGGGAAAACACAAGATGAGTGAAATGATGTTTAAAATTCTTTACCAAAGAAAAGATAAAGGGTATCTCCTTGGAAGACCCATGGAAATAGAAAATCAAGTCGTTATAAGCCATTGTGAGCTGATGTCAAGTACAAGAACAAAGAGGTCAGAATTTGAACAGAGCTATGATTCAGCTATGGAGGAATTGGGGGAGTTTTCTTGAAGTGAAAATAAGGTTATACTTTGGAGGTGAGGTGGGCGTATACTCTCTGGAAACAATTATTGTTGTTTTTCTTGATTCATTGGTTGTGCTTAATTACCTCATTATTTATTTGCTTTTTATGTCCATCCCCAGTTCATCATGTTCCCCCTCAACTACTCATTTAGACTGTGAGCTCCCTTGTGGACCAGGAACTGAGCCTTGAATTACTATCTCTGTACCTTTCTTTTTTATAGCATTTGTTAAGCACTTACTATGTGTCAGGCAGTATACTAAGCACTGGGGTAGATACAAGCTAATCAGGTTGGAAACAGTCCATGTCCCACTGGAGACTCACAGTCTTAATCCCCATTTTACACATGCGGTAACTGAGTTACAGAGAAGTAAATTGACTTACTCAAGGTCACATAGCACACTGATGGTGTGGCTCAGTGGAAAGAGCATGGGCTTTGGAGTCAGAGGTCATGGGTTCAAATCCCAGCTCTGCCAGTTGTCAGCTGTGTGACTTTGGGCAAGTCACTTAACTTCTCTGTGCCTCAGTTACCTCATCTGGAAAATGGAGATTGAGACTGTGAGCCCCCCGTGATCAGGGACAAACTGATCACTTTGTAACCTCCCCAGTGCTTAGAACAGTGCTTTGCACATAGTGCTTAATAAATGCCATTATTATTATTATTATTATTGTGGAGCTGGGATTACAACCCAGGTCCTTTTGACTCCCTGGGCCATGTTCTATCCACTAGGCCATGCTGCTTCTCTTTCCCCAGCAAAATTTGCATGAAGTATGTACTTGAGAAAGATAATAAGGGTCTGGGAGTCAGAAGGACCTAGGTTCTAATCCAGGCTCTGCCACTTGTATGCTGTGTTACCTTGAGCAAGTCACTTAACTTCTCTGTGCTTCAATTCCCTCATCTGTAAAATGAGGATTAAGACTCTGAACCCTATGTGACAGAGACTGTGTCCAACCCAATTATCTTGTATCTACCCCAGCATTTAGAACAGTGCCTGGCACATAGTAAGCACTTAACAAATACTAATATTACTAACAAATATTAACAAATACTAATATTAATAATAATGGGAAAGTGGAGTGGGAATTCCAATCGATCAATCAGTGATATTCATTGAGCATTTACTCTGTGCAGAGCACAGAACTAAGTACTTGGGAGAGTACAATACCATAGAATTGGTGAACATAGCTGCCGCTCTCAAGGAGTTTACAATCTAGGATTGGGTAGGGGGAGACAGAAATTGAAATAAATTGTGGATAGGAGATGTGGGAGAGTATAAAGAAGTGTACATAAGTGTTGTTGGGGAGTATGGACCCAAGTGCCTAGGTGATGCAGAAGTGAGGGCAAATAGAGTGGAGAAATGAGAGGTTAACCAGGGTTGGCGTCTTGAAGGAGGTATGATTTTAGTAGGGCTTTAAAGATGGGGAGAATGGTGGTCGATTAAGATGAGGAGAATGTGGTCTGTCCCTGTTCTTCTAGGAAATGGAGATTTGTGAACCAGTTTAGTTCCCACCTGCCAAGCAGTAAGAAGTCTCTGCTTTGCCTCTATAACCCTGTGAGCTGAATGTTCCTCAGTAAGCTCAAACGAGCAGAGGCCTCTGCTCTCTTGATCATTTTCTTAATCATTTTCCCCCCGGTGATTACTGCTGAATAAAAATGCCGATCAATCAAGCAGTGGTATTTATTGAGCTCTTACCCTGTGCAAAGCACCGTACTGAGTGCCAGAATGGTCAGGGCCCTATTAACTCCCACCAGAGTCCCTACCATTGACTAAGAGATAAAATTGAGGTACTGTTCGTTTCTGGGCCTGCTTGGCAGTCATCATCATTAGCATTAACACTTTGGCAGCCCTGGTTGGAGAGGGGTCAGTAAGGAGGTAGGGAGGGGTGGATTGGCCACCCTGCCTGGCCACCCATTTAGCTCACCTCCAAAACTGGCTCTATTAACGACCATTAAAGTTATGACTGTCTTTTTTTAAGGAGTTGTACTTTTAAATGCGCTACCTTGCTTCTTCCCTTTGCTCATCTAAGCCATTGCAGAGCTGTGATCGGCTCTTATCTGATGCAGGGTTTCACCCCAGTGGTTGCTAGCTCTCTCTGAGGTGAGGTGATGCCTTGTTTCTGGTTGACGGCCCTTTATATTTTCCTCTGTAAATTATGCTTTTGATCCCTCAGGCAGAAAAGTTTAAAAATGTTATAACCGGTCAAAGGGATAATGTGTACCTCCCAAAGTCTCTAAAGCATTTTCCGGTCCAGAGTGATGGGGGTAGAACCCAAGCCTCCTGACCAGTAATCTGTGAACTACACCGAGCTGTTGACTGTGGTAAGTTGTGAGTTGTGACTGATTGAGTTGTTGCTGTTGTTGCTGCTATCCAGAGGATTTTAAATTGGGTTCTCAAACTGATTGTCATCTGCGTTTTCCATGGAAAGTAGTCGGTAGCTTCAATAATAATAATAAATAATCATTACAGCATTTGTTAAGCGCTTACTATGTGCAAGGCACTGTACTAAGCGCTGGGGTAGATATAAGGTAATCAGGTTGGACACAGTCCCTGTCCCATGTGAGGCTCGCAGTCTCAATCCCCATTTTACAGATGAGGGAACTGAGGCCCAGAGCAATGAAGTGACTTGCCCAAGGTCATACAGCAGACAAGTGGTGGAGGTGGGATTAGAATCCATAAACTTCTGACTTCCGGGCCCGTGCTCTATCCACTATGCCATGCTGCTTCTCCAACAGAGGTGTCTTCAAGACACCTCTGAAGTCGTGTGACACCTATCAAGCTTCCATCAGCACCAAAGATGGTCAGAATCAGAAAGCAGCACAAAATTGGTAGATTGCATGATGGAACATGTCTGATGGAACATTCTTTACTGTGAAAAAATTGAAAGGATCTGCACTTTCGTCCTCCTTTGGAGTAATAGCAGGTGAACCAGAACAAATTGCAGTAAAGTTTTAAAACCATTTTTGGTGAAATTATTGCTTTTATTTCAATTTCTTAGTTTTTGGCATGTGACTGCTGAAACTACAGCACGAAAGGCATATGAAATCAAGAGCTGCTGTTCAGCTATCAGTTGTGCCATAAATAGAGTCATCTTTGCCCTAGCCAAAGTGATATTGCATGGGGTTAGCCATAATCAAAATGCATTCGAATTTAATATGTGCTAACGGAAGTGACATTGAGATGGTGTTACAGTGGATATTATTGATATTTAGGGATGAGGGCCAGCGGGTTTCATACACGGTGAGGCATCAATGTGGCTTAAATAAAGTACAACTGAGAATACAAATGAGATCTTGTTCATTTGTTCCAGTTCTTGGGCCGTCCAATCTTCACACAGCAGTGGAGGTGATAGTTTCAGCACAGTTTACTATGAAGGTGACAGTAGGCAGCATGAAAATGAACAAAATTCACAAGCATATACAAACAGAAAAACTACCAACAGGAAATTAAAGACCCACACTACTAGCAACAATCCAGGAACTAGATGTCTTGAAATAGGAATCTCAAGACCCTGAGTTACATGGATTCCAACGTACTGAGTATGTGAGATGGAGATGCAAAGATCACAATGCACAGTATGGTTAAGCAAGCATTTGACTTTATAATACTACTGTTCCAGGGATGCAAGAGGGATTTGTTAGTATAAATGCAATTAATCCATGTACATATAGTTAGGAGAATAAATTATAAAGAGCTAGGGATAAAGGAGGAGTAATACCATTCCAGCAACCTGCTGGCTTGAGGGAGCCTCAGGTTCTCAAGTGGACCTTCTGCTCTCATACTGTTCCGGGTTGCCTGACATCAGCTGCAGCATTTCTGCACCCAAGGCTGAGTTGCCAACCTTCCTGTGTTCTGCTCTGTCTCAGATTGTACCAACTCTGAGCTGCAAGAAATTGCGAAAAACAATAGGTAGTTACCAGGAGAAACTCTGATAACATGGTTGATGTGGATTTGGAACCAGGGAGCATGTGGGTTAAAATTATTATGGTATTATCATCACTGTGGTACTTGTTAAGTGCTTACTATGTGCCAAGCAGTGTTCGAAGCGCTGGAGTAGATACAAGTTAATCAAGTTGGACACAGTCCTTGTCCCACATGGGGCTTACCCTCTAAATTCCCATTTGACAGATGAGGTAACTGAGGTGCAGAGAAGTGAAGTGACTTGCCCAAGGTCACATAGCAGACATGTGGCAGAACTGGGATTAGAACTCAAGTCCTTCTGACTCCCAGGCCCATGCTCCATCCTCTGAGCTGCTTGAGGAACTACTGCACTTAGGAGTGCTCTCCTGAGACCCTTGGTTTAACTAACTTTTTAGGGAGGGCCCAAGTAGGGACTCCGCCCTCCTTGGCCTCCTTGCAACGGTTCTGCAGGACTATAAGGGACCGAGAAGGGGTGGCAGGTCTGCTTGAGGACCCGGTGCTCCCTCAAGCCAGAAGGATGCTGTTATGGTATTATTCTTCCTTTAGATCTAGCTTTTTCTGACTTATTCTCCTTAACTTTGTATATACAGATGGATTGAAATTATCCTAACGAATCCATCTTGCATCCCTGAAGTTGTAGTACTATAAAGTCAAGTGCTTGTTTAACTGTATTGTGTGTATTATGATCTTTGTGTCTCCATCTCACATGTACAGTATTTCAGAAGCCAAGTAACCCAGGGTCTTGTGGCCCCTATTTCAAGACACTGGGGTTCTCTTACATGGAGGTGGTGATATCCAAAGAGTCACCAAGATTACTAAAAACAGGGAAGTAAACTGTATCTAAAAGAGGTGTTTAGAAGATGTGGTCAAATTATATCTGGAAGTTTTTTGTTCCCGTAAACTTTATGAGAAGCGGCATGGCTTAGTGGATAGAGCATGGGCCTGGGAGTCAGAAGGACCTGGGTTCTAGTCACCTGCTATGTGACCTTGGGCAAGTCACTTAACTTCTCTGTCCCTCAGTTCCCTCATCTGTAAAATGGGGATTAAATCCCTCTGCCTCTGATTTAGACTTAAGAGCCCTTTGTGGGACAGAGGCTGTGTCCAACGTGATTATCTTGTATCTAGCCCAGCACTTAGAACCATGCTGGACACATAGTAAGCGCTTAACAAATACAGTTATCATTTTTATTCTTATTCTTGAGGAGTTCACAATCTAATGGGGGAGACAAGTGGACACAAAGTGCAAACATACAATAGGTAAAAGAAAGAGCACAGATACAGACACTAAAAATGGAAGTAGGCAATTTAATCAATACATAAATAAATATGCCTGCATACATTATTTCTAAGGTTGACTGTAGGGATTACTTGACTAGGAAGCTGAAGATTAGTTGAGGAATGAGTCTTGGAAGAGGTGGATTTTTAAGGGGGAGGAAAGAGGTTTGGTAGATTTGAGAAGGTGAGGTGGAGGAGTTCCTTGCAGAGGGAAAGGCATGAAAATATGCTGGGAGTAGAAAAGTTTGAGTGAAGTACAGTTAGCAGTTTAGCTCGGGAGAAGTGAAGAGTGGAAGCTGGGGTGTAGTGAGAGAAAAGAGCACATAGGTAAGGAGCAGACAACTTGTGGAGAGCCTTAAATCCAGTGATTTAAGAGTTTCTATTTACTGTGAAGAGAAACAGGCAACCACTGGAGGAAGGGAGTTCTGGGGTCTGAATGCCCTTTTAAGAAGATAATCTGAGTAGCCATATGTTAAGTATATTGCAAAGGGAAGAGGCTAAAGCCAGGAAGAGTAGTTAATCAATCAGTCCATCATATATATTGAGTGCTTACTGTGTGCAATCAATTAGTAATATTTATTGAACTCCTATTCTGTGCAGAGGACTGTACTAAACATAGAGTAGAGAAAAGAGCAGGGGCCTGAGAATCTGAGGACGTGCAAGAGGACTGAGAGAACCCTAATGTTAAAATTCAATAGTGCTATGGCAAGAAAGTGCTAAAAAAGAGCATTACAACAGAGGATTGCTGTATAGGCACTAATTCAGTGTGGCCTAGTGGAAAGAGGTTGGGTCTGGGAGTCAGGAGCCCTGGATTCTAATCCTGGTTTTGCCACTTGCCTGTTGTGTGGCCTCAGACAAGTCACAACTTCTCTGTGCCTCAATTTCCTCATCTGAAAAATGGAGGTTCAATGCCTGTCCTCCCTCCTACTTAGACTGTGGGCCCCATGTGGGACAGGGACTTTGTCCAACCTGATTATCTTGTTGAGAAGCAACATGGCCTAGTGGAGAGAGCCCGGACCTGGGAGTCAGAAGGTCATGCATGGGTTCTAATCCCAGCTCCGCCACTTGTCTGCTGTGTGACCTTGTGCAAGTCACTTCACTTCTCTGTGCCTCAGTTACCTCATCTGTAAAATGGGGATTGAGAATGTAGGCCCGATGTGGGACAGGGACTGTGTCCAACCTGACTTGCTTTTATCCACCCCAGAGTTTAGTACAGTGCCTGGCACATAGTAAGGACTTAACAAATACCATAATAATAATTATTATTATTATTACCCCATTGCTTTGTACACTATCTAGCACATAGTAAGCATTTAACAAGTACCATAAAAATAAATGACTAAATAAGGGGCTTGGAGGAGGGGATTGTTGGGGGGCGGGAGGGAGACATCCATGTGGAGATGTCCTGGAGGCATCAGAAGAGGTAAAGTTGAAAAATGAGGGAGAGCTCAGAGCTGGTGAGGTAGATTTGGGAGTTATCCACATAACAGTGGTAGCTGAAACCATGTTAATGATTTAGTTCTCAAGATAATGAATGAAGAACAAGAACAGAAGGTTTAGAACAGAGTCTTGTGGGCTAAAGTGTGAGGGGAGGATGAATAGCTCCATGAGGAGCAGCATGGCATAGTGAATAGAGCACGGGCCTGGAAACCAAGGTCAAAGAGTTTCTAGGTGGTGGGAATGTTCAAGAGCCTCAAAGGCAGCTGAGAGATCAAAAAAGACTAGAACAGAGTGCAGCCAATTAGATTTAGCCAAAAGGGGGTCATTGGAAAGATGTCCTTGGATATTTCAATGAGTATCACCTCAATAAAGTGAAGGGGACAAAAACCAGTTTAGGGGTCTAAGAAGAGAGGAGTAATGGGAGAATGAAGGCAGTGGGTGGATACAGTCCATTCAAAGAGTCTGGATAGCATATAGAAGCAAGGAGATGGGGCAATACCTGGAGTGGGTGATAGACCCAAGAGGATGGGGAAGACTTCAGCATGTCTGCCATCTACATGTTTGAAGGCAGATAGAAAGGATCGAAAAGAGTAAGAGTTTGAAGAGAGTGATGAGATGGAAGAAGAGTCGGAGCAAGTATTTTTAAGAGATAGAGAGCTTGGATTTTAAGAGCAGGTAGGAGGCTTCGTTTAAGGAGATAGCTGGGAAAGAGATGAATATCCAGGTGGGAGTAAGGAAGCATCAAGGAAATTAGAATGGTTGTAGGGGCAATTTCACATCTGATGGCCACTCTCCTGCCAACAAAGTAGTTAGTGAGGTCATCAGGAGTTAGAGAGGAAGGAGATGGGGGTCACCAGAAGTGGGGGCCTCAAGGTCTGGAATTAAAGGTCTGGAATTATTGATGGAAGTGGGAGGTATGGTAGCATTGTTGAAAAGATGAGAGTCGAGTTTAGTAGAGAGAGTTGTGTTAGAGGTCGAGAAGAAGAGGCTAGAAAATCCAGGAAAGGCACATTATCTTGATACAGTCTCTAGACTGTAAGCTCCTTCTGGGCAGGGAACATGTCTACCAAATCTGTTATATTTGTACTCTCCCAAGCAGTTAGTACCATGCTCCGCACCCAGTAAGAACTCACTAAAGATGACTGATTGATTGGTACAGGTGGAGAGGAACCAGAGACCAGAGGTCTTGGTGGGGAGAAGGACAGTTTTGGAGTGTAAGAGGATGTGGGTGAAGTGACAGTGATGTGATCTAGTAGACAGAGCACAGGCCTGGGAGTCAGAAGGGCCTGAGTTCTTATCCTGGCTTTTCCATTTGTCTGCTTGGGCAAGTCACTTCTCTGGGCCTCAGTTACCTCATCTGTAAAATGGGGATTAAGACTGTGAACCCCAAGTGAGACAGGGACTGTGTCCAACCCAATTACCTTGTATGTACCCCAGTGCTTAGTACAGTGCCTGATACATAGTAAAGTACTTAACAAATATCACAGTCATCATCATTATCATCAGGTTAGGAAGCTATGTGCAGACAGTGGTAATTCAGAATGGGTAATTCAGAAGCAGCAACAGAAACTACAGCAGTGATAAGGAGGAAGAGAAAACACAGTCGACTTTTTTTTTCTAGTACTTACTTTGCTGGCTGTACTGTGCCAAAGATTCCATCTCAGGAAATGCATTTTCCTGATTGTGTGTGTGTGTGTGTGTCTATCGCCTCTGCCCTTGTGTCTGTCTCTGCCTTTCTAGCTCTGTTTTTCTGTCTTTATTTCCATTCATCTATATTCTTTCTGCCTCTGCTTCTCTTTTCTCTGACTCCCTTTTTATCTCCCCTTTCTCTCCACCTCCCCCTACGTACTCCCAGTTTTTGGACCATTATCCCCAGGGTTGGAAGGCTTTCACCCTGTCCTATTTTGAGCTCCAAAAATGTAGTAATTTTACGTTTGGAGTTCCCAAAATTACAATCAGAGAGGATTAGTGGGATGTGACATTTCCTTTCCTGCTATAACTTCTCTCAGATTTCAAGCTGTTCCTGTAAGATCATTTGAAAACCTGGCTTCTCCACGAGTGGTTCTTCTGTCAGTGAGTAAACTTTAGTTCTACTATTATTGTGGAGAGTCCCCTAAAATATGCTTTCTGAAAGTCACTGCGTTTTTGAGTCAGTGTGATTGCAATGGAAAAACATGACAGGGAAACAAACGAGGTTCCTCCTTGCATATCTTTCCAGATCACATTGCCAAGTGGCAGAGTACAAGGAGAAGGAATGAGACACAGTGTATTTGAGATGCTTTGTCATTCCTCTAAATCCAAACAGGCACATAAGAGACTGCAAATAACCAAAACTGTAAATACGTGGGTATTTGTAATCTAACAGTTTAAGGAAGAAGCGATCTACCAAACAGAATGGGTGAGGTAAGAGCATGCAATGTTTAGAGGGCAGTATAGTCAAGGAACAAGAGGGAATTAGGGGATTGGGGGTGGGGATGGGGAGACCCCAAACTCTACCATTAGCAGGAGGACCAGGACCAAGGGCAGTGGGGTGGATTTGTGTGGTGAGAAAGGGAAAAGAAAGACTCAGAGTATATGTGTATATATGTTTGTACATATTTTTTACTCTATTGATTTATTTATTTTACTTGTAATAATAATAATAATAATGACATTTATTAAGCGCTTCCTATGTGCAAAGCACTGTTCTAAGCGCTGGGGGGATACAAGATGATGAGGTTGTCCCACCTGGGGCTCACAGTCTTCATCCCCATTTTACAGATGAGGGAACTGAGGCCCAGAGAAGTGAAGTGACTTGCCCAAAATCACACAGCTGACAAGTGGCGGAGCCGGGATTTGAACCCATTACCTCTGACTCCAAAGCCCAGGCACTTTCCCACTGAGCCACGCTGCTTCCCCTTGTACTTGTACATATTTATTCTATTTATTTTATTTGTTAATATGTCTTGTTTTGTTGTCTGTCTCCCCCTTCTAGACTGTGAGCCCACTGTTGGGTAGGGACCGTCTCTATATGTTGCCAACTTGTACTTCCCAAGCACTTAGTACTGTGCTCTGCACACAGTAAGTGCTCAATAAATACGATTGAATGAATGAATGAAAGAGGTATTGCAGAAATAAAATAAAGCAAAAGTATTCAGCATGTACAACGGCCTCCAGAAAATGACTCTGTTTTAGAATGCCCCACTTGTCCTTCCTCACACAGTGGATCCTCTCCGTTTTGAATTTAAGCCTCCCTCTGAGATACCCCAGTAATACCTGTTAAGGTTTCATCCTGAGCTAGAATTGTCTGTAAGTGTTGTGTTGATGTCTTTCACTCCCCATTTTGGTTAAAATATCAGAATTAGTTTCCATTGTATACATTGTGAAAAGCTCATGCTTAACAAAAAGGATCTTCACAGACTCACAGCATAATCCTTCCCAGACCTCCTCTCAGAAACAGTATCAACCACAGGTGGTTTCTCTCTGCCCAGGTCAATTTAAGAATTCCTCTCCCCCCCACCCACCCCCAACCCCCCATCATGGCTCTCCTGTGGCTCAGTCTCTCCACAGTGATATCTCCTATTGACTTTTTAAATAACCTGCAGTGTTGACACACAGTAAGCACTCAATGAATATGATTGATTGTTCTCCAAACTTAACCTATTCTCTCAGGGAGGGACTGATAATTCTTTTCCCCAAACCCCACAATTTAAAGTAAGAGGAGGAGCAGAATTCTGATTGCCCAAGTAGGTTGGACTCTGAGGGGAGGTAGAGAATCATTATTTTTAAAGAAGCTTTGAAAAGAAATCATCCAGTTTCCACAGTCCTAACCTTTCAAAGAGGTGAGTTTATCTCTAACAATTAGAGAAGCAGCAGCCTTTGTATTCCCTCTTATTAAATACTTTGCAGTAATTTTCTCCAGTATCAGAGGACACCCTTTACCAATCATAGGTCTGTAGGAATGTCTAACCTCCATGACTGATCATTTTCCACAGGTGATATTCAGAATAATTGGGGATTAGTTGATTAGGAAATGCTCTTGAGCTAGATCTTGGGGGAAGCAAGAATTTGCTTTTCAGGTTCCATGATGAAATAAAATCATTCAATCAATCAAATTTATTATGTGCTTACTGTGTGCACAGCGCTGTACTAAGCACTTGGGAGAGTACAATATAACAGAGTTGGTAAACTCGTTCCCTCCCCATAGTGAGCTTATAGTCTAGAGGGGGAAATAGACATTAATATAAATAAATTACGGCTTTGTACATAAGTGCTGTGAAACTGAGGGAGGGATGAATAAAAGGTGCAAATTCAAGAGCAAGAGTGACACAGAAAGGAGTGGGAGAAGGGGAAATGAGGGCTTAGTCAGGGAAGGCCTCCTGGAGTAGACGTGCTTTCAATAAGCGTTTGGAGGTGGGGAAAGTGATCATCTCTCAGATATGAATGGGGAGGGCATTCCAGGCCAGGGGCAGCACATGGGCAAGAGGTTGGTGGCAAGATAGATGAGACTGAGGTACAGTGAGTAGGTTGGCATTAGAGGAGGAAAGTGTTTGGGGAGGCAAGGTAGGAGGGGGCAAGGTGATTGAGTGCTTTAAAGCCAATGATAAGGAGTTTCTGTTTGATGCAGAGGTGGATGGGAAACCACTAGAGGTTCTTGAGGAGTGGGGAAACGTGGACAGAACAGTTTTGTAGATAAAAGGTCTGGGCAACAGAGTAAAGTATGGACTGATGTAGGGAGAGACAGGAATCAGGGAGGTCAACAAGAAGGCTGATGCAGTAATAAAGGTGAGATAGGAAAAGTGTTTGGATTAGTGGGGTAGCAGTTTGGAGAGGAAAGGTCAGATTTTAGCGATGACATGAAGGTAGACCCGACAGGGTTTGGTGACAAATTGAGTGATTGACAGATTGATAGCTCTCTTCCTCCCTTCAAGGCCCTACTGAGAGCTCACCTACTCCAGGAGGCCTTCCCAGACTGAGCCCCTTCCTTCCTCTCCCCCTCGTCCCCCTCTCCATCCCCCCCATCTTACCTCCTTCCCTTCCCCACAGCACCTGTATATATGTATATATGTTTGTACATATTTATTACTCTATTTATTTATTTATTTTACTTGTACATATCTATTCTATTTATTTTATTTTGTTAGTAATCAATCAATCAATCAATCGTATTTATTGAGCGCTTACTATGTGCAGAGCACTGTACTAAGCGCTTGGGAAGTACAAATTGGCAACACATAGAGACAGTCCCTACCCAACAGTGGGCTCACAGTCTAAAAGGGGGAGACAGAGAACAGAACCAAACATACCAACAAAATAAGGTAGGAGCCTTGAAGCCCAGGGTGAGGAGTTTCTGCCTGATGCGCAGATTGATTGGTAGCCACTGGAGATTTTTGAGGAGGGGAGTAATATGCCCAGAGCGTTTCTGGACAAAGATAATCCGGGCAGCAGCATGAAGTATGGATTGAAGTGGAGAGAGACACGAGGATGGGAGATCAGAGAGAAGGCTGGTGCAGTAGTCCAGACGGGATAGGATGAGAGCTTGAATGAGCAGGGTAGCGGTTTGGATGGAGAGGAAAGGGCGGATCTTGGCAATGTTGCGGAGCTGAGACCGGCAGGTTTTGGTGACGGCTTGGATGTGAGGGGTGAATGAGAGAGCGGAGTCGAGGATGACACCAAGGTTGCGGGCTTGTGAGACGGGAAGGATGGTAGTGCCGTCAACAGAGATGTTTGGTTTTGTTCTCTGTCTCCCCCTTTTAGACTGTGAGCCCACTGTTGGGTAAGGACTGTCTCTTTATGTTGCCAACTTGTACTTCCCAAGCGCTTAGTACAGTGCTCTGCACACAGTAAGCGCTCAATAAATACGATTGATGATGATGATGATGATGATGAGTGTGTGGGTTGAGTGAGAGAGATGAATTGACGATACTACCAAGGTTACAGACTTGTGAGACAGGGAGGATGGTGGTGCTATCTACAGTGATGGGAAAGTCAGGAGGAGGACAGTGTTTGGGTGGGAAGATGAGGAATTCTGTTTTGGACATGTTACGTTTGAGACGTCAGTGAGACATCCAGGTAGAGATGTCCTGAAGACAAGAGGAAATATGAGACTGCAGAGAAGGAGAATGATCAGGGCTGGAGATGGAGATTTGGGAATCATTCACATAGAGATGAAAGTTGAAGCCATGGGAATGAGTGGGTTCTCCAAAGGAATGGATGTAGATGGGAGAATGGAAGGGGACCCAGAACTGAATCTTGACAGATTCCTACAGTTAGGAGGTGGGAGTCAGAGGAGAAGCCTGCGAAAGAGACTGAACATGAGAGGCCAGAGAAATAGGAAGAGAACCAGGAGAGGATGGTGTGTCAGTGAAGCCGAGGTTGGATAATGTTTCCGGGAGAAGGGGGTGGTCCACAGTGTGGAAGGCAGCTGAGAGGTCGAGGAGGATTAGGATGGAGTAGAGGCCATTGGATTTGGCAAGAAGGAGGTTGTTGGTGGCCTTTGAGAGGACAGTTTTAGCGGAGTGAAGCCAGATTGGAGGGGGTCAAGGAGAGAATGTGGAGGTAGTGGGTGTAGACAACTCGCTTAGGGAGTTTGGAGAGTAATGGTAGGAGGGAGATGGGGCAATAACTGCAGGGAGCCGTGGGATCAAGCAAGGGTTTTTTTAGGATAGGGGAGACGTAATGTATGATACCTTCAGAAACTTGTCATTATAGTTAATGTTTTCTTCCTTCTGCTTCGCCTGTTGCATTCAAAATAGCTCTGGGGGCTAAGTGAGAGCAGGATAGCCCTGTATTAATGGGAATCCTCATTTCCCATAAGGCAGTTAGTACCTCTCTGATGAATCTGATTTCAACTGAAATACATGTTGGCAGAAGGCGAAAGGGGGTTTGTACATCTGTCAACAAGGTACTGTTATACAGAATAAGTTTAGACACCTTTGAGTCTTTAGGGATGAAATTATGGTTGTAGGAAGACTAAGAACTTTACTTAACTGAATCCAAGATGGTGGAAAAATAAACAGCAAAATGTGTTGATAGACTTCACTTGTGCTATATAAATCCTGCATGCCTTGGAAAGAACTGCAGTCAGAAACATTTGTCAAGTACATTAGGAATAGGTGCTGTCATTTACTGGGGTCACTTACTGGTCTGATAGCAAAAGCTTTTTGCTGCTTTAATTTGGAGTTTAGAGAGATAAGAGGCTTCTGCAAAAGTATCTGGGTAGAGAGGGTAAGAAAGCACTTCCAGCCAACCAATAAATTATTAGGCTGACCTGCCCTTGGCTGCGATCAGGCTTAGAAAGTTCAAGACTTTACTTCAGGTTGATTGTTGACTTTGTAGCTTGACCTCAGGTTTACTTCAACTGCTAGGAGGGTGTTTTCCCTTCTCAAAATGCCTGTCCAGCTTTCTGGGTAGGACATGATGGTCACTACCCAACCTGATGCCGCACTTTGCTATCATAACTGCTGGAGTCTGATACTAGGACAGAGAAAGAGGGAGGAATCAGCAAGACCCTTATTTTCCCCAAACACCTCCTCTAGAGGAGAAGGAATATTTTATATTTGGGCAGGTTGATAAAAGAACAATGCCCAGAAGGTGACTAGCCTTTTATCTCAGGGGAAGGACAATTTTCTCACTGGAGAATGAAAGGCTTCTGTAGGTTTCCTTTCCTGCAAGTTGAAGCTCTCTTTAAATCAGGGGCTGAGGAGCTCATCCAACCTCTCCCCCGCACCCCCAACAGACTAATCTCTTGCTGTGAACTCTCAAACCTCTCACAATTCAGTTGTGAAATGGATTAAGTACATTAGCATGCCCCTGAGTGCCGCTTTTAAAGAATGTTAAGCAGCCTTCAAACAAGGTTAAGTGGCACAAACATTTTTACTAGCCCTGCCCACATTTACCTACTAATGTGATAGTGATGAAACATCTAATGGCTACAATAGTTTTAATAACGATAGGGCAGGTGCTGTGGGTTAGCCTTTCAATTTCTATTAAATTTCTCTTAGCACTGAAGGTGGCCTATTTTCTTGTAGGTCTTGCCATCCAGAGTCTTTGCTTTTTCCACCTCAGGGTTCTGTCTGATAGACCAGACTCCTTTTTTACAGAAAAATAACAACAGGTCTTCTTAAGTGCTTAGTACATAATGAGTGCTCAATAAATACTACTGACTGATTGATTGATTGAGTGGCACAGCAAGGGCCAGCCTATGCATAGCAAAGGATAAGGAGTAGTGGGTGGCAGCAGCCTGGAATGTAGGTGAATATCTACTAACAAATGGGAGTCTTAAATGGACTATTGTCTGATGGGACAAAGAAGTGAAGTGATTTGCCCCAGGTCACCCAGCAGACAAGTAGAAGCAGCCTGGCCTAGTGGATAGAGCACGGGCCGGGGAGTCAGAAGTACCTGGGTTCTAATCCCAGTCTACCGTGTGACCTTGGGCAAGTCACTTAACTTCTCTGTGCCTCAGTTACCTCATCTGTAAAATGGGGATTAAGACTGAGAGCCCCACGTGGAACAGGGACTGTGTCCAAGCTGATTAGACTGTATTTACCCCAGCATTTAGAACAGTGCACGACACATAGTAAGCGCTTAACAGATACCATTAGCAGCAGCAAGTAGTGGAGTTAGGATTAGAACCCAGGTCTTCTGACTCCCAGGCCCATACTCTTTCCACTTGGCCATACTGGGCCCTTTCCTCAGTGTCCCATATGTTCAGGAATAGCCTAAGCATCACGGCCCTCCCCCATCACCTTGCTGTTTTACGATCAAATTCGGGTGACTCGCCGTTCTTCATGGTTCTGACTGCAGTGGTGGCTTCATCAAGTGGAGAGAGATCTGTGCCTTCTCATATTGGCAGGAAAACTATTCTCTTTGGAGAGTCCTCAAGCACCAAATTCAAGAAGAACTTCCTCACTGACAGAATGACAAAAAACTAGAAAAATATGCCAAGGGAGTCTCCAGCCTGAAGAGTTCTGTGACAACAGCCTCACCATCCCTAGAGGAGTCAAGATGGTCCTGGTGCCAGGCAACTAGCTACAGACACGGGAGATAATTGTCACTTTACCTGTATGATTTTCAGGGTTAGGTAAAGTGATGGGCTCCCTGTTCCCCTATTTCTCCACCTCTGGTGCAGCTATAGAAAAGGGAAGCCAGGTAACTCTAGATCAGGGATAAGGATAGGGATAGGATGGAGTTAAGGAAGGGAATGGGGTTGGTGACCGCTATCATAACATCTCACTGTTCTCTTTGAATAATAATTATGGTATTTATTAAGTGATTATTATGTGCCAGCCACTGTATTAAGCACTGGGGTGGATACAAGGTCCTCAAGAACCTCCAGTGATTTTTTTTTTTCCTTATATGGTATTTGTTAAGTGCTTAGTATGTGCCAGGCACTATACTAAGGACTGGGGTAGCTACAAGATAATCACGTTGGACACATCCCTGTCCCACACAGGGCTCACAGTCTTAATCCCCATTTTACAGATGAGGTACCTGAGGCACAGAGAAGTTAAGTGACTTGCCCCAGCTCACACAGCAGAGAAGTGGCAGAGCCATGATTTGAACCCAAGTCCTTCTGACTCCCAGGCCTGTGCTCTATCCACTAGGCCATGCTGCTTCTTAGCATGGTTGCCCATCCAACTCTGCGTCAACCAGAAACTCCTTACCATTGTCTTTAGAGCACTCACTCACCTTGCCCCTTCTATCTTACCTCACTGATTTCCTACTGCAACCCAGCATGCTCAAGTCGCTCTTCTAATGCCAACCTACTCACTGTACCTAGAGCATGTCTATCTCACCACCGAGCCCTCGCCCACACCCTGACTCTGGCCTGGAACTCCCTCCCCCTTCATATCCGAGAGATGATCGCTCTCCCAGCCTTCAAAGCTTTATTAAAAGCCCATCTCCAAATGGCCTTCCCCACCTAAGCCCTCATTTCCTCCTCTTCTTTTTCTTCTTTTGGCATCACCCTTACACTTGGATTTGCACCACCATGTGATTAACAAATGCCATTATTATTATTGTTATTATTATTACAGATATTTATGATATACATCTATATATTTATGCATCTATATATAAGGTGACAGAGCAACCAAGGGTCTCTTCTGGGGAAGAACTGTTGGATGCATGTGTGCCATGTTTTGTTTATCTACCATTTCTATCAGGTACCATGGAGAGGTTGGGTAAAGATTGGTTTAGCCCTTTTAATCTTCCTATATTGGTGAAATTGGTAGCTGAAAGGAAAACCTGAACTTCGTGCAAATAAACAGTAATAACATGTTTACTGGGATTGTGATATGATCTGGGGAAGGATGGATTAAGACTGAATGTATGTTCCTTGAAATGACACTAGTTAAACTTGCTAGATTTCAGTAGCCTAGGAAGCACTGATTGCAATTAACAAGAATTGTTACTGGTGGAAAAAAGAAAACCAAACTATTGATTTCCCTTTGGAAAGTGAATGACTGCTTTCTCTCATAAGAAATTTGCACCACCCACTTTGTTTCTATGCATTTGGCTTTTCTAATATGTCATCGATATGACAAAAACCCCAAGTTTACTTTTATAATCATCTCATTCTTTTTGCATATTTTTTGCAACCCCAAAACAGAGGAGGGTCTGTTACACAGGGTCATATGACAATTAGGTCTAGCAATAAGGAAAGCAGGAGGGAAAAAAAGTGAAGATAAAAGGAGTTAGAAAGAAGGGTAGAAGGAAGAGAAAGGTAAACCGACCCTTGCAACTATGTCTCTTACTTCTATTGTACTCTTCCAAGGGCTGCATGTAATAATCTCCTTCCCTTCCTAAACTGGAGTATATGTGTCTCAGGGAAGAAACTCCCTCCCTGGGGTGAGCCTGTAGCTGCCATGTTAGCGTGTGCTGACATTTCTATGCCTATCACTACTTACAAAAATAATATTTTATTTCTTCCTCAAAAATCAGAGGGACAGGAATTTATCAATCAATAGTAATTATTAAGTGCTTACTGCATGTACTGTACTGTACTTAGCACTTGGGAGACTATAATACAGTAGAGTTGGTAGATACAATCTCTGCCCACAAGGAGTTTCCCAACTAGAAGGGGAGACATAAAATAAATTGCAGATAGGGGGAATTGTATGGTATAAGGGTATACACAGATAGGGGCTGTGAGGCTGAGGGTGGTATGGATATCAAATGCTTAAAGAGTACAGATCCAAATGCACAGGTGGTGTAGAAGGGAGGGCCAGTAGGGGAATTGAGAGCTTAGTTGGGGATGGCCTCTTGGAGGAGATGTGAACCTACGATGGCTTTGAAGGTTGAGGGAGTGGTGGCTTATCAGCTATGGAGGCTGGTGAGAGTTCTAGGCCAGAAGGAGGCCGGCCATGGGCAAGAGGAAAGTGGTGAAATAAACAAGATCGAGTGAGTAAGTTGGCAAAAGAAGAGCGAAGTGTGCGTATTGGATTGTGGTAGGAAATCAGCTAGTTGAGGAAGGAGGTAGAGAGCCGATTGAGTCCCTTAAAGCTGATGGTAAGGAGTTTCTGTTTGTACAGAGGTGAATGGGCAGCCATTGGAGGTTTTGGAGGAGTGGGGAGAAACAGGAGACAGGCAGGTCAGCGAGAAGGCTGATGCAGTCATCAAGGTGAAAATCGCTGAACAACATGGTAGCTTGAATGCATAGGAGAGAATGGTTTCTAGAGGTGTTGTGAAGGTTGAACCTACAGGATTTGGTGACAGGTTGAATGTGTGGGTGGAATGAGAGATCTGAGTCAAGGAAAAAGCCAAGGTTATTGGGAGACAGGGAGGATGGTGGTGGTGTCTAGAGTGATGCGACAGGCTGGGGAAGGACATTGTTTGGGCGGGAAGATGAGGAGTTCTGTTTTGGGCATGTTAAGTTTGAGGTGTCATCTTTGTGAGTAAATATGGCTAGATTTTAATCGAGGATGCAAACTGAGAAATTTAATATCATTTTAAAATTTTTATTATTTTATCATTATCATTTTAGCCTCACTTTTGAACTGTATTATCAGCATATAAATCAGCGGTTTACTTAGTATTTAAAAAGTTATTTTCTCCAATTAATCTGCATTCCTTAAATTTGATTATTGAAAGTTGAACAATCAGAAAGCTTGCCTAGAACCAGGAGGATGGATTAGATGATTTTTTAGGTGTCTCCTGATTCTATAATTTCCTTTTATGTACATTGGACCATAAGACACATACAAGTTTTGAAAAGAACATTCAAGGAAAAGGCTTCCCTTATGTTTTTTGTCAAAGCCTAAGTGCCTCATGGTGTATTTTTTTTGCTGCCCCTTATGCTTATTAGCACCTCGTCTCCCTGTTAACACGTTTTCTCCCTCCTGCCCTCTCCCTGTTAACAGCTTCCTGTTAGCCCCTTCTGCCTGTTACACCTCTCCCTATTAGCACCCCTTTCCCGTCTTGTTCATCCTTTATTAAGAACAGAGCTCTGTCCCCTCCTGTTAGCACCTTTCCCCCTTCTTCTGCTTTCTAAAGCAGTTGTCTAACTCTGCTGCTGCTTTGGAGTTGGTAGTAGCAGACTCTCTCCTGATAAATCTGACCCTCATCTCTAGCTGTAGCAACTAGAAGCAGAGGCCTGCCTGTTGGGGCTCTGCCAATTGGGGTGAAGGTTTTTAACCAAAGAACCACCTCAGTTGTTCCTCAAGGTAGACAGTTTCAGCTGGAATCCTCAAAAATAGGTGGCTAACATAGGCCTCAAAGGGCCAAGGTGTTACAGCACAGCATCCACACTGAGGAGCAGAGGAGGGTAGTGTCTGGAGCATTTGTCTGGGAACCAGGAGAGGGGAGTTCTGCTCTTGGCTCTGTCACTTGCCTTCTGACCAAATCACTTAATTTCTCTGTGCCTCAATTTCTCTATCTGTAAAATGGAGATTAAGTACCCGTTCTTCCTCTTTTTTATGGTATTTAAGTGCTTACTGTATGCCAGTCACTGTAGTAAGTGTCCTCCTCCTTTAGATTGTGAGCCCCATATGGGACATGGGCTGTATCTGGTTATCTTGTATCTATCCCAGCACTTGGTATATTGTTAATTATTACAGTGCTTTTATCATTATTATTGTTATTATAATTTACACTGTGCTGTGGTCACTTTGGCTGCAAATGGGTGCAATTCTTGCATGAACTAGCATTCAGTCATATTTATCGAGTGTTTGCTGTGTGCAGAGCACTGTGCTAAGCGCTTATGTGCTACACCCCTGTCCATCTACTTGGTTGTTGCAACCTCTGCCCCAGCTGGAACATGACTGGCAGGGCCAAGGGAGTATGAATGGTGTGGCACAAACCAGTAGCACTATAATCAATTCCTGCACGCAGGTTCTTTCTTGGTCCTGAAGTCTTTATGACAGGGCTGAGGCTCACCTGCCATTGAATGGACATTCTATCATCAGACTGTAAGGTGCAGAGTGGTTCTTTTAAGAACAATTTCTTTCTTAGGAAAGATAGTAATAATAATCATCAGCATTATTATTACTATCATCATTATCATTAAGAAGAGGTCTTTTGAGTACCAAACATTCGTTGGAAAAATAGGGCTATAGTAATAAATGAAATGAATGTTAGATTGCGAACTAGACTGGTAGTTCAAATGGGATTTTTCTATCAGTGCTGTGCATATATATAGAACATTTATCAAACTGAAACCTGTCCTGCCTCCCATTCCTCCCAATTCAGTTATACCAGCCTCTGGGGACAGTGGCCTCAGCTGCTTTTGCCGAAGGTCTGTTATTTCAGCAACTCCACACTATTCCCTCTGTTTAATTGCAGCAGTGACTTCAGTCCAGTGGATTTTTAATTACCTGTTGTTTAACACATTAATTGCGAATGCTCCCAGGGTTGAGATGATGTGTTTTGCTCAGGGCCTAGCACACTGAATGCCGAGCTCTGCATTGTTTTACTGAGCCCAGCGTCTGAGTCTCTCCCTGAATATGGCTCTTCAGTGCTCAGCAGGCTGATCTCTCTTCATGGGCTTGAGAATGGCCTAATTGTTCTGTTCCATTCTGTTGATAGCCAAAGCTCAGAGACACACATGAATAAATGGATAATGTTGACACTGGAAGATTGACGTTGACAGGAAATGTGTCTGCACATTTTATTGTACTCTCCCAAGTGCTTAGTACAGTGCACTGTAAGCAGATAGCACTCAATAAATACTGTTTCTGGTTAGCAATTATGTTTAACCTGTGTCTAACCCTTTAATAAAAATAATTAATAATAATTATAGTATTTGTTAAGTGGTTAGTCTGTACCAGACACTCTTCTAAGTACTGGGGTAGATACAAGATATTAGGGTTAGAACCAGTCCCTGTCCCATATAGAGCTCACAGTCTTAATCTCCGTTTTACAGATGAGGGAACTGAGACATAGAGAAGTTGAGTGACTTGCCCAAGGTCACACAACAGACAAGTGGTGGAGCTGGGATTAGAACCCATGACCTTTTTTTTGTCTCCCAGGCCCATGCTCTATCCACTAGGCCACACTCCTTCTCTTGTAAGCTCCTCTTCAAAACTGTGAGCTCGTTGTGGGCAGGGAACGTGTCTACCAACTTGGTTGTATTGTACTCTCCCAAGCTCTTGGTTCAGGCTCTGCACACAGTAAGTGCTCAGTAAATACCACTGATTGATCTATTGATTGACTCCACCATGATGTTGGTGGTAAGTGGTAATAGTTATGAGGCTTGATTATTGGGGGTTGCTTTACAGTTCAAATATCAGAACTTTCACAGGTCCCAGGTAAACCTGCTCATGTGATAACTTTGTGTCGTTTTTCTGACTGCATAACTCTGTTACAAATGCATAGCCCCTTAAAGCTTCCCTCCTTTGGTGGCTCAAGTCTCTCACCAAATCCTATCAGTTCATCCTCCAGGATGTTTCCAGAATCTGAAATTTCCCCTCCACTCTCCACCACTTTCCAGGCATTTATAGTAACAATAATAACGGTGGTATTTGTTAAGCGCTTACTACGTGCCAGGCACTGTACTAAGTGCTGGGGTGGAGACAGGCAAATCGGGTTGGACACAGTCCCTGTCCCACAAGGGGCTCACAGTCTCAATCTGTGAGAAGCAGCGTGGCTCAGTGGAAAAGCATGGGCTTTGGAGTCAGAGGTCATGGGTTCAAATCCTGGCTCCGCCACTTGACAGCTGTGTGACTTTGAGCAAGTCACTTAACTTCTCTGTGCCTCAGTTACCTCATCTGTAAAATGGGGATTAAGACTGTGAGCCCCATGTGGGACAACCTGATCACCTTGTAACCTCCCCAGCACTTAGAACAGTGCTTTGCACATAGTAAGCGCTTAATAAATGACATTATTATTATTAATCTCCATTTTACAGATGAGGTAACTGAGACATAGAGAAGTGAAGTGTCGTATCCTGGCTGGACTACCGAATCAGCCTCCATGCTGACCTCCCTGCTTCCACTCTCTCTCCGTCCAAACCATAGTTCACTCTGCTGCCTGGATCATTTTTCTTAAAAAAAAAAAACCCCTTAGTCCACATCTCCCCTCTCCTTCAAAACCTCCAATGGCTGCCCATTCCTTTCTGCATCAAGCAGAAATTCTTGACCACTGGCTTTAAGGTTTTCAATCAGCTTTCTCCCTCCTACTTACCCACCCTCTTCTCCCACTACAGCCCAGATACCACACTTCATTCCTCCCAAGCTAACACACTGTGCTTCCTTCTTGCTCTCCTCCTGTTGGTCTCTTGCTCATGCCTACCCCCCGTGATTGGAACTCCTTCCCCTTTTGCCCTGCCGAAATCACATTTCCTCCAGAAGCCCTTTCCTGATCTATTTCTCACTTCCCACCTTCAATCCCTTCAACTTCCATGGCTCCTAAACACATAGCCACACCACCCCTAGCACCAGTGCACATATCTTTCTACTCAATTTCTTCCTCCTGTCTACTATTCATTTTGTCTGTCTCCCCTGCTAGATTGTAAGCCCCATGATGACAGGAATCGTGCCTATTCATTCTGCCAATCGTTTAGTACAGTGCTCTGCACATAGGTACTTAATAAATACTATTGAGCAATTGAAAAAAAATCACACGATTCTTCAGCTCTGAACCACCGAGAGCTGGTGGATCAGTGAGAAAATCCTAAAATGCCCCATTTACAAGGCAGACCTCAAAATTATTGAACCCAAGGAAGACTGGTTGTGTTTATTTCTGAATTAGAATGAGAGAATTTAGAAACCAAAGTAATCAATCATCTGCAGGGCAGTCCAGGGGGAACATACAGTCTAATTTTAAAGAAAGTATTTGCTTTCCCTGAAGCAGCAAAAGTCTGTGGCAGTTGAAACCTATAGTAGAATTAGTCATGGGTAGTGGGTCACAGCTGACAGGATCTTTACCTCCCATCTAAGGGAACTGCTTCAAGACCCTAACATGTACTCACGGTCCTCACAGAAGCATTCGATATCATCAGTAGATCTGGGCTTCGGCAAATACTGAAAAAGTATTGCTGCCTAGAAAACTTTACCAAAACTGCTCCAGGATGATGTGATTGTCTGTGTCAGGACTGTTCCTTTTCCTGTAACTGAGGAGAAAAGCAGGATTGTGCATTAGGCCCCGTTTTGTTTAACCTGTTCTGTGTGGCCATGCTCAAGGGCACCACAAGGGATCTGAAGGCTGATGTCAGAATATAATTCTGCATCCTCCAATAATCTCTTCCAATTTAATAGACTGAGAGCATTATCAAAGATCTTTGAATCACTCATTCAGGAGCTCTCATGTGCTCATGATTGGTCTCTGGAAGCACCCATGTAGAAAGACATGCATACGATTATGAGTCACTTTTCACTATCAGCAAAGCAGTTTGGATTGACAGTTAGTCAGAAGACCAGGTTAACTAACCAGCCTGCATGTGGCTAACCCTATGCACAACCAAGGATTAATGGCAGCAACACCTGACATGCCTCATCTTCCCACCCAAACTCTGCCCTCCTCCTGACTTTCCCACCACTGTAGACAGCACCACCAATCTCCCTGATTCACATGCCGGTAACCTCTTCCCACTCTCCCTGCCTAGGCCTCCGCCAACTCATCCCAATCCAAACCCTCCCCATCCCTCGCACACTTCCCCCTCCCTCCCCTCCCTTGACAGCTACTGCCAAGTGTGGCATCTGGAACCCCCGCTCTGTTTTAACTAAGATCCCTTTCGTCCTGGACCTATTCCTTTCCAGCTCTCTACTCTTCCTCGCCCTAAATGAAACATGGTTGTCTCCGGACGACACGGTCTCTTCTGCTGCTCTCTCCAGTGGAGGCCTCTTCTTCTCCCACTCTCCCAGACTCACCGGAAAAGGAGGAGGTGTTGGTTTCCTTCTCGCCCCCCAATGTCGCTTTCGCACTACCCCTCCTCCCCCTTCCCTTTCCTTCCCTTCCTTTGAAGCCCACATTATTCACCTCTACCATCCCCTCCAGATTCTTGTAGCCGTCACCTACCCCCACCACCCCCGGCCCCACCTCCAACTTCTTTAACAATTTTGACCCCTTCCTCATCTTCCTTCTCTCCTTTTCCATGCCCACTCTGATCCTCGGAGACTTCAACATACACATGGATATCCTTGATGACTCCTCTGCCGCCCGCCTTCTATCTCTCCTTGACGCTGCCAGCCTCTTGCTCCACCCCACCTCACCCACTCACCAACTTGGTCATACCCTCGACCTCATCATCTCCTACCGCTGCACTGTGTCCACCCTCACCAACTCTGAAATCTCACTGATCATAATCTTTTCACCTGCCTCCTCACTCACACTCCTTTCCCCTGTAAATCCATATTACTCCCTCACAGAGATCTCTGCTCTCTTGACCCCATCCATCTTTCTGAGCGCCTCACACCCCACCTCGCCTCCCTCTCCTCTCTACCCAGTCTTGATGATCAGATTACTGCTCTCAACTCTACCCTTTCTACTCAGCTAGACTCACTCTCTCCCCTTTCCTTTCGCCACTCTTGTATCACTAACCCACAGCCCTGGATCACTGCCACTGTCCGCCTCCTTTGCTCTTATGCTCAAGCTGCCGAACGCTGCTGGCAAAAGTCTAAACACCATGCCAACCTCGTTCACTTCAAGTTTATCCTTTCCTGCCTTAACTCAGTCCTCTTCTCTGCCAGACAAAGCTATTTCTCTTCCCTTATTGACACCCATGCCGATCATCCCCATCAGCTCTTCAGTACATTCAACTCCCTTCTCAGGCCCCCGGTTCCTCCCCCTCCTCCTTCCCTCACCCCCAACGATCTGGCCTCCTACTTCATTAACAAAATTAAATCCATCAGGTCCGACCTCCCCAAAGTCACTCCCCTGCCTTCTCCAACCCCCCGGCTCTCAACACTCTCTGCTACTCTCCCATCCTTCCCAGCAGTATCCTCAGAGGAGCTCTCCTCCCTCCTCTCAAGTGCTACTCCGGCCACCTGTGCTTCTGACCCCATTCCCTCTCATATCATGAAATCTCTCACTCCGTCCCTTCTCCCCTCCTTAATTTCCATCTTCAACCGCTCACTCTCCACTGGTTCCTTCCCCTCTGCCTTCAAACATGCCCATGTCTTTCCCATCCTAAAAAAACCCTCTCTTGACCCCACCTCACCTTCTAGTTATCGCCCTATCTCCCTCCTACCATTCCTTTCCAAACTCCTTGAACGAGTTGTCTACATACGCTGCCTCGAATTCCTCAACACCAACTTTCTCCTCGACCCCCTCCAGTCTGGCTTCCATCCCCTACATTCCACGGAAACTGCCCTCCCAAAGGTCACCAATGACCTCCTGCTTGCCAAATCCAACGGCTCCTACTCTATCCTAATCCTCCTCGACCTCTCAGCTGCCTTCGACACTGTGGACCACCCCCTTCTCCTCAACACGCTATCCAACCTTGACTTCACAGACTCCGTCCTCTCCTGGTTCTCCTCTTATCTCTCCGGTCGTTCATTCTCAGTCTCTTTTGCAGGCTCCTCCTCCCCCTCCCATCCCCTTACTGTGGGGGTTCCTCAAGGTTCAGTTCTTGGTCCCCTTCTGTTCTCGATCTACACTCACTCCCTTGGTGACCTCATTCGCTCCCACAGCTTCAACTATCATCTCTACGCCGATGACACCCAAATCTACATCTCTGCCCCTGCTCTCTCCCCCTCCCTCCAGGCTCGCATCTCCTCCTGCCTTCAGGACATCTCCATCTGGATGTCTGCCTGCCACCTAAAACTCAACATGTCCAAGACTGAATTCCTTGTCTTCCCTCCCAAACCCTGCCCTCTCCCTGACTTTCCCATCACTGTTGACGGCACTACCATCCTTCCTGTCTCACAAGCCCGCAACCTTGGTGTCATCCTCGACTCCGCTCTCTCATTCACCCCTCACATCCAAGCCGTCACCAAAACCTGCCGGTCTCAGCTCCGCAACATTGCCAAGATCCACCCTTTCCTCTCCATCCAAACCACTACCCTGCTCGTTCAAGCTCTCATCCTATCCCGTCTGGACTGCTGCATTAGCCTTCTCTCTGATCTCCCATCCTCGTGTCTCTCCCCACTTCAATCCATACTTCATGCTGCTGCCCGGATTGTCTTTGTCCAGAAACGCTCTGGGCATGTTACTCCCCTCCTCAAAAATCTCCAGTGGCTACAAATCAATCTGTGCATCAGGCAGAAACTCCTCACCCTCGGCTTCAAGGCTCTCCATCACCTCGCCCCCTCCTACCTCACCTCCCTTCTCTCCTTCTACAGCCCACCCCGCACCCTCCGCTCCTCTGCCACTAATCTCCTCACCGTGCCTCATTCTCGCCTGTCCCGCCGTCGACCCCCGGCCCACGTCATCCCCCTGGCCTGGAATGCCCTCCCTCTGCACATCTGCCAAGCTAGCTCCCTTCCTCCCTTCATGGCCCTACTGAGAGCTCAACTCCTCCAGGAGGCCTTCCCAGACTGAGCCCCCTCCTTTTTCTCCCCCTCGTCCCCCTCTCCTTCCCCCCGTCTTACCTCCTTCCCTTCCCCACAGCACCTGTATATATGTATATATGTTTGTACATATTTATTACTCTATTTATTTATTTATTTTTCTTGTACATATCTATTCTATTTATTTTATTTTATTAATATGTTTGGTTTTGTTCTCTGTCTCCCCCTTCTAGACTGTGAGCCCACTTTTGTGTAGGGACCGTCTCTGTATGTTACCAACTTGTACTTCCCAAGCACTTAGTACAGTGCTCTGCACACAGTAAGCGCTCAATAAATACTATTGATTGATTGATTGGGGTTATCCTTAACTGAGCTCTCTTATTCAATCCACATACTCAGTTTGTCACCAAATCCTGTCAGTTCAACCTTCACGACATTGCTAAAATCTGCCTTTTCCTCTTCATCCAAATGGCTACCACGTTAATCCGAATACTTATCCTATCCCACCTTGACTACTGCGTCAGCCTCCTTGCTGACCTCTCTGCCTCCTGTCTCTCCCCAGTCCAGTGTGCTGCCCAGATAATTTTTCTACAAAAACGTTTAGTTTATGTTTCCCCACTCCTCAAGAGCCTCCACCTTTCCACCTCCAAATCAAACAGAAACTCCTCACCATCAGCTTTAAAGCACTCAGTCACCTTGCTCTCTCCTATTTTACCTCGCTGCTTTCCTACTACAACCCAGCCATCACACTTCACTTCTCTAATGCCAACTGTGGTAATGCCACTGTACCTCAATCTCTTTGCCCACATCCTACATCTGGCCCGGGACACCCTCCTTGTTTGACAAACCACTACTCCCCCTACTTTCAAAGCCTTATTAAAGGCACAGCTCCTCTAAGAAAGGCCTTTCCCTACTAGGCCCTCATTTCCTCTGCTCCCACTCCCTTCTGCCTCACCCTTGCACCCTTTATTCACCCCTCCCTCAGCCCCAAAGCACTCATCTACAGATCCTTAATTTATTTATTTATATCAATGTCTTTCTCCCCCGCTAGCCAGTAAGCACGTTCATTCATTTATTCAATTGTATTTATTGAGCGCTTACTGTGTGCAGAGCACTGTACTAAGCGTTTGCTGTGGGCAGGGAACATGTCCACCAAATCGGTTATAATTTAGTCTCCCAAGTGCAGTGCTCTGCAATTAATCAACTATCAATCAGTCATACTTATTGAGCGCTCACTGTGTGCAGAACACTGTGCTGAGTGCTTGAGAGAGTACAGTATAACAATGCAACATACATATTCCCTGCCCACAACTAACTCACAGTCTAGAGGGGGAGACAGACATTAATATAAATAAATTGCAGATATGTACACTAAGTGTTGGGGGGCTGACTAAAGGGAGCAAGTTAGGGTGACGCAGAATGGAGTGGAAGAGAAGGAAAAGAGGCCTTAGGGAAGGCCTGTTGGAGGAGATTTGCCTTCAAGAAGGCTTTGAAGGAAGGGGAGAGTAATTGTCTGTCGGATATGAAGAGGGAGGATGTTCCAAGCCAGAGGCAGGACGTGGGTGAGAGGTCAGAAGCGAGATAGATGAGACGGAGGTACAGTGTGAGTAGGTTGACGTTAGAGGAGCAAAGTGTGCAAGCTGAGTTGTAGTAGGAGAGTAGTGAGTAAGTGCTCAATAAATGATTGATCGATTGATTGTTGCATCTCAAGGACGTCTTTAGGTACCTGGAGTATCAACTCAGTGGTTTGTTCACTCAGAGTGAGTCATTTCCAGCCCCTTGAACTCACAGGCAGGAGAATCCACTCCCTCAATACCATGGGGATCCAGGATAGTTGTCCTGGTGCAGTTTCACCCTTGTCTATTTTTTTTCCCCAATAATAACCGATATATTTTTCATAAATAAATGCATTGCCATTTTCCTCTAACTCTAGCCCTTTTCACTGATTGCATCTAAATGGTATTAAGGAGTCTCATTCTTGGCTCCTCTGGAAACAGAAAAAGAGGCCTGTTTCCAACCTACTTTTAATACCCTTGATGAAATTGAGAAGAAGCCACATTAATGCATCATTTTGGTGATGCTGAGGAATCATTTCTGTACTCCGAACTTTGAGACATCCCTTAAAAGTTAAATTCTAGACATAGAGTAAGCACATGGACTGGATTTCTTGCCACAGCAGTTTCCTTTTCCATCCCCCACAGAGCTATTTGTCTTTGATCCAAAGAATGGCTTAAGCTTTGGTTATCCTCTTCTCTAATAGTCGTAGGGGTGGTGTTGAGGTGGAGGAATCTCTCTCCATGATGGAACTTGTGTGTGGGGAAAAATGTTTTAGTGGGTTGTTATATCCTAGCCTTGTGCAGTTAGAGAATAAACAGTGATGTCATATTTTTATTAGTTACCATGAATTTAGACCAATTTAAACACTAACAAAAGATTATTCCCAAAGATGAAAATATGAAAAAAATACATTTAAGAAATTGCATCCTACAGGCAGATTCCACCCCCCAACCCCGAGATTCTCCATAGTTAACAGTTCTTAAATGGCACAAGGCTGTGTTTTCTTGTTTCTTAAAATATTCCTTCCTTCTCCTCCCTCTCAACCACCCACTTTCCTTTCCCTATAAATACAATGAGATTTTTTTTAGCAGTCATGAGTTTTAAATATTTTTTCTTCTGCACAAATTATTTCCAAAAATAACACCTTTGTTTTTCTTCTATGAAAAATAAATCGTGTTAAGCACTTCCATGCTTTGTTAGCTGAGATCTTGCTTTTGTCTCCCATCAGAGACACTCACCCATACTCTACTAGTAAAATGCTCTCAGATGTAGCAGTGTTGTTCTATTGTCATTCAGCATTTTTTCTCCTTCTCTTTCTCCCCATCTCTTCCCTTCCACCTTCCCATCCCCAAGTACTGAAATCTCTCTTTGAAGTAAGTTAAGGTTCTCAAGAAGGCAGATCCTGTCTCACAGGTTTAGGAAAACAGTCCCAGGGTTTTGAACTTTAATCAATCAAGCAATTGGATTTATTGAGCGCTTACTCATAGAGGAGCAGCATGGCATAGTGGATAGAGCACAGGCCTAGGAGTCAGAAGGTCATGGGTTCTAATCTCAGTTCTGCCACTTGTCTGCTGTGTGACCTTGGGCAAGTCACTTCACTTCTCTGAGCCTCAGTTACCTCATCTGGAAAATGGGGATTGAGACTGTGAGCCCGCCATGGGACAACCTTGATTACCTTGTATCCCCCCAGTGCTTAGAACAGTGCTTGGCACATAGTAAGCGCTTAACAAATACCAACATTATTATTATTATTATGTGGGACAGGGAATGTGTCAAGCCCGATATGCTTGTATCCACCTCAGTGCTTAGTACAATGCCTGGCACAAAGTGAGCACTTAATGAATACCATTATTATTATTATTGTTTTTAAAATGTTGTAAAATACAATGGAAGTAAGTGAACCTCGACCTCTCAGCTGCCTTCGACACTGTGGACCACCCCCTTCTCCTCAACACGCTATCTGACCTTGGTTTCACAGACTCTGTCCTCTCCTGGTTCTCCTCTTGTCTCTCCGGTCGTTCATTCTCAGTCTCTTTTGCAGGCTCCTCCTCCCCCTCCCATCCTCTTACTGTGGGGGTTCCCCCAGGTTCAGTGCTTGGTCCCCTTCTGTTCTCGATCTACACTCACTCCCTTGGTGACCTCATTCGCTCCCACGGCTTCAACTATCATCTCTACGCTGATGACACCCAAATCTACATCTCTGCTCCTGCTCTCTCCCCCTCTCTCCGGGCTCGTATCTCCTCCTGCCTTCAGGACGTCTCCATCTGGATGTCTGCCCGCCACCTAAAACTCAACATGTCCAAGACTGAACTCCTTGTCTTCCCTCCCAAACCCTGCCCTCTCCCTGACTTTCCCATCTCTGTTGATGGCACTACCATGCTTCCCGTCTCGCAAGCCCGCAACCTTGGTGTCATCCTCGACTCCGCTCTCTCATTCACCCCTCACATCCAAGCCGTCACCAAAACCTGCCGGTCTCAGCTCCGCAACATTGCCAAGATCCGCCCTTTCCTCTCCATCCAAACCGCTACCCTGCTTGTTCAAGCTCTCATCCTATCCCGTCTGGACTACTGCATTAGCCTTCTCTCTGATCTCCCATCCTCGTGTCTCTCCCCACTTCAATCCATACTTTATGCCGCTGCCCGGATTGTCTTTGTCCAGAAACGCTCTGAGCATGTTACTCCCCTCCTCAAAAATCTCCAGTGGCTACCAATCAATCTGCGCATCAGGCAGGAACTCCTCACCCTGGGCTTCAAGGCTCTCCATCACCTCGCCCCCTCCTACCTCACCTCCCTTCTCTCCTTCTACAGCCCACCCCGCACCCTCTGCTCCTCTGCCGCTAATCTCCTAACCATGCTTCATTCTCGCCTGTCCCGCCATCGACCCCCAGCCCACGTCATCCCCCTGGCCTGGAATGTCCTCCCTCCCAACACCTGCCAAGCTAGCTCCCTTCCTCCCTTCAAGGCCCTACTGAGAGCTCACCTCCTCCAGGAGGCCTTCCCAGACTGAGCCCCTTCCTTCCTCTCCCCCTCGTCCCCCTCTCCATCCCCCCATCTTACCTCCTTCCCTTCCCCACAGCACCTGTATATATGTTTGTACATATTTATTACTCTATTTATTTTACTTGTACATATCTATTCTATTTATTTGATTTTGTTAATATGCTTGGTTTTGTTCTCTGTCTCCCCCTTCTAGACTGTGAGCCCACTGTTGGGTAGGGACTGTCTCTATATGTTGCCAACTTGTACTTCCCAAGTGCCTAGTACAGTGCTCTGCACACAGTAAGTGCTCAGTAAATACGATTGATTGATTGATTGATTGAAGCTATGTTATGATTGGCTGAGCAACATCTGATGGCAAGATTCCAGTCAATATCATTCTGTTGGAGTTGGGTGAAAGAGTGAGGGTGTGTGTGTGTGTGTGTGTGTGTGTGTGTGTGTGTGTGTGTGTGTGTGTGCGCGCGCACGCATGTGTTTGTGTTTGTCTAATTTTGCTTGTGAAAATCCTATATTTCCTATTATGTGTATGAATGTTATATTAAAAAGTGGATGGTACTTCACTTTTGCTGCACAGCCAATTAAGACAGAATAGCATTCACTGTAAAGATCCCAAGTGGAAATTCACAAATAAGTTCAAAATACATAATGCAAGAGATATGGTTCCTATATTTAACTAACAATTTTCCTTCAGTAAAGTTAAAGATACTTTTCCAGGTAGGTTGTGTCTGTTTATTTTCTACTGTACTCTCCCAAGGCCTTAGTACAGTCCTCTGCACAGAGTAAACACTAAATAAATATGATTGAATGAATGAATGAATGCCTGTGCCTCTTTAAAAATATCAGTAGAATAGAAGGGAGTAATTTGCTTGGGTCTGCGGTTTATTAAAAATATATCCAGGAAGTTAAGGCACTCTGGGATGAACCATGAGTTTAGGCATATCTTTGGTGAACAGTATATTTGTCTCATTTAGCCTACATTTCTTATATAGATGAGAAAGACGATCCATTTAAAAGCTTCTTCAGTGGCAGCCAGACCAAAGAATCAAATATAATTGGTGATAAGTGGTAGATTACGTTAGTGTAATCAGAAAAGTGGAGATTTTTATTTGCCTCCTATCTGTCTTAATATCTGTTTTAATATCTGTCTTCCCTGTTAGACTGCAAGCTCCTTGTGGGCAGGGAATGTATCTACCAACTCTGTTGTATAGTACTCTCCCAAGCACTTAGGTACAGTGCTCTGTGCACAGTAAGCACTCAGGAAATACCATTGATTGATATTATGTGTAATTCTACTTAACCCCCTATCGTAAAGGGATATTGCAAGGATTAACTACTATTAACCAGTGCTCTAGGCGTAAAAAGATATATGGCATAGTAAGTACGCTATTATCTGAGAGAGCTCAACTCTTTTTGTCCTTTTGACACTTCCCCACCCACACACTGAAAATGGGTTGTATGAACTCTATTAAGACCACCCAGGTGAGGCACTCTGCCCCCACCCCCCCAACCAAAACTACATTTATGAGCTAGATGCTACTTGTTTATTGTCGTACTTTGGTGAAAATTGGTGTGATTGAACCAACATATCCACTTCTCAAACTGAAGCTCAAACAGCCATGTGATGAAGGATTCACATCGTCATCCTCAATATAATAGATGCACATTTTTACAACATGAAACATAATGTCAGGATTATTGTTAACCTTAATTTCCCCCTCCTCCACTGTTGTCTCCCATACCACTTCAGTAGATCTGTTGTTGTACAAATTAAAGCAAATGAAGGCCCTGTACAATGTTTTTTTGCAAAATAACACCTGCTGGTTCCCTGTGGGCAGAGCGGGGCAGGCCCTCTCTGAATCCTTTGCCTCACTCTCTGAAAAGACCACTAACAACTGTTTACTCCCAAGCTGGAGACGTCAGTGGCAGCTGCTTTCTGAGTTTCTCCATGCTGTGCTACCACTGACCTCTATCCTGACCCAGAAAATACCCTTTTTAGCAGTGAGACATAATTCAGTCTCCAGACTCCCTCTCTCCTGAGGCAGGACGCTCAGTAGAGATATTATGTAGAAAGGAATCTCTCCTTTCCCCCCCACATCCCAGTGTGAGGAAAGGCCTATCCTTAGTTTTAGCAAAAGAAAAAAAAAAAGGAGAAGGGAATTGTCTTGGATTTGACACACTGTCTAAAGTTCCTGCTGGTCTTTTTACAAGGATGAACCTGATTGGAGTAATGAAAGGAGAGAATTTTAGCCCTTCATCTTCAAAGACTCCCAGTCTTCCGACTGAGAATTTTCATATTGATGTAATTCAATTATGTAGTAAGAAAAATCACAATAGAAGAAACACTGAAGAACAAAACCATATAGGACCTTTTTATTTTGAAGTGTTTTGATTTTTCCTTAGGCCAATCCGGCATACCAGCTATTAGAATGACCTTGAGGTAGGGTGTGGTGCCAAAGGGCACAGAAAGGGTTCAGCCATTCTTTTGTTTCTCTTTTTTTTACTGTTCTTATAAATGATTATCAAATCTAAACTGGGCAGGGGCCTGGGGATGCAGTCTGAAGCTGCCCTGGGAAGTCCAATTCAACCGTGGCTGCCTGCAGTCTAAAAGGCTCTTAAGGGGCCATATTGGTCTGGGGGCTCCCTTGGGGACTTCTGGTGTGTTGAGAGGTCCTGGAACTGTGCTAGGCCTTCCCAGACTGAGCCCCTTCCTTCCTCTCCCCCTCGTCCCCCTCTCCATCCCCCCCATCTTACCTCCTTCCCTTCCCCACTGCACCTGTATATATGTATATATGTTTGTACATATTTGTTACTCTATTTATTTATTTATTTATTTATTTTACTTGTACATATCTATTCTATTTATTTTATTTTGTTAGTATGTTTGGTTTTGTTCTCTGTCTCCCCCTTTTAGACTGTGAGCCCACTGTTGGGTAGGGACTGTCTCTATATGTTGCCAACTTGTACTTCCCAAGTGCTTAGTACAGTGCTCTGCACACAGTAAGCGCTCAATAAATACAATTGATGATGATAGGCTTCTTAGGGGCCCTCACACTGATTGGGTCTCTTGAGAAGGGGCCTTAACCAACCCAGCTCCACAAAAGTCTTCTGAATTCCAAGGACCCAGCTGGGATTGAACTAGGCTAAAGCACTATGAAGCAATGTGGCCTAGTGGAAAGAGCAGGACCTTGGGAGTCTAATCCCGGCTCTGCCACCTGTCTGCTGAGAGACCTTGGGCAAGTCACTTCACTTCTCTGTGCCTCAGTTTCCTTATCTGTAAAATGGGGATTAAGATTGTGAGCCCCATGTGGGACCGAGACTGTGTTCAACCTGATTACCTTGTATCTAGCCCAGTGCTTATAACAGTGCTTGGCACATAGTAAGTGCTTGACAAGTATTATTATTTTAATTTTTATTATCATTGTTATAATAATAATAATAATAATAATGGCATTTGTTAAGCGCTTACTATGTGCCAAGCACTGTTATAAGCACTGGGCTAGATAAGCTGCATGGCTCAGTGGAAAGAGCCCGGGCTTTGGAGTCAGAGGTCACGGGTTCAAATCCCAGCTCCACCACTTGTCAGCTGTGTGACTTTGGGCAAGTCACTTAATTTCTCTGAGCCTCAGTTACCTCATCTGTGAAATGGGGATTAAGACTGTGAGCCCCCTGTGGGACAACCTGATCACCTTGTCAAGCGCTTAGTACAGTGCTCTGCACACAGTAAGTACTCAATAAATACGATTGATTGATTGTAACATTCCCAGTGCTTAGAACAATGCTTTACACATAGTAAGCACTTAATAAATGCCATTATTATTATTATTATTATTATTATTCTAAGCACTGTTGGGGATACAAGGTAATCAGGTTGTCCCACATGGGGCTCACAGTCTTAATCCCCATTTTACAGATGAGGTAACTGAGGCACAGAGAAGTTAAGTGACTTGCCCAAAGTCACACAGCTGACAAGTGGTGGAGCCGGGATTAGAACCCATGACCTCTGACTCCCAGTCCCGGGGTCTTTCCATTGAGCCACGCTGCTTCTCTAGTAATAGTAGTAGTATTTCTTTCTACTGGTGGTACTTTACAGTACGTGGACAAACTCAGTCCAAGCCCTCTGAGTAAACATAGTGGGTTTAAAACTTTTTTTTATTAATGGAGGGTTAGAGTAAGCTAATAGATGCCTAGTGGGTTTCTTTGATGTATAAGAGTTGTTTGTGATTCAGAAGCACTACGGTTCCTGAAAGCGTGGTTTTATTTCCTCATTCCCCTCTTCGGAGCAGAGGGGGAATAGGATGGGATAATGTTCCCTTTAATTCCATTAACTGGGCAGCTGAAGGGCTGGTTTGCACAGCTGGAATGGGGAATCCAGTACTTGATGAAACAAGCAGCGCCAGGAAATATTATTTTGTGGCACTGTAGCAGCAGCAATCTGATCTGATCTTAAGGCCAGGGCTAAGGTAGCTCCTGATATGCAATAGTCCCTGTAAATGGTGCAGGTGATACCTACAAGCGTCCATGTGGCCACACGTCTCCCCTGGCTGCGTGTCAGTGCTGTTGAGAGACACAGTGTTGAAGCAGCATGGCCTAGAGGAGAGAGTGGGAGCTGGGGAGTCAGAGGCCCTGGGTTCCTCCTCAAAAATCTCCAGTGGCTGCCTGTCAACCTACGAATCAAGCAAAAACTCCTCACTCTCGGCTTCAAGGCTCTCCATCACCTCGCCCCCTCCTACCTCACTTCTCTCCTTCTCCAGCCTAGCCCACACCCTCCGCTCCTCTGCCGCTAACCTCCTCACTGTACCTCGTTCTCGCCTGTCCCACCGTCGACCCCTGGCCCGTCGTCGACCCCTGGCCCATGTCCTTCCCCTGGCCTGGAATGCCCTCCCTCCACACTTCCGCCAGGCTAGCTCTCTTCCTCCCTTCAAAGCCCTACTGAGAGCTCACCTCCTCCAGAAGGCCTTCCCAGACTGAGCCCCCTTTTTCCTCTCCTCCTCCCCATCTCCCCTGCCCCACCTCCTTCCCCTCCCCACAGCACTTGTATATATATTTGTACAGATTTATCACTCTATTTTACTTGTACATATTTACTATTCTATTTATTTTATTAATGATGTGCATATAGCTTTAATTCTATTAGTTCTGATGATTTTGACACCTGTCTACATGTTTTGTTTTGTTGTCTGTCTCCCCCTTCTAGACTGTGAGCCCATTATTGGGTAGGGAACGTCTCTATATGTTGCCGACTTGTACTTCCCAAGCACCTCGTACAGTGCTCTGCACACAGTAAGTGCTCAATAAATACGACTGACTGACTGAATGAATGAATAATTTCGGCTCCACCAGTTGTTTACTGTGTGACCTTGAGCTAGTCATTTCACTTCTCTGGGCCTCAGTTACCGCATCTGTAAAACGGGGATTAAGACTATGAGTTTTGTGGGACGCGGACTGTGTCTGACCTGATCAGCTTGTATTTACCCCAGGGCTTAGTACAGTGCCTGGATGTAGCACATAACAGAGACCATAAAAAAAGCACAAAAAAGTCCTGATCTCACTGCTTTTGGTCCTAGAAGAGCAAAGGAGGATTCCACTAAAGCTGCATGGATATAAAGCACCCAGTCTTATTGGTGAATGGCCCTTTCAGTACTGTAATAATGGTGGTATTTGTTAAGCGCTTACTATGTGCAAAGCACTGTTCTAAGAGCTGAGGGGGGGGGGGAATACAAAGTGATCAGGTTGTCCCACGTACTGTGGAATGGTAGCACTCCCATGTAGTTTAGAAGAAACATTTGAAGGAGACTGCAGGGTTTTTCTATCTGTAGTAGCAGTAGTTGTGGCAGTAGTAGTAGTAGTAATGTTTCGTTCTGTAGTAAGTGCTTGTGAAGTACAAAACAAGTGATTCACTCCTTTCCCACAAGGGACTTATATTCTAAGAGTATTCAAAGGAAGAAATTGAACGTACAATTGAAAACATATATACAAAAGTGCTCAGTATGGGTATGAATAAGTGCTGGAGATGGCTGGTGGGTTTAATTGGCTTGGGATGCTGGGAGCTAATCAGGGAAGCCTTGTTGGAGGAGATGGGATTTTAAGAGGGCTTTGCATTTGGGGAGCATTGAAATCTGTCAGATTTGTGAAGGTGTATTCTCCCAAGCATTTTGTACAATGCTTTGTGCAAAGTAAACATGCAATAAATGTTGTGGATTAATTAATTGATTGGATTTTCTGTTTAAAGGCTGCTATGTCTCTAACCTCATTTTCAATTCAATGGAAGGGTGATCAGTAATTAATTGCAATTTCCCCCTCTAGACTGTAAATACCTTGTGGGCAGGGAACACTTCTAACCAACTGTTTTATATTGTACTCTCCCAAGTGCTTAGTACTGTGCTGTGCACACAGTAAACAGTAGAGAAGCAGCGTGGCGTAGTGGAAAGAGCACGGGTTTGGGAGTCAGAGGACGTGGGTCCTAATCCCGGCTCTGCCACTTGTCTGCTGTGTGACCTTGGGCAAGTCACTTCACTTCTCTGTGCCTCAGTTCCCTCATCTGTAAAATGGGGATCAAGACTGTGAAGCCCATGTGGGACAACCTGATTACCTTGTATCTACTCCAGCGCTTAGAACAGTGCTTAGCACATAGTAAGTGCTTAACAAATACCATCATCATTATTATTATTTAATTCTCAGTAAATACGATTGATTGAATTCAGTCTAGCTTGGACAAGTTAGTGCTGGAACCTGGAATTCTGGTCCTCAGGCGAAGGTGAGGAGATTTAGGGCACAGAGCAGGAATGGGAGAAAGAGAGGAAGAGGAAGCTTCTATTCCCCAACGGTTTCTAGGATACATAGTCCCAGAATTGCTTGTCTGCTGCTGTGTGACCTTGGGCAAGTCACTTCACTTTTCTGGGCCTCTATAACCTCATCTGTAAAATGGGGATTGTTACTGTGAGCCCCACATGGGACAGGGACTGGGTCCAACCCAATTTGCTTGTATCCACTCCAGAGCTTAGTACAGTGCCTGGCCCATAGTAAGCGCTTAACAAATGCCATAATCATTATTATTATTATCATCCAGAAAGTAGAGAACATTTTTAGGGCAGCATACCCCTGAAATTCTTGGGACAGTGAAGGTGAAGAAGGCCCTACTTTTCCAGAGGAAGACCCACCAAGTCCCCCCCCCCCTTTTTTTTTCCCCTTCTGTCATTTGGCAGACACTGTACTAAGCTCCAGGGTAGCTACAAGCTAATCAGGTTGGACACAGTCCCTGTCCCACATGGAGCTCACAGTCTTAATCCTCATTTTACAGATAAGGCAATTGAAGCACAGAAGTTAAATGACTTGCCCGAGGTCACGCAGCAGGCAAGCGGTGGATCCAGCATTAGAACCCAGGTCCTTCTGACTCCCAGGCCCGTGCTCTATCCACTAGGCCACACTGCTTCCTCATGACAGAACACTTCTGCCACTTTTATTCTGCAGTTGAGCAGTGGGGCTACCCCAACAGCCACCAATAATTTATCCCTCAAATTCAGAGATCTGGGCAAATGTCCAATCGTCCGTCTGTCCTCCCCGTTGGCTGTTTTTCCTGATTAACCCATGCTCAGGCAAGATTGGAAGCTGATGTCCTGGGGTGCTGATGACCTTTTCCTCTTCTCCCCAATTCCAAAGCCAGCCAACCTGAACTCTGTGGTTTGGCCACCTAAACTGGGATGTGGGGTTTTGGTGTGTGTGTGTGTAGGGGTGTTTTATGATGTGCTGGTCAGTGAACCGATACCAGGGTCCCTGGGTCAACTGGGAGACAGGATACAGTGGTCCATGCGTGGTTTGGTGCATCTGCCTGGCTTAACCATCATGACTGCATCTTGAACCCGTTGTGGGCAGGAAACATGTGTACCAATTCTGTTGTATTGTACTCTCCCAAGCGCTTAATACAGTGCACTGTCTACAATAAGTGCTCAATAAATACGATTGACTGATTGATTAGATGCCCAATGTCAGGCTTGCCTCATAAGGAATAACAACTAAAATAGAACTATCTCCTGAAAAATCAAAAGAGGAAAACTACCACTGCCTGGTGTTGGCATGATAGTTGTGTTTTGGTGCTTAATGGGTAACAAATGATAATTGTTGTCTAATTAATTCTCGTAGGGACTGGATTTTAACCTGAGACCAGCTGAATTCCCAAACATCTTCCAAAAATGTGGAACATATCCTGGGGAGACAATTACACAAACACATTCAAGACCCAAAATCAATGGTCCATTCTCCCTTGTCCATAGCCAGGTGTATGGCTGAGCTAGCCCTGGGGAAAAGAAGATGGGGGTCTTGTACTTCCATGTTTGAGCCTTTTTTCTTTCCCCTCATTCAATGGGAAGGGTTCACGATGACTTATTGCACTGGTGCTAGGGAAATGGGGACCATTTGAAAACCTCATTTGAAAATCTAATGGGTCACGGGTTAGTGGACTGAAAAACATACACACCTTGGTAGCTTAGTACAGTGCCTGATGCATAATAAGCGCTCAACAAATACCGTTAAAAAAAACAAAACTTGGGAAGTTGTAACAAGCATCACCACTGACACTAGACACTAAGTAAATTTTCAACCGGTATATAGAGTGGTTTGACAATGGATTTTTCTGCTTTTTCCTTTATGTCTTGAGGAAGTACTGGTAAATTTCACTCTCCTTCATTCTACCGAGGCACATGTTAGAGAAGCCTTTGAATCAGAGGAAGTCTTTGTTTGCTGGGAAACCTCCTTTACAGCAATTATGTGATAAGTGAACTAAATAACTCTAAAGTCCTGGAACGGTAATTTTGGGCTTCATTTGAACAAAAGAGTTACGGAAGTATTGTTGAGAGGGGAAAAAACCATAACAATCTGGGATTAATCGTGGTACAGTTAAAATGGGCATGTTCATTCAAATCTGGTTCATTTTATAGGTGGTATTTTTGTCTAGAGGTTCTGGAGCAGTTGACTTTTTTTAATAGTGAAAAAACTATATTTTTAATTAACCCAATGACTAACGTATTTGGTTGCATCAGGCTCTGATGAACCTTAGAGATCAGCGCCGGAACGTCTCTGTGATTTCCATTGGCCCCGATTATGAGTAATCGTCTTTCTCTCTGTCCTGGGACAGACCTCCTATTGTTTCCTCTTTCCAGTCCTGTTAATCACTGACAGGAGAAATGTTTGAATGTGAAACAAAGGAACCAAACATTGTTCCCAACAAAAGACATTTTCCCACACATTTACTTCTCTTTCCCACCCAGCCTCCTTCCCTTCCCACATTGTTCCCCTCCAGGATTGTTCACTTGGTTAATTCTTCTGCATTTTGCTCCCAGGGTGAGCTTGCTCATCTTGAACACACACGAATATCCCTCTTTCTTTACTTTGGAGGGTTGATCCAGAATAGCAAGCACAAGAGGGCAGCGGTATCTCCTCTGGAATGGGAGGATTTGGTGCCAGACTCACTTATGAACCCAGTCTATAGGTCTCCCTGTGAGTGCCTGGACAAGGATGGCGGGTGGTTGGTTATCAGAAATTCCTGCACATGCCGCAGGTGTTTCAGACCAAGTAACATCTGTCCTGCAACTCTCCCTGGGGAGTGACAGAAAAAAACCAACAAGGGCACAGGTCTGGGAAGCTACAGAGAGAAGGGGGTGAAACCCCATGTTTCACATGATGCCATCATGTCGGGTTGCACATGCACGTAGCATGATATAATGAGGTCATACACAATATTTTTCTTGGGAGCATTTCTCTGCCACTGCTCCCATGCCCCCCCCCCCCCCCCCCCCCCCCCCGCCCCCCACCAGCCCTCTGCAGCTGTCCATTGACTGAACACCCAGGGCAGTTTGGCTCCAAAACCTTGACTTACCCACCGATGGTGGATTGCTTCTGTCTCAATGCCATCTTTAAAAAGGGCAGCAGTGCTGCTATCTTTGTGTAGAGCAGTGGTGTGGTCATTTTTGAGAGAAGACTTTCAGCCTCTACCTTTGAGAAGGGCAGGGGTATGATCAACTTCGAGAGAAGTTGAAGGGCCACTATCTTGGGGAAGGACTGAGAAAGCCACCATCTTTGAATCCCGTCTCCCCCACATGTCTGCTGTGTGACCTTGGGCAAGTCACTTCACTTCTCTGTGCCTCAGTTCCCTCATCTGTAAAATGGGGATTAAGACTGTGAGCCCCACATGGGACAACCTCATCTCCTTGTGTTCCCCCCAGCACTTAGAACAGTGCTTTGCACATAGTAAGCGCTTAACAAATACCAACATTATTATTATTATTATTATTATTTGAAAGGGCCTGAGCAGCCGCTTCCTCCACTCAGTGCTTGAGGTAATGGGTTACCTTGCTTCCCTTATGAAGTCTGCCCTGCTTGCAACCCTCCATTTTATGGCAGAGTCTTTAACCTAGTTTGCATTAACCCAGTTGTCCAACAGATTGATGATGGCTTGATAATCTTCAGTGGTTATAGTGATCTACAGGGATCATCCACCTTGGAAGAGTAGGTCCCCTGAGGCAAAGAATTCTTGCCAAAAAGTGGCAATGTGAGCTTAACTCTGACTTTGAGGATGTGACCTTCACAGTCAAAGCTATATAA
Organism: Tachyglossus aculeatus; assembly: GCF_015852505.1. NCBI lineage: Eukaryota > Metazoa > Chordata > Mammalia > Monotremata > Tachyglossidae > Tachyglossus > Tachyglossus aculeatus. The sequence goes on from NC_052098.1 coordinate 57,950,654, forward strand.
ACTGCAATTCCATCTGGATCTGTTGGCTTTCCTGAAGAAATCTACAAGCGTGGAGGGGACCTAGTCCTCAGATATCTGAGCAAGATTTTCTAAAATTATGGAATCAATCAGTCAATCAGTGGTATTGATTGAGTGCCTACTATGTGCAGAGCGTTGTACTAACTGCTTGGCAGAGTACAATACAACAGAATCAGCAGACATGTTCCCTGCCTATAGAGGAGTTTACAGTCTAGAAACAAGTTTACAGTCTGTGAAACTCTGAGGAAATACCACAAAACTTCAAAAATGTCACCATAATCATTGTGTTCAAAAAGAAGGGGGAGAGAGATGACTGTGGAAATCTCACTGCTTTCCACTGCTAGAAATATTCTAGCCAGAATCTTCTGGACATGCTACTGAAGAACATAGTTATCTGTCCACTGCCTGAATCACAATGTAGCTTCAGACTAAAATACAGGAGAGCTGATCTGATCCTTTCAGTATGACAGAACGTCAAGGCCTGTGTAAATGCTGGATGCAATGAAATAGAGAATTGGAGGCTAGTTTTAACTAAAGATAATCTTTTTTTTTCCTTATTCCTGATGAAGGTCGGTGTTATGCACGAGAGGATTGCTCCAAATTTAAACCCTCATGATTTTTAGCTCCCAAGCAAGCTTTCAATCTTCAGCATGCTAACAGCAACATTCCCAGTGTACTATTTAAATCCCATATTCTTCTTTGGAAAATTTCACTAAGATACACCCCAAGGAAGGATGGATTGGTTTGAACTCATTTTTCATGCAGTAGCCAGAGAATAGTACCAGTAGCTATCCTCAGATGAGGCAGTGTTTAATAATGTTGTGAGAGCTGCGCTATTCAACAGTATCTGTATATGAATCAGCATGATCTAGTGGAAAGAACAAGGGCCTGGGGAGTCAGAGGACTTGGGTTCTATTCCTGGTTCTGCCACTTGCCTGCTTCATGAACTTGGGCAAGTCTCAACTTCCCTGTGCCTCAGTTTCATCATCTGTAAAATGGGGATTAAATATCTGCCCTCCCTCATTGACTGTGAGTCCCATGTGGGACAGGAACTGTGTCTGATCTAATTTTATTGTATTTATCCCGGCGCTTGGCACACAGTATCAATCAGTGGTATTTAGTGAGTGCTTACTGTGTGCAGAGCATTGCATTTAGTGCTTGGGAGAGTACAGTAGAGTTGGAGGACATGATCCCTGTCCTCAAAGAGCTTACCATCTAGTGGGAGAGACAGATAGTAAAATAAATTACAGAGAAAGAAGCAGAGTATAAGGATATGTGCTGTGGGTGTGAGGGCAGGGTGAATATCAAAGTTTTTAGGGAATGTAGACTTAAGTGCTTAGACAGAGCAGAAAGGGAGGGAGAATAGGGTGGGGAGATTAGAGATTAATCAAGGAAGACTTCCTGGAGGAGATAAGATTTTAGTAGTGTTTTACTAAATGCTCAACAAATACCACCATTATTACTATTATTCTATTTGCCCTACTTGATTGCTTTCCGGAGGAAAGAAATACGTGCTGTGCTATCAGTCATTCAATCAGTGATAGTTATTTAGGTACTTCCTTAATGCAAATCACTGTGCTAAGCTCTTGGGAGAGTATAACAGAAGCAAGACTCCTGTTCTTTGTCCTCAAGGAGGTTACATTCTAATGACAAGCTAAAACCAAAAAAACTTTGTAAATAGTGAGAGTGGGAATAACAAGGAGATAACAGTACAATGAATTAGAATGCAATAATTAAATATACAAATAAATATGCAGAAGTACTTAAGGGCTAAGAATAGGAATAAAATAAGTGCAAAAAGTGGGTGTTGGGTTGTCCTGACCAGGGTGTTGGGAATTAATTAGGGAAGGCTTTCTGGAGGTGGTGGGATTTTTTAGGAGATCTTGAAGATGGGGAGAGCTATGGTCAGATTTGGTCAGGTAGGGAATTCAAGACTGGGGGACCGACGTGAACGGAAGTTTGGAGGTGGGAGAACTGAGAGCGAGATACAGTTAGAAGGTGAGTTTGGGAGGAGCAATGACTGAAAACTGGGGAGTAGCCGGAGACAAGAGCTGATGGTGAGTTTTGAAAGACAATTATGAGGAAATTTTACTTAATACAGAAGGAGATCAGTATTAATTGAAAGTTTTTGAGGAATTGAGAGGTGAATACTGAGCAGAGTTTCAAGAAAATGATCCAGAAAGCAGTGTGTATTGTAGATTGATTGGTTGACTGAAGTGGGGGAAAGACTGGAGGTGGGCAGACCAGTGAGGAGGCTGATACAATGGTATGACTGCGATATGACAAGAGCTGGGTCTACAGGCGTAGCTGTTTGGGTAGAGAGGAAGGGGCAGATCTCAGAAATGTGGAGATAGAACTGGTTGCTGTCATGTTAATACAGTCACTCATCTCATCCTGCCTGGATTTCTGCATCAGCTTCGTTGCTGACCTCCCAGCCTCCTTCTCTCTCTATGCTCCAGTCCATACTTCACTCTGCTGCCCAGAACATTTTTCTACAAAAACGTTCTGGACACGTCACCCTGCTCCTCAAAAAACTCCAGTGGTTGTCCATCCACCTTCGTATCAAACAAAAACTCCTCTCCGTTGGTTTTAAAGCACTCCATCACCTTACCCCCTCCGACCTCACCTCACTTCTCTCCTTCTACAACCCAGTCCGCACACTTCACTTCTCTAGTGCTAACCTTATCACTGTGCCTCAATCTCGCTTATCTCCCCGCTGACCCTTAGCCACCATCCTGCCTCTGGCCTGGAATGCTCTCCCTCCTCTAATCCAATGGACAACCACTCTCTCCCACTTCAAAGGCTTATTGAAGCACATTTCCTCCAAGAAGCCTTGCCAGACTAAGCCCCACTTTTCCTCATTTCCCACTCCCTTCTGCATCACCCTGACTTTCTCTTTTTGCTCTTCCCTCCTCCCAGCCCCACATCATTTAATTACATATTTGTAATGTTATTGATCCCTTTGCTCTTTCCCTTTCCCAGCCCCAAAGCACTTATGTACATATCTGTAACTTTATTTAGTTGTATTGATGTCTGTCTCCCCAACTCTAGACTGTGTGCTCATTGTGGCCAGGGAATGTCACTGTTTATTGTATTGTACTATCCCAAACATTTAATACAGTGTTCTGCACACCAGAAGCGCTCAATAAATACAGTTGAAAGAATGAATGAATGAACTGGGGGGATTTAGCAGTTGACAGAATGTGAGAGTTAGAATTGGACTTTGACTATCTACTTGTTCTGTTTTGTTGTCTGTCTCCCCCCTCTAGACTGTGAGCCCGTTGTTGGGTAGGGATTGTCTCTCATCTGTTGCCAAATTGTACTTTCTAAGCACTTAGTACAGTGCTCTGCACGCAGTAAGCATTCAATAAATACGATTGAAGGAAGGAATAGTCAGGAGTCATAGATGGCACCAAAGTGGCTGATTTCTAGGGCAGGGAGGATAGTAGTCATTAACAGAGGCAGGAAAGTTAGGAGGACGAGGAGTGATTGATTGATTTGGAGGAAATGATAAACCCAGTTTTTAGACATGTTAAGTTTGAGGTGCCAGCAAGACATCCAAGAGGAGATGTCCTGGAGGCAAGAGAAAATGTAGGATTGGGAGATATTTTCAGCAACTTTGTAAATAATCCGAAGTATTTTGGTGTGGGTCCAATTCCTCCTACTTCCACACTTAATGCCCTCTGTTTCCAAATTCATTAAGAAAGTGATGTTCTTTTGATTAAAACTATTTTCAAAATATCACAGATTATATTTCTGGGTGGTCTCTAGTAGGCAGAGAGTCAGAAGAAATCATTCCTGCTCAGTTCTGATTGTAAAGTCTTTATGGGTGGGAAGTAGATTTTTACCTTCAACTTCTGTTCCCCAGTGCCCAGTACAGTGCTCTTCACATCAATAAATATCAGTGATCATGGCGATGATGATGACATTACTTTGAGTTGGAGGCAGCAGATGGACCTGTACCATTGTGATTAGTGTGATTTTCAGGCCAGTCTTCCTAATGATGTTAGATGTTGCTGAAGTCCTAGAATATAGGCATTAGGCATTCATTTGGGCTGTGGAAAATAATTGACCATCTCATGAAGAATGCCCTTTTGTTTTCTGTTTGTCCACCCTGATCCATCTAAAGAGATTTGTAATATCAAGAGCCACTACCCTAGGTGAAATTCAGCTGGTTAAATAACATTCAAATGATAATTTATCTTCCAACACGTAATGTCATTTGAATTTTAGGAAGCTTTATTTGGATATACTGTCTGGCTTGTGGGAAACACCAAGGTTTTTTCTGTCACTCAAAAGCCAATACTGTGCAGTAAAAACTATTTAATAGAAGTATTTCCAGCACTAGACTTAATATATCCAAAAATAGTTCATCAAACCTAAACAATACAAAATTTATTTATGCATGATATCCTTTCAAAAAGCTTTAATAGAATAATAATGATGGCATTTGTTAAGCTCTTGCTATGTGCGAAACACTGTTCTAAGCTGGGGCAGATACAAGGTAATCAGGTTGTCCCACGTGGGGCTCAAAGTCTTAATCCCTATTTTACAGATGAGGGAACTGAGGCACAGAGAAGTTAAGTGACTTGCCCAAAGTCACACAGCTGACAAGTGGCAGAGCCAGGATTATAAACCATGACCTCTGACTCCCAAGCCTGTGCTCTTTCCACTGAGCCGGAGAATAAATGATGATAATACTTGATGGGAAATCCCTCTGTGGTTTTGAGGGATAAATATATGGGTGAGCTTCTAAATTAGGAAATTCACAAGGATAGGATCGGTTAGAGAAATATTCTGTAGGATCTCTGGAGAAAGATGGCTTCAATGTAGTCTTGAAAATCCAGATCCCCAAACTGAATTCACTGTAGATATAACAATGATAAAGGGTAAAGGGTGGGGTGATAGATCTTCTCTTCCTGGATACAGAGAATAGCTGGGGTTAAAGAAAGAGGTAAGATTAAAATAAAATGATCAGTGAAACAAAGGACCCAAATGCATCTGGATGGGATCAAGTGAGTAAGGAGTTCAACAGGGGCAGCTGAATGGTCAAAATTGGGTTAATTAGATGATTAGAAGATTTTTGGATGTGATGATTTACAAAGGAAACAGGATTCCAGATCTTTCTGACTTACTGACTCAAGTGGCCTTCTCTTGGAGGAATTATGCTCTGGCAAGTCTGTACCTTAATAGACTTGTGGTAGTCCAAAGAGTTGAGCTCTCAAAGCTTTTGTTTTCGCCTTTTATTTGGAAAAAAAGAACACAGTGAGACTGAACTAGGGCACAAATCACAGGTTTCTTAGATTTCCCACTTTTCATAAAAATGGAACGTATTTTGTTTATTTTAAGAATATATTCTTGAGCTATCGAAGTGGGAAAAGGACTTTAGCCTCAAAAAGCAGGAAACCACAAATAAGAACTACCCATAACACAGTAACTTATGCAACTAGTTGGAAGGTTTAATAGGAAATCCTTCAGCAAGTAGGGTTGATATAATACAGATGGTTATGATTCTATCTGTATATGCTTTCTGTTTATATCAACAAACAAAAGTGTTAGCAGAACAGACCAGCATTCACACTAACATATCCTCCTTTTATAACATGTTCTGTGAATGTGTCAGCTTTTCTATTTATAACAGGCTCTAAAAATTCCAGTGGGATTTCAGGGTAAAATTTAGCAGGCAACATGAAGTCATGTTAGCACAGATGTGAAAACACACATACAGGTAGAGGTAAGGATTTCCTTAGCATCTCTCTTCTAAAGAGCTCAAAATGCTGTCCAGAAAACCTTGAATTTAAAATGCATGTGCTATGAATTTTCAATGATGAATTTAATTTAGTATTCAGATGATGATAACCTATGCATTGGATTGTACGCTCCTTGAGGGTCAGGATCACAAGTTATACTTCTGTAAGCAGTAGATGCTTAGTAATGTGGTGGCTGATGATTATGCTTCCATTTATGTGGATGTTTCTGAAACTACTGATTTCTAATGATAGTAATATGATATTTGTTACTACTCTGTTCACAGCACTGTGTTAAGCACTGGAGTCTTTATCATTATTATTATTATAGTATTTGTTGAGCGCTTATGTTGTGTCAAGCACTATTCTAAACTCTGGGGTATATTCAAGTTTATCAGGTTGGACATAGTCCCTGTCCCACATGGGCTCACAGTCTAAGTACATATATATGTATATATGCATATATGTATATGTATGCACACACATGCATATGTTTAGAATTAGAAGAAGACACCAATGACAGTGAAATTCATCTATGAGTGCATGTGTGGCTGAAAAGGCCAATGTGGGATTCACAGTCTTGGACACGTCTTGCACACAAAAAAGATTGTCCCTTGTTGTGTTGCTCTACTTAATGTTGTTGCACTTAATGTTTTCTCTTTTGCCTCCTTGTCTCTCTGAAGTTATGGGGTAGATGGAAGATAATCAGATTCAACCCTGTCCCTGTCCCTCATGGTACTCTCAGATAGTCTTTTTTTCTGGTTACATTGAACTAAAATGTTCTAAAGTTCTAAAGGAGTTCTCCTCCCTCTTCTCAAGTGCTACTCGGGCCACCTGTGCTTCTGACCCCATTCCCTCTCATATCATGAAATCTCTCACTCCATCCCTTCTCCCCTCCTTAATTTCCATCTTCAACCACTCACTCTCCACTGGTTCCTTCCCCTCTGCCTTCAAACATGCCCATGTCTTTCCCAACCTAAAAAAACCCTCTCTTGACCCCACCTCACCTTCTAGTTATCGCCCTATCTCCCCCCTACCATTCCTTTCCAAACTCCTTGAACAAGTCATCTACGTGCGCTGCCTCAAATTCCTCAACACCAACTCTCTCCTCGACCCCCTCCAGTCTGGCTTCCGTCCCCTACATTCCACGGAAACTGCCCTCTCCAATATCACCAATGACCTCCTGCTTGCCAAATCCAACAGCTCCTACTCTATCCTAATCCTCCTCGACCTCTCAGCTGCCTTGGACACTGTGGACCACCCCCTTCTCCTCAACACGCTATCCAACCTTGGCTTCACAAACTCCGTCCTCTCCTGGTTCTCCTCTTATCTCTCCGGTCGTTCATTCTCAGTATCTTTTGCAGGCTCCTCCTCCCCCTCCCGTCCCCTTACTGTGGGGGTTCCCCAAGGTTCAGTTCTTGGTCCCCTTCTGTTCTCGATCTACACTCACTCCCTTGGTGACCTCATTTGCTCCCACGGCTTCAACTATCATCTCTACGGTGATGACACCCAAATCTACATCTCTGCCCCTGCTCTCTCCCCCTCCCTCCAGGCTCACATCTCCTCCTGCCTTCAGGACATCTCCATCTGGATGTCTGCCCACCACCTAAAACTCAATATGTCCAAGACTGAACTCCTTGTCTTCCCTCCCAAACCCTGCCCTCTCCATGACTTTCCCATAACTGTTGACGGCACTACCATCCTTCCCGTCTCACAAGCCCGCAACCTTGGTGTCATCCTCTACTCTGCTCTCTCGTTCACCCCTCACATCCAAGTCATCACCAAAACCTGCCGGTCTCGGCTCCGCAACATTGCCAAGATCCGCTCTTTCCTCTCCATCCAAACCGCTACCCTGCTCGTTCAAGCTCTCATCCTATCCCGTCTGGACTACTGCATCAGCCTTCTCTCTGATCTCCCATCCTCGTGTCTCTCCCCACTTCAATCCATACTTCATGCTGCTGCCCGGATTGTCTTTGTCCAGAAACGCTCTGGGCATGTTACTCCCCTCCTCAAAAATCTCCAGTGGCTACCAATCAATCTGCGCATCAGGCAGAAACTCCTCACCCTGGGCTTCAAGGCTCTCCATCACCTCGACCCCTCCTACCTCACCTCCCTTCTCTCCTTCTACAGCTCAGCCCGCACCCTCTGCTCCTCTGCCGCTGATCTCCTCACCGTGCCTCGTTCTCGCCTGTCCCGCCGTCGACCCCCAGCCCACATCATCCCCCTGGCCTGGAATGCCCTCCCTCTGCACATCTGCCAAGCTAGCTCTCTTCCTCCCTTCAAGGCCCTTCTGAGAGCTCACCTCCTCCAGGAGGCCTTCCCAGACTGAGCCCCCTCCTTCCGCTCCCCCCTCATCCCCCTCTCCATTCCCCCTGTCTTACCTCCTTCCCTTCCCCACAGCACCTGTATATATGTATATATGTTTGTGCATATTTATTACTCTATTTATTTTACTTGTACATATCTATTCTATTTATTTTATTTTGTTAATGTTTGGTTTTGCTCTCTGTCTCCCCCTTCTAGACTGTGAGCCCACTGTTGGGTAGGGACTGTCTCTATATGTTGCCAACTTGTACTTCCCAAGCGCTTAGTACAGTGCTCTGCACACAGTAAGTGCTCAATAAATATGATTGATTGATAACGTTTCTACTTCTCCTTTATTAAAATGAATGTCAGCACACTGCATATGCATTTTTTGTTGAGCATTAAAACTCCTTTCAGTGTATAAAGTGGACATCATGGTTTTAAAAACTGTATCGGACCTAGCCTATGGCCTCTTTCATTTCCAATAGATCACAAAACATGCAGTATATAATCCCAAGTGAGTTTAATCCTCACCCTCAAGCTAGCAATGCCTCATGAGCACAAAAGTGACAAGCCTCTCCCTCCACCCCTTCCTGTCTTTTCTGATCTAATTTGGTTTATGTTTGAATGCTGCCCTCTGGCTATGTAGTAGCTATGGTTTAAGATGATGAGGTGGCTCACTTTATGTGGTGTTTAAGCAATCCTCTCTCTGTGTTTCTCCCTTTACCTCCGCCCCCTAATTATGACCAGATGTTCCCAAATGGGTGGGAGGTTCACAAAATTTAGTGTTTCATTCTGCAGTCTGAAGAGCCAAAGGCATTCACCCAGGGTGATGAGAAGGGACCCTCTCAGCTAGGATGGCAATGGCAGTGTCATGGCAGCAGGGAGGAGGAAAAGGAGCCTTATAGAGAAGCAGTGTGGCTTAGTGGAAAGAGCACGGGCTTGGGAGTCACAGGTCATGGTTTCTAATCCTGACTCCACACCACTTGTCTGCTGTGTGACTTTGGGGAAACACTTAACTTCTCTGTGCCTCAGTTACCTCCTCTGTAAAATGGGGATTAAGACTGTGAGCCCCACGCGGGACAACCTGATAACCTTGTATCTCCCCCAGCACTTAGAACAGTGTTTGGCACATAGTAAGTGCTTAACAAATACCATAATTATTATTATTTTTTGTGTGCTAGTCTTCCTCTTTAGCAACAGCCATGGCTGCTGCGGCTGCTGTTGTTGCCACTGTTATCATGGCTGTACTGGTCTATCATGTGGCCATGCACGATGGGAGCTTTTAATGTGTCTGGAATTTTTTTTTAAATCACATTTATTTAGTGCTTATTGTGCCAGGCACGGTACTTAGTGCTGAGTAGCTACAAGCTAACCAAACGGGACACAGTCCATGTTCCACAGGGGCTTACAATCATCTTAATCCCCATTTTACAGATAAGGTAACTGAGGCACAGAGAAGTTAAGTGACTTGCCCAAGGTCATATAGCGGACAAGTGGCAGAGCTGGAATTAGAACCCAGATCCTTGTGCGTTTCCGGTTAAGTTGGAAAGTTCCTCTCGTGTCATTTTAGGATGGGCCACAGGTGTTGGAACTACCACAATGGGTTACACTAGGCTGCCATCGGGCAGAAGCAGTGGTGGCATCAGTGGCCTACATAAGCATCCTGAACCGGGCCACTGTCGCCGCCACTGCTAGAGTAGTGGCAACATTGACAGAAGGTCAAAGTACGAGTGAAGGGTGAACACCCGCTTTCTTTTCTCCCTCTAACATCTCCCTACTCCCCTTCCTGCTTTTATCCTTCTCCATCTTTCCTCCTCAGGTCACTTCTACATTTAGGCCCCACATCATCTCCCATAAGATAACCAGGACTCTGGTCCCCTAATCTAACTGACTCCAGGAAAGAGAACACAGGGTATAATGGGAAAATTACTGTAGTAGCTCGTGTCAGGTCCACTTCAATGTGTAGCCCACCTTTTCACTGTGCATGGGGAGAAAAACCAGCTTTTCCTCCTTCTCCACTTTCCACAGTTCTCCCTCTTTGCTGGTTTCCCAGCATCTGCTCCTCTCCTCAGAAGGGGTGGGAATTAGTAGTAATAACCAGAAAATAAACAATGCGCCACTCAAGTAACAGAATTCTCTGACAGTCTCTGTATTTCCGATGCTGATTCTTGGTTGTGGGTAGGATTTCCCAGGTGTGTGCTGGTATATGACCTTGGTCTTCAGACTAATCGTTGATCCATATTGCTTTGCTGTTTCTGAGAAATGGTTTCTAATCATCTGCATGTATTTCTGTATGAGCATTTCCAGAGCGCAATCATTGGCACATGGGAGCTTCTGTATGATTTATTGAAAGACCTTCGAAAATGCTCTCAGTCTGTTGAATTGAAATAATTTCCCAGAGGAGCGGAATCATATTCTGACACCACGCCTTCACGGTCCTTGTTGCATCCTCGAGCATGGCTGTGCAGAAAAATTTTCATGGTACACAGCCTTGCTTTCTTTTGTTGGTGATTAGGAAAGGCTATGACAAGGCTAGTCATATCATTGTACAGTGAATATTTTTTAATAGTTTTCAGAGTCCAAATCATCATTAGAGAAGCAGCATGGCTCAGTTGGGAGTCAGAGATCATGGGTTCTAATCCCGGCTCTGCCACTTGTCAGCTGTGTGACTTTGGGCAAGTCACTTAACTTCTCTGGGCCTCAGTTACCTCATCTGTAAAATGGGGATTAAGACTGTGAGCCCCATGTGGGACAACCTGATCACTTTGTATCCCCCCCAAGTGCTTAGAAAAGTGCTTGGCACATAGTAAACACTCAACAGATGCCATTATTATTATGATGATGATTATCATAATTATCATTACCTTTATCTTCTTTTCTCCTCCTCCTCCTCCTTCCCCTTCCTACTTCCCCTGTTCCTGTTCCTCCTCCTCCTTTTCCTTCCCCTTTCCTCTTCCTCCTCCTCCTTTTCCTTACCCTTCTTCTCCTCTTCTTTCTCCTTCTCCTCCTTCTTCTTCTTTTCCTTCTTCTGCTTACTATATGTCAAGCATTGTTCTAAATGGTGGGATAGATACAAGTTAATCAGGTTGGACATGGATCCTGTCCCACGTGGGTATCACAGGTATTTAATCCCCATTTTACAGTTGAGGAAACTGAGGTACAGAGAAGTTGTGACTTGCCTAATGTAGCAGGGAAGCTAGACACTAAAATCATTTACACAGAGGAGGAGGAAAGAAAGGGGGATTGCATACGTGAGTATACATGTGTACATACGATGGAAAAAGGTAAGTCAGTATGTTCAGAAATGGTACAGATGGTTGTGAGTATGTGTGTAGTTGACACAGCAGTGGGGAGGTGGTAGTTCAGGGAACATACAATCTGAGGAGAAGGGAAATGAATTAAGGAAGGAGTCCTACATAGTTACTGATATTCCTCAGTAGTCAATCAATCAGTTGTATTTATTGAGCTCTTACTGTGTACAGAGCACTATGCTAAGTGCTTGGGAGAATACAATATAAGAGAATCAATAGACACAGTCCCTGCCCACAGTGAGTTTACAGTCTGGAGGGGGAAGTGGTAGCAGTCTGTCCAAGAGGACTCTAACTAGGATCTTGCCAGAGCATTGAAATCCAATGATAGCCTCTATTCCTCTCTCTCCCTTTCTTGTTGAAAATGGTGAAAATGATAGCATCTTTGAGATCTCCCATGTTCCATTTGTTGATGAAGAGCCACTGCAGATGACTCAGCAGCATAATCCCTATCCATAACTGCTAGGGTAATAACGATGATGATGCCCATAATTATAGTAACAATAATAATACTAATGATTGCGGTATTTACGCACTTATTATGTGACAAGCATTGTATTAAGCACTGGGGTAGATATAAGATAATCAGGTCAGACATAGTGCCTGTCCCAAATGGGACTCATAGCCTTGTCTTATCTTATGCCTTCGAGTCGTTTCCGACCACCTAGCGACAGTCGTTTCCGACCACCTAGTGACAGTCGTTTCCGACCACCTAGTGACACCACAGATACGTCTCCCTGAACACCCTGCTCTCCATCTGCAATTGTTCTGGTAGTGGACCATGGAGTTTTCTTAGTAAAAATACAGAAGTGGTTCACCATTGCCTTCTTCCACGCAGTAAACTTGAGTCTCTGCCCTCGACTCGCTCCCATGCCGCTGCTACCCAGAACAGGTGAATTTTGACTTGTAGCAGATTGCCTTCCACTCGCTAGCCACTGGCCAAGCTAGGAATGGAATGGGTATGCCTCTGCCTGACTCTCCCTCCCGTAGCCAAGACTGGCAGAGTACTGGAAACTCTCCAGGTGTGACCCTGAGAGGGGCTTATAGCCTTAAGGGGCGGGGGAGACAGGTAACTCTGAACTGGTATAACGTGATCTGGGAGCTTTGCCTTTCTTCATCAGTGATTGCAATAATGACTTCATTAAGGGTGGGCTGGAAGAAATGGGAATTAAAATCTGTGAAATGGGGATTAAAACTGTGCACCCCACGTGGGACATGGACTGTGTCAAACCTGATTAGCTTGTAATAATAATAATAATAATAATAATAATAATAATGATGGCATTTATTAAGCGCTTACTATGTGCAAAGCACTGTTCTAAGCACTGGGAGGGATACAAGGTGATCAGGTTGTCCCACGTGGGGCTCACAGTCTTAATCTCCATTTTACAGATGAGGTAACTGAGGCTTAGAGAAGTTAAGTGACTTGCCTAAGGTCACACAGCAGACATGTGGTGGAGCCAGAATTTGAACCCATGACCGCTGACTCCAAAGCCTGTGCTATTTCCACTGAGCCATGCACCTACCCCAGAGCCTAGCATATAGTAAATACTTAGCAAATGTTGTTAAAAAACAACAACAAAAAACCCCTCCCTTGCTGCAGCATGTATGTCGTCTCATTCTGCATCCTTGGAGTTCAAAGCCACACAGTGAGATCCTGCACCTGTTTTGTGTTTAATATATGTCTTGTTACTAACTCAGTGCGATGGAGTTTATGTCTTTAGTTACTTTAGGTTGTCAATTATGCTCAAAACCAGTTAAATGATGCAGGCTAGCTCTTTAATTATCACCAATATGAGCGTGCAGCACATATACGTTGAACACATCATCCAAAAATGTTATTGTCATCACTGTGCAGAGAAAGCAGATTATTAGTAACTAGTTATTTGAATACAATCAGGTGTATGGAATAAGACAAAGTGGTGACAGTCTGTAAGCAAGAACCTTTTAAATTCTGCTTGGGTGGCAGAATTGATTAATCTTGTCTCTTTGCCTAGTCTAAGTATCTCAAAATTGGTTTATTAAGCCTAATCATGCACTCATAAGTTAGATTTTTCCAGTTAGATAAATGAAGGCACTGAAAGGTTTGATGCTTTATCAAAATCCCAGGACAAGTCACTGACAGAGCCAAGTAATGGATCCCAGAAGTTCTGATTTCTAATTCTATTACACTAAGCAAAATTTCTAAGTAAAATTGAACCCTTCAGTTGGTGGTATGCATTGGATTGTGATTTGTTTTTAATGGAAGAGTAAATTTTTTTCAAATTAACCGTGAAAGAGCTAAAGTGGAAAGGCAGAAAATCTGAAAACCATAACGATTTTGGGTGATTTTGTGAAAGCCAGATATTTCCCTAGATTTAGCTCAATTCAGTTGTTGTGTACCACTTCAGCTGAGGGAGTGCAAGTGTTTTATTATTATTATTATTGATAATCACATTTATTGAGCACTTACTGTGTTCAGAGCACTGTACGGAGCTCTTGGGAGAGTACAATATAACATCAGACACATTCCCTGCCCATAATGAGCTCACAGTTTAGAGGGGGAGACAGACATGAATATAAATGAAAAGACAAATAAATAAATAAATAACAGATATGCAGAATGTGTTTTTGTTCCTAAATCCTATTCTCAAGAATTTCTAATTTAGTTAGGAAAAGTAGTATTTGGCTAGAAATTGGCCATTCATTATTTCACCTGAGCAGCAATTCTTACAAAAATGTGTTAAGTTTTCTACGTTGCACCTGTGTTTTGAACAGAATTGATTCTTAACTCCACTGGAGTGATTAAAAAGAAAAAAAACCAGAAACCCTCAAAATGGCTAAAGTGTAAAAGATGTAGAGATATACCTAAACTTTTTGATTAAGCAAAGATGGAAAGGAAGCTGTCAATTTTGTGAACAGGGCCAGACTGAATAATAGTAATATAGTATTTAAGTGCTTACTATATGTCAAGCACTATTCTAAGCACTGAGGTAGATACAAGGCAGTCAGGTTGGACACAGTCCTTGTCCCACATGGGGCTCACAGTCTTAATCTCCATTTTACAAATGAGGTAACTGAGGCACAGAGAAGTGAAGTGACTTACCCAAGGTCACACAGCAGACAAGTGGCAGAGCTGGGATTAGAATTCAGGTCCCTCTGACTCCCAAGCCTGTGCTCTTGCCACTAGAGGCCAGATTTGGGGCCTCAGGGATATATATTTTGAACCACTGCCACTTCAGGGGGCAATTGTCGTCTCCTGACCCTACCAACATGTCTGCAGCTTGGGCCATTGAGAATAGAGTGTTCAAATGAGGCCTTCTCAAGGTGGTTGATGCACAAGTGCTACGTCAGAGGGGACGGCACTGGAGTTGACCTGAAGTCCTGCCTTCCCGACTCTTCTACTCCTTCTGAATATATGCATACACAGATACCACTTTAAATTTCTCCACTCTGTGAAGGAGAGAGTTATCTGCTAGAGGAGCAGAGAAGGAAAGGTCTATGTGGGGCTGTGCTCTTGGAGCTCAGCTCTGTCTTCTAAGTGTTGCCTTGGCGTGGCCCTGGGCTCTGCCTTTACCGCCACCCCTCACCCCCTTCTCCCTCTTCCACACACACTGTCCATCCGTGCAGAGCACAGCCTCAGGGATGAGGCAGCCTGAACTAGGCAGTCTGATGTCTGGCTGAGTCCAAGTGTGGCGGATTCTTAAAAGGAAAACCATCCTTTTAAGGGGCTCAGCTCCAGCAGTGGGTAGGCTGGAAATGGGTAGTCTGAGAGAGGAACCTGAATGTCCTGAAGCCAGCAGATGAAGTATGGCTGGGGATTCCTCTCTGCCCCTTCGGCCGACCTCGTCCACCTCAAGTTTATCCTTGCGTTCTTTAGCTCTGCCTTCTCTGCCTGGCAAAATTATTTCTCCATCCTTACTGAAACCTATGCCCATTGCCCTCGCTAGTTCTTCTAGAAGTTTAACTCCCTTTTTAAGCCCCCTGTCCCGCTGCCTCCCCCATCTCTTGCCCCTAATGATCTGGCTACCTAGTTTATTGAGAAAATAGAAATGATCAGGTGTGATCTCCCTAAAATCTTGGGTGCTCCTCTCCAGTCTCTCCCTCCTCCTGCCCCTTCTTCAACTCTCCCATCTCTCCCAGCAGTATCTCAAGAGGCGATCTCCTGCCTTCTCTCAAAATCCACCCCCTCCACCTGAGCATCCCCCCCATCCCTTCGCACCTTACCAAAGCACTTGCTCCCCTCCCTTCTTCCCTCCTTGACCGCCATCTTCAACTGTTCACTCTCCAGTGGCTTCTTCGCTACTGCTTTCAAACACACTCATGTCTCCCCTATCCTAAAAAAACCCTCCCTTGACCCCATGGCTCCATCCAGTTATCACCCCATCTCCCCCCTACCATTCCTCTCCAAACTCCTTGAGCAAGTTGTCTACACCTGCTGTCTCAAGTTCCTCTCCTCCAATTCTCTCCTTGGGCAGGGATTGTGTCATATTGTTATATTGTACCCTCCCAAGTGCTTATTACAGTGCTCTGCACACAGTAAGCACTCAATAAATACAATTGACAGACTGACTGGCCATGTCAAATAGACCTTTAGGCATTCCATTCGTAGGTTTAAATATTTTGAATTATTTTAGAATCTGTTTTGGAGGAGACAACGTGGGTGCCATCTTTCTTTTCTTTCTGAATCAATCTATCAACATTATTGAGTGTCTACTGCACACAGAGCAATGTAATAAGCAGTTCTGAGAGTACAATAGAATTAGTAGACATGATCCTTGCCCACCTGGAGTTTACCATATAGCAGAAGAGCTAGATTACAAATCCAAGAGTTCGCTACTTTGCCAAACTGGCCAAGGAAAGCTGTTCCTGGCTGCAATTGGGAAGAAAGGAACTAAATTCAACTTCAAAGTTCCTATAAAACTCATTAGAAAGTCCCTCTATCTGAAATGTTCTCTCAATATATCTCTCCCATCACTGAGAGATATCCCCAATGTCTTATCTCTCAATAAAAGAAAAATGTAATAAAATCTTGAGCTGTAAGCATCATGAAGGCATATAAACCTGAACACATTCTATTCTTGTTTAAACAATAGAATGGCAGTGGTTTGTTATTGGCGAGCATTTTGGAGTGTTCCACAGATGCATTGTGCACTTCTCACTTAATTAAGGCAGGCACAGCATATAGAAAGGGCTTGGGGAGGCTCATCGTTCTACCTCCACCCATGTCCTGCTTCTGGTCTCTCTTCTTTCTTTCTTTCTCTCCCTCCCCCATTTCCCCCCGCTCAGCCCCTGCACCTGTTCCTGTGTCCTGGGAGGCTGGAAATGGATAGAGAGGAAGGGATGCTCTTGTGTCCCCTCTTTCAGGCTCAGAACAAGCTCTTGAGGAGAGAGTCCCTTGGCTGGCTGCCTCTCTCCACTCACCAGTTCTGATTCTTTCATCCCTGTATCTCTGGCTGTTGTATGGAACTGGACTGCCATTATGGATGCCACATTGTGCGTCTGGAGGTCTTCATCTTTCCTGTGATTATTTTCATACTGCTCCCTGGAAGCTGAAACTCTGTGCTCCCATGCTCTCATAATGAAAAATTAGTATCTATAATAACCAGTAAGGTCTGATTTGGCTTTAGCTAAAACTCACCATTACTGGGCAGCAGCAGCACGGGAGAGAGTCAAGGGTGGAGACTCAGGTTTATTGCAAAGAAGGAGGCAATGGCAAACCACTTCCATATTTTACCAAGAAAACTCTATGGATCCACTACCAGAATCATTGCAGATGGGGGTGGACATTCTGGGAGAGATGTGTCCATGGTGTCGCTATGGATTGGAGACGACTTGATGGCATAACGCAAGAACTACCCTGGCGACTGTCATAGTCGCCCGGATAGTTCTGGCTAAAGACGTGACATTAACTAACCTTCGGTTTCTCTGATACAGCCCTCTCCTGGTTCTCTATTAGCCTTAAAACTCTATCAGCTATCTCTCCTACCACCCACTACTGATCTTTATTCTTCTTCCACTACATCCTAGCTTACACATTTCACTCCTCTCAAGCCAACTACTCACTGTGTCTCATTCTCATCTCTCCCTCCATCCACCTCTTTCCCACACCCTCCCCTCTATTTGGAACTCCCTCCCTCTTCACATCTGGGGGATCACTTCTCTCCCCATCTTCGAGGCCTTTCTCAAATCACATCTTCTCCAGGAGGCCTTCCTTGCTTAATCTCTCATCTCCCAACTCTAAGCCCCCACCCACCCAAAGGCATCTCCCAACTCTAAGCCCCCACCCACCCAAAGGCCATTTCTACACTTCCACATCACCTAAGCACCTGGGGACTCACAGTCCCTCTGCACATATTATATACTTAGACTCTATAGCTTCCCCTTACCTGTAAATTATTTTAACATGCGTCTCCACCCACTAGGTTGTAAGATCACTAAGGGCAGGGATCTTGTCTAACAACTCCATTGGACTCTCTCTGAAGTTCTGTACGGTGCTCTGCCCAGAGCAAGTGCTCAATAAATACCATAGACCATTCGATCCGTTGTAACGTTTCCCTAATATCCCGAGCCTACGAGCCTCCGTCCGCTTTGACTTTTCTCTGCTACCCCCCCGACCAAAACTTACTGGTTTGATCAACTTTCTAACCCTTCAATCCCCTTTCCTTCCCCTAATGCTAGTATAAACAGGATAAAAATTAATTTTCTTTCCCCAGATTAATAGGAAGAGCAAACTATCATATCTCCTTTAAGAGGCCTCCCCTGACTAAGCCCTCATTTCCCCTACCCACCCTCTTCTCTGCATCACCTGTGCACTTGGCTATCTACCCCTTAAGCATTTTGATATGCACCCCAACCCCACAGCATTCGTTTGCATCTCCTTATACTCTACTATTTCCACTATCTGTACTTGACTTCAGTGTCTGCCTCCTCCACTAGACTGTGAGCTCCTTGTGGTCAGGGAACTCTATTGTATTGTACCACCTCTACCAACTCTATTGTATTGTATCCTGGCAAGTGCTTAGTACCGCGCTCTGCACACAGTAAATACTAATTCCGGCTCTGCCACTTGTCTGCTGTGTGAACTTGAGCTAGTCACTTCACTTCTCTGTGGCTCAGTTACCTCATCTGTAAAATGGGAATTAATAATAATAATGATGATGATGGCATTTGTTAAGCGCTTACTATGTGCAGAACGTTGTTCTAAGTGTTGGGGAGGATACAAGGTGATCAGGTTGTCCCACGTGAGGCTCACACTTTTATTCCCCATTTTACAGATGAGGTAACTGAGGCACAGAGAAGTTAAGTGACTTGCCTAAAGTCACACAGCTGACAAGCAGTGGAGCCGGGATTTGAATTCATGACCTCTGACTCCCAAGCCCATGCTCTTTCCACTGTGAGCCCTATGTAGGACAGGGACTGTGTCCAACACGATTTGCTTGTTTCCACCCCAGCACTTACTACAGTGTCTGGCACACAGTAAGTGCTTAACAAATACCACATTTATTATTATTATTACTTAATAATTATCATTGATTGATTAATTGATCTGTTCTGTCCCAGAAACTAGATAAATACAGTTGCCAGTTGGGAGGAAGCGAGAGGCACTGGGATCAACATTTCCAGGTGTAAAATGTTTCTGGGTTTATCTGCTTGTTTCTTTAAAATCGAGTCAGTTGACAGGAAGTTTTTCTTTCTTAGCCACAAAATAGCATTGTGTTTTCACTCTGTCCCAAGCATACTCTGTGAAAGAAATTTTATAGTGGAAAAATTCTAGAGGGAAAACTTTTCTTAGAGCAAATCCAACCTTTGGTTCCAAATTATTGTTAGTGGGCTTCAAGCTATACAAACAATTGTTTGTGGCTCCTGATCCTCCCACCCTTCCATCTCCACATTTTTCTGATGGACAAAAAGCATTTCTGGCTTTTCCAGGCCCTAGCCCGAATCCCTCGAGGTGGTATCGGGTGGGAGGGTGGTTACTGTCCAAACAGGGCAGTAGTTGAGGAGGGAGGCAGCAGGAGAGCAGCCAGAACCTCTCAGTAACAGATGTCAAAGGGTGAGGCTCCTTGGTTAATCAGGGGACAACCCCAGGCATGTAACCCTACAGAAAAAAAGCCCTAGTTGTATGACCTCAATCTAATACCTTTAGTCCTTCCATCCTGAATTGTGATTAAAAACATCCAAGTAACAAAGGGCCCCATCATTAGCTGACTAATGAGGCAAGACTGCAGATTCAGCCTTTCTTTCAAACTGTGGTTATTTTTTGGCCTCTGCAGATTTGGCCAACATGGCTTTCTTATGCAAACGACAGGACTTGATCTCTGACCAAAGAACTGCATTTCAGATGCTCTCTTCCCCTGCCATTAAAAGTCTTGGGGAGGAAAGTTCGTATTACAGCGTTTCACCCATCAATTTAATGGACCTTCCCACTCCCAATATTTTCCCTGATTATTCAATCGCTAGTGTTTATCGAGCATCTGCTGTGTGCAGAGAACTCTAAGAAGCATTTGGGAGAGTCTAGTAGAGTTAGTAGACATAATTTCTGCCTTCAAAGGGTATGCAGTCTATTTTCTCTTCCCCATCCCCATCTTCCTAACTCCATTTGATCTCACTCAGACCTGGGCATGCCCCCCCCCCCCCCCAACTCTCTCTCTCTCTTTCTGTGCGTGTGTGTGTGTGTGTGTGTGTGTGTGTGTGTGTGTGTGTGCGCGCGCGCGTGTCTGCGTGTGTGTGGTGGAGGTTGGGTCAGATGGAGGGGGAGGGAGGAAAGTCAAACAACTTATCCGTCTAACTACAAAACTACTTTTGTAGTATTTTAAAATATAAAGTCTTTTGGGGTGTTATGGAAGAGGACACACACTGGAGGATAGAAGGGGAGGATGTGGGTCATTCTGGGGATTAACCCAACTGGGATAACCTGTGAGAATAACCCAACTGGGATAACCTGCTGAGACTTCATTATTCATTCAAAGTTTTAATAATACATTATTTGAATTGAAAATTGGATTTCACCTACTTTTTGTATTTGGGAAAGTTGTGGGAAAGGAAACATGGTTGCCTCTGGCCTTCTGTGGATCTGGGCCATTTTGGAGCAGTCTCTCACAATGAGGGGCAGAGCTCATGGAGAGGGGTTGGAGGTGAAAACCCCGGTGGAGACATATTAATGAAGTTGATTATTTTAATCCATGCATAAAATCACTGCATTAAATAATTAAAATCATGTAGGATTCACTTCAGGGAGTGACATGGCAGTGTTTGCAAGTCATTAGCAATTGGCTGATTATGAACCTTAAAGTGGGATTTGTCTGGAATAGAGCCTTGTGGCTGTAAGACTTTTTTTTATCTCATCTCCCTGCTCAGTATTTCCTTACCTATTGTCAATTAATCCACTGTCAATTAATCTCTGCTACTTGCTGACAAAGTCTCTGAGGCAACAATTCAACAAGGCATCTGGATCCTGGTGGGAAAAGAGTTTAGGGGGACCCAGGGGCTAGAGAATTAAGGCCCATTGGAAGCCGTTTTAGTATTAGACTTCCTCAGTGGGATTGGGTGGAAGTGCTGGGGCTGGAGGGAGAAGGAAGGCAGCTAAAAGTTGGGGGAGGGGGGGCTGTGGCGCAGAGAGGGGAAGGGGAATAGAAAGGGGCAAATGGGGAGATTTTACTATATAATCAGAGGCCAGATTATGTAGTATTAAATTAGCAATTGGGCAGTACATTTGATAAAGAGCAATGGAATTAATAACGATAGAACAAACAATAAAATGATTGTTAAACTTTTGCAAATAATAATAACCCTGGGTGTTAAGCACTAATGCTTAACCAAGCATTTCTGCTATCACTGGTGTCCACTACACTTCTTACTTTAGGATTATCTCTGTATTTAATTATTGTGATGCTTATACCTTTTCCAGATCTTTAATGAAATCTTTAAATAAGAACAGACTTAATTCTGATCCCAGCAGCATTCCACCCTCCCTCCTCTTCCAATTTCATCTTTATCACAGATTCATAGGGCTGGAAGAGACCTCCAAAAGTCCCATAGTCCAACACCCTGCCTCCAGGCAGAACTACACCTAAAAGGATAGGTAGACATCTATCCCATTCCTGGAATTCTCCCAGGAATAAGATACAGTGACAATTTTGATGGGCAACATTTACCAGAGTGTACCCTGGCAGAAGGTGGCAACAGAAAAGGATAAGTTCTAGGGGTACCAACTTTTTATTTTGAGCTTGGGGACAAATTTGGGGACTGGCCTTGGGGGTGTTTCTTCAGGGCTGCAGGGAAGGAAGATTCGAGAAGCAGGAAAGGAGGAGGAACTGGGAAGAAGAGGTGGAGATAAGAAAAAAGAATGGGGAGGGAAGAGGAGAGGAGATTGTAGGTGTTAGAATATAACCAATGGGGTGGGGTGGGGGGGATCGAACCTTAAAAAGGAGTTACTGAAAATTTCCCAGGTGTGGATTTCTGCACAGTGGTTATCTGTGTTTAGGTGACTTTCCTCTTTACATTTTCATTTTTCTCTGTACTTGGATGACACAGGAAAGTGAAAATAGGTACTGTAGTTGTATAACATGTTCTAGAAAATGATATCACCAAGCATAATAGAAATGGTGATTAGGTCATAAACGATTCAATTCTATCAGCTCAATCCTTCCCTCAGGACCTAAGAGTGTGTGAGCAATGTGCTTTTCTGGGCACAGAGGAGTGAAAAATGCTTCTTCCCCTCCAGCCCTTCCATTTTCCCTAGGTTATTTCCCTTGGCCAGGAGTGCACCTGAACGATTGGGTGAATTGCTCCCCAGCCACTAGCTAGCTGTATGTCTGTTAGCTAAAGAGAATTATTATGCGGCTTCTGTAACATAGCCTCTTCCTTGCCAGGAAGAGGCGTGGTTGCTACTGGGTAAGTAGCAGAATTACCACTCATGTGTAGCCACCCTCCCCTCCCTTGACACTCCCCCTTTCAGTGTGTGCAGCCACAGCAATGCAAGAATGCAGTGGAGCAGAGTTTTCTGGCAGAGCTAGTGCATAAGGGGGCGGGTATATTCTCCGTGTCCTGTGGACAACCCAAGCGGGATGCTGAGGACATCTCTCGGAAGATTCATGGTGGATTTCTTTCCTTTTTGCAGAGGAGGGAATTGGACAGAAGACACGATTTTCAATAAGAGTTGGCAACAAGCATTTAATGAAACGGAGCATGCGTGTATTGCTTTGGAGACAGGTGAATTTCTCTCTGGTGAGACTCTCCAATACTCAGTCAGAGGAAGCTAGGGCTAGGCTGGAACAGAAATTCTGGAAGCAATTAGAAATTGCAAAAATAAGAGACACGGTTCTTAGCATTCATGGACATTCTTATTGATTAGAGGCATAAACATGTTTTTCCTCCTGATCTGACAGCCTGAGTGGAATGAAGTGACGTGTTCATGTGCTCATGACAAAGTGCCCAAGCCCCTTAAATGCTTTCTTTTGAGCAACTCAGAGCATGAGTATGGGTTCGGTTCTGATACTGCAACAGTAACTTCCCAGGAATTCCTGGAATTTTATAAACCTCGTCTTGTTAGCCATCACAGTGAAGTGAGGTTGGTGGCAAGAATGTGCTCCTTTTAATGAATGGAATGCATGGGCAGAGTACGCAGCTTGCCAAGGGTTACAGAAAAAAAAACTGGTGTGCTTGGGCAAACCAGGAAAAGAACCCACGTTTTCTGACACCCAGCCAACTACTTAGAATATCAGATCACACTGTCCCTAATGAGCCTTATAATTTTTAATTCCTGGGTGTATCAGTGCTTACTCCAGGCTTTTCAGCATGATATATTCTAAATCTCCAAATCAATCATTTTGTCATCTTATCTTAAGGAACCCCACAGGCTCACATTGCAGATGGAACCCAGAGCTTTGGTTTGAACAAGAAAGTTGTGATACAAGCCATAAAAGTCAATACTTTGGAAAAGTTTGAGGTAACATTAAGGCCTAGATGCTTCTCTTGGTAAGAAAAAATGCAGAGGTAGAATATTTCAGTTGAACTGTGTGGCTGGTATAGTGAACCATAATTTATTTTTTCTCAAATGCAGAGCTCTTTTTTTGATTTTTTTCCTGATTTTGGTTCTTTCCTGGGTTTGCTTACCAGCTCTCCTGAATCACAGGCAATGTTTATCCCTTCACCGTGGGGTTGATGAAATTGTTTATTTTTAAGTAAACTGCATTTATGTACAGAATGTAAGTTATATCAGGTGTCCAAGAAGCTCCTGTGGATATTAGAGAGATTCAGTTTATGAGTAGATTTAAATGGCCTTAAGTACAGGTTGCTGGATGTAGCAACACTAGTAAAAAACTCCAATATTTTCCTTGAAATGATCAAACTATGGGGTCCAAGATGGGGGTGTGATTTTTATAACAAGCATTTGATTGGCTTATAAATTTGTCTGAGAATCCTATCAGTTGATGATGATGATGATGAGCGCTTGCTATGTGCCAGGCACTGTACTATGCTCTGGGGTGGATAGACTGTAAGCCCTTTCTAGACTGTAGCTCATTGTGGGCAGGGAATGTGTCTGTTTACTGTTGTACTCTCCCAAGCGCTTAGTACAGTGCTCTGCACACAGTATGCGCTCAATAAATTCGATTGAATGAATGAGTGAATAAATACAAGCAAATGGAGTTGGACCCAGTCTCTGTCCCATGTGGGGCTCACAGTCGCAATCCCCATTTTACAGATGAGGTAACTGCGGCCCAGAGAAATGAAGTGACTTGCCCAAGGTCACACAACAGACAACCAATCCTGAGGTGAAGGGGTTGAACTACAGCCCAACATGGCTCTGTCTCTTCTATAATTGACACCTATCTGTCAGTCATATGGCACAATCCAATGCCAGCCTAGGGCTTGCCCCATGTGCACATCCGCCATGGTGGTGGCAGTAGTGGCTCTCCGTGTCCCGTCATAAGTGTCCTGGCTCCCACGCCTCCGACAGAGGCCTCTCTATCCCCATCAGTCAGTGGCTGTGCTTCCCCAAGGAGCCAGGACTGAGTCCTTTTGGTTTATCCTTCACCTTCTCTCTGTTCCCAGTGGCTCTGGAAGTCTAGACAGGGAGATTGGAAACAGGGCTCTGAAGGTCAGGTGATTTTGTAATTTAAATTATGCAGACAGCTGACCAGGAGGTACTATAACCCGCTCCCTTATGGGGTCATCTTGAAGGAGTTTGCCTGAGAGCACAGGCGTGGGAGTCAGAAGGATCTAAATTCTAATCCCGGCTCCAACACTTGTCTGCGGTATGACCTTGAGCAAGTCACTCAACTTCTCTGTTCACCCTCTTATTTCTCCTGTTCTACTGTTCACCCTCCTATTTAGATTGTGAACCCCAGGGACTGTGTCCAACACGATTATCTTGTATCTACCCCAGTGCTTAGAACAGTGCCTGGCACATAGTAAGCACTTGACAAATATCACAACTATTATCATTACATTTCATAGCACAAAAGACACAAATCGTTATGGAACCAAATAACAGTTAGTTGCTCACACATGTTCTCATAACACGATTTGGATGCAGCACTGGTGGAAGAATTAGGAAACATTTTCCCAAAACGTGAGTCTGTTTGTTTATAACATGATCCAGAGGTTGGCAGAAGTAGTTTTGGTATAGGAACGAATGAAAGAATGGGTGATCTTGGCATCAGTGAAGGATTTATCCTGCCACCCTTCCCAGGTTTTTATTTTTAAAGGAATTTGTTAAGTGCTTGCTTATGTGCCAGACACTTTACTAAGCACTGGGGTAGATACAAGATAATTGAGTTGGACACAGTCCATGTCCTGTGTAGGGTTTACAGTCTTAATCCCCATTTTACAGATGAGGTATTCAATACAGTAAAGTTACAAAGTGTGGCAAAAGAGAAGCAGCATAGCCTAGTAGAAGGAGCACAGGCCTTTGAGTCAGAGGACCTGGTTTCTAATTCCAGCTCCTCTACTTGCCTGCTGGGTGACCTTGGGCAAGTCACTGAATTTTTCTGTTTCCTCATCTGTAAAATGGGGTTTCAGTACCTGTTCTCCCTCCTACTTACACTGTTAAGTATACATGTGGGACAGGGACTGTGTCCTACATGATTATCTTCTGCCCTTCAGCTTAGTACAGTGCTTGGCACATAGTAAATCTTTAACAAATACTACAGTTATTATTAAGGGTAAAGCACTCGGCTAGTGGGAGACCTAAAAATGATATAGGAATTTGTACCACAAAATATCAGTCGTGATGGTATCTTCAAGCTATCTTCCCTCTAATCCCTTAATTCCCATTGAAACAATAGGTAATATGATGCTCTTTTCCCATAACACCAGGTTCTTCAAGAATACGACTCCCACATTATAGCAGAAATGACTGTACTTTAAAGCAGCTTTTACACCACTCTTTATTTTTAGTGCACAAGAAGCATAATTTTGCTTCTTTACGCAAAATTAGCTGAAAAAAAATGTAAATGTTCCTGCAGGAGTTATGAACTAGTACATGAGTTCCTTTTGTAAAATCCCAGAGTTGGTGAATTACTCTTTTTTTTAATGGTATTAAGCACTTACTATGTGTCAGGCATTTTGCTAAGCACTGAGGTAGACACAAGACAATTGGGTTGAATGCAGTCCATGTCCCACGTAGGGTTCACAGTCTTAATCCCCATTTTACAGATGAGGTAACTGAAGCACAGAGAAATTAAGTGACTTGCCCAAAGTCACACAGCAGGCATGTGGCAGAGCTGGGACTAGAACCCAGGTCCTCTGACTCTTAGGCCCATGCTCTTTCCATTAGGCCACATTGTCTACTCTGGTCTTCCAGTCCGTATGATCAGTGGAGGGGCAAGTTAGGACTAGAAAAGCTTTCTTGGCTCTTTTGGGTCACCAAGAAGTCATCTAGCAAATTATTACTCCAGTGTGGAAGCCTGGAAGTAACTTTTGTGGATTTGTGGTTGGATTAGAACTGTGCACTTTGTAAGGAAAAGCAGCATGGGCTAGTGAATAATCACAGGACTGGGAGTCAGAGGATCTGGATTCTAACCCCAGCTCCACCTCCTGCCTGCTGAATAACCTTCAATACCTTTTCCTCCTTTCCCTTAGGCTGTGAGCCCCATGTGGGACAGGGACTGTGTCCAACCTGATTATCTTGTGATCTACCCCAGGTCTTAGTGCAGCGCTTGGCACATGGTAAGTGCTTAACAAGTACCACAATTATTATTTTTAGACCTACAGAGAGCTTGATTAAGATGATCAAGATAATCAAGATAACTTGATTAAGCCCTCCTTTCCTTTTCTCCCACTTCCTTCTGCATCGCCCTGACTTGGTCCCTTTATTCCTCCCCGCCTTCACCCCCACAGCACTTATGCATGTATCTGTAATTTATTTATTTATTTTAATAGTTGATTCCCCCACTAGACTGTAAGCTTGCTGTGGGCAGGGAATGTGTCTGTTGTGTTGTGCTCTCCCAAGCGCTTAGTGCAGTGGTCCACACATGGTAAGTGCTCAATCAGTATGATTGAATGAATGAATAAATGATTGAACTTGCCCGAGGTCACACAGCCGACAAATGGCAATGCTAGGATTAGAACCCAGATCCTCCAATTCCCTTACCTCTTTCCATCTGCCATGCTGCTCCCTGAGAGCCATTTTCTAAATAATTTTGCTAGACTTCTCCACTGAGCTCCAGTGTAAACCTTGTTTACCAGAATTTTCAAATGAGTGACTGTGAAGTTATGGTGTATTTCTATGTTCTCCAGGCTCCTAGCGTCCAGCCTTATTTTTTTTTGAGAGGCCTGTCTCAAAGGCCCAAGAAATAAGCAATAAGCCCACTGTGGGCTACCTACTGTGCAACCCGGAGGCGGTGTAAGGGAAATGGGGAGTAGGAAGTGAGGTGTGGAGGATGATTTACCCAGTTTAGCCTGTGAGGAAGAGCAATGGGGGTTGGGGAGCTCGTTGGCCAGGTGACAAGTAACAGCTTCCTTACTGGTGAGCAGTAATTGTGGCAGGGAGAAGGCACTCTCTTATTTCACCCTGCTGTAGTTCTCCATGGGTAAATCACTAATAGACTCATGGTCTCTCTCCTCTCTCCATTGAGTAACTGTGCGACTTTATGAGCACAATTATGAGGGCCATGCTGCCACTCCAGATGGTAATTAATTTATGGTCAGAACAGGAAGCCAAGGGGGCTCCCGTTGCTCACTGGCTGTATGTGAAAGTATTGGCCCCTAGCCAGTCAGCCACCCAGCAGTTTCTGTTGAATGTCTGCAGGCTGCTGAGCCCTGTACTAAGTAATGGGCAGAATTACAAAGGAAGAAGACAAGGTCCCCGCCCTGAAGGATCTCACTATTTAATGAGGAAGAAAGGACTAACTTGAATACATAAAATCCCCCAAACAAATGACAGGGGTCTATCAACCACTACCCTAGAAGACAAATGACAGAAATATATGAACATAGATTAATGAGGTATGAAGGGGCAGAGATATCTGAGAAGCCTTCCTGGAGGCGATGGATTTTGAAGCAGCATTTTGAAGGATGGAAGCAAAAGAGTTTGACCAAATAGGGATGAAGTGGGCATTCAAGATGGGAGACTAGCACATGGAGGTGTACGAGTTGGGGAGAGTTGTCTGGGTGGGAAAGTGTCCTGGTTATAGCAGAGACCACCGACAGAGGTGTAGATCTCCTGAAGTAATTGGTGCTCCACTGGATGGAAAGAGTTCATCTGTCTCCCTGAGTAAAAGTGACTTGGGCACTGGGGAGAGTCTGGCCCAATGTTTTCTACCTTTTTACCTCCCGTAACATTTGGTGTCTTGTTTAATCATACATTAGAACGACACATATCCTGCTGAATCTAAATGGCTTCATTGCTGTTTCAGAGCGCCCCCCCGCCCCCCCCAAGCAACTAGTCAGTAAGTCTCTGTAATACCCAGTCATTCCAGAGAAAGTCAATACATGTGCACTAATTAGATCAATGCAAGAGGCTCTCACATATTCCATAGCCCTTTGTGAAACGAGATGATTTTCTTCTCAATCGATCTGCTGAGTAGTACATAAACTACGTGTTCGTAAGCTTTCTTGGGAACATTCTATTAACAATGCAAATGGTTCCTTGGGCACCTAGCAGTAATAACAGCAATACTAATCATATACTTCATACATTACAGCACCTTTTGACTCAAGAATCTTGGGTTCCTTAATGCACGGAGCCAGAACCTACCCTGGGCTGCCAGAGGCCCGGAGGCCTGATGAGGAAATGCATTCACCCTTTCAGGCCCTTTCAGGCCAACTGGGGCCAGAGAGTGAATCACCGCTGCCCTGGGATTAATCAGAACCTCTCTGTTATGCTCTGCAGCCCTGCAGGACACTGAAAGAGTGAACATGCCTCTTGAAACGCAGGGTATATTAGCAGGGAGGAACTTAGGCTGGGGGAGGGTAGATCCTGCTGTTTCATTAGGCTTCCTAGTTCTCCTGATACAGGTAGGTGGTAAATTGGGTTAGTCTTGTTTTAGAAATGGAGAAATTCAGGGAAAGTGAAGACCAAAACAACCTTTTCAGCTATTAACCTAGAAGCCTTGTACACAGTTACAGAGAAATGAATTCCCTAAAATGTTTTGGGCAGAGCTTGGAAAATATGCACAGACTTCACCTGTTGGGAGGAAACGTTACTAATCAGGTTTAAATATGCCTTATTTTTCAGGCCTGCAAACCTGATTGTAAATCTATATGGCCACATTCAGACCCAGATACTACTCCTGTGGAGACATAGAGGTGGATATGGAGAAGGGATCCTGGCTCCTTATTGGGCAGGGAACGTGTCTACCAATGCTGTCGTACTGTATTCTCCCAAGAGCTTAGTGCAGAGCTCTGCACCCAGCCAGGGCTCAGTAAATACCATTGATTGATTGACTGATTGGAACTTGAGATTTAGGAAGCCTTCATGGCTATGGTGGCTGGCCACTCTGGAATACCAGACAAGGAGATGGACGTAGCAGCGTATGGGGCATTCTTGGCATGCAGCTTAAAGTGATGATGTCACAGGTGCCAATTTCTGGAAGTGTGAAATTTTGCATGATCTAGAGCATTTTGGCCCCTCTCAGGATGGCACCTGGTGAGTTTCCAGTCCTCTACCAGTCTCGGCTACGGAAGGGAGAATCGAGCAGAGGCATACCCATTCCGTTCCTAGCTTGGGCAGTGGCTAGCAAATGGAAGGCAATCTGCTACAGATCAAAACTTACCTGTGCTGGGCAGAAGTGGCCCGGGAGAGAGTCGAGGGTGGGGACTTAGGTTTACTGAGCGGAAGAAGGCAGTGACAGTGGCAGTGTAGGGAGAGGGGGAATTGAAAGATCAGGGGGAGAGATGTTCAGTGCTTTTACAGAGAATTTTTACAAACCATTTGACTGAATCCTACCTGTAAAACCTTGCTTTCCAGTTTCCCTTCCCTCCTAATAATCCACTCACCAATGCCAACACCATTCTGCAGAACTCCTGTTCCTCTAGGAGTGCAGCAATCATCCCATTATTGACCTGGCAGTGGGTGATGGCCTCTAAATGAAACATCAATATTCACTTTCTTGTAGCGCAGTATTGATGGGTCAGATGACATTGATTTCAATGCCTTTTGATACATTCGAAAAAGTCACATCCCAGTTTATATGAGCTACAGTTACCTAATAAATCATTTGCCAGGAGAGAGATATGTTCTAAGTACTAGCCTTGCAAATAGGTTCAGGCCACAGATTTTTTAAAGGCAGGCAGTAAAATTGACTTAAATCAACAGTCTCTGCTACTTGCCCAGTACAAATCGAAAGATATGTGGGCCAGATGGAGGGAAGGTGTGTACGATGGTTCGGAGACAAAAAGCATGGCTTAGTGGATAAAGCACGGGCCTGGGAATAAGAAGACCTGGGTTCTAATCCCGGCTCTACCACTTGCCTGTTGTGTGACCTTGGACAAGTCACTTAGCTTCTCTGTGCCTCAGTTTCCTCATCTGAAAAATGGGGGTGCAGTACCTGTTCTCCCACCTACTTAGAGTGTGAGCCCTGTGTAGGGCAGGGACTATGTCTGACAATAGTAATAATGATAGTTTGTTAAGCGCTTACTATCTGCCAAGCACTGTTCTAAGCACTGGGGTAGATACAAGGTAATCAGGTTGGACCCAGTTCCTGTCCCACATAGGGCTCACAGTCTTATTACCCATTTTACAGATGAGGTAACAGCAGCCCAGAGAAGTTAAGTGACTTGCCCAAGGTCACCCAGCAGACAAATGACGGAGCTGGGATTAGAACCCATGTCCTCTGACTTGATTATCTTATATAATAGTTCTAGTGTTTAGTACAGTGCTTGACACACAGTCATTGCTTACAGAAGCAGCGTGGCTTAGTGGAAAGAGCCTGGGCTTGGGAGTCAGAGGTCTTGGGTTCTAATCCCTGCTCCGCCACTTGTCTGCTGTGTGACCTTGGGCAAGTCGCTAAACTTCTCTATGCCTCAGTTAAAAAAGTGTGAACCCCATGTAGGACAACCTGATTATCCTGTATCTACCCCAGTGCTTAGAACAGTGCTTGGCACATAGTAAATGCTTAACAAATACCATTATTATTATTATTATTATTATTATTAATAATAAATACCGCCATAGTTATTATTTGGGCTGGTAACCAATGCCACCCAAATTATCTCTGATTCTCAAGGAGTCTGCATCAGGTTTGAGGTCCACCCCAGTTTGGGCTGCTGTTCAGTGAGGCCTAAACCAGACCCCACTCTTCACCAAATGGACACCCGAACTCTCCCAAGTCCAAAGACCCACCCTGCCTCCCCAGAGTGGACAGGACTGGAATTGACCAGGGATCTGTTAATATCCTCTCCCTACCTCCCAAGAATCCCCTCTCAAGGTCGCACCAGGAGGGTTTCCAGTACTCTACCAGTCTTGGCTATGGGAGGAAGAGTCAAGCAGAGGCCTACCCATTCCATTCTTAGCTTGGCCAGGGGCTAAAGAGTGGAAGGCAATCTACTACAAGTCAAAACTCACCCATGCTGCCAGAGTGGCCTGGGACAGAGTTGAGGGTGGAGCCTCGAGTTTACTGTGAGGAAGGCAGTAATGATAAACCACTTCTGTAATTTTACAAAGAAAACTCTATGGATCCACTATTCATTCATTCATTCAATCAATCGTATTTATTGAGCACTTACTGTGTGCAGAGCACTGTACTAAGCACGTGGGAAGTACAAGTTGTACAAGTACAAGTTGGCAACATAGAGACACTACCAGAACGACTGCAGATGGAGAGCGGGGAGTTCTGGGAGAGATGTGTCCGTGGTGCCGCTATGGGTCGGAAACGACTCGACGGCATAAGACAAGACAAGACCTCCCAAGAATGGGTCGGTCCCAAGGCAAACAGCTCGATCTGGACCAGCCTTGGGCCTAGAGGGAATCTGTTGCATCTGCTTCCCTTCCTTCACTCCAGCCCTTTAGGATATTTGCAGGGGTGCTATATCCTACACTTAATGCACTGTATGCTTGGAACATTTGACCAAGATGTCAGGTGGCAGGGTCAAAAACAGGGGCAGATCCAAGGCAGAAAACATCTACCAAGGATTTTTCCTTATTTGTAAACAATGTTCCATTTGGTTATTTCAGTCACATTTGCATGCAAGTATCGGAAGCATTTTCTTCAAAAATAAAAGGCAGCTACACGCGCGCACACACACACACTCACACACATTTCTGGCACTTAAAAGTGGTATTTACATGATTGTATTTACACAGTGAGTCACACTGGCTTTTATTCTCCACAGGGCCCAAGTCCCTCCCTGGTAGTTAAGTTAAAGCACAAAAGGAGGCACATCCATCCTCTCAGAACTGTAGGATGCCATTTAATAATCCATTACTGCTACAGGATACTAAAGGTCTCCTAGTTGCCTGAAAGAGGGATTGCAGATCTCAAGCCCCATAGAATCATAGAAGAGGTTGGAATCCTAGAGCCCCAGGGCTGATGGTTGTCTATTTGTTTCTTACTACTGGGAGTAATTTGGGCATAGAGGAAAATCTGGTATAATAATGCATATGTAAATACAGTGTGCTTTTCCTTGCAAAAACAGTCCTGAAACTGGCAATTTCCATGCCCCTGTCAGGCTGGGAGGGAGGGCATTATAGGAGTGGAGCTTAATACTGTATTCCTCAGTAATGTTGGTTTTGGAAACCAAGTATTCACCCTCCACTTATTTTTTCCTTGCTGAGGTATTTGCTTTCTTGCTCTATGTGTTTTCACTTTACCTGATTATCTGGGTTACTAATGTGTGGTTGTTTTGGTGTGTCTCCTCAGTAAAACAAACAAAAACTATATAATGGGTAGCAGTGTGGCTCAGTGGAAAGAGTGTGGGCTTTGGAGTCAGAGGTCATGGGTTCAAATCCCAACTCCGCCAATTGTCAGCTGTGTGACTTTGGGCAAGTCACTCAACTTCTCTGTGCCTCAGTTCCCTCATCTGTAAAATGGGGATTAAGACTGTGAGCCCCACGTGGGACAACCTGATCACATTGTATCCCCCCCAGCACTTAGAACAGTGCTTTGCACATAGCAAGCACTTAACAAATACCATCATTATTGTTATTATTATTATCTATTAATACCAACTTTTGAGCATATATATGCATTTATATATGTATATATACTTATTATACATTTCATATTTGTTTTTACTGAAGGAAAGGCCTTGTAAATGTAGGCCAGGACTATTGTGGATGATTAAAATATGCAGATAAAATAAACATGTATAGTTTCCACTTTCTTCCCCACCAAAGATTTTGATCAGATTTGCTATAGAATCGTTAAATCAACTGCTTTGCATTTTGCATCTTTGCATTTCTCTCTCATTCTCCTGGTTCAATATGTCTAAAACTAAATTTATCATTTTCCTTCCCCAATCCTCCAACATCCTCCTTTTCTCTCAAGCCTGCAGCCTTGACAGTACCCTTAGCTGCTCCCTCTCTTTCAGTCCCCATATCCAGTTTGTTTTCAAATCATCTTAGTTCTTTCTCCACAATATTTCCAGGATCTGCACCTTGCTCTCCTTCCAAACTGCCGCCAGGCTGTTCCAAGAACTTGTCAACTTCCCATGACTACTGTGCAACGGCCTCCTTGCAGATCTCCCAGCCTCCTATCTCTCCCCTCTCCAGTTCCTACTTCATTCTGCTGCCTGTATCGTTTCTCTAAAACATTGTTTTGTTCACCTCTTTCCATTCCTCAAAAACTTCCAAAGATTGCTTATTCCTCTCTGCCTCGCGCAGAAACTCCTGACCAAATATTCAATCAGTTCTCTCCCTCCTTCTTATCCACTCTCTCCTTCCTATGCCTCAGATCTCACTTTTTGTTCCTTTAAGGCTTACTTACTACTGTACCTTGTTACCTCTCCCACCTCTGACTTCTTGCCCCACACCTTTCCCTCTGCCTTCCCTCTTCCCAATCCAACTGACCACTGCTCTCCCCATCTTCAAACCCCTTCTGCAATCACATCTCCTTCAGGATGCCTTCCTCTATTAATTTTTAATCACCCCACCTTATATCTCTTCAACTACCACTTCAGTACTATCTAAGCACTTAAGTATTCCCAACTTTCCTCAGCACTTATGAATCATCTTACACGTCCTGTTTCCTAAGTACTAATTCATGTAGATATCCCTTTTTCCTTCCTCCTGTCATTTATTCTAGTGTCCCTCTCCCTCACTTGACTGTAAGCTCCTTAAGGGCAGGGATCATGTCTACAAACTCTACTGTACCCTTCCAAGAGCTTAGTTCAGTGCTCTTCTCAAAGTGGGTGCTCAGTAAATATTCTTGATTGATCGATTGATTAGGATTTGCCAGGAGTTCAGCTGTAAGCTTCTTGTGGGTAGGGATTGACCAACTATTATACTGAACTCTCCCAAGCTATTAGTACCAGCCTTTCTTGCATGTAGTAAGTGCTCAATAAATACCATTAATAATAATAATAATAATAATGGCATTTATTAAGCGCTTACTATGTGCAAAGCACTGTTCTAAGTGCTGGGGAGGTTACAAGGTGATCAGGTTGTCCCACGGGGGGCTCATAGTCTTCATCCCCATTTTACAGATGAGGTAACTGAGTCACAGAGAAGTTGTGACTTGCCCAAAGTCACAAAGCTGACAATTGGTGGAGTTGGGATTTGAACCCATGACCTCTGACTCCAAAGCCCATGCTCTTTCCACTGAGCCACGCTGCTTCTCTATTGACTGATCATTGATCAATAGATTGGTCCTTGCCATCCATGCTAACTGTTCAACTATTTGTTTCACTGTTTTTCGGCACCCCTACCAGAGAGTGAGCAGTAGCAGTTAAAGGAGATTCATTCATTCATTCAATCGTATTTATTGAGCACTTACTGCGTGCAGAGCCCTGTACTAAGCACTTGGGAAGTACAGTTCAGCAACAAATGAAATCCAAACCAGTCATTCTTGCTGTTTGCTAGTAGATCTGGTGAAAAGGGTCTATGATGAAAGGGGAGCAAAGCTATTGGTTAATTTCAGTTCTATGTGCCCTTCATGTCCTCCATCTCCACAGAAAAGCAGAATGGTCTCTCAAGGGCTTTGAGACACAAGAAGGGACAAGAGGAACATTATGGCTTTCCATTTGGCAATTTGTTTTCTGTAGATTTTTTTTTCCTAATTTGAAAAATTCTCCCTTAGGATTTCCCTGTGGGCAGAAAAGATCCCTGTGAAGAAACTTGAAATAAAGCAAAACCCCCTCACAAAGTCCTGGTTCTGCTTCTCCTCCATGCTTGCCTTTGCCTGGGGGAGGACAAGGGCAGGTCGCCCCTCCCTGGGAGATGATTTGCACTATTTGTCTCCAACTTCTGGAGTTAGTTCTGTTGAAGGCTGGCTGGGAGGCTAACTCTCTCAGGAAATCTGGATTTCATCCTAGTTTGAAAGTGGGGAAAAAAATTGATACTGAAACAACTCATAGTGTACAGA
The DNA here is from genome assembly GCF_015852505.1 of Tachyglossus aculeatus. NCBI lineage: Eukaryota > Metazoa > Chordata > Mammalia > Monotremata > Tachyglossidae > Tachyglossus > Tachyglossus aculeatus. Next base: position 57,985,979 of record NC_052098.1, read on the forward strand.
TGTGTGGGGCTTTATATACTGTACGTTGTTTCCTGGCTGACAGAAATAAGTTTGCCAGGTGATATGGAAAATTGGTAATGAAAGCAGTATGGATGGTTATAAAACATTGTGCCTATGCAAAATATTTTTATTTAATTTTTTTTGCATAATATTTACCAGCCTCATACTGCTTTTATCCTGTAGTGGGGAAAAAAAGATGTGTATCTCCCGTGACCGAACATAATTGAAAAGCTCAAAAGACAACTAAGGGTTAACATTGTGTGGTGGGTAGAGATTTTTCTAGCCTTGTATTTTTATGCTAAGGGTCTTTTTGTCTCTCTCACCAAGCAACAACATCTTTCTTCCCTGTATGAATCATTTAACTTCAACCATGCCTCAGCCTTCGACTCCCTTGCTACCTCAGCTTTTGTGCTTCAGTGGGGAATGAAAGATGGCAATAAGGGAAAGCCTAAACAAAGAAAAACACATTCCTTTGATCTTGGACATTGCAGTTCTTGTTACACAAGGGAAGATTTGAAGTCAGCCCCACCCCAGGATGGGGCTAAAGGGCCAGGAGGAGGAAATAACATTTTGCTGTACCGGGTTTTTTTTCTTGTAACACAGGAGGTTACAGTCTGGAAGATCCCTGTCCTATGGGGTATTGTGTTAGAGTAATTATGGATTCAATGGGAATTAAGGGGTGAGGGGTAGATGGTTCAGAATTACCACCGTGACTGATATTTGGCAGTACAAATTCCTGTATTTACTATTATTATTATGTCCACCAGTAGCAGACCACTTTGCATCCTTGCCACTGATTTATTTCATTGTATTGAATACTGTGAAGTTACAAAAACACAAAGAAACACAAAGTACTCTATGGAACAGAAAAGTATGGCTGAAGCAGAGGCTGGGAAGTGTAGCAGCAGTGTACCTAGATTGATGCCACACATGTACGTTCATACTTTGCTCCCTGTACTCAGTGGCCTAGTGAAAAGAGCACGGGCCTGGGAGTCAGAGGACCTGGGTTCTAATCCCAGCTCTGCCATGTGTCTGCTGTGTGACCTTGGACAAGTCACTTAACTTCTCTATGCCTCAGTTGCCTCATCTGTAAAATGGAGATTAGTAGAATAGGCTTGTGTTGAGGGAAGACTATCCCCTAATACTTCCATCCATCATGTTAGATCCATATTCTGTAATGAATAATAATAATAATAATAATTACAGTACTTGTTAAGTGCTTATTGAGTGCTAAGCACTGTTCTAAATGCTGGGGAAGATGCAAGTTAATTAGATTGGACACAGTCCCTGTCCCACATGGGGCTCTCAGTCTTAATCCCCACTTTACAGATGAGGAAATTGAGGCCCAGAGTAGTGAAATGACTTGCCCAAGATCAAACAGCAGACAAGTGGCAGAGTTGGGATTAGAACTCAGGTCCTTCTGACTCCCAGGCCGGTGCTCTATCCACTAGGCCATGCTGCTTCTCTGTTAGAGCTGACCTGGGTGTATAAGGGCCCCCAATATCCAGTGCCTCTCTTCCCAACTCAAAACTGCCATTTGGGAAAATGGAGCTTCTAAGACAGACTAGTCAAAAGGACAAGATTACATTGTGCATTATTCCTTAATCAGCTTTCCAAAGAAACATGCTCTAGTGCTGCAGCTAGAATTTAGGTGGGACTGAGGGAATTTGCGTTTTCATTCTGGCGCAGTTTGACTTGCCAGAGTAGCCAGGAACTGGAGAGCTGGTGAGCTGTGACCTCCCTGGCTGTGCTATGAGAAACAGCGGCAAATAGCAAAATATTCACATGGCTCTCAGGTGGGAGGGGAGTGAGCTGATCTTTCCCTTGCTTAAGCTACAGACGTGGGATCCATACCTGTGGGAAATCATCTCTGGCCTTGCCCCTTCCCATTCCAGTTTCAAACCGGGATGATGGACTATTGACTGGTCAGAGTATGGCCAAGAGTCAAGGAGTGATTTGCTTGATAGAGGGTGCTGCAGTTGAGGCCACCTCCACGATTTTAGCTCCGTCTTGGCAGCATCAGACCTGGGGTACAGAAGGATCGGGGTAGAGAAGCAGCGTGGCTCAGTGGAAAATAGCACGGGTTTTGGAATCAGAGGGCATGGGTTCAAATCCTGGCTCTGCCAATTGACAGCTGTGTGACTTTGGGCAAGTCACTTAACTTCTCTGTGCCTCAGTTACCTCATTTGTAAAATGAGGATTAAGACTGTGAGCCCCCCGTGGGACAACCTGATCACCTTTTAACCTTCCCAGCACTTAGAACAGTGCTTTGCACATAGTAAGCGCTTAGTAAATGTCATTATTATTATTATCGGGGAGCAATTGGATCAGGGAGCCGCCCGCTTGGTCTGGGAAACAGCAGAATCATAATACTAATAATAATTGTGGTATTTGTTAAGCATTTACTAAGTGCCAAGCACTGTTCTAAGTACTGGGGTAGATACAAGATGATCAGATAGGACACAGTCCCCGTCCCACATAGTAATAATAATAATAATGATGGTATTTGTTAAGCACTTACTATGTGCCAAGCACTGTTCTAAGCGCTGGGGTAGACACAAGGCAATCAGGTTGTCCCACATGGGGCTCACAGTCTTAATCCCCATTTTACAGATGAGGTAACTGAGGCACAGAGAAGTGACTTGCCCAAGGTCACACAGCAGGCATTTGGGAGAGTCAGGATTAGAACCTCTGGCCTCTGACTTCCACCCTCTCAGGGTCGCACCTGAAGAGTTTCCAGTACTCTACCAGTCTCGGCTACGGAAGGGAGAGTCAAGCAGAGGCCTACCCATTCTATTCCTAGCTTGGCCAGTGGCTAGCGAGTGGAAGGCAATCTGCTACAAGTCAGAACTCACCCATGCTGGGCAGCGGCAGCCTGGAAGATAGTCGAGGGCGGAGACTCAAGTTCACTGTGCGGAGGGTGGCCGTGGTAAACCACTTCCGTATTTTTACCAAGAAAACTCGATGGATCGATTGATTGCAGATGGAGAGCGGGGCGTTCTGGGAGAGATGTGTCCGTGGTGTCGCTGTGGGTCAGAAACGACCCGACGGCATAAGACAAGACCTCTGACTTCTAGGCCCATGCTCTTTCCACTAGGCCACGTTGCTTCTCTACTAAGCCATGCTGCTTGCAGACAGCAGTGGTGATAAAAGCAAGCAGCAAAAATCTCCAGCTTATATTGTACACTCTTTTGGTCATTTTTTTAAAATCATCTGGTTACATAGGGAACAGTCAGTTCCTAGGAAAGTAGGGGAATGCCTGTTAGGGCTATGCCATTAGTGGTCAAAGTTTCTGAGCAAAGAACCACCTTGGGCAAATCCATTAGTAAATGTGAAATAGAGCCAGCTAATGTGGATGGTGAAGAAAGCAACAGCTTCCAAGGCAACTCTTCACCAGCCCACGGTGGTAAGGCCTGGATTGGCAGTGGACTGCAGCCATCTCAGTCACAAATGAGTGCTCCACATAAATGTTTTTTTGTGTGCTCTTGACAATATGCTGCATTCCTGCCTACTCGCTCATTGCACCCTGTTCCTCAGAGAGACCATAACAGACAGGAAAGAGAGTGCAACCAGCCCTGTGCAAACCACTTTCACTATTATTTCTTTATATAGGTTCTTGGTCCAGATATCTCAAGACTGGATACCGTTCTTTACGGGAGACTCCATCCTCATCACTGAGCATTTCAGCAGAGACAAGAAGGGAGATTGAAAATCAAAGGTGAAGTATTTGAAAGGGAAAAGAGCAAAGGAATGATCAGCAAGAGAACGTTCCCTGACCCTGCTGGGATTCTCACCCTTTCATCAGTAGCCATGTGGGAGCGATGAGAAGTGGAGGTTTAAAGAAGCAACTAATTCAATATTTGTGAACCAAATGGCGATGTTGAAAATACGCCTCCAGGACTAGATTTGGGTTTAGGACAGTAAAACAGTTGCTGAGTGGGTTTGAAGCCATATCTACTACTCAATGAAAATGTTTAGATCATTTACACCTCTTTCAGAGTATCAGCAGGCAAGTGGCTTAGATGTGTGGCAAGCCCAGAGAAACATTTCAGGAACAATCAAATGCTACAGTCAAAGACATTTTAGAGAGGCTCTTCAGAGAGCAGGAGCCTTCATTTTGTGGACAAATGCAGCACTCAGTGCCAAGGACATTGATTTTGTACTAGAATATATGAGTAACCCACCTATCGCAGTCAATGAAAAGCAGATCTTTTTCAAAGAAGCATGCTATTTTAAAGTACACCTCACTCCTCTAATGCTAACCTACTCACTTTACCTCTATCTCGTCTATCTCCCATTGACCCATGTGCCCATGTCCTGCCTCTGGCCTGGAACGCCCTTCCTCTTCATATCTGATAGATGATCACTCTCCCTACCTTTAAAGCCTTTTTGAAGGCACATCTCTTCCAAGAGGCCTTCCCCGACTAAACCCTCATTTCCTCTTCTCCCACGCCCTTCTGCTTCGCTCTTGCCCCTGGTTTTGTACCCTTCCTTTATTTACCTCTCCCTAAGCCCCACGGCACTTATGTACGTATCTGTAATTTATTTCTTTATAATGCCTGTCTCTCCCTCTGGACTGTAAGCTCACTGTGGGCAGGGAATTCATTCAATTGTATTTATTGAGCACTTACTGTTTGCAGAGCACTGTACTAAGCACTTGGAAAGGAATGTTTTGACCATCTCTGCTATAGCTTACAGTCCTTTGCCCAGAGTAATTGCTCAATAAACACCATTGATTGTTTGATCAATCAGCCTTTTATAGAGTTGTCATGGCCCTGAACAGAGAAATAGAAGAGGAAAAACTGGGGAAGAGGATGAAAGGAAAAAGAAGAGGTGATAGACCTAGGAGTAGTTACTGGCTTCAAAACTCCCAGCCAGGGCCAAGTTAACTAGGACCTCCATGGGCTCAGGGCTAATAGATTTTGTGGAGCCTCCATAACGTTATTACATTATGCAGAGTATGGTGACGTTAGTAAGTACAGCCCCAGCCTTCAAGTTTAGGGAAACTATAATTCCATCTATTTATATTGATGCTATTGACGCCTGTCTACTTGTATTGTTCTGTTTTGTTGTCTGTCTCCCCCCTTCTAGACTGTGAGCCTGTTGTTGGGGAGGGATTGTCTCTGTTGCCAAATTGTACTTTCCAAGTGCTTAGTACAGTGCTCTGCACACGGTAAGCGCTCAATAAATATGGTTGAATGAATGAATTAGATCGGACCCCCCCCTTCCCCCCCCCCCCATACCCATGCTAGCTGCCATGTGCCAGTCCCCTTCCCCAGGGGGAAACTGCTTGGCTCTGAGAGTTGAGTGTGTGCCCCAAGACTCCTCCTCACTCCCACCATTAACATTCACTAATCCCCTGGTTAATTAACAAATTAGATAGAGTAATTAGCTATTGCTAATTGATGGGGCTATTATGTTCAGCCTTCCAGGGCTTGCTGGTACAACTCTGCCTGCTTCAGTTTCTTCCCAGGGAAGTGTTTTGGGGGCAGGGAAAGGGGAGAGGATGGGTGAGGGGGGTGATCCTCCACCTCCGCTTCTCTCTCTGTCGGTTGAGGGGCTCTCTCCCCTTCCCAATTTACCAAAGCTGAACTGGATCTGAACTGGGTTGGCTGGGGCTGCAGTTCACAATGAGTCACCTACATGCTGTCCTTCGCAACAAATCAGAGCTGCAGGGAGGAGAGTTCCACTGCAGGAGGGAGAGTGATTGAGGGGGAAAGCATGCTTCACCTACCTGAAAATACTATTGATTGATTGGCGACTTTTGGTAGGGGAGGGGGCTGCAGTGGAGGCGGTAGCTCATGTGGCTGGGAGCTGCACTGTGAGATGTTTGGGGGTCCTGGGCTTCAGCCTGGTGAGCCTCTTCTTTAATATGGCCATGCCCATAACCAGTCATCCAGTAATCAATCAATGCTATTTTATTGAGTACTTACTGTGTGCGGAGCACTGTACTAAGCACTCAGGAGAGTACAATGCAATATAGTCAGTAGACATGACATAATTCCTTCCTTTGGGGTATAAAAACACCAAAGCAGATTTCCATTTTATAGCGAGGAATAGGCTATCTCTGTGCCCCACCTCCCAGAAGGCCTGCCTTTAGAAATTCCTGCCTCTGACTTGCTCCAAGGAGGTAGACAGACCCTGGGTGAGAAAAGGGAATGGGAATATTGATTTAATGTCCTGACTACTTGATTGATTTGTAGAAGGAATTTGGGCAGGACATTTCATCTTTCAATGCCTCGATTTTCTGATTTCTAAAAGGGAGATAATAATCATCAATGGTATTTATTGAGCACTTACTGGGTGCAGAGCACTGTACTAAGCGCTTGGGAGAGTACAACACAACAGAGTTGGTAGACTTGTTCCCTGCCCACAGTGAGTATACAGTCTCCATACTGTGTAGTGATAACTGAGGGGTTAAAAGATCATTTGTGAAAAGCACCCTAAACTCTTCGGGAGAAAGGTATTATAGAAATAGAAATTGTTATTTTCATTTTAATTACTATTAGTACCACAGATTTGGACCAGAAGATTTAGAAAATGACCAGAAAGATAGTTGATAGTCCCCCTTCTAGACTGTAAGCCCACTGTTGGGTAGGGACCATCTCTATATGTTGACAACTTGTACTTCCCAAGCACTTAGTACAGTGCTCTGCACACAGTAAGTGCTCAATAAATACGATTGATTGATTGATTGAATAAAAATCCGCTAGACCAGTGATGTGACATAACAGGTTCCTGCAGTTGCCAAACTTACCTTGTGACTGAGCACAAGCTATTTCCATGGCGGGACAAACAAGAAGTACAAAGTAGAACACCCTCAGATGCAGGACAAGATACGTATTCCAGTGTCATTGCTCAGATCCCCTGCAGTGGTTCGATATCATTTTCCAACATCAGCAACCCCATTTTTCAGGATTCTGGATGATGTTTGGAAATCTGGAGTTACTGTGCAAAGGAACTGGTAAATTCAAGAAATTCAATAAATCAAATAATTTGTGTTCGCAGTCAAGATTTGACACACAGGATCAAAAGAATCTCCATATCACAGGTCCACCTGATGCTGAATGGCTGCCTTCGTTAGTGAACAGGGGCCAGAACCTTGTGTTTCTGAGGAAGCCAGAAAAACAGTTTAGTGCATATAATCAATTTGGGAACTCCAGCACCCAAAAGGAAAATGCAAAGATGTGGAATACATTTTTTTTAGCACTCGACTTGGGAAATGCGAAGTATCTGTGCTATGGATCCTTGCATTAGGCACTCTGCATTACAACTGCATAATAATAATAGTAACATTTATTAGCACGTACTATGTGTCAAGCGGCAGGGTAGATTGGACACAGTCCCTGTCTCCCAAGGGGCCCATAGTCTAAAAGGGAGGGGAATCAGACATTTTATCCCCCTTTTACAGATGAGGGAACTGAGGCACCAAGGAGTTAAGTGACCTGCCCAAGGTCAAACAGGACACAAATAGCTGAGCTGGGACTAGAACCAGACTCTTCTGACTCCTGATCTTGGACTCTTGCCTCTAGGCTATGCTTCCTCCCAACATTTAAATTATGAGAGTCATCAGTTTACCCCAGGAATGTTGGTAATGCTACTTGGTAATTTTGGGAAAAAAAATCGGAGCTCTATGGAGAAATCACAAGTTTGAAAACTGGCCATAGTATTCTACATTCATTTTCAAATGTATATTTACTAAAATATACTAAAAATAGCTGTTTGAGCAGTTATCATTACTATAAAGTCAACTTACCATAGCTCCAGTTCCTAAACAATTTAAGCATTTGGTCATGAAATTTTGCCCTGTGGCTAAAATGTAACATCCAAGGACTGAAAATATATCAATTCTCTGTGTAGTTTTTTTTAAATCAAATCTTATCAATGCAAAGTTCTTGTAGTGTTCATGCATTTCAGTTCTTTTGTTTATACTCCATAATGTGGTCAAATAAATTTAATTGGATGGAAAACCAGCAGATTTTAAATGGATGAGGCATTTACTTCTCTTATACATGTGCCTGTTACCAATATGTGAAACTCTGTGATTTGAGAGACTGTGTGGTTTGGTGTGCTATGCACCTCAGAAACTCTGCAGCTCAAATCTTGGCTCTGATTTAGTGCTTATCCTCCCAGACCTCAGGGACACAGCTAAAAAAGGAGGGGGAGTAATGCTGAGCCAGTCTTGCAGGGTTGTTGTGAAGAAAAGCTTAAAGAAACATCGAGGGCCTTTGCAAATATAAAGGAAAAAACTCCAGCTAACTTGTGAAAGTGAAAGTTTATTATCTTGGGCACGGGTACAGTCAAAAATAAGAGTCAGGAAAGATGAATTCTGTTCCCAGTCATCCATGCCGCTCAGTCTTGGTTGACAAGGTAGTTTTCTATACCTCAGTTTGCCATATGGGACTTATATTTAACTTTCACAGGGGTATTGTGATGACATGATATAATGTCTCTAAAAATGCTTCCTTTGTAGTACAAGGAGGGGTGTGAGCCATTTTTTTTAAAAAGCCCAATGAAATTGTGCACAGTACTTGTTATGTTTAATGAGAGATGTTGGAGATAACTAGAAAGTTAGGAAGATTGTACTGGATTAACAGGTCAGGATTTTACAAGTTACAGAACCCATTCTCTTGATCAGATTTCCCAAAGCCTGTACTTATTACTTATTAAAAATTAGATATGAATGCTCTTCAGATAACCATCTTACATAGATTGAATGTCACAGCGTCTCTTTTAATATCTTTCATGGTATCTTTAGTCTTTGTTTCTAGCTGCATCCAAATTTCAGAAGCAATACCAAGTTAGAATTTAATTTGCTGTCATAGCAAACATGGTGAAGAGAAAGGGCCATATGAATCTAGTTCAGTGTGGTGTTGAAGACCATTTGATGATAGAGTGAAGAAAGGTGAATATGTTTTAGCAGGTATGACTGGTTGAACATTTTGACTGGAATAAGATGATTCCGTTGAGCCATACTCTGAGAAATAGAAGTCACATGTGAAAATTTGAAAAACTAAAGGCTGTTGAGGCACAGTTTGTAAAGCAATTTGAGGGATATAGCCCTCCTGATGGAACAGGAGGTCATGGGTTCAAATCCCGGCTCTGCCACTTGTCAGCTGTGTGACTTTGGGCAAGTCACTTAACTTCTCTGGGCCTCAGTTCCCTCATCTGTATAATGGGGATGAAGACTATGAGCCCCCTGAGGGACAATCTGATCACCTTGTATCTCCCCCAGCGCTTATAACAGTGCTTTGCACATAGTAAGCGCTTAAGAAATGCCATCATCATTATTATTATTATTGTTAACAGCATTTCATCTGTTAACAGCATCTCGTTTTAAAGGCAGTTCACCTAAGGAAGGTTGTGGTAATTTGAGAGCCCCTCCAGCCTTTCTCCAGGCCAAAATAACCCCCAAAGCCACTCGAAGGAGGGCTTGCATACAGGGGGATGGCACCTGGGTCCTAAAACCTCTGGTGTTTCCCTTCTAAGGGTGGGATGGTTTTAGAAGTCCCTGCCCTAATGATTCCACCTTCCGTTCACTGCCAATGTCCCTTGAATTTGTACTTAAGCACCCCCAAATGGCAAGGGAATTATTTGGGGCCCAGCTAATCAGTTCTACTTCAAGAGGGTTGATTGCTGGATGTTTGAAGGGGCTTTTCTACTTTGCATTTTTTTATGGTGTTTGTTAAGTGCTTACTATGTTCGGGCACTGTACTAAGCACTAGGGGAGATGAGCTAATCAGTTTGGACACAGTCCTTATCCCACTTGGGGCTCACATTCTTAATCCCTATTTTACAGATGAGATAACGGAAGCATGGAAAAGTAATTTGCCCAAGGTCACACAGCAGACAAGTGATGGAGCTGGAATTAGAACTCAGGTCCTTCTGACTCCCAAGCCCATGCTATATCCACTAGGCCATGCTCCTTCTCCATTTGCCATTTTTCCCCAAGCAGAGCTTTCTCCAGCAAACCTGAGTCCTTTACCTTCTTTACTCAACTCCAACACCAAGGTTAAACTTTTTAACCCTCTTTTTCATTGATAATGCACTTAGCAAATAAAGTTTCTTGGGTAACAACTGTAAATCAAGTTGCCTTTCCAAACCACCTGTCCCCCAACTAATGCATTTCCCTCAAGCATTAATTCAGTTGCACATTTGAGCATTTATTTTGATTCCTGTTTTAAGATAGTTTTACTCCTATCTCCTCAGTAGAGCGTAAATTCCTTGTGGGTAAGGAATGTGGCGCTTGCTTGTTTTGTATTTGCCAAGAGCTTTTTACAATGTGTTACACCCATTGGGCACGTGATATATGCTATTACTACTACTTCCCCTTCCTCAGGACCTTCTTACCTGCAGGCAGTCCAGATGGATTTTCCTTGGGTCTGTTCCCCCTTTGCTGTTCTAGGCCTTCTTCAGAGAATCCCGTGTTTCAGGTTCACCCCCTCCAGGTACTTCTGTCAGGATTTCTAGATGTCAGGATAAACAGTACAAAAGATCCTTGAAACTGTTTCCTTTCCACCCTTCAGAGGGAGTTTTTTGTCCTAAAGTCTGAACCCCCAAAATGGAGAAATCTTCACCAGTGTCCTGTCCCAAGGATTTCTCAGTCCTTCCTGCTATAATGGCCATTGAACGTCTTTCTCCAATTAACTAGTGTCCTCCTCCTTTTCCAATTATAGTGCTTTCCCTGAGTTTGACTGTGTTCCAGATGAGTCATCAGATAAGTACCTGGTACTTTTGCAGATTATCTTTCCCTTTGGGAGGGGGTACCTAGGAGGAAATAATTACTTGTCCCAGAAACTTTGAAGCTCTCCCAGCTCCTATCTCTAGGTGTGGGGCTAGCTAAAATGGCAGTCACAATGACATCCCCATACCAGTTCTGGAGACATTTTCAGAAGCTGGTTATCCTAATTTGACATCCTCCTTCATTCTCTACTGCCCTCTCCACTCCCCCCCCCAGCCCCCAACACACATACCATCCCACTTCAAAGAGGATTCAGAAGTACCTGGATTCCAATCCCGCCTCTGCCACCTGTCTGCTGTGTGACCTTGGGCAAGTCACTTGACTTCTCTGTACATCCATTCCCTCATCTGGAAAATGGGAATTAAGGCTGTGAGCCCTATGCGGGATAGGGACTATGTCTAAAGTGATTATCTTGCATCTACCCCAGAGTTTAGAACAGTGCCTGGCACATTGTAAGTGCTTAACAAATACCACAATTATTTTTAGCAAGGGTCAGTTTTTCTCCCTGGATTGTTCATGGGATCTCTGAACTCTTTGAGCTTTTTCTGCTGATGCTGGCTTTGTTTGTCTTGGGAGGTTCATGAGCTATCTATAAAACTTATTTCTCTTAAATTAGAGAATCTTAATTTACTCTCAAGTGTTTGGGACTGTGCTGTTTATTTTAAGAAGAGATAGATGCCTACAGGCTATCTAATCTCAAGGCAGGGGAATGTCAAACAATTCTATATTCTATATGTTGACTTATATTATCATAAACTTAGGTCTAATTATCTGTGCTCTCCTACAAACACAAAGGGAAGTTCACACGGTTTATATTATACCAAATTTATTCCATAAAAACATTAAATAATTAACACCTTATTCCTTTATATCCTCATGCAGAAAACCGTAATGATGTTACCGAGAAGATATTTCTTATTCCTAACCAGATAATTTAAAATGGGCTCTCTAGAGAAATGAAAAAGGGACCAGCTATCACTTATGTATGCACACTGTTTCAGGATGATAATTCACCATTATTTGCAGTTCAGAAAGCAGGTTTGTGGTGGGAAAATAGCAGATGAAAAATGGAAAGTCCAAATATAGTAACACATATCACTAGGACTAGTGATTAAAAATAAGGCAGTTTTGCTGATCATGTCCTACTCTGAGATTTCAAAACACTTTCAAAGTCAACAAGTATCTTATTTTGGCAAGCAAATGCAGGATAAGGAAGGTTAATGATTTCCAGGTGAACAGAGAATCAGAACTCAGCCCCTGTTACTCTGAGCAGACTTGAAGCTATCAGTCATAGCTGGGCAAATTCAGATGCCATAGGCAGCTTTTATTAAGAAAGAGATTATGATAATCCCCTTCCTCAGTCAAGAGCATTAGCTGGACACCTCCCTCTTGGTAAATTAGCAGCCCATTTCGAAGCAGTGACTTGCCAAATAAATGCCAGTGAAATGCTAAATAAATCAGACCCCTACCCTGAAATGTACTAGGCTATTGCCACCTGACATGGGATTTACCCAATTCAGAGGAAAAAGGGCTGTTCCCTTCTAGACCCCCATCCTTACCCTCTTCAGAGACCACCGAATCAATCAACCAACAACATTTATTGAGTGCTCACGGTGTACAGATCATTCCTTCAAGGACTTTTCAATCTAATGAGGGAGACAGACACGATATGAATTTCAGATCAGAAAAAGAAGTGCTTAAATAGTAGAATTTGTAAATTGGTAGGCAGAACGGCCAGTGCTGCTGGAGGTTGTGCCTACCTAAGTGCTGAGAAGGTGCCAAAATGAAGTCATGGGAATTGAGTTGGGCAAGGATGGGACGGGGTGGGAAGTGGCAGACCCCTTCATGGAGCTTTGGATGGTCCCAAAACAGGGACTGCTAGCCAGTTAGGGGGGCTGCCAGAAGTGAAAACTGGTAGAAAAAAAGCCATGAAAAAAATTCCCAGCAGAGCAGAAGGGGATTTGTGGGAGGGAGATTTGGGAGCACAGGTGAGGGCCCACAAGAGCTATGTGGAAATGGCTGGGGGAAAGGGTTTTACTGAGCTGCATGGGCAGCTGGGTAAGGAAGGGGCTGAGGGGAGGGTGGAGCTTATCTGCTCACTACCTGAGGATGTCACTACAGCTACATCCTCCTTCTGCCATGCTGGAGAAGGGAGAGTGAGGTTTAGACCAAATTGAAGACCACTAGAATAATCACAGTGTTGATCTGTCTGTACACTTACTGTGCCTGACATCTGACTTCTAACACAGTTTCATCTATGTCACCTCAGAGCCAAACGTAAGTTTGAGTGGCAAGACAGGATCCCAAATGATGAGATCCTGGAAAATCGTGAGACCATTCATTCAGTCGTATTTATTGAGCGCTTACTGTGTGCAGAGCACTGTACTAAGCACTTGGAAAGTACAATTCAGCAACAAAGAGAGACAATCCCTGCCCACAGCGGGCTCACAGTCTAGAAGAGCAGTAGTTTCATAGCAAGGCTTGTCACGTCTAGCATTGGAAGTGAAACCCTCCCAAACCCTGCCCTCTCCCTGACTTTCCTGTCACTGTAGATGGCTCTACTATCCTTCCCGTCTCACAAGCCCGCAACCTCGGTGTCATCCTCGATTCTCCTCTCTCGTTCACCCCTCACATCCAGTCCGTCACCAAAACCTGTCGGTCTCACCTCCGCAACATCGCCAAGAGCCGCCCTTTCCTCTCCATCCAAACCGCTACCTTGCTGGTTCAATCTCTCATCCTATCCCGACTGGATTACTGCATCAGCCTCCTCTCTGATCTCCCATCCTCCTGTCTCTCCCCACTTCAGTCTATACTTCACGCTGCTGCCCGGGTCATCTTTGTGCAGAAATGCTCTGGGCATGTTACTCCCCTCCTCAAAAATCTCCAGTGGCTACCAGTCAACCTACACATCAGGCAAATACTCATCACTCTTGGCTTCAAGACTCTCCATCACCTCGCCCCCTCCTACCTCACCTCCCTTCTCTCCTTCTACAGCCCAGTCCGCACCCTCCGCTCCTCTGCCGCTAACCTCCTCATTGTGCCTTGTTCTTGCCTGTCCTGCCGTCGACCCCCGGCCCACGTCCTCCCCCTGGCCTGGAATGCCCTCCCCCCACACATCCGCCAAGCTAGCTCTCTTCCTCCCTTCAAAGTCCTACTGAGAGCTCACCTCCTCCAGGAGGCCTTCCCAGACTGAGCCCCCTTTTTCCTCTCCCCCTCCCCATTCCCCCCGCCCTACCTCCTTCCCCGCACAGCACCTGTTTATATGTTTGTACAGATTTATTACTCTATTCATTTTACTTTTACATATTTACTATTCTGTTTATTTTGTCAATGATGTCCATCTAGCTTTACTTCTACTTATTCTGATGACTTGACACCTGACCACATGTTTTGTTTTGTTGTCTGTCTCCCCCTTCTAGACTGTGAGCCCGTTGTTGGATAGGGACCGTCTCTATATGTTGCCAACTTGTACTTCCCAAATGCTTAGTACAGTGCTCTGCACACAGTAAGCGCTCAATAAATGCAATTGAATGAATCAATGAATGAATGAAACCATTTTCCAGCTGGAATGCCAGCAGCCTCTGTCCCGCCCCTGTCCCCATCCTGCCGTACCCCCTCCCACCCCAAAAAGGGGTGGGATTTGGGGTGGGGAAGGAATCAGTGGTGATGGCTTCAGTGACACACGAGCAGGCTTGAGGGAGGGTAGGGAGAAAGGGAGTGGCCATCCAGCGGCCACTGAAGATGACACCAGACATGCAGCCTGGGGTGAAGTTAATTGACAGCAACTGATAGTGACTAAAGAAACAGCAGAAAGCAGAGGCTGGGGGGTACAGCCCCTCCCTGTTTTGCCCCCCACCATCCTGGAACACCTGTTCTTTGACTTTTTTCCTATTTTAGCTTACTTTCAGCACTGGTCACATCACACCTTGGGTGAGAGATGTGAGGGGAATAGAAGCAGCATGGTGGAGTGGCTAGAGCATGGGCCTAGGAGCCAGAAAGTCATGGGTTTTAATCCCGGCTCTGCCACTTGTCTGCCTTGTGACCTTGGGCAAATCAATTCACTTCTCTGGGCCTCAGTTACCTCATCTGGAAAATGGGGATTGAGATTGTGATCCCCACGGGATCCCCCCCCTTTTGCTTGTATCCACTCCAGTACTTAGTACAGTGCCTGGCACATAGTAAGCCATTCCCTCTAGACTGTGAACTCACTGTGGACAGGAATGTGTCTGTTGTTATATTGAATTCTCCCAAGCGCTTAGTACAGTGCTTTGAACACAGTAAGCACTCAATGAATACTATTTGAATGAATGAATGAGTGAATGAATGGAGAACAGTAGAGTATCCAAATAACTTCTCTACACTGATCCAAAATAAGGAGTTGGGGAGGGGCCCAAAGACAGGCTGGATTGAATAAATCTTTTAAGGTCCCAATGAATTGGAAACTTCTTGAGGGTGGGAACTGCATTCTACTTTGTGGTACTCTTCCAAGTGCTTAGTACAGAGTACAGAAAGTGCTCAATAAATAACATTTATTGATAATGAAGAAAAGCCTCAGATGATGAGGTGAAGCTGTGAGGTAGCAGCATGACAGACCAGTCAGGTAATGTTGAGAAAAAGTCTTTAAGAAGATCATAACACACAGGGAGGGAAATGAGAACAGCTCTAGGTACTGGAAGTAGTAAATGTGTCAGTACAGCAAGGGGGCAATATTTACATGTACAGTGTGGATGGGATTTTATTCATTCAATCGTATTTATTGAGCACTTACTGTGTGCAGAGCACTGTACTAAGCACTTGGGAAGTACGAATAGGCAACGTATAGAGACGGTCCCTACCCAACAATGGGCTCACACTTTGGTTTATCAGCCACACATGCACACACTAATAAAATATCACTGTCAATAGCACCATCTTTGAAGCCTTAAGATCAGCTAAATAGATGGACTAAGAGAAGAAGATGGAAATTTCGTTATAACATTTGAACCTCAAAAGATCTGGGGCAAAGAGATGGGCAAGGAAAGAGGCAAGAGGTATAGGGAAAGCATCACTAGCACAAATTCACCCTGCCCTGGCTCAGAAGCTGAACAACCACAGAGCTAATCCATTCTTTCTTTCTCCCTCTCCCTCTTCCTCTGCCTCTCTCTCTCTCCCCCCTGCTCCCATATTCATCAATGCTGAGAGGACACATGGGAAGGCCCCGAGTCAGGATTGTACCCCTTGGCCCAAGAAGAAGTAAATCTGCCTCTGTTCTGACTCCCCAATCTTTGCAAGTTGAAAATTGGTGCTGATTCAGATGCTTTGCCGGTACCTCCGCCTACTCCAGACAACTCCCTCTTCTCACTCCCCCATCCTCCCATCTGGGAAAGTCTTGTCGATGTACAATCCAGACATTTGAGGCTATTGATCTAAAACTCATTGCTGCCTCATCATTTCTGTTTCAAACTACTCAACATGTGCACCCATGTAATCTTGAGTTTGCTCACTTACTCATTCCAACCATGAAGATAAACAATTAAGACCAGGAAAAGACAATCTGAATGAACAACACAGTATGCTTGAGCATATGTGCCCCACCCACCTCATGTAGACACAGCTTGATGTTCTAAGGTTAGTCATGTAAATTAATCCTGAAGACTCACATACCCATTCCCAAGCCTAACCACCTATTTTGTTTCTTCTCTACCCTCTAGCTTTCTGAAATGGGGTGCATCCAGGGTACTTGCCTGCCTGTGGACCCTGAAGGGAAAGTATTAGAAAAGGGAGGATGGAATCACTTCCTTTCCTCCACACCATACTGTACACGTCACCTTTGCCCCTGGTCTGCTACCATTGCTGCTCCATTTTGGGGATTGAAGAGATGGGAGACAGGAGGCAGGCAAGAATGGTCACTGCTGCAGGAGTCAGGCTGACCAGAGGTCCTGTTTTGGCCAGGACGGTCATAAAACCTGAGGCACCATACTGCCACTTGGCTGCCTCTGTCATAGCAGAGTGTAGGGCAGAGGGGCGGCAGCTGGAAGCCATGGCTGAAGTGCAGGCATGAGAAGCAGCATGGTGCAGTGGATAGAGCATGGTTCTGGGAGTCAGAAGGTCATGGGTTCTAATTCCGGCTCCGCCACTTGTCTGCTGTGTGGCCTTGGGCAAATCATTTCATTTTTCTGTGCCTCAGTTACCTCATCTGTAAAATGGGGATTAAGACTGTGAGCCCCATGTGGGACAGGGACTGCGTCCAACCTGATTTGCTTGTATCCACCCCAGTGCTTAGTACAGTGCTTGGTACATAGAAAGCGCTTAACAAATAAACCAATTATTATTATTATTATTCTCTGCTGCTTAGCCATTCCTGCTGTGTTCCCTGCTTCTGACCTTTACTTCCAAGGGCATTTCTGCCACAGCTTCCTGGGAGCAGCCCAGAGTCACAGCGGAAATAACCTTGGGAGTCAATGTTAGCCATTGAGAATATTGTGGCAGTAGGGACTCCTACTGTGACAGTGTTTTTTGTATTTTTAATGGTATTTGTTAAGCGATTACTAAGTGTCAAGCACCGTACTAAGCACTGGGATGGATACAAGCATATCGGGTTGTTCACAGTCCCTGTCCTACATGAGGATCACAATCAAGTAGTAGGGGGAACAGGTGTTGAATCCCCATTTTACAGATGAGGACACTGAGGCACAGAGAAGTTAAATGACTTGCTCAAGATCACACAGCAGGCAAGTGGTGGAGCCGGGATTAGAACCCAGGTCATCTGGCTCCCAGACCCATTCTTTATCCACCTGGCTACACTGCTCCCTAAGATCAAGTGTCAGTGACTGCAGAAAGCAGGACAAGGTACTGAGAGCTTGCCCTTCCCCCATTGTTGCTGCTACTGCTACTGCTGGTGGGATCTTCTTTATCAATTAATGAATGTTATTTATTAAGTGCTTATTGTGTACAGAGCACTGTTCTAAGTGCTTGGGAGAGTACAATGTAACATAGTTGGTTGACACGTTCCCTGCCCACAGGGACCTTGGAGAAGCAGCATGGCCTAGTGGATAGAGTGCAGGCCTGGGTGACAGAAGATGTCAGTAACAATGTGAGCGAGAGGACATAGGTTGGAGAATCGAGTAATAGTAATAGGATTAGTAGTAATAGTATTATTACTCATTATTACTGTGTCCACTGCACTGTACTAAGCAATTAAAAAAAAAAGTTTTCCTGGGAAGAACAAAAAGAGTGAGCGGCCTTTACCAATGTTAGCAAGTTTGTGTTCTTTTCACGGTTTTTGGATGGAGCAAAAGTAAAATCTTCATTAATAGCCTTTTGCACTAAGAATGACAACACCCTATGCTCACTCTGTAAGGGAACCTCAAATGTACTTGTTTTGTTGGTGATGGATGCATTTTTGTTACTTTCACTGAAAAAAAATATGGGAGCCCTCCAGTGGCCAAAATAAAACTTCATAGTTCTTTGGGCTGTTAATATTTAGTAGACATGATAAGAATATTACATTTGGGAATTTCCAGGCTGCATTCATTGCTCTGAGAGGAACTGAGTACATGAAAACTGAGGTCACAGAGAGCCTGCAGGGAGACAATGAGGTGGGGTGGAGGGTAACAGAGCTTGGGAAAGGAAAAGCAGAAAAGGAAAGCTGCCATTGCTTGATTGCTAGTTTGATTCATTAACTGGAATTTATTAAGAGTTTACTGTGTGCCAAGCATTGACTGTGCTGAGCACTGTGATAGAGGCAATATGACCGGATCAAACCCAGTGCTGACATCAGGGTCCTTGGGGCAGCCTGAAGGACAGGATGTATATATAGCTACAAAAATATGAACCATGTCTAGATGGGGCAAGCTTTCTAATATTAGGTTGGTCCTTAATGAGAGTTTGTCCTTGTAATTTGGGAGCAAAAACGGAGATGTCTATAGAAAATTATCTTAGAAAAATCATGCTGGGGAGATTAGAACTTATGCAAGGACAGTAATCAATCAACCAGTTAATGGTATTTATTGAGTGCTTACTGTGTGCACAGCACTGTACTAAGTGCTTGGGAGAGTACAATACAACAGAGTTAGTAGACACATTCCCTGACCACAGTCAGCTTACGGTCTAGGTAAAATCAGTGGTCCTTCCAGCCCAATATTCTTTCTCTGACAGAGGCAATGGGATGCTTGGAGAAAGCCCTCCTTCATCATCATCATCATCAATCGTATTTATTGAGCGCTTACTGTGTGCAGAGCACACATTGACATTGACATTGACATTCCTTGACATTCAGCCTAACATTCCGGGTGTACTACTTAACATTCCTAATCTTTATCTTCTCCATCCTCTGCCGTCCTTCAAGTAACCCGTTCTAGAGCCCTCCTTCCATAGATTTTCCTAAACCCCTCTTGAATCTACTGATATTTTCAGCCTGCACATTTTCCTTTGATCACAAATTCTGTAGGCTTCGTACCCTCTGTTGAAGAAATCACTCCTTTAATTTATTTTGTACCTGCCACCTTCAAGCTTCAGGGGCTGTCCCCTCACCCTGGTGTTGTGGGATTTGGATAACAGCACTTCTGGGTTTCACATACTTCAGGACTCTGTAAACTTCAGTCAGGTCAGTCATATCCCCAAGGCCTGCCCATAAGGAACTCTAACAATTTCCGTCTGTCCTCGCAAGGTAGTTTCTCCATTCCCCCCAATCATCTTGATTGCCCTCCTCTGTACCTTTTCCAGTAATCAGTGGTGTTTTATTGACTGCTTACTGTGTGCAGAGCATTGAACTAAGCACCTGGGTAGTACTATATGCCCTTCCTGAGAAGTGGCGAAAAGAACTCACACAGTATCCCAGGTGTGGGTGTATTCATTCGTTCATTAATTCATTCAATCCTATTTATTGAGCGCTTACTGTGTGCAGAGCACTGTACTAAGCGTTTGGGAAGTACAAGTCGGCAACATATAGAAATGGTCCCTACCCAACAACGGGCTCACAGTCTAGAAGGGAGAGAGAGACAACAAAACAAAACATGTAGACAGGTGTCAAAATCGTCAGAACAAATAGAATTATAGCTATATGCACATCATTAACAAAATAAATAGAATACTAAATATGTACAAGTAAAATAATTCTGTACAAATATATACAAGTGCTGTGGGGAGGGGAAGGATGTAGGGCGGGGGGGATGGGAAGGAGGAGAGGAAAAGGGGGCTCAGTCTGGGAAGGCCTCCTGGAGGAGGTGAGCTCTCAATAGGGCTTTGAAGGGAGGAAGAGAATAGTATACCATGGTTTTAAAGAGTGGCAAAACTATGCCTTTTTGCTTTGTTGTTTATGAAGCCCAGCCTTTCTGGCTCTTGCCAGTGTGTGGTGAAGGGTGTCACTTTGGCTCTGTGAATCCTTCTCTCCTACCTAATGAGTACATTAGAGATAATGAAAGGCTAGAACAGATAGCGGCTCTGAACTCTTAGATACAGGAGGGTAAAATCATAACAAATACCAAGATCTATTCAATTCCTGTCTTCAGACTCATGTCTATTACTGCCTCCTCGGTGCAGTTGCAGATCCATTCCTGTCTGAATTTTGCAGCAAAAAGAAAAAAAAAATCACATCTAATTCAAAACATTTGGCCTGTAAAGAAACCCAGGTAGGAAAAGAACAGTTCAGAACCTCAATTACAGATGTCCATAAAAAAAATATAGGATTAAAAAGTGAAACGACAGCATGATCAGGGTTACACTGGGACCTTTGCCCCAATTTAGGAACATGTGAAGGGGTTTATGACTGGATCCTGAGGGAGGGAAGGAAGGTGGGAGGGAAAGAGCAGTAGGATACTAAATGAGAACTAACTGTGCCTTGACAATTCAATGGCTAATCCTTTCCTCATGGGATTTATGTCTTGAAGATATTAGCTTTTTTTTTGGACTTTTAGCTCTTTACACAGCTAAACCTCGTCTATTGCCAAAATTTTGGGGCAAGATGTATTAGACTGTTTTTAGAATTCCACAGTTGAAAGGACTTTGCTACTTTAACTCCCAATTTTTAGTTACTTTGTTTCTTATATAATTACTCTTTGGGATATTTGGGATAAAAATTGGTGGAGCACTTCACAGGTGGGAGTTCGTTTATGAAACTGACCCCAAGCCCATTTGCTGATTTTGAATTATCTGTAAGTGCCAGAAAGTTTCTGTGGTGCATTTTTTTTTCTTTCAGTGAGGAACTTTTACAAGGGTCTGTGTTTTGAAACTTTGAGCTTGGCATCTTTAGAGGTTTATGGAGAACAGAACCTCAGTATTGTGACTGAACATTGGCTCTGAGGTTATAGCTCCGGAGTTCAAAATATGATGATGATGGCATTTAGTAAGTGCTAACTATGTGCAAAGCACTGTTCTAAGCGCTGGGGAGGTTATAAGGTGATCAGGTTGTCCCACGGGGGGGCTCACATTCTTAATCCCCATTTTACAGATGAGGTAACTGAGGCACAGAGAAGTTAAGTGACTTGCCCAAAGTCACACAGCCGACAATTGGCGGAGCAGGGATTTGAACGCTTGACCTCTGACTCCAAAGCCCATGCTCTTTTCCACTGAGCCATGCTGCTTCTCGTTCTCATCTGTCCTGCCCTCGACCCCTGCCCCACGTCCTACCTCTGGCCTGGGATGCCCTCCCTCCACACATCCGCCAAACTACCTCTCTTACTCCCTTCAAAGCCCTACTGAGAGCTCACCTCCAGGAGGCCTTCCCAGACTGACCCCCCCCTTTTTTCCTCTCCGCCTCCCCTCCTCATCGCCCCCCCTCTACCCTACCCCCTTCCCCTCCCCACAGCACTTGTGTATATTTGTACATATTTACTACTCTATTTTATTAATGATGTGTATATAGCTATAATTCTATTTATTCTGATGATATTGACACCTGTCTACTTGTTTTGTTTTGTTGTCTGTCTCCCCCTTCTAGACTGTGAGCCCATTGTTGGGTAGGGACTGTCTCTATATGTTGCTGATTTGTACTTCCCAAGCGCTTAGTACAGTGCTCTGCACACAGTAAGCGCTCAATAAATATGATTGAGTGAGTGCAGCAAAATATCTGCAAATGTGTTCACACCAATCACTGAAGAGATTGAAAATGATTACATCTAGATATGCAGGTTATCCACAGTTACTCTGAATTACTTCACTGTCACCCCTGAATACACCTCTGCTTTTCACCCTTAGCTATATGGCTTACCCTTTGTTTCTCTTAAATTCTGCACCTCATACTTTCCAACTGGTTAAAAGGTGCCTGCTGGTCGTTTAAAAACACTAATCACAGGATCACATATGCATCTGTGCATTCTGGATTCAAGAAAGCATGAGTATTGTTGGTTCTCTGAAATTGGCTGGATGACTGCTTGAAAAGAAATGTTGGAGGCACTATTTGACGGAATAAAACAGGCTGATGTTCTTGCCTTCCTTGTTCATTGTTTCATTCGAAAAGCATGAGATTGACAGAGTGGACTTGGTGAGAGCATAGGTACTTTTCCTTAGCTCAAAAAGTATTCCGATTGCACCTGGAAACAGATTACTGACTCATTGCTTTCCTGGAAAGTTTGCTCAGAAATAAAGAGGAATGCCACAGTTGCTCGTTCTGCTCACTTAAATCTGGCACTCTTCCTCCTCCCAGTATCTCCCCCACTGGGCCTATAAGCCTTGATGACTTTAACAGGAGCTCCACATGGGAAGGGACCTACTCTTTGGAATGACTGCAATTCCATAATGGGGATTTTCTCCTCACTCACTGAGAACTTGCTATTCTTCCTGGTGTCCACTAAGCCATTATCTAGCTTAGTAGGGTTCAAGCCCTTACCGTTTCGTTGGCATTGGATAGCTGGTGAAAAGTCTGGGTCAAGCATGGGAAGCAGCATGGCCTGCTGGAAAGAATAAGGACCTGCGAGTCATAGGACCTGGATTCTGATCCCAATTCTGCTACTTTGCCTGCTGTGTGACCATGGGTAAGTCACAACTTCTCTGTCCTTCAGTTTTCTCATCTGTAAAATGGGGATTCAATACCTGTCCTCCCTCCTGTCACCCATCTTCCGAGGACGGGTTCATTCAGGAATTGGCGCGGTGCGCGTGCGAGAGAGAGACAGACAGAAAGGCTGAAATTTATTCCACGAGGCGAAATGAACTTCCCCTTTCGGGAAGGATATAATTATTTATTTTGGATGCATCAAACTGAATCTCCCTTTCAGGAGGAATATGATTATTTAATGACATTAGAGCTTCCCTATCAGGAGAAATATACTTATGGGTTACTCGCAGGTCATGAAACACCTAGGTCCCACCCACGAACATTTCCCTCCAGAGAGGAATTCACTGATGCCTTGTTCGTATGTGGTGAGGCAGCTAGCTACACCCCACAAGGTCCCACTCGGGAGGAATACATTTATGCGTTCCATGCTCATGGCAAAGTGCCCTAGCTTCCAGCCCCACGAGCATTCAGTGGGACACCCACCTATCTCACTGCTCCTCACTTGGTGCGGGCAGAGCTGGCATTCCACACTCTGGGCAGAGGTGACCTGCAGCCGGCTGCTACTAGTCTAGATCTGCTACCCAGAAGGTCCGAGCCCACAGGTACTTACTACCTGTGCCCCCAGGCTGTTCCAGCTTCCAGCCTCAGCTTGTCAGATCTCTGCCCTCCCTACCTCCTCCATACCTAATTTTATTGGCACGGGGGCAAGGGACACCTACATTCTGGGCTTGGGCTGCCAATCTAGTGGTTTTGGTGGTGGTGGTGGTATCTCGCTGAGCTTCTGAGTTCCGCCTTGCTGGCTCAGGCAGTCATGAGATAGCATTTGACCTTGAGATAGCAGTTACCCCAGTTCACCTTCAGACACCTCCTACTTAGATTGTGAGCTCCATGTG
This sequence comes from Tachyglossus aculeatus, assembly GCF_015852505.1. Classification (NCBI taxonomy): domain Eukaryota; kingdom Metazoa; phylum Chordata; class Mammalia; order Monotremata; family Tachyglossidae; genus Tachyglossus; species Tachyglossus aculeatus. Next base: position 58,009,581 of record NC_052098.1, read on the forward strand.
ACACAGGGACTGTCTCTGCCCCAGTGCTTAGCTCATAGCAGGCACTTAACATCAAAAACCACACTTACTACTGTTGCCGATGCTGAAAGGGTCTTTTGAAAGAACCGGTCACACCCAAAATGTCCTCCTTACCTTTCTCCCCTTCATGGCTGGCTAAGCAAGCTCTCTCCCTTCCATCACTTAAAGAATGCCTTAAATATCACCTCCTGGAAGAGAAGTAGTTATTCCTTCCTCCTAGGATTAGAACTCAGGTCCTCTGACTCCTTGGCCCGTGCTCTTTCCACTAGACCACACTGCTCACACTTTTTTCTCCTCCCAAGCTAAATTTTCTTTCTGTGTACTTTGCTCTTTATTCTCCTGTCCCCAACTATTTCCTCACTTCCTTACCCTGCCTGGAATTCCTTCTCCCTTCAGATCCACCAGACCACAGCCATTTCTGTCTTCAAAGTTATCAGTTTGTATGTTTGTGTTTGCCCTTCCCTTTAAAGCATAAGCTTCTTGTGGGCAGGGAGGCAAGAGAAGTGAAGTGACTTGCCCAGCAGACAAATGGCAGAGATGGGATTAGAACCCAGGTCCTTATGACTCCCAGGCCCGTGCTTTATCCACTAGGCCATGCTGCTTATAACCTTTTTTTTCATAGAACCTATTTTCTCAACCCTTAAATCATATTTTTGCTCTTTTTCTCTGGACCCTCTCTGGTTCCTCTAGGTCCATTGTAAAGTGTGTTGCCCAAAGTAGGCCATTGCTTTTGAGCCTTCCTAATCTCTGTGTTCTGGTTACTTTTCTCCACAATGTGGTAACACGGCTAACCCATGGTCTGAAATCTTTTACCTACCTCAGCGCTTAGAACAGTGTTTGACACAAAGTAAACTCTTAAACAAATACCATAAAATTATAGCTATAATTCTATTTATTCTGACGGTTTTGACACCTGTCTACATGTTTTGTTTTGGTGTCTTTCTCCCCCTTCTAGACTGTGAGCCTGTTGTTGGGTAGGGACCATCTCTGTATGTTGCCGACTTATACTTCCCAAGTGCTTAGTACAGTGCGCTGCACACAATAAGCACTCAATAAATACGATTGAACGAATGAATAAAATAATCTTCCATGACTATCAGCTAAACACGTGTTGGTACTGCTTCTGAGAGTTGGGCCAGATCAATATAAAGTCTTTCCTCTTCATCTGTATTTGTCACTTTGGAGGACATATGTATTGATGATGGTAGCCTAGGAATTTTTGTTTAGATTTAGAAGTAGGGTCATTGGAAGGTCGCTAATGCCTTTGGGAAGATTAAGGAGGCCCAAGGCAAGTGACTATCTGGTTGGACAGCTGATAGGAAATCTGAAGATCTCTCCCTGAGCTGTCCTTTATTAGGAAGTCGGTTTCCCTCACTGATATGGTATTTGTTAAGTGCTTACTATGTGCCAACTACTATATTAGGTGCTATGGTGGGTACAAGATAATCGAGTCAACCGATGTTGATTCTGTAGCTGGCTGGCTTCGATGTAACTTGTGCCATTCCTCTTTCTGGGTGAGTGGTCTCATCGTCTCACAGAGCTCTGATATTTCATAATTTAGTAGGTGATTTGGATCACAACAGATTTACTTCATTTACTTTTGCATTGAAAGTGGAAGCTTAATTAGTATAATTATTGAGGAGTTATTTAACTGGAAGAGAAAACAGACAAAAATGGTTAAGGCTGGGCTTCCTGAGTAATGGCAATATCAAACGTGACCCCTCCACATGCCCTGATTTTCACCAGGGAATAGTGGATGAAAAATCCATTTTTATCATCACTATGATCGAGGCTCAAAAAATTGTGGAAAAGCTAGTGACCAGCCAAATGTCTTGGAAAGGATCAATAATAAGATTGTTCAAGGGACACTAGTGGACATAATGTATTTAGATTTTCAAAAGATCTTTGACAAGGTTCCACACAAAAGGTTTTAAAAAAAGTCATTATGAGACTAGAAAACGGCTAAAAGCTAGGAAACAAAGACTAGAGGGACATGGATTTTTTTTTTTTGATGGAAAAGTGCAAATAATTTTCCCCAAGGGATTGTTGCTTGGCTGGACTTCATCATTTTCATAAAAGATCTGGAGGAGAGAGTATATGGTGAAATTTTCAAATTTGCAGATGATATTAAGCTCTTCCAGGTGGTGAAATGCCAAACACATTATTTCATTATTATTATTCAATGAGTCAATGGTATTTATTGAACAGCACTTTGTGCAGAGGACTGTACTAAGTACAACAGAGGTTGTAGACACATTTCCTGCCCACATTTTTCTCCCACAGGGCGAGACAGAGATGAAAATAAATTGCAGATGTGTACACAGATGCTGTGGGGCTGAAGGTGGGGTGAATATGAAGTGGTTAAAGGCTACAGATCCAAGAGCATTGGTGATACAGAAGGGAGAGAGAGAAGGAGAAATGAGGGCACAGTCAAAGAAGGTCTCTTGGAGGAGATGTGAGTTTAGCAAGGCTTTGAAGGTGGGGAGAGTGGTGGCCTGTCAATCAATTAATCAATCAATGACCAGGACAAGTATCTGGAGTGGGTGGTAGAGGCGGATGATAGGGCTTCAGAGGAAGGGAAAGAGAGGGATGGGGGAAATGGAATGTCACAAAATCGGCTTTGCGAAGTGAGAAGGAAGCCGATTCCTTTCATTCATTAATTCAATCGTATTTATTGAGCACTTACTGTGTGCAGAGCACTGTACTAAGTGCTTGGGAAGTACAAGTTGGCAACATATAGAGACGGTCCCTACCCAACAATGGGCTCACAGTCTAGAAGGGGGAGACAGACAACAAAACAAAACATATGGACAGGTGTCAAGTCATCAGAATAAATAGAAGTAAAGCTAGATGCACATCATTAACAAAATAAATAGAATAGTAAATATGTACGAGACATAGATTAGGAAAGGGAACACTTGGACAGTGAAGTTGGAAGGTACTTACCTAGGAAAAGAAATCTAAGTCAAACTATCAAATTATTGGTCCATATGGAGATTGCTACTGAGCACTTAGTACAGTGCTCCATGCCCAGGAAGCACTCAATAAATATGACTGATTCCTCATCCAATTAGCCTGGTGCTTTCCATCCCTTAGTTTAGCGATTTATATCGTTTCAGCGAATTTTTTGGCTCTCCCGGACGCACGCCGATTCTTAAGCAAAACTAGGCCTTGCTTAGTCCTCTTTCGTTCATTCTTTCGTCTTTATTGAGAGCTTACAGTGTGCAGAGCACTGTACTGAACGTTTGGGAGAGTCCAATACCACAATAAACAGACACAGTCCCTGCCCACCATGAGCTTAAACTTTACACCTTCCTCCTGGCCCCAGCGAGGACCACTTATCCTACCCTGTCAGGGGTGGCCGGGTTTTCAAAAGCCACTTATAATGGTTTCGTCTTTGTGTGGGTAGTTCCCGATTGTGTGTTGGTTTTATGGCTTTTAAATCCCCTCTGCACCCCTTCGCCCTGACTGGAGAGGTGGGTGAAAAGGCGGCAGTGGCTTTGGGGGCGAAGGCAAGAAATGGAGGAGGCTTTGGAGTCGGTGCATTTGTTTCTGGGAAGTTGTCCTTCTGGGGTCTAAGTTGCGGTAGCCTGCAGAAGCAATCCGGTCTGCGACAGGCAAATGCTTCCAGGAATCAGGTACACACCTGGGGTTTGGTTGTGGCCAGACTGAATTAGGTTGGCACCTGGAGGTCTCGAAGAGACAATATCCTAATATAAAATGGCATTTAAACCCACCCTGTCAAAACGGGTCTGTGCTTTGTTTCCTCATTCACAAGGCCCACAGGAGAGGAGATGGAAATAATAACGATAATAATTACGGGTCTGGTTAAGCACTTACTCTAGGGCCCGTGCTGTAATAAACGCTGGGGTAGAGACAGGATAATTAGGTTGGATGAAGGTCTTACCCCGCATGGGGCTCAGTAGGAGGGAGCAGAATTGAACCTCCCTTTTACAGCTGAGGAAACTGAAGCCCAGAGAAGCAAAGTGGCCTGCCCAAGATCACACAGCGGACAAGTGGCAGAGCGGGGATTAGAACCCAGGTGCTCTGACCCCGCCACCACCACCCCCGCCCCAGGCCCGGGCTCTTTCCACCAAGTCACGCTGCTTCCTGAAACCTTCTGGGAGGGAATCTCTAAATAACCCATGAGCAAAAATCCAAGGATTTGGCCCAAAACATTCTGGATAATCCTGGGGCCCTCCTGCATAACTAAAGCTCAAAAGGTTTGAACTGATAAATTGGTAGTATTTATTGAGCACTTACCATGTGCAGAGCGCCGTACTAAGCACTTGGAGAGTCCAGCCACGTCGGAGTTTGTGGACACCTTCCCTGCCCACCTGGTGAATCTGGGGGAATGGGAGAAGATGAGGCCCCCCTCTAGAGAGAGAGAGAGAGGCAGGGGAGACAGTGTCATCTGGAGAGAGCCAGGTTTCAGTGGTGGCGAAGAGGAGCAGCGACTAGGTCAGGAACAGGTCAATGATGAAGGGAAACTTTCCGACAATGAAGTGAGGGTTCCACAGGCTGCACTTGGCTGAGGCTGTGGGGAAGGCCTGAGAGGACGGCACGAAGGGTGGAGAGAGGTTGGGTGGAAATGAGCTGATGGGGACCCGCGTTGGGGGAGGGAGATGAGGGGTGGCACTGGGACAGGATAACAGGAATGGGGGGGGGGGGGGGGAAGGTGGGGGTGGCACTGGAAGGAGGCCCAAAACTGAATAGCCTTGTGGCCCACAGGGGTCTTATTTAGTACTGGATACAGGATGTTGCCAATAGGAGGGTTCAGAGAAAACATTCAAGTCCTGACACAGGTCTCCATCCCTGCCTATCTTTACTGCTGTAGACCCCAGAGTGTGGGAATGAAAGCCAAAAGATGTTCACGGTCTCAGAAACATAATTGAGTTTATTTTGTCTTCTTTTTATTCTGGACTTCCTTCTGGCTTTTATTCCATTCAGGTAGAAACTATTCTATGCTGATGACTATGTTCTGCAGATTTAACAACCGGCCTGAAGAATATAGAAGTTATGTGCCTGCCGGTACTGTGGAACATTTAAACACAGTGAAAGATTTGTATTGATGATATAGAACCAAAAACTGCCAATGAATTCTGCTTCCTAGGCAGTACATGCTCCAAAGAAGTAGGAAGCCTAATCGAGAAGACTAGCACATATTTGGAGAGACTGACAGGCAGAAACAGTCAAGCGCAACCTAGACTGAAGTGGGGAAATATTGGGAGATAATAGCAAAAGACTAGCCAGCTGAGCATGAGTTAATCAAGAAACAGGGTTCTTTTTGAGCAGAGATTTGGTGAAAATAGTGACACTAAGAAGCAGAATTGAAAATAGCACGATGCAATGCCAATAGCTAAGGCAAGAACACAGCGAAGGGAATGATTTTTATTTGTGCACAGTGTGGAAGGGATTGTCAGACACGCCTCAGTTTTTAGCCACACTTGCATTAATATGTATAGAGATTACATCAGTGATGTAATTTTCAAGGCGAGACATTTATGCACATACGTGTGTGTGTGTGGGGGGGTGTGTGCGTGTGTGTAAGCACAGGTTTCTGTTACCAACTATGGGTTTCCCAACTGCAGTTTTGAGTACCCATGCTCAATTTTCTGTATACCATTTTGACTACTATGCTAGACAGTTTTGAGTAAAAATGGTTGACCACAGCCATGGATTAAAATATTAGACATTACAATCTGTTAGATTGTAAGCTCTTTGTGGGCAGGGAACAAGTTTTTGCTTCTGACCTATTTTCCCAAGTGCTAGTACAGTGCATTACATTCTGTAGGTACGTACAACTTCTGGTTGTACTGTCACTCTACCTCTGCTACCTGGGTCACATTGTTTATTGGCAACAGTGAATTTTAAACAATTACAATTTTACTTCCTTGTTGACGGTGTCTACCAACCCTGTTGTACTGAACTCCCCAAGTACAGTGCTCTGCACACAGTGAGCACTCAATAAATACCATTGATGGTCATCGATGATAGCTACTGATAAACTGATAGAGAAGTATAATGTAATTCTGGTGCTGGAGATAGTAGGTTGTTGTGCAGTTCACTTGAAACTGGCTTAGAATACCTTTGAGTTTGTTTTCCACAAACATCCCTGAATTTTACCTTGTGTGATAGAAGCCGGGCAGACTCTAACCCCTGTGGGTCTTACTGTTTTTGCTTTTTCTAGTCACAAGTACTTTCAGGAACACAACTCCCATGGTTAGCAAGGGTTAGCTCCGTGTGTGTGTGTGTGTGTGTGCCTATATTTGTCTACATGCATACACATACACCTATATAGTTTCATTGGGGCTTCATTAGAGCCTGTCCTGTGAAATTCTTAATGCCCAATTTAAAATTTAACATGGGACCAAGCTGACTAAGAGGCTGAATAGAAAAGAAAACAAGCTAATTCAGTGCTTTCTAAATCAATCCCTGCCTGGTTCAGAAGAAGCTGGACCAGCTCTCTCATTCTTAGTCAAGATGGCTGCCCTTCCTGTGGAGCCAGTGCCAGGGAAGGAGCTGGGGGCTGAAAACTATAGGACATTCCCATTCAAGTAAAGAAAATATTTTCCAATGACTACACGCAGTTTCCATTCTTTCTTAATAGTACAAATTTCAAATTAACAAACATTTAAAATTCAAGAACTCATCTCTCCTCCTTCCCTCAGCTCTATTCCCGAACAAATTTCCACATCCTACAGATTTTTAGTTACCCTTCTGTTCTGTTCTGGTCTGAACTCAGCCCTGGTGCTCTCTCTAGTCTCCCCCATTCTTCCAGAGCCCTCCTTCCTTCCCTCCTTTCCAGTGGAAACTCAAAGTCCTGGGAGAAAAAGAAAAACACTCTAATCAAGCAGATTACAGGGGCAATTTAGAGTGTTCAGGAACAATGGGTAGGATTCAGAGGCTGTAAACTGAGCCTGTAAGCAGTTGTGGCCTTGTATTTTACCATTTGGGATTTTTTTTTGTACTGTAAATGGTCATTTTTGGGAACTGTAGAACACTCTAGGTTTGTTTTTATTAATCTTATTTTTTTTAATTTTGAAACAATATAAAATCTGTTATGTTGTGATAGAGGAGCAGCATGGCCTAGAGGACAGAGCACAGACATGGGAGCCAGAGAACCTGGGTTCTAATCCTGGCTCCACTGCTTAACTGCTGTGCCTCAATTTCCTCATCCATAAAATGGGGATTCAGTGCCTGTTCACCCTTCTACTTAGACTGCAAGTGTTAAATAGGACAGGGATGGTATCTGACCCGATTATCTTGAATCTACACCAGTGCTCAGAACAGTTCTTGGTACACAGTAAGTGCTTAGCAAGTATCACCATTACTAAAACAAACACTACTTATTTTGGAAATACATACAATATTACAAAAGGACATGCAAAAGGCTCTTAAAATGAATAGCTTGTTACAGTGGTGTTTGTTAAAATGAGATTTGATTGGATCATCCATTTTTAAAATAACAAATGGATAAGGGGTCTCTTGGGTCTCATTATAGTAAGTTTACTGAGTGCACATCTGGGAAGGGGCAGCTCCTCTAGTCTTTCCCTCTTCCCCGGAGGTATTGTGGGCCCAACCCTGCTTCGTGGGCCGCAGAGTGAATGGGCAGGAGTCCAGCCTGAGCTGAGTAGAGTGAGGGGAGTAACCAAGTGCTTAGAACACTGCCTGGCACATAGTAAGTGCTTAACAAATACCATCATTATTATTAAGATCAGAACAAGGGGCATTGAGACCCCCTCGACACTTAGGGCAGAAAAAGGGATGCTGCTTTGAGCCTATGTTACTAAGGAGACCACTCTGCTGAGTGGAGATTCTGATGGTTATTGCCTGCCTGTTAGCTCTAGTAGAAAGAAGGTATTACTGCAGCAATATTATTTGCTTTTCCAGAGCTGAGTGCAGGATAGGTAGAGCCAGCTGCTGTTTCTTCGGCACCAATTATAATGCTTATAATAATAATTGTGGCACTTGTTAAGTGTCTTTCGGGTGCCAAGCATTATAATGTGTTGGAGTAGGTACAATACAATCAGATCAGACATAGTCTCTATCTCACATAGGGCTTATGGTCTAAGAGGAAGGGAGGACAGGTATTTAATCTTTCTTTTACAGATGAAGAACCTGAGGCAAAGAGAAGTGAATAATAATAATAATAATAATAATAATGTTGGTATTGGTTAAGTGCTTACTGTGTGCCAAGCACTGTTCTAAGTGCTGGGGGGGGGGGGGGGAATACAAGGTAATCAAGGTTGTCCCACGTGGGGCTCACAGTCTTAATCCCCATTTTACAGTTGAGGGAACTGAGGCACAGAGAAGTTAAGTGACTTGCCCAAAGTCACACAGCTGACAAGTGGCGGAGCCAGGATTAGAACCCATGACCTCTGACTCTCAAACCTGGGCTCTTTCCACTGAGCCATGCTGCTTCTCTAAGTGAAGTGCCTTTCCCCAGGTCACACGCAACCAAGTGGTGGGGCTGGGATTAGAACTCACATTGCTTGCTCGGCCTCGTAGGCAGAGTAGAGTATTTAACCCTCAGCGGTGACCTGTGGTGGTAATTTCTGATGCCAGACTATTATCATTTTTCATTGATGTATAGTCATTCATTCATTCATTCAATCTTATTTATTGAGCGCTTACTGTGTCATGAGCACTGTACTAAGCACTTGGGAGAGTATGATGTAACGATAAACAGACACATTCCCTGTCCACAATGAGCTTACAGTCTATAGGTGGAGACAGATATTAATATGCATAAATAAATTACAGATATGTACATAAGTGCTGTGGGGCTGGGACGGAATGAATAAAGGAAGCAAGTCAGGGAGATGCAGAAGGGGATTGGAGAAGGGGAAAGGAAGGCCTCTTGGAGGAGATGTGCCTTCAGTAAAGCTTTGAAGCAGGGGAGAGTAATTGTCTGTCAGATTTGAGGAGGGATTTCAGGACAGAGGCAGGACGTGGGCGGGGATTCGGCAGTGAGAAAGATGAAAACAAGGTACAGTTCATTCATTCATTCGATCATATTTATTGGGCACATACTGTTTGCAAAGCACTGTACTAAGTGCTTGGGAGAGTATAATTCAACAACAGACTTATTCCCTAGTCACAACAAGCTCACGGTCTAGAGGGGGAGAAGCTTGGCATGTGTAAACATATTGCTAATCATACGATGACCTTACTGTAGCACATGCTTACAGAATGTGCTCACTGACCAATAGTTTCTATATTTATTTCAAATAACAGAAAAAGAGAGTTCCTAATGCTAACCAGGAAAATCCAGGTAGACTCATCCCCATAGATCGCACCACACTTTGTACCCATACATAAGACAGAAGTGTTGTTGGTGACATCAGTGATGGCTACTACTGTCAGGTGCTACCCAGGGATGCTCTCTTCTCCTCTTGGAAGGAAAGGGATGAACATCTGAGGATCCCTCTTGAGGCAACTGATAGGAGAAGGATACAGTGTTATTCTTTGTATTATCATCTGGGGACAATGTAGCAGCTTTGAAAAGAACCCTGTGGCAAGTAAAGAGAAAGTATTGGCAGCTTTACAAAACCAGGAAAAATGGTTACAAAAAAAGACTCAGCTCATCTAATCATGCAGGAACAATCACACTAACTCACATTTACGTAAGTGTAATAATAATGCTTATTTTTACAGCACCTCTTCATCATAGGAGTTACACCGAGAAAGTAAATTCCATTAGGAGAGGCCTCAGAGGGATACTAGTGTGCAGGAAGGGAAAGTGTACTGCTTGAAGAAGAGGGAGCAAACCAACCCAGCTGAACAGATCAGGTCAGGAGACCAGGGAATCAACATTAACAGGAAACTGGCGGAGAGAAGCTGCTTTCTGTCTGAAGGCATGTTAGAGGCAGCTGTGCTGAAGGGGATTCTGATCCGTCAAATGCCTGGATTTAGAGTTTATGCTAAGTAAATGACCCTGCAAGACAAGGTAAGCCGAGGTGCTCACCTCCTAATATGGGGGAATATTTGTGCTTAGGTAAGCCTTGCTATGGAACTGAGCTCCTTGTTAATGTTCACAAGGTTCAAAGGGAGGAGTAGCAGCAGGCAAGAGGTATTTTAATATCTGCTTTACCAGAAGGCAAGGAATTCTAGTGAACTCCCAGCGTTTCAGTGGCATAGCTAGAACTAAAATTCAGGACTTTTGGCTCATAGCCCATCCTTATGATACTGTCATTCACTTTGTGCGTAATCCAAAGGGTTTCAGAGTGGTTTATTGGCTCTAACATCATGCCTAATTCTCCCCCATGCAGGCAGGAAGAAAAGCTGTCATAAGCTCATGGAGGCTTCCCTTCCTGGACTTCCTAGGGGGTGAGAGAATTCTTCCATCCAGGGCTGCTTTAATTGCTGGAGAAAAGAGGCAGTTGCCCTGGATCCACCTCCCAAAGGGAGCTCCCTGTGTCCTTCCTGACAGTATAGCCTTCCCCCTCATCTGCCGAGTTAAAGATAACCCCGGGGTGGGGGTGGGGGGGATTGGGGAAGTGGGTGTGTGGGAGATACACAGGTGCCCCTTTCAGGCAATCAAGGGCTAGGGGTGGGTGTGGGGGGTAATTTTGACTTGGGTCCACCTCCCTGCACCAGGCTTCCTCTGCCTCAAATTCATCAAAGTCTTCGTATAACCCTCTTTCTACCTTATTTGGGAAGTGCAGGTCCCTGGGTAGGTCGGTGATGGATCATAGCAGTGGTAACAGTATTAAGTGCTTACTGTGTGAAGCGCACTGTGCTAAGGACTGGGAGAAGATACGGGGGGAACTAGATGTGGTCCTTGTCCTTTTGGGGGACTCATGCTCTAAGAGTGCTCTAAGTGGGGACGGAGGACTGGTGGCAGACACATGAGGAATAATGAAACCTTAAAACAGAGCACAGACAAATGCCCAAAATAAAATCATAGCTATGATTTCATGCCACTGGGTTATGGTAGAGACAAATAGGGGGCAAAAAGTCAGGGGTGAATGTGCTCCCAGATATTCTACTCAGGGAAATAGGTCTCCCTCTTGTCACCCTTCAACAAACTTCCCTGTGCTCCTGAGAGAAATGCCCTGGGGGATTGCGGAGAGCATGAAAATTCAGATTGTTGCTGCCCATGGATTGATTAGTGGAAGCAGCATGGCTTAGTGGAAAGAGCCTGGGCTTGGGAGTCAGAGGTAGTGGGTTCTAATCCTGACTCCGCCACTTGTCAGCTGTGTGACTTTGGGAAAGTCAGTTAACTTCTCTGTGCCTCAGTTACCTCATATATAAAATGGGGATTAAAACTGTGAGCCCCACGTGGGACAACCTGTTTACCTTGTGTCTACCCCAGTGCTTAGAGCAGTGCTTGGCACATAGAGCTTAACAAATACCATCATTATCATTATTATTATCATTATTCACTCTTGGTTGGAGCAGGGAATAAAGGAATGTGGGCTCTAGACTGTGAGCCCACTGTTGGGTAGGGACCGTCTCTATATGTTACCAACTTGTACTTCCCAAGCGCTTAGTACAGTGCTCTGCACATAGTAAGTGCTCAATAAATACGATTGATTGATTGAATGGAGTGGAGGAAGGTTATCCTCCTCCCTGTAGCTTCTGAGGTCTAAATTGTATACCCTTGGGAGATCTAGGTACAAGAATACTGTTCAGTGTATATAGGGGTCGATACCTGCCACCTAATAATAATAATTTATCTATATTAATGTCTGTCTCCCCCACTAGACTGTAAGCTCATTGTGGGCAGGGAATGTGTCTACCAATTCTGTATTGTACTCTTCCAAGCGCTTAGTACACAATGCTCAGCACACAGTAAGTACTCAATAAATCTGATTGATTGATTTTCTTCCCTTATGTGACTGCCCTCCCCCAGCCAATGAAAAAAAACTTTAAACTGAGAACTTTTTAAACTCCTTCCTTAGTTTGTTATTATTTCATTAAAAAACTGTTGCCAATCCTCCAGCCTAAGAGCAGTTTCAGAAAACTGGATATTTGGAATTGTAAGTTCTACTCATGATCCACAACTGACTTGTCTCAAGCCCTAACCTTTACATGTCTCAGGAGGCTCAGACTTAATTTTCTAGTACAGCACCGTGACCTCCTCAAATTAAAGGGGATATATATATATATGCAAAGACTAGATCTAATTTTAAAAGGTAATAGGGCAAAAAGACAACTCATACATTTTCGATGGAAACCATACATACAGTGCTTGGATTCTCAAGGTCGATTTTTTATTGCTCAAACTAATTGCCCCCTTTCATATAACACCTGCCCACTGGAAACCTTAAATCATCTTCCGGAATTTTTCATCACTTAAGGATGGCAAACAGGGAAACTGAGACCCAGAGAGCATAAAGCAGTTGGCTCAAGCACATCAAAAAGAAGGTGGAATTTCAGTTCCGTTAAATCCTAATCCAGTCTTCAGGCCACTAAATCATATCCTCTCTCTCTTTAGTCATTTCTTCTCAGTTGGTTGAAAAATAAAATGTTGAATGTTAATCTCAGTGAGTCTCCCAAACACATTAGAATTCAATATTTTTTTTTCCAGAAAGAAAAACCTTTCAACTTTCAGATCTACATCATGTTTCTAAATAGGTGTAGCTTCACTTGTCTCAATGAACTATTTCTCTTAATAAAACAGAGTTTAAGTTTTATGTCATTTCACAAGTGTATCATACCTGTGACACACTGGATCAATTAATTAATGGTATTTATTGAGTACTTACTGTGTGCAGAGTACAGTACTGAACACCTGGGAGACTATAATACAATAGTTTGTAGACATGATTACTGACTACAGGGAGTTTACAGTCTATCAATTAGTTAATGGTATTTATTGAGCACTTACTGTGTGCAGAGCACTGTACTACACACTTGTGAAGGTACAATACAATATAGGAACATAGAATCTGGAGGGGGAGACAGATATGAAGATAAATTACAGATAAGAGATATGGCAGAGTTTATGGATATGTACAGAAATTCTGTGAGACTGAGGGTGGGTTGAATAGTAATTATAATAATAATGGCATTTATTAAGCACTTACTGTGTGTCAGGCACTGTACTAAGCACTGGGGTAGATACAAGCAAATTGGGTTAGACACAGTCCCTTGTGGAGACTCACAGTCTTAATACCCATTTTACAGATGAGGTAACTGAGGCACAGAGAAGTAAAGTGCCTTGCCCAACATTGCACAGCAGACAAGTGGCAGAACCGGGATTAAAACTCAACCAAGCGAAGGCTTTGAAGGAGGTGAGTGTGTTGGTCTGTTGGATATTGAGGGGAGGGAGTTGCAATAAATCAATAGGATTTATTAAGTGTTTTCTATGTGCAGAGCACTGTAGTAAGCACTTAGGAGAGTACAGTACAACAGAGTTGGAAGACACATTCCCTGCCCACAATGTTCTTAAAGCCTACATGGGGAGACAGATATTAATATAAATAATTTATAGTAGGCCATAGGGAGGATGTGGGCAAAGGGTCAGAGGTGAGAGAGATGAGATCAAGGCACAGAGAGAAGGGTGGCATTAGAGGAGCAAAATGTGAGAGTGAGCTCATTATGGGCAGGGAATGTGTCTGTTGTTGTATTGTACCCTCCCAAGTGCTTAGTACAGTGCTTTGCACACAGTAAGCACTCAAATATGATGGAATGAATGAATGGTAGATGAGCGAGGTTAGGTAAGAGAAGAAGAGCTCATTGAGTGCTCTGAAGCCAATGATAAGGTGTTTCCGTTTGACACAGAGGTGGGTAGACAACCATTGGATGTTTTTGAGGAGTGGGAAGACATGGACTGAACATTTTTATCGAAAAAGTGACCCAGGCAGCAATGTGAAGCATGGACTGGAGTGGGGAGAGGCAGGAGGCAGGGAGGTCAGGGAGGAGGCTGATACAGTGAACAAAGAGGAATGGGATAATTGCTTGGATTAACAAGGTTGCAGTTTGGATGGAGAGGAAGGGGCAGATTTTAGCCATGTTGTAGATGTTGAATATATAGGATGTAGTGATTGAGTATGTGGGTTGAATGAGAGAGAGGAGTCAAGGATAACACCGAAGTAATGGGCTTGTGATACAGGAAAGATAGTTGTGCTGTCTACAGTGATGGGAAAATCAGGGGGAGGACAAGGTATGGGTGAGAAGTTCTGTTTTGGAAATATTAAGTTAGAGGTGTTGGTGAGACATCCAAATAGAGATGTCTTGAAGGCAGGAGAAAATGCAAGACTGCAGAGAGGGAGATAAGGGCTGGAGATGTAGATTTGGGAATCATCTGCATAGAGGTGGTAGTTGAAGCCATGGGAGCAAGTGACTTTTCCAAGGGAGTGGATGTAGATGGAGAATAGAAGGGAACCCAGAATGAACCCTGAGGGATTCCCACACTTAGAGGATGGAAGGCAGAGGAGGAGTCTGCAAAAGAGACTGAGAATGAGTGGCCAGAGGGATAGGAGGAGAACCAGGAGAGGACAGTGTCAGTAAAGCTGAGGTTGGATAACATTTCCAGAAGAAGGGGGTGGTCACCGGTGTCCGGTAGCTGAGATAGGTTGGAGTAGAGGCTGTTGGATTTAGGATGGAGTAGAGGCCACTGGATTTGGCAAGAAGGAGGTCATTTGTGACCTTTGAGAGAGACGTTTCTGTGGAGTGAAGTGGAGGAAGCCAGATTGGAGGGGGCCAAGGAGAGATTTGGAGGAGAGGAACTTGAGGCAGCGGGTGTAGACAACTCACTCAAGTTGGAGTTTGGAGAGGGAAATGGGGCATTAACTGGAGGGAGCCATGGGATCAATGGAGGGATTTTCTTAGGATGGGGAGACCTGGGCATGCTTGAAATCAGTGGGGAAGAAGTCATTGGAGAGCAAACAGTTGAAGGTGGAGGTTATGGAGGGAAGAAGGGAGGGGGCAGGTGTTTTGATAATGCGTGAAGGGATGGGGTTGGAGGTGCACGAGGAGGGGGTGGAATTTGAGAGAAGCCAGGAGATCTTCTTTTGAGATACTTCTGGGGAAGATGGGAGAGTTGAAGAACGGGCAGGAGGAGGGAGGACCTGGAGAGGAGCAAGGGAGATTTTAAGGAGGTGATGCCTGGTAGTTTCAATTTTCTCAGTGAAGTAGGTGGCCAGGTCATAACGGGCAAGAGATGGGGGTAGGTGGGGTGACAGGGGGTTTGAGGAGGGAGCAAAATGCCTGAAACAACTGATGATGACGGCAAGGGCCATGGGTGTCAAGGTAACAAGGTAAGGTAACAAGGTAAATTCAACAAAAACAACAATAACCTGTCAACAAGTAGCAGTCATTACTCTTGGGAGGGAACAGTCCTTGGACTCCACACCACTTCAGACAAAGCCACGGTTGGTCCAAACTGCCACAATTTCCCCTACTTTCTAAGTACATACTCCTCCATTTAAGCACTTATTTATTCGCCTTTCCCTTTTTCCATTCTTTTTCCCCCATGAGATTGTAAACTTCTTGAGGGCAGGGATTATATTTTCTGCTGCTATTGTAATCTCTCAAGCACTACACACCAGAGGTACTTAACACCATTGATTGACTGATTAATATAGGGAAGCTGAACTCTAGACTGCCCACCCTTCATTTCAGCAAAGTTTCCACAGTGGTGTTTCCTGGGTTTGGAAGCCCTAGGGTTTATGAAGACCAGATGGTGTACGTGAAGCAAAAAAAGAAATGTTGTCAGTGACTGCAGTGTGGCAAGATTGGTTTTTGGATTTAACAAAATGGAAATCTCTTGGTTTGCATCAGTGGGCGTTCTGCCTGTGTGAGTTGCAAGATGGGAAATTATAGTGAATTATGATAGAATGGAAAAAAGGCAGGAATTTCAAGTGAATTGAAACCTTGGTGAAAATGCTTGTCATCAAGACCCAAAGGAGAGATGTCAGCAAGGTCAAAACCAACAAGCAGACATTGATAGTCTTGGGGCACTTGTAAGAGGGACCCAATGGAATGAAGCCTTAAAGGCAAAGGAGTCCAGACTGTCCAGATGACTGTACTTCATAAAAACAATTTTCAGGCCCTAGGACAAACTATTTCATAGTATAGGGACAAGAGGAGTCGTAAGATGTTGAGCTGGCTAAACTCAGACTTAAACAGAGACCTGAAAGGCAGACGAGAAAGTGGCAAAAATGGAAATAAGGTCACCTTACCAAAGAGGTGTGTATAAATAATTAGCAATCCTGTGTAGGGACAAGAATCAAAAAGCTAAAGCTGCCTGTAACATTAGGCATAGAAAGTAGTAAAAAAAGTCTTTAATTATATTAGACACAAGTGGAATAGAGAACATGTCATATTCCTGATGGAAAGGAAGGAAAAGCAAGTAGATGACTGCAAACATAGAGGTTCTTAAATGTGTGTTGAATTTTGTCTTTATGGAAAAGCTCAAATATGAAGAGGTAAGAATAGCAAAGAAATAGAATATTTGAAACAAAGGAATGCATTTGAATCATCAGACCTTGATGGTTTGCATCTTAGGATATTTAAGAAATTCTAAATGAGGAAGTGATATTTCCATTGATCAGTCAATAGCATTTATTCAACACCTATTGTGTATAGACCACTCTACTAAGGGCTTGGGACCTGCCCTCAAGAAACTGACAATCTAACAGGACAGGTGGATGTGAAATGTTTATGACAGGAGGCAGAAGTGCTTAAGAAGACGGTTTAGTAGTAGTAGCAGCATTTATTGGGGTCCCACTGGTTTTGATGTGCTGTGGTAGGCATTTGGGAAGTATAGAAAATGAAGCAACATGTTCCCTGCCCACAAGGAGCTTGCATTCCAATGGAAGAGGCAATCATAAAAATACTTATAACTAAGGAGATCAGTAGTAAAGTGGACCTAGATATGCACAAGTGCTAAGGAGGGTATGAATAAATAAATAGTGTTAGAGTTGGATGGAGGGATGATATGGCATAGGGAGATGGGGAATTAATTGGGGCAAGCTTGTTGGAAGAGGAGAGATTTTAGGAGGGAAAACTGTGGTCTTTCTGATGTGGGAAGGGAGGGGGTTTCAAGCCTCGACCTCATCATCTCCTACCACTGCACTGTCTCCACCCTCACCAACTCTGAAATCCCTCTCTCTGATCATAATCTTCTCACCTGCCTCCTCACTCACACTCCTTTCCCCTGTAAATCCATATTACTCCCCCACAGAGATCTCTGCTCTCTTGACCCCATCCATCTTTCTGAGCGCCTCACACCCCACCTTGCCTCCCTTTCCTCTCTACCCAATCTTGATGATCAGATTACTGCTCTCAACTCTACCCTTTCTACTCAGCTGGACTCGCTAGCTCCCCTTTCCCTTCACCGCTCTTGTACCACTAACCCACAGCCCTGGATCACTGCCACTGTCTGCCTCCTTCGCTCTTATTCTTGAGCTGCCGAACGCTGCTGGTGAAAGTCTAAACACCATGCCAACCTCGTTCACTTCAAGTTTATCCTTTCCTGCCTTAACTCTGCCCTCTCCTCTGCCAGACAAAACTATTTCTCCTCCCTTATTGACACCCATGCCCATCATCCCCGTCAGCTCTTCCGTACATTCAACTCCCTTCTCAGGCCCCCGGTTCCTCTCCCTCCTCCTTCCCTCATCCCCAATGATCTGGCCTCCTACTTCATTAATAAAATTAAATCCATCAGGTCTGACCTCCCCAAAGTCACTCCCCCCACTTCTCCAACCCCCCAGCTCTCAACGCCTTCTGCTACTCTCCCATCCTTCCCAGCAGTATCCTCAGAGGAGCTCTCCTCCCTCCACTCAAGTGCTACTCCAGCCACCTGTGCTTCTGACCCCATTCCCTCTCATATCATGAAATCTCTCGCTCCGTCCCTTCTCCCCTCCTTAATTTCCATCTTCAACCACTCACTCTCCACTGGTTCCTTCCCCTCTGCTTTCAAACATGACCATGTCTCTCCCATCCTAAAAAAAACCCTCTCTTGACCCCACCTCACCTTCTAGTTATCGCCCTATCTCCCTCCTACCATTCCTTTCCAAACTCCTTGAACGAGTCGTTTACACGCACTGCCTCGAATTCCTCAACACCAACTTTCTCCTCGACCCCCTCCAGTCTGGCTTCCATCCCCTACATTCCACAGAAACTGCCCTCTCAAAGGTCACCAATGACCTCCTGCTTGCCAAATCTAACGGCTCCTACTCTATCCTAATCCTCCTCGACCTTTCAGCTGCCTTCGACACTGTGGACCACCCCCTTCTCCTCAACAAACTATCCAACCTTGGCTTCACAGACTCCGTCCTCTCCTGGTTCTCCTCTTATCTCTCCGGTCGTTCATTCTCCGTCTCTTTTGCAGGCTTCTCCTCCCCCTCCCATCCCCTTACTGTAGGGGTTCCTCAAGGTCCAGTTCATGGTCCCCTTCTGTTCTCGATTTACACTCACTCCCTTGGTGACCTCACTCACTCCCACGGCTTCAACTATCATCTCTACACTGATGACACCCAAATCTACATCTCTGCCCCTGCTCTCTTTCCCTCCCTCCAGACTCGCATCTCCTCCTGCCTTCAGGACATCTCCATCTGGATGTCTGCCCGCCACCTAAAACTCAACATGTCGAAGACTGAACTCCTTGTCTTCCCTCGCAAACCCTGCCCTCTCCCTGACTTTCCCATCACTGTTGACGGCACTACCATCCTTCCTGTCTCACAAGCCCGCAACCTTGGGATCATCCTCCACTCCACTCTCTCATTCACCCCTCACATCCAAGCCGTCACCAAAAGCTGCCGGTCTCAGCTCCGCAACATTGCCAAGATCCGCCCTTTCCTCTCCATCCAAACCGCTACCCTGCTCGTTCATTCTCTCATTCTATCCTGTCTGGCCTACTGTATCAGCCTCCTCTCCGATCTCCCATCCTCTTGTCTCTCCCCACTTCAATCCATACTTCTTGCCGCTGCCCGGATTGTCTGTGTCCAGAAACGCTCTGGGCATGTTACTCCCCTCCTCAAAAATCTCCAGTGGCTACCAATCAACCTATGCATCAGGGAAAAACTCCTCACCCTCAGCTTCAAGGCTCTCCATCACCTCGTACCCTCCTACCTCACCTCCCTTCTCTTCTTCTACAGCCCAGCCCGCACCCTCAGCTCCTCTGCTGCTAATCTCCTCACCGTGCCTCGTTCTCGCCTGTCCCGCCGTCGATGCCCAGCCCACGTCATCCCTCTGGCCTGGAATGCCCTCCTTCCCAGCATCCGCCAAGCTAGCTCTCTTCCTCCCTTCAAGGCCCTAGTGAGAGCTCACCTCCTCCAGGGGGCCTTCCCAGACTGAGCCCCCTCCTTCCTTTCCCCCTCCTCCCCCATCCATCCCCCCTGCCTTACCTCCTTCCCTTCCCCACAGCACCTGTATATATGTATATGTTTGTATGTATTTATTACTCTATTTATTTTACTTGTACATATTTATTCTACTTATTTTATTTTGTTAATTTGTTTTGTTCTCTGTCTCCCCCTTCTAGACTCTGAGCCCACTGTTGGGTAGGGACCATCTCTATATGTTGCTAACTTGTACTTCCCAAGCGCTTAATACAGTGCTCTACACACAGTAAGCGCTCAATAAATACGATTGAATGAATGAATGAAAAAGCCAGAGGAGCCGTAGGAGTGAGGAGACAGAGGCAGGACAGTTGAGAGTGAAGTACAACTAGAGAGCCTTGAAACCAGTGGTCACAGGGAAGCAGTGAAAGGTTTTGAGGAGAGGAGAAATGTGGGCTGAGAGATGATTCATTCATTCATTAAATTGTATTTATTGAGCACTTACTGTGTGCAGAGCACTGTACTAAGTGCTTGGGAAGTACAAGTCGGCAACATATAGAGACAGTCCCTACCCAACAACAGGCTCACAGTCTAGAAGATTCGAGAAGTTGATCCACAGAGCGGTGTGAAGTATGAACTGGAGAGGGAAGAGACTGGAGTTTGGGAGACCAGGGAGGAGATATGTAAATGGATATGTACGAAAAATTCAATGGGAGGTTATGAGTTCGTCAGAACTGAGATGGTGCAAAAGTGCTGAGCTGATAGTTAAGAGAATGTCACCTGGG
Source organism: Tachyglossus aculeatus (assembly GCF_015852505.1). Classification (NCBI taxonomy): domain Eukaryota; kingdom Metazoa; phylum Chordata; class Mammalia; order Monotremata; family Tachyglossidae; genus Tachyglossus; species Tachyglossus aculeatus. The sequence goes on from NC_052098.1 coordinate 58,029,622, forward strand.
AAGCAGAAAAACTTGTCAGAGAAAGCCTCCTGGAGGAGATGGAATTTCTGAAAGACTTAGAAGATGGGGAAAGCTGAGCTCTTGCTGATTTGGAGGTGGAGGGAGTTTCAGGAAGGAGGAAGATGTAAGGCAGGAATGAGGTTCATCAAGAGGGTGAGCCTTAAGAGGACTGAAACATACAATCTGGTGTGTAGTAGAAGTGAGCAGGTGAGTAGTGGGTGGAGAGCTAATTGACTGCCTTAAAGCCAATGGGCAGGAGTTCCTGCTTGAGGCAATGAGGAATGGAGGAGTGGAGAGACATGTGCAGAGAGATGATTTAGAAAAGTGATCCTAGTAGCCGAATGACATCGTTAGGCCAGAAAAGTATGATCTCAACTGTACTGCTGTTAATTGGGTGCTCAGCTGGCTTGGAATAATATGACCAGCTGGTCTGTATAAGGTAGGGTACTTATAAATTTGGGGAGTCCATCCAACCTGAAATGCCTAAAGCAGGACCCTAATCAGACAGGGACCTCACAGACACATAAAGCATCACAGTGACAGAGAGAAGGGTAAAGAAGAGGCTACCCCTTCTCTGCCTCTTCAGTGGCAACTGCGGTTACTGCTGCTATGCCCACTGCTGATTTTCTGGCCTATTTTTGGGAAGTGCATGATGGGAGTTTCTGGTGCAGCTTCTGGTCCAGCTTCTCTCAAAAGTCCTTTTTCCAACATGGTCAGAGGGCCAGCTTTTAAACAACTGCAGCTGTAGCCTCTGCCAGCACTGTTGTCACTGCTCCTTGTAGTGAAATAGAGGCAGGAACACTGAATGCCACCCTGGCTTAATTGCGGATGTTTTCTCCATCTGCTCTTCCCACTGTGGCTATTCTGGCCCATCCTGAGAGCACCCCAGTGTAGGTAGTGGCACAAAAGTACCGGTAAGGCTACCCTTTCCCCTGGCTCTTCTTTCCCTTCATCCTTGCTTTTTTCTTTCCTTTATCTCACTTTCCCTTTTCTTCTTCCTTTTCTTTCTCCTTCTTTTCCCCTCTCCTTTCTCTCCTCCTTTTCCTTTGCTTGTCTTTATGCCCCACCCCTTCTCTAATTCTTTCTGTCTTCCTCTGACTAATGTCAGATGAGGATAGAGTGGCAAGACCCAAGAACAGCAGAAGATAATCTGAGGGTCATATTCAAATACAGGCCAAACAGGCGTGAGCAATGAAATGCTATAATGATAAAAGACAACATAGTATTGGAATGTGTTAAAAAGAGAATGACATACACCAGCCAGGGGGTCTTCCTTCACTGAACTTTACATTAGCCAGGCCCTGGTTGTATGGTGTCTAGTTTGATTACCACACTTAAAATGGTGTGGAGAAACTGGAAAGGGTCTAGAGCAAACAAAATGATTGAGGGCAGGGAATGTGTTCACCAATTTTGTTATATTGCACTCTCCCTAGCACTTAGTACAGTGCCCTGCACACAGTAAGCACTCAAACATGATTGATTGTTTGAGGGGATGAAAAATAAGTCTAGCGAGGAAAGGTTAGAGGAATTGAGTTAGGCCCGGAAAAGAGGAAGCTCAGGGGAGATTTAATATATGATACTAAGAAAACCAAGGGCTTTCACGTGAAAGTTGCTGACCAGTTCTTCAGTGAGGCCTGAAAAAGAAGAAATGGTTAAAGCAGGAGAGATTTGGGTTGGACAGAATTATGAACTTCTTGACTATCTGGGTGATAAAACACTGGAACGGACTACCAAGGAAAGTGATGGTGTTGCCGTCCCTGGAAATCTTGGGAGATGACCCTCCATCCCAGGTGGTTTTGTCATTCATCTGGGAGTATGGTGCTAAACTAGATGATCTTTCAAAGACGCTTGGGCTCTGGGATTTGATTTACATCTCCTAGGAGGGGGGGGGCAAGGGGCATTCAATGGGCTGTAAATGTTTGTGTCAGCCCTCCATGCTCCAGGCTGTTCTCTCACTCTGCCCTGCCCTAGATGGTCACAGAGTTCTGGCATGTTAGAAATAGGATGGGTGCACAGAGTGGCCAGCACCAATGGGCAGCACCAGTGAATTAGGTGGCTATCGGGCCAACCAGAAGGCCTGCCCAAATAGGTTGTTTTTGTCACCATAGCCTCAATTGAATGTTTTTCCAGCCTTTATGCACTGAGTTGTAAGTGCAAATTCTAGTAACAAATTGCAAAATTTTAATTAGATATCACTGCTACTATTATGATTCAGAAACCATGAAAACTGTTCTGCTTGTTCTTAGATTTGTCCTATGTATGTGTCATTCCTTGGGGTCCAATTTTACAGGGCATACCATTTGGTCCGAACAATTAAGACTCTCTTCGCTTATGGATATCATTATCAATCTCCTAAGGTACTTATCTGAGCTCTGGATAAACAACACCTAATGGTTTTGACTTAAGAAACTTTGCCAAAATTAATTAAATCTTCCACATTTTGCGCCTCTAAACTTCAGTTGACTGTACCCACAGCCCAGTCTTACGATCTTCTGCTTCTTTCCCTAGCAAAAATTTGAAAATGAAATACTCTTCCTGTTTCACAGCAGCTCATAAACAGAATATGGTGATATGATTAGGATTAGCATTGCCATAAATGCAGTACTAACAGCACAGCAGTATATGACTTTTATAGTAACATTGGACATAATGTTGGCTAGGAACCAATACTAACAGGTTTGCCTACAGTCCTCACACTCTAACCGAATAAGGCCAACGCACTAAAATGGCATTATTGAATTTTCCTAATAAATGACATATACAGTTATATCTTAGCAGCAGCTCATAGGAAACAGTAACTGCAGTATCAGTTTGCGTGGCCATTACAAATAGCTGTCAATATGCCTAGAGAAGTAAATGTAATGATGGAATATGATTATTGGTTAATTTAGTTCCATTATAGGCATGGACTTACTAAAAATAATTAAATGTTTACTGACATTTTTTTCCCCATGCTGCTACAACTTGGCTTTTTTTCTTTCCTTTTCATACCAGCTTCTAACACAACCATATGTAATCCGTTTCGTAGCTAAATAACCAAACTTTTCCCTTTTTTGAGACCCACATCAACCACCATTCCTGCTCACCTTATCCTTCTCTGATCATTTTCTACTTTGCCCACTGTGAATGCTCATCTATAACACAACCACTTTTAAATTTCAGCTTGGATTGCTGTTTCCCTTTTCTTTCTTGTTTCCCTTTCTACCAGTCTAAGGGCTATTAAGCCCAACTCTGGCAAGTGTTTTCTGTGTGTTTTACTTAACATGATAAAATGTTCTTTCTGAAAGGATCTGTAAAAATAAATATATTGTGTTCTCATATGCAGGGAAAAGGTGCTCAGAGCGGAGCAAAGCACTCTGCCATATAGTGGATTATTTAATGGAAATGAAATAGGAGCTACAGTGCAAGTCCCCCCTTTTTTCAGAAAAATACTTAACTAAATATGACAGATTGTCCAAAATCAATAATGAAAAATTGAAAAGTAAGTTTCATTGGCCATGTCAGAAGCTGACATTCGATTGTCACAAAACTCAATTGTTGAAAAACCTCATTAAGGTGGGGCTCGATGTTTAATTTGATCTATCCTTCATTTGTTGATGAAACACTAGATGTGCCAGTGTTAAACCATTAGTTATTTGATTGTGGCTGATTTATTATACCTGGGGACTTAAACAGCGAGATACTAGAATGCAGTCAGGCCCACCAGCATCGAACCTGTGCTCCTTGCAACCCAGCATAGCTAGATATTGAGCTGCAGGATTTGCTCTGGAAACAAATGGAGTCAATTTTTAACAATTCAGTGAAGCATAGCTTCAAACGATGAGTTATGGCTGTCATCTGTTGGGAGACAACAACGGGGCATAGACCAGCTTGACATGGGTTTGCTTTTAGTAGAATGGAGGTTTCAAGGTAAAATGGGATAGCAAATAGCTAAACTGAAGACAGTGCCAAGCCCTGAAAACACAAGTCAGTGAAAATAATGACTCTCGTACCAAAAGCTGATTTTCAGAAGTTCTCTATAGCCATTCATTCATTGGTATTCATTAATTGGCTGCTAAAATCATTCATTTAGTCAATGATATTTATTGAACTCTTACTGTGGGCAGAGCACTGTACTAAGTGCTTGGGAGAGTACAATACAACAGAGTTGGAAGACATATTTCCCTACCCAGAAGGAGATTAGTCTAGAAGGACTGTTTGCAGAGAACTTTACTAAGTTCTGGGGAAAGAGTATAATACAGGATAAATTAGACAAGGTTTCTGGCCTTCTGGGAGGGAGCTCACAGTTTACAGGGAGAGGAGGGAGGTTGGTAATAGGCATATGAGGAAAGATTGACATATTAAAGACCCAGCAACATAAAAATACAAGGCCAACCAAAAATACAAAGAGAGCTGCAAAATATTGTGGTTGAGAGCCATTTTCAGGCTCCTCACTGTCCAGGCAGGGCTGTCCAGAGTCCAACAGCCACAACAGACATAACAGCCACAGTCTTTCCAGTGATCTTAAAATTGAAAATATGCTGCCACTTCAGCTTCCCCCTGCTGTGCTCTGGCATAGCTGGACAGGCGTGGTGGGTGGGCAGCTCACTCTCTGATATCCTCCTTCCCCTCTGCCTTCAAACAGGCTCATACTAAAAAAAAACCTTCTCTGGAGCCCAATGCACTCACCATCTATTACCCCATTTCCCTGCTCCATTCCTGCCCACTTCTTCCTGGCCGACTTCCCTGCTGACCCACTACAATGTGATTTCTGCTCTTTTTACTCCACTGAGGCTGTGCTCTTCAAGGTCACCAAATCCTTGCCAAATCTAATGATTGCTATCCTAAGTCTCCTACTTAGCTGTCTTTGATACTGTGGACCACTCCCTTGTCCGGGAAATACTGTCTAATCTTGATTTCACCAAAATAGTTCCCTCCTGATAGCCACCCAGCATTCCGATCTCTCTTTCACACTTTTTTTTTTTCCTGGATCCTATTCCTTCTTTCTCCCCTAACTATGGGTGGCCCACAAAGGTCTCTTTTGGGTCCCCTACTCACTTTATACCCACTCCTTTAGGGAGTTCATCTGCTCCAATGACTCAGCTACTACCTCTTTGCAAATAACTCCCAAATCTATCTGGCCATCTCCAGACCTCTCTCCCCATCTGTAATCTCACATTTCCTTTAGTTAGCAGGACATATTCACATGGATGTTTCCCCAGCAATTTCCACTCAGTTTGTCTAAAACTGAACTCTTTAATCTTCCCCCTCCAAAAATCCTTTCCTCCCCCTAACTTTCCCATCACTGTTTACAACAACTCCATCCTCTCCCTGTCCACAGACTGCAGTCTTGGCATTATCCTTGATTCTTCCCTCTTCCATTCAGTCTGTTACTAAGTCCTGTCAGATTTTTCTCCAGAACATTTTGCTAACTCCAGCTCCCCTCTCCAGTCTGTACTTCATTCTGCCTGGCAGATCACCTTTCTGGAATGCCGCTCTGCATATGCCTCTCCTCACCTCAGAAATCCTCAACTTTACCATTCCCCTCCGAATCAACACAGACCTACATCTATTATACTCTCCCAAGTGCTTAGTTCAGTGTTCCTTATGATTGGCTTTAAAGCACTCAATCACCTTGCCCCTCCTATCTTCTTAACTCACTGGTTCCCTACTGCAAACCAGCACTCTCACTTCTCTCCTCTAACCCCAAACTAATCAGTGTACCTTGATCTTGTCTGCCTTACCGCTGACCCCTCACCCACATCGTCACTGACCTGCAATTCCCTCCCCTTTCATATCCAACAGACCACCACCATCTTCAAAATCGTATTAAAATTATGTCTCCTCCAAGAGGCCTTCCCATACTAAGCCCTAATTCCCTCTTCTCCCATTCTCCTCTGTTTCACCCTCGCACTTGGATTTGTACACTTTAAGCACTTGATATTCACCCCACTGTCACCCTCAGAGGGCTTATGAACATATACGTAATTTACTCCATTTCCCCATCTAGACTGTAAGCTTCTTGTAGTCTGGGATTATATCTACCAACTCTGGTGTATTGTCTACCAATTCTGTTATATTGTACTCTCCCAAAAACTCAGTACTGTGCTCTGCACACAGTAATCACTCAATAAATATGATTGATTGCTTTTTGCAGGCATTCAGGAAATATTATTGATTAATTGATTTGGGGCCCAGGGTCTTCTGGGAAAGTGTACCCTGCCAATCTCTCCTGATGCCTTGCTTGAGAAGCGATGGACTTCCACTTTCCCATTCCTTTTGGGATCATTTCTGAAGAAGGAAGGGGTGTGGGTGCACAGCAGGCTTCCACAAAGGACGACTCTAAATGGCACACATCTTATAGAAGAATCTAGGCTCCTCCTTACGTGCAGAAAGAGCAGTCAAAAAAGGAGCGGCTGGCAATTCTCCCTTTCTTCCTGGCATAGCAAAACTTCCTGCTGCCCTTTGCGGTCCACGGCTGATATCGAGGGGGCAAAAATAATGGTCCCCCCCCTCCCCCCATAGCTGTCATGACATGAGGGCCATCATCTCTGTTATTCTGGTGGAGCTGGGCAGGGAATGTGTCTGTTTATTGTTAGATTGTACTTTCCCTAGAATTTAGTGCAGTGATCTGCTCACAGTAAGCGCTCAGTAAATACGATTCACTCCAATCTTCCTCCCTTCTCCCATTTCATCAATACAAGGTGTCTGAACTCTGACCTCTCCTCTCACTTAGGCAAGTAGCCAGTGCCATGCAGAGGGAAAAAAACAGTGAAAGTATAATAAAAGATGATAACCAAAGTCAAATAAATATTTACCTCAACTGATCCTTTCAGCTTTGACATTTCAATGATTCTTTTTGGACAGCATTAGTCACACTGATTTCCCCTTTTCCATACTTTTAGGTGGGGTTGATTTTAATTTTTGGTTTCTTCCATCAAAATGAGAAGTTGTGTTCTCCGTTATTCTGACTTTAGTCATTTTGATTTAGAATTTTCGTCATCGCTCCACAATAGCAAAATGTATCAGCACAGGAACAGACACCTATTATATGCACACAATGAGGAAGGCACTACATGTATAGCCTTTTCAGCTACACCACATACACGGATAAAATCCTACCATCAGTAGCATTATCTTCAAACCTGAAGGATAGCTATATAGTACCATTGTAACCAAGAGCAATTTAATGAAATCAAGAGTATTTTTGGTGCTTCAGATACTGAAGTAGTCCAAATAAAGCCTCAAACACAAAATGCCTCACAGAGATTTCTAGTAAGAATGAATGAAATTGTTGAACGTTATCTGCTAGAGACAAACCACAGACCCAGATTTGACTGTCTTCCTCCTTTCTTGCTAATTGCACTTTCTTCCTAGATGTACAGATCAGCCCCTGAAAAACAGAGACATTATTTCTAAAGTTAATCCTTTCCCACCTTCATAAACAGTTTACAAATCATTAACTCCCCAAATCCTATTGCTATTCAGGATCAGTAAACATTCAGAACTATCTTGTGGGGATTCTGCACAATTCTAAAATGAATATTGGCCAGACAATTTAGTTGGTTCTCAAATGATGAAGACTCTCAGCAAGATTTTGCGCTTTTATATGACTATTTGTCACTGTTTGGGACTCTCCACTCCTCCCAAACAAAACTACACACTGCTCTACCTGCACAGAGCCACTTTGTCTAGTGGATGAAATACATCCACCACTGTCAGGGACTCAGCTGATTTTTCTGCTGCCTCTGACATTTCTATGGCTCGGAAACAGGTGAAGCAACAGCAGAGGTGATTTTTGACTATCTGGCAGCCAATTAAGACTAGTTTGATGAAAACAACTCTAAAATAAAAAAATTCAGCAAAGCAAGAAACACATGAACCACATCTTGCAACTCCTCATGATTGTGATCATGAGAAGCAGAGTGGCCTATTGAAAAGATCACAGGCCTGGGAGTCAGAGGACCTGGGTTCGTTCCCGGCTCTGCCACATGTCTGCTGTGTTTGACCTTGAAAAAGTCACTTAAGTTCTCTGGGCTTCAATTACTTCATCTGTAAAATGGGGATTAAGACTGTGAGCCCCACATGGGACAGGGACTGTGTCCCACCTGATTTGCTTGTCTCCACCCCAGTGCTTGGAACACTGCCTAGAACACAGTAAGTGCTTAACAAATTCCAAAAATTATTATTTTGTGTCTACCCCAGCACTTAATTCAGTGTCTGGCATATAGTAAGTGCTTAACAAATACCACTGAAGAAAAAAAAAGGAAACATACAGTGGGATGTGACAGATCAAGCTGAGATACACGTGGGACCATTGGTAGGTTGCCAAAGATGAAGAGATCTAGAGTTATGCTGAACACTAGCAATCTTTAAGGACTTTTACTCATCACTAAAAGTGCTTTGTGGCTCCATACACACTACTATAGAACTGCTGAAGAGGGAGGATAGAACCATCCTAATCAAAGAGGGAATCCTACACAGATTCAATCGTATTTATTGAGTGCTCACTGTGGGCAAAGCACTTTACTAAGCTCCAGATGACCAGAGCATGATGATAAACTCCCAAGCATGCCTCTTATCATCGAGAAGAAGATGGCCCTCTGAGGCACCAAAAACTGGCCAAAATGTGACTTTCCTGTGACATTTAAGGAAGGTGAGGTAAGAAGGGACAAGGTGATGGAGAGCTTTGAAGCCAATAGTGAGGAATTTTTGTTTTATACAGTGGTTAATAGGCAACCACTGGAGATTTTTGAGGAGGGGGTGACGTACCCAGAACTTTTCTATTGAAAGATAATCCAGGCAGCAGAGTGATGTATGGACTGAAGTGGGGAGAGACAAGAGGAAGATGGGAGATCAGAAAGGAGGCTGATGCAGTAAACCAGTCCGGATAGGATGAGTGATTGTACAAATGTGGTAGTGGTTTGGATGGAGAGGAAAGGGCGGATCTTGGCGATGTTGTGAAGGTAAAACCAGCAGGATTTGGTGACGGATTGGATATTTGCGGTGACTGAGAGAGCAGAGTCAAGGATGAAGCAGAGTCAAGGATGACACCAAGGTTGCGGGCTTGTGAGACGGGAAGGATCGTTGTGCCTCCCATAGTGATGGAAAAGTTCGGGAGAGGATAGAGTTTGTGAGGGAAGATAAGGAGCTGAGTCTTGGACATGTTGCGTTTTAGGTGGAGGGAGGACATCCAAGTAGAGATGTCCTGAAGGCAGGAAGAGATGCAAGCCTGGAGGGAGGGAGAGAGAACAAGGGAAGAGATATAGATTTGGGTGTTATCTGCATAGAAGTGATAGTTGAAGCCATGGGAACGAATGAGTTCTCCAAGGGAGTGAGTGTAGATGGAGAATAGAAGGGGACCAGGGACTGAACCTAACTATAGAACCTAACCTCTATAATTAGGGGATGGGAAGGTGAGGAGGAGCCTGCAAAGGAGACTGAGAATGAACAGCCAGAAAGATAGGAGGAGAACCAGGAGAGGATGGAGTCAGTGAAGCCAGACTGGATAACGTGTTGAGGAGAAGGGGATGATCGACAGTGTCAAAGGCAGCTGAGAGGTCGACGAGAATTAGGATGTAGAAGGAGCCATTGTATTTGGCAAGAAGGAGGTCATTGGTGACCTTTGAGAAAGCAGTTTCGGTGGAGTGGAAGGGGATGAAGCCATACTGGGGGGGGTCCCGGAGAGAGTTGGAGGACAGGAATTCGAGGCAGCGAGTTTAGACGACTCACTCCAGGATTTTGGAAAGGAAGGGTAGGAAGGAGATGGGGTGGTAACTGGAGGGGGCTGTGGGGTCAAGGGAGAGTTTTTTAGGATGGGGGAGACACAGGCATGTTTGAAGGGGAAGAAGCCATTGTGGCTCAGTGGAAAGAGCACAGACTTTGGAGTCAGAGATCATGGGTTCAAATCCCAGCTCCGCCAACTGTCAGCTGTGTGACTTTGGGCAAGTCATTTAACTTCTCTGTGCCTCAGTTACCTCATCTGTAAAATGGGGATTAAGACTGTGAGCCCCCCGTGGGACAAACTGTTCCCTGGTAACCTCCACAGCGCTTAGAACAGTGCAGTGCACATAGTAAGTGCTTAATAAATGCCATCATCATTATCACTGGAGCATGAGCAGTTGAAGATGGTAGTTAAGAAGGGAAGGAGGGAAGGGGCGAGAGTTTTTATAAGGTGCGAAGGAATGAATTTCTTTGCAAATGTAAGATTGACAGTAAGGGTGAAGAAAGCTGAACGTACCTACCAGCCTACATTTGGGAAACCCTACACACAACTAAAAGCTAAAGGCTAAAGGTTTTCAAGAGCGGCATTGGTGTTTTTCTTAGAATGGAAGAGCCAGTGCAGGAAGGGGAGAGAAATATGGAGCCAGAGAGGCATTTTTCAGAAGAACAAAAAATGAAAACATGTACCTCCCTTTCTCAGTACTCCCAGTCTCTTTCTAAAAAGGCATGCCAGAGGAGGATGACTGGAACCAGGAGTATATACAGTCATCACCAATGGTATTTATTGAGTGATTACTGTGTGCAGAGCACCACATTAAGCGCTTGGGAAAGTACAACAGAGTTGGTAGACATGTCCCCTGCCCTCTGCAAGCTAACAGTCTAGAGGACTGTATGTAGGATCAGGACAACAAATGTTAATTTTTTAAAAAATAGTCCATGAGAAAGAGAATTGCATTCTCTCCAGGTTTGAGGGAATATATAGCTGTATATCCTTCCACACTTGACTGGGAATTGACCTTCATGAGGTTCTTACAGTGAAAATCACATATTTCTCAATCCACTGGGTAAGAAAAAGGTCTCATTCAGAGAAGAGCAAAAAAAAATTATTCCCTTTATCATCAGTATTTATTGAGCACCTAGTGTGTGCAGAGCATTGTACTAGGAACTTGGTAACCAGTAAAGTTATGGTCCCTGCCCTCAAGGAGTTGACATTGTAAGGGGGAAGAGAGATAAAAGTGAAAGAGCATAAATACAAGTGATAAAAACGCTTAATAAAGAGATAGTCACGAGAGTTCTAAGTACTTCTTGAGTAGTTTCATTACTGTCACTTAGGAGCTGCGCTGAACAGAAAATAGCAAGATAGAACAAACAAAAAGATATTTTAGAAGGCAGCCAGTACAAAAGGATAAAAGCAGGACTAGCTTTAGCCTAGCTCTATCTTGCATTACATGAGAAGGAAGGGTCATTAGAAGCAATATCTTTAGATCTGTACTATGCAATACTGAAGTAGGATGCTTACAGCTAGAGAGGGTACATGGAAACTTTTATAAGGTCACGACGGAGCACTGTTTTGAGCAATGTGACTTAGCAGCATATGGAGCAATTTGGCATGCAGAAATCAGAAGTAGGATGTGATTTTTGAGCAAAGGTAACACGCAGCCCCTGACATGAAGAGGTAGAGTTCTAATGGAGAGCATGCTAGCCCCAAACCAAAAGGGCATTATGGAAAGGACTGCTGGGAAAAATGCATCAGAAAGAGTAAACAGACCCAGACTCTTCCCCTCACCCTTAAGCCATTAATCTTAAGGGTGGAGAGGGAAAGTGAAAGATTCCACCCACTCAGAAGAAATTTGAGTTTTCCAGATACAGAAAAACATTCAGTATCAAAAAACTATACATTTGAAGACCAGTTCACATCATTCAGGGGTGAAAACAGCATCTAGGGCTGGATTAAGGTTCTGGTCAGGCTAAGACCAAGGTAGCTTGTTGAGGCTATCCTGTCCTCTCCAACTCTTCTCTCCAACTATGCTGGAGTTATTTTTGACCCCCCTCTCAGCAGCATCTGCAGTGGTAAAATAATGATGATGGCATTTGTTAAGCGCTTACTATGTGCAGAGCACTGTTCTAAGTGCTGGGGAGGTTACAAGGTGATCAGGTTGTCCCACGGGGGCTCACAGTCTTAATCCCCATTTTACAGATGAGGTACTAAGGCACGGAGAAGTTAAGTGACTTGCCCAAAGTCCCACAGCTGGCAACTGGCGGAATCGGGATTTGAACCCATGACCTCTGACTCCAAAGCCCGTGCTCTTTTGACTGAGCCACGCTGCTTCTCATACTGAGCCACGCTCAGTACTAAAATAATGATGGCATTTATTAAGCGCTTACTATGTGCAAAGCACTGTTCTAAGCACTGGGGAGGTTACAAGGTGATGAAGTTGTCCCACGGGGGACTCACAGTCTTAATCCCCATTGTACAGATGAGGGAACTGAGGCCCAGAGAAGTGAAGTGACTTGCCCAAAGTCACACAGCTGACAATCGGTGGAGCAGGGATTTGAACCCATGACCTCTGACTCCAAAGCCCGGGCTCTTTCCATTGAGCCATGCTGCTTCTCTGTGTAAAAGGAGGGAAACAAAGTACAGGGTGCTCTTAAAGTGACTAATGAATGGAAAGTTCCCAACAGCCTTGAGGGGGGCTTCCTGAGACTGGTGGGCCCAGGGTAGATGCCCCTTCTGCCCAACACTTACAGGGGCTCTCCACTGCTGTATGTCCTGGTCCAGGACTCCAGTATTTCTAGTCCATCTCAAGCAGCAATGTGAAGGTAGGGGGTAGCGGGGTCTAGTAGAAAGAGCACGGGTCTGGGAGCCGGTGGGCTTGGGTTTGAAACCTGGCTCAGCCACTTGCCTACTGGGTGATCCTGGGAAAGTAACTCAACGTCTTTGTGACTCAGTTTCCTCATATGTAAACTGGGGATTCAATACCCATTCTCCCTCCTACTTTAGACCATGAGCCTCATTTGGGACAGGGACTTGGTCCAATCTGGTTATCTCATAATTACCCCAGTGCTAGGCACTTGGGAAAGTACAGCAAGTGTAGATCAGGTCCACCCTTGGCAGAGAAAAATCTCTTACAAAATCCTACAGGATATAAAAGCTTTGGGTTTTTACATCCCGTACATCTCTGGGATTAAGCAGAAAGCTTTTCCACCAAGTGCATGGCTATTTTCTTTTCACTGAGGCTTCTAATCCAGGATTTCACTCCCCTTCATGTAGGTGTGAACATGGAGAAGAAGTGTGCAGGCTGGGTTGTAGTAGGAGAGTAGTGCAAGGTGATTGAGTGCTTTAAAGTCGATTGTAAGGAGTTTCTATTTGATGCCAAGGTGGATGGGCAACCACTGGAGGTTCTTGAGGAGTGATGAAATATGGACTGAACGTTTTTGTGGAAAAATGATCTGTGCAGTAGAGTAAAATATGGACTGGAGTCGGGAGAGACAGGAAACAGGAGGCAGGGAGGTCAGCAAGGAGGCTGATACAGTAGTCAAGCCGGGATAGGATAAATGCTTGGATTAATGTGGTAGCAGTTTGGATGGAGAGGAAAGGATGGAATTTGGCGATGTTGTGTAGGTTGAACAATTTTGGGGAATATTAGGGAGCTACTATTTTATACATTTCCTGGATTCACCAGTGCCTTATTATGAGCCTGTGTATCCATTACCTTATTTTCATTCCCTCTTCTGTTTAGCACATGATGCCCCATCCTTCCTTCAAAACACTATCAAAAGCTCAACTCCTCTGGGAAGCTTTCCCAGATGAACTACAACTAACTCCAGTAGCAAAAGCTCTCCTCATTGCACTAATACATAACATTATAATAATTATGGTATTTGTTAAGCACTTTCTATGTGCCAAGCACTCTTCTAAACACTATAAATAATACATTTACATTCCCGCCATTTGTACTAAGCCTAGGGTTAGGAGGGGTAGGCAGAGTAATTGTTTAAGGCCTCAAACCAGGATCGCCAATATTTGGAATCAAGGATTGGGGAAAAATCCTGTGCTGGAGCCCCAGATATGAAAGGTCTCCATTGGGAAAGTCTAAGGATTTGACTTAGCAAACAGTTTCATTCCTTGAGAGCCGGGGGGTTGGAGAAGGGGGGAGGAGTGACTTCGGGGAGCTCAGACCTGATGGAGTTAATTTTACTAATGAAGTAGGAGGCCAGATCTTTGGGGGTGAGAGAAGGAGGAGGAGGAGGAGGAACAGGGGGCCTGAGGAGGGAGTTAAATGTATGGAAGAGCTGACGGGAATGATGGGCATGGGTGTCAATAACGGAGGAGATATAGTTTTTTCTGGCAGAGGAGAGGGCAGAGTTAAGGCAGGAAAGGATAAACTTGAAGTGAACCAGGTTGGCTTGGTGTTTAGACTTTCGCCAGCAGCGTTCAGCAGCCCAAGCATAAGAGCGGAGGAGGCGGACAGTGGCAGTGATCCAGGGCTGTGGGTTAGTGGTATGAGAGTGGTGAAGGGAAAGGGGAGCAAGGAAGTCAAGCTGAGTAGAGAGGGTAGAGTTGAGAGCAGTAATCTGATCATCAAGATTGGGTAGAGAGGAAAGGGGGGCGAGGTGGGGTGTGAGGCACTCAGAAAGATGGATGGGGTCGAGCGAGCGGAGGTCTCTGTGAGGTAGTAGTAACAAATTTATCAGGGCCTTTTTTGTCTGGAGCATTGGAGAGTCCTCACTTCCCCCATCCAAGAACTCTTTGCCTATTCGCTCATAGCACCTACTCGCTGCTATATGGGCCATCACACTGGGGAAGCAGCGTAGCTTTAGTATGAGGAGTCTAATCCCAGCTCCCACTTTCCTGCTGTGTGGCCTTGGCAAGTAACTGAACTTCTCTGGGCCTCAGTTTCTTCATCTGTGAAATGGGGACTCGATCCCTGTTCTCCTGCCTACCAAAGTGGGAGATGGACTGGGCCAATCTGCTTATGTTGTATCTAGCCCAGTCATTATCACAGTGCTTGGAAAATAGTGTTTAGCAAATACCACAGTAATTTATCTTCCTGAGGCATCCTTTGGCCCACACCTCTTTTCCTCCTCAACACCCTCCACTGGTGTCTTGTATCTCTCTGCCTCAAACTAAAAGTCTTCAGAATCTGCTTCAAGGCTCTCCATCATCTAGCCCCATCTTACTTCTCTGCTCTCTCCTGCTATTCCCCATTTCTCTGTCTTCATTCCTCCCAAGCCAACCTTCTACCTGCCCCTCACTCTCGACGCTTCCCACCTCCATCTCCTCACTCACACTGTCCCCCTGGCTTCCCCCATTAGACAGACCACAGCTCTCCTCATGTTCAAGTCTCCGCTAAAATTCCACCTCCTCCAACAAGCTAAGCTCAATTGATTTCTCAGCTCTCTGAGCCTTATCAACCCTCTTAGGCCAACTCTAGATTTTATGATCATACTTTCACCCACCTCAGCACTCACACATATCTTTCCACTCTGTTTATTTTGACAGTGTATTTTGACAGAGTATTTTTAAGCTCATCTCCTGCATTATAGTGTAAGATCATTATTTTATTCTGAAGTTCCCAAGCACCGAGTACTGTGCACTGCACCAAGTGGACATTTAATAAATGCTGCTGCTGCTACTACTACTACTAAAAAACTTGTTGCCATCTGCTCAGCTAAAATTGGATTCAGGATATCCCTGGAGAGTCAGTAACAGATGAAAATGTTTAGAATTAGGGTAATTTAAGTGATTTAAAATCAGAATCCATCCCCTTTCAGGAGATTTATAACCACCAATGCAGATAAGCATTAAGAAAATCTGAGTTCTGACTCCTTAGGATGGATAGCAGCGTGGCTCAGTGGAAAGAGCACGGGCTTTGGAGTCAGAGGTCATGGGTTCGAATCCCTGCTTCACCACATGTCTGCTGTGTGACCTTGGGCAAGTCAGTTAATTTCTCTGAGCCTCAATTACCTCATCTGTAAAATGGGGATTATGACTGTGAGCCCCACGTGGGACAACCTGATCACCTTGTATCCCCTCCAGCGCTTAGAACAGTGCTTTGCACATAGTAAGCGCTTAACAAATGCCATTATTATTATTATAGTGACTCCTGATAGATTTTCAGATGCATCAGGAAGCTCACTACCTCCACCCAATCCAAAGAGGCACAGGGCACATTCATTACCAGATTTGAGATGGAAAGGTGGATTCTTTCATTTCGCTTAACTTAAACCTTAAATTATGCAGGATGGATTAAATTGAGTGAAGTTTTGATTAATCAAGACCATTTCAGGCAAAAACCTAGAACCTAAGAATGATATGTTTGTTTCAGTCTGAAATAAAACAATGCAGTCTGTTGTCAGAACATCTCTTCTGAAGGTCAAATAGAAGAGCTCTTTTTTTCTTTAATGCTGCTTGCAGAACATTCAGTTTTAGTTTTGATAATGTAGCTGAGACTGTTTTGTTTCTTCATGAGCTCTCTGCTGACGAATTCAATTTTATCACCTCCTCAGGGAAAGTTAAGTAGCAGCTTTCATCTGCATGAGAGACTCAAACTAAGTATTATTCTAGAGAAGCAGCTAGGACTAGTGGATAGAGCACGGGCCCGGGAGATGGAACGGACCTGGGTTCTAATTCCGTCTCTGCCACTTATCTGCTGTGTGACTTGGGTGAGTCACTTCACTTCTCTGTTCCTCAGTTACCTCATCTGTAAAATGGGGATTAAGAATGGGAGCCCCATGTGGGACAGGGTGTGTGTCCAACCTGATTAGCTTGTATCTACCCCAGTGATTAGTACAGTGCCTGGCACATAGTAAGTGCTTAAAACATACCATAAAGAAACATGAGGTGTATGTTGCCCAGTATGCAATTAGATTTAATATGAAATTTTTGCAAGAAGTGTATTTGTGAAAGCAATGGAGTTATGCTTTATTTTGTTATACTGTCTAAAATGTGAGCAAGTGAGGGAACTTGGGCAGAACTGGGAGGTGTTGTGGGGGGCAGCGGTGGGATGCCACCTGAAAGGCTGTGTGATCTGGGGAGATGTCTGGATTAATAGTCAGGATCGCTGAATATGAATACAGTTTTTGTTACCTATTATCAATAGAGAAGCAGCATGGCCAGCGGCTAGAGCATGGGCCTGGGAGTCAGAAGGACCTGTTTTTTTTGTTTGTTTTTTCTTTCTTTTTTTTAACAGTATTTGTTAAGTGCTTACTATGTGCCAGGTACTGTACTACTACTACTACTAATAATAATGATGGCATTTATTAAGCACTTACTATGTGCAAAGCACTTTTCTAAGCGCTGGGGAGGTTACAAGATGATCAGGTTGTCCCAAGGGGGCTCACAGTCTTAATCCCCATTTTACAGATGAGGTAACTGAGGCACAGAGAAGTTAAGTGACTTGCACAAGTCACACAGCTGACAATTGGCAGGGCTGGGATTTGAACCCATGACCTCTGACTCCAAAGCCCGTGCTCTTTCCACTGAGCCACGCTGCTTCTCTAAGCACTGGGGTAGCTACAAATGAATCAAGTTAGACACAGTCCATGTCCTATGTGGGACTCACAGTCTTAATCCTCATTTTACAGATGAGGTGACCAAGTCACAGAGAGGTGAAGTGACTTGCCCGAGGTCACACAGCAGTTCTAATCCCAGCTCTGCCACTCATCTGCTGGGTGACCTCGGGCAAGTCACTTCACTTCTCTGGGCTTTGGTTACCTTATCTGTAAAATGAGGATTAAGGCTGTGAGCCCCATGTGGGACAGGGACTGAGTTCAACCTGATCAGCTTGTGTCTGCCCCAGCATTTAGTGTCTGGCACGTAATAAGTGTTTAACAAATAACATTAAAAAAAATAGGAGCTTGGGGGAAATCTCTGTACATCAGGCTCCATATCTGTGAAATCAGGATTATATCAGGCTCCTGTTTACCTTAATGGGAGGTAGTACAATTAAGCTATGGCAACCTTGGGGAAGGGATTTTTATTTTTCAATATGAGTCAAGGTATAGTAAATGGTTTCAAGTAGAATGAACATTTTGGTGAAACAAAAGCAGATATGTACTTTTCAGGAATCTGTTATCAATAAATTACCCCAGCAGATTTGAATGAGCTGCAAAGAAGAGTGCCATTCAGTCTTTCGAGTGAGAAGAGGAAAAGCATGTTGCGTGAGGGGTGGGATTCAGAGCTGTGTACGTGTTCTCCCTAAAGGTGTAGGGATATATGTCCAGGACAGGCACAAAGCAAGCTCTAAGAATTCATGATCTGCTATCTGCTGGGATATGGGATATAGGATATGGCAGAGGCTAGGACATTCTGGAGAAATATATCCATAGAGTTGCTATGAATCGGAAACGACGTGACGACACAGTAATAACAACAATCTACTAGGAGGAAGGATGAGAGTTGGTGAAGGTGGGGCAGAGCTGGAGAAGGGAGTTGGTTTGGGGAAACGTTTAGCTAAGGTTCCCAGCGGAGTCATTTATAAAGGCTGGAGCGGAGTGATGTTCAGGCATGGGAAAGCTGGGTGCTGGGCTCCTCCGCTCTGGAGTGTATGTGCAGATCTATTTCCCTGGAGGCTGGAGGCTCAATCACTAGTATTTATTGAATGTTTACTTGTGCAAGTGCTGTACTGAGTGATTGAAAGAGTACTTTGGAGGTAAAAAACCACAGTCCCGGCCCTCATGTGGGAAAATTGAGAGCAAGGACCAGTGTGAAGGTTCATTTGGAAAGAAGGTAGAGCCCGAATTGAGGAGCAGTAGGTGAAGAGAGCAGCTATGTAAGAAGGAGGGAACTATGGGAAGTATTGGAGAGCTATGAAGCCAATAGTGAGGAGTTTATGCTTAGTGCAGAGGGAAATGAGTTTCTGTTGGAGAATCAGTGCACTTGACACAGTCTGATGAATGAAATCAGGACTAATTTCCGGTTGGGACACTGTAACTTCCTCTGTTCTAAGCAATTCTCCCCTGTGCTTTTTGGCCAAGGCTGGAACCTGGATGTGTACTTGATGAAAAGTCATGTGCTATAGGCATAGAATGAGGGATGTGGTATTGAGGTGTGGTGCTCATAAAATGGCTATTTAGAAATTTGTGAAGTCTTGGCATGAATGATTTCAGATGTTGCTCTTAATTGGGACCCTCTCCCTTCCTTCACTCTTCATTTTGAAAATGCTCTAAAAATACAGAAAAATAACAATAGAATATTTGCAGCAGGAGTTTCTGTGATGTCCTGGACCCAGAATGTTACTTTAATTAATGTTAAATGACTGTAATTGTTCATTGTGTGAAATTACATAGAGTGTATGCAAGTAAAGATGCAGAGGAGCAAGTAAAAGGAGCAAAAGGGTATTCCTACTGATGAATGCAACTACTAATGACGACATTAAATACCATGTGGTATTAGACACCTTCACTATTAGTGAAGCCCCCCAAATATAATTAACAGTGATACTTTTCTTCCTAAGACATCAATGATATATTATTCCAATTACCATAACACTGTATTTGGTGGATGTTTTTACTAAAGGCCCTGTACAACTCAGTGTTGGAAGCGATTGTCCTGAGCTCAAAAGGCCTTTGTTTTTTCCACCACCCTTGCTCTGTGGGAAACAGTTCAGAGGTTTCTTTACCCCTCTGGTCATGGTATTTCTTCCCTCCTGCTGACTTCGAGTTTAGGAAGTCATATAAGTTTCCTTGGCATCTATTTAAAATTGGGCACTGAGGAGGCTGCAGAGGATTTATAAATCATCTCTTGGTGGCAATGAGTAAAAGCAGAGGAGATGGCATTAGGGAACTTGTGTCCTCAGGAGAAAGTGAAGAAGGGAGAATCCACTTAGTTCTGAGGATTGCAGTGGAGGCAATTTTTCCTGTAGAAAGCCCATCTTCCATGAAGGAACTGAGAGATGGGTGATGGGGATGTCACCTTTCCTGTTCCTGGCCATTCCTTAGCAGGTTCCGACTAGATGATGATGACAATGATGATCCTCTGCACACTTTAGCGAGGCCCCTCTTTCCCACTTGGCAGAGGCTGGCAGGAGTATTGGCTGTTTTGAGCCCGTGTTGTTGGTGATTTACATGGCCCCATAAATGTCACCATTTTATGGTGCTGAACTTCTGAGGCACGTTTTCATGGTTTTTTAAGAGCAGAATTTATATGCAACTCAACATTGTTTTATATGCTACATAATCCGATTAGAGATGCTCATTTCTGCATTCATTATTACTTTATGGGGCTAGATAGAATATTTATTCTAATGTCAAACTTGAAAAAAAGAGGGTTCATATAAGAAACAACAGTTAATCACCCTGATTATGTTTAAAAATATAGCATGTCTAAATGGCACCATAAAACACATGTCACTTGTTAAAAATGTTGTGAGTTGAAACTGATGAAACATCTGTTCAAATGGCAGAGTCACTGGGTTATGGTTCCTTTTATATGATTCAGTGGGTATGAAAGAAAATGGAAAGGGCGGAGTGGTGAACTTGCCTTGTCACTCTCAGATCATTACAAGGGGATACACAGTTCAGGGAGTTAATTTTAAGTCACTGTTTTAGCTCAGATTTCCAGCATCCTGCCATGTGGTTAAGAGTTCCAGTGTCCACTGAGGCTATATCCTTGGTTTACTGTGAGGAAGATTAAAGAGATCACCAAATCACCACATGAAAGGCTGAGGGGACCGATTATCCTTTCTAGTCAATCATTAACTTCAGGGTTTTGGTATTATGAAATGCTCTTCCTGGCTCATACAGTCTTCCTAGCCTCAACTCGGTGTATTCAGTCCTGTAGCTCATATTCACCATTCATGAGAGTAATTTGAATTTCACACTTGCTGTTCACCCCACCTCCAGCCTCACAGAATTTATGTATATATGCTTACACTCTGCCATTCCCCCTAGCTGTGATTTGTTTTAATGTCCATCTCCACCTCTAGACTGTATGCTCACTATGGGCGGGGAACATGTCTGCTCATTCTGTTGCGTTATACTCTCTCAGGCACTTAGTACAGTGCTCTGCACATAGCGCTCAATAAATACCATTGATTTTAAGCTCCTTGTGGGCAGGGACCGTGTCTACCAACTATGTTGGTAGTACACAGTAAACGTTCAATAAATACTACTGACTTATTGATTGATTCATTCATTCATTCAATGGGGCACAACTCCTACTGAACCTCTCTTCTTCCCTGTCCATTCTTTGTGGTGAATAGGGGAGAATTGTGGATGTAGAGAAGCTGCGTGGCTCAGTGGAAAGAACATGGGCTTTGGAGTCAGAGGTCATGGGTTCAAATCCCGGCTCTGCCAAATGTCAGCTGTGTGACTTTGGGCAAGTCACTTAACTTCTCTGACCCTCAGTTACCTCATCCGTAAAATGGGGATTAAGACTGTGAGCCCCCCATGGGGCAACCTGATCACCTTGTAACCTCCTCAGCGCTTAGAACAGTGCGTTGCACATAGTAAGCACTTAATAATTAATAATTATGTAATAATTACTTAATAATATTAATAATTACGTAGCTCAGGGGTGGACGATGATTTCAGCCAACAGATCATATATTTCTTTTTGTTAATTTGTGAGCTGAAAGTGGAATGTGGCTAGCTTAAATTGCTTAGTGGGCCTGACTTGTCCCTGTGAACCATATTTTATCCATCCCTGTGGAAGATGATTGAGGGGGAAGGTGTTGGAGCAGCTTCCACATTTCACCCAGGGGTCCTTACAAAGTCCTCTTTCCCCACCTGTTACTTCTGTCCAGATGTTTAACCTAGAAGCATCAAAGATACCCTTCCCATGACTGTAAATGTGGCCTTGTTTTAATTGGAGAATTATTTTTCTGCAAGCTTTACTTACAGGCCAAATCTCCAGAGCCAAAGTGAAATGGGCAGCTAGGCAATTAACTGGGCTTTGCACATTGCAGGCATTCAGTAAATACTGTTGATGATAATGATAATTCAGTAAAAAAGAAACCCAGCTATTGTCTAAAGGATCTGATTATAAATTACTTGCAAGAACATCTTCTAATACAAAAGCATTGAAATTAATAATTGAGTAGAAAGGATGATTGCTTGAATTATCAGACAAAATGATCAACCAAATTGAGTTTTTGTTGAATTATTTGGATACTTGCCTCAACCATTTGCTCCTGCCTCAGTTGTGGTTACATGGTCAAGGAAAACAAATACGTATTAGTTCGTAGAGTGGAGGTCACAAATAATTTCATTTAGCAGAGTTGAGA
Organism: Tachyglossus aculeatus; assembly: GCF_015852505.1. Taxonomy (NCBI): domain Eukaryota; kingdom Metazoa; phylum Chordata; class Mammalia; order Monotremata; family Tachyglossidae; genus Tachyglossus; species Tachyglossus aculeatus. Next base: position 58,051,551 of record NC_052098.1, read on the forward strand.
AGTTGCACAAAGCAAATGGTACGATCAAAATTCCTAAAGTAAAATGTACATTTTATTTAGGGTGAGGAATGTGGCGTTCTTATTCATTCATTCATTCAATCCTATTTATTGAGCGCTTACTGTGTGCAGAGCACTGTACTAAGCACTTAGGAAGTACAAGTCGGCAACATATAGAGACGGTCCCTACCCAACAGTGGGCTCACAGTCTTATAATGCCTGCTTTTCTACTCAGTCATCGCCCGGTACTTTAAGGCAATGAGATACTGTAAATAGGGTTGTACAGATGTCAGTAGGGATCTCATTTCCATGACCCTCACGGAAACATGGTAGGGAGCTCACAGATTCCAAAAACCTCAACCCCATCCCAAAAGCATTTAATCTCTGCATTATTGTACCTCAAGTTCACCCCTTTTTCTGTGGCCTCTTTGCTCACATCATCCCTCCTACCTGGAACATCCTCTTCCTTCATATCTGACAGATCACCACTGTCCCCATCTTCAAAGCCCTACTAAAATCAAATCACTGTCAGTAAGCCTTCCCTGACTTCTCTCTTGTCTCCCCACCCTCTTCTTCCTCCCTTTTGCATCAACTGTGCACTTGGTTCTGTACCCCTTTAGAACTTTGATACTCACCCCACCTCCACAACTCCTTTGTAACATAGCCCCTCTATGCTTTGCCCATTCTCAATCAATCAATCAATCAGTCGTATTTATTGAGTGCTTACTGTGTGCAGAGCACTGTACTAAGCGCTTGGGAAGTACAAGTTGGCAACATATAGAGACAGTCCCTACCCAACAGTGGGCTCACAGTGTAGAATGGGGAGACAGAGAACAAAACCAAACATATTAAAAAAATAAAATAAATAGAATAGATATGTACAAGTAAAATAAATAAATAAATAGAGTAATAAATATGTACAAACATATATACATATATACAGGTGCTGTGGGGAAGGGAAGGAGGTAAGATGGTGGGGATGGAGAGGGGGACGAGGGGGAGAAGAAGGAGGGGGCTCAGTTTGAGAAGACCTCCTGGAGGAGGTGAGCTCTCAGTAGGGCCTTGAAGGGAGGAAGAGAGCTAGCTTGGCGGATGTGGGGAGGGAGGGCATTCCAGGCCCGAGGGATGACGTGGGCCAGGCATCGACGGCGGGACAGGCGAGAATGAGGCACGGTGAGGAGATTAGCGGCAGAGGAGCGGAGGGTGTGGGCTGGGCTGTGGAAGGAGAGAAGGGAGGTGAGGTAGGAGGGGGCGAGGTGATGGAGAGCCTTGAAGCTGAGGGTGAGGAGTTTCGGCCTGATGCGCAGATTGATTGGTAGCCACTGGAGATTTTTGAGGAGGGGAGTAACATGCCCAGAGCGTTTCTGGACAAAGACAATCCGGGCAGCGGCATGAAGTATGGATTGAAGTGGGGAGAGACACGAGGATGGGAGATCAGAGAGGCGGCTGATGCAGTAGTCCAGACGGGATAGGATGAGAGCTTGAACGAGCAGGGTAGCGGTTTGGATGGAGAGGAAAGGGCGGATCTTGGCAATGTTGCGGAGCTGAGACCGGCAGGTTTTGGTGACGGCTTGGATGTGAGGGGTGAATGAGAGAGGGGAGTCGAGGATGACACCAAGTTTGCGGGCTTGTGAGATAGGAAGGATGGTAATGCCGTCAACAGTGATGGGAAAGTCAGGGAGAGGGCAGGGTTTGGGAGGGGAGACAAGGAGTTCAGTCTTGGACATGTTGAGTTTTAGGTGGCAGGCAGACATCCAGATGGAGATGTCCTGAAGGCAGGAGGGGATGCGAGGCTGGAGGGAGGGGGAGAGAGCAGGGGCAGAGATGTAGATTTGGGTGTCATCAGCGTAGAGATGATAGTTGAAGCCGTGGGAGCGAATGAGGTGAGACAGGAAGGATGGTAATGCCGTCAACAGTGATGGGAAAGTCAGGGAGAGGGCAGGGTTTGGGAGGGGAGACACGGAGTTCAGTCTTGGACGTGTTAACTATAATTTATATTTACATCTGTCTCCCCTACTAGCTTGTCTGTTCCTTGAGGGCAGGCATTGGTCTCCCAACTCGATTGTATTGTACACTCCCAAACACTTAGTACAGTGCTCTGCACACAGTAAGTGCCCAATAAATGCCATTAATTACTTCTTATGTGATAACAAGGGCCTGGTCATGTGTCTTTCTAGCCTGGTACTGGGAAAGCATGTTTACCTCAGGAAGTTATCTAGTTAAGTTCCCCTTGGCCTGGATGATAGGTAGAATTTGAGTTTACTTCCTTATGATAGTGATTTAACATTTCCCAAAATATGTGAGGCTTCCATCATTCTATTAGCCTCTCTGGGCTCATTAGAAAGGCAGGGAACATGTCTGCTAATTCTGCTGTATTGTACTCTTCCAAGCACTTAATACAGTGCTCAGCACATAATAAGCGCTTGATAAATACCATTGATTGATATTTCAATGAACTGCAAATGATCATGCTCATGAAAACAATTCAAGACCCTTGAAGTCCTCACAAAATCCTCAAAACTATCAGCCCAATACTAGCCTAGGGCCTGGAAGAGCATGAAAGGGATTCAGATAACTCTCTGAAAGTGGAGGTTTCAAGCTTAGTAGGGATGGGGCTATGAAGAAATAGCCAGAGAGGGGAGGTCTGCTAATGGGAGTAGGAGAAAGCTCTGAGTCTCACCCATGCTCTGCTAATGAAGGCTCATGGAATAGCAGCTCCCCAGATGATTTTTCCTAGCTTTTCAATATTAATTTGTGCTGTTTTTTCCTTGGGTGGATTTATTTTTTCATTTATGGATTTTTTTCCCAAGGAGAAATGTTTCCCAAGTCTGTAAATCTAGGAGGATAACAATGCTACTACAGGCCCTTACTTTTCCTATGGGCCACATATCAGCTTTTTTCACAGTTTGAGAGCTGCTTCTTCCAGTGGCAGCAAACATGTGAAGGTTGAGTCAATCAATCAATCATATTTATTGAGCACTTACTGTATGCAGGGCACTGTACTAAGTGCTTAGGAGAGTACAACACAACAATATAACAGACATATTCCCTGCCCACAACAAGCTTACCGTCTAGAGGGGGAGACAGACATCACTATAAACAAATTAGGGCTATGTACATAAGTGCTGTGGGGCTTGAGGGTGGCGGGTGAATGATGCAGACGGTAATGGGAAAAGAGACTATACGGGCTTAGTCAGGGAAGGGCTCTTTGGAGGAGATGTGTCTTCAACAAGGCTTGTAAGGCGGGAAAGTAATTGTTTATTGGATATGAAAAGGGAGGGCATTCCAGGCCTGAGGCAGGATGACAGCTAGAGGTTGCCAGTGAGATAGATGAGATCGAGGTACATTGAGGAGGTTGGCGTTAGAGGAGTGAAGTGTGAAAACTGGGTTGTACAAGAGTAGCTAGGTGAGGAAGGAGGGGGCAAGGTGATTGAGTACTTTAAAGCCAGTGGTAAGGAGTTTCTCTTTGATGCCGAGGTGGATGGGCAACCACTGGAGGTTCGTGAGGAGTGGGGAAACATGGACTGAACGGTTTCGTAGAAAAATGATCTGGGCAGTAGACTGAAGTATGGACTAGAGTGGGGAGAGACAGGAGGCAGGGAAGTCAGCAAGGGTGGGGTCAAGAGATTGGAGATTTCTGTGGGGGAACGGGACGGATTTGCGGGGAGGAAGTGTGTGGGAGTGGAGGCAAGTGCGGAGGTTGTGGTCAGGTAGAGGGACTTCAGAATTGGTGAGTGTAGAGTTTGTACAGTAACTAGAGATGATGAGATCAAGGGTGTGTCCACGTTGGTGAGTGGGAGAGCTGGGGTGGGGCAGAAGGTCGGTGGAGTTGAGGGGTGATAGGAAGCAGGGAGCGGAAGGGTTGGCAGGAACATCTTTGTGGACTTTGAAGTCCCCAATGATCAATGTAGGAATGGAGAAAAAGAGAAAGAAAGTGGGAAAGGGATCTGGTGAGGACACTCACCGGATCTCAGAGGTAGCATCGCTGAACCAGAAATGACTGCTCTATTCATGGGAAGTGGGCACCTCAGCCTCCTCCCCTGGTGCACTGTTTTGGTCCTATGGGGCTTCTTTTTAGCAGGGGGTGTGTTGGTGGAGGGGAGAGCCTGTGCTGCCTAGATCACGGCTTAAACTAGGAGCACTTTTTATCTCTACAGAGACCGAGGTCCCTGCCTTCCCAGATCCCCAGCCCCCAAACTCTTTGGTCATCATACCACAAGCTACTGTGTGTCAGCCAAAGAAAACTATGTGGCTTTCTAGCTGCTGTTCAGCCACTCATTCCAGATTCCATACTGAAGAGACTAAAGGTTGGGTGCCAGAGGAGGAAATACCTTCCCCTTCCCCACTGTATACACATTAAGTGCGGAACTGTGAGTCCCTGGAGCATGTATGAATCTGTGTATGTGTAAATTCATGCCCAAGCATAATAATAATAATGGCATTTATTAAGTGCTTACTATGTGCAAAACACTGTTCTAAGCACTGAAGCATCCCTCTGGGAGCATGGCAGAGGCAGGGTTCATTCATTCCGTCGTATCTATTGAGCGCTTGCTGTGTGCAGAACACGGTACTAAGCGCTTGGGAGAGCACACTATAACAATAAACAGACACATTCCCTGCTCACAATGAGTTTACAGTGTAGAGACAATGAGCCGTAGAGGGGTTGTAAGTCCTCTACAGGGCCCACTGTCCAGTTACCTCCACATATACTGTACTGAGCATTTGGGAGAGTACAATACAATAGAGTTGGAAGGCACGATCCCTGCCTAAGTGCTTGGGAGAGTTCCATAGAGTTAGTAGATATGATCCCTGCCCTTAAGGACCTTACAGCCTAGCTCGGGAGACAGACACTGAAATAATTTATGGATAGGAAGAAGGAAAAGGAGAGATGTACATGAGTTCTATGGGTTGTTGTGAGTTCACAAGTGCTCAGGTGGCCCAGCTCGGAGGAATCTAACCCGGGAAGATTAGAAATTAATTGGGTTGACCTCCTAGAGGAGGTGTGATTTCAGACAAGGAGAGCAGCGGTCTGTCAGATATAAGCAGGGAGGGTGTCCCAGGCAGTGGGGAGAACATGAGCAAGAGGCTAGTGTTGGAAGAGAAGAACACAAGGTGCAGCAATTTTTGAATGACTCTTTCCAGGAATTCAATGATCATAGCAAAGGGAGTTGGAAGAGTGTTTCAAAGAAGCATTAAGGAAATTATAATGCTTGTATCTAAGTCTCTTGTGTCCAGTAATATGGCTGCATAGAATAAATTGAACAAGATTAGGCATACTAAACACCCCTGCTACTCATTTGGCAATGGGGAATGGGACAGAGAGGGCATTCTCAGCTCTGACACAGCCAGATTAGTATAGAGCTTTCAACAGAATAAACACTTAACAAATTTCATAAATAAGTATACAAATATGCTGTACTGTCTGAAATCTAGCTACATGCACTTTTGTTCATATCATGTACACATTCTACTATTTGTCGCTCTTCATTCCATCTGTACTGTATTTTGGCTCTAGCTCCCCTATTATACTATTGGGCAGGGATCACATTTTAACCTTTACTGTAATCTCCCAAGCTGCTATAGTTTCGAGTTCTACCCTAGTAGGTGTTCAATAAATACTATTAACTGATTGATTCTAAACAAGAGTATAACCCAGAAAATGCTCTAAGGATACAAAATCATATCTACAACAGGCACTCGGCATAGTAGGCACTCCCTTGAAGGCCCTACTGAGAGCTCACCTCCTCCAGGAGACCTTCCCAAACTGAGCCCCCTTCTTCCTCTCCCCCTCTTCCCCTTCTCCATCCCCCGGACCTTACCTCCTTTCCTTCCCCACAGCACCTGTATATATGTTTGTACATATTTATTACTCTATTTTACTTGTACATATTCTATTTATTTTATTTTGTTAATATGTTTTGTTCTGTTCTCTGTCTCCCCCCTTCTAGACTGTGAGCCCACTGCTGGATAGGGACCGTCTCTATATGTTGCCAACTTGTACTTCCCAAGTACTTAGTACAGTGCTCTGCACACAGTAAGCGCTCAATAAATATGATTGAATGAATGAATAGTAGTTTGTAAAAAAAAAATGAGAAGAATCTGAGGGGGCATCTCCAGTTACTTAATGGTCATTGATGCTTCAGCCTCATTTTCAGCCCATCAAAACTTAAGGTAAGAACAGTTTACCAAGAATGGTTGTGAAAATATTCAGGCTTTCAGAGATCTTTGGGAGCAGAACAAAATCCATTCCCATAATCCTCTCTTTTCTCAGGATCCTGAAATTATACATTTCCTAGAATTCCCTGGGAGACTGGAACCTTCTGGAAAGAGATGGAGCCAGCCAATAAGAGTTTAGGAAAATCTCAGCTAATCAAAGAGTCAGGCAATGCTCCCTCTCCTTTTGCAGCCACTGATGTGTGGTCATCTCCTTCTCTCAGCAGAAATGGAGTAATTTCCCACAAGCCACTTTTAGCTGACACTGGCATATGATAGGTAAAAATGTTGCTACTGCTTCTTTTATGCTACAGTAAGAAAAATAATCAAATAAGAAAATAATTGGTTGTGATTACATACAAGCACCACAGGATTAGGCAACATAACAGGAGAGAGAAGTTTTGGAGGCTGGGAATCCTAGAGAGATGGATTGATGCTTCTGGAAAAACAAAAAAAACCCAAACACAAACCCATGAGATTGAATGCAAGTAATAATTATTTCTGTGTATTTTCCTTAGAATTTGGCTTTAGATGGAAAAAATCTATGAGGCTTGGGAAGTTCAGTGGTGGTTGAGATTTTATGATAGCTAAAAAAAGCCACTCATCAGTTTGGTAACTATGCAGGCAGGCGGAGGCAAGAATACTGGTCTATTCAAGTCAAGGAAGCTAGGGTTAAGTGGGTTCCTCAGGACGGGTGGGGGTCTGGAATTTTCTTCCTTCTGCTGGTCATTGAAGGCAGAGGGTGACTGGGATGGGGCTGGGGGGAGTCATCAGAGAGTGGACAAAGTGGAGAATGCCCCACCCTAGGCAGACAGCCAGTGCCAAACTAGAGATGAGTGCTGTGCAGAGTGGGTGAGTAGCCCATTTGCCCCTCCAGGATCATTCCACCAGTTGCCCCTGCAGTGGACTCTGGGAATTTTTGGGAAGTTGTTCTGATAGCTCATATTGTGAAGAGTAAACTTCTTGAGCGCAAGAATGATGGGAGGGTGGGAGGGCAGTGTAGTGTAGCGCACAGTGTATTGGATAGAGCACAGGCCTGGGAGTCAGAAGTTCATGGGTTCTAATCCTGGGTCCGCCACTTGTCTGCTGTGTGGTCTTGGGCAAGTCGTTTCACTTCTCTGTGCCTCAGTTACCTCATCTGAAAAATAGGGATTAAGACTGTGAGTCCCATGAGGGACAGGGACTGTGTCCAACTTGATTTCCTTGTATCCACCCCAGCGCTTAGTACAGTGCCTGGCACATAGTAAGTACTTAATAAATACCACAATTATTATTATTATTATTATTATTGTTATTATTATTATTATTAGTGGAAAAAGCACGGCACTAGAAGTTGGGTGACCTGGGTTCTAGTCCTGGCTCTGCCATTTGTCTACTGAATGACCTTGGGTGAGTCACTTAACCTCCCGATACCTAAGTTTCCTCTTCTGTAAAATGGGGATAATAATACCTGACCCTGTCTCGCAGGGCTGTTTTGAAGGTTAAATTGAGATAGCTAACATAAGGTGATTTGAGAAGCAGTGTGGCCTCGTGGAAAGAACCCAGGCTTGGGAGTAAGAGGACCTGGGTTCTAATACCAGCTCTGCCACTTGTTTGCTGTGTAACTTTGGGCAACTCACTTACCTTCTCTGGGCCTCAGTTTCCTCATCTGTAAAATGGGGATTAAATCCTACTCCCTCCGTCTTAGACTGTGAGCCCCCTGTGGATAGGGGCATGACCATTCTGATTGTCTTGTATCTACTCCAGTGCTTTATACAGTGCATAGCATAGAGTGAGCACTTAAGAAGTACTGTTATTATTATGATGATGATTTTACTTCTATTGTAGGTTCCCAAGTTCCTACTGCAGTGTTTGACACCCAGTGATAATGATAGTACCTCCTGGCCAGAATGACAAATGAGCCTTAGTCCAGTCAAAGAAGTTCATTCATTCATTCATTAAATCGTATTTATTGAGCATTTACTGTGTGCAGAGCACTGTACTAAGCCCTTGGGAAGTACAATTCATCAACAAATAGAGACAATCCCTACCCAACAACCCAAGCACCTACACAAAACAATGGATTAGATGGTTATTGGTTTGCTCAGAGTCACTTACAGGGTCTTATTCCTGCTGGTCAAGTAAGCAGTAAGTACTGAACAAACACTGTTACCGCTGCTGATGAGGGCTATTTGTATGTTGATTGTGCCTTTTGTTTAGTATAGCTAAAAATGGGTAATTAACAAAATACAACTGTCTTAAAAAGCAAACAGATCCAGCAGAAAAAGCAGGATGATTTCTTCCATTTCTATCAATTTGATTGAGTATTTCTTCAGGACTCTTTGCTGGACTATTCCTCGTGACTACTTTTCGAGTTAGGGGGTGAAAAATATTTGCTATTCTTTCTCATGTTTCCGTTAGACAAAGTGAAGCACCACTGAGAGGTCAAAGAACTCATGGAAGAGCCCCTCAAGTGAGTTGCTTATCACCCCTGCTGCTCCTGGACTGCTCCACTATTAGTTCTTTGTCCTCTGCCATATTCCACTCCAAATCCTCACCCTTGATTGCTCCAGAATATTGCCAGATGTCTAGAATAATGAATTCAGTTCCATGTTCCAGTGGATTGAAAAGACCTTTTGGGAACCTATTACTCACTGAATCTTGTATTTTTCTCAATGTTCTGTTTCTCTTGGCTCTTTGCAATTCCAAAAGGTGGGCATCCTTTACTGAAAAAAAAACAAAACCAAAACAGACTCCTCACCTCATTCCTTTGTCCACTAAAGAAAGCATGTCAGCAGCTGTTACTTCCTTGGGTTTCTGTTTTAAAAGTTTATTGGACTTGTATGTGAAAGGAAATGAGTTCATGTTTCAAAGGTTTGATGCCTCACAATAAGCAATAGTCACAATAAACCCAGAATGGAATCAGTTGGGTGCCCCATTATTAGCCCTTGCTGGAAAGGTCTCAGAGCAGACAGTTGAGGAGGGTTGAGGGAGGGAAGGAGGAGGGAGGAAGGGAGAAGGGGCGGGGGAAGAGAGGGAGTTTACTGCTACCATTGCACTTCCAAAGGCTAATCCTCTGTTAAGGGTCAAAAGAGTCAGACTAGAGAGCAAACTGAAGGGGAAAATGATCCTGACAATGAGTTTCCCCTATCACCTGATGCAACTGACTGCAAAATATTTCCTTAGAAATGAGCGCTAGAGATTCTGTTTGCGCTCAGTGTGAGGGATAGCCTTGTAGATACTAGTTGCAAAGATCTTTTGAACCTCTATTTTTTAATGTAAACCTTTATAGCCCCTGATTAACATTAACGCTGAGAAGCAGTGTTGCTTAATCAATCAATCAATCAATCGTATTGAGCGCTTACTATGTGCAGAGCACTGTACTAAGCGCTTGGGAAGTACAAATTGGCATCACATAGAGACAGTCCCTACCCAATAGTGGGCTCACAGTCTAAAAGGGGGAGACAGAGAGCAGAACCAAACATACCAACAAAATAAAATAAGTAGGATAGAAATGTACAAGTAAAATAAATAAATAAATAAATAAATAAACAGAGTAATAAATATGTACAACCATATATACATATATACAGGTGCTGTGGGGAAGGGAAGGAGGTAAGACGGGGATGGAGAGGGGGACGAGGGGGAGAGGAAAGAAGGGGCTCAGTCTGGGAAGGCCTCCTGGAGGAGGTGAGCTCTCAGCAGGGCCTTGAAGGGAGGAAGAGAGCTAGCTTGGCGGATGGGCAGAGGGAGGGCATTCCAGGCCCGGGGGATGACGTGGGCCGGGGGGTCGATGGCGGGACAGGCGAGAGCGAGGTACAGTGAGGAGATTAGTGGTGGAGGAGCGGAGGGTGCGGGCTGGGCAGTAGAAGGAGAGAAGGGAGGTGAGGTAGGAGGGGGCGAGGTGATGGAGAGCCTTGAAGCCCAGGGTGAGGAGTTTCTGCCTGATGCGCAGATTGATCGGTAGCCATTGGAGGTTTTTGAGGAGGGGAGTGATATGTCCAGAGCATTTCTGGACAAAGATAATCCAGGCAGCAGCATGAAGTATGGATTGAAGTGGAGAGAGACACGAGGATGGGAGATCAGAGAGAAGGCTAGTGCAGTAGTCCAGACGGGATAGGATGAGAGCTTGAATTAGCAGGGTAGCGGTTTGGATGGAGAGGAAAGGGCAGATCTTGGCAATGTTGCGGAGCTGAGACCGGCAGGTTTTGGTGACGGCTTGGATGTGAGGGGTGAATGAGAGAGCGGAGTCGAGGATGACACCAAGGTTGCGGGCTTGTGAGACGGGAAGGATGGTAGTGCCGTCAACAGAGATGGGAAAGTCAGGGAGAGGACAAGGTTTGGGAGGGAAGACAAGGAGCTCAGTCTTCGACATGTTGAGCTTTAGGTGGCGGGCGGACATCCAGATGGAGATGTCCTGAAGGCAGGAGGAGATGCGAGCCTGGAGGGAGGGGGAGAGAGCAGGGGCAGAGATGTAGATCTGGGTGTCATCAGCGTAGAGGTGATAGTTGAAGCCGTGGGAGCGAATGAGGTCACCAAGGGAGTGAGTGTAGATTGAGAACAGAAGGGGACCAAGCACTGAACCTTGGGGAACTCCCACAGTAAGAGGATGGGAGGGGGAGGAGGAGCCTGCAAAAGAGACTGAGAAAGAACGACCGGAGAGATAAGAGGAGAACCAGGAGAGGACGGAGTCTGTGAAGCCAAGGTCAGATAACGTGTTGAGGAGAAGGGGGTGGTCCACAGTGTCAAAGGCAGCTGAGAGGTCGAGGAGGATTAGGACAGAGTATGAGCCGTTGGATTTGGCAAGCAGGAGGTCATTGGTGACCTTTGAGAGCGCAGTTTCCGTGGAATGAAGGGGACGGAAGCCAGACTGGAGGGGGTCGAGGAGAGAGTTGTTGTTGAGGAATTCTAGGCAGCGCGTGTAGACAACTCGTTCAAGGAGTTTGGAAAGGAATGGTAGGAGGGATATGGGACGATAACTAGAAGGTGAGGTGGGGTCAAGAGAGGGTTTTTTTAGGATGGGAGAGACATGGGCATGTTTGAAGGCAGAGGGGAAGGAACCAGTGGAGAGTGAGCGGTTGAAGATGGAAGTTAAGGAGGGGAGAAGGGATGGAGCGAGAGATTTCATAAGATGAGAGGGAATGGGGTCAGAAGCACAGGTGGCCGGAGTAGCACTTGAGAGGAGGGAGGAGAGTTCCTCTGAGGATACCACTGGGAAGGATGGGAGAGTAGCAGAGAATGTTGAGAGCCGGGGGGTTGGAGAAAGGGGGGAAGAGACTTTGGGGAGGTCGGACCTGATGGATTTAATTTTGTTAATGAAGTAGGAGGCCAGATCGTTGGGGGTGAGGGAAGGAGGAGGGGGAGGAACCGGGGGCCTGAGAAGGGAGTTGAATGTATGGAAGAGCTGGCGGGGGTGATGGGCATGGGTGTCAATAAGGGAGGAGAAATAGTTTTGTCTGGCAGAAGAGAGGGCTGAGTTAAGGCAGGAAAGGATAAACTTGAAGTGAACGAGGTTGGCATGGTGTTTAGACTTTCGCCAGCAGCGTTCGGCAGCTCGAGCATAAGAGCGAAGGAGGCGGACAGTGGCAGTGATCCAGGGCTGTGGGTTAGTGGTGCGAGAGCGGCGAAGGGAAAGGGGAGCGAGCGAGTCTAGCTGAGTAGAAAGGGTAGAGTTGAGAGCAGTAATCTGATCATCAAGACTGGGTAGAGAGGAGAGGGCGGCGAGGTGGGGTGTGAGGCGTTCCGAAAGATGGGTGGGGTCCAGAGAGCGGAGATCTCTGTGAGGGAGTAATACGGATTTACAGGGGAAAGGAGTGTGAGTGAGGAGGCAGGTGAGAAGATTATGATCAGAGAGAGGGATCACAGAGTTGGTGAGGGTGGACACAGTGCAGCGGTAGGAGATGATGAGGTCGAGGGTATGACCAAGTTGGTGAGTGACAAGAGCATGGGCCTGGGAGTTAGAGGACCTGAGTTCATTCATTCATTCAATCCTATTTCTAATCCAAGCTCTGCCACTTGTCTGTTGGGTGACCTTGGGCAAGTCAGTTCACTTCTCTGTGACTCAGTTACTTCATCTGTGAAGAGGGGATTAAGACTGTGAGCCCTATGTAGAACAGGGAATGTGACCAACCTGATTACCTTGTATCTACCCCAGGGCTTAGTACTGTGCCTGACACATAGTAAGTGCTTAACGAGTACCATTAAAAAATAAAATAAAATAACCTTGGACTAAGAATTCCCTGGTAGCAAGTGTCAGTAGCTTAAAGAAATACAATACTAGGGCTGGGAGGGGGATGTTGTTTTTCTATTTTCCCAAGCATCTCGATTCTCCGTTCAGATCTGGGCGATGCAGTGTATTCTTTGTGTTGTGGTAGATCTTTTCACTTCTACCCTGAAAAGGCATTGTCACTCCATGCAACACTGGACTAAAAATCAACAATCCAATCCTCTGAACTAAGCAAAACAACTTTACCAAAGCATAAGTGTTGAGGAGTCTTCAATTTGTGATCACATTTTGCATCCAGAATTTCTTAGAGGTTGGGTTTCAAAAGAGAGTAAGTTCTAGTGTCCTGTAAATTAAAATACTATTTCTTGGAATCAGGAAAAGTACAGCAGAGACAAAGAAAGTAGAAAAAAACTCTGGGGGTCTCAGGTGACTACATATTGAATAGGAGGTACCAAGAGTCTCTCTCCTCTCTCTCCTCACTCCAGTCCATACTCCATTCTGCTGCCCAAATAATTTTCCTTCAAAAAAGTTCAGACCACGTTTCCCTACTCCTCAAGAAACTTTAGTGGCTGTCTGTCCATCTCCATATCAAGCAAAAACTCCTCACCTTTAGCTTTAAAGCACTTATTCACCTTGCCCCCTACCTAATCTTGCTACCCAGCATTTAGAACTGTTTGGCACATAGTAAGCACTTAACAAATACCATTATTATTATTATTGTTATTATTACTCTCCTACCACAACCCAGCCTGCACACTTCATTCCTCTAATGCTCACCTTCTCACTGTATCTCGATCTCATCTATCTCACTGACGACTTCTCCCCACATCCTACCTCTGGCCTGGAATGCCCTCCCTCCTCATTTCAGATAGACGACTGTACTCCCCTACTTCAAAATCTTATCGAAGGCACATTTCCTCCAAGGAGCCTTCCCTGACTAAGCCCTCCTCTCCTCTTCTCCCAATCCCTTCTGCACAGCTCTTGCTCATCCTCCCTCCCATCCCCACAACACCATATGTATATATCTCTACATATCTGTAATTTATGCATTTATTATTTATTTATATTAATGTCAGTCTCCCCCTCTAGACTGAGCTTGTTGTGGGCAGGAATGTATCTTTGTGTTGTTATGTTGTACTCGCCCAAGTGCTTAGTACAGTGCTTGGTGCAAAGTAAACACTCAATAAATACAATTGAAAGAATGAATGAGTTATGATGCCATGTCTATGATATTGTTCACAGCTTCCAACTAATTTTTTTCCTCTTAGAGCTTAATTATTTTTTATGTACTCCAGAGTAATAATAATAATAATTGTGGTGTTTGTGAAACACATACTATGTGCCAGGCACTGTTCTAAGCACTGGGATAGATACAGGGTAGTCAGGTTCATTCATTCATTCAATCATATTTATTGAGCGCTTACTGTGTGCAGAGCACTGTACTAAGCACTTGGGAAGTACAAATCGGCAACATATAGAGACGGTCCCTACCCACCAATGGGCTCACAGTCTAGAAGATGGACACAGCCCCTGTCCCACCAGAGACTCACAGTCTTAATCCCCATTTTACAGATGAGGTAACTGAGGCACAGAGAAGTGAAGTGACTTGCCCAAGGTCACACATCAGGAAAGTGGCAGAGCTGGGGCTAGAACCCAGGTCCTTCTGACTCCCAGGCCTGGGCTGTATCCACTAGGCCTCACTGCTTCTAGAATAGGCATACTTTAGACATAAATGTGACTATAGCCTCCTCTCCCCTCCCCACAGAACCTCCCTGGGGCAAAACCCTAATGGAATGTGAGAGGGAGAAGTATCTGTGCCTCTACCTTAAAATAATCAAGGTTGGAGCAGATATGGATGCATGTTAGGGCTGTCCCCAAAAGTGTGGGGAGAAAGTAAGAGAATTTAGTAATCAACAATCCATTGTCCTTCATAATCTAAAGCAATGTTTCTGATTTTGCATGTGTGCAAATCAAGCCAAAAGTCTGGGTGTTGGGGTCAAGTAATAATTTTTACTTTTATGGTTAGGTAAGCTCAAAGGATGTGGCAGATTTAATGCAAGTACCAGAAATACTATAGATTTTTGAGCAGGACTAGGAAGAATATAGTGTTTGACTGATTGTTTAAGACCTTCAAGATAGGGTCAGTCACCAAATTGAAAATTTTAACTATTATGAATGTCATGTCTCTAGGGAGGGTGACTTTGTCAGGTATTTTACAAAAAATGAAAGGTTCTTGAATGGGGCCTAAAGATTAGGGTGTGCAGATCAATTATTTTTCTCTCAGCCCAACTGGTATTGATCACTTTTGACTCAAAGCTTTAGAATAAATTCAAGTGATTGCCATATAAAGCAACAGCATCATTGAAAAAAATTCAGAATGGACCCAGATAGCCTCAAAACACATGGATTTGGCAGCTTTCTGAGCTTACATTTGTGATCAATTGATCTTTTGAGGAATTGTGATGGAACAGTTGGTTCACTTGAGAAATGAGATCACATTTTATATTTAATTAGCCAGTGAAGGCGTTTCCCATTCTACCCAATTAAACCATCATGTGTTGGATCCATCATTTTCTATTAGATGTGGAAATAACAACAGAGCTAGGCTTTGCAGATCTGAAAGGAAAATTCCTGATGACCTCCCAACAACCTGCCTCCTCTCACTCCTCAGCTCCGACAGATTGCCTGCTCTAGTCCATTTCACCCACGCACCAATTTGGAATACATATTCATTCGTTCATTCATTCAATCACATTTATTGAGCGCTTACTGTGTGCAGAGCACTGTAATAAGCACTTGGTAAGTACTATTCAGCAATAAAGAGAGACAGTCTTTTTCCACAGCAGGCTTACAGTCTAGAAGGGGGGAGACAGACAGCAAAACAAATAAACAGGCATCAATAGCATCAATATAAATGAATAGAATTATAGATATATACACATCAAAACAAGAAAACAGGCATTAATATAAATTAATAGAATTATAGATATGTACAGGCTTATGGGGAGGAGGAGTGTGAGAGAGGAGGCAAGTGAGAAGGTTGTGGTCAGAGGGGGGATTTCAGAGTTGGTGAGGGTGGAGATTGTGCAGTGGTGAGAGATGATGAGATTGAGTGTGTGTCCAAGTTGGTGAGTGGGCAAGGTTGGGTGGAGCAGGAGGTTGTAGGAGTTGAGGAGTGATAGAAGGTGAGCGGCAGAGGACTGGGTACATCTATGTGGACGTTGAAGTCTCCAAGGATCAAAGTGGGCATGGAAAAAGAGAGAAGAAAGGTGAGAAAGGGGTCAAAATGGTTAAAGATGTCAGAGGCGGGACCGGGGGGCGGTATATGATGGCCACAAGAATCTGGAGGGGGTGATAGAGGCTGATGAGATGAGCTTCAAAGGAGGGGAAGGAAGGGGAAGGAGGGATGATGTGAAAGCAGCATTGGCGCACGAGAAAGAAGCCGATATCTCCTCCTTTCCCAGTGAGTTCGGGGGAGTGGGAGAAGAAGAGGCTCATCAACTCATTTTCTGTTGACTCCTATCCCTCTGCCTTTAAATGGTTCTCTCCAAGGTCACCAATAACTTTCTCCTTGCCAAATCGAATGGACAGTATTCTATTCTAATACTCCTTGACCTCTCAGCTGTCTTTGACACTGTGGACCACTCTTTTCTTGGGCACATTATCTAAACCTCAGTTGAACACAATAAATATGACTGAGTGATCCCCCAGTCTTTCATTCCTTTCGATCTGGCCCTGCTTCCTGATATCTATACCCTCAAACACTGGATGCATTGATGCCATGATTTTGTTGGAGGGAGGGCCTGGCTCCTGTCAGACTGTACGTGAGCTCCTAGTGTCATTGTTCCCTCTCAGGATCGCACCTGGAGAGTTTCCAGTACTCTACCAGTCTCGGCTATGGGAGGGAGAGTGAAGCAGAGTCATACCCATTCCATTCTTAGTTTGGCCAGTGGCTAGCGAGTGGAAGGCAATCTGCTACAAGTCAAAGCTCACCTGTGCTGGGCAGCAGCGGCATGGGAGAGAGTCAAGGGTGAAGACTCAAGTTTACTGCATGGAAGGCGACAATGGTAAACCACTTCAGTATTTTTACCAAGAAAACTCTGTGGATACACTACCAGAACTATTGCAGGTGGAGATGGAGTGTTCTGGGAGACATGTGTCCACTAAGTTGCTATGGATCAGAAACGACTCGACAGCATAAGACAAGGCAAGTGTCACTATGATCCTACAGATTTACAGGAATCAAAAAGCTTGCTGACTTTCACAGCAATTCAGATGGAAACAGAGGTCATTAAATTCACTGTAGTTTAGGATTTATTGCCACAGAAAAAATCTAGAATAATTCCTATATTTTCCCTGTCTCATGAGTAGCTAGTTTATAATAATAACCCACAACCAATTTAAGACTCTAAATGGGCTTGGCCAGGCAGAGCCCCATGGGCCAGAGTGAATGCTCAATGAATAACATTGATTGATTGATTGATTTCCAGGCCAAAGCTTGCCCCATCCTGTTCACTGCTATTTTCAGCTTCTTATTGGGAGGCAATCACTTGGCTTAGTGGAAAGAGCCTGGGCCTGGGAGTCAAGAGACCTGGATTCTAATTCCAGCTCCATGCCTTG
Source organism: Tachyglossus aculeatus (assembly GCF_015852505.1). NCBI lineage: Eukaryota > Metazoa > Chordata > Mammalia > Monotremata > Tachyglossidae > Tachyglossus > Tachyglossus aculeatus. The sequence continues at coordinate 58,068,586 of NC_052098.1, forward strand.
CTTGCTGTGTGACCTTGGTTAAGTCACTTGATTGCTCTGTGCCTCAGTTTCCTCATCTGTAAAATGGGGATAAAATACCTGCTCTCCCCTTCCCTTAGAATGTGAACCCTATGTGGGATAGAGACTGTTTCTGATCTGATTATAGCATATCTACCCCTGCACCCCTGCACAGTGCTTGGCACATAGTAAGCTCTTCAAAAATACCACAATGAAAACATGAAAAAGCAAGTGAAGGTTGGAGGATGTGATGTCATCATGGCTGCTGGAGAGTCCATGAGGAGACTGAGGAGTTCAACTGACGGGTTAAAACAGCCCTGAAGTAACCTAGTTCCTGTTAAGCGGGGCTGGTTTCATATCATTCAAGCAAGCTTTGGTGGGTAAACTAAGGGACTGAAGATAAATAGGAAAACGAAATAGAACCCCCCCCACCCCAGGGAACTACATTTTTTTTCAAGACATCTAAAAGGGCTTGGTGTCAATCAATCAATCGTATTTATTGAGCGCTTACTGTGTGCAGAACACTGTACTAAGCACTTGGGAAGTACAAGTTGGCAACATATAGAGACGGTCCCTACCCAACATTGGGCTCACAGAGCCCTAACACCGAAGTCTTCAGAAATGCCTGCTCCCCTCATTTCCATGACCTAGTCATAAGAAAAGCTTCCCATAGTGTTGATTCATTGATGATTTGGGATTCTTATTCAGAAAATCAGGCCTGAAGATCAGGCAGCACAATTAAATAGCTAACACATCCCAACTGAACAATCCCTCCTTGACTTGTTATATTGTGCTCTTCCAAGTGTCCAGTACAGTGCTCTCCACATAGTAAGTGTTCAATAAGTACCATTGATTGATTACTCAAAATGCAAATACCACATCTTCACTGATCATTCCAACAGATGGTAATGAGGAGGAGTTATGGCATCCTATTCTGGAAGGGGGCTAGTCACCGTAATGAGGTCTGTATGGCTGAGGAAAATGGGGGTCTTGGAAGGAGAGAATTATAAATAGCACTTCTCAACTGCTCAGTGACAGTGCAGGATTTGGTGCTGAGGAAAAATGATTCTAGTACTCCCTCTGTAAGAGGCGTGAATACTGTAAGTGAATGTACCTCCCACAAATAACTGGAAGCACCTTCATTTGTGTGGAGCTTTGAATAAGAGCAGAACCTTTCATGTTTGAAGTTCCCATCGGATTTTTTATTCTGTCAGACTAATAGGGAGAAGGAAGCAAATGTAGTTCGTTTAACCATTATTGTACCCCTGAAGAGCAGAGATGATTCAGAGTTTTCTCTCATTAGACAGGAAAGAAACAAGAAGTTTTTATGGTTGCTTAAAGAATTGCTGATCCTCTGTCAGCAGTCTGCTCCTTAAGGGGATTTTGATCCCATGAAGAGTGTCTGGGTGACTGGACAATCCTTCAGGGAGAAGTCTTGAGTCATTGAATAGCTAGCAAAAGAGCATTTCTACTTTACTTGGGTCACACCTCTCATATTTAGGGATGATTTCCCAGCAGGAGGGCCACACATTAATTCTCCTTGCTCAACTGATTCTGCATTGTCTTGATGAACCTTAATTTTTACTTAATTTTCCATATTATTTCTCCCTCCTCTTTTTCCCTTCCCACTCAGTCATGAATTGTTTTCTCCATTGACACTATTTTCCTGAATACTTAGAATGAAAGGCTCTCAAACTATTTTGTATATAGGTCCATGGCCCATCACCTCCCTAAGTTTACTGTAGAGAAACTGAGGTAGAGAGCAAAGTTCCAAAAAGGACAAAGCAGAAAGAGGCAGAAAGGAGTCACAAGTCTCTTCCTGGTTCTTTCCAGTGTTCTCTCTCCCCCAGCCCCGCCTCCTACCTTCTCTGCCAAAAGTAATCAGTCAGGCCTGAGCTAGAGTGAAATGGGGACTCTTCTGGGGCTGGAGTGTCTCTTTTTTTAGAGGTCTTCAGAGACCAAGCCGTGGGGCCTGAAGATTTGGGGGAAATGTTGAAAATTAACTGCTTTCTTTTCATTTTTCTTCCCAGGGGATGTAAGCAGCTGTGACCTCTGCCCTGTGCCACCCAGGCTTGCCCTAGGGCTGCTACATGGCAAAGAGAGAGCCTCAGATCTTATCTAGGGTAATAGCACTGTCTGTGAGGGTTCTCTTTCAAAGAGAAATGAATGATTAACTTCTGACAGGCAAGTGATGGCGGTGTTCCATGAATGAGAATCACTTTGCAAATGCAGGCACTGAGGCTTGCAATAGGCTCTGGGAAAACCCAACAGTACTTGATGAATTACATACACACTATTGAATACAGCTACAACTGTACATTGACTATACATATTCCTCTAAAAGCTGTTCGAATTCCTCACTCAGCCTTAACATGTTGGGCATATTGAATAGTAAGTTTTTTAAAGGGAGTCATCTTTGACTTTCGGGTAAATCAAAGTTCATCGTTGTTATCATCATTGTTTGAGTCTTAGTACACATAGTGCTCAAGAAATACATGAAAGAAATTGTACAAGAAAATTGAAGGGCAAGTCTTGCCCTTAAGGAGTTTACAATCCCAAGGAGACAAGCAGACATAAGAACATGTATCATGAAAATGGATAAAGCACAAGAGCATAAATAACATAAAAGGATACATAAGGTTCTTATCACCTCCTGACTGGATGACTGCAATAAGCTCCTTACCACTTTCCCTACCTGAAGTCTCTCTCTCCCCTTTTCAGATCATCTTGTATATACAGCTACACCTATAGTTTTTTTAAATGTCATTTGGAACAAACAACTCCCTGACTCACAAATGTCCAATGGCTGCTGGACAGCTTCATGACTCTCCTCTGATTTCCCTCTTCTTACCTTATCTGCTCTCACACTTTTCACTCTTTCCAAGCTAGCCTCACACCAAAGCCCCTCTAAAAAGTCATCCTTTCCGACGAAAGGCATTCCCAGACTGATCTTCGACCTTCCAGGTCATGCCATCCCAACAGGCCCCTTAAGAACACATGTACACATCTGTTAATTTGTTATTTATTTAATTTATTGTTTTTGTGCTCCCTTATTGCCAATATGTTCTTTTTAACCCTTTTTATATTTGACAATTTGAAACCATTTGTTTCTCTCATTAGATTGTTTCCTCCTTGAAGGCAGGGACTGTGTCTTTTAATTCTGTTATATGTTCCCAAATACCTAGTGTAAGGCTCCGTACACAAAGTGTTCAATAAATGCTGCCGTTTGGTGATGATGATGATGATGATAATCATGAAGCATTCCAAGGAGTTTTTAACAAGGGCTTCTTGCCTGGAGAGGTGAGGAGTTCAAGGACTGCCTCTTTTAAGTTCTACTTAGCTACCTTTTATTATTTCTTTTTTCTTTTGACCTTCAAGCCCCTACGCTGACTTAACCCAGGAGAGGGGTGGGAACGGTATTCTGGGGAAGTAGGGTTCCCCTGCCCCGTGTCACGTAGCTAGCAGAAAATGTGAAATTGTCTGGGTTCGCACTCACTTTATGAGTGGGATCTCACAATGGAGAGGAAAGATTGGTGGTGGTGGAGGCGGGGAAGGGGAGCTGACTACAAAAGGCAAGAGGCAAGAGAAATCCTCCTTGGACCTGGAAACAGGATTAGACAACAGAAGGGCAGTAATCAACGTAAATCATATCTCTTATGAATCTTTCTGTTTGTCCTACTCAGAAAATGTAGCTTTGGAGGAATCATGGTTCCTGGCTTCCTGGTTAGTATGATGCAGAGTGTGGGTTTTTAACTTTTTGTACTATACTTGTTCCCTGCCACTTCCATAATGTACCACCTCTGACCAGGGCACTGAGTGATGATGAGAATTCATCACCCAGAAAATATGGCATCACATGTAGCATATGGACTGACAGGGCATGGAGTTGATATCACAGCAATGGGGGAACCTGAACAACCAGATGAAGGTCGGCTCAGGGAGGTGGGATTTGCATGCATCCCCCAAGAAGTCTTTCCACCTCAAAGTTGAGAGAAGCAATGTGGCTCAGTGGAAAGAGCCCGGGCTTTGGAGTCAGAGGTCATGGGTTCAAATTCCAGATCCGCCAATTGTCAGCTATGTGACTTTGGGCAAATCACTTAACTTCTCTGTGCCTCAGTTACCTCATCTGTAAAATGGGGATTAAGACTGTGAGCCCCACGTGGGACAACCTGATCACCTTGTAACCTCCCCAGCACTTAGAACAGTGCTTTGCACATAGTAAGCACTTAATAAATACCATCAATATTATTATTATTATTATTATTAAAGTGGTAGCTTCTGGGGGTTGGTTTTGCAATCAGTCAACGGTTAGGATCAGCTCTTCCAAGTCTACTCAGGGGTAAAAGTCTGGTGATGCTGCACTGCCTCCTGAAAGATCTTCCTTTGCCTGCATATGCCCTGCTCTGATGCTCCTGCTATTAGCCCCCTCCAGTCTGCTTAGTGGTGCCAAATACAATTGTATATTTTTGTTGCTGTTGTTCTTTTGGGGAAAGGGGTCGTTGTGTTTAGCGAGAAAGAGGAAAACACCTCTTACCCTCTCCAATCCTCTCTAAGTCACTTTGCGTATAAAGCATAATGAGGGCTTTCCAAATGGGTGAGGGCACAGTGGTGTCTCCTGCCATGGAGATCTCAGAAATATTCTGTTCTCTGACCAGAGACTCTACCCGTTCTTCTTTCTAGCCACCTCACAATGTGTGCCACTGGGCACAGTGTTCTTTGGCGAGAGAGTGTGTGGGTGATTCATGCAAGCCATCACTTCTGCTGCAAAAACAATTTAAATGCATGTCCTGCAGATGGTAAGACATATCTTTCCCTTTTGATCCATCAATCAATCAACCAATCAGTCATATTTATTGAGTGTTTACTGTGCGCAAGTGCTTGGGAAAGTACAACATAACAGAGCTGGTAGACACATTCCCTGCCAAATATGAGTTTTCAGTTCAGAGGGGGAGACAAATATTAACAAATGAATTAAATTGCAGGTATATACATAAGTGCTATGGGACTGAGGGAGGGGTGAATTAAGGGTGCAAATCCTAGTGCAAGGGTGACTCACAAGTGAGTGGGAGAAGAAGGAAATGAAAGCTTAGTCAGGGAAGGCCTCTTGGAGGAATTGTGTTTTTATAAAACTTTAAAGTTGGGGAGAGTGAATGTATGTCAGATATGATGTTTGGTGTCTGAGCTGTGTTCCCCAAAATGGCAAGGTGCTAGAAAATGTGCTCTACTATATTTTAATAGAGAATACAAGTGTGTAAGGGCTTCTCTAAGACCCTCATACTCAGGGATGCTGCATGGCCTAGTGGAAGGAGTATAGGCCTGGGAGTTTAGAGGACCTAGTTTCTAATCCTGACTCTGCGAGTTCCCCACTGTGTAGTTTCCCTTGGGCAAGTCACTTACCGTCTCTGTGCCTGTTTTCTCACCTGTAAAACAGGGATATGAAGTCTGTTCTCCCTTCTCCTTAGTTTGTGAGTCCCATGTGGAATAGGGACTGTGTCCATGTCGAATGTGATTAACTTGTATCTCCCCCTGGGCTTAAAACAGTGCTTGACACATAATAAGCACTTAACAGATGTAATAATAATAATAATAATAATGCATTCTCATCATTGATAGCATCAATTTTGCAATCATTCATAGTCATTCTAGTTGTTCTATATGTCTTTTTTTCTTCCGCTTATATCTGGGACGGGGACTAAGTCTGAGCTGAGTATCTAGTATTTACCTTGATACTTAGTATAGAGTTTAGCATAAAGTGGATTGATGGATGGATGGTTGGGTAAATGGAGTCCCTGATTGGCTATGACAAATGAGGCTTGCTCCTCAGACTTCAGGACCAAGAGCCAGTGTGAAGGAATTGATTTTAGTCCTATTGGTTTGTGTAGTAATTTTTCCCAGCTCTTGGGCTCTGCACACAATAAGTGCTTCATAAATACTATAACTGCTTCTACTGTCCTCTCTGTTCCCTGCCAGTCACATTCCTGCTAGGAATGCTTACTCTTAGCAAGTAAGTGGGCAAGGGTGTAGCACATTGTGAAGTGCACACGTAGTTTTTGAAGTAAAGGACTCATTTATGGCCAAAATGACCACAACCTAGTGCCGACACTGTAACCAGGCACCACAAACAGGAAAAGCAGTAGCCTTTTTAGCCACTGCAGTCTTTGCCACACTCTGGTCAGCAATTTTTCAGGATTTCTGCTGGGCCTGTCTACCTCCTAGGTGATTCTTCAGTTACCCCTGAAGAGCTCCAGCAGGCAGAACTGGAACTAGAACTCCGGTCTCCTGATTCCCAGAAATATGCCCTTTAGTAAGCAGTTAATAAATACCATACCTAATTCCCAAGTGACTGTAGTGGAAGTTGTTACCAAGGCTGAAGAGGGTAAATCGAGGAAGGCTCAATGCAGATATGAATAGTGGAGTGAAGTGGAGAGTGATGAAGAAGGAGGAGGGCATTCCAAGTGGGAAGTGGGGAGATTTGTGAGTTATAAGGATGGAAGAGTCAGATGCAAAATACAATCAATCAAATTTATTGAGAGCTTACTGTGTGCAGAGCACTGTACTAAGTGCTTGGGAGACTATAACCCAACAATATAACAGACACATTCCCTGCAAACAATGAGCTTTCAGTCTAGAGAGGGAGACAGACATTAACCTTTGAAGAACAGTGAGAAAGTTTGCTTGAGCAGAGTGGAGAGCTTGAACTAAGGGGTAGCAGGCTAAGAAGACAGTTATGAAGAGGTGAGCCCCGTGATGGAGATCTTTCAAGCTAATGTCAAGCACTTTAGTCTGGTGCAAGCTATAATTTGGAGTCACTCTAGGCCTTTAGGAGAAGGAATTACACGAAAAGATCGGCATGTGAAGAGATGATTTTTGCTGCTTTAAGTAAAATAAAGTGGAGTGGGGAGAGATTGGAGAAGGGGAGACAAGCAAGGAGGTTGTTGTGTAACCTTTAAAAATGTCTTTACAATAGAAGTGTTTCACTTTTGAATGTGTCTAACTTCTAAATGACTTAATGGACCTACAAAAAATGATAAAGGAGAGGTGTGAACAAATCTGGCAGGGACCCATAAGATACAGTCAATTTATTAGAGAGTTTATTAAGTGCTTACTTTGTCCCAGGCACCGTTGCTAAGCAATCAATCAGCTGTATTTATTGAGTGCTTACTGTGTACAGAGTACACAGTACTAAGTGATTAGGATAGTACAGTATAGCAATACAACGGAATTGGTAGACACATTCCCTGCCCACAGCGAGTTTATAGTCTAGAGGAGGATCAGAATTAGTTACTGATCCAACATGGTTTTCAAGATCTAAGAGCAAGTATTTTATTCCCATTTTATAGCTTAGAAGACTGAGTCACAGTGAGGATAAAAGACTTGCCTAAGGTCATACAGTAGACCTGTCATAATACTGGGATTAGCACTTGGGTCTCCTCAGTCAATCAATGATATTTATTGAGCACATACTGTATGCAGAGCACTGTACTAAGTGCCAGGGAGAGTACAATAAAATAGAGTTGGTAGCCACAATTCCTGCTCTCAAGAAGCTTACAGTTCCCCACTCCACTAAGTGGCTATCGTGCCTCCTTGTTATTAGATCAGTCCCTAAAGCTGCCTCCATATACTATAACTGTATCATGATTTTCAGGATTATCAATCAATCACTCAATCAATCATATTTGTTGAGTGCTTACTGTGTGCAGAGCACTATACTAAGTGCTTGGGAGAGTACAATATAACAGAATTGATAGACATGTTCCCTGTCCACAGCAAACTTACAGTCTAGAAGGGGAGACAGATATTAATATAAATGAATAAATTACAGGTAGGTACGTAAGTGCTGTGGGGCTGGCGGGGGCTGGGGGTGAATAAAGGGCAATCAGGGCAACGCAGAAGAGAGTGGGAGAAGGGGAAATGGGGGCTTAGTCAGGGAAGGCCTCTTGGAGGAGATGTGTCTTCAATAACGCTTTGAAGGTGGAGAGAGTAATTGTCTGTTGGATTGGAGGAGGGACGTCATTTCAGGGCAGAGGCAGGATGAGGGCCAAAGGTCGGTGGCAAGATGGACAAGATCAAGGTACAGTGTGTAGATTGGCAGGGACCGTCTCTATATGTTGCCAACTTGTACTTCCCAAGCGCTTAGTACAGTTCTCTGCACACAGTAAGTGCTCAATAAATACGATTGAATGAGTGAATGAATTGGCACCAGAGGAGCGAAGTGCGCAGGCTGGCTTGTGGTAGGAGGGCAGCGAGGTTAGATAAGAGGGGGCAAGGTGATTGAGTGCTTTTTTAAGCATATGGTAAGGGGTTTCAGTTTGATCCGGAGGTGGACAGGCAACCACTGGAGGTTCTTGAGGAGTGGGGCAATAAGGATTGAACGTTTTGTAGAAACATGATCTGGGCAGCAGAGTGAAGTATGCACTGGAGTGGAGAGAGGCAGAGAGGTCAGCAAAGAGACTAATACAGTAATCAAGGCAGGATAAAATGACTGCTTGGATTAACATGGTAGCAGTTTGGATGTAGAGGAAAGGGTGGATTTTAGCGATGTTGTTAAGGTTGAACCTACAGGATTTAGTGACATTGAATGTCTGTGAATAAAAGAGATGAGTCAAGGGTAATGCCAAATTTATGGGCTTGTGAGGCAAGAAAGATGGTGGTGCTGTCTACAGTGATGGGCTAATCAGGGTGGGGACAGGGTTTGGTGGGGAAGATAAAGAGTTCTGTTTTGGGCATGTTTAGACTGAGGTGTCAGCACAACTTTCAAGTAGAGATGTTTTGAAGGCAGGAGGAAATTCATTCAATCGTATTTATTGAGCGCTTACTGTGTGCAGAGCACTGTACTAAGCGCTTAGGAAGTACAAGTTGGCAACATATAGAGACGGTCCCTACCCCACAACAGGCTCACAGTCTAGAAGGGGAAGACAGACAACAAAACAAAGCATGGGAAATGTGAGACTGCAGACAGGGAGTGAGATCAGGGCTAGAGATCATGCCTGAAACCATGGTATTATCAACTGGCTCCTTCCTCTCTTTTAACCCCTTATTCAATCTGCCACAAAATCCTGTCGGTTCTACTTTTACAGCATCTCCAGAATCTGCCCCTTCCTCTCCATCCAAACTCTACCACGTTGATCCAAACACTTATTTTATCCCGCCTTGATTACTGCATCAGCCTCCTCGTTGACCTCCCTGCCTCCTGTCTCTTCCCACTCCAGTCCCTACTCTGCTCTGCTGCATGAATCATTTTTCTAAAACATATTTCTGCTCCTCAGAAATCTTGAATGATTGCCCATTCCTCTCGGCATTGAGGAAACTCCTCACCCTTGACTTTAGGATGCCGTCAGCTTTCTCCCCGCTACTTATCCTCGCTCCTCTGGCACTATACCTCAAGTCGGAGAAGCAGCATGGCTTAGTGGAAAGAGCACAGGCTTGGGAGTCAGAGGTCGTGGGTTCTAATCCCGGCTCCACCACTTGTCAGCTGTGTGACTTTGGGCAAGTCTCTTAACTTCTCTGTGCCTCAGTTACCTCATCTGTAAAATGGGGATTAAGACTGTGAGTCCCATGTGGGACAATCTGATTACCTTATATCTACCCCAGTGCCTAGAACAGTGCTTGGCACATAGTCATCACTTAACAAATACAATTATTATTAGTATTATTACCCAGCTCCTAGAACAGTGCTTGGCACATAGTAAGTGCTTAACAAATACCATTATTATTAATATTATTAAGTCACACAGTACCTCTCAAGCCTAGCCATTCTCTGTGCCTGGTTCTTATCTCAGCAACTCCCTTCTGCTGGAACTCGCTTCCCCTTCACATCCCACAGACCACTACTGTCTCCTCGCTTGGGAACTCACATTTTCTCCCTGCTGCTAGGGCCCCATAGCACTTATGTACATATCTTATACTTCATTGGTTCCTCTTACTTGCACTTTTAATGTCTGGCTCACATTACCTCATTTTACAGATGAGGTAATTGAGGCCCAGAGAAGTGAAGTGACTTGTCCAAGGTCACACAGCAGACATGTGGCAGAGCCAGGATTAGAACCCAGGTCCTTCTGACTCCCAGGCCCATGTGCTATCCCCTAAGCCATGCTGCTCCTGATTGATTGACCCTAAGAACCAACAAACAATCCACATTTCATGTTTGTAAATGGACCTATCTATTGAGGACTCCCAGCACCAGTCAGTGTCTCAGGTTTTTGTGTTGGATCTCAGGCGAAGTGACAGGAGATTTCCTAAGGCAGTCTATCTGGCCTTGCCTGCCAAAGCGGGCGATGACACAAGGGCTACATTGACAAGTAAGTGATGAACCACTGAAAAACTAAAATTGTACTAGAAACCCCCAGATAATTGGAAGTTACTGTACCCCTGTGGGACTAAATTAAGTTATATATAAGGCTGTGATGCCAAAACAGCCTACAAGTTTTTATTATGATATTAGTGACAGCAATAATTTCTTATAACATTAAAAACAAAGTCTTGCATATTTTAATTTTGGAGCTTGTACTTGAAAATCTCTAACTACACAGAGCATAATATGGAGCATGTAATGATGACATTTGTTAAGTGCTTACTTTGTGCAAAGCACTGTTCTGAGCACTAGGGAGGATACAAGGTGATCAGGTTGTCCCACGAGGCGCTCACAGTCTTTTCCAGATGAGGTAACTAGGCACAGAGAAGTTAAGTGACTTGCCCAAAGTCACACAGCTGACAAGCGGCAGAGTCTGGATTAGAACCCATGGCCTCTGATTCCCAAGCCCGTGCCCTTTCCACTGAGCCAAGCATATTTGATTTGTTCTCCAAATTGCAAATGTGAGATTCACCTGTAGCTGGTCCCTGTGGTTGAAGTGTCTGAGCTATCAGTGAGTTTAGGCTTTCCTCTTGAGCCTGAGCTAGAGCCTGAAATTACTGCAAGGTAGAATAGCTGCAGCTACACAGTAGTGTGGCCCCTCTAAGTGTAATGTAGTTATAATAATGATGATGACATTTGTTAAGTGCTTACTATGTGCAAAGCACTGTTCTAAATGTTGGGGTAGATAAAGGGTAATCAGGTTGCCCCACGTGGGGCTCACAGTCTTAATCCCCATTTTATAGATGAGGTAATTGAGGCACAGAGAAGTTAAGTGACTTGCCCAAAGTCACACAGCTGACAACTGGCAGAGCCACGATTTGAACCCATGACCTCTGACTCCCAAGCCCGTGCTCTTTCCACTGAGCCACGCTGCTTCTCTGTAGTAGTGTAGAGAAGCCACATTTGTCTTGTCTTATACTGTCGAGTCATCTCTGACCCGTAGCGATGCCACGGACACATCTCTCCCAGAACGCCCTACCTCCATCTGCAGTCGTTCTGGTAATCTATCCAGATTTTTCTTGGTAAAAATACAGAAGTGGTCTATCATTGCCTCCTTCCGCGCGATAAACTCGTGTCTCTGCCCTTGACTCTCTCCCATGCTGCTGCTGTCCAGAAAGAGCATGGACCTGGGAGTCAGAGAATGTGGGTTCTAATCCTGGCTCCATCACTTGTCTGCTGTGTGACCTTGGGCAACCCACTTAATTTCTCTGTGCCTCAGTTACCTCATCCGTAAGACTGTGAGCCCTGTGTGGGACAATCTGATTACCTTGAATTTACCCCAGCGCTTAGAACCCTGCTTCCTACATAGTAAGTGCTTAGCAAACACTATAATTATTATTATTATTGACAGTGCCCCCCACCCCATTTTAAGTGGAAGAGGGGGCAGTAATATTCTTGTGCATAGGGAAGGTTCCTTCCAGCCCCTCAAGGCAGCCTCTTCTTTCAGGATTAAATTCATTCAGTCCTATTTATCAAGCACTTACTGTGTGCAGAGCACTTGGAAAAGAACAATGCAACAACAAACAGTGACAATCCCTGCACACAATGAGCTCACAGTCTAGGGGAGGGTTCATCGTGCTCAGGATCTGACACAATTCCCTCTCATGCAGCTCTGGTTGTAAATATTTATTTGGACCCCAGTTAATAGTATGATAAACTCCGGTTTATTTTTTTTCTTGAACCATGCTTGATTCAAAATGCTTCAAAAAGATATAAAGATTAAGAAAATATGAAGGTAAATCGACTTGGTAGTTGACACATCTGCCATGCTACAAACTGAAATGTGCAACATCCCCCTTTTCAGATGTGAAATGATTCAAGAGTGACAAGAGGCTTTTCTTAGTAAACCAAAGGGAAAAACCAGACTGCTTTGGGTCACAAATATCTTTGATTTGTAGGTTGAACAGTGATGTGAACGGAGAAAATGATAAGATTACCTCCCCATTAAAAATGTTTCAGCTATTCCTTCTCAACCCGTCAGGTGTGTTTCTAATTGCAACCATTTCTAGGTAGAAGGTTAATGAATGTTATAATTCCCTCCAGAGATGTGAAGTCTGTTTTTCTAAGCCTCTCTTTGAATTGCATACTTCCCACGAAGTATCCTCCTTAGAATTCATATTGTTTGTGGGTAGCTAATGGAGATAAAAATTCCCAAGAACCTAAATAACAAACATGCTTTTAGGTCTCCTTGCTTTATATTAATGTCACTGATCATTTCCCAGTTCCTTTTTCATTTAGTTCTGCAGTATACAGAGTTGCTCCTGACTGGCAAGGACATAGTTGGCAAGTGCAGCAGGAGGGAAGGTGGCTCATTAGAGCTAATAAATGGACTGGGATTGAAAAACCTCTTGATGCTCATATCGGCTCTGACTTTCTGAGTCACTTAACCCCTTGGGGTTTCAGTTTCCTGGTTGCTCAAGTGGGGAGAGGCAGACAGCTCTGCCACCCTAAACTGTGGTGGGGAATGAATAATCAAAATGATTTCACAGCTAATCTGGTGATAAATGGGAAGAAGGCTAGCAATTCCTTATGTCGCCCTACATCACCCCTATCAGGTGCTGGGGCTGGGAAGTCTGTGGTTCAGTGGACATCCCCCAGGGACAGCAAATTCATTTTATCTTTTAGTTGTGGGGTACTAGATTGCAGCCTTTGTAGCTACTGTGTTAAGTGCAGGACATGTTGGAATCTGAGAAGCAGCAGCAAAATAAATGCTTAGGGTTTCATCAGAAAGGTGACAGTGACCTCTTCCTATGTATAGGATGGACATGCTTGTATCCACCCCAGCGCTTAGTACAGTGCCTGGCACATAGTAAGCACTTAACAAATACCACAATTATTTATTGACCCCTGCCAGTTCAAGTTACCCATCAAACAATCAACTTCTGCTGCCTTGTGGCTGGTTTCAAATGGTAAGTGAAGTAGGCCATTGCTTTAGCCTTCCATGTGGTGGTGGCAGCTGTGGAGAATGTTTCAAAGATGGCAGCTAGGGATTTTACTCAGATGTGCTAGCTGCTACCCTTCTCAAAGATGGTAGCGGGGTGGAAACATCCTGTCAGCAGGGCATGAATTGGGATCCCAGAATCAAGCTTCTAGGGGCGCTTGGTCAAGGGGTGGCTGGGGACTTTGCAGGGGTGGTGGTGGAGAAATGCTTTTCGGCAAAATGTCTCATATGATGTCAGTAATCAATCCATCAAAAATGTTTGGGCACCTACTATATGCAGAGACAATCTTCTAAGCATTTAGGAGAATACAATAGAATTAGTAGATATCATCCCTGCCCTCAAGATTTGACAATGCAGCCAGGGAGAAAGACCCTCAGATAAATTACAAATAGGAAGAAGTAGAGGGGAGGTAAGGGGAAGTGGGGAAGTGCTTAAGTGGTATGGAACTGATGAAGAGTCAGTGCAAGGGGTATATGGCAGGGATATTAGTAACTCCTCACCATTGGCTTTAAAGCACTTAATCACCTTGCCCCCTCCTACCTCACCTTGCTACTCTCCTACTACAACCCAGCCCGCACACTTTGTTCCTCTAATGCTAACCTTCTTACTGTACCTTGATCGCATCTATCTTGACGCCGACCGCTCACTCACATCCTTCCTCTGGCCTGGAATGCCCTCCATCCTCATATCAGATATACAATTGCTCTCCCCCATTTTAAAGCCTTAACGAAGGCACATCTCCTCCAAGAAGCCTTCCCTGACTAAGCCCTCCACTCCTCTTCTCCCATTCCCTTCTCCATCACCTTGTCTTGCTCCCTTCATTCATCCTCCCTCCCATTCCCACAGCACATATCTATATGTGTATACACACGTGTACATGTATCTGTATATATCCAATTTGTTTATTCTTTATTTATGTATATTAATGTCTGTCTTCCCCTCTAGACTGTGAGCCGTCATGGGAAGGGAATGTGTCTGTTGTTATATTGTACTCTTTCAAGTGCTTAGTACAGTGCTTTGAGCACAGTAAGTGCTCAATAAATACAATTGAATGAATGAATGATTATAGTACTTGTTAAGCACTTACTATGTGCCAAACACTGTTCTAAGCACTGGGGTAGATAGTTCCTCATGCTTTCAGAATACCTCAGAACAAAAATAAGGGCATGAGTTCCCCCCGTACATGCTTGCACACACTTGGAAGCATACTTGCTCACGCACTTGTTGGCTGTGTGATCTTGGGCAAGTCACTTCACGTCTCGGGCCTCAGTTCCCTCATCTGTAAAATGGGGATTGACTGTGAGCCCCATGTGGGACAGGAATTGTGTCCAACCTGATTAACTTGTATCTACCTCAGAGCTTAGAACAGTGTTTGGCACATAGTAAGTCCTTAACAAGTACCATAATTATTATTATTATTATTATGCACAATCATATTAAACTGGAGAAGGCTAGGATTGCTAAGGAGCAGCTGGAGTGGGGAGAGGGGCAGTTACTAAATCCTACCAGTTGTGAACTTCTGGTTCAGTGAACTGAACAATCCCCATACCAGTAGGGTATGGATTTTTTAGCTTTATAAAATCTACACTTTTCAAGGATAATTAACAGGGTTTATGATGTTTTAAAATTTGGGTAAAATTGGGTTTAAATTTTACAGTTGGGTTCAATTCTTATGGCTGACAAACAGTAACATGGCAGTTCCCCTCTCAGGGTCGCACCTGGGGAGTTTCCAGTATTCTACTGTTCTTGGTTACGGGAGGGAGAGTGAAGCAGAGGCCTACCCATTCCATTCCTAGCTTGGGCAGTGGCTAGTGAGTGGAAAGCAATCTTTTACAAGTCAAAATTCACCTGTGCTCGGCAGCAGCGGCATGGGAGAGGGTCGAGGGCGGAGACTCAGGTTTACTGTGTGGAAGGAGGCAGTGGTAAACCACTTCAGTATTTTTACCAAGAAAACTCTATGGATACACAACCAGAACGATTGTAGATGGAGGTGGGGCATTCTGGGAGAGATGTGTCCATGATGTTGCTATGGGTCAGAGATGACTCCACGGCATAAAACAAGGCAACTTCGCAGTTACCTGTTGCTATGCATAGCAACATTCAGCAAGCAGTCATAATTTAGCCTATCAGCAATCCAAAGCATAACATTATCCAAATCTTACTTTAGACATGAGGGTTCTATAGTGGAGCCAGAAAATGAAGACACACAAGAAATAAGTGCAAACTGCCCCTGTTTGTTGGTTAGCCAAGGGAATGCCAGATTTTTGACAGAGTGAGAAGGGAAACATATTTACGTCCAGATGACCTAAACTTCCATATCTCATATTCCAAAATGCATGTTTATCCTGTGGATGGCAGTGAAGATACCAAGAATGTATTCACATACATGTGCTAAATTGAATTGTCAGTTTAGCACAATTGGGAATTGATGTGTAAATTGGCTTGTTTATTTTAGCCAGGAAAATCCAAAGAAAAATATTATTTTTTATTAATTAAAAATTTTTGGAGGGTTTAGAAGGGTTTAATTTTTAAAATTGATTTGGGGTGAGAAATTGGATTAAATTGGATAAAACTCCCAAAATCCATATCTTACATAAAAGCTCTTCATATACAATGCCAAATGGCCATCAGATGATGGCAAATCCTGATGCTGTTGCTATTTCTATGAAATACATGAGTGACTACACTGCACCTGGTAAACATGTTAATTTTTTGGTACATATGAAGATGTGAATTAGCATAGTGGAGAGCAATGTTGAGCTCATCATATGCAAGAAGAGCTTTAATTAGAGTTTTAAATTGTGTTGAACATCTCTGCCACAGATGATTTATACTGTACTTTATTTCTTAGCAAGACAATTTCTTTTCTGTATTTATTTCCCACTAATTCACACTGTGGCAACAATTTATTTGATGGATCCATAATATTTTTTCCATTTAGTAAATATTCCAGTTACATTCCCTTTCTTGTTTTATTTTACTCTTTTTAGTCTTATTGATTTTTGAGGGGTTTATGATGGTCTAAAATCCTTGATCATTGAATGTCAAGATCATGGCTTTATTACTGTTCTCTGAAACTAGATCCAGTAAATGCAAATGGTTATGATAATTTTGACAGCTTAATGATAACAAATAGACCTCACATAGGTCACCCACGCAGCATATCCTATTGGAGAAAGCGTCCATTGGAGGAATGACATGTGCTTATTCCTTGTTGGTCTTATTTCTTAGCTTGGTTTAATATCCATCTTTTGCATCTTTGAGGCTAAACTCAAAACATAAAAAGTTCCTATGAAAATCTGGGAATATTTAGCTTCTCCTAAACTGTTTTCTACCACGGCATTGGCATAATCCCAAACATTAGGAGACACTGAGTTTCTTTTCCAGGAACTGATTGGAGTATTCCCAATTGAACTTTTCCACCACTCTTCCGCTGCTTTAATTCAATTACTAGTCTAGACCCCAGTGCCCTAAGTGGCTTCCTGAGGTCATTTTTTAAGAGGATGTAAGGATAGATTTTGGTAAATCAATAGTTCCTCTATGCTAAACTCACTGAACGAATGGCTGGGCCAACTTCCTCATCTATCCCTTCTCTTCTTTGAGAAATGAGGCCTTAGTTGACTGTGAGGAGGAGAATGTGGGGGGAAAAACACCTTCGAGGGGTACCTAGAACATTCATGGTGCCATAAAGCCATTTGCTGTATTTCTGTTACATATTTGACTGGCTGGCATTTCATCAAGTTTTGCAAATAGAAAGATGTTGCTTTATGTTTCTTAGTCTCGTGTGAGATCTCATTTTGATTTATGTATTTGTCCCTATCTGAATTCATGATTAAATTTTTACTATAAGCCAGCAGGAGTTAGTTTATTTTTAAATCACTGGGCTATTAAGTCCTTCCCTGCTATTATGCCTTTAATATTTGAAGAGATTAGGGAGATTTATCTCTCCCCAGTTAGGGGTGCTGCAGATGTGGGTTAAGGCCATTGGCAGGAGGGCTGGTTATCCTCAAGGTGCTTCATGATTAGACAGCAGTCTTATTTGATCAGAGTGTTATTCTGCAGGATGAAACTCTGGAGTGCAAAACAGACTTCTTTTGGAGCAGGCTTCATTTGGGTGACATTCCTGGCATCTCAGGGAAAAATAGGAACATAAATGGACACACACACCACCAGCATTAGATGCATTTAGTTACTGAGCCACGAGAAGCAGCATGGCTCAGTGGAAAGAGCATGGGCTTTGGAGACAGAGGTCATGGGTTCGAATCCTGACTCTACCAATTGTCAGCTGTGTGACTTTGGGCAAGTCACTTCTCTGTGCCTCAGTTCCCTCATCTGTAAAATGGGGATTAAGACTGTGAGACCTCTGTGGGACAAACTGATCACCTTGTAACCTCCCCAGCGCTTAGAACAGTGCTTTACACATAGTAAGTGCTTAATAAATGCCATTATTATTCTTATTATTACCTATTTGTGTTTGTGTGTCCACATATCTCTTTATGCTATTAATAGATTAGCAGTGGGTTGGGATATTGCATCCCAAGGGTGTTTGTCAAGTATTGCTATCTGGTCAGAGGGATTTATTAAATTGCACCATCTACATCCACTAATGGAAGAACAAGGGGAAATGGACTTAGACTAAGTTAACTGTTAATTGAGGGTTATTGAGGGAGGATACTTGAATGGTAACTGACTTCTGACTTTCAGAAGTAGGAGTCCCTCAGAGCTCAGTTCTGGGCCCCCTTCTATTCTTCATCTACACCCACTCCCTTGGAGAACTCATTTGCTCCCATGACATCTCTCCTTCTCTGCAGTCTCACACTTCCTCCTGCCTTCAGGACATCTCTACTTGGATGTCCTGCCAACACCTCAAACTTAACATGTTCAAAAAAGAACTCCTCATCTTCCCACCCAAGCCCTGTCCTCCTCCTGACTTTCCTGTCATTGTAGGCAGTGCCACCATCCTCCCTGTCTCACAAGTCCATAACTTTGGCATTATACTTGATTCATCTATCTCATTCAGCCCATATATTCTATCACCAGATCATGTTGGCTCTACCTTCAACACCACTAAAATCTGACCTGTCCTCTCCAACCAAACTGCTACTATGCTGATCATTCATTCATTCATTCAATCATATTTATTGAGTGCTTACTGGGTGGAAAGCACTGATTCAAGCATTTACCATATCCTGCCTTAACTATGGCATCAGCCTCCTTGCTGATCTCCCTGCCTCCTGTCTCACCACACTCGAGTCCATACTTCATTCGGTTGCCCAGATCATTTTTTTCTATAAAAAAAATTGAGTCCATGTTTCCTCACTCCTCAAGAACCTTCAGTGGTTGCCCATCCACCTCTGCATTAAAGAGAAATTCCTTACCACTGGCTTTAAAGCACTCAGTCACCTTGCCCACTCCTATCTTATCCTATCTTAGAGGTCATGGGTTGAAATCCCAACTCCACCACTTGTCAGCTGTGTGACTTTGGGCAAGTCACTTAACTTCTCTGTGCCTCAGTTACCTCATCTATAAAATGGAGATGAAGACTGTGAACTCCATGTGGGACAACCTGATCACCTTGTAACCTCCCCAGCACTTAGAACAGTGCTTTGCACATAGTAAGTGTTTAATAAATGCCATTATTATTATTATTATTATTATCATCTTACCTTGCTGATTTCCTAATATAATAGGGCCCACTCACTTCACTCCTCTAATCCTTCACTGTACCTCAATTTTGTCCATCTTGCCACTGACCCCTTGGCCCCATCCTCCCTCTGTCTGGGGTTCCCTCCCTCATCATAAATGATGGACCATCACTCTCCCCACCTTCTAAGCTTTATTAAAATCACATCTCCTCCAAGAGGCCTTCCTTGACTAAGCCTGCATTTCCCCCACTTCCTCTCCTTTCTGCGTCACCCTTGCACTTGGATTTGTACCCCCCTCAATCCCACAGCATTTATGTACATATTCTTAATTAATTTAAATGTCTGTCTTTCCCCTCTAGACTGTAAGCTCCTTGTGGGCTAGGAACATGTCTACCAACTCTGCTGTATTGTACTCTCTCAAGCACTTAGTGTAGTGCTCTGCCCCACAGTAAGCACGCAATTAATACTATTGATTGATAGATTGATTCTATAGTCTGGCAAGCAAAATGACCACTGAGTAGTCAGAACGTTTCTGGCACTCACTTATGAAAAACTGGCCGAAGGTTGCACTTCCATGAAGCAAGGTGATTTTTATCGTTACATGATTATGATTCCGCTCTGTATTTTTCCCAGTACATAGAGAAGCAACGTTGTCTAGTGGACAGAGCACGGGCATTGGAGTCAGAAGAACCTGGGTTCTAATCCCGGCTCCTCCCCTTGTCTGCTCTGTGACCTTGAGCAAGTCTCTGGGCCTCAGCTACCTCATCTGGAAAGTGGGGATGAAGATTGTGAACTTTGAGGAAGAGACTGTATCCAGCCCAATTATCTTGTATCCACGCCAGAGCTTAATAGTTAAGAGCTTAACGAATGCCAAAATTATTATTATTATTATTAAACACCTCTAAAAATACGTAGACTTGCACAAATTCCATGTTGTTCACAATAACTTGTCTGGTCCATCCTCATTTACCAATGCTACTCACTAACTTTTTCTCCTGTCCAACCTCACTAGCCTAAGAGAACAAAAGCATCTCCCTCTTTAGATTTTGAACTATTGGAAGGCCAAGAATGTGTGCCTTGCTTTTATTGTATTCTCCCACAGGCTTAGTATAGTACTTTGCACACTGAAATTAGGTGGCTCAAAAAGGAGTTTGAATAGTAATTATGATATTTGTTAAGCACTTACTGTGTGCCAGGCACTGCAAAGAGCACTGTGCAAGGTATTCCAAAGCCAATAACAAAAGGTTTTTCGAGTATAGTAGAAGCAGGAAGCTGGCTACAGAATCAGTGAGGCTACTTGCGATTTTGGGGTAAACAGCACACTAGAGGATGGAAAGGAGATCCTTTAAGAGGCTCAGTGAATTCTTCTTTCAGTTTTTACTGAGGAACATGTTAGATTCCCACCCTAATTGCATTTTGTATCAGACAGGTCCAGCAGAGAAACTGGATCAGATTGTGGTAACCACCCAGGATGTTTTAACAAAATTGCTAAACTACATGTAAGCAAATCCCTAGGACCAGATGGCATACCCAAGGGTTCTGAAGGAACCTGGAGGCGAAGTTACAGAACTCCTGGCAATAATATGCAATGAGACCTTGTAACCTAACAGCGATTATTATTATTATTATTATTATTATTATTATGTTTTTGAGTGTCTGCTATGTGTCTAGCACTGTTCTGAGCACTGGAGTTGACACAAGTTGATCAGGTTGGACACAGGTCCCTGATTCACAGTCTTAAGTAGGAGGGAGAACAGGTATTTAAATCCCCATTTTTCAGTTGAGGAAATTGAGGCACAGAGATGTTAACTTGCCCAAGGTCACACACCAAGTGATTGGAAGAGCTGGAATTAGAACGAGGTCCTCTGACTTCCAGGCCCATGCACTTTCTAGTAGGCCATGCTGCTTCTTAAAAAAGTTTAAACCCTAACCCTAATTAGTTAAAACTTTAAAAAGTTGTTTTTTAAGAAGGCTAATTAATAAATTTAAATGTCTCTAGGTTCGTGGGAGTGCTCACAGAATCTTAGTTTTCCTTCCTTCGTTTTCTTTTTATTCTTGTTTTTGTTTTACTCATCCATTGGCTTGCACAGAAGCAGAAAAGATCCTCTTCTTCCTTCCACCACACCCCTTATTAAAGCCAGCTTGGGGGCCATACCCAACAATGTCTCATGAAATAGATGGGGACACAGCAAGATCAGCTCTCGAAGATGTCTCACAGAACTATTCTGTACCAATACTGCAGGCTGAGACTGCTCTCCTTGCCAGCCATCACAGGGAAAACAGGTGAGAGAGTGTGGATGAATCAGTGTAAACCATCACCACTACTACAAAATTCATTCAAGTGCCTATGCTGCTACCTTTTCCCTTCCCTTAAACTAAAGTCCTGTGGAACATGATGCAGTTCATTCTGTTCTCTTGTTGATGACAGGACACCAGTGCCATTAGATAACACCCTTGACATTTGAACAGTCTTCTTAGAGATTCAGGGCTCACTCCAAATGGCAAAGGGCTAGAAAAGTGCTCTTCTAGGCAACTGGTTCTGCGATGATGCATGGCTTCATTAGGTAACTTTGATAGGGTGCTAATGAGGAATTGGGTAATGACTGGGAGATATGGCTGTGTGCCTGTGATCAATTTTTTGGCTGTGCAATTTTTCCTTAATATAGACTCTTCAAGAATGCAACTATCGTGTTATAGAAGAATTGGCTGTATTTTAAAGGGAGAAATATGGAAGAGATCATCCAAGTGGCACACTCATACACATGGATGCCGTCTGTCAGCAGAAGCCTCCTTTTTACACGAAAGGGGAGCTATGCTCACATCTGAGTATGCTCTCTTTGAGAAATTATGATAATTAAAACAGTAACTCTTGGTTGTTGGTCATTCATTCAATCATATTGAGCACTTACTGTGTGCAGAACACTGTACTAAGCGCTTGGGAAGTACAAATTGGCAACATATAGAGATGGTCCCTATCCAACAACAGGCTCTGCTCTGGGAATCAGGAGATCAGGGTTCTAATCCCAGTTTGGCCTGTTAGGATTATCTCATTGGTAGTGAAAGTTTCTGCCTGAAGGCCTAGGGCATTCTGTTAGGTGGGCAGGTCCAGCAGGAATCTTGAAAAATAGCTGGGCAAAGTGGGTGATGTAGACCTCAGTGGCTTCCAAGGCCACTGTGATTTTACTTGGGACCTAAATGGGTCCTACTTGTAAAAAAATAAATAAAAATGTGCATGCACTTTGCAATGTGTTGCATCTCTCCTACTTACTCACTCTTTGCAGTCCATGCTCCAGTGGTAATATGACTAGGAGGGATGACAGAGTGTGAATGTCACTGCACAAGCTACTAGCACTACAGCTAACCTCTCTGGGTAAATTCTTAATCTATAGACAGTTGACTCCATTATCATCATCAACATCACTTTCTGACAAACACTGTGTCCCCCACTCTAGACTAAGCTTGTTGTGGGCAGAGAACATGTCTACCAACTCTGATATATTGTACTCTCCCAAGTGCTCAGTACAATGGTCTGCACAAAGAAAACACTCAATAAATATGTTTGATTGAAGTGCTGGGGTAGGTATGAGAGATTAGACTGAGATCAGATCATGCCTTTCCATTCATTCATTCAATCGCATTTATTGAGCGCTTACTGTGTACAGAGCACTGTACTAAGTGCTTGGAAAGTACAATTTGGCAACAGATAGAGACAATCCCTACCCAACAATGGGCTCAGTCTAAAATTATTTCCTTTTGAGATGGGAGTAGATTTAATAGCTTGTTTCAGTATTGGTGGGATGGAATTTGATTTAATAATAATAATAATGACATTTATTAAGCACTTACTATGTGCAAAGCACTGTTCTAAGCACTAGGGAGGTTACAAGGTGATCAGGTTGTCCCATGTGAGGCTTACAGTCTTAATCCCCATTTTACAGATGAGGTAACTGAGGCACAGAGAAGTTAAGTGACTTGCCCAAAGTCACACAGCTGACAATTGGCGGAGTCAGGATTTGAACCCATGACCTCTGACTCCAAAGCCCGTGCTATTTCCACTGAGCCACGCTACTTCTCAGTTTAGTAGTCTTCATGTCCTTTTGTACCTATACTTACACTTCCAATCATCCAGGATTTTTCCTTTGCTTTCTGAGCAAGACTAGGTGTTGACTACCATTGTTTGAAAATGGATAAATGAATGACTCTCCAAACGGAGGAAGGTACAACACCTTAATCTTTTCGTCTTAAACTAGGGATGGGAGGAAACACTTGAACTGGAAAGGATAGCAGAAAATGTGGTGGAAGAAGTCCAACAGTGAATCCTAAATTGTGAATGGGAAGGCCTATGTTCAGATTCAGCAATGTACTTTTCCTTTTTTCTGCAAATCTTCAGCTGTATGCTTAAGGTTACAGAAACATTCCCATCAGTCTAGCTGTTATATGAGATCTCAGTATTGAATTTTGGCTTAGTTTATGAATTCCATTCAGTTCAAATAATACTTTACTGTATTTTCCTTTTTTTTTTCACTCCAAATCTTTAGTTTTTAAGATTCATACTGAGTTTCCCTACCAGAATTGGGACTTAAGGGATCACCACAAGTCACAAGGGGAGCCCCTGTAAACAGTTCCCTTCCAATTTGCAAGACGAGGAAGCACTTTTTACTGGGAGTGCCAGGAATTCCAGGTCTTTAGCTTTGCAAGTGAACTGCACTCTGTGGTTTGACTTGGTTAGCTTTTTGCATACAGCATTTGTCCACATCCCCAAGTGGAAAAGGGCAGCCCTGAATCCTGCCATCATGGCTAGACTGCTGCATTTCTTCACATGGTTGTTTCTCCTCTTACAACAAAGGCTTTTGGAGTTTTCAGTGGGCTCATGCAATTTTATCGAAGCCTTTTGTCACTTGGCCTTCTTCATAATTGCCTTTTTCACTCCACTGTTTTTTATTAAAAAAATTAAAGTGTTCTGGTGAAACATTTAACAAACATTGTAGTGTGTGGCTGCTGAGCTGGGAAAGTTAGAGATGAAGGGGATTAGAGGCCTTGAAAATTAGTTGATTGTGTTTCTGGGCATGAAAAGCTGCTGAGGAGAGCCACATGATGAAATCTATGAGAACGGATGCTGAGGAGGGGCTGTGGCTGAGCTCTTGAGGAGGATTTTAAAACATAAAACACAAAACAAATCTTTCTTCCTGGCTGCTTCAGAATCACAGTGTTCCTCCTTTCTGCAAAAGAAATGATCTGCCAAAGTCAGAATGAGTTGAAATTTGCTAGGCATATGGGGTCAGAAATAAAACTGCATCTGCCTGTCCTTTGTTCTGTATGGCTCTCCTTGCTCTGCCTGCTAAACTCAGAAGGAAAGAATATATTTGTGGAGTTATGTAAAGTTCATACAGCAACAGTGACTTGAAATCTTTTTAATTCAACTGTGACCTTAGTTCAAGATGATTCGATTGTGCTTTGATAAGCAAATAGGCGCCACTTATAAATGTTGGCCAGCTGCGGTATTTACTGAGAATTTGCCCCCAAACCCTACCCTTCCCCACACTTTCCCATCACTGTAGACAGCACCACCAACCTCCTTGACTCACAAATGCGTGACCTTGGCATTGTTCTCGACTCATCTCTCTCATTCACCCCATATATTCGCCCCTCTAATGCTAACCTTCTCACTGTGCCTCAATCTCATTTATCTCACCGCCAATCCCTCATTCACGTCCTGCCTCTGGTCTGGAATGCCCTCCCTCCTCAAATCCGAAAGATGATTATCCCCCCCCGCCCCCCCGCAAAGCCTTATTGAAGGCACATCTCTTCCAAGAGGCCTTCCCTAAGCCCCCCCCATTTCCTCTTCTCCCACTCCATTCTGTGTCACCCTGACTTGCTCCCTTTGTTCATCCCCCCCCCCCCCCCAGCCCCACAGCTCTAACCCCAACCTATTTACTCTGTCATTGTCATCTATCTCGCTGTCAACCCCTTGCCCATGTCCTCCCTTTGGCCTGAAACTCCCTTCCCCTTCATACAGAGAAGGAGTGTGGCTCAGTGGAAAGAGCCCGGGCTTGGGAGTCAGAGGTCATAGGTTCAAATCCCAGCTCTGCGCTTGTTAGCTGTGTGATTTTGGGCAAGTCACTTCGCTTCTCTGTGCCTGTTACCTCATCTGTAAAATGGGGATGAAGACTGTGAGGCCCCCACCCCACCCCCACACCCCTGTGGGACAACCTGATCACCCTGTATCCCCCCCCCCCCCCAGCACTTAGAACAGTGCTTCACACCTAGTAAGAGCTTAACAAATACCATCATTATTATTATTATTATCAGGCAGACAATCACTCTCTTGACCTTCAAAGACCTATTTAAATCAAGTCTTCTCCAAGAGTTTTATTTTAATGTCTGTCTCCCCCTCTAGACTGTAAGCTTGTTGTTGCAGGGAATTTGTCTGTTATACTGTTGTGTTGTACTTTCCCAATAAATATGAATGATTGATTGAGTCATTAAGCTCACTTTTTCTCTACTCATACTCATTCATTCATTCAATTGTATTTATTGAGTGCTTACTGTGTGCAGAGCACTGTACTAAGCACTTGGGAAGTACAAGTTGGTAACATATCTCCTTTCTAATAATAATAATAATAATGGCATTTATTAAGCACTTACTATGTGCAAAGCATTGTTCTAAGTGCTGGGGAGGTTACAAGGTGATCAGGTTGTCCCACATGGGGCTCACAGTCTTAATCCCCATTTTGCAGATGAGGTAACGGAGACACAGAGAGGTTAAGTGACTTGCCCAAGTCACACAGCTGACAATTGGCGGAGTTGGGATTTGAACCCCTGACCTCTGACTCCAAAGCCCATCCTCTTTTCCACTGAGCCACTCTGCTTCTGCCTCACCTATGCACTTGGATCTGTACCCTTTAAGCACCGGATATCCAGCCCACCCTCAACCTCGTAGCATTTTTGCAGCAATGACGATGATAATGATGATGATGGTATTTGTTAAGCACTTGCTATGTGCCAAAGACTGTTTTAAGCGCTGGGGTAGAGAGAGCACAGGCCTGGAAATCAGAGGACCTGGGTTCTAATTCCTGCTCCACCACCCATTTGCTGTATGACCTTGGGCAAGTCACTTAACTCCTTTGTGCCTCAGTTACTTCATCTGAAAAATGGGGAGTAAGACTGCGACCCCCACGTGGGACATGGACTTTGTCCAACCTGATTTGCTTGTATCTACCCAGCAATTAGTACATTGCCTGGTGCATAGTAAGTGTTTAACAAATAACATAAAGAAAGAAAGAAAAAACTTGATAGAAAGAGCCTCAGGCTTTAGGTGTTGGAAAGCAGCAAATCTCAGAGGCTAAATAACAGACTGAGGACCCAAGGCCTGAATGGAGTAATGAGTAATCTTGGCCTCTGTTCCTAGCACTTTCAATGGCTTAGTACAGTGATTTGCACACAATAAGTGCTCAATAAATGTTTCCCATTGAATGAGCTTTCCCTAGACATGGTTCTGGAGAATCTCCCTGAGTCACAGTCTGGGAGAGGGCACCACTGAGTTGGAGTTCAGGGTGGAGTTGCCTCCACTCACATACAGGAAGCTGTCCTGATTAGGGTTTGCTCTACTTTCATTCAATCGTATTTATTGAGTGCTTACTGTGTGCAGAACACTGGAAAGGGCTGGAGCAGATAGGTCTGTCTGCTCATTTGGAAAGTTCTGGAGTGGTTGTGTGGTGTATGGTTCTGTCTGTTTAGTCAAAAAAGGCTCAGCTTAGCATATTGGTCCTATGACCAATCTACCGCCCTCCGGGCCCCACTTCCAACTTCTTTAACGACTTTGACCCCTTCCTCACATTCCTTCTCTCCTTCTCCATGCCCACTCTGATCCTTGGAGACTTCAATATCCACATGGATATCCCTAACGACTCCTCTGCCGCCCGCCTTCTATCTCTCCTTGACGCTGCCAACCTCTTCCTCCACCCCACCTCACCCACTCACCAACTTGGTCATACCCTCGACCTCATCATCTCCTACCGCTGCACTGTGTCCACCCTCACCAACTCTGTGATCCCTCTCTCTGATCATAATCTTCTCACCTGCCTCCTCACTCACACTCCTTTCCCCTGTAAATCCGTATTACTCCCTCACAGAGATCTCCGCTCTCTGGACCCCACCCATCTTTCGGAACGCCTCACACCCCACCTCGCCGCCCTCTCCTCTCTACCCAGTCTTGATGATCAGATTACTGCTCTCAACTCTACCCTTTCTACTCAGCTAGACTCGCTCGCTCCCCTTTCCCTTCGCCGCTCTCGCACCACTAACCCACAGCCCTGGATCACTGCCACTGTCCGCCTCCTTCGCTCTTATGCTCGAGCTGCCGAACGCTGCTGGCGAAAGTCTAAACACCATGCCAACCTCGTTCACTTCAAGTTTATCCTTTCCTGCCTTAACTCAGCCCTCTCTTCTGCCAGACAAAACTATTTCTCCTCCCTTATTGACACCCATGCCCATCACCCCCGCCAGCTCTTCCGTACATTCAACTCCCTTCTCAGGCCCCCGGTTCCTCCCCCTCCTCCTTCCCTCACCCCCAACGATCTGGCCTCCTACTTCATTAACAAAATTAAATCCATCAGGTCCGACCTCCCCAAAGTCTCTTCCCCCCTTTCTCCAACCCCCCGGCTCTCAACATTCTCTGCTACTCTCCCATCCTTCCCAGTGGTATCCTCAGAGGAACTCTCCTCCCTCCTCTCAAGTGCTACTCCGGCCACCTGTGCTTCTGACCCCATTCCCTCTCATCTTATGAAATCTCTCGCTCCATCCCTTCTCCCCTCCTTAACTTCCATCTTCAACCGCTCACTCTCCACTGGTTCCTTCCCCTCTGCCTTCAAACATGCCCATGTCTCTCCCATCCTAAAAAAACCCTCTCTTGACCCCACCTCACCTTCTAGTTATCGTCCCATATCCCTCCTACCATTCCTTTCCAAACTCCTTGAACGAGTTGTCTACACGCGCTGCCTAGAATTCCTCAACAACAACTCTCTCCTCGACCCCCTCCAGTCTGGCTTCCGTCCCCTTCATTCCACGGAAACTGCGCTCTCAAAGGTCACCAATGACCTCCTGCTTGCCAAATCCAACGGCTCATACTCTGTCCTAATCCTCCTCGACCTCTCAGCTGCCTTTGACACTGTGGACCACCCCCTTCTCCTCAACACGTTATCTGACCTTGGCTTCACAGACTCCGTCCTCTCCTGGTTCTCCTCTTATCTCTCCGGTCGTTCTTTCTCAGTCTCTTTTGCAGGCTCCTCCTCCCCCTCCCATCCTCTTACTGTGGGAGTTCCCCAAGGTTCAGTGCTTGGTCCCCTTCTGTTCTCAATCTACACTCACTCCCTTGGTGACCTCATTCGCTCCCACGGCTTCAACTATCACCTCTACGCTGATGACACCCAGATCTACATCTCTGCCCCTGCTCTCTCCCCCTCCCTCCAGGCTCGCATCTCCTCCTGCCTTCAGGACATCTCCATCTGGATGTCCGCCCGCCACCTAAAGCTCAACATGTCGAAGACTGAGCTCCTTGTCTTCCCTCCCAAACCTTGTCCTCTCCCTGACTTTCCCATCTCTGTTGACGGCACTACCATCCTTCCCGTCTCACAAGCCCGCAACCTTGGTGTCATCCTCGACTCCGCTCTCTCATTCACCCCTCACATCCAAGCCGTCACCAAAACCTGCCGGTCTCAGCTCCGCAACATTGCCAAGATCCGCCCTTTCCTCTCCATCCAAACCGCTACCCTGCTAATTCAAGCTCTCATCCTATCCCGTCTGGACTACTGCACTAGCCTTCTCTCTGATCTCCCATCCTCGTGTCTCTCTCCACTTCAATCCATACTTCATGCTGCTGCCCGGATTATCTTTGTCCAGAAACGCTCTGGACATATCACTCCCCTCCTCAAAAACCTCCAATGGCTACCGATCAATCTGCGCATCAGGCAGAAACTCCTCACCCTGGGCTTCAAGGCTCTCCATCACCTCGCCCCCTCCTACCTCACCTCCCTTCTCTCCTTCTACTGCCCAGCCCGCACCCTCCGCTCCTCCACCACTAATCTCCTCACTGTACCTCGCTCTCGCCTGTCCCGCCATCGACCCCCGGCCCACGTCATCCCCCGGGCCTGGAATGCCCTCCCTCTGCCCATCCGCCAAGCTAGCTCTCTTCCTCCCTTCAAGGCCCTCCTGAGAGCTCGCCTCCTCCAGGAGGCCTTCCCAGATTGAGCCCCTTCTTTCGTCTCCCCCTCGTCCCCCTCTCCATCCCCCCGCCTTACCGCCTTCCCCTCCCCACAGCACCTGTATATATGTATATATGGTTGTACATATTTATTACTCTGTTTATTTATTTATTTATTTATTTTACTTGTACATTTCTATCCTACTTATTTTATTTTGTTGGTATGTTTGGTTCTGTTCTCTGTCTCCCCCTTTTAGACTGTGAGCCCACTATCGGGTAGGGACTGTCTCTATGTGATGCCAATTTGTACTTCCCAAGCGCTTAGTACAGTGCTCTGCACATAGTAAGCGCTCAATAAATACGATTGATTGATTGATTGATTGATTGATTTGCCAGTCTGGATTTTTCAGTAATTGGGGCTGCAGCCTGCTCACTTGGTTTTACACTTTGGAATCTTCTAAAATGGGCCATTTATCGATGATTGAGTTTTAGACACTTAAATTAGATAATTTGTCACTTGCTGTACTAGGAGAGTGTGCTTCAGTCTGGGCTGCCAGTGGAAGTGGGAGGCTCATAGAGATAGGGCAAATGCAGTTACATATTAAATCCTTAGCAGTCTGGGGCTAATATGTTGTGAATGCCATTTTCACACAGCTCTTATTATTGTGAAAAAAAAGGATTTCAAAGAACTTGGCTGATTTTGTGACTGAATAGAAGTGAAACTCCTACAGCAAGTAGATATATAGTAGTCAACCTATATACATATATAGGTTGACTACTACTGGGTACACAAGAGATAAATACCACTCATCACTTTCCCTCCATCTCTCCTATTTGCATTCCTTGATAAGGAGTTTATCTGATCAGGAGGGAAAATGAAGTTCTGAGGCTGCCTATTCACTAGATCAGTCAGTCAGTGGTATTTATTAAACACCTACTGTGTACTAAGGGCTTGGGAGAATATAGTATGATGGAATTGGTAGACATGTTCTCTGCCCATAAATGCCCTGATTTGAAGAAAACACATTTTCAAACACTCTGAGGCCTGGAAATATTGCCATAGCACCTTCCTTGTGATGGATGATTTCTCTCTAGAGGAGCTTCTCCTTACAATGACACTCAGGCAGACAACCTTTTGGCCTCCAGCTATGGCAGAGTGAACAGTCTCTCCATTAAGAAATGTTGAGAAATTTCAGTGGAGCAATACATAGATACTGATGATGTACTTTCTTACTGTTTATGTCACAGAACCAGTGAATTTATTTTCTCTAGAATAACACTCCCATTAACCTGCATATGTTGCATACAGGTCATGGGCCTTAGAGTCAGAGGACCTGGGTTCTAATCCCAGCTCTGCCACATGTCTGCTGTGTGACCTTGGACAAGTCACTTAACGTCTCTGTGCCTCAGTTTCCTCAACTGAAAAATGGGGATTCAGTACCTGGTCTCCCTCCTATTTAGACTGTGAGTCCTATGTGGGATCTGATGATAGTGTATCTACCCCAGCACTTAGTAATAACAATAATAATAATGATTATGGTAGTTGTTAAGCACTTACCATATGCCAAGCACTGTACTTACTAAATGCTGGGGTAGATACAAGATAATCAGGTCCCACATGGGACTCATAGTCTAAGTAGGAGGGAGAACAGGTATTGAATTCCCATTTTGCAAGTGATGAAACTGAGGCACAGAGAAGTTGTGACTTGCCCAAGGTCACACATCAGACAAGTGGCCAAGTCAGGATTAGAACCCAGGTCCTCTGAATCCCAGGACAGTGCTCTTTCCACTAGGCCACACTGCTTCTCTAGTACAGTGCTTGACCCATAGTAAGCCCTTAACAAATACCGTGATTATTTTTATTGTCTTAAGTTTCAAAATTAACCTCCAGAAGCTGGAGGCTTAAAGCATTTATGGTCCCAAGAGGATCACCTGCAATGATCCCCTCAGATGTCATTTTGAAGCTCTGGTTGCTTGGCTGTCCAAACCTACTTTCCCTAAAGCTCTGCCAAATCTTTTAAGGTAGGTTTGGTTCACTACTAAATTATACGATGTTGTCAGGCCTCTGTCTACAATCTTATTTCTGAAATTTTTGGACTCCAAAAAGGGAAACCTTCATGCGAGTTCCAGTCAATCAGTGGTATTTATTGAGCACCTACCGTGTTCAGAGAGAGCACTGTAGTACATACAATACAAAGTACAATGCAATTGAGTTGGTAGACGTGATCCCTGTCCATGAAGAGCTTACAGTTTACAGGAATTCATTGTTAGAATGGATTTTGCTTTCTCATCATGCATTTTTCACTGATGAGGATACTGAGGCACAGAGAAGTTAAATGATGTTTCCAAAGTCCCACAACAGGCAAGTTTGGGTCTTTAGGTAGTCAGTGTTTTCTTGGGTACCTGTCTCCAACCTCCCAGCCCCTCTTTTAGATCTTGAGCTCACTGAGGGCCAGAAATCAATCTTTATTGTATTCTTCCCTAGTACTCAAAAAAAGTGTTTTGCATGCAGGAGGTGCTCAATGGATATTATGGAATGAAAGA
Source organism: Tachyglossus aculeatus (assembly GCF_015852505.1). Classification (NCBI taxonomy): domain Eukaryota; kingdom Metazoa; phylum Chordata; class Mammalia; order Monotremata; family Tachyglossidae; genus Tachyglossus; species Tachyglossus aculeatus. The sequence continues at coordinate 58,100,263 of NC_052098.1, forward strand.
AAGAATCTAGCCAGTGAGATGTGAAGGCATTTGGAAGTAAAACCACAGTACAGTTACAAGATTGAGTAGATTGATCTGGAATTCAAGAAAATGAATGAAAGTGTTGGGTTTTTTGTCTTCTGCTGAACATTTTGGTCACCAGATTAAACTGGATGGGGGTGGAAGGTTTAGGAGAGTTTCCCAGTTTTAGGCTCCTGACCAGGAAAGTTCTTCCCTCTGTTTGCAGGGAATTTAACCCTAAGGAGATGATTGCACTAATCCTTTCTTCTGCAGAGAGAGGCCCCCAGGAATCTTTCCCCCTCTCTAATTTCTAGGTCAATTGATTCATTACAGTTAGATCCAAACCCCCACTGAGATCAGTGAGGGTCCCATTCTTATATGTAAATCTGTGTGTCCAGGCCAGTCTTTGAAGTGAACTGCAGCTGAGCCTAGAAGGGCAGTGGAATGATTGAGAAATAAGAAGGGAGTCTTCATTAAGGGCTTTGGGTGATTTGAAATTTTTAGGAAAATGCCATGGAATTTTGAATGATTGTTTTCATTGTTCCAGAAGGGAAAAGCTTCCAAAGTACAAACCTTGGCTTTAGATGACTGGAATGAGACATAAAGTCCCAGGCTGTGACCACCAGCAGTGTCCAGACCATCCAAAACTCTTTTTATTTCTTACAGGATCTTTTATACAAACTGTCACCCTAAGTACATTATTGGCCCAAATAATGCAATTATGGAGAAAAAAAAATCTTAGGAAGAGGGGGATTAAAGAGGGGAGAAAAGCTATGTTTTTGAAGTGTGCTGATCTTAGTTTTTGTGTCTGTGCATCTTTTAATTCTCTTCTTTTAGTAAAGGTGCCTTAATGAGAAATCTTGCCTTGGTGTGAATTGTTTATCTGTTTGCTATTGGTGGTAATAGCACAATAAATTCAAAGTGAAGTCATGCTAGAAGGGGCCCTCGTGAGCAATGAGAAAAAGAAAACTAGTTCCTAGTGGGTTCACAGACTTAGCATTTATTATTCCCAATTCAAACTGTAGTAAAAACCTGCATGGTGATTAGCAGTTTATAAATATTAAACTTCAAAAGTAAGCAGCTAGAATGACTTGTTTTGAGTCCTGCCCCTTCCTAAAAAGCTAACAGAGACTAAAAGGACCCATAGATTACAAATGAGATTTAGAGAAAAGCAAGGAGTTCTGGAATAGTTGCCCCCCATATTTTTTTTCGTCTTAAGGACCTGCTTTTGTTGTCTGCCTTTCACTTTTTTAATTTTTTTAATGGCATTTATTAAGCACTTACTATGTGCAAAGCACTGTTCTAAGCGCCATGGAGGTTACAAGGTGATCAGGTTGTCCCATGGGGGGCTCACACTCTTCATCCTCATTTTACAGATGAAGGAACTGAGGCCCAGAGAAGTGAAGTGACTTGCCCAAAGTCACACAGCTATTTGGCAGAGCCGGGATTTGAACCCATGATCTCTGACTCCAAAGCCCGGGCTCTTTCCACTGAGCCACGCTGCTTCCCATTCTGTCTTCCTCGACCCCATTGCCCCACAGCTGTTAGCTAGAGACTGATGAGTAAACTCAGCGATCCCCTTCATAGCTCATGGCAAGACCCTCATGCATTGTGGCCTTAGAGAAACACTGGTCTAGGCCTAGTGTGTGTTCTTGGTGCCACTGCTAATCTGTTCTGTGACTTTCTTTGCCTCAGTTACCTCTTCCAATTTATGGCAGCATTAATAATGATTGTAATGATAGTCCTTATTCAGCACTTTTGATGGTGAAAGCACTGTGCCAAGCACTGGAGTAGATACAGATAATCAGGTCAGACATGATCCCTACCCCATATGAGACTCACAAGCTAAGAGGTGTAAAACCTAATTTCTAGGTCAATTAGGTCAATCTGTAGAAATATGAAGAAACTAGGGTTAGGGTTAGAAGCCCATTGTTGGGTAGGGATTGTCTCTATCTGTTGCCGAATTGTACTTTCCAAATGCTTAGTACAGTGTTCTGCACACAGTAAGCGCTCAATAAATATGATTGAATGAATGAATGAAGAGAAGGCACAGAGAAGGTTCTTTTTTTCTAATAATATTTGTTAAGTACTTACTATGTTGCCAAGTGCTATACTGAGCGCTGGGGTAGATACAAGATGAACGGTCAGTCACAGTCTCTCCCACCTGGAAATCCCAGTTTTAAGAAGGAGAAAGGAAGGAAAGTTCACACTACCACAGCCTTCTGCTCCTCTCCCCATCCCTGCTGCCACCTCATGGGAATTCCCTCTAGGATTCCTGCAAATTGGAGTAGGCCTAGGAGATCCAAGCCCCCATAAGGGCTCAGGGATTCCAGGCCAGGCAATGCAGCTAGGGAGTGTACCAAACTAGCATGAAGCAGGCACCCACATTTCAGTCAGAATCACGGTGGGTGTGGAGGGAGACTGTACTCCTCTAGTTAGCTCCCTGAAGTGTGTTGCTGTTTCCCCAGGAGCCCTCCAGGGCAGATTGGAGCTTGGCAGCTTTATAGAAACATGTTATTTCCCAGGTCTTGTACTATTGCTATAAGCCACCCCTGAGGGCAGTGGCGCCAAAATCTCCTGCAATATATTGGAATTTGATGTGAAACAATTATTCTGTGTGAGAATATAGCTTTGCTAGGAGGAAGAGATTGCCTATGAAGATTGTGTTCATACAATTTGGACTTCAAAAGAAGATGGAAACAAACTGTCTTTCAAGGTGAGGGAGTGTTTTGGCCGTGAGTGCCTGAATGCTCAGGCAATGTGGAACATTTTCTAGTGCTCAGAGGTTGGGGAAGTGTTTTCTTTGTTTCTTTCCATAATCCTAGTTAGAGCATTTATGGCCAGGGGAGAGACTGGAATACCTGCCCCAAGATTTCAGGGCTTCAGGTGTGGAGGGCTTTTCATGGTAGGATTTCCCCACAGGTGCCTTGGTAGTTATCCCAGCTCTGCAGAGAATAAGTTCCAGAATTCTTTGGCTCTGAGGCATACGCAGTGACTCGGTTCCCAATGTGCACGTTGTAAGCCTTGCCTGGCATATATTTCCCAAGGGGCTTGGCTTTTAAACCGCACTGGTCCTACTCAGTGATATGACCCAGCAATCCTGGAAAAGTGGAGGCTGCAATATGGAAACTTGACCCAGGGCCTACAATGCAGTTGTTTCTGCCTCTGTCCACGTTTTTCAAATGGCAACCCCCCACCCCAAACTATTGTTTATTATGTATTTTATGGCATTCAGAGCCTTTCAAAGTACTTATCCAGTTATGCTCTTTTCAGGAAGCAGTGTGACTTAGTGGCTAGAGCACAGGCCTGGAGGTCAGAAGGACGTGGGCTCTAGTCCCGGTTCCACCATGTGTCTGCTGTGTGACCTTGGGTAAGTCACTTAACTTCTCTGGGTCTCAGTTGCCTCATCTGTAAAATGAGGATTTAAAGTGTGAGCCCTCTGGGGGACAGGGACTGTGTTCATCCTGATTAACTTGTATCTACCCCAGTTCTTAGAATAGCGCTTAACAAGTACCATATCATTAACAGAGAGGTACTGAAGGTAGGCAGGGTAACCAGTTGAAAGGGTATTGTATTGAGCAGTAGATAGCCTGAGTTTGAGGGCCTGCTCTACTTCTCACCAGCAATATCACTCACTTGGAGCAAGAGGTCAGAGTGCAAGGAGTTGAAACAGTAAGCAGACACAGCAAGAAGACATTCATTCATTCAGTTGTATTTATTGAGCGCTTACTGTATCAGTTTGTGAGGAGTGACTGTAAGCTCATTGTGGGCCGGGAATGTATTTGTCTATTGTTATATCGTACTCGTATCGTATTGTACCAAGCGCTTAGTACAGTGCTGTGCACACATTAAGCACTCAATAAATACGATCAAATGAATATGGGCTGGGGTGGAGCTGGTAAAGGTAACTGATATAATAATAATAATGATAATGGAATTTATTAAGCGCTTACTATGTGCAAAGCACTGTTAGAGAGTGAATCAGTGTAGTCCATAGAAGACAGTGGTTAGGAATTGCTGCTTAGGGTGGAGAGAAGTGGGTAACCAACTAGGTTTTTGGGAGGAGTGGTGTGATAGTAAGTTGTTGGGAAGGGACCATCTATATATGTTGCCGATTTGTACTTTCCAAGCACTTAGTACAGTGCCGTGCACACAGTAAGCACTCAATAAATACGATTGAATGAATGAATGAAATGAGCTGAATGGCATTTTTGAAAGATAATCTGGACCATGGAACATGTAGTATAAACTAGAGCAGGGAGACCAGGGAGAAGGCTGATACATTAATTTAGTTGGGATGTAATAAGTAGGGTATTTGATAAGCGCTTACTATGTGCCAGGAACTCTACTAAGTGCTGGGGTAGATACAAGGTAATTGGGTTAGACACAGTCCCTGTCCCACATTGGGCTCACAGTCTTAATCCCCATTTTACAGATGAGGTAACTGAGGCACAGAGAAGTAAAGTGACTTGTCCAAGGTCGCACAGCAGACTCATGGCTGAGTTGGGATTAGAACCCAGGTCCTTCTGACTCCCAGTCCCGTGCTCTATCCACTAGGCCGTGCTGCTTCTCCTAGACAAGTGGTTGTTCCAAGGTGGTAACTGTTTCAGTGGAGAGGAATGGACACATCTGGGAAGTGCTGCAGAGGAAAAACTCATGGGAGTTGGCCACAGACTGAATATGAGAGTTAAAAGATATTAAGAAGCTGAGGATGGTGCTAAGGTTTTGGGATTTTGGGACTCAACTGTAAGCTTCTTGTGGGTGAGGAACATGACTACTAACTCTGCTATACTGTATTCTCCCAAGCACTTAGCACAGTGCTCTGAACCCAGTAAGTGCTCAATAAATACCATGGATTGACTGACTGACTGGGACAGGGAAAATGGTAGTATTGTCAACTGATAGGGCAAGTTAATAGGAGTGGGTATAGAGCGGGGAAAGATGAGGACCTGTCACACTTAAGGCTCCAGAGGAAAACCATCCTTGGAGAAGTGTCCTGGAGGCAGGAGCAAATGTGAGATTTCAGACCAGATGAGAGGTTGGGCTATTGAAGTAGATTTGAAAATCATCTATCTAGAGGTGGTAGCTGAAGCCATAGGAGTGGATGAGTTTCCTCTGTGAGTGAGTCGGGAATCCCAGAACTCTGTTTCTTATGTACGAGTATAGGTTTATATAAGATATAAAAAAAGTCAGACAAGTTGGCAAACCTTGCCGTGGTTAAAGACCCAAGATTTGTATTTATGGCCATGTGCTGGACTGTATATGAACTTTGGATACTTCTGGATTTTAGATCTCCTACTCTATAACATTTAGAGGAGTAGAGAGAACATTTTTAGACTTTACACTGAATGTCAAAAGGAATTCAGAAATCTCACCCAAGTGGATATGAATTAAAATTTTAATGATTAAAGTATGAAGACAGAACCATAATTTTATGAAACCAGGGGTCTTTAGTAGGATCCCAATGTATCTGTTTATGCTTCAGAAAGAGGAATTTCCTGGTAGTCTTTCATCTTGGGCCTTCTTCATGTTTCAACAGTGAAGGCCTAAATGCAAATCTAACTAAATATGTAACTTCACTCTGAATGTAAATCTGGTTAATAAGTAACAAACTTACAGTGTTTAAGATTCAAGCATAAATGCATTTTCAGAATTAAAGACAAACTCATTAAACTTTTTAATTAAACCTTAAAAGCTTTTAATTAAAAATGTAAATTATGGAGCACCATTTTAATCTAAATTGTCTCAGCATGTCTCTATATGAATTTTCCTTTGGCATATTCCTATTGACCTGGAAGGGTAACAAAGAATTTCAAATGATATTCACACCTCTTAATTAGCACTATTAAAGGTTCTTTGTTATTCTGGAGAACAAGTATTGGCATCTTATTAAGAGGACTGCTCTGTACACAAAGAATATGTTTCTTCCCCATACACCAGGGTGTCCTACATTTCAAACTTTAGAGTACTTTGGAGGATCCGTTATTCATTTAAGTGAATATATTATGCATTTAGAACATACATGACTGCCTCACTTCATGCTTTATACATTGTATGCCCTGTCTTAACTAGCTAGTGGATTTCCTACAAGTATTGTATTAAAATAGTTACCACTTCTTGGAAGAAATTTGGCTTGCTAAAAAAAAAAAACTCCTATCAAATCCTTTTTCTGATGATGGTCAAAATTGTTTTCTCCTGAATAAAATTCATTATCCACCAAATAGGTCATTATTTATATCAGTATTTAATTGGATTTTTGACCATCCATGCTATGCCCCCATAAAAGGGCAAATGCATTTCCAAAAGGCCTTTAGCCTTCATACTGAAAGATTTGATCAAAATCACATCCTTGTTACAAGTCTGCTGCCAGGCTGACTGTTATTTGGACTGAATGGGTGTGCCATGCCAGTCCTGGGGGCTTTCTAGGCTCAGTTGGTCTTAGCAGACATCTATCATTTTATTTTCTCATAAGAATGTCTTTAACTCGTATGTTTTCATTTATTTATGTTCACAAGAAACTTTTAGAAAATTTGTAAACTGAAGTTGTAGTTTGGAAAAAGAGAAAGCTGTTATCTCTAGCTAACCTAAAAATATTTCCTTATCTGTGTCCCCAGCCTTTAGGCAAATAATTAACAGATGCCAACAGACTTGAGCTCTAGAACACTAATGGAGGGAGGGAGAGGAATCCCAAAAACCAGAACTCTACTGTGTGGCCTTGGGCAAGTCACTTCACTTTTCTGTGCCTCAGTTTCCTCACCCCTAAAATGGGGATTCAATACCGTAAGTGTTCTCCTGCCCACTTAGATGGTGAGCCCCATGTGGGACAGGTACTGTGTCCAACCTGTTTATCTGGTACCTACTCCAGTACTTAATACAGTGCTTGGCACACAGTAAGCACTTAACAAATACCATCCTTATCATTATGTGTTGGTCTTGGATAATCATTCAATTGGTGGTATTTACTGAGCACTTAATTGTGTACAGAGCACTGCACTAAGCACTAGGGAGAGTGCAATATGACTGAGTTGGTAGATATGTTCTTCACACACAATAAGCTTACAGTCTAGAGGGGGTGACAGACATTAAATAACTATATTCTATATTTTATATTCTCAGACATGATCCCTGTCCTTGTCTTTCCAGGAGTGCGATGGTTCATGCTGACCATCCATATTCTTGTATCTGGTCTCCCTTGGATCAGCAATAGGCCTTCCATGATGATTATCAAGGTTAGAGGAGCATCATTATCATCATTTTTATGATTCACATGCAGTAATAGCTGCATGGAAAGTGTTTCTTTGCTAATAATATTTCTCTCCAGTGTTTGCCAATTATTCAAATGACTAAATGAACACTCAGCACTACTGTTACGTATCAGTCATTCACTTAGTACTTTTTGAGTTCTTCCTGTGCCTAAACCACTGTATTAAGCACTTGGAAGAATGCAATTGAATAAGATATAGCCCCTACCCTCAAGGAATTTATAGTCTAATGGGGGACTGACAGTTGCAATTCACTCACAGATGCCACTGGCTGTTGATAGCAAAAGTATAAAAGGATGACTAGGTATATTAAATGTAATTTAAGTTGAGAATATGCCTAAATGCTTGGGTGTAATTAAACATAAGTCCTAAGGACAGTTGTTGGCGTGACATAACCTGGCAAGGTGGAGATTAATAAGAGAATGCAGTTTGGAGGAGGAGGGATGTCAGGACGGTTTTGAAGATGGAGAGAACTCTCTTCTGGCTGATTTGACGGGAGTGGGGGTTTCAGTTTAGCTTTGGAGGAACCAAGAAGGTGAGTTTGGATGTATTATGCAAAGAGCTGATAAGAGGGAGAAAGAACAGATGGAATGCCTTAAAGCTAATGGCCAAGAGACTGGAATGGAATGGGAAACCATGGGAGACTTTTGAGGAGTGGAGAGATGGGTGCAGAATAATGTTTTTGAAAGAAGATCCAGGCAGCACAGTGAAGAATGGAGACAGGGAAACCTGTCTGACATAATACTCTAGCCAGGGAATGACAAACACCTCCACCAGAGTGGTAAAGTCAGCCCGTCAATAAGCCAATCGTATTTATTGAGCACTTACTGAATGCAGAATACTGTACTAAGTGCTTGGGAGAGGACATTATACAATAAACAGACACACATTCCCTGCCCACAATGAGCTTACAGTCTAGAGGGGGAGACAGACATTAATATAAATAAGTAAATTACAGATATGTACATTAAATGCTGTGGGGCTGGGAGGGGAAATGAATCAAAGGAGCAAGTCAGCGCGAAGCAGAAGGGAGAGGGAGAAGAGGAAAAGAAGGCTTAGGGTAGGCCTCTTGGAGGAGATGTGCCTTCAATAAAGCTTTGAAGGGCAGAATAGTAATTGTCAGATATGAGGAGGGAGGGCATTTCAGGCCAGAGGCAGGACGTGTGCGAGAGGTTGGCGGTGAGCTAGATGAGATCGAGGTACAATGAGAAGGTTAGCATTAGAGTAGCAAATTGTGTGGGCTGGATTGTAGTAGGAGAGTAGCGAGGTAGAGGTTTGGATGAAAAAGAGAAGGAATGTTAGAGAAGAAAACCCACAGGATTTAGTGAAACTGAATGTGACAGTTGAAAGACAGGGAACAGTCAAGGATAAAACCATCATTTTAGGATCTTGGGACAGGGAGGTTGGTGATGTTGTCAACTATGATGGGAAAGTTAGATAGAGGCTTTTTAATGCCTGTTGGCACATGTAGCTGATGAAGGCAGCTAAATTTGGGAGAGTAAGACTTGATGGCAGAATTAGGAAATGTTTTTGCAACAATGCAAGCCTGTCACGATTCAGCACAACACAGTGTTGGAAAAAACAGTTCTGCACGTTTGCAGTATGAGACTCTATTATGAGGACAGTTGGACAGTTTTCTTTAATGTGGGTTTCTGCAGGAGTGAAAACTCCATGTTATAGGAGAAACATGTAGTTTCAAAATATTGCCTACAAATATAGCTAATGTAGCAAAAAATCCAGTATATCACTGAGATCTTTGCTAAAAAAAAGATACACTTCTATCTTTGATCAAAGCAAAGGTTTTGAACTTTTCAAATTTTATTTAATTTTAGTTCTCAGCCCGGATGTCATGACTGGATCAATCAATCAATCAGTGGTATTTATTGGATGCTTGTTATGTGCAGACCACTGTGCTAAGCACTTGGGAGAGCACAACAACAGAAGGCGGCTTGTCTGTTGTTTCAATTGGAGACTCCAATCATCAAGAAGTAGAAAGGCCTAGAGCAAAGAGCTCAGGCCTGGGGTTCAGAGGACCTGGGTTCTAATCTTGGCTCTGCTAATTGCGTGCTATGTGACCTTGGGCAAGTCACTTAACTTCTTTGTGCCTCAGTTTCCTCAGCTCTAAAATGGGGATTAAATATCTATTCTTCCTTTTACGTAGGCTGTGAGTCCTATTTGGAGCAGGGACTGTGTCCAACCTGATTAACTTGTATCTACTCCAGTGCTTAGAACACTGCTTGGCACATAGTAAGTACTTAACATTTATAAGATATAAACTCATCATGGGCAGGGAACCTGTTAGCTAATCCCCCCCCCCCCCACTTCCTCTCCCCCTCCTTCCCCTCTCCATCCCCCCTGCCTTACCTCCTTCCCTTCCCCACAGCACCTGTATGTATGTATATATGTTTGTACGTATTTATTACTCTATTTATTTATTTTACTTGTACATATTCTATTTATTTTATTTTGTTAATATGTTTTGTTTTGTTCTCTCTTTCCCCCTTCTAGACTGTGAGCCCACTGTTGGGTAGGGACCATCTCTATATGTTGCCAACTTGTACTTCCCAAGTGCTTAGTACAGTGCTCTGCACACAGTAAGTGCTCAATAAATACGATTGAATGAATATTGTACCTTCCCAAGCACTTTGTACAGTGCTCTGCACACTAAGCACTCAGTTGATACCATTGATTGAACAATAATAATGATAATGTGGGGGTTGCGTGAGAAGAATCATGATTCTCTCACAATAGATAAGTCAAAACTGATAAGGGTGCCAGTCACACCAAGAAACTAACAATAATAATAATAATAATAATAATAATAATAATAATAATAATATAGCATTTTAAAGTGCTTATAATGTACTAAACATTGTATTAAACACTAGGATTGTTATAATATATGCTGATTGGATACAGATCAGGCTTCTTTACCAAGTGGAAGATGGGAAATCACAGTGGAAAAAAAAATTGTGCATTTAAAAATGATCGACGCTTCTAGATATCATATTCCAAAATGTATGTCTATTCTATTAACCACAGTGGAAATATTGACAATTCAGCACACAAGTTTACTAAATAGGCTTAAGATGACCTGGAATGATAAGGATGCATTTGTAAATCAATTTTAGGTTTTTTTTTTTATATTTTCACTAGCAAAATTAAGTTGGCTTTTTTCACTTAAATTTTGGGGGTTTATACCTAAATTTTAAAATAAGTTTCAGGGGGTAGAAATTGGGTTGAATAGACTAAAATCCTATAATTCCATGCCCTAAGAATGGTATTTATGTGTAGTATTTATGTGTTTGTAATGTCTTATTAATGAATAACACAATAATCCTACCAATATTTTCTTTTGCAATCAATTCATGGTATTTATCGAGCAGCTGAATTTCCTCCCTGACTCCCTGATTTTCCCATCACTGTAGACGACACTACCATCCTTCCCGTCTCACAAGCCCGCAACCTTGGTGTCATCCTCGACTCAGCTCTCTCGTTCACCTCACACATCCGATCCGTTACCAATACCAGCCGGTCTCACCTCCACAACAGCGCCAAGATCCGCCCTTTCCTCTCCATCCAAACCGCTACCCTGCTGGTTCAATCTCTCATCCTATCCCGACTGGATTACTGCATCAGTCTCCTCTCTGATCTCCCATTCTCCTGTCTCTCCCCACTTCAGTCTATACTTCACGCTGCTGCCCGGATCATCTTTGTGCAGAAACGCTCTGGGCATGTTACTGCCCTCCTCAAAAATCTCCAGTGGCTACTAGTCAACCTACGCATCAGGCAAAAACTCCTCATTCTCGGCTTCAAGGCTCTCCATCACCTCGTCCCCTCCTACCTCACCTCCCTTCTCTCCTTCTACAGCCCAGCCCGCACCCTCCGCTCCTCTGCCATTAAACTCCTCACTGTGCCTCGTTCTTGCCTGTCCCGCCATCGACCCCCGGCCCACATCCTCCCCCTGACCTGGAATGCCCTCCCTCTGCCCATCCGCCAAGCTAGCTCTCTTCCTCCCTTCAAAGCCCTATTGAGAGCTCACCTCCTCCAGGAGGCCTTCCCAGACTGAGCCCCCTCCTTCCTCTCCCCATCCCCCCCGCCCTACCTCCTTCCTCTCCCCACAGAACCTGCATATATGTTTGTACAGATTTATTACTCTATTTATTTTACTTGTACATATTTACTATTCTATTTATTTTATTTTGTTAATATGTTTTGTTTTGTTGTCTATCTCTCCCTTCTAGACTGTGAGCCCATTGTTGGGTAGGGACCATCTCTATATGTTGCCAACTTGCACTTCCCAAGCGCTTAGTACAGTGCTCTGCACACAGTAAGCACTCAATAAGTACTATTGAATGAATGAAAGAAGCTACTGAATATCAAGCATGAAACTAAATGCTTGGGAGAGTATAAAAGTAGAAAGATACAAGTTCACAGTCCTCAAATAGTTTATAATCTATGTTGGGAGACACAAAAACTTATTAACAGGTATTTTGGACACATAATCAGGAGGAATAATTCTCTGGAAAAGACACTAATGCTAGGAAGAGTCCAGGAAAACATGGAAGAGGCTGACCAGCAGCTAGATGGATAGAAACTGTAACAGTGATAATGAAAGAGCCATTAGAAAGGTTGTGGATTATGGCAGAGGACAGGATGTTCTGGAGAAAGTATATCCATGGAGTCGCTATGAATTGAAAATGACTCGATGGCACTTAGTAATAATAATAATAATAATAATAATAATAATAATAGTGAAAACAGGGAAGATTTAGGATAAAGTAGAAAGCAGTAGAAATACATCAGGACAAAGCAGCTGAACAGTGTACCGATAGTATATAAGTAGCATAAGTACAGGAGTGGTGAGGATAGGAATAAAATTCCTAAATGCTGAGTGGGCATTAAGCCAATGTGACTGGGGTGTTATGGATTAATTAGGGAAGGCTTCCTGGAGGAGGTAGGAGTTTAGGAGGTTTTTGAAGATGGGTAGTAATAATAATAATAATGATGGCATGTATTAAGCACTTACCATGAGCCAAACACTGTACTAAGTGCTGGGGTAGAGACAAAATAATCAGGTTGAACACAGTCTCTGTCCTACCTGGAGCTCACAGTCTGAGTGGGAGGGAGAACAAGGTAGGGCAGAAGACTTGTGGATCTGGGTGAGAAGGGAATTCTGGGCTTGGGGAATAGGTAGGAGTTGAGAAAATGGAGAGTAAAGTTTGGTTAGAAGATGAGCTCGGGAGAAGCAAAGAGAGCTGAGGAGTAGTAGGTGTACTAAATAAATGCTTGGGATAGTACAATATAACAATAAACATACACATTCCCTCGCCACAGGGAGTCGCTTTTTGCATTAGAGTATTGTCTTTGTCCAGAAACGCTCTGGGCATGTTACTCCCCTCCTCAAAAATCTCCAGTGGCTACCAATCAATCTGCACATCAGGCAGAAACTCCTCACCCTCAGCTTCAAGGCTCTCCATCACCTCACCCCCTCCTACCTCAACTCCCTTCTCTCCTTCTACAGCCCACCCCGCACCCTCTGCTCCTCCACCACTAATCTCCTCACCGTGCCTCGTTCCCACCTGTCCCGCCATCGACCCCCGGCCCACATCATCCCCCGGGCCTGGAATGCCCTCCCTCTGCCCATCCACCAAGCTAGCCCTCTTCCTCCCTTCAAGGCCCTACTGAGAGCTCACCTCCTCCAGGAGGCCTTTCCAGACCGAGCCCCTTCCTTCCTCTCCCCCTCATCCCCCTCTCCATCCCCCCCATCTTACCTCCTTCCCTTCCCCACAGCACCTGTATATATGTATATATGTTTGTACATATTTATTACTCTATTTATCTTACTTGTACATATCTATTCTATTTATTTTATTTTGTTAGTATGTTTGGTTTTGTTCTCTGTCACCCCCTTCTAGACTGTGAGCCCGCTGTTGGGTAGGGACTGTCTCTATGTGTTGCTGACTTGTACTTCCCAAGCGCTTAGTACAGTGCTCGGCACACAGTAAGCGCTCAATAAATACGATTGATTGATTGATTGATTGATTGACTGCCTGGCCTGCCTGGTAACTGCAGGACCATGGAACTGCCTATCAGAACAAGGCACATTAAATCAGGACATCAATATATGGAATATACCCTGCACTGCTTAGCATCATGGGGGATACTCCAAGCATTCAGTTGGAATTTGCTGGGTTTTTTAGTTTTAGTTTTTTGTTTTGGTAGTACTGGATTGAACCCCTAGGTTCACATTTGGTTAAATGATGTAACTTTCTGAGAAAGAATGGGTTTGGTACAAACTGTGGCTCTCGATTCCAGGAGTCCTACAGAACCCATCTTGGTTCTTTGTGGCTTTGGTGACTTTCATTTAAAAAATTTTCAGGTGACCTAAATGCAGAAGCTGAGGAGTAAGTAGTCTTAATCTAAACAGCAAAATGTTTTGGGACTGCTACCCTGAGTGGCTAAAGGCCAGGCCTTATACTATCAGCTGCTCAAGGACAGGAACCTTGTCTATTACTTCTGTTGTGTATTTCCAAGTGCCTAGTACAGTACTCTGAACACAGTAGGCACTCAGTAAATATCATTGCTCGTGATGATGATGATGATGAGTTTGGGGAGAGCTTCCGGCTGCTACTGCTTTTATTTTTGTTGCCGCCATTGGGTTTAATTCTGGCGTTCACATCTGGGGATACAACTCTCAGCCACCGCCTGGACCTCAAGTGACAGAGTTTCTGCTACCCAGACCATAGCGATTGGGCTCCTGTTGCCACAGTCTGGGAAGAGATGTGTCACTCAGAGTGTAATTGCTCCAGTGCCAGACCTAGCATACATAGCTTACATAGAGAAGCAGCATGGCATAGTGGATAGAGTACAAGCCTGGGAGTCAGAAGGTCATGGGTTCTAATTCCGGTTCCGCCACTTGCCTGCTGTGTGACCTTGGGCAAGTCACTTCACTTCTCTGTGTCTGTTACCTCATCTGTATAATGAGGATTGAGACTGTGAACCCCATGTGGGACAGGGACTGTGTCCAACCCAGTTTGGTTGTATCAACCTCAGCAGTTAGTACAGTGCTTGGCACATATTAAGTGCTTAACAAGTACCACAATTATTATGATTAGCTTTGTCTGAGACATGCATGTATGTTGGTAGAGCCCTTTCATTCCTTGTTGCTTTTTGGGATGTGTTTCCTAGCCTGGACCTCCACATATTGGGCCTCCTCCTAGCACAAAAACATTGCCATGAAGAGCCCCCTGTGTACTTGCTAGGATTCTAAATCCCAGATACTCACAGTGTCAATCATAGCCCCATATAGCACTTCACATATGCCACCATGCCCAAACCTAGAAGTGACTGAAGCTAACTTTTTTGATGTTAAGTTGTTTTTCTTTCCTAGCTCTGGGGCCAGCATCCTATTTTTCCCTTCTTTGGAGTCCAATGTGGTTGCTACCATAGTTTAAAGACCATCACTTCTCTGTGCCTCAGTTCCCTCATCTGTAAAATGGGGATGAAGACTGTGAGCCCCCCGTGGGACAACCTGTTCACCTTGTAACCTCCCCAGCGCTTAGAACAGTGCTTTGCACATAGTAAGTGCTTAATAAATGCCATTATTATTATTATTATGTACTGCGCACATACTACACTAGAGCAAATCCCTTTTGGGAGGTTCTACAGTCCATGTCAGTAAAGATGGAAAATGTGTGTCTTCCCAATATGGTAGATATTACTATTTTTGGAAAAATCCTCTCTGTGTTGGCCATTAAAGTCACTGAATGGTTTACAGAATCCGGTGAACACAATAATGAGAAATGAGTGCGCTATGTTAACTACTGAATCTGATACATCGGCTTCTGAAACAGCTGCAGAAAGTACTGAACTCAATACATCAACATATGTCATGCCATCAGAATGAAGTCAGCACCATCAGGCAACAAGCAGGTGAAAACTAGGTCTCTAGTGTATTTGTTGTTTGTTAGGTCTCTTGACAGAGTCTCAGCCTCTAGGACAGTCAGTATTATCAATCCAATCCAATTATGGGGATTAAGATATAATTTGATTTTGTTCAAGACTGGCTAAAGAAGGTGATCATTTGCTCTGGAAAAAAAACCCAAACCAACCCATAATCCTCAGATGAGCTATTTAATAGAATAAAATTGTGTGAAGTACTCTGCAGAGCAGGGGTATAAAATATAGTGAACCAAAGCTAAAATCCCTTTACTGCTTGTCTGTATGTTGATCACCTGGTCCCAGCTGGAAAATATGCAGGCCTCCTATTCACTAATGTATGAGGAGCTGTCATCTTGCTGCACTTTGGAGAAGGCAAATGATGGCTCCCCCGAGATTGCTGGTGCCCTGCTTTGGTGTCTCATTCTAGTAATTTATTCCCCCAGCATATCACGGCCTTCAGCTTTCTCTGTCCCTGGATTGAACGGGTGCTATCCCATTGTAACCACTGATGTCTTTCTCTGCTCGTTTTGGCCACTAGAAATGGAAGAATGATTGCATTTTCTAAACAATGTTGGACAAACAAAGGAATTTGGGGTGGTGTGTGTGTGCGTGTGTGTGTGTGTGTGTGTGTGTCCATCCAGAGTGTTATTTTCTTTTTTCAGGAAAAAAAAATTACCACATCCATACTTAGGATGAATACCCATTGTCCTTCAAATAAAGGACAGTAGCCCCTTTCTCATGCCGTAGAAAGTGGCAGATGTTCTCTAAACTGAGTCAAGTCAGCATTTGTGAACTATTGTTTCAATGAGAAATAGGGAATGTGTTCCAACCGCAATTATATTATTATCATTATTATCCTCTCCATCAACCTCACTATTGCCCCCCATGCGTACATATGTTCATGGACTTAATGCATATTTTTTTGATGCCATAATGTTGGCTTTAGGGATGCTATATGACAAAATCAAATGCTATCAAACTCATGCAGTCTCCTGGAAAACACATGTGTTCGGACACCACCATCACATGTTTATTGATTAATTCTTTTTTCACCCATGCACTGCATATCAAGTTGACCTTTCTAGGGATTGGAGGCAGTATCAGAAACCACATTTAAAAATCCCTCTCTAAGTATAGCTGAAATACATATTGTGCAAGATAATATTAGCATAATTCTTTAAAATTCTATTTATTCTTTAGGTTTACAGAAATATTTACGTGTGAATCCCTGGTATTTGCAAATTTTTGGTGTTAGAAAATGATTCCTTCAGATTTGAAACCAGCGTTACAGAGACCAGCCTTTGGGAAAGCACTACTATATATGAAAAAGACTCATAATCTAAGAAGTTTAGGTGAGTATGCAGAAACACATTCCTTTGTGTCATTTACCACGTAGTACAAAGCAATTATAACTTTCTGAAAGGAGTGTTAAAACAATGAATATTAATTGAACTGTACGTGTGAAATAAGGTGAAGCACGTTCTCCAAGGTGACTGAATTTGTTATCCATCTAGATTTTGAGATGTATAACTTTTTTATGGTAAAGTGTTTATTTAAAACTGAAATTTTTCCCTCCAGGGTTATGGCACAGATGCAGTTATGGGAGGAACTGCATTACTTACTGTTAAGCATGCAAATAGATTTGGAATTAATAGTCAATCAGAAGAAAATTCATTTTTGGCCAACACTGTCTTCTAACCTTAGGAGAGTGGAAAATGTGAGATATATGCTAAATCATTGAATTCCCAAGGAAATATAATTTAGAATTGTTGAGCAAAATGTGGGGACAACTACATACTCTGTATTTTTTTATGTTTGCTCTTTAATTGAGAAATAATTATGTGCTTAGAGAAATGAAATAGCATATTCACTCCACTCTAAACAGATATTCACATTTTCCTACACACTTTTGACCAAATTCTGTCTGTGAGTATGCCAGGCTACCTGATACCTAATATTTTCTGAGGAGTTTTAGTCCAAAGAAAATATTTTCAACAATTCAAGCATCCAATTCCCTCCCTTTGTATTGCAAAGGACAGCTGGAGGATACAAGCTCTGTTTCCAGACTGATTGCCCCTTTATTAGGCAGGTTTTCTGAAAAATTGAAGTATGCTTTTAAAAGGAGTGAGAGCTTACATTGGCAGGACATATATGCTGATCTTTTTGGCTAGTAGAACTCGTTGAGATGAGCTATTTTGTCTGTGACGACAACTCCAAACAGCAATGCAAGCTAGAGTTAGCATGGTGCCGCATAAAGGTATGAGTCTCTGACCAAACTCTGCTTGGGAGTTTTTTCTTGAGAGGAATTGTTTCCTTCAGGTAAAGTTTGTATCCCCCATGTATCGCTAGCTCCATCCTCACCCCTGACTGGCAGATCGTAATTTGAATTATTTTGATCCCTTAAAAAAAAATAGTCAACTCCCTCTTTCTGTTTTGATTTTTCCAAGTCATCCGAAAATCATTTCTTGAGCTCATGTAGACATAGAACTTTGGCCATTTGATTACACATAATGAGAGCCTCTGTGTCCCCTGGTGGGCCCAGGAGTCTGCCTGATTGATGACTGACCACTACTACACGGAAGTGCTGGAGGCTTTGCCCTGCTCCCTTTATCCCTCTGCCAACCTACCTAGACTCTCAGAATTTCCATGAAGCACTCTATGCTGACCTAAGTGCCTTCTACAAATTTGGCATCAGGACTCCTTAACCAGCTAATGGTAGGGGATTTGCTATGAATCATAAGCAGTAGGGGAATTAGATTCAATACTTTTTAACCCTTTCGGTTGGGACTTTGAAGGGAACAGACAATACACTGTATCCTAATCGACACGAGTTGGAAATGTTACAGGGGAAATCATCAGTACTGTAAACGTTGCTGGAGGTTTTTGGGCACATTTTCCTGCACTCTTGCACTCCCACAGATGGGTACTGCAGTGATTGGAGCAGTGTGGTCTAGAATCAGAAGACCTGGTTTCTAGTGAGCCTGCTGTGTGAATTAGGATAAGACACAAACTCTCTGGGCCTCAGGTTCCTCATCAGTAAGATAGAGATAATAGTATCAAGGTCTCCATACTTCATAGGTATGTTGCAAGGGTAAAATGAGATCACTGAAGTGAAAACATTTTGGAAAAACCAACAAAAAAATAGGTATGAACTCATGGTACTATTTCAATTCCAATTTTCATTACTTTTCCAGAGCACCTGAGTGGCTGATTTACTTATATTTCTCAAATGTTGTTGCCTGCTTAGAGTGTTTTCTGCAGTACAAAAAGTCTTCATGAATGAATGTGTAGATCAAATAGACAGAGCTGATTATTGCCAATAGCTGGAAAGTGCCAGTCTCTTTGTCAGAAACTTACTTTTGGCTGCTCAGTGTATGAGGCCCCTGCACCTTTGCCATAGGTGGACATTTTGTGCAGATCTTTATACTCTGTTGCTTCCTCCTACCTGGAATTCATTTCCATGTCTCTCTCTCTCTCTCTGACTAGATTGTAAATTATTTGAGGGATCGGATCAGTTCTACTAATTCTAGTGTACTCTACTGAACACTTAGTACAGTGCCTTGTGCACAGTAGGTACTCAGTGCATACTATCAATGGATTGGCTAATGTCCACCTATGGTAACTGAGGCACAGAGAAGTTAAGTGACTTAGCCAAGGTCACACAGCAAACATGTGGCAGAGGCAGGATTAGAACCCACAACCTCTGACTTCCAGGCCTGTGTTCTTTCTACTAGGCCATGCTGCTTTTCTTGTGCTTTGCTTCCCTCCTTTTCCCATTGCAGATGCTGCTGAGAGGGGGTCAGAAATAACTCAAGCAAAGGAGAGAAGAGTTCAGGACAGGGTAGCCTCACCAAGCTACCTTGGTCTTAACCTGACCAGAACCTTAATCCAGCCCTAGATGCTGTTTTTACCTCTGAACTGGTCTTCAAGCATATAGTTTTTTGACACTGAATGCTTTTCTGTACCTGGAAAACTCAAATTTCTTCTGAGTGGGTGGAATCTTCCACCTTCTCCCCCTCTCCGCACCACTCTACATACCTTAGACAAAGGGCTTAAGGGTGAGGAGAGCAGTCTGTGTCTGTCTATTCTTTCCGATGTGTTTTTCCCAGCAGTCCTTTCCGTAATGTCCTTTGGTTTGGGGCTAGCATGCATCTCCATTAGAACTCTTCCTCTTCATGTCAGGGGCTGCGTGCTACCTTTGCTCAAAAAACACATCCTATTTCTGATTGCTGCATGCCAAATTGGTCCATCTGCTGCTAAGTCACATTGCTCAAAACCGTGCTCCATTGTGACCTTATAAAGTTTCCATTTACCCTCTTTAGCTGTGAGCATCCCGCTTCAGCACTGCATACTGCAGATCTAAAGATCTTGCTTCTAATGACCTTTTCTTCACATGTAATGCTGGACGGAGCTAAACTAAGGCAAGCCTTGCTTCTCTCCTTTTGCACTGGCTGCCTTGTAAAATATCTTTTTCTCCATTCTCTCTTGCTATTTTCTGTTCAGCACAGGTCTTAAGCGACAGTAATGGAACTGCTCAAGAGGTACTTAGCATTCTTGTGAATATCTGTTTATTACTGAATTATTTTTATCATGTGTATTTATGCTCTTTCACTTTTACCTATCTTTCCCATTACACTCTCAGCTCCTTGAGGGCAGGGACCTTAACTTTACTGGTTCCCAAGTTCCTAGTATAATGCTCTGCATACAGTAGGTACTCAATAAATATTGATGACGAAGGGAAAAGTTTTGTTGCCCTCCCTGCATGATAAGGAGCATTGCCTGGTGGAAAGAGCCCAGGCCTGGGAGTTAGAGGGGTCTGGTTTCTAGTCTCTGCTCCACCGGTCATTCATTCATTCATTGAGTCAATCGTATTTATTGAGTGCTCACTGCATGCAGAGCACCATATTAAATGCTTGGAAGAGTACAATATAACAATAAACATTCATTCATTAAATTGTACTTATTGAGCCCTTTCTGTGTGCAGAGCACTGTACTAAGCACTTGGAAAGTACAATTCAGCAATAAAGTGAAACAATCCCTGCCCACACAGGGTTTAAACAGATACATTTCTTTCCCACAATGAGTTTATAGTCTGGAGGGGAAGAGAGAAATTAATATAAATAAGTAAATTATCTTCTGTGTGACCTTGGGCAAGTCATTTCACTTCTCTATGCCTCAGTTACTTCATCTGTAAAACAGGGATGAAAACTGTGAGCCCCATGGGGAACTGGGGCTGTGTTCAACTCTGTCACCTTGTACCTACTCCAGTGCTTAGTACAGTGTCTGGTACATATTAAGTGCTTAACAAATACTAAAAGTATTATTATTATTATTATTATCATTATAATTATTACCTTGTCTTACCCAGTGGGTTGAGAAGTATGTGTTTTTCACATTGAGGACCTCATGAAGGCCAAATCCCAATCAAGTGTGGAAGGATATAGAACTGTATGTTTCCTCAAACCTGGAGAGAATGGAATTCTCTTTTTCATGGACTATTTTACAAAATGTTAGCATTTCTTGTCCTGATCATGCATACAGTCCTGTAGACCATTAGCTTGCTGTGGGCAGGGAACCTGTCTATCAACTCTGTTGTACTGTACTCTCCCAAGCACTTAGTACAGTGCTCTGCACACAGTAAGTGCTCAATAAATGCCATTGATGATGATGATGATGATGATCATTCATGCTCCTGGTTCCAGTCATCCTCCCCTGACATGCCCTTTTAGAAAGAGATGGGTATTACTGGAAAATGGAGGTATGAGATTTCAATTTTTGGTCTTCTGAACACTCCCACTCTGGCTCCATGTTCCTCTCCCCTCCCTGTACTGGGACATCTTTAACCCATTCTAAGAAAAGCACTGTAAATGCTGGG
The DNA here is from genome assembly GCF_015852505.1 of Tachyglossus aculeatus. Lineage (NCBI taxonomy): Eukaryota > Metazoa > Chordata > Mammalia > Monotremata > Tachyglossidae > Tachyglossus > Tachyglossus aculeatus. The sequence goes on from NC_052098.1 coordinate 58,121,344, forward strand.
AGAAAGATTTGGCCCATAAACTTGCCTGGTTTGCTGATTTATCCAATTTGGTTTAGATAGGTACCATTTCTGAGTGAAGGGGGTTTTCAGCTTGAGTCTTCCCCACCGCCCCTGACTCCAACTGGTTCAATCCCCTCTCCCTTCTATCCTCCATCCCCTGTTTTCAAACCAAATTTACAGAACAAGAAAAGAGTTGGCTCTTGAGGTCAGAACCTCACTGTGTCTTAGGGTTCCAAGAACTAGGGGCTTCAATGCAGATAAAATACATATTAAGCTATTTTCTTCAATCAAAAGGGAAATCAATTTAATCTATGTAAACAATGTGATGGAATTAGCTAACTTCCATATCTATCTGTTATTCTCATTTAGGGCTAAAAATCGGTCAGATTAGCAATGAACTAGTGAGGCTGCTTGATGTTTTCAGATGGTTGATGTGTTCAAAACCTAGGTTCCTTGTACGACCTGAAGGAGCTGAGGCAGTTGACTCAGCAGCTCTAGGATGAATTGTGGGCGAATCAACAACAAATGATTAGGCACCAGCCCACCCAATCATCGAACGTTAAATCATCGATAAGCCTAGAGTCCACCGGATCCCAACTTCTACCCTTTGCCCTCATCCAACTTGGGGAAGATTCATTTTGTTCGGAGTTGACCTGCAATTTTTGACATCGCTGATGGACTCTCACTATCCCTATTTTAATTTCAACAGTTTGTCACCAGACAAGCCTGGCTCCAGCTTACTCCCACTTCTGGTTATAAAATCCATCACGGCCCTATTTGATCATATTAAGCAGTTACCCACTGCCTCTCAGATGGTAGCTTTTAGAGGAAAAATGCTTTCTAATCACCAGGGAAAAGATTTTCTTGGCCAAATACTTTCCCTGCATCTAATAAGAGAAGCAGCAGAGATCGATGATCTAATCAGGCCGAGGGAATGATATTAGGGCTCTTCCAGGGCTTGTGTACATGTGGGATCTGGCTGGCTCTATGTGGGATCTGGCTCGGGCTGTCCAAAAGTTTTCATTCTGATTGCTAATCCTCTGGCCAATGGTTCACCCTACCCATTTGGAACAGCTCTCCTCTCTGCCAACGTGGAACGAGGAACTCTTTGTCTTTTGGATTCTCCCTCCTTGTGAGTCAGGAAGTTGGATGGTTCTCTAGTGGAGCCTGAAAAAGCCTTCTCCCAATATCCTTGGGCAAGTAAAGCTTCCGTCTCACCCTTCGGGGTCTTATAAAGATAATATCCAAAACAGAATCTGACAGGGCCGGGGCCTTGTTAGGCTGGAGTTGTTGAATGGCTTGTACTGTTTCATCCATAGATATAAATTTATTGAGTGATCCTGCAGAGGCCTCTGACAATTTAGGAAGATCAATAGCGCTCAAGAAATCCAATAATGTCACAGAGTCTCCACTACACCGAGATGGATAAAGCTGCTTGTAAAAATCAAGAAAGACATCTCTTATCAGGTTAGAGGTACAAGTATGTCTGCCCTAAGCTCCAATTTCCCCCTTTTTTGCCTGATCTGTGCTCTTTCCCTTCTCTTAGCTGAAAGACCAATGAACCATCGTCTTTATTCTCTTTCTGGGGAGAGGGCATGAGAAAGAAGATCTTTTTATAAGGGATTGAAGGGCCCTTCAGCTGCATCAGGCACTAAAGAAGTGAGGCTTTCTTTCATGGCACAAATTAGCACTCTTGAGATATGAGAAGCTCGTGGTGTCTCGGGTGCCTTCTCTAATTAATCAGTTTTATGTTCTAATTGATCTGCTTTCTCAAGCCTGAATATTGTCTTTGCACTTGCCACAACGATCAGTTTACCTGCCTTGATAATCAACTGGCTAATTGCAAAGATTTGAGGATTCTGCAGCAGTAAGTTTTTTAATCTCCAGTCAGTGGAGCATGACTCATTTTCCTGAAGCCCCTCAGTATGAATTAGAGAAACTGCAACAGAGGCAGAAATACTCTCAATGCTACATTTCAAATGACTTCAAATTCTGCCTTGCCTCTACCATTTACAAGGATCTTTTTAAGATGTGATACGGCAGTTTGGATTGTATAGTTACATATCCCCTCCACCCACCCCTCATGCCTTACACAATTTTGAAGTGGTTCCATAGAGCTGTCGTAAATAGTGAATTCATTCATGGAACCATAATTTTTTTTAGAGTTCATCTCCAAGTGCCCAAAAGCCTCTTATATTATTATCAATAATAATAATTATGGTACATGTTAAGCACTAACTGTGTACCAAGCACTGTTCTAAGCGTTGGGGTAGATACAAGTTAATCAGGTTGGGCACAGTTGCTGTCCCACATGGGGCTCACACTCTTAATCCCCATTTTACAGATGAGATAACTGAGGTCCAGAGAAGTTAAGTGACTTGCCCAAGGTCACACAGCGGACAAGTGGCAGAGCCAAGATTAGAACCTGGGTCCTTCTGGCTCCCAGGCCCATGCTCTAATCCCTCCCGGTACCACTAGGAGGCAAATAGAACAGTGTTTTGCACATAGTAAGCGCTTAATAAATGGCATTATTATTATGAATAGGCTTCAATTATTAATAATTATAATATTTGTTAAGCATTTACTATGTGCCAGGCACTGTACTAAGCGTTGGGGTGGATACAAGCAAATTGGGTTAGACATAGTCCCTGTTTCACATGGCGCCCACAGTCTCAATCCCCCATTTTACAGTTGAGGTAACTGAGGCCCAGAGAAGTGAAGTGACCGGACCAAGGTCACCCAGCAGACAGATAGCAGAGCTGTTATTCTGACTCCCAAGCCCATGCTCTATCCACTATCCCATGCTGCTTCTCTATTGTAATCAGGGGAAAATTAGGTACAATGCAATATTTTGCCAGAAAAAAAAGTTTTTCGACTACATGCTTTAGTTAAGAGCACAACAGCAGAATTAGGGAAGATTTGTCCCCTAACGCTCCCCTCTGTCTGGATACAGCCGATGCGGTGTTTTCACAAATGGTTGTTTATGGGCATGTGGCATAAGACAAGGAGTAGTACATCATGAATTTTTATTAACACAGGATTCTGTAGGAAAACAACCCCTGTGTTATAGGAGTACTTGGGTGGACTTTAAACTAGTTACACTACTGGACGACGAAGGCTCTGGGCTGGTCACAAGTCATCACCTTTTGACTGTGGCCTTCCTACATCTGGAGGGACATTATCCTAGAGGTGGGAGCTGAGGGAAGATCTTGGCCCTTCTAGAAACGACTGTGAAGCAGCTCTTATAGCCCTGAACCAGGAGCTCCTTATTTCCTGCTTCCTCCTGCCTGGGGGCCTGATAGGCTTCCAGAACAGGAGGAGTTCATTGAAGGGAAGGCGCTGGGGGAAGAGAAGGTGAAAAAGATAAAATAGCCCCTCCAGAGGAGTGAGAGATCTCCACCATGTCTAGGTGGAAACCCGTCTCAAGTCTGCTGAATTGGGGATTCATGGCATAGTGGCTAGAGCACGGGCCTAGGAGTCAGAAGGTCGTGGGTTCTAATCCCGGCTCTGCCACTAGTCTACTGTCAGACCTTGGGGAAGTCACTTAACTTCTCGTGCCTCATTTACCTCACCAGTCAATCAATTGTATTTATTGAGCACTTACTGTGTGCAGAGCACTGTACTAAACACTTGGGAAGTACAACTTGGCAACACATAGAGACAGTCCCTACCCAACAGTGGGCTCACAGTCTAGAAGGGGGAGACAGAGAACAAAACAAAGCATATTAACAGAATAAAATAAATAGAATAGATATGTACAAATAAAATAAATACATAAATAGAGTAATAAATATGTACAAACATATATACAGGAGCTGTGGGGAAGGGAAGGAGGTAAGGCGGGGAGGGATGGAGAGGGGGAGGAGGGGGAGAGGAAGGAGGGGGCTCATTCTGGGAAGGCCTCCTGGAGGAGGTGAGCTCTCAGTAGGGCCTTGAGGGGAGGAAGAGAGCTAGCTTGGCGGATGTGGGGAGGGAGGGCATTCCAGGCCGGGGGGATGACGTGGGCCGGGGGTCGACGGCGGGACAGGCGAGAATGAGGCACGGTGAGGAGATTAGCGGCAGAGGAGTGGAGGGTGCAGGCTGGGCTGTAGAAGGAGAGAAGGGAGGTGAGGTAGGAGGGGGCAAGGTGATGGAGAGCCTTGAAGCCGAGGGTGAGGAGTTTCTGCCTGATGCGTAGGTTGATTGGTAGCCACTGGAGATTTCTGAGGAGCGGGGTAACATGCCCAGAGCATTTCTAGACAAAGACAATCTGGGCAGCGGCATTAAGTATGGATTGAAGTCGGGAGAGACAAGAGGATGGGAGATCGGAGAGGAGGCTTATACAGTAGTCCAGACGGGATAGGATGAGAGCTTGAACGAGCAGGGTAGCAGTTTGGATGGAGAGGAAAGGGCAGATCTTGGCAATGTTGCAGAGCTGAGACCAGCAGATTTTGGTGACGGCTTGGATGTGAGGGGTGAATGAGAGAGGGGAGTCGAGGATGACACCAAGGTTGCGGGCTTGTGAGACAGGAAGGATGGTAGTGCCATCAACAGTGATGGGAAAGTCAGGAAGAGGGCAGGGTTTGGGAGGGAAGACAAGGAGTTCAGTCTTGCCTATGTTGAGTTTTAGGTGGCAGGCAGACATCCAGATGAAGATGTCCTGAAGGCAGGAGGAGATGCGAGCCTGGAGGGAGGGGGAGAGAGCAGGGGCAGAGATGTAGATTTGGGTGTCATCAGCGTAGAGATGATAGTTGAAGCTGTGGGAGCGAATGAGGTCACCAAGGTAGTGAGTGTAGATCGAGAACAGAAGGGGACCAAGAACTGAACCTTGGGGAACCCCCACAGTAAGGGGATGGAAGAGGGAGGAGGACCCTGCAAAAGAGACTGAGAATGAACAACCGGAGAGATAAGAGGAGAACCGGGAGAGGACGGAGTCTGTGAAGCCAAGGTTGGATAGCGTGTTGAGGAGAAGGGGGTGGTCCACAGTGTCGAAGGAAGCTGAGAGGTCGCGGAGGATTAGGATAGAGTAGGAGCCATTGGATTTGGCAAGCAGGAGGTCATTGGTGACCTTTGAGAGGGCAGTTTCTGTGGAATGTAGGGGACGGAAGCCAGACTGGAGGGGGTTGAGGAGAGAGTTGGTGTTGAGGAATTCGAGGCAGCGCATGTAGACAACTCGTTCAAGGAGTTTGGAAAGGAATGGTAGGAGGGAGATGGGGCGATAACTAGAAGGTGAGGTGGGGTCAAGAGAGGGATTTTTTAGGATGGGAGAGACGTGGGCATGTTTGAAGGCAGAGGGGAAGGAACCAATGGAGAGTGAGCGGTTGAAGATGGAAGTTAAGGAGGGGAGAAGGGACGGAGTGAGAGATTTCATGAGATGAGAGGGAATGGGGTCAGAAGCACAGGTGGCTGGTGTAGCACTTGAGAGGAGGGAGAGCTCCTCTGAGGATACTGCTGGGAAGGATGGGAGAGTAGCGGAGAGCATTGAGAGCCAGGGGGTTGGAGAAGGGAGGGGAATGAGTCTGGGGAGGTCAGACCTGATGGATTTAATTTTATTAATGAAGTAGGAGGCCAGATCGTTGGGGGTAAGGGAAGGAGGAGGGGGAGGAACCGGGGGCCTGAGAAGGGAGTTGAATGTATGGAAGAGCTGACGGGGATGATGGGCATGGATGTCAATAAGGGAGGAGAAATAGTTTTGTCTGGCAGAGGAGAGGGCTGAGTTAAGGCAGGAAAGGATAAACTTGAAGTGAACGAGGTTGGCATGGTGTTTAGACTTTCGCCAGCAGTGTTCGGCAGCTCGAGCATAAGAGCGAAGGAGGCGGACAGTGGCAGTGATCCAGGGCTGTGTGTTAGTGATACGAGGGCAGCGAAGGGAAAGGGGAGCAAGTGAGTCGAGTTGAGTAGAAAGGGTAGAGTTGAGAGCAGTAATCTGATCATCAAGATTGGGTAGAGAGGAGAGGGAGGCGAGGTGGGGTGTGAGGCGCTCAGAAAGATGGATGGGGTCAAGAGAGCGGAAATCTCTGTGAGGGAGTAATATGGACTTACAGGGGAAAGGAGTGTGAGTGAGGAGGCAGGTGAGAAGATTATGATCAGAGAGAGGGATTTCAGAGTTGGTGAGGGTGGACACAGTGCAGCAGTAGGAGATGATGAGGTCGAGGGTATGACCAAGTTGGTGAGTGGGTGAGGTGGGGTGGAGCAAGAGGTTGGCAGCATCGAGGAGAGATAGAAGGCGGGCGGCAGAGGAGTCACCAGGGATATCCATGTGGATGTTGAAGTCTCCGAGGATCAGAGTGGGCATGGAAAAGGAGAGAAGGAAGGTGAGGAAGGGGTCAAAATCGTTAAAGAAGTTGGAGGTGGGGCCGGGGGTGGGTGGGCGGTAGATGACGGCTAGAAGAATCTGGAGGGGGTGGTAGAGGCGAATAATGTAGGCTTCAAAGAAAGGGAAGGAAAGGGAAGGGGGAGGAGGGATAGTGCGAAAGTGACATTGGGGGGCGAGAAGGAAACTGACACCTCCTCCTTTTCTGCTGAGTCTGGGGGAGTAGGAGAAGAAGAGGCCTCCACTAGAGAGAGCAGCAGAAGAGACCGTGTCATCCGGAGATAGCCATGTTTCAGTTAGGGCAAGGAGGAGTAGAGAGCTGGAAAGGAATAGGTCCAGGATGAAAGGGATCTTATAACGGAGTGGGGGTTCCAGAGGCCACACTTGGCAATAGCTGTCGAGGGAGGGGAGGGAGGGGGAAGGGTGCGAGGGGTGGGGAGGGTTTGGATTGGGATGAGTTGGCGGGGGCCTAGGCGGAGAGAGTGGGAAGAGGGGTGGCGATGGGAAAGGAGAACTGGGATGGCGTGGGAGCGGGGAGGAGGGGAGGGAGGGGGCTGGGAGGGAGGAGTTGAGGATTGGCGCTGGTACAGAGGGATCCTGGGTAGGGGGTGAGGGGGAGTGGTCGTGGTGGGGGAGAGGGAGGGAAAAAGCTGGGTGGGAGAGGGGAAGGGGAAGGTGAGGAATGGGAATGGCAGTTGGGAGCAAGGGAATTGAAAGTTTATGGTGAGGTCAGCAGGGTGAGTGACAGTACAGCGGGAGGTTAACAATTGAGATGCAGAAGCGATAAAACAGTAGCAATGTTATAAATAGGCGATGGCATCACAGGGGGTAGTTAACGATTAACATGCTATGGCAATAATAAAAATGTAAAATGGTGACCGAGACTGTGAGCCCCATGTGGGACAGGGACTGTGTCCAACCCTATTTGCTTGTATTCCCCCGAATGCATAGTACAGCGCCTGGCATATAGTAAGTGGTTAACAAATACCATAAATTGTTACCAGTAAGGAGGTGATCCAGGGCTAATGCAAAGCCATGCCCTTGGGCCATAAAGGGCCACTGTTCTGCCAATGCATCTCTTCTCCTCTGCTAAAAAAAAACCAGCAACCTACTTTTTAAGATTTTTTTAATGGCATTTATTGAGCATTTACTGTGTGCAAAGCACTATTCTAAGTGCTGGGGAGGTTACAAGGTGATCAGGTTGTCCCACGGGGGGCTCACAGTCTTAACCTCATTTTACAGATGAGGTAACTGAGGTACAGAGAAGTTAAGTGACTTGCCCAAAGTCACACAGTTGACAATTGGCAGAGCTGGGATTTGAACCCATGACCTCTGACTCCAAATCCCGTGCTCTTCCACTGAGCCATGCTGCCTCTCCAATAATAATGGTGGTATTTGTTAAGCACTTACTATGTGCCAAGCACTGTTCTAAGCACTGGTGGGGGGGATACAGGGTGATCGGGGTGTACCACGGGGGGCTCACAGTCATAATCCCCATTTTACAGATGAGCTAACTGAGGCACAGAGACGCTAAGTCACTTGCCCGAAGTCACACAGCTGACAAGTGGCGGAGCCAGGATTAGAAACCCACGATCTCTGACTCCCAAGCTGGGACTCTTTCCACTAAGCCACTCTGCTTCTCTAGTAGCATTAGCATTGTAAAACAAACATCTGCCTGTGGAGGTGTGTACATGGAGCCCTAAAGAGTGTGTAGGAGGGGTGGAGATACCAGACACGATAGGCTCCATTTAATCAGCATGTCTCCGTTCCTCCTCAGTAAATCAATCAATGGTGTTTATTGAGCACTTACTGTGTGCAGAACACTATACTAAGCACTACCTCCTGACATATGCATGTAGTCAAACCATTCAAAGAGACAAAAATATCTACCCATAGCTTGGGAGTGAGGTGTTTTATCCTATCACCTTGCCAGACTTAGGTTAGGATGTTGAGTCATTGACATGTTTGTTGAGCACTTACTGCTCGTCTCTAGACTATAAACTCGTTGTGGGCAGGGAATGTGTCTATCAATTCTGCTATATTACATTCTCCCAGGCATCTAGTACAGTGCTCTGCACAAAGTAAATGCTCAATAAATATGCCTGATTGATTGATTGATGAGGGATGTACTGAGCTCTTGGGAAAGTACAGTAGTGGTAAAAGACACAATCCCTGCCCCCACAGAGCTTACAGTCTAATAATGGATATAGACACTAAATTATTTTTCGATAGAATTAAAAAGAGGACAAAAAGATAGATTGGTGAATTAGTAAGAGTTTAAATGGTGGAGTATGTCAATTATGTATCAGTGCTATGAGTAGCTGTCAGGGCTAAAGGACTGAGGTGGTATTTGGGAAGATGACTCAGAGAGAAGATAATTTACTGGGGGATGCCTCCTGGAGGAGGTAGGATTTCAAGACTTTGAAAATGGATAGTGCTGTGGTTTGACAGATTTGAAAAAGGAGGAAGTTCAAGACAGCAGGGAGGGGATGAGCAAGGGGCCCCAGGAGGGAGAGGTGAGAGCAAAGGATCACTTGGAAATAGTGTAATGTGGTGAGGAGAGAGGCAGATGAAGAGAACAGATAAGAATGGAAGAACAGGGGGTTTTACGTGATGTGGAAGGAAGTCAGTAGTCACTGGAGGATTTTGAAGAGCAAAGAGATGTCTGTAGAACTGTAGTTTAGGAAGCTGATCCAGTATAGTGAAGAAGGGAGATATTGGAGGCAGGAAGATGAGTGAGGAGGCTGATAACGGTAATCTAATCAAGAGATGTCAAGAGCCTGAATGAGGGTGATGGCCAATTGGCTAGAAAAGAAGGAGTGGATCAGAGAAATATTATGGAGAAAGAACTACTATAAGGGTTACAAGGTCCCAAGGAGTCAAAGATGACACTATGATTCCGGGCTCCTGGGTCAAGGAGGATGGTAGTGTTGTTGATCGATGTTGGGAAGAGAAGAGGAAGAATGGGTTTAGAAGGGAGAATGAGGAGTTCCGTTGGCCATGCTTACTTTAAGGTGAGGGCCGGGCTTTCTGGAGAGTCCTCTTGGAAATAATTGCCTGGAATATGTTTTTGGACTCGCCAGTGCATTGCACACTGCTCTTTTGTCATGCACATCAGGATTCATCCAACTTCTCCAAGTGCTGGGATCCGTATCCTAAACGTCTCAGTTAATAGATTCCATTTTCTTCAAAGGCAGAGATGCCTTGCTGTCATTCCAGCTTCAAGCACTAGGCTCATCTAAACCTTTCTGTGTCATGAAGGGAAAGGAAGTGAACCCCGGCTTGATGTACTCTTGGACAAATTGACAAAGTGAAAAGTGCATTTACTATGACTCCCAGAACAGTTATAAAAGTTAGCAACAAGGACATTGGGTTTATTGTTCCCTTTCGTAGGATCATTAGTTGTTATGGATTGAGAACAGAGAAACATTACAAGATGGAAACTACAGTCAGAAGAAGTAGAAAATGGTCCAGTTCATGGAACTCAGTGGCATTGCGTGAGGCAGGTGATAAGAGAAGATGTCAGGCTGTATGGGGCAAAACAAGGTCAGATGAAAAAGAAACCATACAGAATCCACATATTTCTTAATAATGAAAATATTTCCAATTTTGTTTTTGACTGAAGGAAAAGGACAATTTCAACCAGTGCGTTTTGTTGCATGGATTGGCTGAACTTTACCGGGTGGCAGTTTACTGCTCTGCCATTTCATGAGATTGTGTCTTCAGAAATGATTCTTTAATGGCCATGAGGTCTGCCTGATTGAAAACTGCTATCGATTCTTTGAGTCTTATCTGCTAAGGATTTGTGAGGATTTGGAATTTAGGTTTTTGTTTTCTGCAGCTACCCTCCAGTGGGGCTTGGGGCAGCCTTGTTTCGTTAAACAAAACAACTCTTTACTGTATCATGGCTCTTTCCTAATGGGGAAAGGGAAGAAGCAAGAGCAGCAGTTGCAGCAGCCAGCTTGAGCATCCCATCGTGTGGGAAACTAGGGACAAGGTGGTCCTCACCCCTCCATGGTTCGCCTTCTGGCAGGTTTTTCAAGCTTGTCCTTGGGGATAAAAGGGGAAAGAGGATTGGAGGAGGTCACGGAAGCATGAAAGTTCAACATCTAGGCAAATGTGCTGATGCCAGGATTGCTGAGGTGGATTCTGAAACAAGATTAGTGGTTCAAGGCTCCAAATGATAACAGTCAAGGTACTTGTTAAACACTATGTGCCAAGCACTGCTCTAAGCAGTGGGGTAGATACAAGTTACTCAGGTTGGTTACAGTCCCTGTCCCACATGGGGCTCATACTCTAAGGAGGAGGGAGTAGGCATTAATCACCATTTGCAGATGAGGTAACAGACACAGAGAAGTTTAGTGACTTGCCACTTGTCTGCTATGTGACCTTGGGCAAGTCACTGAACTTCTCTGTGCCTCAGTTCCCTCGTCTGTAAAATGGGGATTAAGACAGTGAGCCCTATGTGGCTCAGGAACTGTGTTCAACCCGATTATTTGTATCTACCCCAGCGCTTAGAGAAGTGATGATGATGGTATTTGTTAAGTGCTTACTCTGTGCCAAGCACTGTTCTAAGCACTGGGCCTGGCACACTTAACAAATGCCACAATTATTATTATTATGAGGTCACCCAGCAGTCACATGGCAGAGCAGAAAGTAGAACTCAGTTCCTCTGACTCCCAGGGCCGTGCTCTTTCCATTAGGCTAAACTGCTTCCCTGTGAAACCAGTAACTTTGATTCTGATTAATAATGCACTTACTGTACATTTTAATGTAAAAATGCTCTTCGATATTAGGTGGTTCCTGGAGCGGTTGCCGAGACATTCCCTTGGAGGGGTCGGGGGGACATAGAAGGGAGAGACCGCTAGAGGTGAAAAGACAAAGGCACAAAGGAGAGTGAGAATTGAAGCCTGCCAACAGAACTGGACCAGAGGAGATGAAAGATGCTCCTGGGATATTTTACCTCTCTGCCCCAGGCTATTGGATAGACATATATAATGTAGAAGTACACAATATAGCTCTTTCAGAACCCTAGATATATTGGCTTGTTGAGATGAAGATTTTATATAAATAAAATGTATTGCTACTAAAAATTCCAGTGATCTAAAAAGGCTTTAAACACACATGACCTGAAAATAATGCTTGCTAAAAAAACTTTGCACTCAGAGCAGGGTGACTTTCCTGGAATAGTAAAGCCAAGCAGGTTATGGGAAACTTCTCTGTCTTCATTCTTTCTACAGGTGGTGAGCTTGATGATGGGCAAAAGATGTGGGGAAATCTTTATCCAGGATGAATGGGAATTGTTTTAAGTTGACTTGCTTGGGAGCTCTTGTCCCTTGTGTGCTATGACTTTGGGAAAGTCACAGTTTTTCTAGAGCTGAAAGAAGGCTAGTGGCAGGCAGGCAAGCGAGTAAATAATAATGATAATAATAGTGGTTTTTGTTAAGTGCTTACTAAGTGCCAAGCACTGTACCAAGTGCTGGGGTAGATGCAAGATCATTAGGGCCCACTTGGGGCTCACAGTCTAAGTGAGAGGGAGAACAGGAATTGAATCCCATTTTACGGATGAAAGAACCGAGGCAAAGAGAAGTCAAGTGACTTGCCCAAGGTCACACAGCAGACATGTGGCAGACCTGGGATTAGAACACAGGTCCTTGGACTCCCAGGCCCAGTCTCTTTCCACTTGGCCATGTTGTTGCAATGTATTGGGCATTTAATAAAACTCACAAATGACATTAAAGAGCCTGGTGGCTTTTTCTGTTTTCTGTTTGGTTAAAGGTGCTAATCCACCCAATTTTGGTTTTTCCAGAAGTGGGTAGGCAGTCTAAGGATAAGTCACACTCCTGGCTTTCTCATCTTTCTTCCTCTGGCTTTTGGCCACCTTTTGGCACCTCATTTTTCAGGCACGTACTGTAAGCATGTTTGGGCAGAGAATGTGTCAGTCAGTTTATTATTATAGTGTGCTCTCCTAAGTGCTTAGCACAGTGCTTTGCACACAGTAAACACTCAATAAATGCAATTGAATGACAAGGAGAAGGGCTGAGACACAAATTCATTCATCAGTCTCTTTAGTTGCTCATCATGGCCTTTCTTAATTCCTCGTTTTTTTTTCTTTCTCAATCTCCATTGTTTGGAAGCAATGGACTTGGGAAAAATAACATTCTTTATTTTTCGGCCAAACCTTTCCTTTGGTCCTCTTACAACAAATGAAATGAGTCAGAAATTTTCCTTCCAATGACAACCAGAGCTCTTCCAGACTAGCCACGTATGCCCATTTTGCAGAGTGAACGGAAATCTATTCTCACCTATTTGGCTCCTCTGTCCTTATTATATGCCCCTGGAAATGTTATTCTCTACACTGTTTTGTCCTGTGATTTGTGCTTCTGATTCAAGCGATGGAAATGGGAAACAGAATCAAGTGAAAATGGCAGGCTTTTCTCATATATTTGCCAAAATGGCAGCAAGATGGCATTCTCTAGATTCATGCTGCTTGGAAAACATTTTGCACAGCTTTAGCTAAAAGCAAGTTTTGTTCTTGAAAGACATGTTTTATTTATGGTCAACTTGTAAAAACTGCACCAGAGAAAAAGTGACTTTTCCATTTGGTTTATGTATGAAACCTTTCCCAGTTGCAATGACTTTGGAAACACAGATGTTAGCCACAGATTATTTTGCTCCCTGCCCAGTCATCCTGTTGTCTGAAGACAAATTACATCCATAGGGCAGTAGATTGACTATGTCTGCCACACATAGCTAGCAGTGAAATCAAAATGGACATAGCCATAGAAAAACATGGTATGAACAATGCTTTGAGAAAATTTTATGCAAGCTATAGTAGAACTGACAAACAATGAAGTGCTCAGCATTACAGTAACTAAATGAGAATAATTAGAATATCCAACCTCATCTGACCATAGGGCTTAGAGAAAGGGTACACACAATGCATGACAAATAGGAGAACTGTTATTATTCAAAAGACCCATCGAACCAGTGGCTAGAACTACTGATTATCGAGTACTGCACACCGTGAATTGGTGACTAAAGTAACTCTCGGGCTTCAGCGGTTTACTGTACTGAATCTAAGAATGGATTTTTGTCACTCTGACTGGATTCTTGAAGCCCGTATAAAATAGTATTTACTCAAGAAGGCCGGTACTGGTGGCTTCAGGATTTCAATAATACACTGACCCTTTTCCAACAGGCCAGGAGACCTGTTTGAGACCAAGAGACCTGGTAGTTAATTTAGTATTTGGATGCACTGCTAATCTAGAAAGAAGCAACAGAGTTCCAATATCATCAATAGTATTTATTGAGCATTTACCATTTGCAAAGCATTGTATTAAGCACTTGGGAGAGTATGATGTAACAATAAATGGACAGATTCCCTGCCCTCAAGGAGTTTATAGTCTAGAGGGGTGGAAACAGACATTAATATAAATAAATAAATAAATTGTATATGGGTGCATAAGTGCTGTGGGGCTGGGAGAGGGGATGAATAAAGGGAGCAAATCAGGGCGATGCAGAAGGGAGTGGGAGAAGAAGAAAGGAGAGCTTATTTAGGGAGGGCCTCTTGGAGGAGATGTGCCTTCAATTCATTCATTCATTCATTCAATTGTATTTATTGAGTACTTACTGTGTGCAGAGCACTGTACTAAGGGCTTGGGAAGTACAAGTTGGCAACATATATATAAGGCTTTGAAGGTGGGGAGAGTAATCGAAGGATATGAGGAGGGAGGGCATTCCAGGCCAGAGGCAGGACATGAGTGAGAGGTCAGTAGCGAGATAGATGAGATCAAGGTATGGTGAGAAGGTTAGCATTTGAGGAGTGAAGTGTGCGGGCTGAGTTGTAGTAGGAGAGTAGCGAGGTGAGGTAGGAGGGGGTGAGGGAATGCTTTACAGCCAATGGTGAGGAATTTCTGTTTGATGCAGAGTTGGATGGGCAACCACTGGGGATTCTTGAGGAGAGGGGAAACACTTCCTGAACAGTTTTGTGGGAAAATGATGTGGGCAGCAGAGTGAAGTATGGACTGGAGTTTGGGAGAGACAGGAGGCAGGGAAGTCAGCAAGGAAGCTGATGCAGTAATCAAGGCAGGGTAGGATTAAGTGCTTGGGTCAGTGTGGTAGCAGTTTGGATGGAGAGGAAAGGGTGGATTTGTGAAGGTTGAACCTAAAGGATTTAGTGATGGATTGAATATGTGTGTTGAATGAAAAAGAAGAATCAAGGATAACTCCAAGGTTAATGGGCTTGTGAGACAGGAAGGATGGGTGTTGTCTACAGTGATGGGAAAGTCTGGGAAGGACAGGATTTGGGTGGGAAGATAAGTTCTGTTTAAGGCATGTTAAGTTTGAGGTGATGGGAGGACATCCAAGTAGAGATGCCTTGAGGGAAGGAGGAAATGCAGGACTGCAGAGGGGGAGAGAAATCAGCAAAGCAGTGTTGCTTAGTGGAAAGAGCATGGGCTCGGGAGTCGGGGTCATGGGTTCTAATCCCAGCTCTACTACTGATCAGCTGTGTGACTTTGGGCAAGTCGCTTGACTTTCCTGTGCCTTTTACCTCATCTGTAAAATGGGGATTAAGACTGTGAGCCCCATGTGGGACAACCCGATTATGTTGTGTCTTCTCCAGCACTTAGAACAGTGCTCGGCACATAGTAAGCACTTAACAAATGCCATTATTATTATTATCAGGGCTGGAGATGTAGATTTGGGTATCATCCTCATTGAGGTGGTAGTTGAAGCCATACAAGTGAATGAGTTCTCCAAGGGAGTGGGTGTAAATGGAGAATAGAAGGGGACCAAGAGCTGAACCTCGAGGGACACCCTCAGTTAGGGGGTGGGAGGCAGAGAAAGAGCCCGTGAAAGAGATTGAGAATGAGTGGCCAGGGAGAGAGGAGAAGGACCAAGAGAAGACTGTCAGTGAAGCTAAGATTGGATAGTGTTTCCAGGAGAAGGGGGTGATAGACTGTGTCAAAGGCAGCTGAGAGGTCAAGGAGGATTAGGATGGAGTAGAGGCTTTTGGATTTGGCAAGGAGAAGGTCATTTGTGACCTTTGAGAGGGTGGTTTCTGTGGAGCAAAGGGGATGGAAGCCAAATTGGAGGGGGTCAAGGAGAGAATTGGAGAAGAGGAACTTGAAACAGCGGTGTAGACAACTTGCTCAAGGATTTTGGAGAGGAATGGTAGGAGGAAGATGGGGTGATAACTGGAGGGAGCCATGGGGTCAAGGGAAGGGATATCTAGATTTCCTCCAGCAACCCTCTGTGGCTCATGCACAAGAGTGAAAAAGGCAGACTGTGGAGGTGATCCAGGGCTGAGGGTTAGTGATACGGGATCGACAAAGGGATAGGCAAGTGAGCGAGTTGAGTTCGGTAGAGAGGGTAGTGTTGAGAGTCTCAATTTGGTCATCAAGGGAAGGTAGTTTGGGAGAGGGACTTTGTCCCAGAACTGTTTCTCAGGAGCTGAGTATGGGCTTTCATTTTATTCTATTTAGTCCTAGCATTTAGATGGACAGATGAAAGCTGCACTCTAAAGGAGAAGTCAAACTTCAATGTCCGTTATTTCCTCGGCTGTTTGCAACCATTTGAGACATCTCCTACTGGGGAGATCCCTGCAAACCTCAGCATTAGGCCTCAGGATTAGTCTTGTATGATTACATCTTTCGTTAATTCATTATATGAATTAGGATGTTATCTCAGGAGCATTTTGATATCTACAACAGAAATTTGGTATCTCTCACCATAGATTACACCAAATGTGGAAATGCTAATTCTGGGTGAATTCGGGTTTCTTAGTGTTAACAAAGAACAAAATAAACTGACCAACTGATAGCAACTCTTGGACATGCCTTAGGAGGAATTAGCCACATCTCTGTCAGAACACTAATGAAGGACATACTACAAATTAGTCAGGCACCATGCTAACCTTAAAGCCTTCTGATTTAATGGTTTGAACCATAACTTCTCTGATTTAAAACACTTCTGCATGAAATTTACACTTCATTCCTGTCCCTTGGGATGTAGAGTCACCTTTAGGAGGTATTCAGTGTCTTTTCGAAAAATCACTGTCCCCTCCAGCTATATTTCCCTTATTGAATTTTCCTCATGAGCCCTTATTGAATTCATCCTAGGGGCTAAAAGGAAGATTAAGGGCATTGCTGAAGCACAGTGTAAAGCTAAAGTTTTTCCTTTATGGTGATCTCTTCCATATCCTCTTTCCTCAGCATTCAGGAAGAAATTTACCCCTAAGACTCAGGGGTAAGTTTAGAACCTCAAAAAAGTAGCAAGTCTTGCTTTGGGGCTCTAAATAAAAGAAATACAGCTAAACTCCTTACCCTAATGACCCTCTCTTGAAAACTGATTTCCAGTTCATAAATACCTATATCTACTGAGAATAAAAAAGCATTGTCTAATTATCTTCATTCCACTCACCTCACTCCACAGAGAACGCACTCTCCAAGGCCATCAAGTACTTCCTTTCTGAATCTAGTAGTAATAATAATAATAATGATGGCATTCATTAAGCGCTTACTATGTGCAAAGCACTGTTCTAAGCACTAATAGTATTTATTGAGTACTCACTGGATGTAATGTACAATATTAAGAACTTGGGAAGTGCAAAACAAGGAAGTAACATACAGTCCCTGTCCACAAGAAGCAGCATGGCGTTGTGGATAGAGCTGTGGGCCGAAGAGTCAGAAGGTCATGGGTTCTAATCCCGGCTCCGCTACTTGTCTGCTGTGTGACCTTGGGCAAATCACTTCACTTCTCTGTGTCTTAGGTACCTCATCTGTAGACTGGGGATTGAGACTGGGCGCCCCCCATGGGGGAATAGGGACTGTGTCCAACTCGATTTGCTTGTATCCACCCCAGTGCTTAGTACAGTACCTAGTACATAGTAAGCACTTAACAAATACCATAATTATTAATTATTATATAGAAGCTTAGTTAAAATGGGGGAGACAAAGAAAAGTTCACAGAATGATTAAAATAAATAATTGAATGTACAGTTGAATAAGTATATGTTCAGATGAGTATGAATAGGTGCATAACTGCTTCTTCTTAAAATGCCATTGAGCCATTTCTGATTCATAGCGATTTTATGGACATATATCCATAGAGTTTTCTTTGTAAAACTACAGAAGTGGTTTACCATTGCCTTCTTCTGCCCAGTAAAAGCTTAAGTCTCTGCCATTGTCTTTGATCAACATTTTAATCACTTAATCATCTGCCTTTGACTTTCCCACACTGCTGCTGCCCAGCACAGTTGAATCAACTCTGTTTGATTTTTCGGCTTAGACTTTCCATTATGGGTAGCCCAGATGAGAGTGTATCTCTCAATGGCAGAGCTCTAAGCTTCTTTGGTGGATGCAAACTCTGCTGCCACGGTAAGGTGTTGATTCTCAGGAGAGACATCTAGTGCTAGAGATGGCCAAACAATATATATGACTTGGGATCCTGGGAATTAGTAGAGGAAGGAAGGCATGGTAGAGAAGCAACGTGGCCTAGTGGATAGATCACAGGCCTGGGCGTCAGAAAGACCTGGGTTCTAATCCTGACTCCGCCACCTGTCTGCTGTGTGACCTTGGGCAAGTTGCTTCACTTCTCAGTGCCTCAGTTACCTCATCTGTAAAATGGGATGAGAGTGTGAACCCCATGTGGGCCAGGGACTGTGTCCAACCTGATGAACTTGCTGATGAACCCCAGCATTTAGTGCTTGGAACATAGTAAGCACTTGACAAGTACCGTAATTATTATAAGAACAGAAGGGAGGCTTATTATTATTATTGTTGTATTTGTTAAGCGCTTAGTATGTGCCAAGCGCTTTTGTAAGCACTGGGGTAGATATAAAAGTCTACTGGACTGTGAGGTCGTTGTGAGCAGGGAATGTGTCTACTAACTCTGTTGTATTGCACTCTCCCAAGTGCTTAGTCGATCGGTCATATTTATTGAGTGCTTACTGTGTGCAGAGCACTGTACTAAGCACTTGGGAGAATAATATGCTCTGCACATGCAAGCATTCAATAAATATGACTGATTGATTGATATTAATCAATCAATCAATCAATCATATTTATTGAGCACTTACTGTGTGCAGAGCACTGTACTAAGCGCTTGGGAAGTACAAGTTGGCAACATATAGAGACAGTCCCTACCCAACAGTGGGCTCACAGTCTAAAAGGGGGAGACAGAGAACAAAACCAAACATACTAACAAAATAAAATAAATAGAATAGGTATGTACAAGTAAAATAAATAAACAAATAGAGTAATATGTACAAACATATATACATATATGCAGGTGCTGTGGGGAAGGGAAGGATGTAAGACGGGGGGGATGGAGAGGGTAGCTTTTGTGATATTTATCTGCTCTACCCATAGTGGCTCTTCAGCTTATTTACTGTGGCTAGAGGAATCCTAGCAAATATAGGGGTCTTGACTAACTATGTATAGAGGTCTGGAGAAGCAGCTTGGCTTAGTGGAATGAGCATGGGCTTGGGAATCAGAGGTTGTGGGTTCTAGTCCCGGCCCCGCCACTTGTGGACTGTGTGACTTTTGGCAAGTCATTTGGCTTCTCTGTACCTCAGTTGCCTCATCTGTAAAATGGGGATTAGGACTGTGAGCCCCATGTGGGACAACCTGATAATCTTGTATTTACCCCAGTGCTTAGAGCAGTGCTTGGCACAGTAAATGCTTAACAAATATCATTATTATTACTATTATCCTGTATACTTGTCCTATTTTACTCTCCCCAGTACTTAGTGCAGTGCTCTGATTACAGTATGTGCCACAAAATAAAACTGATTGATTAGAAAGTTAACCAGATTAATGCCATATCAGCAAAACCCGATAGCTCCTTGAGAGCAGAACAGATTCTTGTGAGGCAAAACTGTATCTTTAAAGAATTTTTCTTGCCCTGCCTCCTCATCCCCATGTTCTTTTGTAATGAAACAAGAAAATGCTCTTCCTTTTTTAACATTCCCTCATCATTTTACTTTTACTCATAGCTATTTTTCCCCTTTTGTTCCCATTGTATGCATAATATATTCAACTCCCTGTCTCCCCCATTAAATTTTAAGTTCCTTGAGGGCAGAGACTTTGTCTTCTACTTTGATTGCATGCATTATTTAATGATGATGACGACTATGGTTCAGAAGCCATGAAAAAAAATAAACTGCTTGGTTTCTGGGTGTCTGGGTATTGTATCCTTCGCCCCAAATTGGGTTACAAGTCACATGTCAGGTTCGTTAGGGCTGATCTTTGTAAAATAGATGAGGGTGAAAGCAAAGGCACTAGTTTTTCCTCCCTTCCACCTCTCTCCTCAGTCTTCTTTGTTTGTGGCCCCAAAATATCACTTCTTTTATCAATGGTCATAAGATATTCTTTCAGGTGTGGATGGGCATTTTGCTATCAGCTAGGAGGCCCTTCCAGGCTTTGTAGTTCTTGCAGAGATGTACAATTTAAGTCTTAGCCACAGAAAACAACAAGACAAGGTCTGCTGAAAAACATATAGAATGTGGGAGCAAACCAAACCATGTGAAGTGAAAAAATGAAATTTTGTCATCTAGAATGAGAAGAAATGGTTTTGGTTTTATTCAAATAAATTAGTTAAGGAACAAAAAATGTTCTCTACCAAATGAGAATTCCGGATATGCCAATCTGAGCAAATGTAAATAAGGAGGATTCCTGGGACTTAGGGTCTCAATTTTACCATCACTTTAAGAAAGTGTCTCAACCAAGAAATCCCAGCTCCTTGAACATAGTTTGAGTCAGGATTTGTGATCTTATCAACCTCTGAAATTCTTTAGAAAAGCAAAAAGAGTCCAGAATTTAAAAGCGATATTTGGAAAAAAAAAGGAGATGCATTTCAAGTTTGACTGCGAAGTGAAAAAAAATGGAACGCATTGCCTCTGCTATGTAGTCTGAGCTGCACCTAAGAGAGTAAGTGAAAAACAAAAAGAATAAATGGAGATTCCAAAGCCATAGAATGAGAGAGGCTGAACCAAGTTTGCATTAACATCGGGGATAATGAAACTGAATAATGAAGCAGGTGCAGGCAGGAACAAAAAGGTTATATTTATAAAAAGAGTCTGAATATTTATGGAGAGGCAATCCAGCATTGTCAGTATCCGTGTCATAACTAAATGATGAAGACTGAGAATTAGAATCAAAGATGGAATTATCAGCATCTGAGTGCCACAGAAGTATGCTAGGTCAAAACAATCAGTGTGGTGTTCCGATTGCTAAATTTCTATCATATACTGTACACTTGACATTATCGACATGCATTTGATTAAAATTGATTACCTAATTGTAAAACAAAGTAGAGATTCTGCATAACATGAATGAAGGTGTGCTTTAGCTGAGAAACATCAATAATAGGATATTGTTAATGTGTGCAGAGCCAGAGCGATTATATAAAATGACATAATTGATTGCTCCCCTCTTGCTTCCACTAACCAGGATGGGCAAGGGTCCAATTCTACCCTAGAGAGAGGCAGCAGGACTCAAAGTGAGAGGCAAAGTGAGAAACTGGGTGTTAGAATTATTATAGTTGACCTGCTATGTATCTTTGGAAAAGTCTTCTTAGGTTCTCTGTGTCTGAGAGTAAAAGAGAAAAAAACCCAACAACATATGATCAGATGCACCGTTAAGAAATGGAAGAGGCTGGTTAATGATAGCGGAAACTGACTTTTAGGCTCAACTACTAAGTTAGTGGTTTAAATTGCTAACTCCTGGAACCTCTCCACAATGAGTTCTTTGGGGATCATCCCACAGAATGGTATTCTAGGTGGATCTGGGTAACAGTAAGTCCCAAAATCTCTGGGTTTCTAGTCCCAGGGGACATATAGCAAAACCACTGTGAGGGAGAGGATGGCTCTTCTCCTGCTTCTCTGACAATGGGTTCTATAGAGATCCTTGGCGCTCGTCAGGACATGTTTCTCCTCAAATAAGCTCACTGCATTAAAAAATCATTAATTTTGGATAATTGGAGAGGAGATCTATCAGGGTAGATTGCCTCTCCCATCAACCCTTTTCTTATTCCTTCTCACCAAAGCCCTCTCAGTTTCTTTAGGCAGGACAGCTCACTGCTAGGAACTCTATCCTAGATCACTGAAGCGTAATGGCTTTTGCCCTGACACTTCCTCTAGATCTCGATAATCAGGGGCATTATTGCCAAACTGCAGCTCAAGAATTTGAGAGCTATAGGCTCTTGGGAAGAAGAAACTACTTTGCAAGACATCAGCCTTTTCCTTAGCTGGGTATCAAACTCAAAACTGGTTGTGCTGAAGCTACTGAATGTCAGGGCAATATGGACCTCTTAACAGGCCCATAGTTTCTCTGTTTAGCCATGTATCAGAAAGGCAGCTCAAAGTGTTAGAGATAACGGCTTCTAGGAAGGAGAAACAACAAAGGCAATGTTTCTAGGCAACCGCCTGAAAACTCTGAAGCAAAAGGCTATTAGCCTTTCAGCTGCACTGTATACATCAATCAAGTTAGCATCCCAGGAGTGGAGGAGCTGTAGGCAGCCAATATATATTCAGCATTTTTCAAACAAAATATTTACCTGTTAAACTGTCACCTTCCTATTTGATCCAGGCACCTAGCAACTCAGTTTTTGCTTTCTCTGCAGTCAGAAGCAAAAATGCTCTGAGGCTGAGATTTCTGTTCACTGAGACAGACGAAGAAACTGGACCTAAAGGGTTTGGAACAGTGGCCAGTCATTTTACCAAGAACTGGGTTCAGGTTCAGATCAGTTGTTCCCCAAGTGACTCTCACTCCTTTTTTTATATTTGGAATATTTTCTAATGTAATTACAACCCTTTCTTCTCTTCCTTCCCAGTCTCTGGAAATAATGTTAGAGTCCTCAAATGGTCCTCTTGGTTCAGTTCCTCAAACTCTGAGTAGTAGAGGAAAGCTGAACATGTATTCAATCAATCAATCAATCAATCAGTGGTATTCATTGAACGCTTACTATGGGCAGAGTGCTATACTAAGAGCATGGGAGAGTACAATCCAGCAGAATTATGCATCTTCTAGCTTCTCTTTCCTTTCCACTTTCATAGCCGATAGATTCATTTATGACCATATACCCCCTGTTATCTGAGGATAAAGTGCTATATGATTCAGGCTCTGCAGATAAATGGATTTTACATATTTTGCAGGTGAACCAATTGTGGTCTAACCCCAAGCTTTTTGGAGTTAATATTCTATTTATCTTTATAATAGTACCACTGGAATATATGTGCTGTAAAATCTATGCTGTTCCAGAAATGATACCATGAATTTTAAGACGAGTCCTTGGAGCTTTTTGCATATTCAGAATTTTTCAAGTATTTGTCTGATTTAAGTGGCTTTGCCAAGGCAGGCAGATATGGGAAGCACCTTGGAGAAGATGAGGTCCTGGATTTTGATGACATTTCTGGGGACTTAGCCAAAGTCAGTTGAAGTAGTGGGTCTGGGTCCTTGGATGAAGAATTGAGCTTAAAAGAACTGGGAGTCGTGAATTCTTTGCCTGGAGTGAGTAGATGACATCTATGTTGGAGGAGCTGGGAAGTGGCCAGACTGAGGGGAAAGCTTGTGTCAGAGAGTTTGGCCCAGCTAGCTAAAAAGTCCATGGACTGCTAGATAACCTTTGGCAACCTTTAAGAATCTAGATTTTACCCCAGGGGAAAAGCTAGCAAAAGGGAAATGTTTTCATTTTGTGAGTGAACTTTGTGGTCTTTTGAACATATACAGGTTCAACCTAGTTTTCTGATATAAGGCAATTTTGCCATATAGATTACTGTTTATGATTTTACTTACTACTTGAACTTACCTGCAGCTGTAGATACGTACTTTTTGTCTGTTTTCTTATACTGAATGGGAAGCCTGTATGTATTGTCTGCTGTGTACCCATGACCCTACTGGGGCCATGCAACAAGGGAGAGGACAGAAAACCCCTTCAGTACCAGTTATAAGACAGGGCTGTGTCATGAAACGCTGGATAATTTCTGTGTGGAAACTAGGTGAAAGGCCACAGTGGAGATATACCTGAGTTACATTGGGATGCTCTGGCTGGGAAACAGTGTGGTCACTGGGATTACAACAAAGCCTGGTGATTCCAGATGGGTGAAGTCTTGGCTGATCTGGGCAGGGATTTTAGCACAGCACAAGTGAGACCTTGGAGGAAGTCTAAGAAAACCTCAGCGGTACAGCCTGAAGCAATATGGCACAGTGGATAGAGCACGGGCCTGAGAGTCAGAAGGTCATGGGTTCTAACCCTGCCTCTGCCACGTCTCTGCTGTGTGACCTTGGGCAAGTCACTTCACTTCCCTGGGCTTCAGTTACCTCATCTGTAAAATGGGAATTGAGATTGGGAGCCACATGTGGGATGGGGACTGTGTCCAAACTGATCTGCCTAGCGTTTAGTACAGTGCCTTGGACATAATAAGCACTTAACAAATACCACAGTTATTATTATTATTATTATATTCTTTTTTTTCCTACAAAACCCCCGAAAATGGATTGCTTTCTAGCTGCCACTGAATCTACTTTTCCAAGCAAAGAAATTGAACACTGTTTTTGGTTGATACAGGGTTCCAAAGTCCCAGTAATTAATACCAAGTGGAAAGCCCTAGGCACAGAATATGGGGGCTAAGTGGCTTTATTCTTTCCTAAGGCAAGTTTCCAACCAAGTGTTAAAGCTGAGAACTGTCAGGGAAATGAGACCTTAATGTACCTCTCCTGTAATCTATTGGGCACGCAGAAATGTCTCCTTTAAAATGATATCTACGGTATAGGAAGGCCTCCAACTCTTACCAAGCTTACCGTGCTGCCATACAGACGTGATCTGCTCTGGTCCAGCCTCGAAACGTAGGCCTAGAGGGGCTGATGGGGGTGGGGAGAAGGGGACTGCCAAATAAAATGTTGCAAAAGAAGTCACTGAGCACTTGAAGGGAAGTGGTACGGGGAGGCGGGGAGGGCAGCAGAGAGCTGAGCTTGGGACCCAGGGATGGGGAAGAGTGAAGGGTGAGAAACATATTGCTATAGTAGTTCTGCAGCTCAGCCAAGTCAGTGAACTAGGTTAGAGTTCAGACAGTACATGTGTTACCATATTTTTAACTTGCTAGGTGATTTTGGTGTCGCTATGAAATTCATTAATTGAGTTAGTACACTATGTGAAAATTGATTCTGATTCACAACATTTCTACTTAAGATGCAGATTTTAGGAACCAGTTGTGTCATAAGTCTGAGGACTGCCTACGGTTTAGTTTCCCCTTATGCAACAGTACCTACTCTTATCCACACCTCTTTCCCTTTCCTCCCTCCCCTGAACCAGGTATTTGCAGTGGTTTTAGAGCTCTATCGAAGGAAAGATTTCTGTTAGTAGAAGAAATTCCAAAGTGATACTTTGAATAGAGTAGCAATTGATTCTTTAAAAGTACTGAATAACAGTGGAATACAAAGAGCCCTCTTTGACATCCAACTGCAAGGTTAGGAATGTAATGTCTAAGATCCCTAACTTTTTCCTTGCACAATCTATTACGGACTACTCAACCATGAACTTATCTGTAACTTTCTTAAACATCTTAACATTTGCTGTCTGCCCAGCTTCCTGTGATAGTGAATTCCATATGCTCGCTGACCACCATGTGGAAACATTTTCCCTTTTTCGTTGTTGTTGTTCAGAGCCTACTACTGTCAGGCCTCACTGGTGTTGTGGGATCTGGTTAAAAGTCTGTGTTCGCTCTGACCACCCCTTCAATAATGTGCCCTCTCAGCCTTGGTCTTTCCAGACAGAAGAGTCCTGATCTTTCCAGATAATCCTTATATGGAAGCTTCTCCATCTCCCTACCCAAATAATCTTGGTGTCCCATTTCAGTACCATCTGCAGCTCTGTTCCCTAGCTGCTCAGAGACTCATGATAGGTCCTCTCATTTTCAGACAACTAGTGCACATCGCTGTTCAATGGGTGATAGCACTTAACAAGCTCTTTTGAGCACACTAAATATTTGCCAGTGGTGTAATCATTAGTAAAAATACTCACCTATCTGGGCTTCACTCTCTTAAAACCACATATAAATAACATTAATTTTTTTGAAATGTCAGTATTGTCAACAGAAAGATTGGCATTCCAGTTGACTAAACAGGTGAGTTGTTTAAACAGTGCATAAGGAGAACTGAGGCAAAGTTCCGGGGCACTGAAACTATGAGTTTGGCATACATTCTGTTTATTTCAATCCTAGCTATCAGATGAGAATGATTTCTAAACAGATTTTATGGACTTGCTGAAGAAATCAATCTAGGGTTCAGAGCATGATTCAGTTACTTTGGAATATTTTTAACAATGATAAGGTGAATCTTATATTAAAATGAGAATTCAGTTACTGATTTGGGGAACTAAATTATCTGGATTAACTTTGGATAAAATAATAAAAAAATCAATAGAAGGAAGAGGAAAGCCACTTTAGGGAAAGGAAAGGATCTAAAAATAAAATAGGATTCCTAAACTCAGGACGGTACTATATATTTATGTTGGTTCCTTATTGCAAGAGATAATGATAATAATAATAATGGTAACTTGTTAAGTAAGCACTTACTTTGACCCAGGCACTGTACTAAGTGTTGGGGTAGATATAAGCTGATCGTGTTGGACGCAGTCCCTGTCCCACATGGGGCTCACAGTCTTAATCCTCATTTTACAGATGAGGGAACTGAAGAATAGAGAAGTGAAGTGCCTTGCCCAAGGTCCTACAGCAGACAAGTGGTGGAGCCAGGAGAGTTAAGGAAATCCAGGGAGAGAACCTGCTTATCCAGGTGAGTAACATTTCCAATGGATATGATTTGGGAGTGGTACTTTACCATCTTTTTACACTGTTTTGACACATTTGTAAAATGTGGATTAAATCATCCTCCCTCTGACTTAGACTTTGAGCCCTATGGAGGACTGGGATTGAATCCCACCTGATTAATTTGTATCTACCACAGAGCTTAGAATACTGCTTTCCACAGAGTGGAGTCCTTAAAAAATATCATTAACCCCCTGCCCTCCCCCCCACAAAAACCCCCCACAAAACTGTTCTGATAGTAGTGGTCATGGCACACAGTGGTGCAGGAGACATTTGGGAACCAATCAATCAATTGCATTTATTGAGTGCTTAGTGTGTGCAGAGCACTGTATTCAGCTCTTTGGAGAACGCAGTATTAGAGTAGGTATAGACGATCCCTGCCCACAAAGAGTTTACAGATTAGAGGGGGAGACAGACACTAACTGCCCGGATTATTTTTCTACAGAAATGTTCAGGACATGTCACCCTGCTCCTCAAAAAACTCCAGTGGTTGCCCATCCATCTCTGCATCAAACAAAAACTCCTCATCATTGGCTCTAAAGCGCTCCACCACCTTGCCTCCTCCTACCTCACCTCGCTACTCTCCTTCTACAACCCAGCCCACACACTTTACTACATTAGTGCTAACCCTCTGTGCCTTGGTCTCACCTGTCTTGCCTCTGACCCCTGGCCCACATCCTGCCTCTGGCCTGGAACACCCTTCTTTCTTAAATTCTACAGGTAATTACCCTCCAAAGCTTTATTGAAGGCACATCTCCTCCAGGAGGCCTTCCCAGACGAGCCCCCCCATCCCTCCACTTTCCTCTTCTCCCACTCCCTTGTGCATTGCCCTGACTTGCTCCCTTTGCTCTTCCCCCCTCCCTGCCCAACAGCACTTATGTACACAGTGCATAAGTAATTTATTTATTTGTATTAATGTCTGTCTCCCCCCTCTAGACTGTAAACTCATTGTGGGCAGGGAATGTGTCTGTTTATTGTTGCTTTGTACTTTCCCATAAGCTACGTACAGTGCTCTGCACACACTAAATGCTCAATAAATACGATTGAATGAATGAATTATGGATCAATATGGATAGCTGTTGGCAGTAGCAGTGAGGGATTTAGAGGAATAGGTGACAAGGGATTAATAGGAATTGCAGGTTTAGAAAGACAGTGTCTTAGGTGGCTCATCATAGATCAGGACTGAATAATGGATCTAAACCAGGCCTTGTCTAAAGGTCAGACCTATGGCTGATTTGCCATTTTACTGGGCCTTATAACAATAATAATAATAATTATGGTATTTGTTAAGTACTTACTATGTGCCAGGCACTGTATTAAGCAGTGGGGTGGATACAAGCAAATCAGGTTGGACAGAGTCCATGTCCCACAGGGGCTCACAGTTTTAATCCCCATTTTACAGATGAGGTAACTGAGGCACAGGAAAGTTACGTTGCCCAAGGCCACACAACAGACAAGTTGCATGGCATAGAACCCATGACCTTTTGACTCCCAGACTTGTGCTCTATTCACTACCCCATGCTTCTTCCCCACACTAAGTTACTGCTGTGATTAATTCTGTGGAAGTAATGATATTTATCAAGTGTCTAGTAAGTGCTTGGGGAAATACAAAAGAAGCACAAAGCACATGACAGGGAAGTCACTTCCTAATGGAGACAAACATCAAAATGTTTTAAGCAGTGGAATCAGAATATTCAATCTAATATATGTCTGTGTGTGTGCATGTATATATATACACACACAACACACCTGTGTGTGTGTGTGTGTGTGTGTGTGTTGTGTGTCTATATATAAGTTCTGAGGATGAGTATATATATATATACAAGTGCTGGAAACGAGAGTCAGGGAGGAGGCATCATCATTATCAACATCAAGCATTGACTATGTCTCCCTCTGCATGGAACTGAACTAGGAAAAGCTTCAATCAGGCATGATCCTTGCTCTTTAGAAGCTCTTATTCTAATACAGAGAACTTGGATGTAGACAGACATGTAAAAGGACATACAGACACCTACAGTCAATTGTGTACACAATACACACAGGACTCAAGTAATCAACTGTTAAAGGTTAAAATTAAGGTACAGGTAAATTAGAATCCAAACAGTGCCTGCTGAGTGAAAGGATATACAGTTTTCTGAAGGGGTAAAGAATGTAGAACAAGAAAAAGTGTGCTGTCCTACCTGCCCTTTCTAGTCTAATGTTAGCGTTTTTCATTCTGAGAAAGAAGGATAGTTGGAGAGGATTCTCTGAGACGTATTTCATTTTATCACCAAGGTCAAGGTCTGCAGCTTTTCCCTCTCCAAAACATATTTACACCAGCACATCTTCTGACAGCTGCCTGTTCAGATGCTAATAAAACCCATTGAGTGATACTTCCAACTGCATCTCATTCTGTCCAGAATGTAAATCATTTAGTTCCTGAATCCATGAGCTGTCTCTCAGCTTTACTTTCAAAGATTTTGAGAAGGCCCTCTCTGTAATTGGACTAGCTCGATTTGGTCAGTAATGGGAAAACTCATTGCCCCTGCACAATCCTCACAGCAGCAGCTGGAGTCTAGCTAAGCCTTTCGGTTTCCCTAGCTTTTTACCTTTCCTGAAGGCAAACTGGTGTACTTACCTTAAGTTTGTGATCACCCTAACACACTTCTCTGACATACCTGCAGCTATTCTGCTCTTTGGCAACCCTCTCCCTGACTTCCTGCTTCCTCCCTGATCCACGATGAACGCTGGAAACCGGGATCACACCCTGACTCCTGCTACTGCCCAGGAACATTGCACTGGCCATTGACAGTCCTGCACTGATGATTTGTTCCCGGACTCAACAGTGTGTTCCAGTTGTGATAGTAGTCATTCTTGGCTTTAGAGGTGAACAGAAACTCATAAAGGGATGTGTGGCCCTCACTGTTGTAAATTCCCTGCAAATGAAATGATGACTTTGGTTGCTGTTTAAATATTTAGAGAGTTAAAATTTTTTCAAAACAAGTTGATTTTTTTTTATCCCAAAGAATTTTCCCTCTCCATCTCTGCCAGATTATCACCTGGCTTTGTTCCCAGATCAAAAACAAAGACAAAAGATTCCATTTTTATATTCATTATAGTTTGATTTCACAAAACTAAAGCTTCATTTGTCAAGCATTGTTTTCAAAGAGAGATCAAAACGTATCCTGAGCCACTCATTCTGAAGGGATTCAAGTCACTGTCCAAGCTGACCAGAACCATCTGAATATATCCATAAACATTTAGAGGTAGGCTATAAGCAACTTGGATAGAAAGGACTAATATAAAAGTTGTGACATTTGCAGTAGAGCCAGGGAGGTAATTCTCCACAATTTGTTTCATGTTATGTGAGTGAAATATCTCTGCTTCATATACAAGAAAGGAATGGGTCTATGCTCCCATTCACGAGGAGTGGGGGGTGGGGGCAGGGAAGAGCACATTGCCCCTTGGTTGATGCCCTATGTGGGTTGGTTATGAAGAGAAGGGAGGATTACCAAAGGCTGTCCCTTCCAATGACAAACTCCTGACAGCATATAACACAACCCTATTTTGAGGTAGAGCCAGGCACAGGGTGGCAGGTTGGCTGTGGTGTAGCACAGAGCTCTTGGAATGGGTCATTCATTCAATTGTATTTACTGAACGTTTACTGTGTGCAGAGCCCTATACTTAGTGTTTGGGAGAGTACAATATAACAATAAACAGAAACATTCCCTGCCCACAATGAGCTTACAGTCTAGATGGGGAAACAGACGTTAATGTAAATAAATAAATTACAGATACGTACATAAGTGCTGTGAGGCTGGGAGGGGGATGAATAAAGGGAGCAAGACAAGGCAATGCAGAAGGGAGTGGGAGAAGAGGAAAGGAGGGCTTAGGGATGGCCTCTTGGAGGAGATGTGCCTTCAATAAGGCTTTGAAGGGGGGAAAGTAATTGTCAGATTTGAGGAGAGAGGGCGTTCCAGGCCAGAGGTAGGGTGTGGGCGAGGGGTCGGTGGCCATATAGACGAGATCGAGGTACAGTGAGAAGGGCCCCTCCATTTGGTTTTTCTGTTACTTCGAAGTGCATTGGAAAAACAAGGCCTGGAGTGTTTGAGCCCCAAAGTGGCAAAGGATACCTCAGTCATCCCCAGCTTTCCACGAGCCCTCTGAAACAGGGAAACACAAAGTCTTGCTGAATGCTCTAGGACCAGTTACTCTGAATTCCTCTCTGCCTCTGAGGCTTGGGAACCCCCTGCCTCAGTCTCTGAATTGAGGAGGAGACACATTAAGGCTTTGCTCTTTCTCAACTCTCAAGGGTGTGTATACTGTACTCCCTGGAGAGGGTAGAGTTCACTCTTTTCATTATGAAAACTGACATGCATTCTTAGCCATAAATATTTTTATTTCAGTTTTATTCCAAAGGCTTAATACAGTGCACTGCACACAGTAAGCACTCAATAAATACCATCGATTGATTGATTAATGTTAAATTTCCATGACAGGTGCAGTGGAGAGTTCCAAAGGACACAAAGGAAGAACAAGAAACAACTTTTGACCTCCAAGTTGAATCCAATATTTAGCTAGTGCCATCACAAGGTGAATATTGTATGTATACACATTAAACTCAATCATTTCAATACAATCTGGTCCATTTAAAATCCACATAGTCTGGTCGATTCAAACGGGTTCCATACATTGCATTAAATGGGGCACACGAACACACACACACACACACACACACACAGAGTCATATGCAGTCACTTCCAGGGCTGTGACAGCGTCACACTTTTTTGTATCTCAAACAGGCACTGCAACACTTAAAAGGATTCCCTTCCCCCTCTCTCCTGAACACTATGGGCTGTAGCTGGGTTGGGATATATCCTCAAGGGATTCCCTTTCATTGCAGGTTCCTGGGAGTAGTTTTTCAGGCTCCTAATTTGGCTCCCTAATTCCACTCTGGGCTGAACCAGTTCCCAACAGCAGTCTCAGGGTATCCCCCAAATGACCCATGTAGCTGGGTCACCCTTTTCCATCACCAGAATGATATGATAATAATAATCTCTACTTGTCCTTGGGCCCGCTATACTTGGGTGCACGCACACATATATACAGGCTACATTTTGGACCTGGGAATATTTGCCAACATGCCTACTGGGAAGACAACACTGTACCTCGTTCTCGCCTGTCCCGCCGTCGACCCCCGGCTCACATCCTCCCCCAGGCCTGGAATGCCCTCCCTCCACACATCTGCCAAGCTAGATCCCTTCCTCCCTTCAAAGCCCTACTGAGAGCTCACCTCCTCCAAGAGGCCTTCCCAGACTGAGCCTCCTTTTTTCCTCTCCTCCTCCCCACAGCACCTGTATATATGTTTGTACAGATTTATTACTCTATTTATTTTACTTGTACACATTTACTATTCTATTTATTTTGTTAATGATGTGCATCTAGCTTTAATTCTTTTTGTTCTGACGACTTGACACCTGTCCACATGTTTTGTTTTGTCGTCTGTCTCCCCCTTCTAAACTGGGAGCCCATTGTTAGGTAGGGACTGTCTCTATATGTTGCCAACTTGTACTTCCCAAGCGCTTAGTACAGTTCTCTGCACACAGTAAGCGCTCAGTAAGTACGATTGAATGAATGAATGAATACAGGGACAACTAAACTAAACTTGAGAATTTAGGTACCAATATTTTTAGTTTGGAGAGAAAAATGGCTGTAAATCCTTCATATTTTCCATGCTTTTGGCCTATGTCCATTTTCGTGCATGGAGAGAACAAATGCTTTGGGAACAGTTCTGTATTTCTGAATGCCTAGGGCAGGGCTTTTGAAATGAACATTTCTACGAGGTGTCAAATGGCAGCTTCCATCAGAAGAAGAAACAACCCCCAAAGCCAGGAAGAGAATGTTCTTCTGCAGGCCCAGCTGAGGTTCATGAAAAGATGTCACAGAGGCTGCATCTCAACTTTGGTGTTTGGTGTTTGGGAGCAACACCAGGTAATTAGAGGAGGTGGAGTCATGCACCCCAACTCCTTTCCTTTGGTGACATGCGGTAAAGTTTTTGATGTCTTTGTGAACCAGAAAAAGATTTTTGAAGAAAAAGCATATAGGCACAAGGGGGATGGAAGACCCAGCTGCTCAGACTGGGTTCTAATTTACCTATAACCACAGCATCCTGATTCAAAAGTGGAACATATCACCACCCTGGAATGGGTGGGGGGACGGGGGAGGTGTCAAGACCCTCCTGTCAGCTATGTGAAAAGAAGGCTGTTTTACAGACAGCGTTGATTGTTGTGTTTTACGCAGAGACACCTTGGAGATGATTTCATATTGCCCTGTTTGTGGAAAACGAGTTTACTTTGGTAAGCTGCTTCTCCTGGAAATGAGGTTCTTTTTTAATTGAAGAGGAGGCTAGGTGTTTCCTAGGTAAATGATGGTTTCTGCATTTTTAATGAGGTTATCCACCATCCGGCATGGAGTTGAAACTACGTTTCAGGTCTGCCAGTTCTCAATTACACGAATGCCTGGCCGGTAAAGCTCAGGATCAGTTCAAAAGGAAGAAAGGGAATTCAAAGAAATTGCCTTCTCCATTGTCTTTTTGGCAATAGGTAGGAAATTAATTCAGGAAAATATTCTGAATGACATAGCTTTCTTTGCAAGTTGCTATGATGAAGCCACAAATGAACCTTGGAAGCATATGTGGGAGCTGTAATTTACATTTGCAAACATTCTTTGGAATGCCATTGCAATTTTTGATTCTCATCGGGACAGACTGCAGTTGTGAGACTTTCTCTACACCATCATCAAGTGATGGGTTTTGGAATGTGATAACCTTCAACTAAGTCTAGTTCATGACACTAAAGCAGGTAAATAAGATGGGAGAGTAATGATAATAATAATGGCGGTATTTGTTAAGCACTTACTATGTGCCAAACACTGTTCTAAGCACTGGGTATAAAGGAAGGATGGTGGCTAGTTTTTGACTTTGATGCGAGGTTTCTCACTTCAAATCTAGTTAAAAATACACTTATTCTGAGGGCATCAGTGGGATTCCTTCACATTTCTCTAGGAAGGTTAACCTCAACAGCACTTTACTGTTCAGGAAGGCTCTTTTGCTGTGTGATATGGTCATTTGAGCACAACTGTGCTTTTTTTACCTGAGCTACAAAGATAATTCATTTTAGGGATGAACCTTTGAAATTTAAGTACACACTATTCTTTTTTGTTTAGACTCAACTTTCCTATGTATTTAGGGGCTGCAAGGATCATATCCTTTCTGAAGAGCTAGGAACGTTGGTTGTGCCTTTTCCTTATGAGGGCAAGCATTATCAGAATAACAAAGCTCATTGTGCCATGAGATAGAGTGAATTATTTGTCTTGTTCATATTTTTCACTGATGTTGTTAAATCCAGTATGCTGACAGTAGAAGCTGCAAATTTTTGAATAAATCATTTTTCCAAATTGAAAAACATTAGTTATAAAAAAATTGGCTCCTCCAGGATGGGCTGAGGCACTTTTCTACATTCCTAAATTTGGGGTCCAACTGACTTGGCAAACTTTTAAGCTTGGGACTGACGGGGTGCTACAAATACCACATTTACAGGACAAGGAAACATGACCACCGTACATTACCAACTCAAACTATTGAAGGTTTGATTCAACGGCAGGTACGTGGTGCCAACTGACCCATTTGCTTTTCATTTAGAAATGTTTCCTCCTTCGAACAACTTTGATTTTCGGGGGCTCTTCACTCAGGGAAGCAACTTATTTTCCTTCACTACTTTCTATTATTCAGATGAACAAAGCTCTGAGTAATACCAATAAGAATGGTTGGCTTCTCATTAAAAATCATTAAAATTCAGAGTTGGAGCCAATGTGCTACACATGAGGTAACAGTGCACATTATGCCTTCACACACACATTCCCTTTACAGGGCCAGATTATTAGTGATTTTTTTGAAGAGCTATCTTTGTCGACAGCATTCTTCTCTTGGCCTTTAATGTATTTCTTGGTCACTAGTCTTACAAAAATTTTGTAAAATGTATAAACGCTTCCTAGTATATGGAATGTTTAATTGAAATGCTCTAGTTGTTTTGAATTGTTTACCGGTGCTTTGGGAAATTTGGTGGTATTTCCTACTGAACTAGTATTTATTCAACAGCTCTTTCTAAATATTTTTTTCAGTAGTTTTGATGGATTTTTAAAAGGTCAAGGTTTAGTGCCCCAAACTGCCTTTTTTTAGAAAAACAACAAAACAAACCAACACCCTTCTACCCTCCCCCACCCCCGAAAATAGCTTTCACTTTTTTAGCAAGTATTTACTAAAATGATTCATTATAATACTACTTGCCACAGTAATTTAGGGTCTGGCTGCATTTCCATTATAATCTCTGATTTTCAATTATGTAGAACTCAATCATTTTAAAACATTGAGCCAAAATCTTGCAGGGAAATTGTAGAATTTTGGGGTCTGTGAATATGGTTCAAGTTGCGAAAGTAGAGGGTGAATGCGTTTGTGATTTTTTTTGTTGGGAGAAAATAGTTTAATTTTAAAAAATCATTCTGAATATGAACTATTGCCCCTTGGGATTTTGGAAAAAAAATGTTTGGAAATGATTTTGACAGTATACATGGACTTTTTTTTTTCAGAAGACCACAGGTCAACCTGACATATTTTACTTTTAGGACATAATATGTTTCTTGCTGTAGTGGGTCTAAGTATTTCCAGTGTCCTGGGTCTAATTTTAATAAATGATGATGATGAAACCATTTGCAAATCTCAAAAATGACATTTTAAATGCAAATTGGGGCAAAAGCCTTGCTTAACATTGTCTGTTAATTATTGTTATTGATGTTGATGATGGTGATTATGTACCTTTCAGTCAGTGGTTTTGATTGTGTGCTCACTTTGTACAGAGCACTGTATTGGGCACTGTAGAATATTACAAAAGAAAAAAAACAACAACAACAAGGCACAGTCCCTGTCTTCAAGGAGTGTACAAACTAATGTTTCCCTTTGCATTCAAAGAAGATGTTGCTAATGGAATTTATTTGTGTGAGAAGAGCTAGATTCCATGGGCTAAATCTCCTGGGTCCACAGCTCTCTTTCCCCATGACCTCCTCAACTATTAGGTCTGTTCTGTTCTGCCCCAGACCCTTTTCTTTAGGCTGGCTAGCCCAAGCTCCAAAACAAAAGGTTCTGAGGCTTTGCAGCCTTTGGGGTATTCCTGAAAGCCATTTGTTTGGCCAACCCATCTACCTCTGCCAAGCAAGGGGCTGGTAAAACTTCTGTCCTGGAGCCATACTTTTGGAAAGGATGGTAGCGGAGCCTACAGCTGCATGATATAGAATTGTTTTCATTCCCAGTTCTGAGTTCTTTTTATTTTCATTGTCTCTGTTCATTTTTGCAATAATTCTATGGGGAACCTAGATGTCTAGCATTGTGTACTTTCACAAGCTCTTTGTACATTCCCAGGCACCTAGTACAGTGCTCTGCACACAGTAAGTGCTCAATAAATCCAATTGAATGAATGAATGAATCAACCCCACTGGGGAAAGAGAGGAACGGTTAAGTGATCAAAAGACTTAGGTTTAGTTGTCCTCTCCTCTGAATAAAAACACCCATCAATCAGAGATAAATAAGGAGTCAGGGTAAAGCAGACAGCTATACAGAGACTTCAAAAATGTTATTGTCCCACTGTTCCCCATCTTGGGATTTAACAGCAGAATGACAAAGAGCTGTATCCCTATGTTTTTCAGGACATACACTCTGGGACTTATTCAAACCAAGCTGAGTAGAGGACTAAGAACATGGAAAAAGAACAGTTTTCAAAAGCTAGAGGCAGAGAAGATCAATCATTATTTTATCTAGACCCATGTTCCTCTATGTCATTTCAAAACCCTCTCCAGTTCGACATTTCTTAGCTTACTCTTGTTTAAGAGGTCACTTACTGGGCTGCTCAGTGTTTTATATTACATGGTATTTTCAGTAAGAATGAGTAGGGTAGCTTTTCATTAGTATTTCTAAAGCTTTAGGCCTTTGATTAATTTGCTGTAGTCTTAGATATAAGCTTTGAAGTCTCTCTTCGAGGGAAATGAAGAGGACAGGCACTACTCATCTTCTGGTTGCCCATATGGCATATCAGATTAATTGTAGACCTATCACCCTCTGAATGTACATCCCTAGGCCCAAGGATGAAAGCCAAGGACTTGGCCTTTATTGCCTACTTATCCCCAAGTATCCCAACCCCAGTTCTTATCAGTGAAAACCAGCTGATATGCATGAGGGATTTGTAGGGATTTTTTGATACTTCCCTGAACTCCCTCTCTTCACTTCCTGTTCTGTCTCTCTCCGCAGTCTGTCTTCCACCTTCCAGGCTTTGTTTTCTCATCTCCACTGGTCCCTAATTCTTGCTACCAGTTCCAGGCACAGCTCCACGCGGTCCACTCTGGATTGAGCTTCAACTGCTAGGTGTAGCTCCAAGCACCCTGTTCACCACTAGGAGGTTCTGGCCTACTGTCAGGTTCTAGCTCTCTCTCCTCCTGGTCCTGAGGACTGTTTCTCCATCTGATGCCCTCCTGCCAAAGCTGATGGCCAGGCTGTGACTTTCCTCTCTGCTTCCTGGCTACCTACCAGACTAGCTCTGCAGAGCTACAGAACTGCCTGACTGGCTTCCTGGGCTCACCACATATGAGACAAGGGCACTTCACCACGGATACACTTCCTCCCTGTCTTGGGTTACTGCCTTAAGACCACATCATGGCTTTCCTTCCTCTCCCACCAAGTGGCTGACTGGGTAGATTTGAAGGTAGGGAGAGGGCCACCATCATTCACCACTATTTCTCTCAAGATTGCATAAGCAGCTTTCTCATGCTGGCTGATTGTCAGTCAAACCAATTCACATCTGGATCTCTGTTCCAACTTGCATAGGTGGGGGGCTTAAATTGACTGCCATTAAATTGATATAAGCCTCAGTACATGTTTTAGTCCTTTTCAGTATCTGTCTCTCCATGGGACTGGAAGCCATGGTACAAATCCTAAGTGGTCTTCAGCGTAACTCCTAGTTTGGGGCGATTCATATAAAGAAGTGCTCAGTTGCCGAATCAAGCAGCAAAATATGTTTTGGTAAGAATGCCTTTCTTGCTGGCTCTGATGTCCAGGGGAAATGAGATTTTGCAGCCCGGTAGTCTTGTTAAGGGTTAACTTTGTGTTTGCATTTGGCAGGCCTGAGATCTGAGTTTCATATGCAAATTTCATGGTTTCTGTTTTCTTCCCATATTATGGCACCAGCAGGTGTCATGGAGCTGGCAGACTTCTGCAATTTGAAATAATGTCTCTGTTATTCCAGAGAACCCATTTACTGTCCAATTTAATTTATTTTTTATTTCATGAATTTGGAATATGGCTACAGAAAAGGTGGCGAATAATGCATAAACAATACAGACACTTAATAAAGTGCAACAGACTTGGGTCTAGTAATAAAATGATGGATATATAAATTCCACCTGATTAGTTGACATACAGAGATGCTGAGAGCCACCCAGTACACGTAAGGCAGTGTTTGCATCACCAAAATTTTGCCCGGATCCTAGTAGATCATTTGTAATAGACTTTGTCATTGGTGAAGGCTCGTGTTTATTTTTACTCCCCATTCACTGATTCCTTTTCTTCTGCAGTCACTACTGTCTCCTTAACGTATAGATGGGATCGGTTTGAGGATAAGCATAGTAGCAATACAGATATTTTAGCAGGTAGCAGGATGGAGTTGTTATTTGAACATGAACAGAGTACTTGTTTTAAATGAGTTCTGCTCTTGCAAGCATGCTATTATTCTTGAGAAAGCCACAATGCATGCAGGCTGAGAAATTCTGATGTGATTGGCAGGAAACAGGAAGTAAAAGTCATCAACGAGCAGACTTCTTAAGTCTTCTACAGGAAATAGCAATCAGCTCCTGGTTAGGCAGTTTGTTCTGGTGTTGGTAGACTTTCTGAAGATTACATATGAAGGCTTAAAAAAGCCCATGTTCTAAGCAGTAAATCCTAAAATTAGGCCTAAATGCATTGCTCATCTCAAAACATTTCTTCAAGAAAATTGCTTCTTGAAGAAAATATAGATTAGGATTTCTTTTAAAGAGGAGATGGTACTTATGTAACTTGAAGAGACATCTGGCTTTAGCCAGTTGGGATTCTGCCTCACCTCCTAAAAAGCCAATCGGGTCCTATGTCTGGTTGGGTAGCAGGAGGGGACTTCACAATCATGGTCAAAAGTAGCAGCAGGAAAGTAGAGGAATGGAGGAAAGAGCCTTTTTCTCCCCTCCTATCCTTCAGCAGTAGTAGAAGCCATGGCTGCAGTCTCATCATCAGTAATTGTGACTGGAATGGCTGCAGCTCCTTGAGGGCAGGGATTTTTATTTTTAACCAACTCTATTGAATTATTCTCTTCCACATGCTTAGTTCAGTGCTCTGTACCTAGTAAATGCTCAGAAAATACCATAGATGGATGTTTTTCAAGCGTGGTCACTCAGAGGTGTTTGTGCCAACTTTTATGCCTCTGTGATTGCTTCTTGCAGTGGGATTTATGCAGTGGGATTGCCCCCACTCAGCCACCACTACATTGGCGCTGTCATTGTCCATGCCATACTGGCAGAAACCCAGCCACTGTGCCCTGGGTGGTGGAGCCCTGCCACCACAAGCGGTCTGAAGAATGGACGTCTCACTGTCCTGCTAAAGACCATGGCAATCAATCAATGGTATTTATTGAGCACTTACTGCATGTAGAGCTCTGTACTAAGTGCTTGGGAGAGAACAGTACAAGAGAGAGGGTCCCTGCCCTCAAAGAGTCTATAGTCACTCCCCAGCCTGGGTTGACAGAGGCTCCTTCTCCTAGAGTGTGTTGGCCGAGTTCCTGCTGGTCCAGAGGATGGGACAGGCAGAGGAGCCACAGCTGTCAAAAGTAATTATACCCTCATATCCCCACTCCTGCTTCTTCCACATCTCCCTTTTACCTTTCTCCCTTTCTTCCTTTTTTTTCCATTTCCCTCATTTTCCCTTCCCCTTCCTTTGTCCCACCTCACAGGACCAGAAATTTGTGATGTTGATAGGATTCTTCCTTGTGTCAGTCAGTTGTATTTATTGAGCATTTACTGTGTGTAGAGCACTATACTAAGCACTTCGGAGAGTACAGTATAGCAATATAACAGGCACATTCCTTGCCTACAATGAGCTTACAGTCAAGAGGACGAGCTTACAGTCTAGGAGCTCATCCAAAGTAGCTTGACAGCATCTGGAATTGACTACAGGGGTGTTTGGTACTAAAGCTGAAAGCAATGGCTAGGTCTTGGGAATGTTGTAGCACTGTGACAGACAGCACTACCCTATCCCCATACAGTGGATAGTAGTGGATGGGGCCATCATCCTTTGCAAATGTGTCCAGGTCAGTCATTGAGAACTTATTAACCCACACTGATGACTCCTCTTCAAGAGATAGTTTTTTTATTGCACTTTTGAATTTTTTTCAATCGGGATTATTAGAATATGATTTTTATCATAATTAGGTCTTTTTTAAGTGTTTACTGTCTAATGGGCCCTAGGCTAAGGATTAGGGAAAGGTATAATAATATTGAGTTAGATACTGTCCCTGGCCCAGAAGGGACTCACACAGTCTAAAAGTAGGGGAAGATGAGAGACACACTGGAAAAGAAATGATGGGGTAAATTTGGAAAAAAATTACAATCCAACCATAGTAGTGAGAATAGCAGTCCATCTTCTAGACACTAAGCTCACTGTGGGGAGGTAATGTGTCTACCAACTCTGTTATAGTGTACTCTCCCAAGCACTTAGCACAGTGCTCTGCACATAGTAAGCACTCAGTAAATATGATTGATTGTTGCTGGGAGGAAATACTTCTCTGGCTCGTCACTGCTCCAGGTAAGGCCACCATTCGTGAAAATAGCCACAGCCTTCACAATGCTCTGGGAGTTGGGGCCTTTTGCTTCTGTCTCTCCCTGCTCCAGCTTAATGGTTTTTACCCAGCAATGGCCTTATACCTCTTCCTTTATTTGAATAAGGTAAGCGCCAATCATCGGTACTGGTATTGCTGTCTCTAAGAAAGCACTCTGTTGGAACACTACCTGGAAATCTACTTTTAATATCAATGTCATATGGGATTTGTACTGTGTGCAGAGCACTGTACTAAGCACATGGGAGGGCATGGTACAGTAGAGTTGGTAGACAGGTTCCCATCCCTCAAGGAGCTTGCAATCTAGAGGGGGAGGCAGACATAAATATAAATAAATGAGTCACAGATATGTGAAAAAGTGTTGTGGGGCTGATGTAGGGTACTGTGGGAGACAGATATCAAGTGCTTAAAGGGTTCGGATCCAAGTGGACAGGTGACACGGAATGGAGAGGAAGTAGGGGAAATGCGGGCTTAGTCAGGAAAGACCTCTTAGAGGAGATATTATTTTACTAAGTATTTGAAGGTGGGGAGAAGGGTGCTCTGCTGCATACTGCGGGGGCGGGAGTTCCAGGCTCGAGGGAAGACATGAACAAGGGGTTGATGGCAAGATAGATTAGACCGAAGTACAGTGAGTTAGAACAGAGAGTTAATTGGCGTTAGAGGAGCAAAGCATGCGAGCTGAATTGTAGTAGGAAATCAGCAAGGTAAGATAGGAGGGGATGAACTGATTGAGTCCTTTAGAGCCAATGGTGAGGACTTTCTGTTTGACATAGAGGTGGAGGGGAGAGGTGGACTGAACTTTTTTTTAGAAAAATGATCTGGGCAGAAGAGAGAAGTAAGGACTGGAGTGGGGAGGGGCAGGGAGGCCAGTGAGGAGGCTGATGCAGTAGTCAAGGAGGGACCGATAAGTGCTGGATCAACGTAGTAACAGTTTGGATGGATGAGAATCTTCTGTACATTTATTCAGGTTCCACAGCATTTGGAAGAATTGATTTTAAAACTCAACATTACAACTTTTTATTCCTTTCACTAGATTGTAAATTCTTGAAGAGAGGGACTGTGTCTACAAAATCTATTGTACTATACTTTCCTAAGAGCTTAGTACAGCCCCTTGCACACATTAAGCTCTCAAGAAATACCATTGATTGATTGTCCCTTCACTTCCAGTCTGTTCCTGGAGAAAGAACTCTTATCCTACTGAAGAAAACTGTTAAGGAAGTTTACCGGAGTCAGAGGGTCCTGAAAACTGACCATCAGGTAATTATGCAGATGTATTTCTGTATTTAAAAATGTAATTTAAATGGACTTTTGTAAACATTCCCAGCGGCAATAAAGGCCCACAAAATGTGCAACATAATGAGGGGATAACTTGGTGAATCCCCTCTCAGAGTCTCACCTGGAGAGTTTCCAGTACTCTACCAGTCTCGACTATGGGAGGGAGAGTCAAGCAGAGGCATATCCACTCCATTCGTAGCTTGTGGAGGACAAAACTCACCTATGCTGGGCAGCAGCGGCATGGGAGAAAGTTGAGAGCGGAGACTCAAGTTTACTGCACAGAAGGAGGCAATGGTGATCCACTTCTATATTTTTTACCAAGAAAACTCTACGGATACACTACCAGAACAATTGCAGATGGAGGTGGGGCATTCAGGGAGAGACACGTCCATGGCGTCGCTGTGGGTCAGAGTCGAATCAACAGCATAAAAGAAGACAACTTGGTGAATATTGCTTGTCCTTTCACTCCCTTTCTCCAATATGATTACTTAGAAGCACACTAAACCCTCGGCCTAATTATCTCCATTACACACATTTGTTGGTTAACACACTCTTCAGTCCCCCAAGTCGCTTCCTATAGGGTTTTTTTTTACTTATTGTGACTTGCTTCTTGTTTATGAGATTAATTATCTCACTTTTGAGACTTTCTCAAGAGATAATGGGTACACAAACATTACCAAATGTGGTCGCAAGCAAAGCAAGACTATTAAATGCACTATAAATCAGTCTGATGGATCTTGAGAAGTTATCTGTAGCTGGATAAATTTGAAAAAATGGAAACCGGGTGGCCAGTGATGTTTTTCAGGAAACTGTTCTATATATAGCACACACTACTTGATCAAGAGCTGAGCAGATCTGTTGATATGCTATTTTCAAAGGAGACAAACCTCTTTGCTTGCCTTCAGAAGTGGAAGATTTTTCTTTCATTTTTGTTCTTCTACTGCTGCTTTGGAAGCTTTGGAAGCAATGGAGAGCCTTGCCCAAGATTACAAATGCTGAATTATTATTAAATCAAAACTAAATGATTTCTGACTCTATTTGCCACAGACCATTTAGTTTGATCAATAGCTGGAATCAAATTTGGTGTGTTTTTGATGCCAGAACTTAGTTAAAGTTAAAAAAGGGCAAATTTGGGCTTTGAGTTCTCATCTCCTTCGTGTCCTATGGAGACTAACTTCCAGAACTTTCCTTAAGGTTCTGGGACACATAGAATA
This sequence comes from Tachyglossus aculeatus, assembly GCF_015852505.1. NCBI lineage: Eukaryota > Metazoa > Chordata > Mammalia > Monotremata > Tachyglossidae > Tachyglossus > Tachyglossus aculeatus. The sequence continues at coordinate 58,163,881 of NC_052098.1, forward strand.
AGACAGATGAGGCACTTTCCTACCCAAAATGGGGAGAAATAGGATTAGGCTGAGAGGGCAGTATGGTCTAGAGCAAAGAGCATGGGACTGAGAGTCAGGAGACCTGGATTCTAGGTCCAGCTCCTCTAATAATAATGATAATGATGGTATTTGTTAAGCACTTACTATGTGCCAAGCACTGTTTTAAGCACTGGGGTAGATACAGGGTAATCAGGTTGTCCCACATGGGGCTCACACTTTTAATCCCCATTTTACAGATGAGGTCACTGAGGCACAGAGAAGTTAAGTGACTTGCCCAGGGTCACACAGCAGACAAGTGGTGGAGGCGGGATTAGAAGTCATGTCCTTCAACTCCCAAGCCTGCTGTCTTTCCACTAAGCCACGCTGCTTCTCTAACCTGTTGTGTGACCTTGGGCGAGTTAATCGATCAGTCAACCAATGGTACTTATTGAGTGCAGAGCACTGTACTAAGCACTTGGAAGAGTGCAATAGAATAAAGTTAGTAGGTATGTTTCCTGCTCACAAGGAGCTTACAGTCTTTTAGAGGGGGAGACAGACATCAATATAAATTATAGATAGATTACAATATAAATTACAGACAGATAATTACTCTCCCCCACTTCAAAACCTTATTGAAGGCACATCTCTTCCAAGAAGACTTCCCTGACTAAGCCCTCTTTTCCTCTTCTCCCACTCCCTTCTGCGCCGCTCAAACTCGCTCCTTCTTTCATTCTCCCACCCATTCCCACAGCACTTATGTATATATCTGTAATTTATTTATATTAATGTCTGTCTCCCCCTCTAGACTGTAAGCTCGTTGTGGGCAGGAATGTGTCTGTTGTTATATCGTACTTTCCCAAGTGCTTAGTGCTTTGCATGCTGTAAGCACTCAATAAATGCGATTGAATGAATGAATAGGGAAAATGGTAGAGTGAAAGGATATGAATGTAAATGCTGTGGGGCTGAGGGTGGGGATTAAGGTCAGAGATCATGTCTACTAATTTTATTGTACTTTCCCAAGCTCTTAGTACAGTGCTCTGCACAGAATAAGTAGTGTGGCTCAGTGGAAAGAGCCCGGGCTTTGGAGTCAGAGGTCATGGGTTCAAATCCCGGCTCCGCCAACTGTCACCTGTGTGACTTTGGGCAAGTCACTTAAGTTCTCTGTGCCTCAGTTACCTCATCTGTAAAATGGGGATTAAAACTGTGAGCCCCCCTTGGGACAACCTGATCACCTTGTAACCTCCCCAGCACTTAGAACAGGGCTTTGCACATAGTAAGCACTTAACAAATACCATCATTATTATTATTTTTATTATTATTATTCAGTAAATGCTATTGACTGATTGAATGATTATCTTCCTCACCAGGAGAATCATAATAATGATAATAATAATAATAATTACGGTATTTATTAAGCACTTACTATGTGTCAAGCACCGTTCTAAGCACTGTGGTAGATACAAGGTAATCAGTTTGTCCCATGTGGGGCTCACAATCTTTTCTTTACCCCCATTTTACAGATGAGGTCACTGAGGCACAGAAAAGTTAGGTGGCTTGCCCAAGGTCACACAGCAGACAAGTGAAAGACATTAACCACATTTATCTTGTGGACTATCATTCCTCTGCCCACCAAACTGTTTAGAGATGATGAATTAAATAAGTGATGAATTAGGAAGTAGGAATTAAACAGGTCAACTGATGTTTTTCCTCATTTTTGCTACTTTTGTCAATAGCCATATTAGGGTAATTTATATTTATATGTCCTCAATATATTGTAAGCTCCTCAAGGGCAGGGATTGTATCTTTTACTTCCCAAGTGCCTAGTGAAGTGCTCTAAACACAGTAGATGTTCAATGACTGCTAGTGATGGTGAGATACCTATCATATTTCTATAACTCAAATGCATTTACAGGAAATTAACTTTATAAGAGCCTGAGATTTACTTCTTATTCCTATTCTGAAGGACTACACCTCTATTGTGAGCTCAGTGATTTCCGTGGAAACAAATTGTGAAAGTGCAGGATCCAATTTTAAAATGTCAGATCAGTGGATTAATAATGTTCAGGATCGGATGGAATTTTAAAAGAACAAATTCCAATTTACGCAAATGCTCATAATGATGAAGTAGATAGATGAGCAGAATATAAAAATATATGGGATACTGCACAACTAAATTTTGATTAAGAGCCTGATTATCCAGTATGTGGACTGTTTAAATCCTGAAAGCCCACTACCCACCTGAAACCTTCCCAGACTAATATCCCATATCCTTCATCACATTATGAACTCACTTACTTCACTGAGATTTTTATCAGTAGGTGTGAACATGGCTGAAAATACCCATGTGTGATCCACAGTCCCTTCTGAAAAGCGTAAATGTAACATTTGCACTGTTGTAGTTGTTACTCACAATACTTGGTGTGAGATTTATTTCTCCCTCTTGGGGGTCATGATTTTCATAATAATAATTGTAATAATGACCTTTGTTAAGTGCTTACTATGTGCTAAGTGCTGGGGCTATCGTATTAGACACAGTCTCACACAGGGCTCACAGTCTATCTCACCCCCATTCTGCAGATGAGGAAGCTAAAACACATAGAGATTGTCACTTCTCCAAGTTCACTCAGCAGGCCAGTGACAGATCTCAGACTAGAATTTGGGTCTCAGTCGTGTGCTCTTTCCACTAGGCAAAGTCTCTGCTCCAAGATAATCACCCTACTGCTGATTGATACATTCCAGGTTGACTTATCTGCTGCTGCTCTCTCCCAACTGTTCATTGCTCTGCTACAATCCTTGAAGTTTTGCTTGGTTGTATTTTTCAGACATTTCTGTTGTCCATCGTGTTTGGGGTACACAACGACATTGTGACTTGTTATGGAGAAACCGCCTTGAAACAGAAGGTTTTTGGTTACCTCTTTCAGGTTCAACCCAAACCCAGACATTGTTTTTTGACCCACCCCTCCTATTCCATCTTCTGATTGGTTCCCCCTAGAAGGATCTGATTAGTGGTCAGTAAGGTGTGGTAAGTTTGTTTAAGGTTGTCACATATGAGCTCACTATAGAGAAGTTGTTTGGATATCTTGCTGTCATCCATTCTGCTTGCATGTTGAATACATGGAAATGCATGAGAATACTGAGGTGGCTGATGGGATGGCATGCTTGGGAAAGTAGGGAGATTCATTCTTCTTGGGTATTTTATTTTAGTACCTGCTACACTTCTGGGCATAAAGTAGGTGCTCTTGATGCTGCTGCTGATGGGTTGAGGCAAGATAAGAGGAGAGGGTAATCAGGGAAAGCTTCCTGAAGGAGTGGCCCTTGAAGTAGAATGTCCAGAAACAGATGGAGGAGGTTATGACAAGCAAGAGTACGGAAGAACAGCTTAGGCCAAGTTTGAAGGTGGAAGAAAGAGACCCAGATGTCAGATTCTGTCGGAGGGGAAGATTTGCTGGGATGGGCGGTGAAAATCAGAATGTAGCAGCAAGTGAGAGCATATTGGAAGGGTGGAGTACCTTGGATGAGAGCTTGAGACCACATTTAGCGATGGGCGGAATCTGGGAGAACAAATAGAAGGTCTGATGTGACCCGGACCTGGGCAAGGTATTACGTGGTGGAGCCAGAGAAGGTGCCTCACTGTACCTCGATCTCATCTGTCACACTGCCAACCCCTTGTCCACATTCTTCCTCTGGCCTGGAACTCACTCCCCTCTCAAATCTGACAGACCACCACTCTCCCCACCTTCAGAACCCTCCTGAGGTCATATTGCCTCCAAGCGGCCTTCCCTGACTAGATCCTCATTTCTCCGATTTACCCTCCCTTCTGCTTCACCTAGTCACTTGGATCTGTACCCCTTAAGCACTTGTTACTCACCACAATCTCCAGCTCACAACACTTATATACCTCTCCTTGTACTATGCCATTTCCCCTATTTGTAAATTAAATTAAGTTCTTTTAATATCTCCCCTTCTAGACTGTAAACTCTTTATGGGCAGGGAGCGTATCTACCAACTCTACTGTATCACACTCTCCCAAGTGTCTAGTACACTGTAGGTAGCACACAGTTAGTGCTCAGTAAGTACTATTGATTGAATGATGGGTGGGTACCAGTGATAATAGGAGAAAAAATGCATATTAGCCACTGATTGTAGAGGATGAAGAGAGGAAGGTGTTTAAGATTACATAAAGGTACTGAGATTAGGGGAGAAGTAGAATTAGGATACTGCCCATATAGGGACGACTTTGGAATAAAGATGTCTTCATCATCTTGACTTTGAGGTGGTCACAGGGAATTGAATTAGAGATATCCTCTAGGTATAGGAAGTATGGGGCCATAAAGAGAGAGATCAGGGTGAGAAGAGAGATTTGGGAGGCATCTTCTCACAACAGGTGGGAGAAGCCTGGAAACCAATGAACTCCCCAAGTTACTGAGTTCAGAGAGATAAGTATAGAATGCTCGGCTAGAGCTCTGGAGAACATCCATATTGAGGGGGTGAAGAGAGGAGGAGGAGCCAGTGGAGGAAACTCTGGAGGAGCAATTTAAAAGGTAAAAGGAGAATTAAGCAATTGAAATCCATTTCAGTCATTTCACTGCGGCTGCTTTATTCAGCTACTGATTCCAGAGATGTCCTTAAGTGAAGGAAAGTGCGGGGCCTATTAAAAAAAATCAATACTAGGTAATGCCGTTAATTGACATGCAGGCTGAAGACACCGAGAAGTAAAGAATATCAAGTATATTATCTCCAGGCCCAACACAGCCTGGTTTAAAGAAAACTAAAACTGACTGGCAATTTGTTTCATTCAGAACTGAAAGCTGAGTGGAGGTACTTTAAGTAACACAGGTTCTCTTATATTTATTTTTCTGTTTCACATGTCAGTTATGTTTTATGTCTCACTATACACTCTAAATACTTTCTTCCATTCCTGAGGAAATGAATGAGACTGGATTTATCTGGCATAGTTTAAAGCAACAGCCTCATTATATCATAAAGCATGTATTCATCTTTCACATGTATCTGGCACTATAGTATGAAAGAGTCAAGTGGTGCTTTTCGGTCCGATACCCAATGGGTGATAAAAGATGTATTTATATAGTTGTCCTTTGTAGTCAAAGATGACACCAGTGTGGAGAATCACTATTAATGTTTGTGGTTGTGGATGAAGGATCTGCTACATGATACATGGTTATGTATCAGACTGACTGTCTCTCACATTTGCACACATAAATATTCTGTGTTGGTTTGCTCCTGGTGTTGCCATTTGCCACAACTAGTGCTGTTTTTGGTGTTTGCCGATTTGATTTGCATTCTAATTGATCTATGTATTTATAACAAGAGTTGAATCATTGTCTAATGATCTATGTCAGTAGTAATAATAATAATAGTAATACTGTATCAGCCTCCTTTACTATATCAGCCTCCTCTCCGATCTCCCTTCCTCTTGTCTCTCCCCACTTCAATCCATACTTAACGCCACTGCGCGGATTGTCTTTGTCCAGAAATGCTCTGGGCATGTTACTCCTCTCCTCAAAAATCTCCAGTGGCTACCAATCAACCTACGCATCAGGCAGAAACTCCTCACCCTCGGCTTCAAGGCTCTCCATCACCTCGACCCCTCCTATCTCACCTCCCTTCTCTCCTTCTACAGCTCAGTCCGCACCCTCCGCTCGTCTGCTGCTAATCTCCTCACTGTGCCTCGTTCTCGCCTGTCCCGCCGTCGACCCCTGGCCCACGTCATCCCCCTGGCCTGGAATGCCCTCCCTCCCCACATCTGCCAAGCTAGCTCTCTTCCTCCCTTCAAGGCCCTACTGAGAGCTCACCTCCTCCAGGAGGCCTTCCCAGACTGAGCCCCCTCCTTCCTCTCCCCCTCCTCCTCCTCTCCATCCCCCCGCCTTACCTCCTTCCCTTCCCCACAGCACCTGCACATATGTATATACATTTGTACGTATTTATTACTCTATTTATTTATTTTACTTGTACAAATCTATTCTATTTATTTTATTTTGTTAATATGTTTTGTTTTGTTCTCTGTCTTCCCCTTCTAGACTGTGAGCCCACTGTTGGGTAGGGACCATCTCTATATGTTGCCAACTTGTACTTCCCAAGTGCTTAGTACAGTGCTCTGCACACAGTAAGTGCTCAATAAATACTATTGATTGATTGATTGATTATTATACTAATACTACTACTACTAATAATAGTAATACTAGAGAGGAAAAAGGCTGAGCCATACTCAGTCACACAAAGAAAACCAGAGAGACCCAAAGAGATAGTGTAGTAGTAATGGTATTTATTAAGCACTTACTGTGTGCAGAGCACTGAACAAAGCACTGAGAGAAAACACACAGGTAGAAGTTAAACATGGTCCCTGTCCCTCATGGAGCTCACAATCTAAAAATTTAAATGGGGAGAAGGGATTGGAGATAGATGTAAAAGGCGTGAAGAAACATTAAAACACACACAAACAGACAAAATAAGTTCCAACTCAGTGGTGATGGAGGCATCTGAGAGCATGCGGGGAGCAAGCCAGGAGCAGGGATTCTCGTTGGTAGGAGGGAAGGTGGAGATTAATGCAGTGCTTTTCTTTATGGCAACGGAAGAGTCCAAGAGCACTTGGGAGTAGCTTTCATCCCTGTCTCATCACACAAGGAGCATACTGGGAGAGAGAGACCTCGATGGTGTGAGGGAAAGCCATGGTTACCACAGTGCTTTTCTCAGCAGCTATGGAAGAGTTTGAAAGCGCATGGGAATAGCATGTATCCCCAGTCTGGCACTCATGAGAATGCCAGGAGTGAGGACCCTTGGTGCTGGGAGGGAAGGCAGTGGTTACTTTGGTAGGTTTCTTGGCGGCGATGAAGTAATCCAAGAGCAAAGGATAGCGGCTTTTATTCCCAGCCTGGCATGCCTGGAGCACGCTGGGAGCGAGATCCCTCGTGGCAGGAGGGAAGGCAGAGGTTACTGCCATCCTATGAGACAGAAACACAAGCCATCTAGAAAAAAGGACCATAAGGCATATTTTTAAATGGTATTTGTTGAGCACTTATTATGTGGCAGGCAGAAGATAATCAGGTTGGACACAATCCATGTCCCACACAGTCTTAATCCCTATTTTACATATGAGGTAACTGAGGTACGGAGAAGTTTTAAATGACCTTTCCAAGGCACAAAGCAAACAAATGGTGGACTCAGGATTAAAACTCAGGTCCTCTGACTCCCAGGCCTGTGCCTGGGAGTGATGAAACATTAAAACACACACAAACAGACAAAATAAACTCCAACTCTCAGTGGTGAGGGAGGCAACTGAGAGCATGTGGGGAGCAAGCCAGGAGCAGGGGCCCTCATTGATGGGAGGGAAGGTGGAGATTAATGCAGTGCTTTTCACTGCATTAAACACCACTTGTTTAATGTTTCTCCAGGCCATGTTTCTTCTTGGGGAAGCACTGGTGAAAGTACAATATTCATATATTTTAACGTGGTACACCTAAAGCCAAAAAATTATCCATGGGAAAAGCCTAACAGAAAAATAAAATCTGAGGTCCTATAGAGAAAGAGGAAGCAAGCGTTTTGAGTAGAAGTAAGACAACTGAGGAAACAAAAATTCAATGACTTGATTACAAGATATACCATAAGCAAAAAATATATATATATTTGAAAGATGGTCAGAAAATGACACCCGTATTTCATGGACTCCTACTAGTGTCCAGGAAGGGCCTACCAGCTTTGTCTGCTCCTATTGCCTTCCCACATTTACTGGGACATTTTTCTCAAGACCACTTGGTCAAAGTGATAAAAACTGGGACTTTACTGAGAAAACTGAGCCTGTGAATGGTATAGGTCTCACATCCCTTCTTCTAGACTGTGAGCCCGCTGTTGGGTAGGGACCGTCTCTATATGTTGCCAACTTGTACTTCTCAAGTGCTTAGTACAGTGCTCTGCACACAGGAAGCACTCAATAAATACAATTGAATGAATGAATGAATCCCTATAAAATGTTGGTTACTGCCATCATTCTGTAGGACTTTAGTTTGATCTCGAGCTTGATGCTCTTTTGATCCCACACTCTAACAGCTTGATTGTTTATTTATTTGTCAACTAACTAATAAACACTGGGTGACCATCTTCAGATGTATATTTCCAACAAAAATCTTAGGATGTGACAGGTTGCCTGGTGGAGGTTAGAACATATCTTATTCTTCTTAAGGTTTATCACTAATCTGTAGCCTTGCCCTGACTCTGCAATTTTCTCCAGGATTTATCACAATCTCAGACTTTTGTATTGGACTGGTATCTTAGTAACACCAACTTCCTCGCCCCTTGTTGCATTCTCAAGGATGGATATATAAAATAGGCTGTATAAAACGTTTTACTTTGTTGACGATAGGGAAAAGATTAAACTAAGTATTCATTCATTCAATTGTATTTATTGAGTGCTTACTGTGTGCAGAACACTGTACTAAGCGCTTGGGAAGTACAAGTTGGCAACATATAGAGACGGTCCCTACCCAACAGTGGGCTCACAGTCTAGAAGGGGGAGACAAAGAACAAAACAAAACGTATTAACAAAATAAAATAAATAGAATAAATATGTACAAATAAAATAGAGTAATAAATACATACAAACATATATACATATATACAGGTGCTGTGGGGAGGGGAAGGAGGTAAGGTAGAGGGGAAGGAGAAGGGGAGGAGGGGGAGAGGAAAGGGGGCTCAGTCTGGGAAGGCCTCCTGGAGGAGGTGAGCTCTCAGTAGGGCCTTGAAGGGAGGAAGAGAGCTAGCTTGGCAGATGTGCGGAGGGCGGGCATTCCAGGCCAGGGGGATGACGTGGGCCGGGGGTCGACGGCGGGACAGGTGAGAACGAGGCACAGTGAGGAGATTAGCAGCAGAGGAGTGGAGGGTGCGGGCTGGGCTGTAGAAGGAGAGAAGGGAGGTGAGGTAGGAGGGGGCGAGGTGATGGAGAGCCTTGAAGCCGAGGGTGAGGAGTTTCTGCCTGATGCGTAGGTTGATTGGTAGCCACTGGAGATTTTTGAGGAGGGGAGTAACATGCCCAGAGCATTTCTGGACAAAGACAATCCAGGCAGCAGCGTTAAGTATGGATTGAAGAGGGGAGAGACAGAAGGATGGGAGATCGGAGAGGAGGCTGATACAGTAATCCAGATGGGATAGGATGAGAGCTTGAATGAGCAGGGTGGCGGTTTGGATGGAGAGGAAAGGGCGGATCTTGGCAATGTTGTGGAGGTGAGACCAGCAGGTTTTGGTGATGGCTTGGATGTGAGGGGTGAACGAGAAAGCGGAGTCGAGGATGACACCAAGGTTGCAGGCTTGTGAGACGGGAAGGATGGTAGTGCCATCAACAGTGATGGGAAAGTCAGGGAGAGGGCAGGGTTTGGGAGGAAAGACAAGGAGTTCAGTCTTGGACATGTACTGATGTAACCGGCTATATCATTGTGGAGTAACGATAGAGTGCTGACCAACATTTCTGGGCAGTTTAATATCTCATTAAGTAGACTGTGAAGCCGAGGCCCAGTGAGGGTGTCAAATGCTTTAAGAATTTGTCAGTTACACAATAGCGAGCTAGCCATTTCAGTTACAGCCATAACCAGACCTCAGACTGTAAAAGGAGGTACATGTTATGGATCATATGCTCACAATGGCTAAGAGGAGTGGTAGTTTCTGGTTTTAGTCCTAGATTTTGGAGAGCATCTTATTTTTGAACTATATTTCCCAGAAACCCATGGGAACAAATATGGCATCTGAGCACTAGGACTGCAGCCCTCTCAGACCATTGCAAGATTTGTTTCTCTATTGAATGTGTAAATCTGAAAGAAGGCAAATGCATATTTGGGACTTTTGACAGGGGTGAGATGGAAAAATAAGGTATTTTCCAGGACTCTAGGACTCAACTAGAGGTGTCGAGTCATCTGAAAAATAGAGGTCTGGATATGGTTCTTTACACTTCTTCTGTCTCTGGAATGTACCAATGACCATGCTTGCTGCATCAAATTCCAATCTGAATCCTGGTTGTGCTCTGGGGTGTGCATTGTTAATAATGTTGTTAAAGTAATCAGTCCATATGGGTCCTGGCTAGGATCTTGCAAGCAATGGACAGCTGTGAGGTTTTTTTATTAATGGTATTTTTTAAGCATTTACAGTGCGCCAGGCACTGTAGTAAGCTCTGAGGTAGACACAAGTTAATCAGGTCGGACACAGTCCATGTCCCACACGAGCTCACACTCTTTATCCCCATTTTACAGACGAGACACCTGAGGCCCAGCAAAGTTAAGTGACTTGTCCAAGGTCACGCAGCAGACAAATGGGCAGATCTAGGATTAAGACCCAGGTCCTTCTGACTTCCAGGCTTCTCCTCTATCTGCCACAGTTGTGTCCACAGTTAGCTTTCTCTCCTTTCTTCTCGAAGATGGTGATGAGGGTGGTGTCTTGAAAACTCTGCAGCGTGGCTCAGTGGAAAGAGCCCGGGCTTGGGAGTCAGAGGTTCTAATCCCGGCTCCGCCACCACTTATCAGCTGTGTGACTTTGGGTAAGTCACTTAACTTCTCTGGGCCTCAGCTCCCTCATCTGTAAAATGGGGATTAAGAGTGTGAGCCCCACGTGGCACAACCTGATCACCTTGTATCCCCCCAGCACTTAGAACAGTGCTTTGCACATAGTAAGTGCTTAAATACCATTATTATCATTATTATTATCATTATTATTTCCTAGCTGTTCAGTAGGCTGTGGAAAAGCCTTTGCACATATGTCAGCAGTATATCACCTCCTGATCAATTGGTGGTATTCATTAAGTGCTCATCCTGTGCAGAGCACTGCACTAAGCACTTAGGAGAGGAAAATAGAGTAAGATAGACATGATCCCTGCCCTTGAGGAGGTAATACAATATAGTGGTTTTTCGATCTTGGCAGGAATTCCAATGCATCAGGGAGTTTGACCATTCTTCATGCTTTGTTTGCACTCTAGACATCTTCAGAAGTTGGAATGAAGGCCATCCTCACAGGTTGAAGAGTTGTTTGTAGTTTATAAGTCCTTATTTTCCATGATGGAGGGAGTATTCAGAAAACCATATAAGTGTTTTTGCCATCTTTTACCTTCAAGTTCCCTGAATTTTCATTTCAAATGTTAGTGGAGGTTACAGGCATCTAAGGGTTGGGATGTCAGCCTCAAAAGCCTTAATGGAAATTGCCTAGCAAGAACAGAACCATTCAGTTTGATGTCCTGCCTCTGCCGTGTCCTCTGCAGCCTTTCCTCAAGCACTACATCTAGCTGATTAAACAGCCCCAAAGCAAAGGAGGAACAAAGGAAGATTTCTTCTTGACTTCAAGTAGTGATCGGCTTATTCCCTAAAGCATTCATTGTTGGAAAATGCCTTTTATTGAAAAGCCAGTCTGTTGGCAGGATATAAGATGAATTTTAAGAAACGCATGCATTTCAGTTCAGAATGATATCTATGCACACCCACTCAGGTTTCCCTATCCTAACATTAGCCTGCCTTGGCTTTCTTATACCAAAGCTTGGGAAATTTTTTTTTTTGTTTTTGGCTCCCTATGTACAGTTTGTCTTGGAGAGACTTGATCCTCCATCAACGTCCTTGTCAGTTGTAAAGGTCCTTGAGCAACCTCGGGACTCCTTTGGGTAAGCACAAGCACAATTTGCACACTCACAAGGAGTGGAACGCACCTGCTTCATCCGTGGTTGAAAATCGATGCTGGTGCATGCCAACTGAGCTGCTGGTGTGCCCACCTCCCCATTTGTGCCTTCAGTTGCCCACGCACAAAGAATAGGCTGGCGGAATTTGGGCTGACATCAGGGAGAAGCCTTGAAAATAGCAGGGCCTTGGCTGAGGAAGGGATTTATTTGGTTTCCTGGGGAGCTAGAGCTGTCCAAATTGTATTTAGTGAGCTATTTGGCAGCTGCTTTAAGTTTGGAAAAAGCTGTGTTTCCTGCTTCCCCAGGCAGATGGGAAATAACACAGTGGCAATTTGTAATGGGAGGAGGAAGTAGGCGCACACTAAATACCCGGGGTGGGGGTGGGGAAACATAAGTTTGATGGAGCTAAGGTAAATGAAAACCTTTAGTATCATTTTGGGTGAGAGAGAAAGAGAGAGAGAGAATAAAAGAGAGAGACATTCTAAGATGAAACCAAGACATAAGAAACTGGAACACAAGGATATGAAGTTCATTGAGTTGATTAATTTAAAGTGTCTTATAATTCCTACCAGATTTAATTCTATAGGAAGTGGAGCCTTCTACAGACTTTTAATGCAAATGAGTCTGTCATGAGATGTGCTGACAGGCTAATGTTTCACCTCTCCATGAAGAGAACAATGCTCATAGCACTGACACAAAGAGAAACTATTGGATTAAACACCACATTGGCATCCCTGCAATTTAGCAACTGAAGGAAAAGGTGTTTGAAAGAAAAAAATCATCCACCACCCCGGGCTGAACTATACTTTTAACACAGACTATGACATGATAAAAGGAGGTTTGACAAATCAACTGATGTTACTGCTCTGTGGAGGTAGGGTGGAAATGGAGACACTGCATTTTAATTAAAGATGGGCAAGAAAGTTCAGTTAAAATTAGAACTGTTTAGTTGCAATCTTCACCTGGGACTCATATTTCACCTTGGTCTCTTGGTGAGTACCCTAGCCTGCCCTCGGTTGGGTTTCTTCCTTCACAGTAATTTGCTGGTAACTTTGAGGAAATCCATGAATTGATGTGACTCAGTCAGTTTCCCCATCTGTAGAAAGGAGATAGGAATTTCTCCTCCCAGTTGATCACATGGGAATGTTGGAAAAATTGATGATTCATGGACATCGATTTGGAGGAAAGACTATTTGTTTTTTGGAGGAAAGACTATTTGTTTTTTTACTATTTGAATAGTTTTCAAGATATAAATGTCTTTGCATTTATCTGCAAATAGGTAAATGCATCTGAAGATAATATGCACAAAGGGAGACCAGAGTTTTGGGAAATTCCATCCAAAAACAAGTTCTTGTGTGATTTTTTTCTGCTCCGTTTTGCAGTCCTACCTGGTTTGGAGAATTTGGATCAAGTTTTATTTATTCCATCTCAGATTTATATAGTCATTTTTATCCCAGATGTCCTACTCCTTGCTTTAAACTCTACTGCTTCACAAGTAAATGGTGAGATTGCATTGTGCCTCTCCAGGAACAGGTGAGGTGTGTAGACTAGAAGCAAGTAGCTGGGTTCATGTCTGGAAAATGAAAGCCATTTGGGACTACTGAACACTGGATTAATTAGTTAAGTTATAGATTTGGAGTTAAAGGTCGTAGGCAGTTGTAAAGATTACTAATGTTTCCTGGGCTGTCAGCTTAAGTAAGTAGCTTTCTTACCAGGCCTCCCAGGCTCAACCACATCCCTTAAAATGTCTTAATTTTGCAGTTTAAAATGTTATATGCATATTGCAAGTAAATGGCGTTGTTTTCTGGAAAACGATTTAAGCATCCCTTGCCCTCCAAAACTCAGAGACGGTGGGTGCTAAAATGAGCATGATGTTGGACATCAACATTCTCGGTTTTTCCAAAAGTCAGACATTTTGTTACTCAACCATATGGATTTCAGTATCCCGCACCCCTTAAGCATACAGATTCTCACTTCTTTGGGCTCCCTATGGGCCACATAAATGTCTTCCCTGTTATGTCATAGAAATAAAAAAAGAGTGAGTAACAGAAGAAAACTACTGTCTTTCCCCGCTCCTGAGACCAAAATGCTAATCGTCTTTTAAATGTTTGTCTGAACCGTCATATTCATAGCTCTGAGCTATTTCCTAGTCTGAAAGAGTAACAAGATTCAATGACCATTTGTCTATAGGCTCTTTTTACAGTACAGCCATCATTTGTCCTGAATGGTTTCAGAATCAAATATATATCCTTTAGAAAATTGATCTGTAGGAAATGGAGATCCAAACATTGCAGATAAAGGGGCTTGAAATAAATCATCATGCAAATCCACCCAATAAGGCACCTAATTACATTGAGCAAGCCCTGGCAGAAATGAATAGATGGCCCCTGAGCCTTGTCCTATTATCTCCTAAAGTGAGCATATAGGCAATGGGGTACCTTGCCAAATTCCCAGTGGCTAGTCTGGGGCTATGAAATACACGTGCACGTTATTAAAAATGAGGTCTCGCTGATCTACTTTATGAGTGCTTTGACTAGGTTCATTTCACACCATTGGACTCCTTCCTTTCATTTGTAAACACCAGTTTCTTTCAGGCACACATGACCTGCAAACCCAGGCTTTTTATGTTTCAATGCTGAGACCCACTACTGATCGACCGTCCTCTTCTCCGATTTCTCAATAGCTTTCTTTGTCTGCAAGACCACAAGGGAGTCTGCAAAGTCAGTGACACATAACTCACTCTGAAAGAACAACAGATAAGTGCCTAGGGACCATTACAGGGTATCTATTTTGATCCCTTCAGTATGTAGAGAGTAAATCAGAATTGATGGAGGAAACTCAGGTTAATCTACTTAAAATTCCATCTGGCCATATCTAAATCATCATCAACGTCATCAGTAGCAGCCACAGCAATTTAGGGATATGGAGCGCTAAGAATATGCTAAGTGCTGTCCAGCTGGACGTGGCATATAGGGTATGATCCCTGCCCAGAGCAGCTTTTATTTTAAAGATGCTATTTGTCTCTTTTCAATGTAAAATGGAGGAAAGTTACCTCTTGTGCTTTAGGCCAGGAGCTGCTCATCTCCTTCAGGAAGCTAAAGGGAGAGCAAAATGGGAAATCATGGCCTAACTGTAACGGAAGGCAAGTTTACAAGAGAGCTATATATTTTGAGAATCAGCTGAATGGGAGGTTAAAAAAAAAACCAAAAAACTAAAGCATGCCCTGCAGAATAATGAAAGAAAGAGAGTGGGCAGCTTCAGAACTTGAATCCTAGAAGAACAGAATAAAATTCAAGAGGGAGAAGGGCAAGAAGGTTCACTTAGGGATGGAAAACAAGTGGTACAGATGCAGAAAGGGGAAAAAGTGGCTAGATCCAGGCACTGTGGAAATATGACCCAGAGGTCATAGTCGATGATACAGTAAACAGGAGTCTGTGATGCAGTCTTGTGATTAAAAAAGGTCAATAATCTGGGATATGTCAACAGTGAGACATGCAGGAGTTGGGTTGTAATTTTCCTGTTATACTCTGTCCTGCACTGGTTAGACCCTTACTATAATATTGTTTCCAGTTTTGACCACTGCACTTTAACAAAGATGTGGAGAAATTGGAAAGGGTCTCAAGAAATCCCTCTAGACTGTAAACTCCTTGTGGGGAGGGAACATGCCTACCAACTCTTTTGTACTGTACTCTGCCAAGCGATTAGTACAATGCTCTGCACACAGTAAGTGCTCAATAAATACCATTGATTGCTTGACTGATTGAGAAGGACACCATAACGATTGGAAAAAGGGTCCTGTGAGGAAAGAAGAACCCAATTGGCATTGTTTAACCTAAAAAAGAGCATGCTATGGGGTGACTTGATCACTGTCTTCAAATATGTGAAGGGTTTTTCTGTGGAGAATACTCACCGGTTGTTCTCCATGTACACAGAAGACTAAAGAAGAGGAAACAGGTTTAAATTGCAGCAGGCAAGTGTTTGGGTGGGCCTAAGAATATTAGTGGACTGGCTTTGGTGTCAACGGAGCTGTGCCCCTTCAGCCATCTTGGCCGGGGCTCACCTCACTAAGAGGCCAGTCTGACATTATATCTGCTGGCATGCTGCTTTGGCAAACCAGTAGAGTGACAGGATGATACTCACAAAATGCAGTTAAATAATAATAATTATGGTATTTGTTGAGTGCTTACTATGTGCCAGGCACTGTACTAAGTGCTGAGGTGGATACAAGCAAATTGGGTTGGACACAGTCCCTGTCCCACATGGGACTCACAGTCTCAATCCCCATTTTACAGATGAGGTAACTGAGGCACAGAGAAGTCAAGTGACTTGCCCAAGGTTACACAGCAGACAAGTGGTGGAGCTGGGATTAGAACCCATGACCTTATGACTCCCAGGCCCGTGCTCTATTCATTATGCCATGCTGTAGAAGATGGTATTTCCCACCACAGGCCTCAGAAAATACCCGATGGTTGTCCTGCAGGGTTCAGCAGTTCTCTTTTCTCCATATCACTGAGCAGCCGAGCTTGGGAAATCAAGCTTTCGACCTTGTTTTTTGTTGGACTCCAGGATCCACGAAGCCACATTTTTGACACATCCCACAGGGCATATACATGATGAGTTGGCCCATCTGAGACTCATTTTCATTCTGTGGTCATTTGAAACTCACGGCTCCATAAACTGATATAAGTTGGAGAGGGAAACGTTGTATTCTATCATTACCGCTATTTTACATGTGGCAAAGCTGTGGAGATTAAAGTACTTGCTTAAACTCAGCCAGCATGTTGGGGATTGGATTAGGGTGAGACTGTGTAAGTCTCAGCTCACCAAGTTAGCCCACTGAGATGTGTGGCCTTTTAGCACACCCCACCTAAATAAGTCAATTTTTAAGCATTTGTTTGTGAGATGTGTATTTGGTTTCCGAGGACAACGATCCTTCCCAGGTTTAGGAAGGAGATCAAAAAGAATGCTCATCAGAATTTGCTTTCATGACGATTTTGTGGGGTTATTCTCATGACTGGATGGGCTGAAGCAGTTCTCCTCCCTCAGGGTCTCTCCACAATGGTGTATCTTTTATGCTGTGATCTATAACTCTGAAGAAGTTCGAGATAGAAGGGATGGCAGCAGTGCCAGAGGTTACAGAGAAGGGAATTAGATTAGCCTAACACGATTTTTTTCTGTAGCCTTATACTCATACCTGGTCTCCTCAAAATGTTTGCCAATCAAATAGTGACTCTTTTTCTAATCTCTAATTTTCTCCCGGATCCTCCAGGAATTCTCAAAATGGGAGCAAATGGCTTAGCAAGGCATTCTTTTCTCTTCTAAAATGCAAGTCAGTGAGACCTGCATATGTGAATGAATCTGTCTCTTAAAGTGCTTTTTAACCAGGTTTTCCTGTCTTCTCAAAAAGTTAATTTTTCTGGTAATTTTTTTTCTGATAGTGGGGAAAAAAAAAGTTTTGGATTTTTCATGGGGGTGAACAGGGTGATTGCCTCTCCCCATCTGCTAATTGTTTTTTTCCCCTGGGATTGGGCAAAACAGTGCATGGAAACTGATCAGATCTTCATTTACCCATTTCCAGAACCCAACAAAGTGTTCTGAAACATTCAACTAACATTTGATTTCCAACATTTGCCATCTTTGGCAATACCCTTCCACGTTTCCTATAAGGCTAGATCTGGAAATATTCCTAGAATGCAAACAGACTGTGTTCAGGTTATTTCCAGCAGGAACAGAAGGAAGATGTGTATATTTATTTTACAATTGGTTTAACATCCCCATTTAGCAGGTGAGAATGCAGAGGCACAGCCCAAGGTCACACAGCTGAGCAGTAAACAGCAAACTTCAAATTCAAAACTCAGAGAGAATCAAAACCCTGGATTCCAGACCCAGGCAAAGACCTCAGAGGAGACAGTGTGGGAGAGTTGATGTGAGATCAAATGATCTCCCTTTCCCTTTGTTATCTCTCCTTGTCAGCCCACTGGCATCATTCCCTGTTCCCATTTCCACTTTTAAACTACCCTCTCACTCTTCCCATCTCCATTCACCTGTCTTTCCTTCTCTTCCTTCACCACCACCTCACTGCTCTAGCCTTTCTTTTATATGAGAGGAGAGATTTACTTAGTGGCTGGTGGTTGTGGTCACGTGGCCATATAATAATAATGATGATGACAATGATAATAATATTTGTGGTATTTATTATGAACTTACTATATGCCAGGCCCTGTACTAAACACTGGAGAGGATATTGTGACTGTGAGCCCCACGTGGGACAGGGACTGTGTCCAGCCCGATTTGCTTGTTTCCATCCCAGTGCTTAGTACTGGCACATAGTAAGCACTTGATAAATACCATCATCATTATTATTATTATACAGGATAACTAGGTCCCACATGGGGCTCACAGAGTAAGTAGGAGGGACAATAGGTATTGAATCCCCATTTTGCAGTTAAGGGAACTGAGGCACAGAGAAGTTAAGTGTCATGCCAAGATCACAGAGGAGATGCATATTTTCTTCATTTTCCTTCAGAAAAGATTCATCCAAAACTTTTGGAGGCTCTGGTGGGGAAGAGCGGTGAGCTGAGAAAGTCTCTGATGGGGGGCTTCAACAACTCCTCAGGCAGAAACTCAGTAGGTAAGTGGCAGAGCTGGGATTAGAACCCAGGTCCTCTGACTCCCAGGCCACCAGAGCTCTTTCCAGTAGGCCATGGTGGAATATCACATAAAAAGAAATGTATGTAAGGAAGAAGAGGAAAGAAAGAAAGAAAGAAAGAAAGGGAGGGAGGGAGGGATAAAAGATCTGAGGAAGCAAAAGTAAAGGAGAAGCCCAAGGCTATCCATGAGCACCTGAGGCTCTTGTCATCTATTTCCTCTGCTTATCTAGGATGTCTTTCTTACTACAGATCACTGAGTATGTTTGAGAGTGAATTAGAGCAGCAGGAGAAAGCACAAGCAATTGGTCCAGTCTCTGGATTTAACTGGTTCTGCAATTTGGTTTTCTGCTCCTCTTCACTCTTGGGGGTTGGGCCAGTTATTCAAACACTCTGCACTTCAATATACCCATCTATAAAGATATAGATAATGGCTCTTTCCTAATTCAAAGTGATAGTGAGAAAATTATATATACACAATTCATAAGAGCTCTTGGGAACAAAGACACTTTGATACTAAAAGTGAGAGTTCTGCTATTTAGATCTATGAGGTTGAAGGAGCTACAAAATAATAATAATAATAGTCATGATGATGGTATTAAGTGCTCATTGTGTGCTAAGAACTAGGGTAGTTGCAATAAAATTCAGTTGGACACAGTCCCTGTCCCACATGAGTCTTCCAATCTAAGAAGGAGGGAGAACAGATATTTTACCCTCATTTTACAGATGAGAAAACTGAGGCACTGGAAAGTTGAATGACTTGCTAAAGCAATGTTATTAATGTAGGGTGGAAGAGACCTTTTCATAACAATATATGGCACAAAAGGAATGGAGATCAGAGATTTTCAATGGAGACAGCATGGAAATATGTTGTGTGTATGATGGGTTTGAAAATTCAGGAATTACAGAATGTTGTGTATATTTTTAAATTGCCAAGAAGACCATATTTATAATCACAATCTAAATTTTCATGCTCTGGTAATACTACATGAGGATGTTATGCTTATCTTTATTCCCTTCTAAAAAGCTCTCCTGTAATGTGAATTTGGAATTGATTCTCACTCTGGTGGATTAATAAGTACTAGTTTTTCCTCAACTTGAATTTACCAAAAGAGGTCAAATAAACAAGGAATAGTTATGCTAAAGGAGACAAGAGAAATCCTTATTTATGGAGATAGGGTACTAAGGTTGTTGAATTTAAGGAGCAGAGGGGTTTGGTTTGAAACAAATCCAGTGCAACCCTATATACACAGTCCATGGAAAATCCTTAATAGGGGGTCAAATTCCTTAGTGAGAAATGAATCAAGAACAAGGAAAAGCTTCTCACTTCTTCCTGAATTGATCTGCAAAATTTATAGGGAAGGAGACATAAAGTACCGCTTACACTCTCTCCTAGAAAAAAAATGTGAAATTTCTCTCTTGTAAAGGATTCTGAGGTGATGGATTTGAAGAAGAGACTACTAAGAGTTCCTCCCCACCCCCCCACCCCCGGCCCACTTAGCAATGCTTAATGAGGATAATCATGTAGACCTTAATTTTTTTTCCTTTTAACAGCTGAAAAGAAACGTTCCCTGGGCAGAGACTACAATCCTCTTTGTCTTAAGTGCACCCAGTGCAAAAGGCAACTCAGTCCTGGTCAACATGCAGAGGTAAGGAATGAACTGATTTTTCCATCTATTTGTCTGAAGGTTACCACAGCCCAACCGCATCCTCATCTCCTCCCTGGTTTGAGGGTTTAATGGGCTGATGTAGCCTGGATTGCACTGAAGGGTAGAGGAGCCTACTACAGTATTTTAGGGTGACGAGTGGAAAGATAAAGGCAGTCAGAAAAGAAGACATTTAAGAGAGAGCAGCACATAGATGAGGCATACCCATTTCATTCCTAGCCCGGGCAGTGGCTAGCAAGTGAAAGGCTACAAGTCAAAACTCACCTGTGCCAGGCAGCAGCAGCATGGGAGAGAGTCAAGGACGGAGACTCAGGTTTACTGCGCAGATGGAGGCAATGGTAAACCACTACCATATTTTTACCAAGAAAACTCTACAGATACAGTACCAGAACGATTGCAGATGGAGGTGGGGTGTTCTGAGAGAGATGTTTCCATGGCGTCGCTATGGGTCGGAGAAGACTTGACAACATGAGACAAGACAAGCACATAGATGATAATTATTGTGTTCCCGGACCACAAGTCTCTTTTATTAAAAGTAATCATATCACCACGGTGATAAAAAAAAACAGAGTACTGCAGTCGATATTCATGCAATAGTTGTCCTTCATTTTCAGAGATGAGGCTACTGTTCTGAAGATCCTAGGTAAAAAAAGTAGCTAAAAAGACTGATCTGTGATTGGCACTCCCTCAAACTGTTTGTACTTAGAGATAGATACTTACTCCACTTAAGTCCTTATCCCTTACAGGACCTGTCTCTATTTTCAAGCCTGCTTCTTGGTAGAGAAGCAGTGTGGCTCAGTGGAAAGAACACGGGCTTTGGAGTCAGAGGTCATGGGTTCAAATCCTGGATCTGCCACTTGTCAGCTTTGTGACTTCAGGCAAGTCACTTAACTTCTCTGTGCTTCAGTTACCTCGTCTGTAAAATGGGGATTGACTGTGAGCCCCGTGTGGGACAACCTGATCACCTTGTAACCTCTCCAGCGCTTAGAACAGTGCTTTGCACATAGTAGTGCTTAATAAATGCCATTATTATTATTATTATCCCAGTCTTCACTAAGCCTTTGATCAAGGAGAGCCAACCCTCTCCCAGTTGTTGCTCCCTAGGCGAGTCTATCTAATAATAATAATGATGATGATGATGGTATTTGTTAAGCACTTACTGTGTGCCAAGCATTGTTCTAAGCACTGGGATAGATACAAGGTAATTAGGTTGTCTCATGTGCGGTTCACAGTCTTAATCCCTGTTTTACAGTTGAGGTAACTGAGGCACAGAGAAGTGAAATGACTTGCCCAAGGTCACACAGCAAACAAGTGGCGGAGCCAGGATTCGATCCCACGTTCTCTGATTCCCAATCCCATGCTCTTGCCACTAGGCCATACCCCAGGCAGTCCACTGTTATAGCCACTGGGTCTCACTATATATTCTTCAATAATTTATTCTGCCCTCCTGGCTTGGTCGTGGTCCTTTCAGTTCACCATACAACTGCTCGGAGTTTCTGGGTGGCATCAGTTCCTCTAACATGTCCTGCCCAGGAAAGCCATGTTGCTGTGAGTCTTGCCTCAGTCATGAGTGCCAACTCCATGGGAGAGGAAGTAGCAGGCATCCTCCCCATGGGATTGGTAAGAGTGGGGAAAAGCCATTAGCTTTGCCCTCACAACTTCTTAGGCAGTATGGGCAGCTGAAGCTAGCCTGCCCAGCCCTTCAAAGCCAAGATGTCAGTTACATCTCTTGCCGGTTGCTGACAGGAGGAGACACCATAGGTGCCTCTGCTTTTCTGATCTGCATCGGGCTTTGGGGCTAGTTATGTGAGACTCTTGTCCTCCTGCCTCAACTCCAGCCAATCTACCCAGACAGCCAGAGCAGTCCACTGGGGATGAGCTTACTACTGCAGGCATCTGTTGAGGACCAGAAAAGTGGCCGATGACATGGAGGCAGAAGAAAAGACAGCATAGATGAGTCCCTTTTCTTTCCTTCAAATTTCCCACCTTTCTTCCCTTCCTTTTTTCCTCCCTTCCCTCACCGCTTTATTTTCTTTCCCCCGTCTTCCAAGGCCCCTCAAAGCCTCACTCCCAAGTTGGCTTAACATTCAAGGAGGTGCTGGTGATCTGACTGTGGTCTAAGATCTCGTTGTTGATAATGGGGTCCTTTTCCCCTCTTGACTAGGCAGGGATAGTGTCTACCAAGTCTACCATACTGTGCTCTCCCAAGCACTTAGTACAGTGCTCTACACACAGTAAACACTCAATAAATGCCATTGACAAGTGATTGGACCAATTTGGATGGAGAAGAAGAGTTGGATTTTCAAAATATTGTGGATGAAAAGACTGACAGATTTTGGCAACAGGCTGAATGGGCTGAACTGAATCTGCAAAGCAATTCATATTTACTTGAATTTCTTCTTGAGTATATGCCACAAGAGCATGATCTTCTGCACATAGCAGCTTCTGTTTGAGGATGAATGATGATGCTTGAAGTCTGTTGAGCTGGAAGAGTTTCCCAGAGGCTCAGAAGCAAATTTTGACTCCATCTTTCACATCTCTCACTGTGTTCTCAAACCCCCTGACATGCAATAGGTTGAACAGGACCACAACCACCACACAGCACGGCTTCACTCTGACAGTGATGAGGAAAAGGTCAGATAGGGCGCCTTCAACTCTGATTCAACTAGCATACCGTTGTGGAATAGCCTAAGGATTTTAGTGAATGTTCAAGACAGCTGAATTGGCTTTGCAATTGCCAGAATCCTGGTCGGTTAAATGGCATAAAATACTTTTGAAAGGTCAATGAACACAGTACAGAGGTCTTGGCATTGCTCTCTGCACTAGTCCTGTCTCTTTCTTGCTGCAAAGATTATATCTGCTATGCTGTGTTTTGATCAGAATCACATTGGGATTCAGGTATATGTAATCGTCCTGGGTACTCAAAGAAGAAACCACTGGTGGTGAAATTCAACTATAGATACACATGTGGCTGAAAAGACCAAATGTGAGACCTGCAATCCTGACCATGCTGTGGCACACAAAAAACTGCTTATTTTGTGCCATCCTGTTTGTTGTTTGCAGTACCTGACCCTGGTTTCTCTTTTTCCTCCTTGTCTCATGATCCTTAACAAAACTTCTACTCAAATAAAACTGCTCCTTTCTTTATTGCTGTGTGGCACGTTGGCCTACCTGCAACAATTGACTCCTAGGTTTTAGCCGGGATGCAACAATGTTCCTTATCCTTAAGACATTTCCTCTCTCCTCCTTAACTTCAGTTGCCCATTTTTAGCTCATCTACAGCAACTGTTGGGGTATATTAAGGTTGTCTATTCCCCTTAAAATAATAATTGATATTAGTAACAATAATAATGACAATAATAACTGTGGCATTTGTTGAGCACTTACTGTGTGCCACACACTGTTCTAAGCACTGAGGTGGATACAAGCAAATCGGGTTGGACACAGTCCCTGTCCCACATGGGGCTCACAGTCTTAATCCCCATTTTACAGATGAAGTAACTGAGACACAGAGAAGTTAAGTGATTTGCCTAAGGTCACACAGCAGGCATGTGGCAGAGCTGGGATTAGAACCCAGGTCTTTCTGATTCACAGGCTCATGCTCTTATCCACTAGGCCATGCAGCTCAGGGTAGCTGGATTGCAGTGTTCAGAGTTTCAGTGCTAGGTGGCTGATTTTGTTCCAGGACTTCATTATTTGTGATCTTGTTTTACTATTTGATAATTGAATATATTAAGTCATGCTGATGGAACTGCTCAAATAATAATAATAATAATTTTGGTATTTGTTAAGCATTTTCTATGTGCAAAGCACTGTTCTAAGTGCTGGGGAGGATACAAGGTGATCAGGTTGTCCCATGTGGGGCTCATAAACTTAATCCCCATTTTACAGATGATGTAGCTGAGGCACAGAGAAGTGAAGTGACTTGCCCAAAGTCACACAGCTGACAAATGGCGGAACCAGGATTAGAACCCACAACCTCTGAACCCCAAGCCCAGGCTCTTTCCACTGAGCCACGCTGCTTCCCTAATAATGATGGCATTTATTAAGTGCTTACTATGTGCAAAGCACTGTTCTAAGCGCTGGGGAGGTTACAAGGTGATCAGGTTGTCCCATGGGGGGCTCACAGTCTTAATCCCCATTTTACAAATGAGGTAACTGAGGCCCAGAGAAGTGAAGTGACTTGCCTGAAGTCACACAGCTGACAATTAGTGGAGCCAGGATTTGAACCCGTGACCTCTGACTCCAAAGCCCATGCTCTTTCCAGTGAGCCACGCTGCAGAATCAGACGTGGCACCTGTGGGAGTCCAGGTTTCATAGCTATAGAGAAGGGTTTTTTTAATTGCATTTGTTAAGTGCTTATTATGTGTTAAACGCTGTTCTGAGTTCTAAGGTTGAATAACACTACAGCTCTGTAAACCTGTAGACCTTAGCTTGGTACCCAAGCTGCTACCACACTCTGTTTGACAGTCCCCAGAGAATGTGTTGGGCTTTTTGATTAGATTTTGGCATGGGATGTTATCAAAGTCTCTATTGCCTAGTTACTTTGCTTTTACCCTGCATACTCCCAGCTATGGGAAACTTAAGAGCCCGATTTTGGTAGTTTTGCCTATACATTGAATACTGAAATATCCCTTTGCTAAAAGGAGAGCTGTCTTTACATTTGTGTGTGAGCGCATTAACTGTAGGAAGGATAAGCCATTGCACTGGGGAGGAAGTTATGGCAATCAACTTTTTTTCCCCAACAGGCTGCTGAACCTGCAAGTTGCCAGTCGGCCACAAAACCCCCCAGAAGCTTCCTATGTCCCTGGGGGATTCTAATCTATCCAGTCACAGGATGATGGCATTGAATTACCTGGCTGAATATTATTGGGATGCACCATAGTGAAGGTGACACAATCCAGGAGTCCTACTTTTTTCTAGGATAGTTTCAACTAAGGAAAGGTTTCCCTTGCAGATTTTTTTCAGTCTGGTACAGGGCAGGAAATTTAGTACTGGGAGTTTAAGGTTCATGCCCTACAGCAATTATGAGACACCGCCTTCATCTTGCCTTGGAATGACCTTCCCAGCAGCTATGAGACACTGCCTGCATAAGTCCTAGAGTCATATCTAGGGCAAAGTCTCCTTTTAAAGTAACAGAGAACATCCTAATCTCCCAGCTGAATTACTGCATCAGGCTCCTTACTGGTTTCCTTTCCTCCAGTCTATCCCCTCTTTATCCTACATCATCATCATCATCATAATGCCATTTGTAAAGTGCTTACTATGTGCTAGGCATGGCACTAAGCACTACGTGGATCACCTTCCTACAACGCTTGACAGATTGCATCATTCCTGTCCACAGAAATCTCTCATGGATATCCATTTTTCTCCCCCCTACCAACCAGAACCAGAACTTTATGATCATTATGTTTAAAGCTCTCCACCACTGAGAAGCAGCGTGGTTCAGTGGAAAGAGCATGGGCTTTGGAGTCAGAGGTCATGGGTTCAAGTCCCGGCTCCGCCAATTATAATAATAATGGCATTTGTTAAGCGCTTACTATGTGCAGAGCACTGTTCTAAGCGCTGAGGGGGATACAAGGTTATCAAGTTGTCCCACGTGGGGCTCACAATCTTAATCCCCATTTTACAGATGAGATAACTGAGGCTCAGAGAAGTTAAGTGACTTGCCCAAGGTCACACAGCAGGCAAGTGGCGGAGCTGCCAATTGCCAGCTATGTGACTTTGGGCAAGTCACTTAACTTCTCTGGGCCTCAGTTCCCTCATCTGTAAAATGAGGATTAATGTGAGCCCACCATGGGACAACCTGATCACCTTGTAACCTCCCCAGTGCTTAGAACAGTGCTTGGCACATAGTAAGCGCTTAATAAATGCCATCATTATTATTAAGGCTGTCTTCTTTCCAATGAACTCTCTTGTCTTACTATACCCACCTCACATTCGTCACTCCCCACAGGCTAGCCCTCTAACTGTACTTCACTCTTGACTCTTCCATCTCGGACCCATTTTGCATTCTTTTCCACCCCCGGCGTGGAACTCCCTCCTTGCAAAAAAACCACCAAACCATCTCCCTCTCCTCTTCAAAGCCCTCCTAAAAAATACCTCCTCTAACAGGCATCCCTACCTCACAGGTCATCTGATCCCATCAGCCACCATTAGCACTCATGCACGTTTCTTTGTTCGATTTACTTACTGACTTTCTTTTGTTTTATATATGCGCTTACTCTTGCAATTTGCATCCACTTATTTCCCTCATTATACCATAAAATCCTCAAGTGCAGGGGCTGGATCTTTTACTTTTATTGGCTATACCCGGCTGCCTGGTACAATGCTCTGCACACAGTAGCTGCTCAGTAAATACTAACGATGATGAAGATGACGATGACTAGGTAGACACCCTCAAACATAGGCTCATTTAGGGACATTTCATGTAGTTTGCCAGAGCACAGGATGATGAACCAGTTGAGTGGGGAAAGAAATCCTTTCTCCCTCCTCATATCTTCAGTAGATACAAAGTAATCAGATCCAAGGGTACAGATCCAAGGGCATAAGTGATGCAGAAGAGAGAGGGAGTAAAGGAAATGAGGGCTTAATCAGGAAAGGCTTCTTGGAGGAGATGTGATTTAAAAGAGGCTTTGAAGGTGTGGTCTGTTGCATATGAAGGGGGAGGAAATTTCAGACCAGAGAGAGGATGTGAGCCTGGGGTCAGCAGTGAGGTAGACAAGATGGAGGTACAATAAGTAGGTTAGCATTAGAGGAGGGGGTTGATTTTGAGAGGAGGCAGTTGATCCCCTTCTTGGGACATTGCTGAGAGAGAGGGGAGAGTAAAAGATGGGGCAAGAGAAGGGAGGGAAAACGTGGCACCTAGCTTCAAGAACCTTAAAACTGAAGGAGAGATTTAAAAAGTAGTCTTCCCAAAAGGATTAAAAAGGTGATGAAGACTATGCAATAAAACAAAGTTGTTTTAAGATTTTATTTATAAAGACCTTTTTGGCAGAGTTGAAGTTCCCTAGAGGACCTGATGGAGGTACTGGGAGACATCACTTCATGTTACACTTACCTAAAAGCAGGAATGTTAGGAGCACTTGAAAAGAGAAGCAGCATGGCCTAGTGGATATAGCACAGTCCTAGCAGTCAGAAGGTCCTGGGTTCTAATTTTGACTCTGCCACTTTTCTGCTGGATGACTTTGGTCAAGTCACTTAATTTTTCAGTTACCTCTTCTGTAAAATGAGATTTAAGACTGTGAACCCCATATGGGACATGGACTGTGTCCGACCTGATTACTTTGTATCTACTCCAGTGCTTAGAGCAGTGCCTGGCACATAGTGAGTGCTTAACAAATCCCATTTAAAAAATAGCACATATGAGTTAAAGGAGGGCACATAATCAACTCCTTGAAGGTAGCAGTGTTCCAATATTTCAGACTTCATGAGGGGAAACAGGAAGCTTCTAATGACTCATCATCATAATTAAGCAGCTTGTGTTTACTAAATCCCAGCCTCGATGTGGCACTATGCTGGGTATAGTACAAAATGAGTGAGACGTTGACTATGAGTTGCCATTTCTGGGTGTGTTGAAGCATAATAATAATAATGATGATGGTATTTGTTAAGCACTTACTCTGTGCCAAGCACTGGGGGAGATACAAGGTTATCAGGTTGTCCCAGGTGGCGTTCACAGTCTTAAACCACATTTTGCAGATGAGGTAAACTGAGGTAGAGAGAAGTTGTGACTTACCCAAAGTCACACAGCTGACAAGTGGTGGAGCTGGTAGTAGAACCCACGATCTCTGACTCCCAAGCCCATGCTCATTCATTCATTCAATCGTATTTATTGAGTGCTTACTGTGTGCAGAGCACTGTACTAAGCGCTTGGGAAGTACAAGTTGGCAACATATAGAGATGGTCCATACCCAACAATGGGCTCACAGTCTAGAAGGGGGAGACAGACAAGAAAACAAAACATGTAGACAGGTGTCAAAATCATCAGAACAAATAGAATTATGGCTATATGCACATAATTAACAAAATTAATAGAATAGTAAATATGTACAGGTAAAATGAATAGAGTAATAAATCTGTACAAATATATACAAGTGCTGTGGGGAGGGGAAGGAGGTAGGGTGGGGGCAGGGGGAGGAGGAGAGGAAAGAGGGGGTTCAGTCTGGGAAGGCCTCCTGGAGGAGGTGAGCTCTCAGTAGGGATTTGAAGGGAGGAAGAGAGCTAGCTTGGCGGTTGTGTGGAGGGAGGGCATTCCAGGCCAGAGGAAGGAAATGGGCCAGGGATTGACGGCGGGACAGGTAAGAACAAGGCACAGTGAGGAGGTTAGTGGCAGAGGAGCGGAGGGTGTGGGCTGGGCTGTAGAAGGAGAGAAACGAGGTGAGGTAGGAGGGGGTGAGGTGATGGAGAGCCTTGAAGCTGAGAGTGAGGAGTTTTTGCTTGATTTGTAGGTTGACAGGCAGCTGCTGGAGATTTTTGAGGAGGGGAGTAACATGCCCAAAGTGTTTCTATACAAAGATAATCCAGGCAGCAGAGTGAAGTATAGACTGAAGTGGGGAGGGAAAGGAGAATGGGAGATCAGAGAGGAGGCTGATGCAGTAATCCAGTTGGGATAGGATGAAATTGAACCAGAAAGGTAGCTGTTTGGATGGAGAGGAAGGGGCGGATCTTGGCGATGTTGTGGAGGTGAGACTGGCAGGTTTTGGTGACCGATTGGATGTGTGGGGTGAATGAGAGAGCGGAATCTAGGATGACACCAAGGTTGCGGGCTTGTGAGATGGGAAGGATGGTAATGCTGTCTACAGTGATGGGAAAGTCAGGGAGAGGACAGGGTTTGGGAGGAAAGTAAGGAGTTCAGTCTTGGACATATTGAGTTTTGTATGGCAGGCAGACATCCATTCATTCATTCAATCGTATTTATTGAGCGCTTACTGTGTGCAGAGCATTGTACTAAGTGCTTGAAAGTTTGAAAGTGCTTGTACTAAGCGCATCTCCATCCAGATGGAGATGTCCTGAAGGCAGGAGGAGATACGAGCCTAGAGGGAGGGAGAGAGAGCAGGAGTGGAGATGTAGATTTGGGTGTCATCAGCTGCTTCATATTCAGGGTAAGTTTAAACTGCAAGGTCACTGCCTAACACATTTTTTTTTAGCTCCAGGAATGCAATAGACAGAGAAGAGAAGAGTTTTCAAATATTTATTTTGTACCTGTTCATTTGTGCCCAGTTCTGTTCTCCTTTACATAAAGAAAAGTGTCACCCGAGGGGAACGTGACATTATAAAAATATTGATCACTCATGCATCGAGCTATAGTCTTAGGAAGACCAAAGCAGGTAAAATTGAGGACTTTCCTGTCCAAAAGGATCTTACAGTTTATGGAGGAAGGACAAATCACAAATAACTAACAATTAAACATCCCAATTAACATACCATGAACGTCCAGCCATCTCGATTACAGTTTCTGTTCTTCCTCTCTTTCCTCATCCTTAGTCCAGTAACAAAAAATTCCCTTGAATTTTTTTATTCACTGGCCCTCTGCTCAAGCAGGAGGTGGGACTTGGGCACCAAGATGGTAGTGGGGGGAAGGAGGGTGAGGATTTGAATCCCTATATGGGTTCACCTGCCTTTGGGAGAGAAATAATGCAGATGGGCACATCACCTCAATGTAGCTGAAGTTAAAGAGGAGTGATGGACTATGGTTAAACAATTGGTCCATTCAGGTGAAGTTTTAATAATAATTAAAATAAATAATTTATTAAGTGCTTACTATGTGCAAAGCACTGTTGTAAGCGCTGGGGAGGTTACAAGGTGATCAGGTTGTCCCACGGGGGGCTCACAGTCTTAATCCCCATTTTACAGATGAGGTAGCTGAGGCCCAGAGAAGTGAAGTGTCTTGCCCAAAGTCACACAGCTAACAGTTGGCAGAGCTGGGATTTGAACCTCTGACTCCAAAGCCCGTGCTCTTTCCACTGAGCCATGCTGCTTCTCAGC
Organism: Tachyglossus aculeatus; assembly: GCF_015852505.1. Classification (NCBI taxonomy): domain Eukaryota; kingdom Metazoa; phylum Chordata; class Mammalia; order Monotremata; family Tachyglossidae; genus Tachyglossus; species Tachyglossus aculeatus. The sequence goes on from NC_052098.1 coordinate 58,193,835, forward strand.
CATGCTGCTTCTCACAGAACCAGGGCCATTGATGGTTGGAACCGTGCGGCTAATGAGAGCTCTATTCGAGGCCTAGGGCTCTATGACCCTGTAAGGAGAGGTCAAATGAGCTGGGGATGTGCAGCAGTCCTCCTGCCTGTGGCAATCAGGAGATTAAACTAAATGTGCCGAGAGGCTTCTTTCAACCATATCACCCTCATCCATTTTCAAGAGATTTTCCTTAAGTCCAAATGGAATCAACAGTGAAAGGCTACTGTGGCAATTTCTTTGGTCATCCATCCCTGTACCTAATTGGGTTCTGCCTGTAGCTCACAGACACCTAGGTACTTGGCCAGAAAACTGAGCCTAACGGAGGGGTCATTTTTATTCTTGAACCAATTAGCCACTACCCTAAACTGCCTGAATACTTTTCTAAAGAACTTGGGGGAAATAGTTCCTGTTGGATTTCTACTCTATAGAAATGACAGGCGTTTAAATGTTGGGTCCAGTTTTGGAAATCATTTTATGGGTGTTGATTTTCATTCACACTAATGGATACAGTTTAATTATCCATTTAAATAGAAATGTTCGTAATGCTAAGAGCCAGGGCCAAATATGCATATTTCATTGATTCCTCACCGCCCCCCCCCGCCCCCCCCAACCCAATGGCTTTAGGATTATCCAGGCCACAGCTCTCCCTCAGTCCCCTGAATAATTGTGAGCCAGGTAGAGAGCATGAGACTTTGATGCTTTGGGCAATGATGGTAAGATTAGCAGTACCCCATGTGACTCACCCCAGGCAAGTAGCAAATGCTTGTGTAGCCAGTTCATCTATGTGAACCAAGGAAAGGAAGCTTATCTAACTGCTCTTTCCAGGCTTCAGGGTCTCCTGTTCTCTGTGTATTAGGATAGAAATTTATTGGATTCCAAACACTGATGGAATTCCTCCAACACAGACGAGGAAATAGAACAGAAAAATTCATCTACATTTCATACTTGGTTAAAGCAAGGTAAATGGGAAATCAAAATAACTAATAGTGCAGGCCCTTCCTGCAGTCTGTTCCCTTTAATCAGGACCTGGAAAGCTTAGGTGTTTGCTCTTAAACTTTTTATTTTGGGATCCAGAAAATGTAAAACAAAGTGAAGAGATAAATGGAAAGAATTCATGTTGGCTGGCTATTAAATGTTCGCAACTGGTTTCTGGAAATCGGACTCTGCTTCCAAGGCATTTATTCTGTATTTTTTAAATTGCCAGACCAGAATGGACCTTCCGAACTCTGAGTATCTGAAATTCATTGTCGTATTTATTGAGCGCTTACTGTGTGCAGAGCACTGTACCAAGCACTTCAATCATGGAGGTGCAGCTGTAACCTAGGAAAATGCCATTATAATAAAGAGACCCTGTGTAGATTGACTTCAGCTGAAGATCCCCAAGCTGCAATATAGATGTTCAAGTCTGCAACTCGCTATTTCTGTGCGTCTTACCCTGAGCCAGAGCAGATACTTCTCTCTTCCTCGGCAATGTATCAGTCAGACAGATGTGCCACTAGGAGGGCAGTGTCCAATTTCTTCCAGGGCTTGCTGAGACTCAGTCTGGATACCTCTGGAAATGGCAGTTTTCAACCCCGCCACCTCTGGAGTTGGCAGTCAATAGCTCTTGCGTTACTAATAACATCACCTATTCCAAGTCATTACGAATTTAAAATGTAAAATTATCTAATCACTTGAGCCCCAGCACTTCTCATTTGTTATTAATTTGTAATTAAGCACTAAGGGGTGAAGAATAAGGGGCACTCTCAGAGGCGTGACTAGTTAAATGTGTCTCTCAAAACACTGGTCATGTCTGCCTGGTGTAATCCTTGCTAACGGTGATACAGCATGTTAAATCTGCTCTCAGTAGTTTTAGGCACCAAATGAAATTTTTTTATAGGAAAATTAACTTCAATATCCAGATCTGGCCTATATGGACATGGTTTTAATCTCCTTATTTACTTTATGATTTATGGTATTTGTCAAGTGCTTGCTATGTGCCAAGCTCTGCTCTAAATGTTTATACCTCAACTTTCTGTTCTGTGAAAGAAGGGAAACCATGCTCATATTTATTGAGCACTCACTGTGTTCAGAGCACTATACTAAGCGCTTAGGAGAGTACAGTATATCAGTGTAGCAGACACATTCCCTGGCCAAAATGAGCTTACAGTCTAGAGGGGAGACAGATATTGATATAAATAAATAATATTACAGATAGGTACATAAGTGTATACATGTATATATGTCTGCACGTATTTATTACTCTATTTATTTTACTTATACATATTCTATTTATTTTATTTTGTTAATATGTTTTGTTTTGTTCTCTGTCTCCCCATTCTAGACTGTGAGCCCACTGTTGGGTAGGGACCGTCTCTATATGTTGCCAACTTGTACTTCCCAAGCACTTAGTACAGTGCTCTGCACACAGTAAGCACTCAATAAATACGATTGAATGAATGAATGAAAGTGCTGTGGGGCTGGGAGGAGGGATAACTAAAGGGAGCAAGTCAGGGTGACACAGGACGGAGTGGGAGAAGAGGAATGGAGGGATGAGTCAGGGAAAGCTTCTTGGAGGAGACGTGCCTTCAGTAGGGTTTAGAAGGTGAAAAGAAGAATTGTCTGTCAGATATGAAGAGGGAGGGCATACCACGCCAGAGGTAGGACATGGTCAAAAGGTCGGCAGCGAGATAGATGAGATATAGGTACAGTGAGAAGGTTAGCATTAGAGGAGTGAAGTGTTTGGGTTGGGTTGTGGTAGGAGAGTAGTGTGGTGAGGTAGGAGGGGGCAAGGTGATCGAGTGCTTTCAAGCCAATTCATTCATTCACATTCACTCATTGTATTTACTGAGCGTTTACTGTGTGCCGAGCACTGTACCTTGTGCTTGGAAAGTACAGTTCAGCAACAGATAGAGACGATTTCTACCCAACGACGATGATAAGGAGCTTCTGTTTGATGCGGAGGTGGATGGGCAACCACTGTAGAAAAATGATCTGGGCAGCACAGTGATGAATGGACTGGAATGGGGAGAGACAGGAGGTAGGGAACTCTGCAAGGAGACTGAAACAGTAATCATGGTGGGATAGGATAAGGGCTTGGACTAATGTGGTAGCAGTTTGGATGGAGAAGAAAGACTGGATTTTAGTGGTGTTGTGAAGGTCAAAGCAATAGGATTTAGTAATAGATTGAATATGTGGGTCGACTGAGAGAGAGGAGTCAAGGATAATGCCAAGATTGTGGCTTGTGAGACAGGAAGTATGGTGGTGCCATCTACAGTAATGGGAAAGTCAGGGGAAGGACAGGGTGAGAAGATAAGGGGTGGGGAGGGGTTGGATGGGAGTGAGTTGATGGGGAAGGTTCAAGGGGAGGAGGACGAGGGGTGGGGCTGGGACAGGATGACAAGGATGGAGTGGGGGAGAAGGGTGGGCATGGGTTGAATGCGGAAGAGGGAGGTGTGTTGGGAGGGAAGGACTCGGGTGAGCTGTCTGGATGGCGGGGATTGAGAGGACATGGTGGAGTCAGGGAGTTTAAGCGGTTTAGGTGAGGTTACCTCAGAAGGCTTTTGTCCGAAAGCCACAAGTGAAACGTCCAGAAGACACTGCAATAATTTCACAAATAAAAACGCTACATTTCTCACCATGACTGAATATAGACATATTGAAAATGGATCTCCTCAAGGTACATTTAGATGCCTTTGGCTCCGTTTGGGGTCATGGCAAATGAGTGTTGGTTTTAACAGCTCCTTCCATCCCTCAGGATGGAATCACAGATCTGAGAGCTTTGTCCAAGGGTCTAGATGCTATTGAGGTTCAATGGGATATGTGGGAGTGTCTTAGAAACTTTATTGCCTGTTTTGAAGATCATACAGAGCCCCTACTGTCCAAGAGCTTACAAGATGCAGTCCTGCTTAATTACATTGGCATGTACCTTGTGCTCTCACAATGGGCTCCTGAACCTGAACAGCACTTTTGCCTAACACTGCCCACCCCCCCCACCCCCCCCCCCACACACATTTAGTCCCACACATTTTGCCTGTCTGCCATGAGCCTATAAGGGGCCATCAGTAGGTGCCAGTAGGTTTATTCATGGGGTATTCACTTGACTTTGGTCACTTTGGGGTATGTGACAAGCAAGCACAATATAAGAGGGAATCGCAAGGGAGGGAGTAAACTTGAAGTCCGTGACAGGCAGGGCCAGCTTCAGACAGTAAGTGAGGTAAGCTATCTTCTCAGGACGCTATGTGGTGGGGGAGGCCGGGCAGTACCTTCCCTAGTATGGTGGCCATCTGAGTCTTCTCAGAGATGGTGGCAGCTTAGCTCCAGTCAAAGGAGGAAGTAATTTTGGCTTCATTCATTCTTTTCTAGGTTGATGATAATTGCTCTTCTCAATAATAATAATAATAATAATGGCATTTGTTAAGCACTTACTGTGTGCAAAGCACTGTTCTAAGTGCTGGGGGGGATACAAGGTGATCAGGTTGTCCCACATGGGGCTCACAGTCTTAATACACATTTTACAGATGAGGTAACTGAGGCACAGAGAAGTTAAGTGACTTGCCCAAAGTCACACAGCTGACAAGCGGCGGAGCTGGGATTAGAACCCATGACTTCTGACTCCCAAGCCCAGGCTCTTTCTACTGAGCCACGCTGCTTCCAATGGCTTCTCAATGGCTTCCTTCCTCACAGACATGAAAGTCAGGGCTTAATATAGAAGTTTTTGGGCATAGATATGTCACTTCCCTACTTGTACTCAGTTTTCAGTCCCCTAGGGAGTAGGAGTTCTAAATTAGCTTCCAAATCCAGGTTACAGTGATAGCACAGAGTACTTCTGCTGCCTTGTTTCTGCAGAAAGGCCTGGGCTATGGCTCTGTCCATAAACTATACCTCAGAAGAGAACTTTCTCAAAAAAAATACCCCTTGAACTGCACTTTGTTCTGGTCACACAAAATGTGTTACCTCTCTCTTTTTTTGTTTTCTTACTTCACAGTATGATGACAAACCTTACTGTAATCACTGCTATCTTCGACACTTTGGACCAAGAGGTAAATCATTTTCTGGTCTCAAGATCGCTGTTAACTAGGCTAGCGAAGCTTGGGATTTCATCTTGCTATGTAGAAGATTCATGAGTAATACTGGCAGAAACTAGGACTCTGCGAGGAGGGTGAGGAAAATTGCAAGAGCATGATTTTTTGGTGCACATATCCTGCTTAATGACATTTATTGAGCACTTCCTATGTGCAGGACACTGTACTAAGCACTTGGTAGAGTACAATACACCAGAATTGGCATATTCCCTGCCCACAGTGAGCGTACAATCTAGATGGGGAGACAGACTGTAAGCTGGTTGTAGGTAGGGAATGTGTCTGTTCATATTGTATTATACTCCCCCAAGCACTTACTACAGTGCTCTGCACACAGTAAGCATTGGATAAATATGATTGACTGACTGACATTAATATAGAGAAATAGCTACACAAGTGCTGTGGGGTTGAGGGTGGGACAAATATCAAATGTCACGAGGTCACAGATCCTAGCTGGGTATGTAACTCTAATGTCCTGCTTGATTGCAGCATGGCTTAGTGGAAAGAGTATGGACTTGGGAGTCAGAGGTTGTGGGTTCTAATCACAGCTCCACTACTTGTCAGCTGTGTGACTTTGGGCAAGTCACTTAACTTCTCTGTGCCTCAGTTACCTCATCTGTAAAATGGGGATTAAGACTGTGAGCCCCACATGGGACAACCTGATGACCTTGTTTCTATCCCAGCGCTTAGAACAGTGCTCAGCACATGGTAAGTGCGCTTAACAAATACCATTGTTATTAATAGAAGCAGAGGGTTCAAGATGAGTGTCAATTTAGTCATCCTCAGGTTTAAGTATTGCATTCTTTGGACTGCACAAAGCCAAAGCCAGAGAGCACCTTCATAGCTGCTGTGACTCCAAGGCATTCAGAGCAGGCCAACCTTCCCTCCTATTTTATGTATGGCTTTCCAGGCTGCCCATTGATTAAGGACTGACTTCAAGTTGCACTATTCCAAGCTTGCTTAGTATAACAATAATAGTAATAATGATAGTGGTATTGTTAAGCTTCGAGCCGGAGGAATGGTCCAGAGCTGGGGTCCTTTTCCTCTTTCCTCCCCCTGAATGGACTAGAACAGAAGTAGCTCAGCAGCCTTACCACACTGCTCTAGCCCAGCATGGGGCAAGACTGGACCGAAGGACCCCATGTACCAGGCATGATTCAGTCCCCCAGCTTACATCCATCCAGCAAGACAATGAATGGAACCCAATTCCCATTGACCCACTTACAGGCTAACCGATTTCATTTGTCTGGGTTTGGGCAGAGTTCCTCCCTGTTGCTGATGTTCTGGGGTAACATCTAGTGAGAGAGATCCCTTCCCCCCTTCCCACTGCCAGAACTGGCTGCTGAATCACCAAGGATGGGCCTCCCTCGGTCCTAGGGAAACAGCTGATAAATAATAATAATAATAATAATGATGGCATTTGTTAAGCGCTTACTATGTGCCAAGCACTGTTCTAAGCACTGGGGCGGGGGGGATACAAGGTGATCAGGTTGTCCCACGTGGGGCTCACAGTCTTAATCCCCATTTTACAGTTGAGGTAACTGAGGCCCAGAGACGTCAAGTGATTGCCCAAGGTCAATGGTGGAGCTGGGATTAGAACCCATGACTTCTGACTCCCAAGCCCATGCTCTTTCCACTGAGCCACGCCGCTTCTCTTCTGTCTCTTCTAGCCCCAAACGTTTCTGTATTCATTGCTTCATCCGACACAAGCGCCGAGGATGTTCCCTTGGAGTTTTTGCAGGCTCTTTCCATCTTAGAGGTGCCTTGTGGAGAGCCAGCTTATATCCTGCTTAGGCCTTCTGTTGGGATGTCCTGTTCCAAATGTGGAGAATCATCAATATGATAATTAACTTGAAAATCATCATCATTATCACTGAAACTTTGAACCAGCATGGCCTAGTGGATAAAGTATAGGCCTGGAACCAGAGGACCTGGGTTCGAATCCTGGCTGTGTGACCTTGAGTGAGTCACTTAACTTCTCTGTGCCTCAGTTTCCTCAATTGCAAAATGGTCAATCAATACTTGGTCTTTCTCCTACTTAGACTGCGTTGTTTGGACAGGGACTGTGTCGTACCTGATTAAATTGTATTTACCCCAGCGCTTAGAACATTGCCTGACACATAACTTAACAAGTACTTAACACGTACTGTTCCAAAAAAAAAAAAACCTGATGCATGTCAGGTCAAGTGTTATGCCCCTGGCTCAAACACAGAGCCTCCTGTGTACCATCAACAGCATGGCTCAGTGGAAAGAGCATGGGCTTGGGAGTTAGAGGTCATGGGTTCTAATCCCGGCTTTTCCACTTTTCAGCTGTGTGACTTGGGGCAAGTCACTTAACTTCTCTGTGCCTCAGTTACCTCATCTGTAAAATGGGGATTAAGATTGTGCGTCAGACGTGGGACAACATGATCACTTGGTATCCCCTCCAGCACTTAGAACAGTGCTTCGCACTTAGTAAATGCTTAACAGATGCCATCATTATTTTATTATTATCAACACAGATAATGATGGTGCTTAGGGGAATGTGATCTTAGGTCTCTCCTTGGGAGTGAAGTCAGTTCCTTTGAGCTCAAACTCAACTATTTGTGGAGTGGCATAAACTTAAAATGGAGGCGGCCAACAATATCATCATCATCATCAATCGTATTTATTGAGCACTTACTGTGTGCAGAGCACTGTACTAAGCGCTTGGGAAGTACAAATTGGCAACATATAGAGACAGTCCCTACCCAGCAGTGGGCTCACAGTCTAAAAGATACTATTGCAATGAGCCTAAAGTGCAAAATGAATGGGTCTCTTGATCCCAAGGGTCAGGGCATGAAGCTTAGTGAGTTAGTGTACAGTTAAACATTAGCAAGACTCAGAGTTCAGAGAATTTTGGGAATTCTTTCCTAATCTTCCTTAAACCACTGTAGAGTCCAGTCCTCTAAATATGCTCCCCTGAAAAGATAGGAGGCTCTCCAATCTGTTTCCCTGCGATCAGGTAGTGTAGTACATAAGCCAAGCCAGAAAGACTACCTTCTCTCCTGTTTTTAAAGACTTCCTTGGGAGGAGAATCCACATCCTTCCTCAGTATCAAACTGTGATTGTTACGTCTCTCAACACAATATATCAGTCTGGTGTTATTTCATCGAGTAACCGAATTGTTGCCAAATTGTACTTTCCAAGTGCTTAGTACAGTGCTCTGCACACAGTAAGTGCTCAATAAATATGATTGAATGAGTAACCAGCAAAGGCTGCAATGTATAAACCTGGCAACGTGCCCAGAATATTATTGGGAGTTGTTTTGACACTTGTCTACATGTTTTGTTTTATTGTCTGTCTCCCCCCTTCTAGACTGTGAGCCCATTGTTGGGTAGGGACCGTCTCTATATGTTGCCAACTTGTACTTCCCAAGCGCTTAGTACAGTGCTCTGCACACAGTAAGTGCTCAATAAATACGATTGAATGAATGAGAGAGAGAGAGAGAGAGAGAGAGAGAGAGAGAGAGAGAGAGAGAGAGAGGGAGAGAGAGAGAGATTCCTGGTATGGAGTGGGTAGGGAACGTCTGCTAATTCTGTTGCATTGTACTCTCCCAAGAACATTTTTTACAGTGTTTTGCACATAGTAAATGCTCAATAAATATGATTGACTGGTGGAAGCAGGTGATTGGCAGGGTGGGGTCCAGGTATGGGGGTGGCTGCTGAAGAGCCAGCAGTGAATGATCCAGTTGGGGAAGGCTTCCAGGGAGTTGTGTATGCTGTGAAAGGGGGGAAAGTCCAAATAGCCAGGAAACTGAGAAACTGAGTCTGTGACCATCCTTCTTCTAGCTCTAACTCTTAGTCCAATGCGACAACCCTGATAGTCTATCAGTCAATCAGCGGTATTTATTGTCGGTCAGTCAGCCATATTTATTGAGCTCTTACTGTGGGGAGACTACTGTGGTAAGCACTTGGGAGAGTACAAGATAACAATAGACAGGCATACTCCTGGCCCAGAATGGGCAAGTCATTTCACTTTTCTGTGCCTCAGTTACCTTAATGAGGGTTGAAACTGTGAACCCCACGTGGGACAGGGATTGTGTCCAACTTGATTAAATTGTATCTACCCCAGTGCTTAGTACAGAACCTGGTGCATAGTAAGCTTTTAACAAATACTACAATTATTATTATTGATCATTGGATGTTTATTGTGTGTAGAGCACTTTACCAAGTGCTTGGGAGAGTATAACACAACAGATTTGATAGACAGGTTCCCTGCCCACAGCAAGCTCACAGTCAATTCTGGTTGGGAGTCAGAGGACTTGGGTTCTAATCCTGATTCCACCACTTGGCTGCTGTGTGACCTGGGCAAGACACTTCACTTGTCTGTTCCTCAGTTTCCTCAACTGTGTATTGGGGATTCAATACCTGTTCTCCCTCCCACTTAGACTGTGAGCCCCATGGGAGACAGAGATTGTATCTGGCCTGTATGATTTGTATCTACCCCGGAGTTTAGAACAGTGCTGGATGGGTTCAGCAGGATTGGTGATGATGAAAAATAGCTGGCTAATGAGGATGACAAAAACCTCAGCAGCTACCTGCTGAGTTATGGGCCTATGGTGCAGTATTGGCACATATGTAGGCCATATAGGAGTCGTGCATGTAAAAAGCCTTTGTATGCCCTTTGCCATGTGCTGCACTGCTACCTGCCTACTTGCTGATGGCACCCGGTGCCCCATTGTAAATAAAACCAGCAGGGACTAGAGAGTGAGAGTGATGCCTCTCAAACCACTGGCACTAGAATCATTTCCTTCATGTAGGCTCTTAGTCCTGGATTCTCAAGACCAGGGATCAGTCATCATTCTCCATGAAAAACTCCATCTATCATTTTGGAGCGCTTCTTTGGACCTTTTTCAGGGATTTTTTAAAAAGGTATTTTTTAAGTGCTTACAATGTGCCAGGCATTGTTCTAAGGGCTGGGGTAGATACAAGGTAATCAGGTTGGACACAGTCCACGTCCCACATGGGGCTCATTGTCTTAATCCCCATTTTACAGGTAAGGCAACTGAGGCACAGAGTGAAGTGACTTGCCCAAGGTCACATAGCAGACAGATAGTGGAGCCAGGATCAGAACCCAGGTCCTTCTGACTCCCAGCCCCATGCTCTATCCACTAGGCCACGCTGCTTCTCTGAATAAAATGGCATAAAATCAAACTGAATGCCCCCAAGTAAATCTGAAGAACAGGAGGGGGTATTACTTGCTGCTAATTGCCCCCACAGTATTTCTCCCCCTACTGCTCTAAGCATGTCATTGTGCTGTTACCAGCAGCATTTTACCAAAAACTTTGGAAATGCCTGGTTAGGAAGTGTGGGAAGGGAGAATAGGGTTGTGAGTTGGGAAGCCACTCAACTTTGTACCTCTTCTTTCCAATTGCTCCTTTATTTAGACTGTGAGCCCCATTTGGGACAGGGACTATGTCCAACATAATTATCTTGTATCTCCCCCAGTGCTTAAGCAGTGCTTTTTTATGCTATTTGTTAAGTGCTTAGTATGTGCCAGGTACTGTATTAAGCAGTGGAGTAGATACAACATAATCAGGTTGGACACAGTTCATGTGTCTTAATCCCCATTTTACAGATGAGGTAACTGAGGCAGAGAGAAGTTAAGTGACTTGCCCAAGGTCACACAGCAGACAAGTGGCAGAGCCAGGATTAGAACCCTAGTCCTCCTACTCCCAGGCCCATGCTCTGTCCATTAGGGCAAGCTGTTTCTTACTGGCACATAGTAAGAGCTTAACAAGTACTATTATTATTATTATTATTATCACTATTATTATTACTCCTGAGGCTATTTTAATGAAATTTATGTCTCCTCACAAATTCCAAGATTTCTTTGACTTCTTAAACTATGGGGCCTACAAATGGCTTCTGCATCTTAATATAATAGGAAGATTATTTTATAGCTCCTATGCATTTATCCTGGAATCACAGCTCCTTTTTAGCAATAGTGTGACTTTCGTTACTTTCAACTGGTGGTTAATCATCATCATTATCGTCTGTAGCAGCATTTATTTCATGTCTACTGTGTGCAGAACACTGAACTGAGCTCTTGGGGAACATACAATAGGAGGAACAGAAAGAGATCACATTCTCAAGGAGCTTACAGCACAGACACTCTTCTACCATACAGTATGGTATGATTGCCATCTTGTATTTGTGTAGTTTTCTTTTCATCCCCAAGGATGCTACCCTACCTTTAATCCTATTGAAACTCATCCCATTTGCCTCTGGTTACTTCTCCAGTTGGTCTAGGATCAGTAGAACTTAAATCCTGTCTCCCCAACTCTGCTTGGTGACTTCATGAATTTAATAAGCGTGTTTTCAATTCCATCTTCTAGGTCACCAAAGAAGCCTTGGAGCCAGGGCTGACCACTGTGAAATGCCATTTATTATGTCCTACTGGACTGACACTGAATTATTGATAACCATAATAGCTCTTTCAGTAAGAGGCCCACCCCTACCTCCTCCTAACTGTGCAACCCACCTAGCTGTAGTAATAATAATAATAATAATGGCATTTATTAAGCACTTACTATGTGCAAAGCACTGTTCTAAGTGCTGGGGAGGTTACAAGGTGATCAGGTTCTCCCAAGTGGGGCTCGCAGTCTTAACCCCCATTTTACAGATGAGGCAACTGAGGCCCAGAGAAGTTAAGTGACTTGCCCAAAGTCACACAGCTGACAAGTGGCAGAACCAGGATTTGAACCCGTGACCTCTGACTCCAAAGCCCGGGCTCTTTCCACTGAGCCACGCTGCTTCCTTAGTAGAGCCTAAACCACATCTTCTCAATTTGTTTATCAATATGTCCTTGGTCAGACACTCAAAAACATTACTAAAATCAAGATGAGCTACAATTATTTTTTTTCTTATTGCACTATTAGGGCCTAAGAGCATGGTCTAGTGGTTAGAGCATGGGCCTGGGAATGAATGTGTCTGTTATATTGTTATCCTGTACTCTCCCAAACAATTATTACAGTGCTCTGCACCCAGTAGGTGCTCAATAAATATGATTGACTGACTGATTGATCTGGGTTCTAGTCCTGGACCTACCACTTGTCTGTGCGTGACCTTGCGCAAGTCATTTCACTTCTCTGTGCCTCAGTTCCCTCATCTGTGAAAAGAGGATGAAGACTGTGAGCCCCACGTGGGACATGATGGACTGTGGCCAACTTGATTACCTTGTATCTATCCCAGTGCCTGGCACATAGTAAGTGCTTCACAAATACCATTAAAAATAAAAAAAGAGGCAGGGGGGCACAGAGGAGGTCTTGATAGTGGATGTCTGGTAACATGAAAATTTGCCCTATTCACTACAGGGCTTCCCTTAAAGAATGAACCTCCTTTCTAGGATGGAATCCCCATTGCTTTAAGGGAAATCTTGCCCTGATAAAGGGGAACATCAACTGCTTCCAGAGGGCACTTATTTGAAGGGCTATAGAAGAAAGAACCTTTGAACCTCAGGGAGGGTAACTAGGCAGAGAAAGTCTTACAGATGCCCGAAGGCTGGCTGAGAGCAGGGTAGGGTAGATCATCATCAATCGTATTTATTGAGCGCTTACTATGTGCAGAGCACTGTACTAAGCACTTGGGAAGTACAAATTGGCAACATATAGAGACAGTCCCTACCCAACATTGGGCTCACAGTCTAAAAGGTCTAAAAGGTTTAAAAGGTAGATGGGGCACAGGAAGCGGTTGGGCTTGAGCCCTGTGAGAAGGGAGCCCTAGAAGGTGTCTCCAAGGCTTCTGTGGGCATCGAGAGAAGACTTCCCAAAGTTAAAGGTCTTGGTTTGTCTAAGAATCACAGTCTCTGGGAACTTGAGTGCAGGTCAAAAACTTGTAGACATTTTTCAGGTTATAGGTAGCTCCAGAAACCACGCTGGGGGCATCTGTGACCTGTCTGAAGCTTCAGGAGGGTTTGGGGTGTGGAGGTGATGCCCCTCACCTGAAATGATATTCAGGCAACATATGGCTGAGATCTCCTTAGCTAGTAGGGGTTCTGAGCTGCATTCACACCTACCAGAGGCCTCAAACCAAAAAAATGATAGCTGCCTTCTTGCAGTAGCTGATGTCAGTGTTGCCCTGATCATCACCCCTGAGAATGGGAACCCTGAAGGGAAACTTCACTTTCCCATTGGAACTGACCCTGAAAGCTGAGGACAGGGAGAATGGATGGCCCTTGGAAAACACACATGGCTCAATGCCTGGCTGAAGCCTCTGCTATTAAGTTTTCCTCAACACCAAAAGGCTGACCGAATTATTTCCATCAGACCAAAAGCCCCTTGAGAGAAAATTAAACCCCTGCCTGCCCAAATGCTTGAGATCATTAAGGGCTCTTAAGGAACTTGTATAAAAGAGGATAAATATTGTTGGTGCTAAAATTTAGTTTGGTTTCTCATGCCCCACGTAGAGAAATTAATTGAACAGCTTGATAAAGTTTCCACAGTGATCTGGGCAGGATTCATTTTTTCTGGTTCTGATGGAAAATCGTGTCTCTGTGGAAGTTTGCAGCAATGATTGCATTGCACAGGTGGGCAATTTTAGTCACTGAGTCACCGGGCTTGTGAAATTCGAACATTGCCTTTGTCCTTCTTCATAGGTGCTTAGAAATAACCTGGAACACTACCTTCTTTTTCCTCTTTCTTTTTACAGGAACAAGGCATTCTCTGACTTCTTTAGCTCCTGGGGCAGCTTCCTCCAAGGTCCCAGTGCCCACTCAGAGTGGCTTGAAGACTGAATCTTAGAGGCTGGTTATAGAGCCTTCATCAAGTAGCAAAACATGGTGCTTATTTGTTTAGTCCCTTATAAAGAGAAATGCAATGGGAAAATGCATTTGCTGCCTAAAGTGAGTAATAAACCAGATAAATTGAAAGAGAGGTGCATGTTTGTAAATTGAAATACTATTTCCTCTGTGGAAAAACTGTGCTAAGCTTGAGGAATTTCAAAACAACCGGATACATGCTCAGTCACATGGAAGGAACATATTAATCATAGCCAATTACTTGTATAATGGGAGGAGGGGTGGGTATAGGGATGTTTACATTCCTATTGGGTTCATTTGCCAATTGCCACCAAGGACTTCAGGAATAGAGCAGTCTATTTTCTTCCATCCAGTAAGTAATTAATCTAGAAACAATTTCTGATTATGTCTTGCAGGCAGTTTATGAGAATGAACCTCACCTCTCCCTGTAAATAATCCAAAACACACTTTTCTGCACCAGTAGACATTCTTTTCCGCAGTCTCTTGTTCAAAATTTTCATTCCTTGCAGCGGCTCTGAGTGGATCTCACTGCATGGGTGGGAAAATTTTGTAACCATAAATAAGACCAGAGTTTGCATAGACAAACTAGATATCATGTTAATAAAAGTTGACAGAATTTTAAAATGGTATTTAAATTCACTGTATGTATAAAGCACTCTTCTAAGCACTGGGATAGGTACAGGCTTATCAGTTTGGACACAGTCCCTTTCCCTCATGGGGCTCACAGTCTAAACAGGAGGAAGTCTTCCCAATTCTTAACAGTGCTAATGTGACTTGGCTCTTTAACCAGGGTAAAACAAGACTGGTAATTAGAATGGTTTAATCTCAATTCATACGGGCAGTGTAGTGTGATTCACTTGGCACAGTGGATAGAGCACGGATTCTAATCCCGGCTTCACCACTTGTCTGCTGTGTGACAATGGACAAGTCACTTAACTTCTCTGTGCCTCAGTAACCTGAGCTGTAAAATGAGGATTGAGGCTGTGAGCCCCACGTGGGACAGGAACTGCATCCTACCTGATTTGCTTGTAATAATATAATAATAATAATAATAATAATGTTGGTATTTGTTAACTGCTGGGGTAGATACAAGGTAATCAGGTTGCCCCATGTGGGGCTCACAGTCTTAATCCCCATTTTACAGATGAGGTAACTGAGGCACAGAGAAGTTGATTCGCCCAAGGTCACACAGCTGAGAAGCGGCAGAGCCAGGATTAGAACCCACAACCTCTGACTCCCAATCCCGTACTCTTTCCACTAAGCCATGCTGCTGCTCTGTATCCACCCCAGCACTTAGTACAGTGCCTGGCACAAAATAAGCGCTTTACAAATTCCATAATAATAATAATTATCCAGCATTTAGTGCCTGGCACATAGTTAAGCACTTGACAAATACCATCATTATTATTATTATTATTCAGATTTGCTCTCCTTTCTCACCCAGTTCATCCCATTATAGCTTGGAAAACCAGGTCCACTGAACCAAGCCATGATAGCCAGAGAAGATAATTTAAAAAAAATAAAAATGTGTATCAGCTTTCCAGGGCACCCTAAATAGTCACCTGTTAGACACAGTTGTTAGACCCCATTGAATTATTATTTCCATTGAGCCCTTTACTCCTTGAGTAAAGGGGAGGACAGAACAATTTGAAAGCTGCAGAAATTGTCTTTTGGTGGCAGTTTTTTTTTTTTAGCAGGTTTAAGAGGGGTAGAGTAGAGCTGGCATTTAACTACATATTTAGGTGTGCATGGAACTTCTGCACAATCCTTTCTCACTGCTCAAGGTACAGTCCTACCTGCTACCTACCTACCTACCTACCTACCCTGCTCGTTCAAGCTCTCATCCTATCCTGTCTGGACTACTGTATCAGCCTCCTCTCTGATCTCCCATCCTCTTGTCTCTCCCCACTTCAATCCATACTTCACGCCACTGCCCGGATTGTCTTTGTCCAGAAATGTTCTGAGCATGTTACTCCCCTCCTCAAAAATCTCCAGTGGCTACCAATCAACCTACGCATCAGGCAGAAACTCCTCACCCTCATCTTCAAGGCTGTCCATCACCTCGCCCCCTCTTACCTCACCTCCCTTCTCTCCTTCTACAGCCCAGCCCTCACCCTCCACTCCTCTGCCACTAATCTCCTCACTGTGCCTTGTTCTCGCCTGTCCCATCGTCGACCCCCGGCCCACGTCATCCCCCTGGCCTGGAATGCCCTCCCTCCCCACATCTGCCAAGCTAGCTCTCTTCCTCCCTTCAAGGCCCTACTGAGAGCTCACCTCCTCCAGGAGGCCTTCCCAGACTGAGCCCTCTCCTTCCTCTCCCCCTCCTCCCCCTCTCCATCCCCCCCACCTTACCTCCTTCCCTTCCCCACAGCACCTGTATATATGTATATATGTTTGTACACATTTATTACTCTATTTATTTTGCTTGTACATATCTATTCTATTTATTTTATTTTGTTAATATGTTTTGTTTTGTTCTTTGTCTCCCCCTTCTAGACTGTGAGCCTACTGTTGGGTAGGGACCGTCTCTATGTGTTGCCAACTTGTATTTCCCAAGCGCTTAGTACAGTGCTCTGCACACAGTAAGTGCTCAATAAATACGATTGATTGATAGATTGATTGCATGATGGCATTTAGATATCGGACTGGAGAGGCTGGTGTAAATTGTGCTTCCTATTCAGCTTGGGCATGCCTTTGTGAATCCTGGCTAGGCATCCTCCTGGGGAACATGGAATGGCAGAAAATTTGGAGCATCCTTCAGCGAGGGTTCTTCTGTGAGCATCAGTTACCGTTTGAGGAGATCGGGCATGGTGCATCTGGTTACCCGTTTTAGGAATAAAGGTTGAAGGGAAAGATGAGCCAGTTCCATGCCCCTGGTTAAAAACAGGGGCAAACCACTTTTTCTGCCCAAAGAGTGAGAATGAGGCTTGGTAAACAATCCTCAAATCTGGCTTTCCACAGCCCTCTCCAATTACCACCTCCCATTTGGCGAAGTGAACTTTTTGCAGGCATAGAATGAGGGGAGTAAGTTCCCGCTAGACTGTAAGTACCTTAAAAGCAGGGAACACATCTACCAACTACATGGCATTTTACTCTTCCAGGTGCTTAGTACAGTGCTCTGCATACAGTAAGTGCTCAAGAAATGCCATTGATTGATTGGGAGGGGACCAAGAGGAAAAGGAAGAGAAAGTAAGGGAGAGATGAGGAGGGAGAAAGCCCCTTAAAACAATTTGTTTTGATTTGTTTTGGGTTTTTTTTTTTGCTTTTAAAGAAGTTTCACAAAACTTGTGGAAATGCTCTTCCACTGTGTTGATTGTCAAATCTCTCTGGCCCGCTAAATGAAAGAAGTATGCATTCACTGGAAATTTGAAAAAGTTGGCAGAAAATGAATTTAAGGCAACTCTAGCAGAGTGGTAGATTTGATGGTCTTGAATTAAAATTCCCTCCTTCCCACTCAAAGTCTTTTAGTGAGAGTGATGGGGGATTTTTTTGGAAATGTTTCCTGAGGATTTAATTGAGCTGACTATCCTGAAAACTCCCAATTACTGTATATTACAAAAAAAGTCAATGTAAATAAACGATAGTATCAATTTAGTGCATAAAATGGATTTTCCACTTCTTTTTCATGGAACACACTGAGGACCCCAAGGTCCATTTCATTATCTTTTTCCTTGAACTTGTGAATTTCACCTACCTCTGTAGTTTGTCAGGTATTATCAATTCACGAGAGCCTGAAAAATCCAACAGTATATTCATCTAGTGTAGTCTATCATTGATCTGCTGCGATGTTCGAGATGAAAATATATTTAAAGATTCTGCATCTAGATCACAAAGTTGGTGGGGTTGCTCTGGCTGCCAATTGATTAAAATCAAGGGGAATCTGTCTTGATCACAAAATTGAATTATTTGCCCTATTCTGCCGCCTGGGCAAGTAGAGGAAGCCCAGCTGTGGAAAGCCAGGGTGCCCTTTTTGGATTTATGCAGGTGGGGAGAATTTGATCTCTGGCTGGCAGGGTTTCTGATAGAGGTGCTTTCCTGCTTTCCCCCATTGATAGGCCATTCTCTTGGGAGTGGAGCTGAGATAAAGCATCTTCCATGAGCTACTAGTGATGCTGTTGTCAGTGCAGTGTCTGCGCATATGCATCCTTGCACCCCTCTCTAGACTGTGAGCTCATTGTGGGCAGGGATTGTCTCTATTGCTGTATTGTACTTTCCCAAGTGCCTAGTACAGTGCTCTGCTCACAGTAAGCACTCAGTAAATATGATTGAATGAATGAATGCACACTGCTAGTGATGTGACACAACTACCCTTCCCACAGACCCAACTGTCTTAGGGCAAGCATCCTCACTCAAAAGTCCAAGAACTCTCCAGGCTCTGGAAATGTATGAATGATTATTATTAATAATAATAATGATAATCGTAATTATGGTATTTGTTAAGCACTTACTATGTGCCAAGCATTCATTCATTCAATCGAATTTATTGAGCGCTTACTGTGTGCAGAGCACTGTACTAAGCACTTGGGAAGTACAGGTCGGCAACATATAGAGACAAGCCCTACCAAACAATGAGCACTGTTCTAAGCGCTGGGGTAGACTTCTCTGTGCTTCAGTTACCTCAACTGTAAAATGGGGATTAAGACTGTGAGCCCCCTGTGGGACAACCCGATCACCTTGTAACCTCCCCAGTGCTTAGAACAGTGCTTTGCACATAGTATGTGCTTAATAAATGCCATTATTATTATTATTACTACAAGGTAATCAGGTTGTCCCACGTGGGGCTCACAGTCTTAATCCCCATTTTACAGAGGAGGTAACTGAGGCACAGAGAAGTGAAGTGGCTTGCCCACGGTCACACAGCAGATAAGTGGCAGAGCCAGGATTAGAACCCGGGTCTTTCTGACTCCCAGGCCTGTACTCTATCTACTAAGCCATGCTGCTTCTCAATTGATAATTGATAATAATTGATTCATTCACTCAATTTTATTTATTGAGCACTTACTGTGCACAGAGCACTGTACTAAGTGCTTGGAAGAGTACAATACAACAATAGACACATTCCCTGCCCACAACGAGCTTATAGTCTAGAGGGCATTTGTCATGTACTTTGTGTCAAGTACTGTGCTAAGCACTGGGGAATGGTACGAGGATATCCATTCAGACAGGGCCTCTGGCCCATAGGGGCTTGCAATCTAAAAGAAGGTTTGGAGAAACTGGTGACAGCTACATAAGGAAAGAAATAGTGTAAATGAAGCAAGAACAATAAATTAATAATAGTAATGATAATCACAATAATTATGGTGTCTGTAAAACACTTTGTGCTGGTGCCTGGCACTGTTCTAAGCACTGGGGTAGATACAAGCTAATTGGGTTGGACACAGTCCCTGTCCCACAAAGGGCTCACAGTCTTAACCCCCATTTTACAGATGAGGGAACTGAGGCATAGAGATGTTAAGTGACTTGCCCAAGGTCTTGCAACAGAAAAGTGGCAGAGCAGGAGTAGAAAACAAGCCCTTCTGACTCCCAATCCTGTGCTCTCCCCACTAGGCCATGCTGAGTTTCCAACTTAACAAATAGCAATATCAGTAAGTATGGCAGTACATTTTCAGGCTTCTCTCTCTCCGGCAGAGCCATCCGTTGTTCAACAATTGCAATTTTCTGAATGTGTTAAGAGTTGGAACAGGTGTGTATGGCACTTGTCCTCTTCTGCCTGCCTGACTAGAGCAGGACTGGTCTCCACCCCATCGGAGAGGGTGGCATGCTTGTTGAAACCTGGAGCTCCATTAGAGGAGAAGCCCAAGGCTGCATGGCTGCAGCCTGTCATGTTAATCACGGGGTGGTCAGTGAAAAGTAATTGCGGTATTTGTATGGGCCAAGGACTGTACTAAACGCCACGATAGATACAAGATAATCAGGTCAGACGCAGTCCCTATGTCACATAAGACTCAGTCTAAGGGGTAGGGGGAACAGGTATTGAATCTCCGTTTTAAAGATGGGGAAACTGAGTCCCAGAGAAGTTAAGTGACATGCCCAAGGTCAGATAGCAAGTAAGTGGCAGAGCTGGGATTTGATCATAGATTCTTTAACTCCCAGGCCTGTGCCCTTTGCGATAGACCACATGAAGGGTAAAAAAGGGCCAATTTGCTTTGAGAATAATAAAATAATAATTGTGGTATTTGTTAAGCACTTACTGTGCCAGGCACTCTTCTAAGTGCTGGGATGGATACAAGGAAATCAGATTGGACACGGTCCCTGTCCCATATAGGGCTCACAGTCTTAAGACTTAATCCCCATTTTATTGATGAGGTAACTCAGGCACAGAGAAGTTAAGTGGGTTGCCCAAGGTCACACAGCAAAGTGGTAGAGGTGGGATTAGAACCCAGGTCCTTCTGACTCCCAGGCCCGTGCTCTATCTAGGCCACACTGCTTCTCTGAGAGACAAGACTTGGGCAGTAAAGCAGTGAGGGGATTCATAAGACCCATATTAAATCTAAAGACCTAACGTTATCCCTCTGAGTCTATTTTGCTACGCTAGCCAATACCCTTACAAAGCAACATCTATTTCAGTTACTGTCTCATTCTATGGTTCAAGTGGAAAAAATAAATTAAGTCTTATGTTGTGGAAGTATGACAAATTCCCAATTTTCCATGAGTTGGCAAATGAAATAATCCCTCTTTGGAAAAATCAGCTCTACTGACTGTGTATCCCACCCTGGTGGAATCCTAACGGTGATAAGAGCCCTAATCTGATTCATAGTAAAGTCAAAACTAGTATCATTCAGAAATCCATCAGTTGTTAAGCTGCCTCTACCTTAAATAACCGGTGGACTACCCACATGGAAAGTGATAGCAGTTGATAACACATATTCCTGTTCAGAATAGTTTGAATATAAATAAAACAGTAGTTATGTCCATGAATAGTGTGGGCTTCTTCATCGAACAAAATAGCTCAGGCAAGCTGATGAACTGGGAGGTGCTTCACGAAGTGATGTTCGTCAGGAAGATGTAAAGCAGAGTGAAGCAGAAGGAGCAGGAGAAGAGTGGGGGGAAGATGGATGTTAAATATTAAAACCAGCCTTTGTTTATTGTAGCTCTAAAACCAAATTAAAGTACTCTTGATCTGGAGGGAACAAAGATGAACGTGATTGATACGGGAAACCTGAGGGAGGGTCCCAGCAGCTTGACGGAAACAAGGATGTCAAAGCAGAAACAGTAGTTCCATTTTCTCTCTATCATTGGTACCCAGCCTTTTGGAAGTGATCACAATGTTGGTATTTGAATGATCCAGCACATTTAGAAGACTAGTTCGAAAATGACTCAAGTGAACAAGATCTATATACCTACATTTGTTTTGAATGGTTTTCTTTGAGTTTTATAAAAAAAAAGCTGTCACTGTTTAGAATCAAGGCTGTGTTGGTCTAACAATCTGAATACTGTAGACTAGCAGTTTTATCTTGCATAAGTAAATGAGGCGAGACCATTCTAACTCACTCAGAAAGGTTCATAAATATATGCTTCCTTCCAGCATGAAATAGAGTTCTGTCCTATTCTAGACTCCCCTGGCAGAGATACTGGAATGACCAGGTATATGTACATCAGTATAGCCTTAACTAGGAAGACCTTAGGCCATGATGGGACATTCAGGACACCTGCTTAACTCATCCCAGATCCACATTGGTATCAGGGATGCGGATACAGTTCTGGTGGTTCAGTGGACTTCTGGTCAACTAACTTATTCATAGGGGTGGCTCTCAATATTGGGAATAACTCAAGTGAGTTGCCCAAGGTCTCGCAACAGAAACAGAACAAAAACAGATCAGAACAGGCTGATCCAGTTCCCAGGAGAAGCAGCTTGACGTAGTGGATAGAGCACGGGCCTGGGAGTCCGAAGGTCATGGGTTCTAATTCTGGCTCTGCCACTTGTCTGCTGTGTGACCTTGGGCAAATCACTTAACTTCCCTGTGCCTCAGTTACCTCATCTGGAAAATGGGGATTGAGACTGTGAGCCCCACGTGGGACAAGGGACTGTGTCCAACTGGAATCATGGAACTGGTCCAGTGCTGGGATGACACTTGTCAGGCAATTTGTGTGGAGTTATAAAAACACTGAAATATCATAGTTCTCTCTCTTTCTCTCTCTCTCTGTCTCTCTCCATATAAATTGCTTCAGTCCACTGGAAGAAAAGATGAGTGATTCTCTCTTTGGCAAAACATGGAAAAAAGCACCATTTTTCAGTGATAGCAGTGCCTGATTGTGAAACTATTCAGGTAGAATAATAAGCTAAAGGAACAGAAGAGCAGTAGGAAGCATATTTCTTTAAGCCTCTCCTTTCTGGGAATTATACATCCCAAGATCCTGAAGAACTCCATTTCTCAAAGTCTTCTAGGAGATTCAAGCCTTCTTGGAGGAGATGGGGCCAGCCAGTCAGAACTAAACTGAGGTTTTTAAATTCAGGATAGGCTAGGTCTCTGCTCTGTTTCCATCTACAACTTCTGATGTAAGGATGGTTCCTCCTACCCAATGAACTGTGAATATATGTGCTCAAGCATAAGAAAGCCTGTGAGCTAATGGGAGTTTCTCTACCTATTGAATGCTTCATAATCGGGGAAATATATAAATTTTGACTTTCCCCCTTTCCTCTTTCTTCTCGGCTCTCACAATTCCTCTGATCACACACTTTGCTCTTCCTATGTTCTACTTCTAACAATACCGCAATCTCATCTTGCCGGATTCTGTCCCTTTTCTCATGTTGTTCCCCAGGCCTAGAACTCCCTTCTCTCCCAAATCCTCCAGACCTCTAATTCCTTCAAAGTCCTCTTAAAATCCCACCTCCTCCAACAAGCCATCCCTAATTAATTATCAGCACCTCAAATCTTATCAATCCTTCAGTTCCTTCTTATGCATATGTACTGATGAATGTATCCCCAGCCTTAACACTTGTGGAAATATGTGCATTTAATTGAATAGTCAGTTTTCTTTATTATGATTCCACTGCTTGTGAATATTTCTGTGTCTGCCTCCCCAGTTAGAGAATAAACTCTTTGTGGACAGGGAGTGTCTCGTCTTTCTGTTACACTTCTCAAGCACTCAGTATGGTGCATTGCATTCAATAGGCAGTCAATAAATAATCTTATTAGTATTACTAGAAGCAGCATGGCCTAGTGGCAAGAGCACGGGCCTGGGAGCCAGAGGTCATGGGTTCTAATCCCATCTCCATCATTTGTGTGTTGTGTGACCTTGGGCAAGTCACTTAACTTCTCTGTGCTTGTTACCTCTTCTGTAAAATGGGGATTGAGACTGTGAGCCCCATATGGGACAACCTGATTACCTTGAATCTTCCCCCAGTGCTTAGAAGAGTGCTTGGCACATAGTAAGCACTTGACAGATACCATAATTTTTTTTTACTACTACGTCTATTGTATTATTGTATTTGTATTACAACTACATTCCTGTGTCCAAGACTTCCATAGGGGTTTGAAAATAGGTAGAAGAATGATTAATTTTTCTCAGGTTCCCCCAGTATTAACTCTGGTCAGTTTTCACAAAATGTCATATATAGTATATTTTCAGTCCTTTGGTGGGAACTTTGGTTTGAGATATTTTGAAGAGTTAGGGATCTAACCACACTGATACACACAAGTTTGTGGACTGGGGTAAGGGTTACTTAAGATAAAGAGCCCTGAATGTGAGATAAAGGATGGTGTTAGGTATTACTAAACAATTCTAATCTCTAAGGAGGAGTGAGGTAACAGATTAGGACAAGGCCCACTTGTATTGACAACTCACAGACATCCAAATGGGAGAACCTTTCCTTTCTATGGGAAGCAGCATGGCCTAATGGATAGAGCACAGGCTTGGGAATCAGAGGACCTGGGCTCTAATCTTACCTCTGGCACTTCTCTGCTGTGTCACCTTGGGCAAGTCACTTCACTTCCCCATGCCTCAGTTACCTCATCTGTAAAAATGGGGATTAAGACTGTGAGCCTCATATGGGATATGGACTGTGTCCAACCTGATTAGCTTGTATTTACCCCAGTGTTTAGAACAGTACTTGACACATAGTAAGCACTTCACAAATACCATTATTATTCTTATTTCCATAGGCACAGGCCCTGTGCTGCCTTAAATGGCATTTATTACTGTATTGTATTTTCCCAAGTGCTTAGTACAGTGCTCTGCACACAGTAAGCACTCAATAAATATAATTGACTGACTGACTGACTGAATGAATGAATCCCTCCCATTCAGGTCAAAAAGGCACAGCAGGAGAATCTGGATATTGTGCTATATACATCATCTCCAAAGTGTGCTCTTTAATTTTTCACTTTATAACCCTGTCCTGCATGGAACATTTTCTTTTCCAACTCCAACAAGGGGGAGACAGACATCAAAACAAGTGAACAGGTATCAATAGCATCAATATAAAGAAATAGAATTATAGATATATATATATATATATATATATATATCCATCAAAACAAGGAAACAGGCATTAATACATAGAATTATAAATATGTACATGTATACACAAGTGCTGCAGGGTGAGGCGGGGAAGTGGGGGTAGAGCAAAGGGAGCCAGTCAGGGCAATGGGGAGGGAAGGCGGACCTGAGAAAAAGCGGGGCTTAGTAAATAATTAGGGGTTGTCTTGAGAGTTTGATTGATAGAGCTTGCTGATCCTCTATTTTATGGCTACCCTCGGGCTGTGTCACCATTATGCAGGGTGGTGTAACCTTTTACCTTCTGAAAAGAGCTGGGTAATCAGAGTTGAGTTAGAGGGCACAATTCTACCCCCACACCTCTTTCTTTCCCAGGAGGGTTCTCAGGTGAAACCACCCCTCATGCTAAAGGGGAGAATAGGGCTTATGTGCTTCATTGAAGTGTTTTACCAGTCTTGAAAAATAATTAATTGAAACCTAGCATTTCCCACTATAGCTCAGCTCACACTTTTGGTTCTTCCTCAGTTCGTCATCTCACTCTACCTCAGTCATGTCAAATCGAGACTCATCCTCATCCTTATGTTATTTGTTAAGAGTTTACTGTGTGTCAAACACTGTTCTGAGCACTGGGGTGGAGACAAGTGAATTAGGTTGGACACAGTCCCTGTCCCGCATGGGGGCTCACAGTCTAAATAGGAGGGAGGACAGGATAACTGTGGCACAGAAAAGTTAAGTGACTTGTGCAAGGTCACACAGCATGCATTTGTCAGAGCTGGGATTAGAACCCAGATCCTCTGTCTTCCAGGCCTATGCTCTTTCCACGAGGCCATGCTGCTTATATTGATTTTTGTTTATTTATATCAGCTTTGTGTGTTAATCTGTACAGTCAATTGTTAAGGTGTTTCATCCTTATGTTTGCAGTGCTTCCTGCTTTATATTCATTTTTTCTCCAGTTTTTATCTGTAAATGATTTTTTTACACTTCCCCCTATAGGTGGTAAGCTCCAGCAAGGCAGGGAACTTGTGTCTTGCAACTGTTATACTCTTCCAAACACTTAGTATGAAACTAGCACTCAGTCGATGCTCAATAATAGCCATTGATTGGTGGCAGATGAGCTAAGTTTAGAAATAGCAATAGCTTTTGCGTCACTAGGGTAAAAATGTAGTAGAATGGAGCATCATTAGACAAAATCTATCCCAGTAGCTCACTATTAATATTTTATTTCCCCATTAGATTGAAAGCTCCTGAAGGTAGAGGCTATGTCCTCTCTATAATCCTTCAGTTTGTCACTCTGTCACCCACTAGTAGGCTTAATGAGGATGATGATGATGATGATGATGATGATGAAGAAGAAAGTTGGGCCAGACTTGAACTTAAATTTCCAATTTGACAGTGTAGATTACTACCAGTAGGATAACCACACTGATCATGAGCTGGTAGCTAATTATCTTAATATGAATTCTTCATACAGGCAATAAGATTAACTCGAAATCTCTGATATTAGTGCCCTCTGAATGTGGAAGGCCGTAAAATGTTAATTTTTTCAACAGTAACCTTTAAGAAATTTGATTTCTTCAGTTATTCCGGGAAGAATGTCTGGGGAATTTTCCACTATGGTCTGGAATTGAAGAATTTGTAGATTAAAAATAAGGAAGCAGCATGGCTTAGTGGAAAGAGCATGGGCCTGGGAGTCAGGGGACCTGGGTTTTAATCCCAACTCTGCCACGTACCTTCTGTGTGACCTTGGGAAAGTTACTTCTCTGTGCCTCAGTTCCCTCATCTGCAAAATGGCGATTCAATACCTGCTTTCCCTCCTACTTAGACTGTGAACCCCAGAATTAAATGCTCAACAAACACCACTATTATTATTATTATTATTATTTGGGCAGGGTGAAAGGTGCTTTCCCTCCTACTTAGACTGTGAACCCCAGAGTTAAATGCTCAACAAACACCACTATTATTATTATTATTATTTGGGCAGGGTGAAAGTTTAAGGGCCCCATCTTAGCATCTAAATTTGTTTTTGCAGCATGGCATATCAGATTTGGCACAAGTTTGGTATCAATTAATCAATCAATCATATTTATTGAGTGCTTACTATATGCAGAGTATTGTACTAAGTGCTTGGGAGAGTACAACAGAATTAGCAGATGTTCCCTGCCCATAATGAACTTACAGTCTAGAGGCGGAGACAGACATTAATAGTATGGGCTATTTTGTATGTTTAAAATTGCTGTACATGGCAACTACCTGCATCATTTGAGAAGTAAGATGTTGAAATGCCCAGTGCACTATATGGAACATTGGAATGTATTCATGTAATTTAGAAGTCACTTGAAAAATTGTTCCAGAGTCAGAAACAGGCATTTTTGACTTTACCAGGGGGTGTATTATCCCCAAATATAGATATAATCATGAAGCCTCCATCAACCTGAATGGAAATTGGATGGCTAGATTGTATTATGTTGAGAATTCAGCTTAACTTGTGAGAAATAGTTCAGTGATGAAGCTTCCAGTCAAAATGATGCATCCACAAGTTAGCTAACACACAGTTTTGCTTTTCTCTGTTCTGTGATGAACAATAATATTACTTAATTCTGCTATAGACAACAGGACTGGTCTCATAGGAGCATGCCCTGTTATTAGGTCTTCTGATCTTAGCATTCTTAAGACAGTGGTTAGGTTGGGTCCGGGGAAACATATTTCAATGTGACTTTTTTTTCCTTCTTAATAATAATAATTATGCTATTTGTTAAGCACTTTCTAGGCTTACTATGGGCCAAGCACTGTACTATGTGCTGGGGTAGATACAAGATAATCAGATCAGACACAATCCCTGTCCTACATGGGGCTCAGAGTCTAAGGAAAACAGGTATTAAATCCCCATTATAAAGATGAGGAAACTGAGGCCCAGAGAAGTTAAGTGACTTGCCCAAGGTCAAGCTGGAATTAGAACCCAGGTCCTCTGACTTCCAGGTCTGTGCTCTTCCCACCAGGCCACACTGCTTCTTATCAATAAAAGCATTGATGTTTCAGGTTACCCATGTGGCTATAAGGATTTCATTTAAATTGTTTTGAAAAGTTATGTTTCATGGTGTATCCTATTAATAATTATCTTCAGAAGATTCCACACCAGGGCTCCCAACTGGCATTCATGTCAAATTAAAATTGCTAATGGTGGGCTTCAAGACTGTCTACCTCCTCCCCCTGCACTTACCCAACAGCCATCATCTCCAACTACGCTCTGAGGCTCTGGCTCATGTCCTCGGCTCCATCCAGGTAAACTGACTTGCCATCTCCCTGCATTTTATTAGATGCCATTCAGAGCTCTGGTTGATTCTCCTTGAAGCTTTGGGATAGGTTTCTGGAAGTGGATGCTAAGATTTTGAGGCCCTATGGGCCAGAGGCTTTGTCTGAATGAATATCCTCATACCTTTCCCCTAAATTTGGCACAGCGCTTGACACAAAATAAGCACTTGACAATTGCAATAAATAATTATTGAATTAATTATTAATTTAATAGACAGATTCAACGCCAACTTCTATCCCAGTGGGACCCAAATGGGGTGCAGTGACAACTTTAGATGCCTTTGAGGGCCTGAAGGGGTTTTATGGTCTTAAGTCGGGGAGCACCCTTTTTACTGCCTGCTTGTTTAGCACTGGAGGCAGAGATTTAAAGTGGCTGCTGTTCTGGTCAGCTTTCTTTTGAATCGTTACTGCTATTCCAAACCTAACTTCCCTTTCCTCTTGGTTAACCACTGACAATGGCTGGGATTTTAAAAAAGCTGCTAGCCAGAGTCCTCCCAAATGGAGCTCATTGTGGCTTAGTGGAAGGAGCATGGACTTGGGAGTCAGTTCTAATCCCGGCTCCACTGCTTCTCTGCTGTGTGATCTTGGACAAATCACTTAACTTCTCTGTGCTTCAGTTGCCTCATCTGTAAAATGGGGATTAAGACTGTGAGCCCCACATGGGACAACCTGATTAACCTTGTATCTACCCCAGCACTTAGAACCATGCTTGGCACATAGTAAGTGCTTAACAAATATCACCATCATCATCACTTGTCTGCTTTGTGACCTTGGGTAAGTTACTTAACTTCTCTGGGCCTCAGTTTCCTCATCTGTAAACTGCGGATTAAGGCTGTGAGCCCCATGTGGGACATGGATCATGTCCAACCTGATTAACTTGTATCTACCCCAGCACATAGTACAGTGCCTGACACATAGTAAGTGCTAAACAAATACCATTTAAAAAAAAATGGAACCGGAACCTGAGATTAATATGAATTGAATTGAATCTGAACTGATTGATTGATTGGGATCCTAGCTAGCAATCCCAGCCTACCTACTTATCCCCTACTCCTATAAGGCCCTTCATGCCTTTCTTTTGGTTTGAAGGGCAAAATACAGTTTGGAAGGGAACCATGTGACTGTATTTCACTAGACCGTAAATTCCCTGAAGGAAAGAACCCTGACTTCTGTGCTATTATTTACTCTCACGTGCTTAGTATAATGCTCTGCACACAAAAGACACTCAATAATACTGATGATGAAGATGATGAAAATGATGAGGAGAATTACACAGAAGGTCCCTGAGAGGAAGAGAAAGGAGAGAAGACCTTGAGTGCTTAGAACAGTGCTTGGCACAGAGTAAGCACTAAACAAATACCATAATCATTATTATTATTGAGGAGCTAATCTATTCTGCATGTACAATCTTTATGGTTGGGCGTTGTGTCTCCCATTTGGTGCTAGGTTCATCAGTCAATCAATCAATCAATGGTATTTGTTGAGTGCTCTCTAAGTGCAGAACACTGCACTAAGTACTTGGGAGAGCACAATACAAGAGAGTTGGTAAACATATTCCCTGTCCACAAGGAGCTTACATTCTAGAGAGGATTCATCTTCATTTCTTTGTTATATTAATTTAATGATGTCCCCACCAACTCTCATCCCTAATATACCAAATTGAATGCAGGATTTTATCTCTCCTTGATAAAAAGATGTGATTGTAAAAGTGATTTAGTGAGATCTGTTTGCAGCAGTTATGAAACCACGGAGAAAATAGCTCCAAATTTCTATTTTGATTTCTGAACTTTTCGGAGAAAAATTCAAAGTCTCTCCCAAGGATCACGAAAATGAGTCACATTAATTTTCCCTCAAGACTGCCTTTAATTTACAACCTGAGTGGGCCCTAGATTAAACTTGCATGTTGTGGGAACAAAGTACAAATTAAGTATTTTCTAGGTAGGCTCACCTAGAGCCAGCCCTACATAAATAGTGCTAGGCAGCGGTCCACGATCTTGGCACCCCAGGGGTGAAAGGTGGTGATGGAGGGCGTGAGGAAGGTATGCCCCTGACATGTATGGACCTTATAGTCCGGTGAAATAAGGTCTCAGTAGCAATCAATCAATCCATCAATGGCATTTTTTGAGTGCTTGCTATGTGCAGAACACTGTACCAAGTGCTTGGGAGAGTACAACAGAATTAGCATACACGTTCCCTGCCCATAATGAGTTTACAGTTCTGGGTAGGAGGGGTGAGGGGGGTGGGGAGCAGGAACAGATACTTCAGTTATGGAACCATCAGAGATCACTGCTCTTCAGAACCTTCTCGCTTTAGTTTGTGCCTCTGAGCTTTGTTAATGGCTTTGGGAGCTCCAACCCAAGACCTGTCTATGCACCCAGCGGGCAAGCAGCCAAGCAAGCAACAGCAAAAGAAAGAATGCAGGGCATTATGGGGGCAAAAGCAAAACACTGGGGGATGATAGGTGGGAGAGAGTTGATGGTTGGTGGCTTGTGACCTCGGCTACCTCTGTTCTCCTCTCTCCCCTCCCGCCGGAGCTGCTATCATGGTACCCCAGCCCCGCCCTCTTCAGTAGTGAAAGGGGTGGAAGCAGGAGCTACAGTCCTGGCCCCCAGTAGCAAAAGCCAGACTGCTTAGGGATTTGAAACAGTGTGGTGTAGTGGATAGAGCATGGGCCTTTGACTCAGAAGGTCATGGGTTCTATTCCTGGCTCTGCCACTTGTCTGCTGTGGGACCTTGCGCAAGTCACTTCACTACTCTGTGCCTCAGTTACCTCATCCATAAAATGGGGATTGAGGAGGTGAGCCACATGTGGGACAGGGACTGTGTACAACCCGATTTACTTGTATCCACCCAAGCACTTAGTACAGTGCCTGGTACATAGTAAGCCCTTAACAAATACTATTATTATTATTATTAATAATAATAATAATAATAAGCTTTAGCCTCCATTTCCTTTGTCATTGGCCATGATAGCAGGAGCAGAGGGTATATGAAGTGGAACCTTCATAAACACTGTATGTTGGGACTTTTTATTTGTTTATTGGAGTGGGGATGGGGGAAGGGAAGGGAGATGGAAGATCTGCTGAGCAATTTTGCTGAGCAGAGTTTGTTCAAATATTGATATGTTATTTCTGATGTTTAATTGGGCGTTTCTGTGTTGGTCTTCCCCCCTGATTTTAAATGCCCTGTGAGAAGGGACTCTTTTCAATTTTTATCTTTGTATGTTCCCAGGTGACCATGAAATTAATTAGGTTGATAGAATCTTCCATCAAAAACAACAGTTGAGTCTTGGTCCCATCACTACTTCAGGTCCAGGAGCCTGCGGAAAGGAACTTATTCTAGTGATGGTGGTTTGCCACTTGCCCTTTCTCATCCCTGCAGGTCATAGAGAAGCAGCGTGGCTTAGTGGAAAGAGCATGGGCTTGGGAGTCAGAGGTTGTGGGTTCTAATCCCGGCTCTGCCACTTGTCTTCTGTGTGACTTTGGGTAAGTCACTTAACTTCTCTGTGCCTCAGTGACCTCATTTGTAAAATGGGGATTAAGACTGTGAGCCTCACGAGGGACAACCTGATAACCTTGCATCTATCCCAGCGCTTAGAACAGTGCTTGGCACATTCATTCAATCGTATTTATTGAGCACTTACTGTGTGCAGAGCACTGTACTAAGCGCTTGGGAAGTACAAGTCGACAACATATAGAGACGGCACATAATATGTGCTTAACAAATACCATTATTATTATTATATTCCCTCTAAGGCATGGGTTGCAACAAGCAAGTCAGAAGGCAGAAGTGAACTCTGCACAATGTAGGTGTTCAGCAAATTTTAATGATAGTAATAGTTGTGACAATTATAACATTAAGTTCTTTTGCCACTTTATGCAGCATTTTAATGCTCCGGGTTCCATGGACATCTGTCAAATCTCTTCAGAAAATTGGACCAATTCCTTGCTCTGCAAAACTGTTTTAAAGACAGTGTGGTCTATAACCTCAGGAGGGATGTTTTTCACCTTCCATTACATGACTTTTATGGAAATTCCTTCCAGTCAAGCCAAACTGTTTCGAATGGTACTGAGTGTTTTCTGACCTAGAGAAGTGTCTTATTTGTCATGTGGGTGGATGAGGAGGGGTGGGAGTGGAAGGGAGACGGATAGTTTTATTTGGCATGCCCAATTGCTATCCTTATTTAGTTAACCACTGAAGTCCTCTCCCCCCAAGTCCCAGATCCTGGGAATGTTGACTCACTCCTAGGAGTGTTTTCCTTCTTGACTACTCTAAATTTTTGAGCATACCAGTTCCTCCTTTGGAGATTGAGTGCTGCCCACCTAAGCACAGAAGGAAGACAGTTTCCCTTCTGCTCTCTTTCTGGACTCTCCCAGATGTGAAGGGTGATACCCAGGTTGATACCCAGAGTGGCCTACTTTCTTACTGCAAAGTGCTGTGTGCGAAAAGTACTTTCTATAAGGTGCTTTTCAGATGTAGAAATGCAGAAACCTTAGGGAGACTTCAAAGCATTCTAATGAGCCTACAGCAGCAAAGTGCTCCTTTGTTCTCATCATCATTATCATCAGTGGTATTTATTGAGTGCTTACTGTGTGCAGAGCACTGTACTAAGTGCTTGGGAGAGAGCAGTGCAACAGATATGGACATGTTCCCTGCTCCCACTCTACCTCTTTCTCGTGCCCTTCCCCCCCCACAGGACAAAGCTACATATAATAATAATAATAATAATAATAATGATGGCATTTATTAAGTGCTTACTATGTGCAAAGCACTGTTTTAAGCACTGGGGAGATTACAAGGTGATCAGGTTGTCCCACAGGGGGCTCACAGTCTTAATCCCCATTTTACAGATGGGGTAACTGAGGCCCAGAGAAGTTAAGTGACTTGCCCAAAGTCACACAGCTGACAACTGGCAGAGCTGGGATTTGAACCCCTGACCTCTGACTCCAAAGTCGGCGCTCTTTCCACTGAGCCACGCTGCTTCTCTAGCAGCAGTAGTCCTGTAGCATTCTGAAACTGGGAGAATCAACTGAGACCGTTGGGAGACCCCAAAAGCATATTGAACAGCCTGACAGGCCGATCAAGAAAGGAGTTGCTTCACAAAGCTTAGAATCTCAAGAGGCAGGCTTGAAAATAGCTACAGGCTGTGTATGGGCAAACTCTCCTGTCTCTCCCCACTGCAGTCCATCATCATCATCATCATCAATCGTATTTATTGAGCGCTTACTGTGTGCAGAACATTGTACTAAGCGCTTGGGAAGTACAAATTGACAGTCCACACTTCACTCTGCTGCTCGGGTCTTTTATCCCCACGTTCAGACCATGTTTCCCCGCTCCTCTAGAGACTCCAGTGGTTGCCCATCCACTTCCACACCAAACAGAAGCTCCTTACCATGGGCTTTAAAGAACTCAGTCACTTTGCCTCTTCCTACCTCACTTCACTGCTCTCCTACTACAACCCTGACTGTACACTTTGCTCCTCTAATGCCAATCTACTCACAGTACCTCAATCTCATCTCTCGCCACTGACCTCTCCCTCATGCTCTAGAATGCCCTCCCTTTTCATATCTGACAGACAATTATTCCCCCCACCTTCAAAGCCTTATTGAAGACACATCTCCTCCAAGAGGCCTTCCCTGACTAAGCCCTCATTTCCTCTTCTCCCACTCCCTTCTGGATCACCCTGATTTGTTCCCTTTATTCACCCCACCTTCAGCCCCACAGCCCTTCTGTACACATCTGTAATTTGTACATATCTTCAAGCAGCGTGGCTCAGTGGAAAAAGCCCGGGCTTTGGAGTCAGAGGTCATGGGTTCAAATCCCGGCTCCACCACTTGTCAACTGTGTGACTTTGGGCAAGTCACTTAACTTCTCTGGGCCTCAGTTCCCTCATCTGTAAAATGGGGATGAAGACTGTGAGCCCCACGTGGGACAACCCGATCACCTTGTACATTCCCCAGCGCTTAGAACAGTGCTCTGCCCATAGTAAGCGCTTAATAAATGCCATTATTATTATTATTATTATTATTATTACTCCCTCTAGACTTAATTTGTTGTGGGCAGGGAATGTGTCTACCAATACTGCTATATTGTTATATTCTATTCTCTCAAGCACTTAGTACAGTATTCTGCACACAGTAAGCTCTCAATACATATGATTGATTGATTGGTTGATACCCATTAATACAGAAGGGACTGTCGATCACCCATTGAACTTTTCAGCCACTCGCATGCATCATTAAAATTCAGAAGTTTAAAAACAAAGGCCAGTTGCTCTCACACTTTATCTCTTTCCCTGATTCTCAAAGAAGAGCTATCCTTCACCCACACATGTATTCACACACACACACACACACACACACACACACAGTTTTACCAAAGGACTCCATTTATAATTCTTCAATATCTTCAGTAAGATCTTAATTACCTTTTTAAAACATGGTCACCTCTCACTTGCTAATTTGCACTTTAAACCCTTTCCATTAAACCGACAATTCTGATTTTGGGGATGGTGAGCTTAATGAGGGTAACAGGAAAGTTGTGAAGGTGTTCTGGAGACCAGAACTGTGGAGGTAAGCACTCCTCATTGATGGAGCCTATGATCCTGTCCTCACCTTCAATCCTGCTCTCTACTCTGGGTATGCCTCCCTCTCCCCTTTTCCTCACCCATTATCACCTTGTCTTCTACCATCTCTGTCATCACCTCTCTTCCCTTCTCTTTAGCACTCAACCTCAGATAGACCCAGCACAGATGAGTTCCTGTTATTTCAAATGTAGGTGAAGCTAAGGAAAGATCATACTATTGTTCTCTTCTTGACAGCATGGAAATTCTGTCATTTCAATTTCTTGTGGAGGAGTACTGTGGAGCCTGGAGGGAGTCATGAGAACACTTGAGGAAGGGGAGCAGGAGCAAGACGAAAAAGTTTGAGCACGGTTGTGCTATTGGTTTCAACTGCAATTAGACCCTGCAGTTGCATAGCGATTCCTCTACCAGTCCTGCCAAATGAAGTCATTTAATGTACATAGCCAGAATAATCACTTCCCAGAATAATACGATGGCATTTAATACGAAGCTATGAAATCATGAGATTTCTCATATTTTGCTCAAATTATTAAAAATGTTGTTAGGAATTTAAATATATGATTGACTCTCTTCACAATATAATTAACACTTGCTTCTTTTCTGAAATGTTCATGTAGCTGCCCCATAGAATTCACAGAAAGAAATTTAATCAGATGTAGAGATGTCAGGAGGAGCAACACCTGAGTAGAGAGGGGGATTTCAGCAGTATCAGAATAACCTAAAGGAAATCGGGCCCATAGGCAGTGACCTGTGGGCCCTTTTCCAGAGCAAGGGAAGGAAATCCACACCAGGGCCAGCAACATGCACTTCAGCCCCAACCTTAAACCTGTTCCAAATGATGCCTTGCGGGCTGTCACCAATATCTGGGAGCTTCACTCCCAGATATCCAGGTCAGTGCTACTTGATCTAGCGGACTAAGTGGCTCCTTCGGCCGTGGGGAACATGTGGGGTTTCTGGATCAAGACGGTTAGAAGGTGAGGATGAAAGAACATATCTCAAATCTGCTCATCACAACCATGCCTCAGTCCTGGGGCAGAGTTCTATTGCCTGCCTCTCTGCAGCTTAATCCTGCAGACGGACTGCTTTTGTGTTCCAGTTAATCACATTTTCTTTTGTGTCCAGAGATTATGCAGGCAATGTTGGCTTTTCCCGTGGGTGCAAAGCCTGGTATTACTCTTGCTACATCACTTAATGTTTATTATTAATGTGATTAAATATCAAAGGGGCTGTACAGAATACAGTACAGAAATAGACACTGCTTCTGCTCAGTGGGCTCAGAGATTAAAACACCTAAACCACTGAAATGTGGCTGAAAAGTTGGGAAAACCTGAATATAAAGAAGCAAAAATTTTTCATCCATTACTTCCATCAGCGTATTGAAAGCCAGCAGAAGAAGCACTGCACTGACCCTGGACAATTTATGAGGCAGCAACAGAATCATTTATGGAGCCACTGTTAAGTACAGCGCATTGCACTGCATTGCACTAGGTCCTTGGGAACATACAATAGATGTAAAAATCAGGTAAACTCTCTTGAGGAGTTTACAGTCTAATGGGGAAGGCAAGCATAAATTACAAGACAGACATATTACTGCTATATTACTGACATATTACTACCCAGGAAGGTAGGGATTTAGTGAGGGAATGCTTCTTGGAGGAGATAGCTTTGTAAGAGGGCTTTGGAGAAGGGGAGAGATGTGGTTTGATATATCAGATGGCCTCATCTGTAAAATGGGGATTAAGATTGTGAGCCCCACATGGGGCAACCTGATCACCTTGTATCCTCCCCAGTGCTTAGAACAGTGCTTTGCACATAGTAAGCGCTTAACAAATACAAAAATTATTATCATTATGAGCAAACCACAGGTGGTTAGCTTGGAAGTAGTGAGTTGTCTGAGCAGGATGGCCATTTGTTTTATACTGGACAGTCCAGTTTTCAGCTGGTCTGCCCCTGTCCAGTAAGGATACCTACTCTGGTGCTGATATGTACCATGTTTTCGTTTTAATCACTCAACTTCCCTGAAGAAACACTCTGCATTCAGATGGACTTCTGCAAAATGATCTGTATAGTGTTTATGTTACTCTGTGTGCCTAGAATATTGCACGTGATGTCAAGTTATAATAATAATTGAGGCATTTGTTAAGCTCTTACTATGTGCCAAGCATTGTTCTGAGCCCCGAGGTAGATATAAGGTAACCAGGTAGGACACAGTCCCTGTCCCACATGGGGCTCACAGCCTTAATCTCCATTTTACAAATGAGGTAAATAAAGCACAGAGAAGTGAAGTGACTTGCACAAGGTCACACAGCAGACATGTGGCAGAGCCGGAATTAGAACCCACAACCTCTGACTCCCAGATCTGTGCTCTTTCCGCTCGACCACGCTGCTTCCCTGCAGGTGCACATGGAAGTCAGTTATCCTCAAGTGCCATAACTAGCCACCTTATCTGGGATCTGGGAAAAGCAGGAGAAGAGTGTTCTGTCAGTCATGCTATTCCCACACACAGAGGAAGGGGTGGAGGAATTGGGGTTCACATGGAGGGGCCTCAAATTCTCACCGATGTCTGGAAGAGCAGAACAGGAGGTGCTTTAGGAACCTGCAGGTGTTATCCAACTTCCAGGTCCTGGTAAGTAGTTCTGAGGGCTATTTTTTTAGGTGGGAGAAAGGCTAAGGCGACCTCAGTTCGTCACAAGAGCAGATGGGTAGGAGGGAGACCGCTGTTAGAGAACTTTGTGGCTGATGGTCAGAAGTTTTTGTTTAATTTGAGGAAAAATGGGTAATAGCCATTGGAGTTTTGAGGATGGAAATGATGTGTTCCAAACATCTTTTTACGAGAGGTAATATGTGCAGCTGAAGGTGGGCTGGACTAAAGAGAGGAGAGACTTGAGACAGGGAGATTAGTGTTATAGTAGTCTATCGGGGAGGTGATGAGGGTTTGAACCAGGGAGATGGCCTAAAGAAGCAGCATGGCATAGAGCATGGGCCTCAGAGTCAGAAAGAAGATTATGGTGGGTTCTAAAATGGGCTCCCCCACTTGTCTGCTGTGTGACCTTGGGCAGGTCACTTCACTTCTGTATGCCTCAGTTAACCTCATCTGTAAAATGGGGATCCAGACTGTGATCCCCACATGCGACAGGAGACAACACGAGTTGCTTGTCTCCACCCCAGTGTTTAGTACAGTGCCTGGCACATAGTAAGCATTAGCGAATACCACAGGTAACAAATAACGCATAAGGGTCGAGAGGGAGAAGTAAGTCCCTGAAATGGACTTGTGGGGACAGGTACTTAATACTACTAACAATTGTGGAGTGTTTTAAGCATTACATGCCAAACACTGTGCTTAGCACTGGGAAAGATAGTCAATCAGATAAGATTGTCTCCTGTATTGCCTAGGATTTATGGTCCCTGGGAGAAAGTAGGAACACTGACAGCTATTTAAAATGCTAACATGCCTGCTTCAGGCCCCAAATTTGGTAATCTAAGTAGCTGGAGCCAAGCTGGCTAGAGTTTTTATGTCAGGGAGCCTACCAGGAGTCCTTTCTAAGGCATAGAGCCAGAAAAGAATGATGCACACCCCCATCTTAAAAATGGATCCTTCAAGTTTCCAGAAGTAGTAGTAAGAATTGTTGGTTGTAATCGTGTTTGACTATCCACTGTAATACTATTTATGGAATGCATTTTAAGCCCTTGGGAAATACAAAACAGAGAAGCGACACAGTCCCTGCCCAAAAGAGCTTACTTTTAATGGGAGAGGAAGACATAAAAGTATTTACAAATAGAGTAAAGAAAGTAAATAATATAACATATGCCCTGAGGCAGCCTCCTAAGCTGCCCCAATGGTAGTTTCATTCCTGATTTTAGTGCTATAAAATCACAATTGATATCACTCCTTGGCTCCAAATAGCTCAGCACATTCCATAGACATTCAGATCAAACTTCTCTGCATTCATTCGTTCAACTGTATTTATTGAGCACTTACTGGGTACAGAGCACTGTACTAAGCGCTTGGGAAGTACAATTCCGCAACAATTCTTCAGGTGAGCAGTTGATGTGGGAGCCTCTATCACCCATCAATTTCAGTAAGAGGGTATTCGTGGCTCAGCAACCACTGGGCGATTGAGCTAAATCAGTTTATCGATCAATCGTATTTATTGAGTATTTATTGTGTGCAGAGCTCTGTAGTATGCACATGGGAGAGTACAACACAACCATATAACAGACACATTCCGTGCCCACAACGAGTGGTAAATAAGTAAAATCATTCTCCACAAGCTCTTCTATTTCCCAGCTTTACATTGTTGTTAGTCAGTAGGTTGGTCTCTAGGCTAGAACCCTTTCTTGTCTGATCTGAATATAATATGAAAAAGAGAGAGAAGAAAATGATGGAGGCAGGTGGGGTAATAAATGGAAATAAAATGTGCAATATGGTGTGTTTCATTATGATTTATTTAGCATGCTATTAGTTTGACTAGTCATTGAAAGTTTTTTTTCTCAGGATGAGGTTGACAGTGACAAATAGCCCCAACTTCTATTTTAAGGTTTCCAATGTCACCAGCATCTCTTCTGTGGGCATTATAGCATTCTTGGTACACTAGAGTAAACATCATTTTTCATTCAAATTGCAGCTCCCAAACATTCATCAATTAATATTGAGCCCCCACAGTATGCTAGACACTTTACCACAGAACACAGGTAAGACACAAATCCTATTACCAAGGTGCATTTTTGGCCAAAGGAATACAGTCTTGAACCAATGTTCCATGACTAAAATGTTTTCAGATCAAGACTGAACATGTATCAGGAAGTTTTTTCTCATCGTCATCAAACCGCTCCCCGCGCCCCCCCCCCCCCCCCACCTGCAAACTCCCAAAGCATTAAGTGATGCAGGCCATCCACAATCAAATTCCACTAGCTGTTCTTTTCCCAGGATATAACTCAGGCAAATGTGAATTCTATTTCCTAAGAACACTTAGGCCTCTATTTAGGCTGAATGCTCCCCTCAGCATTAGTGCTGAATCAATACCTTGGGGGCCTACATGGAAATAACTGTATTTCTTTTGCTGTAGATATATTGCTCCTATGACATCAGGATTGAGTTGACTGTTTCATTACAAGTCTTTGGAAAAGCAGAGGGGAACGTGTTTGCCAAGTCTTCCCTCCCCGAACTATTTTCAACCTGGGTCAGATGAAATGTCTTGCTGAAGGGGTGCTGCCCTAGCCTGTAGCCTTCTGGAGGGTCCACTGTGACTTGAGATGATCCCTCTCGAGCCAAAGTGGTGAATGCTCTTGTCTTGCTGATCAATGCACCACCAATCTGCCAAAGCTCTCAATTTCAGACATACATATCCATCTCTAAATGTCAATGGTGCACACATTCTGAAAGTGTTCATATTTGAACATCAAGTGACTTGGGGAGTGGTGGGGGCGGCTGCTGTGCTCTGCTCTGCTCTGGGGGCTGCCTTATTGAAAGCACATCTCCAAGAGGCCTTCCCCAAGCCTTCCTTTCCTCTTTTCCCACTTCCTTCTGCGTCACCCTGACTTGCTTCCTTTATTCACCTCCTCTCCCAGCCCTATAGCACTTATGTACATATCTGTAATTTATTTCTTTATATGAATGTCTGTCTCTCCCTCTAGGCTGTAAATACACTGTGGGCAGGGAATGTATCTGTTTATTGTTGTATTGTACACCCCAAAGTTCTTAATACAGTGTTCTGGACACAGTAAGTGCTCAATAAATAAGATTGAATGGAGTTGAACCAGGTGCTGTCATGTGACCAAACAATTCCAGCTGAGTGTGTACCGATTGAACCACATTTGATTACATTCCCAGGTTCAGGAGTTTCATCATTGCATTGATGCCAGTTGGAACATTCTCTGCCATTCTGTCATGCTTAAATTCCAGTAAATTTGGTTCACTCATTTCACTGGGTGAAAATCAGTTTTCAAATAAGGGAAATTCATATTACCTGGCATTGGTATTTGGCTTCACTACTTCCAGAAATTCTCTTCACCCAAACCCTAGGGACTGAGGTAGTTCTTCACCACCCTGATTTGCTCCCTTTATTCACCACCCCATCAGCCCTACAGCACTTGTATACATATCCATAATTCATTTATTTATATTAATGTCTCCCCCCCACAACCCAGACTGTAAGATCATTATGGGCAGGGAATGTGTCTGTTACATTGTTATATTGTACTCTCTCAAGCAATTAGTACAGTGCTTTGCACAGAGTAAGCACTCAGTAAACATGATTGATCATCAATCGTATTTATTGAGCACTTACTGTGTGCAGAGCACTGTACTAATTGCTTGATTGATCGATTGATCTCCTTGATCCCTTCTGATCTGGCTTCAGTCCCCTTCACTGCAGGGAAGCCACCCTCCCTAAGGTCATGAGTGATCTCCTTGCCAAATCCAACAACCTTTACTCTATCCTAATCCTGTTAGACCTCTCAGCTGCCTTCGACACTGTGGACCAACCTCTTTTCCTTGAAACATTATCCAAACTTAGCTTCACTGACATTCTTCTCTCCTGGTTCTCCTCATCTCTCTGACTGTTCCTTCTCACTTGCTTTTGCAGGTTTCTCCTCTGCCTCCCACTGTCTGTCAGTCCTTCAATTCTCAGTTTTGGGTCCTCTTCTATTCCCCATCCCCAACCATTTCCTTGGAGAATCCCTTCACTCCCTCGGTGTCAACTAGCCTCTTTACATGGATGATTTACAGATCTACCTCCTCTCCAGCCCTGTCTGCTCTCCTTACCTGCAGTCTTGCATTGCCTCTTCCCTTCAGGATATGTCTACTTGGATGTCCTGCTGGTACCTTAAACTAAATATGTCCAAAGCAGAACTCTTTATCTTCTCACCCAAACCCTGTCCTCCCCAAATCTTTCCCATCACTGCGGACAACACTACTCTCTTTCCTGTCGCACAAGCCTGTAACCTTGGAATTAGCCTTGACTCATCTCTCTTATTCAACCCAAATATTCAATCTGTCACCAAATCCTGTTGGTTCCACCTTCACGGCATCACTACAATCTTCCCTTTCCTCTTCATACTGCTACTATGCGTGGTTCAGTGGAAAGAGCACGGGCTTTGGAGTCAGAAGTCATGGGTTCAAATCCCGGCTCTGCCACTTGTCAGCTGTGTGACTTCGGGCAAGTCACTTAACTTCTCTGTGCCTCAGTTACCTCATCTGTAAAATGGGGATTAAGACTGTGAGCCCCACGTGGGACAACGTGATCACCTTGTAAACTCCCCAGTGCTTAGAACAGTGCTTTGCACATAGTAAGCGCTTAATACATGCCATTATTATTATTATTATCCAAGCACTTATCATATCTCACTTTGACTACTGCATCAGCATCCTCACTCACCTCCCTGCCTCCAATCTCTCGCCACTCCAGTCCATACTTCACTCTGCTGCCCAGGTCATTTTTTCTTAAAAAACACTTAGTCCACATTTCCTCACTCCTCAAGAACCTCCAGTGCCTGCCCATCCACCTCCGCATCCAACAGAAACTCCTTACCATTATCTTTAAAACACTCAATCAGTTTGCCCCCTACTATCTTACCTCATTGATTTCATCCACACATTTCATTTCTCTAATGCCAGTCTAACTTACTGTACCTTGACCTTATCTATCTCACCACCGACTCCTTGCCCACATCCTCCCTCTGGCCTGGAACTCCCTCCCCCTTCATATCTGACAGAATATCACTTTCCCCACCTTCAAAGAAGCAGCATGGCTTAGTGGAAAGAGCACAGGCTTGGGAGTCAGAGGTTGTGGGTTCTAATCCCGGCTCCGCCATTTATCAGCTGTGTGACTTTGGGCAAGTCACTTAACTTCTCTGTGCTTCAGTTACCTCATTTGTAAAATGGGGAATAAGACTGTGAGCCCCACATGGGACAACCTGATTACTTCATATCTACGCCAGTGCTTAGAACATAGCCAGTGCTTGGCACATAGTAAGTGCTTAAAAATACCATTATTATTATTATTATTATTATTATTATTAAAATCACATTTCTCAAAGAAGCCTTCCTCAATTAAGCCCTCATTTTCCGTATCCCTCTCCCTTCTGCATCACCTAAGCACTTAGATCTGTACCCTTGGAGCAACTGATAGTTCCCCCACCCTCAGCCGCACTGTACTTACATAGTTTAATGTCTGTCCCACTGACTAGACTATGGGAAGCAAATGTGTCTACCAATGCTGTTTTATTGCACTCTTCCACACAGTTAACATTCAATAAATACAAAACCCACCCTTCTGGGTTGTTGGACTTTGGGTGTGACAGGAAAGAGTCAAACTAACTTTCACATTATTTTTGGTGTCCTTATGTCTCTGCCTAGTCATATTTTGTCTTTCTTGCATCTCTTTTTAAATTTCATTTGCTTCCATTCTTTTCCTATAGTTTCTGCCCCTTGTTCTCTATTTTAGTGGAGTTGTGGTCTCTGATAACTACATTTTAGTTATCTATGAAATGCCACATATATAGGAGAATCAACTGATGAAAGTCAAAGGAGATTAAAGAAGAGTCATTCGAGATTGAGGGGAATTAGTATCTGATATATCCTATGGAAAGGAAAGTGTCCTGGGTGTCCTAAATCTCTTAGGAAGGGGATCGAGGTAAGAAAGAAATCAATCCTGAAGGGTTGATGAAAGAGGCTTAATGATGAATTTGTGGTAGGCTTTGAGATTTTTGGGTGAAAGGCTCCACTGGAGGTTTGGGTATAGAAAAGTTGGAAATTGAAAAGTTCTATTGAAATTTTGTGTCCATTTCAATTCCTTGTACTATTTGATGGGTGTTTTCTTGAAGTAGTAATAGTATTTATTAAGCACTTATTGTGCATACTTAGCATTTTTGTATTCTTGATATTTTTGCCTTCCCAAATTTGGGAACATGATAACATTCCTTAAGGATGTTAAGGAATAGAGAAAGGAGAAGCTTAGGTGACTGTATGGGAAATAGGGCTCTGTGAAAGCCATTCTTAGTTGTTTCAGGCCTTCCTTCCATTTCTCTTCTGTTCTCTTCTTTTCCTCTGACTTCTTTTCTCTTTCCATCCTCCATCTGGTCCACTTTGGTCTTTTATTAAAACAATTTCATTTTGGAAATGTCTAGGTTTGTAGGCTAATAAAATGTTCCCGCCTTGCTCAAGAGATGGAGAGCACAGCAAAAATTTTTCCCAAAAATCAAAACTGAATGGTCCTGGCTCAGGTGCATGCAGCAACAGAGCTCTGAGAAACAAATGTACCATCTGTCTTTGATCAAAACTCCTTGAAGCTGCTTGCAACTCTACTATGTAAATGATTTTGCCTGTTTACTTGTTTAACTTGAACGCTGTTGACGAAAAGCAGATCTTAGACCAGAATTGTTGTAAAACCAGTCCAGTTCTGAGTACCCTGATCAGAAAAACAGAATTCAGAGCCTGAGTGCTCTGTGCTTAGCACAGTTCCATGGAAATAAAACGATTATGTTCCATTTTTGAAACTGGAGGCAGAGTCACGAGAAACAAGATGAAAGGATTTAATCATCCCAATCGCAGTGGTAAAATAGGTCCCACTCAACTAAAGTGAGCCTACTTAAAGTAAAAAGGGGTTACCAAATTTAACCTTCACCCATTGGCAATCATAGCACAACACAATTCTGTGACTTCTAGTGGCTCGGGAACTATTAAAGGTTATTTTATTTAAGAACAGATAGCACGTGGGTGTTTACTTACC
Organism: Tachyglossus aculeatus; assembly: GCF_015852505.1. Taxonomy (NCBI): domain Eukaryota; kingdom Metazoa; phylum Chordata; class Mammalia; order Monotremata; family Tachyglossidae; genus Tachyglossus; species Tachyglossus aculeatus. The sequence goes on from NC_052098.1 coordinate 58,237,760, forward strand.
GCTGCCTAGGGAACTGTGTATCATTACTAGAAGAGGCTAGGAAAAGTGATATGCATCAAATTTCCTTTCTGTACCCTCGTCCCTCTGGTGAGGGAGATCTTCTTTGCTGAGAACTCAGCACATGGGAAGCAAGCTCTCTGAAGGCAGGAAGTGTGGCTTTCTTTTGGTATAAATATCTGGGAGAATTGGGATGACTCTTTCCCTCTTTTTATCAGTGGACAAAGCGGCCTTGCCAGTTGCTGACACATGGAAAGATACTTGATGATGGGTGATTAATTCTCCCATCCAATGGTGGATGAACGATCATTAATCAATGGCATTTATTGCGTGGTTACTGCATGCAGAGTACTGTACTAAGTGCTTATCTCTTGTGCCTAGAGGATAATTTAGATAACAAGGTTGCCAAAATACAGCTATACAGTGAGTGGATTATCCTGTGGAAGGTTTGCACAGGACAGATCACTTGACCTTCACAGGTGCAGTTTATTGCAATGACCGGAGGGCATGGTAACTGCAGATTTCATTTCAGGGTCTTGTTCCTTAGGCTCGGACTAGCTGTCTCACAAGGCAACAAGGCTATTTAACCCAAATTATCTCTGAAAGTCTTGCTCCTTCTAGAGTCAGTCAATCAATCAATCAATCAGTGGGATTTATTGAGCACTTACCAAGTGCCGATTACTGTACTAAGCACTTGGGAGGGTACAATGCAAAAGAGTTGGCAGACACATTCCCTGCCCACAAGGAGCTTTCAGTCTAGAGGGGGATTCATTGACATTTAGCTTGAATGTCATGAGACATTCAATTAACCAGGAGGCCACATAGCAACCCCTCAACAGTTTCTCTATTATTGGAAGTTGTGTACCAACAAGGAGAATTCTGGAAAACGTTTTCAAGCCCCAAATTCCACTTTACTGAGAATTTGGTCTGGGGAGAAATGTTTTTTTCTCATTGGAAATACATTTTGTGTTTCCTAGATCACATCATGATGTAAGTTGGAAAGTTGCTAGTAATGCAGTAGAAAGTTTCCAGACAAATGGGAGTTTTTCACTGAGTCAAGCAGCTGCCTTTCATTTTCACAGCAATCAACCCAAAATATGTGGCAAATACAGAGTACATTTCAGATTTTTGTGACAATTCTGAAAATGACCCACCCTGCAGCAGGGAATATTTGATGCTCCAGGATGAACAGACTCTCTCCATGCCCTGGAAATATACTCTTCTTATTCATGCTCCACATGATACCACCTTGAGACCCCAACATTCTTTAGTCTCCTTATAAAGCAGTTCAAGAGTTGGCAACCCAAAGGACATTTAACACTCACCAACAATTCCACAGAAGGACAGCTCAAAAATCTGTTGTAAAAATAAAACGAAGAGTTAAGCTGGACGGAGGATCACAGGATTTCGGATCTGGAACTTTCTATAGGAAGTCACAGGAAAGAGCACCTGGAAAATACATTCTTATTCAGCAAGGGGAAGGTGACTCCAGTGCTTTTTTAGATACCACTCGATCAATCAATAGTATTTATTGAGTGCTTGTTGTGTGCAGAGCCCTGTATTAAGCTCTTGGGAGAGTACACTAGATGGAGGAGACATAATCCCTGCCCACAAGGTGCTTACAGTCTTACCGAGGAGACAGACATATAATCATTTACAAATCGGAGCAAGTAATGCTTAAATAGGTGAGTATATCAATTGATTTGTACAAAAGTGAAACAGGAGTTTCTGTGTGCCAAAGTGCTGAGATAGTAGCTGGGAGGATCAATCAATCAATCAATCAATCAATTGTATTTATTGAGCGCTTACTGTGTGCAGAGCACTGTAATAAGTGCTTGGGAAGTACAAGTTGGCAACATATAGAGACGGTCCCTACCCAACAGTGGGCTCACAGTCTAGAAGGGGGAGACAGAGAACAAAACAAAACATATTAACAAAATAAAATAAATAGAATAGATATGTGCAAGTAAAATAAATAAATAGAGTAATAAATATGTACAAACATATATACATATATACAGGTGTTGTGGGGAAGGGAAGGAGGTAAGGCGGGCGGGAAGGAGAGGGGGAGGGGAGGAGAGGAAGGAGGGGGCTCAGTCTGGGAAGGCCTCCTGGAGGAGGTGAGCTCTCAGTAGGATGTAACCCAAGAAGAGAAATGAACTGGGGAAAGTTTATTGGAGGCGGTAGGATTCCAACCTATCAATCAATCAATCAATTAATAGTATCTACTATCTACTCTGTGCAGAGCACTGTACTAACTCTTGGGAGAGTAAAATAGATGCAGGAGACACAATCCAGGCCCTCAAGGAGCTTACAAATTAAGTTGGGAGACAGATGCAAAATACTGTAGAGACTGGAGAAAGAAGGTAATGGAAAGATGAATATGTGGATGAATAAGTGCTTAAATAAAAGAATAATAGAATATGTCAATATGGGAGTGCATAAATGCTGAGGTGGTAGCTGGGAGGATAAGACTGGTGGAGAATAGAAATTAATCAAGGAAGGTTCTCTGATTTCCAAAGATGAAGAGTGCTGTGATTTTTGTGGATTTTAAGGGGAAGGGGGTTTCAGGCAGGAGGAAGTGTATAAGCAAGCAGATGCAGGCAGAGGAGATGGAAAAAAGTCCAGTGAGTAGGTTAGCCTAACAGGAATGAAGAGTGCAACCTGGGGGGTAGTGGGAGAAGAGAGTGATTAAGGTGGATGGAGAGAGCTGCTACAGTGCCTTAAAGCCAATGGTCAGGAGGGGTTAGACAGTTTTTAGGTAGTTCTAGTATGTGGTTAAAACAAATACAAATAATTTGAAACGAGGTTTTAGTGAACTGTCTCTACCTATACATTTCTGTGTATGTTGAGATGCATGTTCCATTTATTTACTAATTTATTCATTTTTCCATACTTTGCCAGTTGTACCTATATTTTTGCTTCTGTTCTCATTCTATGTATACAATTTGTGTCTGCCTGGATTTCACATTCATCACACCAACTGGACTCCTCATCAGAGCAGCAGACATACTAAATAAAGTAACCTTACAAGGAATTTTCTAAAATCATTAGACTGCAACATTTATTTTCAGTTGGCAAACTCGCCCATGCTCTCTCTCAATTCTTCCCCCACCCTTACATCCACCCTCACCTCCTTCTATTTTTCTCCAGATCACTAGGCTAGGGCTACCAGATGGCCATGTCTTTGAGAGGTTACCCTTCCTCTCATAGCCAATTGTGAAAACCCAGATGCCAAAAGATAGATCCTGTGATAGCCTGGGAGACTGAGGTGAACCCAAAGCTTCCACTGGGTTTGGGTTTGGCAGTCAACGAGAGAGGTTGCATCAGTGCCAGTGATTTCACACACCATCTGCTTGAAAACCTCTTTTTCCCTGTGGTTTGGAAATTTCCTCTAGGCCTGTAACCTCTTTTAGGCAATCGAAGGCCAGTAATCTGCTCTAGAATAATAACTTAACCTTGTCGGGGGGAACTTTATTTGGCGTTTCAAACATGAACGCTGCTGTTACATTGATCTAAGTCCTAAGAACATGAGTCCCACTTGGCTCATCTTTTTCCAAATTTTCCTTGAACTGCAGCAATTTACATCTAGACTGAACTTTTTGATGTTTTTTCTTCAATGCTTATTGATCATGAAGATGAGTTAGGTGCCCACCAAAAAAAAGCCTAAAAAATCCCCTCTCTACAATCATCGCCATCAGTGGCAGAATTTATTGAATACCTCCTAGTATATAGAGCAATAATCCAGAACAATCATTGATCTCTAGGTGTTTAGCTTCTAAGGTGACCTGACAGGCAGATGACACATGCTGAATATATTTCACACAAGCAAATACTGAACATACATTCATCTGTCAGTTTTCATGGTTTATATTATTATATATGCATAAAATGCACACACACGCACATACATAATATGAAAATATATTATAAATACAATATGTAATATAAAAATGCATAGAATGTATGTATATATATTATATATATATGTATATATAGAGAGAGAGAGAGAGAGAGAGAGAGAGATAATTTTGACAGTCTTGGGAGAAGTAGATTTAGGATAGGAGAGGAAAAAGGAGGACAGGGGAGAAATGAATGGAAAACAACTGGAATGGAATGGAGGCCACTTGAGATGAAAGCCACATGAGAAGGGCTAAAAGATAATAATAATAATAATAATGATGATGGCATTTATTAAGCACTTACTATGTGCAAAGCACTGTTCTAAGTGCTGGGGAGGTTACAAAGTGATCAGGTTGTCCCACGGGGGGCTCCCAATCTTAATCCCCATTTTACAGATGATGTAACTGAGGCCAAAGAAGTTAAGTGACTTGCCCAAAGTCACACAGCTGACAATTGGTGCTAGCTTGGCTAGGACTAAGACCTAGTAAATTTAATAAATTTAAGCACTTGATATTCACCTCTCTCTCACCCCACAAACCTATGTAGATATTTGTAATTCATTTTATTGTCTGTCTCCTCCTCTATAATGTAAGTTCTTTGTGTGAAGGGAACGTGTCTACCAACTCTGTTCAGTCAGTCAATCATATTTATTGACCACTTAGTGTGTGCAGAGAACTGTACTAAATACTTGGGAGAGTACAACAATCAACAGACACATTCCCTGCCCACAGTGAGCTTACAGTCTGTTGCATTGTACTCTCCCAAGTGATTAGTAGTGTTCTGCACACAGGAAGTGCTTAATAAATACCACTGATTGATTGACTGATTAATTAGTCTACTATTCTTTCATCTGCCACCACTCAAGGCTTTGGCATGCCCTCTTCTGGAAGCTTAACCTTCTTTGTGTGATTGAGCCACAAAAACCATGGCCCAGCCGTGATGTCACATGGACGATGATCCTACTCGACTTGACCCAAGAGAAATTCTGAGTCTCACTTGACTGCTTTAGAGAAGAAAGAGAGGGAATAGAAGGAATAGAGGGAGGAGATCCTAAACAATTTTTCCACATGTGTTAAATTTCATCGTACATCATACACCCTCTCCTCAGGCATCTCTTTGAGAATTCCATGTTGGGTTTTTTCATTCCAGTCTTAATATAGGAATTCTAAGGAGTAAAATAGATGAAGAAAAACATTAGCAAATGGATGTAGGCAGCAGGTTCTTCTGATTCCATCTTCTTCCTGCACCACAATGAGCTGTTGCCATAACGATGGTATTTAATGTAATTATGGTATTTATTAAGTCCTTACTCTGTGCCAACTGGTAGGGTAGATACAAGATAATGAGATTAGACACAGTCTCTGTCCCACTTAGGGCTCAAAGTCTAAGAGGGAGGGAGATCAGGTATTTTATCTGCATTTTACAGATAAGGAAACAGAGGCAGGAAGGCACTAAGTCACTCAGCAGGCAAGTGTTGGAGCTGGGATTAGAACTCAGGTCTACAAACTGCCAGGCACTGGGACATGCTAGCTCCCCTAGGTCTTTTCCCATCATATAACATTGCTTTAAATGTTGGCATTTGCTGTGTAGTTTCCACTTTATCAAGACAATTTACCTGTATATGAAGTTTAGCAGTCCAGCTACATGGTAATTTTTGTGTATTTATCCCATTTGCTTTATTTGAATTCCTGTCCATATGAATGATTTGTCCTACAGTCAGTATTCAGTGGATGCTCAATAAATGTTGTTACCTGCGAGATGGCTACCATTTTCCAGTAGAAACCCAGTGAACTGGCACATCCCCATCAAGCTGTCGGGCCCCGTCTTTGTGTGTCTTGGCCAATCAATGAGTCAATCAATTAATGCTATTTAGTGAGTGCTTACTGTGTGGACAGTACTTTACTAACTACCTAGAGATGTATAATACAATAGAGTTGGTTAGCATGATTCCTGCACACAAGGAGGTTACAGTCTACAGGGGGAGACAGACATTAAAATAAATTACTGATAGGGGAAGTAGTAGAGTATAAGTTGTGGGGCCGGGGTGAGTATTAAAGTGCTTGAAGGATAAGCAGAAGGGAGGGCAGGTAGGGGAAACGAGGGCTTAGTCAGGGAAGATTTCTTAGAGGAAATAATAATAATAACAATTGTGGTATTTGTTAAGTGCTTACTATGTACCAAGCACTGGGGTAGATACTAGATAATCAAATTGGACACTGTCCATGTCCCATATGGGGCTCACAGTCTTAATCCCCATTTTACAGATGAGATAATTGAGGCACAGACAAGTTAAGTGATTTGCCCAAGGCCACACAGCAGACTAGTGGCAGAGCCAGGATTAGAACCCAGGTCCTTCTTACTCCAAGGTCTGGGCTCTATCCACTGGACAACGACACTTTTAGGGGTGTTTTGAAGGCAGGGAGAGTGGTGGTCTGTCAGATGTGAAAAAGGTGGGAGTTCCAGGCCAGTAGGATGATGTGGGCAGGGGGTTGGCTATGGGGTAGATGAAATTGAGGTACAGAGAGTAGGTTGTTGATAGAGAGAAATGTGCAGATTATTAGACTGTGGGCCCCATGTTAGACAGGGATTGTATCCAGACTGATTAACTTGTATCTACCCCAGCGCTTAGAACAGTGCTTGATGTATAGTACACATTTAACAAATGTGACAAATTAAAATGATTTGAGTTGTACTAGGAAATCAGCAAGGGAAGGTAGGAGGGAGGGAGTTGATTGAGTTCCTTAAATACAATGGTAAGAAGTTTCTTTTTGATGGGAAGATAGATGGGCAACTATTGGAGGTTTCTGAGGAGTGGGGAGATATGAACTGAACATTTTTTTAGAAAAAAATGATCTGGGCATCAGAGTGAAGTACGGACTGGAGAGATGAGGGACAGGATGCAGCGAAGTCAGCGAGGAGGCTGATATAGTCAAAGCAGGATATGATAAGTGCTAGGATAAGTGTGATAGTCTGGATGGAGAGGAAAAGGCAGATTCTGGAGGTGTTGTGAAGGTAAAGCTGACAGGATTTTGTGACATATTGAATTTGTGGTTTGAATAAGAGATGAGTTGAGGATAATGCCAGGGTTACAGGCTTGTGATACAGGGGGGACGATGGTGTTGTCTACAGTGATAGGAAAGTCAGGACAAGGTTTGAGTGGGAAGATGAGGAGTTCACTGGCTTCATGTGTGGTTTCCCGTGCCAGGCTAGAGCCACCCGGAATGAGGGATAAAGTGATCACGCATTAAAGTCATCAGGTATCTCGAGGAATATACTTACCATTTACATCCCAGATACTGGAATAAATACGATTGACTGAAGAGTCTGCACAGGACAAGTATATGTTTTGAGTAGATTATCTTCCTTGAAACATCTATCTTGACTCAGATCTGCAAGGGGCAAAACAAACCTCCATTGTCAAATACCTGCAGGCAGAGCCTCATGCAGACAAGCGTTATGTTTGGGAGTCATATTCTGCTTAAGAGCATACCCATGTCAGCCTGTGACAGCACATCCTTATTGAAAGGTCGCATTTCAGGCTTTTCCACTCACTCTCAACCCTGTCCCTTTGCTTTGCTAATGCCCTGGGAAGCTCTGTGCAGATAAAGGCCTCCTTCATCAAATCGACAATGCTATATCTAGGGAAAAATCAGAGTTCCAGGAAGAAGTTTTTTGTTTGCAAGTTTTCCAAAGGGTGCCCCTGTCTACTGTTGATTAACACAGTGGGAGCTAAATGAAATTTCTGCATCACTAGGAAGAGAAATTATCCCTAGAGAAAGCAAATCTGGCTTGTTTCTAGCTTTGTAGCAGATGTATGAAAAGCAAATAAAACCAGATAAGGAAGAATTAGAATTCTTGGGCAACAGCTGTCAATCAGGGTGGAACCAGGGTCAATGAAGAATCATGCCTGAGGTTACTATGTATCTATCTATATTATGTATTAGCTCTATAAATTATATTTTATGAATTATTTGTATTGATGTCTGTCTCCCCCTCTAGACTAAAAGCTCACTGTGGGCAGGGAACCTGTCTACCAACTCTGTTGTATTGTTCTCTCCCAAGTGCTTAGTACGGTGCTCTCCACACAGTATGTGCTCAATAAATACCATTGATGAGGACACAATTTCATAAGAAAAAGAAATTTGGGGGGACCTCAAAAAATTGGATTTTGGCATATCATTATGAGCTATAACAGAAGCCACTACTGCAATTCCTGTATTTGTTTTCTTGAGAAGGGGGTTGAAGATATTTTCTTCTTTATGAAATTCAAAGCTTTGGGAGTTTTCCTGCACAATAATTCTTGCTTTTTGCAGATTTGTTCAGTATCTCATTGGGAGACCAATGGAGAAAGAGGTCATGGAAATGAAAAGCATAATCTTCTTCCAGATCTATATTCCCCTAGTATCCTGATGGTATTATTTTTTTTCAGACCCCTAGAGTACTGTTTCTTACACAGGAGCAACTTACTGAATGATAGTCTAGATGTTGAATGAGGTAAGCTTACCAAAGTGAACAATTTACTCTCAATTAATCAATTAAACAATAGTATTTATTGTACACCACCTGTGTATGGAGCACTGTACTGTGTATGGGGCACTTGGAGGAGTTACAGTATAGTAAAAAACTTTATACTTACCCATGGGGAGCTTACAATCTAATAAGAGGAGACCAGCAGACATAATTGTATATTTAGAGAGGGAACAGGAGAAATGATGGCAATAGCAAAATTATAGAAACAAAAATCAATAAATGAATAATCGAATGGAGCATGTACTTTTTTAAAAATGGTATTTGTTATGCACTTACTATGTGTCAGGCACTGTAATAGGAACGAGATGATCACGTTGGACATAGTCCATGTCCCACATGATGCTCACATTCTTAATTCCCATTTTACAGATGAGGTAACTGAAGTATAGGACTTTAAGTGACTTGACCAAGGTCACACAGCAGACAAATGGTGGAGCTGGGATTAGAACCCAGCCCCATGCTCTATCCACTAGACCATGCTGCTTCTCACTGGAATACCCAGAAGGGCTAAGGGAACCCTGCTGGGTGAAGCAGCATGGCTTAGTGGAAAGAGCACGGGCTTGGGAGTGAGAGGTCATGGGTTCGAATCCCAGCTCCACCGCTTGGCAGCTGTGTGACTTTGGGCAAGTCACTTACCTTCTCGGTGCCTAAGTTACCTCATCTGTAAAATGGGATTAAGACCGTGAACCCTGCATGGGACAGCCTGATAACCTTGTATCTGCCCCAGTGCTTAGAACAGTGCTTGGTACACAGTAAGCGCTTAACAAATACCATAATAAAAGGGTGACTGCTGGGATAATAATAATACTAATATAATGATGGGGGAGGGAAAATGGGTTGGGGAATGCCTCTTGGAGGATGAATCTAGCTCTACAGAATTTTTACCAAGAAAACTACGGGTACGGCTGCAGATGGAGAGTGAGGCGTTCTGGGAGAGATGTGTTCATGGTGTTGCTATGGGTCAGAAACGACTCAACGGCATAAGACAAGACTCTTTTTTATCATATATTCAACTTTATCCCTCTCCCCCTTCTTTCTGCCCTATTTACTTCTCCATCATTCTTTCCTACTCTCTCCAACTTCATCTACTCCCACGGTCTTTGGCCTCTGCCATACCTTTAACTGACAGCATATAGGGAGGATATTATCCCGCCCCTGAGTGAGCAATTCCACCTTGGGGCTGACCTTATTATGGACAGTGTGAGAAGTTACAGTCCTCCCGTCAACATCCTCTCCTCTACCTCCCTGATTATGTCTTCTCGCCAAACTGCAATGGTGATGTTGCCACTGCTGTTGCCTCCGGTGACCTCTCTTGGCTTTCTTCAGAGCTCCTCCACACCACCACACCACCTCATTCACAGGGTCTGGAGTCTCAGATGTGGCCATCCTGATCACCTCACCAAAATGCTCTGGTGGCTGCAAGAGGTCACTGTGACTGTACTTGAGTGATCTAGGCGGAATCAGATACCAGTCCCCCATCTCCCAACTTTTCACTATTATTTAAGCTAATCATCTGAGGCCAGAAGCTATTGACTGTACATTCCCAGGCTTCTCAACTTCTAGAACACATCCCCTGGAATCAAGCTCTTCAACTACATGCTCCTGCAGTTGCAAAAAAACATCACCTAGGACTGTCTTTCCTTCCCTCCCTGACTTTGCATCTCTTTTTCAGACCCAGCTACATTCAGCATGGAGCTTGGGTTTGACCTCCCTAGGTTTGGCCATCTGCCTGAAGCACCTGGGTATGGAATGCAAACCACCAAACCCAGGGCATTCTTGTCTCAGCCTATAATTTATATCCCTCCTCCACTGGGCCTGATTAAATTGCCTGCACAAGCCTTTACTTGTAACTGATGAATTATTAGATCTGCAGAGCCCATTTGCCATCAAATGAAATAACATTGGCCTACTCAAAGTCATCCTCATTGAACCATTTGAAACTGTATCCTATCCTGTTCTAGAGGAAGAGGCTTAGTCAATGTTTTCATCACATCTAAGTCAGATGCCTTCCCAGAGGAAGAACATCTATTTTCTACTAATGTAGGAGCAGAGAGCTACAGCAAGCTTATTGACTGTTATCAGTTTCCCCTTGGCCAAATCAAGATGAAACCCTTTGCTACTTACCTAAATAATGAGAACATTTCCTAGGAAAGGAGAGGAAGTCATCAGCTTAAGCTCCAGTTGGGTTGTGCATTAGGGCTCTCTGGGCACTGCCTTAAGTCCTTTTCATCGGTGGGATTTCTGGGGACCTGCTCTCAGGTGGCCCTGGATCTTAGATGGTCACTGTTTGAGACTACTCAATATGAATATTCTGGTTCTAAGCCCATCCTCTGGGTGTCACTTCAAACCCCAGTGACATCTCTGAGAGATGCAGTGTGGCCTAATGGAAAAGGCACGGGCCCGGGAGTCGGAGGACCTGGGTTCTAATCCTGGCTCCAGCACTTGTCCGCTCTGTGACCTTGGACTAGTCACTTCACTTCTCTGTGCCTCAGTTACCTTATCTTTAAAATGGGGATTCAATATCTGTTCTGCCTCCTACTTAGACTGTGAGCTCCATGTGGGACCGGATTATCTTGTATTGACCCTAGCGCTTGGCACATAATAAGTGCGTAACAAATGCTACTATTATCATTATTATTATCTCTGCATTGTGAGCAGGGAACATGTCTACCAACTCTTGTAGCCTTTTGTCTCCCAAGTGCTTAATACAGGGCACTGCACAGAATAAGTGAAGTTTATTTTGTTAATTTGTTTTGTTGTCTGTTTCCCCCTTCTAGACTGTGAGCCCACTGTTGGGTAGGGACCGTCTCTATACGTTGCCAACTTGTACTTCCCGAGCGCTTAGTACAGTACTCTGCACATAGTAAGTGCTCAATAAATACGACTGAAAGAAAGAAAGAAAGTGCTCAATAAAGATGATTGATTGACTGGCTGATTTGCCACTGTTCAGACTTGCAACCCTAGGGCTCACAAGGTGCAAGATCAATGCAAGCTCATCTTATTGAACTTTCCCATGTAAAGGCTTTTCTCCCCATGCTGTGAGTCACTGAGGGTGCTGAGAATTATTTACCACCTTAAGCAGTTCATTGACTATAGTGGGAAATTGAAAAAGGAGAGAGAATTGGTATAATTACTGCTGTGGTTATGTTGTAAGTTATACTTCCTCTAATTAATGTTTTCTATGTTATTTGCTCAGATTCTCTACAAGTGTCCTATCAAAACACAACTACCACTCTGCTATATGTCCTTCCTAAAAGTGAGAATTGTTCTCATTACTCCTCTACTTCATGGGGTGCTTAGTTTGCTCAGCTTCATTAAAAGGCAAAATGATAATTATGATGATGGTATTTGTTAAGCACTTACTATGTGCAAAGCAGTGTTCTAAGTGCTGGGGGGATACAAGGGGATCAGGTTGTCTCACTTGGGGCTCACAATCTTAATCCCCATTTTACAGATAGGTAACTGAGGCACAGAGAAGTGAAGTGACTTGCCCAAAGTCACACAGCTGACAAGTGGCAGAGCCGGGATTAGAACCCATGACCTCTGACTCCTAAGCCTGGGTTCTTTCCACTGAGCCATGCTGCAAATCTATAACCTGGTCTACTGCTGCAGCAAGTTGTGGAGCAAGTTGTGAGGTACTTATTGGTTAAGCACCTGGGGAGTACATATGTCCTTATGTACATATTTTAAAATTATTTATTATACATTCTTTATTTCTATTAATGCCTGTCTCCCCCTCTAGACTGAAAGCTTATTGTGGGAAGGGGACATGACTGCCAACTCTGTTGTATTGTGCTCTCCCAAGTGCACATAATCTGCTTTTTGAAGCTTTTGAAAGAGTCCAGTGGCCTGAATGCTTGCTTCTTTACTGAGGGTCTAAATTATCCCTGGATGTGAAATAAGCTCAGAAGCATCTGAGCCTCAAGTGAAGCAGCAAAGGCTCCTGAAGCTCAAGAAAAGGACAATTACAGAACTTTGCACGTAGTAAGAGTACCACTGATGATGATGAAGCTACCTCAAGGTGCAGGACTCCTAAGCCATCTCATCTCATCAATTTTCAGCCTTGACTTCTTGTGTGATCCATCAAATTGACTCCCCAAAATGTGGAAGAAGCTGAACGAAGGGCAATTATTTTGCTAGTCTTTCTCTTTGCCCTCATCTTGTAACAAACCAACCTATGGTTGGTATGATTCTACCAGGCAGACTCCAAGTGAATAGTCTATTTCTCAAGAGAATATCGATCCCTGATAAGAAACTGTCACCCACTAAGGCACACCCACTGCCTTCATCATCATCATAATAAATAATTTAAAGATATGTGCTAAAGGACATATGTACATCCCATGTGCTTTCCCAATAATTACCTCACAACTTGTTCCATTTTCCATACTTGGTCTGCAGCAGTAGACAAGGTTATGTTTTTTGCCTTTTAATGAAGCTGAGCAAACTAAGCTCCCTATGAAGTCAGTCAGAATTGCGGCAACCCCTCCACAACCATGCAGGGTCATATCTGCTCTGGAGTAATTTATTTATATTCTATAATATAAATATATTATTTGCGTAATATAATTTATTATTTGTTTATTCCTATTATTATCTCCCCCTCTAGATTGTAAGCTCTTTGTGGGCAGGGAGCACATCTACCAACTTTGTTATATTGTACTCTCCCAAGGACTTAGTACAGGGTTCTTCACACAGTAAACACTCAATAAATATTATTAATTGATTGACTGAGTCTAGCTCTTCTGTATTTCCCTACCCCCAAGTCCCGCTGATTCCCACTATCCCCAGTGATTCTCTCCACAGCTCCATCCTCAACTGACTTCCTCCACTTCCCCTGAGTCTCTCCCCTCCACCACTCTGAATAACTGCACTCCCCTACTACCTCATTGACTTCCCCAACCATCCACTGGGTCTCTCTACTCTTCGTTAACTCCCCCAATCCCTTGCTGTGTCTCCCGACCCAACTATCTGCCTTTCTTCTCATTCTTTGCTTCTTCTTTCCTCCCACTAGCCATTACTCACTTTCTTCCTACTGCAGCTTAACTTATCCTCTTCTTCTTAGTATTCTATTCCTTTTTTTCTCTTCATTATTCAGGCAGTGCCAATGCTCCAGTTCTTTTGGCTGCTTCGTTCCTCTTCTTTTCATAGCTCTCTTTTTTCTTGAGCTTCAGGAGCCTTCGCTGCTTGAGATCCAGGTGCCTCTGAGCTTATTTCAAAATCATTTAGCCCCTCAGTAAAGAAGCAAGCATTCAAGCCAGTGGAGTCTCTCAGGAGCTTCAAAAAGCAGACTAGACAGGCAGGGCAGTTTGGATGGACTTCAAGGGGTGAACTCCAAGTGGTCAGAGCCTACAAGCTCTGGCCTGTTGACAATTCAATGATTATTAATCTCTTTGAGGTCAGGGAGCATGTTTACCAACTCTATTGTATTGTAGTCTCCCAAGTGCTAAGTACAGTGTTCTGCCCATGGTAAGTGCTCAGTAAATACCATTGATTGAACGATCAAATATGATTTCTTGACCCTCCAACTGATCTTATCTTAAGTTTTCAACAATACATTTTTGTGTGAAATTCGACAACTGGTTGTCATTATTTTTTTCACCTTTTCTCACTTTCCATTTTTTTTCATTTCACTTTCCATTTTTTCACAGCTAAACACAATGTACAATCGTTGGAATTCTTGCACTTTCTAGCTATTTAAATGATACAATTATTTCCAATTTTATAACTTATTAACTTTGTTTTTACCCTAAAAAGATAAGTTACCTGAGTGGCCTGGTGACTTGCCCAGGATTATACAGAACGAGCCCCCAGATCATGTACAGTGAAGGTGAGGAAGAAGAAAACAAAATTGTCCTGGCACGCAGGTAAATATTGTGCATTTAATAATACTTATGGTGTTTGTTAAGCACTGACTAGAGGCCAGGAACCATACTAAGGGCTTGGGCGGATATAAGCAAATTGGGTTGGACACAGTCCCTGTCCCACATAGGGCTCACAGTCTTAATCTCCATTTTACAGATGAGGTAACTGAAGTCCAGAGAATCAAAGTGACTTGCCCAAGGTCACACAGCAGACCAGAGGCAGAGCCAGGATTAGAACCCCTGCCCTTCTGACTCTCAGGCACACGCTCCATCCACTACGCCATGCTGCCTTCCATAATAATTATGGCCTTTGTTAAGAGCTTACTATGTGCTATGTTCCGGGGTGGATGCAACACAATCAGATCTGACACAGCCTTTCTCCCACCTGGGACTCACATTCTAAAGGGGAAGGACAAAGAGCTATATTATCTCCATAGCAGAAACTGAGCACAGAGAAATCCAGTGACTCACCCAAAGTCCCACAGCAGGCAAGCAGCAGAGATGGGATTAGAACCCAGGTCTCTTGATATCCAGACCTACATTCTTTCCACTAGGCCACACTGCTTTTCAGAGATATCCTTTCAGACTAAGGGAACTCCGACTTTCATAATAAGTGTCTTGGGCTCTATTCCCCATATAATCACTGACCATTTTCAGGGGCTTGTTTATCCATGTATGTCTGCTTCAGTGATAGCAGCCCAGAAGTCAATCTCCAATTTTTAAGGCATTGAATTATACCTTCTGACACCCCTTCTGGGCCCTTTGCACAAGTCAGGCTGGGCCTGGACACAAGCTTTGTCACGTTTAGGCTTGCAATGGCCAGGTTTGGCCCCTTCAGCATATGGTAGCTCTACCCCACCTTCCCTACCCACACACCTATCTTTCTTCTCCAGTCAAAACTGTGCCTGCTTTTTTGTCCATAAAGACCCAAAAGACAAAGTTTTACCCTTTATACATGTCCACTCACTGCCTCAAGTGGAATGGGATCATGAAGTCCCCAAATGGGTGTGACTTGTTGGGCTGGGTGAGTTTTTCCTTAGAACTAGCTACCACATTATTAAAGGCCAGACCAAAACTCCAAACAGGCCTCAGACACCCAGCTGGCTGGAGGAAAGAATAGGATTCCTTGCAGTATGCAGAGTTTCTAAAAAGACACAGTACTCTACAAGCCTACCCTAAGGCTGAATAGAAGAGAAAATTGGTTTATACTGTGCTATATAGGATAAAAAGAAAAAAAAACTAGCATCAATGTTTCCTCCTATGGCTGCTCTGTTTAAAAGATAAAGGAAGATTGCCTCATCCAATTAGACAGCTTATAAAGGAAGATTGTTTCGACCCATTTTCCTGAACGCAAATCTCACCTTTCTTTAAGAGCAGAGGGTGAATCAAAAGTGGACAGCAGATGGTATTTTGTGTTCTCAGATCTGGCAACCCCAGTTTAGAAAAAAAGGTCATAGAAGACGTTCTTCCATCTGTTTAGTGAGGCATTGATTTGACTGATGAGGTAAGAAGTTCAGCTAATTTAGTGCTGGACCACATGGCAGTTGAGTGGAGTCCTGCTCTCTGAAAAGACACCTATGGGTTTAGCAACATGCTTGCTTTAAAATCCCAGAAAAATACAATAGCCCCTAGTTATGTAGCCCACCCACAGCTCCACAGAAAAATGGTTTTTGTGACTGGGGGTTTCCTAACAGGTTTCCCTGGAATCAAGTTATCATTATTCATGTATTTCACTGATATTAAGAAGAAGCTGGTTATCCCATTAGTACTATTTTCTAATTAAGCACTTACTATGTGCCAAACACTGTACCATGCGCTGGACTAGGTTCAAGATAATCAGGTTGGACACAGTCCGTGTCCCACAAGGGGTTTTCAGTCTTAATCTCCATTTTACAGATGAGGTAACTAAGGCACAGAGAAGTCAAGCAATTTGCCCAAAGTCACACAGCAGATAAGTGGCAAAACTAGGATTAGAACTCAGGTCCTTCTTACTCCCAGGCCTGCACTCAATCTACTAGGCCACACTGCTTCTAAAGCCTGTGATCCTTTGTTTTCAAAAGCATATTGTCCCTAATTGGCTTTCCAACTTTAAACACAAGAATTCACAAGTCTGGAGAAAGGGTCTACTGCAGGCAACAGAAAGCCCATCCATTTCTTCTCTGTTCTCATGTCCTTTAAGCCGAATGAAGAAGAATGGGTTTTATTTCGTTTTGTTTTATTTGACCTGTACATTTGCAAATGGCCCGAGAATCTTCTATCTTAATTTAAAAGTATCTAAAATGTAAAAATAAGTCAATGCCTCTTAGCAGGGAAATCTAGGAGGATGAATCACAATGTAAAAAGAATGGCTGATTGCCACACCATCTCCTTGCTGAGGCATAGTGAACAGATCTGGGAGGCCCATACTGAGTACCCTGAATCATTTTTTTAATGGTATTTCTTAAGCACTTCCTATGTGTCAAACTCTGTTCTAAGCCCTGGACATGACATTCATGACATGTGTCTGCTCAGAGTCTATCTTACTAAGAGTGAGATTGCTCTTATGACAGGACCAGGAAATTCATGGCCAAAATGTTGAGCCTGATTCTGATAGAGGATTGGTTGATAGAGGACTGGTGTATGGCAAATGTACAATGGTCCAGCTAGCATCCATTTACTCAGGGGCTGGAAATATTAGAATACCCAACTCTCTGTCTCTGTGCCCATGTGCAGAATGTTGTGTGAATACCCTGAGCTCATGGCCCCAGTGGAGCAAGACCAGGGCATTGCAGAGACAAGGTGGGAGAGGGCAGAAGGGTACCATTCATTCATTCATTCAGTTGTATTTAATGAGCACTTTCTGTGTGCAGAGCACTGTACTAAGCACTTGGAAAGTACAATTCAGCAACAAATAGTGACAATCCCTACCCAAGAATGGGCTCACAGTCTAGAGCTGACTAGACTATGGACCAGACTTCTACCATGTTTGCTGGAACTCCTCTCGTACTGTTTCAGCAGCTACTGTGTCAAGTGGGTGCAATCACTAGCTGCCTTTGCATCAGCACAAAGACTCTTTCTGTTTCAGTCAGCTGTTGCTAAGAAAGTATTATTTTTTAAATTTTACTCTCAGCACTCCCACCCTCATCCCATCTTACCCTGCTTCATTCCCTCTTGTGAAAAATCCTCCTGACTCTGAGGCTTTGGGAAAACCCCCACAGTTCCCACCTCCTCCCACCATGCTGAAGACCTGGTTTCCTCCACCCCAAATCCCAAACCTGCTTGTCTTTCTTAAAAACTTGTCCCACTTCCTCTGCACTTTCCCTGTTTTTGCCATTCAGTGATCTTTTCTGTCTGGGCTCTCTCCAAGCCATTCCTGCAAGCCACATTGGTGGGGATATAGGCAAGGTTGTGAATATTAGACAGTGAGGTCACAGATAAAGCAGTGTGCTTTAAAACCTTTTCAAATGAGCCCATTTAAAAAGCTGGCAAGACAATTGCAGGAAGGTAAGGACCAGAAAAACACAAAAGCCAGGATACAGAATGGACTGGTTTCATCTACACCTCTTAGAAAAACACTGGGGGATGCTGGGAGGAGTGTGGCTTCTCTGCCAATAGTGGAAGAGCTCCAACCCTTTCTGGGAGGGGTAGGATTTTCCTCAGAGGGAACCTGGAAAAAAAAAAGCCTCACTTCGTGTGCTGTGCCGTTTAGAATGCCAGTTTCTGCCTACCATTCCCCTGGAATCCAACCAGAAGAAGAGTTCCCAATGATAAAGTATTTTTTTTATCCCTGCTTAGCCTATAGCTGGTTTAAAAGGAACGATAATAATAGTATTTTTGAAGCCAAGCAATAGAGTAAATGCTGGGGTGGATGCAAGATATTCAGGTCGAGCACAGTCCCTGTTCCATATGGGGCTCACCATCTAGGGAGAAGGGAGATCAAGGAACTAAAACACAGAGAAGTTAAATGACTTACCTAAGGCCATACAGCAGTTTAATGTAGGAGCCAGGATTAGATCCCAGGGCCTCTGCCTCCCAGGACCATGCTCTTTCCACCAGGCCACATTGCTTCTCCTCTTCTCCCAGACAGAACCTTAGGATGGCCATGAGACCGAGCATAGAGTGCAAGTCTTGGTAATCAGGCAATCAAGACATACATTTGCAATTTTTAACATCAATAGCTTTAATTATGGTTCTGTAAACCTTAATCTATGCATCTTCAGTTGTCAACATTTTCAATCTGTAGTATTGACTTTCAAAACTCACCTGCGCTGGGCAGCAGCAGCAGCAGCATGGGAGAGAGTCGAGGGCAGAGACTCAAGTTTACTGCACGGAAGAAGGCAATGGTAAACCACTTCCTTACTTTTACCAAGAAAACTCTGCTGATACACTACCAGAATGATTGCAGATGGAGAGTGGGACTTTCTGGGAGACGTGTCCATGGAATCACTATGGATCAGAGATTACCTGACCACGTAAAACAAGTATTGACCTTGGTCGTTACTTTCTTTGGGAATCTGGTTCAGCCATGATTACCGGGACCACGGGGCTACCAAATGGATCCTGACTGGATTTTTAAATCCCACATTTCCCTTGGATTGCTCTGACTATAGGATGCTCAATTGTAGTCCTAGTTTGGTGTTGCACATCTAATCGGCTCCAATCTCATTCTCATGATGTAAAAGTTTCCGAGTCTAATAGCAGAGGAAAGGTGGAGTGACTAAAGAGAAAATGAGTGGCAGAACTGGTGACAGCAAACTGCAATGCAGAGATCCTTGCTGCAGTTGTTGGAGATAACTAGTAGATACATAGTGAATAGAGCATGGGCCCGGGAGTCAGAAGGACCTGGGTTCTAATCCCGGCTCCACAACTTGTCTGCTGTGTGATCTGGGGCAAGGCACTTCACTTCTCTGTGCCTCAGCTACCTCATCTGTGAAATGGGGATTCATTCATTCATTCAATCACATTTATTGAACACTTACTGTGTGCAGAGCACTGTACTAAGTGCCTGGGAAGTACAAGTTGGCAACATATAGAGACGGTCCCTACCTAACAACAGGCTCACAGTCTAGAAGGGGGAGACAGACAGCAAAACAAAACATGTAGACAGGTGTCAAAATCATCAGAACAAATAGAATTATGGCTATATGCACATCATTAACAAAATAAATAGAATTGTAAATATGTTCAAGTAAAATAGAGTAATAAATCTGTACAAATATATACAAATGATGTGGTGAGGGGAAGGAGGAAGGGCGGGGGGGATGGGGAGGAGGAGAGGAAAAAGGGGTCTCAGTCTGGGAAGGCCTCCTGGAGGAGGTGAGCTCTCAGTAGGGCTTTGAAGGGAGGAAGAGAGCTAGCTTGACGGATGTGTGGAGGGACGGCATTCCAGGCCAGGGGAAGGACGTGGACTGGAGGTCAACCACGGGACAGGCGAGAATGAGGCACAGTGAGGAGGTTAGCAGCAGAGGATCGGAGGGTGCGGGCTGCGCTGTAGAAGGAGAGCAGGGGGGTGAGGTAGGAGGGGGCAAGGTGATGAAGAGCCTTGAAGTCGCGAGTGAGGAGTTTTTGCTTGATTCGTAGGTTGACAGGCAGCCACAGGAGATTTTTGAGGAGGGGAGTAACATGCTCAGAGCATTTCTTTACAAAGATGATCCGGGCAGCAGAGTGAAGTATAGACTGAAATGGGGAGAGACAGGAGGATGGGAGATCAGAGAGGAGGCTGATGCAGTAATCCAGTCAGGATAGGGGGAGAGATTGAACCAGCAAGGTAGCGGTTTGGATGGAGAGGAAAGGGCAGATCTTGGCGATGTTGTGGAGGTGAGACCGGCAGGTATTGGTGATGGATCAGATGTGTGAGGTGAATGAGAGAGTGGAGTTGAAGATGACACCAAGGTTGCAGGCTTGTGAGACGGGAAGGATGGTAGTGCCATCTACAGTGATGGGAAAGTCAGGG
This sequence comes from Tachyglossus aculeatus, assembly GCF_015852505.1. Classification (NCBI taxonomy): domain Eukaryota; kingdom Metazoa; phylum Chordata; class Mammalia; order Monotremata; family Tachyglossidae; genus Tachyglossus; species Tachyglossus aculeatus. Next base: position 58,257,986 of record NC_052098.1, read on the forward strand.
AGAGGACAGGGTTTGGGAGGGAAGATAAGGAGTTCAGTCTTGGGCATATGAGTTTTAGATGGCAGGCAGACATTCAGATGGAGATGTCCTGAAGGCAGGAGGAGATACGAGCCTGGAGGGAGGGAGAGAGAGCAGGGGCGGAGATGTAGATTTGGGTGTCATCAGCGTAGAGATGATAGTTGAAGCCATGGGAACGAATGAGTTCACCAAAGGAGTGAGTGTAGATAGAGAACTGAAGGGGACCAAGAACTGACCCTTGAGGAACCCCTACAGAAAGGGGGTGGTAGGGGGAGGAGGAGCCCGCAAGGGAGACTGAGAATGAACGCCTGGAGAGATAAGGAAATAAGGGGATAATGCTGTGAGCCCCATGTCGGATAGGGACTGTGTCCAACCTGATTAGCTTATATCTACCTCAGTGCTTACAACAGTGCTTGGCACAGTAAGTTATTAATAAGTATCATAATTAATATTATTATTATATGTGTGTCTGACACAACTCAGATGAAGGGAGCATAAGTTTCTCTCCCTTTCACTCCTGAGTAAGAGGTGTTCCTCAGTATAAAAGGAAGCATATTCAAGCTTCTAAATTTCCCAAAAATGTAGTGGTGCAATGGCCGACACCAGCAACATTTTCCCTCTGAGAATTTGCCTTTTGGCCTTGGACGTTTTGCTACTAAAAGAATTGAGGCAGTTGAAGCTGGTGGCCCGGGGCCTCTGAAATTTTTGGTGACCCATTTGAAGTCTTCGAGGCGTGGCTGTAGTTCTGCCCCTAGAAACTTGCATTTGAGTTGCTCACAACCTGGAGCTGCACTGAAAACACTGAGATTTGGAACACATGCATTGGTAACTGAGGTAGTTCTCAGTATGTATCCTGGGACTAAAAAGTCCCAGGAGTATCTGGGTGTTTCATTACCCTTCTCCCCTCACCTTGTTATCCATGTTCTCCTCTTTGACATGAAGGTGGAGAGGAAGGAGTTATGATCCCTAATTCTCTGCTGCAAGGCCCCAAGGCAACTTGTTCCTTTTATGGCTAATAGAAACCTCCGTATTTTGCATCAGAACATCAGCCTGTTTGGCTACCACATAATGTGTGGAGCAATTTGAATAATTTTGTTTTAAATGTAATATTCTTTCAAAACATAAGCATAAGGAAGAGGATGGATTTAACTTGTTGAAGATTTTTGGTTGAAATGACATCGAGGTTCCAGGCCAAGAAATCAAGGGACGCTTTAAAAGCTGAGAAGAGCAAGCAAGTGCCTGATCTTAAAAGTTCATTTTAAGAGACGCTGCCCAGGAAATACTTAGACAAACATAGCACTATGATTGAATCCCTGTTCCCCTTCCAGTTGAGATTGTGCATCCCATGTGGGACAGGGACTGTATCTGACCTGATGATCTTGTAACTACCCCAGTACTTAGCTCTGTGCTTGAACAAATACCACAATTATTATTATGATTATTATTATTATGCTAGCTACCGTGAAAGAAGTGTGATACATTCTGGATTCCCCAGGAGTCAATGGACATCCAGCCTGCCTTAAATAGGCATTATGCCAGGGAACTAGATGGACATAATGAAGATTGGGTGGAGGCCAACTGGATCATGCCAGCCAGAAATGCCCCTAGCCCACCCCTGTAGATTCTGAACCAATTCTAGAACATTCAGCGTTAGGAGACAAGGTTCTAGGAACTCACTCCAGCTCAGAGGTGCTCCAGGAGGTCTACTCCCAGGGTCAGATTGCCCTTTCAGGCCTAGAGGTCCTGGGATGGCCTCTTAGCTCTGGGCCTTCTTCTCTGGGAGTTTGAACTTCTTGGGGAGGGCCCTTGTAGTCCAAATAAGCCAGGCTCCCTGCCCTTTCAGCTCAAGTGGACTGGAACCCTTGGAGAGAGAAGGGAGAAGAGTCCTAATTGGAGGAGTTAGTCTGAAAATAGGAAGTATTTTCACGTGGAATATCTCACTGTACATACCACCCTTATGAGGAAAGGATGGCAAGGATTATTCTTCCCATTTTATGGATGGGGAACCTCAGGCTCAGAAAGATGATGTGGTGCCCAGGATCTCACACAGTGTGTCAGTGGCAGTGCTGGGATTATTGCAGTTTCCTAGAGAACAGGGAGAAGATTGCTTGGCTCTTCGCATTTCATTTGTACAGAGTGGTGAAAGGAAGGGGATTGTGCAGAAGGAGAAGAAAGGTTTAGAAAGGCCCAAGAGTTTGGCTTTGTTGTTCTCCATCAGTATTCTCACATATTTGCCTCTCAGTCACCTCTGCTGGGGTTCATTTAGAGAGCATCCCATTGTAGGTGATTGGCCACTACAGATCCTATGTCTAAAACTGGCCAAATGTCCCTAAATCAATAGGTAGTCCAGGCTTTCCCTAAACCTCAGGATTGGCAGGGATGACTCTTTTCCAGTACTTCCTTTGATAAATACCTTTGTTGGCACACACAGGATTGATCCACAGGGAATCGGATGGTTGTATTAGATTCATTTATATAGTGCAACGTGAGTTGCAATTCGTCATTGATCAAAGAAAACAAACAAAACAGAGGGAGTTTTCACAGAAAGACTATCAATACACAGACTCACATCAAAGTCAAAATGTGAAAACGGGATTAAAAAACAGTCAGAAGATAATTTGTAAATTGTCTTTAAAACCCCATAATCCACAATTCATTAGTCTTTGTGCTACAGAGTCTTCTTTTCATTTCATATTTCCAACCACTCTTTTCCACTGCAGGTTTCAGTTAGGATTACACAACCAAAATGAACAAGAAACTAAGCAGTTATCCCAGGAAGACCACCAATCTAAATCATTACCACTGCTAAATGGGTTTTCTGACTGTCTACATTACTCCAACTTCACTGGATAATTGTACAACCCTCAACATCCCTTTGCTTGTGGGTGCCTGGTTTTTCCTGCAAGTGTCCAATCCTAGCCAAATAGGATAAGAACTGAGAAACAATGAAGATGGTGGAATAGGTAATTTAAAGCAATGAGCTAGATAAACTGGACCAAAACCCTTGATTTCTCTTTGAAATATCCAGGTAATTCAGGAAAAAAAGAGTCAATCAATTTATCAGTCAATGGTATTTATTGAATGCTTACTGTGTGCAGGGAACTGTACTAAGCACTTCGGAAAGTACAGTACAATAGAGTGGGTAGACTTAATCACTGCCCACAAGGAGCAGCATGGGAAGTAGCATGGCATAGTGGCTAGAGCCTGGGCCTGGGGGTCAGAAGGTCATGGGTTCTAATCCCGGCTCTGCCACCTGTCTGCTGTGTGGCTTTGGGCAAGTCACTTCACTTCTCTGTGCCTCAGTTACCTCATCTGTAATATGGGGATTAAGACTCTGAGCCGCACGCGGGACAGGGACTATGTCCAACCCAATTTGCGCATATCCACTTCAGCGTTTAGTACAGCGCCTGGAACGTAGTAAGCGCTTAACAAATACCACTATTATTAATGAGCTTTCAGAGGAGAGAAGCTGAATTTATCTGAATAATTGTATCAGTTGACTTTTCTTTGCCTAAACAAACCTGTCTGATGAGAAGACAAGAGACAAACTCAACCTTAGGTGATTCCTATAAATTGTTTCTTCTTGAGGTGGAGACCACTTGTAGTAATTCTCTAATGCTCTTATGCAAAGCATATATGATGCATGAACAAGGATTGAAGCTATTTGTATGCAGGGCACCAGTAAGCAACAAATGGTAAAGGTGGCTTTGATTTGGTCTCCTGATATGTGATCTCATTATCATCATCAACAACTTCGACAGTGTTTTTGAGCACCTGCTGTGAGCAGCACACTGTACTAGTTCATTATAGAGCAAGTTACTGAATTCTTGCCAGTCACCAGTGTCACATATCCCCTTCCACTGTGTTGCGATTCTAGAAATATTCTTTACTGACCTCTAGGCAAGCGGTACTGTCACGAAATACCCCTAAATTGGCAAGGTCAGATCATTTTCCCCAATGATCATACAACAGCAACAGGGTTGTTTGGTTTTTTTGTTGGTTTCGGGTTTTTTTTTTTTTGAGAAATCCTCTACCACTCTTCCCATACAACGTTTCTGTGCACATACATACCCCCTCGGGAGAAAAACTAATTGTGAAGATTTTGCATTTGTTTAAGACAACACAGTACCACTCATATATAAGCACTTAGTACAGTGCTCTGCACACAGTAAGTGCTCAATAAATATGACTGAATGAATCTATCATGGATTATGTAGGGACTTGCCCTTAACCTTTGACACTAGGTAAATATTTTGCACATAGGACTACAGGGGCACCATGCAATGAGACCATGCTGAGAAACACATTCTTTTCTTTAAAAGGAAAAAGAACTTGCACCAGACCTGATATTTTTATTTCTTTAACTGATGTCTTTTTTGTCTCTTCTGTTATGAAAAAGCTGCTGAAGTCTGGATACTGCTGAACTTGTGTTGTATTTTTTTATTCCATTTTGTTCTTAGAGAATATGGCTGAAATGCAATTTGTTTTACATGTAAAAAGTTAGCATGGAATTTTTTACAGAAATGTTACATTCTGTCAAGAGACTCTCTCTGCTCCCCGGGCAGCAGAAGGCTGATGAGGAAAGGGTATGCAAATAACAGCCTCGCCTTGATGGGAAACAGCCATAATATACCATGTGACTCTCTGTATTCAAATGCCTAGAATGTGACCAGGGTCTCTAATTCATCAGACCCAATGTGCTCTTTGATCAGGGCTGCCTTGCTAGTTCCATGCTGGCAGGACCTCATAGACAGACAAGTTCCAGGGCTTGATTCTCTTAGTCATCCACATCTGCATGTAAATGAAAGAAACTTGGCAGCACCATGCTGGCTAGAAGATACCAACTGCTGACACTGCCACAGCAAGATGAAGAGCTGCAGCTCTAGGCAGGAACAAATGGGAGAGAGGGAAAAGGGAGGTAGAGCGAGAAAGAAAGAAAGACAGAGAGATAGAGAGGAAGAGAAAGAGGGAACCAGAGAAAAAGAGGATCAGGATTTCACAGAACGGGTTCAGGCTGTTTTGTGCCCTAAAACAGTCCATTCCTGTTACGAGCTGCCAGGATTTGTTTTTCCTTGTCTAAAAACACTACTAAGGTGGCAAGATGAATATATTTTTTTTTTTAAATGAGGTTAAGTTAAAATGTAGCACTTCTGCAGGACATGAGGAAAAGTCTGAGGAAGGAGGGCCCAGGAACAATTGAATGAAGAGGGAGATAAGGCCATCATTTTATCTCCAGGCCCAGGAAGGCAGGAGGCAAGAGACAGGCTTGCTCATCAAATGCTGACAATGGATTTTGGAGAAAAGGGGGCCCATTCTGTGGCATTCAGCTACAATGTTAGTTGAGGGCTGGGGGGAGGATTGGGGGATACAAAATGGAGAAGCACAAAAAGTGTCGGGCTACCCAGGATGCTTCACAATGATACAATCAGAACTCATGTCTTCAACCAATCTTTTCTACCCTGATCTCTAATAATTATCAACTACAAATTCCAAGGCCAAGTCAGGTTGTTTTTCCATCTTGAATGAAATTGTCATATTTTCACTGATGAAAACCCATGAGCATAAAGATATTAAGGAAAGTAACTCTTTTATCAGCACCTTTATAAATGATATAATTAGGTGTTCTGCATAATGTGCCCTGAACATTCCCTTTCTTTGTTATTTTGTATTTTTCATGACTTCTATGGATACTGAGCAAGTTTGGAAAGAAGGTTTAAATATACTTGGAAAACAATGCAACACTTTCAAAATTCCAAAATTTTGACAAAATATTTCCTTTCAGATGGAAAGAAATTTTGTTCTTGCTTGATAGTGTAAGTGTTACGGTTCTCTGCTCCAGTTCATTCCTTTGCTTCTTCTACTCAAAAACGGTGTCCAGGTACAATGAAATGGTGATTATGTAAATTCACTAATAGAGTTCAAATTCAACATGGCAGTCTTGCTGATAGGCTATAAAAAATCCATTGTATTAGATCATTAACTTTCCTCAGCCCTTTGCCAGTGTTGAGTCTATGATGCACTTCATGGCCGTGACCATCATAGCCTGAAAAATGTGGTCCTTGTGCTGTGGGTCATTCTTTCTATTTTAACTCAAGTTTATACTTGCCCGCGGACTGCTGATTCTCTTTAGGCCCTGCCTACTTTTATCTGGTGACTCAATCTACCATAATTGTCATAGCTGAGCATGCAAACGGTAAACTCTCAATTATTTAGGGTCTGATTATCTAGTTTAAGATAATTCAGTCCCTGAACTTCTTGTTTTCCTGCTGGTTAAATGCCTTTTGACCATAGCATTGTCATTAACATCCCCTCGGCAGAAGACCGGTGGGAAGCTGCATGCTCTAGTGGAGAGAGCATGGGCTTGGTATCCAGGACCTGGGTTCTAATGGGCTCTGCCAATTGCCTGTTGCGTGACCTAGGGCAAGTCACTCAACTTCGTAGTGCCTCAGTTTCCTCAACTGCAAAATAGAGGTTCAATGTCTCTTCTCCCTCTTTTTTGACTGTGAGTCCCATGAGAGTCAGGGACTATATCCAGCCTGATTAACTTGTATCTGCCCCAGCACTTAGAACAGTGCTTGACACATAGTAAGTGCTTAACAAATATCATAAAAAAACAGGGGAAGGGACTAGTTTTAGGGCATTTTACTATTTACTCTCAGCTCTGAATAAATGTTTGGTGGAAGAAATGTTTAAAATTATTGATTCTAATGAAGTTTTTGTACGAGGATTTCAATGATCCAGATTGCCCTGTCCCTTGGTTGCCATTGACAATCAAGAATTAGCCGCTTATTCCATTCAAAAATGATTTTACTTTATATTTGAGTGCTATTTTTCTTCCAGGTGTCCATCAATCCTCACAGTATCTCTGGTAGGCATATAAGAAAAACTATATTATAAAATTATATAAAGAAAAATTATATTATAAAATTGCATACAGAATCAGCATGGCCTAGTAGATGGAGCCCAGGACTGGGAGTCAGAAGAATCTGAGTTCTAATCCTCACTCTGTCACTTGTATGCTGTGTGATCTTGGGCAAATCACTTCACTTCTCTGTGCCTCAGTTACCTCATCTGCAAAATGACAACTAAGACTGTGAGCCCTGTGTGGGGCATGAATTGTGTCCAACTGATTAGCTTGTGTCTGCTCCAGCGCTTAGCACAGTGACTGCCACATAGTAAGCACTTAATTTACTTGGCGGAAGTCCGAGCAACGGGGAGGGCATGATTAAAAGCTTAGCAGCAAGGGTGATCTTGAGAAAAATGAAGAGTGTGAGCTAGGGTGTAGTGGGAGAAGAGAGTATATCTATATAGAGTTCTGACTGAGTGCCTTAAATTCAGCAGTCAGTCAATCAGTCTATCATAGTTATTGAGCGCATACTATGTGCAGAGCATGTACTAAGCACTTGGAAAATTTCAGTACAATATAATAGACACATTCCCTGCCCACATTGAGCTTACAGTCTAGAGAGGGGGAGATGGACATTAATATAAATAATAAATTAAAAATATGTACATAAGTGCTGTGGGGCTAGATGTGGGTATGAATAAAGGGAGAAAGTCAGAGTGACAAAGGAGGGAGTTTAAAAAAAGGGAAAGAGGGCTTAATCAGGGAAGGCCTCTTGGACTTCCTCTTTCTTCATATCTGACACACCATAGCTCTCCTCATTTTCAAAATTCTTCTGAAATCACATCTCCTTTAGGAGGCCTTCACCAATTAATTTCTCTTTCCGCTTGGTCATGTCTCTCCAGTTGTCACTTCAGTACATCTGCAACACATAAGTACTTAAGTATTCTCAACCTCCCATAGCATATATGTGGCTATTTTATATGCCCTATTTCTTGAGCACTGATATGTGTATGAAGCTCCTTTTCCTTCTTTCTTACTGTAATTTACTTTAGTGTCCCCCTCTCACTGCATCACTAGATTTTAAGATCCTTGAGAGCAGGAATTTTGCCTACTAACTCTATTGTATTATACTCTCCCAATGTTCAGTAGAACACCCTTCACACATAAGGTACTCAGTAAATACTACTCAATGATTAATGATTAAATGTTATATAAGTGAAACTTTTTGGAAGAGAGGTGCTCTATGAATCTGTAATAATATCCTATCCTTTCACAAAGGGAAAAATGAGGGTACAGTTGCAGACAGAGAATTTATAAAAGTGTCAAACCATAATAATGTTTTGGAATTGGGTTTTTCTGCTAAGCCCATTCAGAATCACAATAGACTTCCTGAACCCAGCCAATGATTTAATTAATGGATCATCACCACCACTAGCATTTACTGAGCATTTCCTGTCCTACAATCGATCAATCAATAATATTTATTGAGCACTTACTGTGTTCAGAGCACTGTACTACATACGAGAAGTAGCGTGGCTTAGTGGAAAGAGCACAGGCTTGGGAGTCAGAGGTCGTGGTTTCTAATCCCAGCTCCACCACTTGTCTGTTGTGTGACCTTGGGCAAGCCACTTAACTTCTCATTGCCTCAATTCCCTCATCTGTGAAATGGGGATTAAGACTGTAAGCCCCACATGGGACAACCTGAATACCTTGTATCTACCCTAGCGCTTAGAACAGTGCTTGTCGCATAGTAAGCGCTTAACAAATGCCATCGTTATTATTATTATCCTGGCTCCACCATTTGTCTGCTGTGTGACCTTGGGCAAGTCACTTCACTTCTCTGTGCCTCAGTCACCTCATCTGTAAAATGGGCATTAAGACTGGGGACTTGGGACAACCTGGGACAACCTTGGGACGACCTGATTACCCCAGTGTTTAGAACAGTGCTTGGCACATAGTAAGTGCTTAACAAATATCATAATAATAATAATTATTATTATTACTTGGGAGAGTACAGTACAACAGAGTTGGTAGACATGCTCCCTGGCCACATGTAGCTAGAGGGTAAGGCAGGCATTAACATGAATAAGTGAATTATGGATATGCACATAAATTCTGCGGGGATGATGGGGGGAGGAATATCAAATTTTTAAATGTCATTGTGGGTAGAACATGGGCCTAGGAGTAAGAAGGTCATGGGTTCTAATCCTGTCTCCGCTACTTGTCTGCTGTGTGACCTTTATAATCAACATGCATAAATTATATAGAAAGGAGAGGGAGTAGGGAAAAGGGCTTAATCAGGGGAGGTCTCTTGGATTTCAATAAGGTTTTGAAGGTGGGGAGAGTGGTTGTCTGGCATATATGGAGGGTGAGGGAGTTCCAGGTCAGAGGGAGGATGTGGGAAAGGGGTCGGTGGTGAGATAAATGAGATTGAGGAACGAAATGTGCAGGCTGGACTGTCGTAGGAAATCAGTGAGGTAAGGTAGGAGGGGGTGAGTTGATTGAGTGCTTCAGAGCTGCTGGCAAGGAGTTTCTGTTTGATGCAGAGGTGGCTGGGCAACCGCAGGAGGTTCTTGAGGAGTGAGCTTTTTTTAGAAAAGCATTTTTTTGAGAAGCAACGTGGCTCAGGGAAAGAACCCCGGCTTTGGAGTCAGAGGTAATGGGTTCAAATCCTGCCTCTGACACTTGTCAGCTGTGTGACTTTGGGCAAGTCACTTCACTTCTCTGTGCCTCAGTTGCCTCATCTGTAAAATGGGGATTAAGACTGAGCTCTCTGTGGGACAACCCGATTGCCTTGTAACCTCCCCAGCACTTAGAACAGTGCTTTGCACATAGTAAGCGCTTAATAAATGCCATTAAAAAAAAGTGATCCAGGCAGCAGAGTGAAGTATGGACTGGAATGGGGAGAGACAAGAGGAAGGGACATCAGTGAGGAAGCTGATGTAATAGTCAAGTTGAGATAGGATAAATGTTTGGATTGGCATAGTAGCAGTTTTTCGATGAAAAGGAAAGATGTTTGGGAGTAAACATAGAAAAGTGAATAAAAGACACTCTAACTGGTAACTCATAAACTATATCTTTTGGCCCTCTATTTTTCCCATATGTATTCCTCATCCTCTCTTTATTAAAAGAAAACTTGCCTTCATACAAATCTCCCTAAATATTGAGCTAAATGAAGACTAATGGTGCTCTATCTCTTAGCAAATCAAAAATTCATCAACCGCACCTTAAAGGTCTTCACGATTACAAAAATCAATGTCAGGGTATATACAGCTCAAGCTAACAAACATGTGTGGTCAGTGGTGGGACACCAAAACTGAAGAGATCCAGTGAGAAGCCACGCACCACCATCCTCAGGACATTTAATCTTCACTAAAAATTTCTAGAGAAGCAGCATGGCTCAGTGGAAAGAGCCCAGGCTTGGGAGTCAGAGGTCATGGGTTCTAATCCCATCTCCGCCACTTAGCTGTGTGACTTTGGGCAAATAACTTAACTTCTCTGTGCCTCAGTTCCCTCATCTGTAAAATGGGGATTAAGACTGTGAGCCCCATGTGGGACAACCTTGATTACCTTGTATCCCCCACCCCCCGTGCTCAGAACAGTGCTTGGCACATAGTAAGTGCTTAACAAATACCTACATTATTATTCTACGGCCTTATATACTGTACTGTGGCAGCACTGAAAAGTATAGATGGAACCACCCTAATCCCAGATGAAGGTGAGACGGCGTAGTGGGTAGAACATGGGCCTAGGAGTAAGAAGGTCATGGGTTCTAATCCTGGCTCTGCTACTTGTCTGCTATGTGACCTTGGGCAAGCCACATTACTTCTCTGTGCCTCAGTTACCTCATCTGGAAAATAGGGATTGTGACTGTGAGTCCCACGTGGGACAGGGACTGTGTCCAACCTGATTTGCTTGTATCCATCCCAGCGCTTAGTACAGTGCCTGGCATGGAGTCAGCACTTAAAAAATACAATAATTATTATTATATTATATATTATATTATATATATTATATTATTGAGGCAGATGACAAGAATACTCCAATGATCTCTGAACACACTTTCCTGCAATTGGGAAGAGGCCCTTAGAGGAAGAGAAAACTGGCTAAAATATGAAGGCAAGGCCTTAGCTCTAGTGTTTGAGGAAGTAGCTTCCACTGCCAAGACCATGAAAAATAGTAAAGCATCTGGTCCTGATGGCATTCCTACAGAAATACACAAGCATGGTGTGTACTTAATCTCCATAAGTGGGTTACATTACCTCTTCCCCAATATATGGGACAATGAAAGAAAGGTCTCCACAACACAGAAGTTGCAGGGCGCAACACCTTGTAAGCCAAATATGCTTAGCATTTGAAATGGTGATGAGAGCAATACTCAGGCAATTGTAAAATGGAGATTAAATACCTGTTCTCCCTCCTTCTTACAGTGTGAGCCCCACGTGGGACAGGGACTGTGTTCGACCTGTTTATATTTTTATCTACTACAGCACTTAGCATGGTGCTTGGCATATAGCAAGTGCTTAATAAAACCCACGGTTATTCAGCAGGACACACATACACACACAAATACACACATAGATATATATTCTTAGGGCAGAAGGAGAGAGAGAGAGAGATAGAAAAATTAAAAAAAAAAAGGCCAGCATGACTTTTGGGAGAGCAGCATATGAAGTTTGGCAACTATGTTGGATGACCACGTTGCCTGTCCTGGCTTGATATAATTATTTACATAGTAACTTGTTGAACCTTCAGAAGTATTTTCCAGTAACCATGGGCTCTGATGGTGAGTTAGCATAACAGTGAAAACCTTCATTTTGGTGGCTTCCTCTCTTATCTGTGGTAAACCAATGACCTTAGATTTACAATAATTTTCTATCCTTTAGATCTACTTTATGAAGACATCTCTGCAATAATAACCCCAGTTTAAAGATCCTTGAACTTTTCTTGTCTGTTTGAAAAAGCAGATTTTTCTCGTCATCAAAGGATACAAACTAATCTTGACTTTCTTCTTTTTCTATGTGCTACCCAACCCACTAAATATATATTTCTTATTTGTGCTTAGAAAGCTTGAATGAGCCAAACTTGCTATTACTTTCTTTTCCCAAATGAAAGTGGTTTGACAAGGTCAGAACTGAAGTTCAGCAGGGAGAAGTGCACTGAAGCCTGGAGTTCACCCACCCATGTAGTTTCTGTTTAAACAAAGCACGTTAACAACTTCTGGTATTTTAAGTACTGATGTAGAGCTGGTAGTTAGAAGTGCTGGGCTACAGAAACTCTAATCCCAAAGAGCAATAAAAATCTATATGTATTTGCACTGTCAGATAATCTCTCTCTATTTCCACATTTTTGGAACCTATTGGTGAACAGCTCTAAATGCTGAAGAAATCCCTTTCCACATAGGGAAAATATAGCTATATCCAGGCATTCAGTGGCAGTAACCCATCTTCCTTCTTAACCGCTGACCCCTATGTGGGACAAGGACTATGTCTGACCTGGTGATCTTGTAATCCAGTGCTCAATACAGACCTTGGCACACAGCAAGCACTTAAGAAATACCATTGCCCAACAGCTGGTCAGCAATTTTAGTCTAATAACATCACTTTGCCCCCTCCTACCTCACCTCCCTTCTCTCCTTCTACAGCCCAGCCTGCACCCTCTGCTCCCCTGCCACTAACCTCCTCACTGTACCTCGTTCTCACCCGTCCCGCCGTCGACCCCCCGCCCACGTCCTTCCCCTGGCCTGGAATGCCCTCCCTCCACACATCTGCCAAGCTAGCTCTCTTCCTCCCTTCAAAATCCTACTGAGAGCTCACCTCCTCCAGGAGGCCTTCCCAGAGTGAGTCCCCTTTTTCCTCTCCTCCTCCCCATCCCCACCACCCTACCTCCTTCCCCTCCCCACAGCACTTGTATGGATTTGTACAGATTTATTACTCTATTTATTTTACTTGTACATATTTACTATTCTATTTATGTTGTTAATGATGTGCATATAGCTTTAATTCTATTTCTTCTGATGATTTTGACACCTGTCTACATGTTTTGTTTTGTTGTCTGTCTCCCCCTACTAGACTGTGAACCCGTTGTTGGGTAGGGACCGTCTCTATATGTTTCCGACTTGGACTTCCCAAGTGCTTAGTACAGTGGTCTGCACACAGTAAGCCCTCAATAAATATGATTGAATGAATGAACAACAGAAAGCGTTGTCCAATCTGACCATCTTGTACCCACCCCAGCACTTAGTACAGTGCCTGGCACATAGTAATGGCTTGAGATATACCATATTGATTATTATTATCATTGTTATTATTATTGGCTCACCTCCCTCTTCCTTCTCTTCAGTCCTGGGGGCCAGGCTGAATCTAGTGCTAACTAGCTTAGATCTGAAGATGCTCCAGGCAGTTAAGTGTGGTTTCAGATCATGATTGGCGGACGGTAGGGATGCAGGTGGGGAGAGGGTCTTAACTAGTTCAAGAGCCACCTCAGAGTTTCCAAGGTGTTTTAGGGCACACAGGTTCAGGCTCATTCCCCACAGCTCTCTCCTCACTTGCCCTACCAAAGATAATAATAATAATAATGATTATGGCATTTGTTAAGCACTTACTATGTGCCAGGCACTGTACTAAGCATTGGGGGAGATAACGCAAATTGGGTTGGACACAGTCCCTGTCCCACGTGGGGCTCACGGTCTCAATCCCCATTTTCCAGATGAGGTAACTGAGGTACAGAGAAGCTCAACGTCACACAGCAGACAAGGAGTGGAGATAAGAATGGACCCTTCCTCCAAGGGGCTTTGAGAGCCTGGGGACCCCAAGGCAAACCTCTCAAATGCTCAGAGCCAATCAGTTTGCTCACTTTCTAGTTTTGTCTCCTCTAGACTGTAAGCTCCTTGGAGGCAAAGAACATGGCTACCAACTCTGTACTCTCTCAAGTGCTTAGTGAAGTGCTTTGCACACAGTAAGGGCTCAATCAATACCACTAATTGAGTGATTGCAGTGGGGCTAGAGCCTATCAAGTTCCAGGTGTATGCATCTGCTTGACCTACTTCCACTCTTTGTCTGGTTTAGCTTCTCCTCATCCACATCCATCTCCACAAAACTGAGTCCCCTGGATACAGATACAGCCACCGAATGCCCCACCGTTACCCTGGTATCTGCTGCAGTGGACCAAGACACCATTCAGTTGAGACACAGGTCAGTTGAACAAACGTTAGTTTCTCTAAATTTTTTCCCCCTAGAAACATATGTCCACTCCGTACACACACCCCTCACTTGTGCCTCACTCATGTTTTAGTTATTCCCCCAGCATAGAACACATTTGCATTAGAAAAGTCTGCATGGCCTGCATGTCGACATCTGGGTGTCTGTCATCCAGGGCTTCAGGCAGAAAATTCTTTCATCGGGTCATGGATCTCAGTGCATTTTTCAAAATGACCTTTTGCTTTTTAAAACAAAAGGCTAATTGTAGGAGCTACAGAAGTAAAAGGAAGCAAATGATGCATTTTCTATAGTTTGCTGTCAAAAGTACTCGTTTTTCAGGATATTTATGTTTTCTCATCTCACCCTATTATCCAAAGACATGAGTATTTCTTCTGTTAACAGTAACCCCCAGCAAGGGTGTATTTCTGTGTGGTCGCAATCCCTTTCTGGCGAGCACTGAAGCTCCTGGTAAAGAACTGCAGTCTATAAAACACACTATGAGCAACCTAATCAATTCAAAACACCTTAAAGGCAAATTGCTCGAAAATTCATAGACTCCCCCCACCCCCTCTTTGCCCCCATTTCTAAACAGGATCAGGAATAGAAAATTGCCTTGCATTTTCAAGTTTTTCTAAAGTTTAAAATGAAAACTGACTATCAACAGGGTTGATTTCATTTTGTTAATTGAACACTAGTTATTTGGAATTTGCCCCCTAAAAGTTATAATTTACCTTAACCTCATTAAGTGAGTCCCATTCTTTGTCGCACATTCTAATTGGGATCTTAGTTCCCTGTTTCTAATCATCACCATCAACTGCTGAATGTGTCAAATGATTGATGTGCAAGTCAAATAGAGTGGATCCCTGGGGTGGGATGATGCATGAGGTGCTTGGATCTGTATTTTAACAGCCTTTATTCTGGAGGGAAAACATTAGTGAAGGAAAGGAGCTGATGTGCAAGAGTCTAAGCATTGTCTGTAATAGGCCTAGAATTATCAACTTCATCGAAAGCTTGGGCTTCGTGCTGGGAACTGTTATTGAAATGTCGGCTTGCACTAAGAAATATATCAGCTTCAATCTGGGCTAAAACCTGGTGTAACTGTTTCTGGAATTTTCAAATAGTCCTTAGAAATACATTTGACATCTTCACATCTTCATATGCGATATAGCGCGCTAGCTGTTTGTCTAGCCATGAATGATGGATGATAGAAAGATAGGCAGACATACAGACGTATTTATTCAATTAAATATGTGTTACAAGCTGAATTCTCCCCCACCATGTGCCCCTATTTGAGCGAGCACCTAGAGTTTAAATGATGAAAATGGTGGGGAATTGTAAGACGGGAAGGGACTAATGTGGGAAGAAATTGTTAAGGGAAGTTGTGGATTCACCATTCTTGGAGATCACCAACAAAGGAAGAGGCAACTATTTGCCCTGAAGGCAGGGGTCTGGATTTCTCAAGGTTCCTTCCATTTTTATTCATTCATTCATTCAATGCTCCTAATGCTAAATGGGGCTTAGTGTCCTCCACTGTTAAGTGGCCTTGTTTTGGACACCTTCTAAAGTTAAGTGTTCTTGTGTGTCAAGCTTTTATCTTATTTTTCAATAGCCCCCTTGATAATAATAATAATAATAATGATGGCATTTATTAAGCACTTACTATGTGCAAAACACTGTTCTAAGCACTGGGGAGGTTACAAGGTGATCAGGTTGTCCCATGGGGGGCTCGCAGTCTTAATCCCCATTTTACAGATGAGGTAACTGAGGCACAGATAAGTTAAGTGACTTGCCCAAAATTACACAGCTGACAATTGGCGGAGCCAGGATTTGAACCCATGACCTCTGACTCCATAGCCCGTGCTCTTTCCACTGAGCCACCCTGCTTTGATGCACAGGGGCTGCTGCTAAGGAGAGCTGACTCAGCTCTGGCAGGACATCAAGGAAGTAACCTGCAGCTGCTTTGGAGACTAACGAAACCAGAAATAAGACAAGAGACAGAGTTGGTGAACTGTATTTCCCAGGGATATCTTTAGAAAGTCATTTTATGTTGGCCTGGGAAAGTTTTTGATGTACAGCCTTACAGTTTAATAGTCCTCTTAATTGTCAAAATGCAATACCTCCCCTGGTAACTGGAAACACTGACGTTGTATTTGGAGAAGCAACGTGGCTTAGTGGCAAGAGCACGGGCTTGGGAGTCAGAGGACGTGGGTTCTAATCGTGTCTCCACCACTTGTCTGCTGTGTGACTTTAGGCAAGTCGCTTAACTTCTCTGTGCCTCAGTTACCTCATCTGAGAAATGGGGATGAAGACTGTGAGCCCCATGTAGGACAACCTTATCATCTTGTATCCCCCCCAGTGATTAGAGCAGTGCTTTGCACATAGTAAGTGCTTAACAAATGCCATGGTTATTATTGTTTGATTACCTCATATTTATCCTAGCACTTTGAACAGTGCTTGGTACAAAGTAAGTGCTTAACAAATATCATAATAATTATTATTATCATTATTACTTATAGCTTCCTAAACTGTGTATTTATCAAATGTAGAAGCTGAGCTATGGATCTGAGAAAAAGACGCCGTTTGATTTACCATTGCCAGGCATGGACAAGTGGCAGAGAATCTTCCTGTTCCTTAAAGCAGGAATGTGAAGGCTGAGGTCTGGAATATTCAGGGTTTTTTGACCTTCCTTCATCTTCCTTCATTGATCCTATCTCCTGCAACCTCCTTATGTCAGGAACTTCCTTGCAGATGGGTCAAAGGTGACACTCCCTCGAGGCCACCATGGAGAGAAAGTGACTGGTGTGGATAAGGGCTGATAAAGAGAAGCAGCGTGGCTCAGTGGAAAGAGACCGGGCTTGGGAGTTAGAGGTCGTGGGTGCTAATCCTGACTCCACCACATGTCTGCTGTGTGACCTTGGCAAGTCACTTAACTTCTCTGAGCCTCAGTTCCCTCATCTGTAAAATGGGGATGAAGACTGTGAGCCCCAAGTGGGACAACCTTATCATCTTGTATCCCCCCCAGTGATTAGAACAGTGCTTTGCACATAGTAAGTGCTTAACAAATGCCATGATTATTATTATAATGCCAAAGGCAACATGTTCATGATCATCTCACATAACAAGTATCAACCTTAGGATGACGGGAGAGACAAACTGGGTGTGCTTTCAGTGAGGAGGACAATAAAGATGCAGAGACAGGAGACTAGGATAGTTGCCACTGTTCTTGCTAGTTCTCTGGAAATGTCTTGAGCTCTGTGAATACCTGGACTATAAGCGCCAGAAGCACTCAGGCATATAAACCTCGCTTTCTCCTGGTCTGATATGCTGTGCAGGTTTAATGGCAACTTGACCAGGGCAAGGGAATGGGGGTCTAGGAAGGTTTAAGTGTGCTGAAACTCTTTGCTTCCTAGACCAACACTGCACATACTTGTTGCCATGTAACTTTCACCGTGTGGCCATTACAATTACTCCAAAAATTTCAAGAGTGGGACCTATAGATTTACTCCTCGCTGCTGGCTGACTAACCCAGCTAGCTGTAAATAATACTAGTGCTTTGCCGGGTAAAACTCAAACCCTTAGGAATTGTGCCACGTTTGTATGGCTTCCTAAAAGAATTATCCATTTCCTGAACCTGTGTAGTGTGTTAATATTTCAAAATGTTCTCTATAAGCAAATATCTAGCAAGTACCTGGATGGAAGACAACTTGGGTATCATGAATGTAGCCTTCCTAGCCTGGAGACAGGGTTTAAACAGGATGATCTTTTGAGAAGTTTCTACCTCCCTATGACTAGGTGAGCGCGCTTTTAAGAAACATAGTTGGGAAATAAGGTGGAGCCACTGAGGAAAACTTCTGGATAAGCAGGATTTTTCTAAATGGGTACTGTCCCACGTATTATCTCCAGGGGAAAGGCCTAGGCAAAAGCATAGGAGGACCTTAGCAGCTAGCTGCCACTATTTATTTATTTATTCATTCATTCATTCAATGCCTTCATTCATGTTCCAATGAATGAAGGGAACAAGTCAGGGTGGCGCAGAAGGGAGTGGGAGAAAAGGAGAGGAGGGCTTAGTCAGGGAAGGCTTCTTGGAGGAGATGTGCCTTCAATAAGGTTTTGAAGGTGTGGGGAGCAATTGTCCATCTGATATGAGGAGAGAGGATGTTCCAGGACAGAGGCAGGAACTATCTCTCCTACCTATCCATCCTAAAACAGTGATTTCCTGTGGGTCACTGGGCAAAAGTCCTCTGGAATTATATGACTGTCCTGAAGATAAGTGGGGATTACTTCTTTTTCACTAAGTTTGAAGTCTTGGTGCTGGTAATTTTCTTGGTCACCAGTAAGGCCTTGGTGTAGCCACAGTATATTCATTTTTACAAATTAAGTCCTTAACCCATAGCCATCCAAACACACAAACAGAGCATAGTGATGAAAAGGCAATAAGATCTCTAGTAAATGCTAAATAAGCTATCTATTCCTAACCACAATGATAAAGTTTGCATATATTGTATGTATATACACATATAAATGTGTGTGTATATGTAGATATCTACATGTATACATATATATAATCCATATTTAACATAGGGGGTAAGTTAGCAGCATAGTTATTTCAAGGCATTTTTTTTTAAAGAAGAAAGAACAAGAAGGAAAGAAAGAAAAACAATTCTCCCATTGTATTGTCATCATCACTGCTTTCAGCTCTCTCCTGAGGTTTGGAAGGTAAGGTGTATAATTTGGCAGGTTTTCGGCACTTAACTTTTAGATTGTAGTCAGTCATTTATCTCTAGCTAGGATTACATCTCCAGACACCCCGAAGATTGGTTTAAGCACATTTGGGTCACCACACAGTGATTCAGAAGAAGGAGAGTTTTATTTTTCAGCATTGGTCATTACTATGCAATCCATATTAATGTTGCATAGCCGAGGACCTTTCGGGGTACTTGTAATTGTCTTGCCTCTAATTGTCTTTCTTGGTACCAAAACCAAGAAAAATTTATCTAATCCAATGATTTCAACCATTTTTATCTACGAACCCTAATGGTCTATTTAACTCCTTCCCCATCTTTCCTCATCTCCTTCCTCTTTCTCAAAAAAAAAATGTGTCAGGAACTGTTATAATACTTTGATACATCTTTCAGAGGAATGCTCTGATAGCCCTGCTGGAGCAGATAATTGATAGCAAGGAGCAGCAACTGTAAAGCTGACTTCTAAATAGTTTAGAACCTATTGATGAACTAGTCATTTGTTTTTCCATAGAATCTTTACTGTCTTACTCAATTATCAGATAAATCACCTAACAATGAATACGGATTGCAGTGGGGTGTTTAGTAAAAGGAATGAGGTAGCTGAAAAATGTGAACTCTATGTAAGATACCAGGCAGAACCTGGAACTTTTCATTCATTCAATTGTATCTGAGTGCTTACTGTGCGCAGAGCACTGTACTAAGTGCTTGGAAGAGCACTATACAACAATAAACAGACACATTCCCTGCTCACAATGAGCTTACAGTATAGAGGGGGAGACAGACATGATATATAATTCTATTTAACTATTTTGATGGTATCGACGCCCGTGTACTTGTTTTGTTTTGTTGTCTGTCTCCCCCTTCTACACTGTGAGCCCATTGTTGGGTAGGGACCATCTCTCTATGTTGCCGATTTGTACTTCCCAAGTGCTTAGTACAGTGCTCTGCACACAGTAAGCGCTCAATAAATATGATTGAATGAATGAAAGCAAACGTAGGATTGATCCCTCCCATTGTCCCCACAGAGAAGGAGCTTACATTCCAGGCAGACAGTCCTTGATTACAAACTGCTCGAATCTTTCCAGCTTTCCAAAAGTTGAGAAGACAGGCTTCATTCCCAAAGTGGTCAGTGTCAGAGGAAGGCTGCTCTAGGGTTCAGGCAGAACCCATACACACCCTGAAGTCGCAATGGTCTGGCAACTCCAAGCAAAAAATATGGGCATATGGAAATAAACTCCTGGAACTGAATGAACCTTATATCATATCATATAATAATAATGATGGCATTTGTTAAGTGCTTACTATGTGCAGAGCACTGTTCTAAGAACTGGGGAGGATACAAGGTGATCAGGTTGTCCCAAGTGGGGCTCACAGTCTTCATCCCCATTTTACAATGAGGGAACTGAGGCACAGAGAAGTTAAGTGACTTGCCCAAAGTCACACAGCTGACAAGTGGCGGAGCCGGGATTTGAGCCCATGACCTCTGACTCCAAAGCCCGGGCTCTTTCCACTGAGCCACACTGATCATATCATATATCATATCATATCATATCATATCATATCATCATATCATATCATAGAGAAGCAGAGTAGCTTAGTGGAAAGAGCAAGGGCACCGGTCATGGGTTCTAATCCTGGCTCCACCACTTATCAGCTGTGTGACTTTGGGCAAGTCACTTAACTTCTCCGTGCCTCAGTTCCCTCATCTGTAAAATGGGGTTTAGGACTGTGAGCCCCACTTGGGACAACCTGATTGCCTTGTATCTCCCCCAGTGCTTAGAACAGTGTTTCACTCATAGTAAGTGCTTAACAAATGCCATCATTATTATTATTATATAGTATTATATTATAACATTATTATATATCATATTATATTATTCTCTACTATACCATTAACATATGTTAAGTTGCTGAAACCAATTCATTGCAAATATCATTGATGCCAAACAACTATACACTGGGTAATGTGGCAGAGGATAACCCAAATTAAATCACAGTGCACTGAAAGGTTGCCTAGCTTTACCCTAGAGCTCCAAAGGTATTGCAAAACTATCTGCATCAGCACTAGAGCAAAAGGAGGAAATGGGGTAAAGGGGGTAAATATGTTAGCTATATAAAACATTTCGACTGACATTAAGATCAATAAATAAATTAAGACAAGATAAGAGAAGCAACATGGCTCAGTGGAAAGAGCTTGGGTTGGGAGTCAGAGGTCATGGGTTCAAATCCCAGCTCCACCGCTTGTCAGCTGTGTGACCTCGGGCAAGTCACTTAACTTCTCTGGGTCTCAGTTACCTCACCTGGAAAATGGGGATTAAGATTGTGAGCCCCACATGGGACAACCTGATCACCTTGTAACCTCCCCAGCACTTAGAACAGTGCTTTGCACATAGTAAGCACTTAACAAATACCAACATTATTAGTATTATTATATAATCATATATATTTATATAGTCTATTATTCCCCTATTCTGAAATTTATTAAAAGTGCCTGTCTCTCTCACTATACTATAAACATTTTAAGGGCAGGGAGTGTATCTTCTAATTCCTTTGGCTTCTCACAAGCCCTTAGCAAAATGCTCTTTACAAGAGGTGTTCAATAAATGCTATTGATGTTGATGAAGCCTGCACCTGGTAAATCACACTTACAGCCCAAGATCCACATCAGTGATAAATTGCTGAATACTTTCATTGAATTCCGTTGCCTGGGTGGCTCACTGTCTAATAATGCAAGGAAAGACAAGGAGGTAGGAAACCAAAGAAAGAAGACTAGTATGTCCTTTGAGACACTTTGAGACAAAGTGAAACGCTAACGTGAAATCAAGATTCATATCAAACTGAAGGTATACAACAGCAGGATACCTAAAGAATTCTTTAGAGTGAGCTGAAATGGGTCAATCACATGAAAGGTGGACAAAGGAAACACTTTAAAGACATATGGAAGAAAAACCTCAAATGATGTAGCATAGCAGTGGACAATTAGTTGCCAGTTGCAGGAGACAAATTAGTCTGGTGTGCAGCAAACAGAAATCAATTAATAGTGTTTATTGAACACCTCCTGTGTGCAGAAAATTGTACTAGCACACTTGGGAAAGTGCAGTAGAGAAGATATCAATTAATGGTATTTATTGAGCACTTACCATGTACACTGTCCAATACAATAGAGTTGGTAGACACTATCCCTGACCTACCTTGAGGAGCTTACAATCAAGCAAAGGAGACAAACACTGAAATTACTTACAGATAGGAGGAAAAATGAAATACATATTATGTTTACAATATATATATATATATATATATATATATAAATATATATATATATAATTTAAGTAGTTTATGTGGAGCAAAAGGCTGCAGTGCCAGCAGAGGTTTGTGGGTTTATTTGAGTTAGTGCTTAAATAATTCCCTGTGTGATTGATGAAGGTAGGTCTCCCTGGGATGGACAAAAGTATTATGTCTAGCTCTATTGCAACAGTTTTTGCTTCCCTTTAGCTGTGGACTTGATCTTCATATGGGAACTGTTATGCTTAGCTATGAGACCTAACAGGAGAGCCTTCGGGGCAGAGTTGAAAATTAAACACTGTGTCATCTCCCCATTCTTTCATGGCAGAGCAGTGGTTGGAAAATAACAGAAGTGTCAATAGGTCCCCAGGAATCTCCTGTACTAACTACCCATGAGGTATCAATAACTATCTTTGGTTCAAGAGTACTAATGAAAATGAAACAGCACTCACAGAGACACTTTTCCTGGTTTTTTTTATTCTTTGAATCAACACAATCTTTTGTAGAAGTGGACAATCACAGTTGGATTTTTAGTCCCTGCCTCCAGATAGTAAAATAACTTTGAAATGTGTATGTACTCTGACAAGAAATGGCCCCTATTATTAATGGAGCTACTGCCCTCTCTACTGTAAATAACACAAGGAAACTCTTGTACTCTTTAGCTCCTTATAGCATCATTGACAAAACTGTCAAGGCATTTCCTGTTCTTACTCAGAGAATCGGAGCGGATTAAATTCAACATCAATTCTCTATTTGTGTATTTACAACAAGGCCAAGAAAGAAAACATTTTGCAGAGCAAATTGTATGCTACAAGAGTCATTATATTGTAAAAGGTTGGTGTACCATTGGCAAATTGTTGTAGATATTTATCTGAAAGTGCTTTGTGAATGAAAGGGAATCACAACAGCCTGTAGAAATCGGAAGAAAATCCTTAGTCAATAACCTCATTCCTAGAAGGTCTCCAGAAATGAAGTCAAAGTCAGGCCTAACTTTCTGGAAGACTTCAGTAATTACTTTATCATTAATTTAATGTCAGGCCAAGAGATATTCATTTAAGTCCATGCCTAGAAGCATGAATAAGGAGTTTGGGCAGCTATCTCAGTGCTGGACCCCATTATGGGCTGGGTCAGGTTAAAGAATGGAAATTCTGCTCTTAATCCCTCCCCACTGACAAACTCCAGAAAATCTGTGATCCCATATGAGAGGGGGCCCCACACCTCCTGGCCCAATCGGGACAGCTGATACCAGTTGCCATGTGCTTGAATTACAGCCCCCTTACCCTTGCTCTAGGGTATCCCAGCCAACTTCTTTCCTTTCCCCCATGCAGGAGTAATGAGGGGGCTGTGAGTCAGGGGTGGAACTTCCCCACGAGGCAGAAACACCATGTAGTCCCACTCACCAGGAGGGTGGGCTCCTTTAGGACGTGGGTCCAGAGCCAGTTGCTCCAAATGACCTCACCCTAGAGACAGTTCTGGCTCTGAATTAAATGACTTTCCCAGGAGCCAACCCCAGCAGCAATCCCATCATCGAAACGGGTATTCCTCCATGAAGCTTAGCTACTTCTGTTGTCTGATGCTATCGACTCGTCTCCCACCCCTAGTGATGCCATGGACACATCTCTCCCAGAACACCCTGTCTCCATCTGTAATTGTTCTGGTAATGTATCCGTAGAGTTTTCTTGGTAAAAATATGGAAGTGGTTTACCATTGCCTCCTTCCAGGCGGTAAACTTGAGTCTCCACCCTTGACTCTCTCCTATGCCGCTGCTGCCCAGCACAGAGGAGTTTTGACTTGTAGCAAATTGCTTTCCACTCCCTAGCCACTGCTCAAGCTAGAAATGGGATGGATATGCCTCTGTTTGACTCTCCCTCCTGTCATCAAGACTGGTAGAGTACTGGAAACGCTCCAGGTGCTACCCTGAGAGGGGATATCCACTTCTACTATTACTACTAATAATGGTATTTATTAAACACCTTCACTGTGTGCCAAAACACTGTGCTAAGCAATGGGGTAGATACAAGGTAATTAGAAGTGGTGGATATAATCCCTACCCCACAAGTGTTTCCTAATTTAACACACATGTAAAGAGATCATTATTCCTGGGGGACTTGTCTGGACAGCACTGAGTGAAGTGAAGAGCAGTTGCTAGTTCTCCCATCAATCCAGGGAATGTTAACAGTCAATTTGGGTCATTTAAGACAAAAGTGAATTGTCTGTATTGATGGTTTTGCACATCTCTCATTTATCAGATGTTTGACAACTCTCCACTTCATTTGGGTCTGCCCACCTCAACTAGCAGTGGGATAGAAGAACAGAATAAAATCTCTCAAGTCCTTTCCAGCACTAAGATTCTAGAATTCTGTGTTTTCAGCACTGTAGCCACAACCAATTTGGAATTTTCCCCATCCCCTTAAGAAAAAATCAGGATTTTGGTATTTCTGTGGTCCACCCAAGCCCAGCCCCATCACAATCAATCAATCAATCAATCATATTTATTGAGCACTTACTGTGTGCAGAGCATTGTGCTAAGAGCTTGGGAGAGTAAGTGTTACTCTCTTTCATACCCCCACAGTCATCACCTAGGCCTGCCTTTTTTTTCCAACACTTGCACATCTCATCTAGTTGGCTAAGCATTTGTCTGCCTCTTCCATTATGCCAGAAATTCCTCAAAAGCAGGGACCATGCCTGATTTTTCTTTATATATTTCCCCTCTTTACCTACTCTGCCTAGAGTAGATGCTCCATAAAAAATGGTCTTATCAGGAGCCCTTGAATCAGGAATGAGCAATGGGCCAGGAAATACTCTCCTCCCCTAGTTGCTGCCCATGGAAATCTCCTGCCCTCCCCTCATCCCCACCCCTTCCTTCTCCCACCCAAGATCCCCAGGCTGGATAGGTCTTAACTTGAACTCAAGGTGTGCAGCCAAACCAGCCTGCCTTTCCAATTTGGCTGTTAAACGTATTACAGTCCGCTCCATGACAGTAAGCGTCTTACTCCCAGCTAAGGAATTGGGCCCTTGGGAAAAAGAGCCTAGTCTCACCTGTCCTTCCTGGATTTCTCTTCAACATTCCAGAAACATATTTTTAAGAGCAAAGACTAGTAAAAAATAAAAATAAATTAATTTGCCAAAATCAGTATTGTGGTGAGTGGCTCCCAGCTGCTGAGCCATGTCTAGTCAGCCGCTACTCATGAATATGACAGGTTTGAGGGCTTCAGCTCCAGACCGTGCTTATATAGCAAAGAGAGGAAACTCTGCTGCAAATTGCATTATGAAAAAGAGAATTTTACACCAAATGTTACAATATGAAAAAGAGCTTAACCTGCAAATAAATATAATCCTCCTCCTCTTTTTCCTCTTTCTCCTCATTATCCTCCTTCTCCTCCTCCTTCCCTTTCCACTCTTCCTTCTCCTTCTCAAAAATACCCTAATTTATTGAGCACCCACATGGGGTGAAGAAATGTACAAAGTGCCAGTTAGGGATATAGCAATTCCTCGTCGATATTTACTAGCATGAGATTTCAAAGGACACTCAGAAGTGTTATTCTCACACTAAATGGGCCGTTCTGAAGATGGTTTCCAATGTTCCCTATATCTATATTGCAATATATGGCCCTACTTCAAGCTGTAGATTCACAAACAATTTTATTCCTTAATGATTGAACTTGATTATGTTAGGAATGTTTCCGACATGAGAAAATCATATCACCTTTCTTGAGTCCAAAGTGGGATAGTTCCAAGTGCTTAGTACAGTGATCTGCACACAGTAAGCGCTCAATAAATATGATTGAATGAATGATGGGGCTGGAGCTTTCAGAGAGCTAAGTCAAGGGCCCAAGCACATAGAGTGGGAAAGGGAGGAAAAAGGTAGGTGAGACAAAGCAATACAGAGAGGCAGAGACAGGCACATTAAGCCAGGGTGATGGACACACATACATGCAAGGGGGATGGACACTAATACACAACAGGGAGACTGATGCACTGTACGCTCTCATATCTTCAGACACACATGCACACACAGAAATCCCCTGTCCCCCAATCTAGTCACACACACACACAATCACACACTCTCACATAGACTCACAGACACATCCACACTTGCACAGACACCCAGCCAGTTGCACTTAGCACAGAGTTGAGCAGAGCCTGTCAGAGAAGGTAAGAAGCAGCAGAAGCCATGGGCAACTACTGGTTCTCTGCACTTTAAATATACCTGTAAGAGAATGATTTGGGTTGGGAGTTTCTAAATCAGGGCTACATGGAAATGTTAAAAAATCTTTTAAAGGCTTTCCAAAGCCCGTTATTAAGCTTTTATAAATTCTGTAACAAAATATGAAAAGGGGCACACACTATGTTTGTTACATCTTTTTCGTGGCTGATGCTGAAACCCATTCCCAACGAGGGATTTTGCATTTGCAGAGTAATTTCTGCTATCAGTAATCTTCCTTCAGGATATTAAGGCTTTGATAATTCAAAAATTAACAATGAAACTAAAGAAAGTTCCTAGCCAGTTCTTGAAATGCCTTGTGAAATTTCAACTGGGTTTTCCTGCAGTAATGTTAACATAAAAACTTATTAAATGACATTTATTTAGTCTCATTATTATTGCCATTAACACAATGAAGCTTTCCGTTAATCCTTTAAATTTGCAAAGGACCTTTCTTTCTAAGTTAAAATTCACAGAAACCTTGGGAGGTAGATGGAAGATATTGTTGAGAAGAAGAGTACCCTTTGCTTTGGGACTATAATCCTTTTCAACAAGAGATGTATCTCTATGGTTGTTACAAGTTGTCTACCCTTTTCTTCTGCCTTGCCTTTGCTGACTGAGGGACACAGTTGGAAAGGTGCAAATGGGCATTCAGCAGTCAAGTACTGCAATTGAATCTGAGATGATCTTCTGGATGAAGTTGGGAGGGCTTCTCAGTTCCTCTTTCAACTACCTGTACAATGGGAATGAAAAGAGTTCAGTATAAACCATTATTACTTCCTGCTCACTGACTGACAAGGAATCAATTGCTATAAATTAAATGACCGATCAATATCAGTCACGAAAGTAATCCAATGCCAGCAGAACCCTGTCCAGACAGGTTTGACTCTGGGCTCCCGTAGGAGATCCAGGACAACAGGTTTTAGAGCGATGGAAGACAAAAAGCAGAAAATCGTCACTGTTTAACAAGATGAAATGAGGGAGAACATTTCTTTTCTAGAGTCTGTCTGGCAAATCTCGACTCTAATGGTTTGATTTACCTGTATACACAGTATTTCCACTGACCTCAGCTAGGGTTTTATGAACGTAGTGGAAACAGAACCAAAGCAGAAATTTGCTTCTATTTGTAGGGAAGCCATCTTTCTGTTTCAGGATCCTTCAGACCATTAACAGTCTGGTTTGACCCTTACAATTCTACTCTAGATCTTCTGTATGTGTAACCCATGTTCCTTGACCTTCCTTTGTCCCATTATAAAGGACAAATGGTCTCCTGGAGATGAGAGGAAGTGCCACAGAATTGGGGTTTAATATGGTCATTAGCCCCCAAATGCCTCCAAGTTTATGCTTCTGGGAGAATCAAGAAAACTCTGAGATGTTACCCTCAAGATTACTAGACCAAGGACCAAACAAATGGGTTGACGTATTTAAGCAACTACCTAATTATCCTTTTTTTAAACTATCACTTATCTAAGGAAGAGAAAGCATTCTTAATTTCAGTCCAGAAAAAGAATGTTTCTGATAAATACCTGCCTTCTGGTGACAATAGCTTGAAATTAATATTATTTAAGAAAAGTTCACACCCTTCATTATCATCTTTATTATCATCAACATGGTGATGATTAATTTCCCTATAATATATTGTATATCTATTTAGAGACTTGCAATAATTTTCAAGTGGACCTTTTGAATGACTGTCTAACTAACTTCGAAATCAATACCGCATCCATTCAGCTATTCCATTTCAAAATGTTTCAGCCTATTTTTCCTTCATAAAGTGACTGTTTTCTTCAGGAAACTTTCTTTCTCTGGTGAATTCACACTACAGAAATGGACCTCTCTGCTATAATTTCTGCAGTGACTAATGCTAATTGCTGTTCTTTCCAAAGGAGTTCTCATCTTCTCTCACTCCCCAACTCATGCAAAAAGAGTGAAGTGTCAGCCTAATTCTTGCTCCAATTTTAGACCACCTTGTTTCCTCCATCTCTCACTTATTTGCTATTTCTCACTGCCTCTACCACCCACCGTAACTTCAAATAGCTTTTGTCGACCAGCCTCCTGGATCTGTTACCTGCATTCTTGGTGACTGATGCCTTCTTCACTTTCTGCCCTTCAAGAGTAGTATAATGGTATCTGTTGAGCATCCATCGGGTGCAGTGACCTGTGTACTAGGCACTTGGGAAAATGTAGCAAGAAGGGACACATTCCCTGCATGCAATAAGCTTACACTCCAATGGAGATAAACATGAACAATATTTACAGATATACATCAACTGCACTGCTCAGGAGGAATTCCATCTCCAATAGCCACATTGCTCCTCCTTTTGACACTCCATTCTCTCAATTCCTCACGTCTGTGACTTACACAGACCTGTAACCTCACTGTACATTGACAACTAACCATGGTGACCCGTTGCTCCACCTTGTCACCAGGTGCTGCTCCACTTCTGAGACCACAAACATTGTTCCCTCCATCTCCTACTCCAAACTCTTTCTCTCAAGCCACAGCCTCCAAACTTCTCTCTCCACTATCTGAGATTTTAATAGGAAAATAGATATAATCTTCGCAAATAAGGTAAACAAACCATCTTCCTTTTTTCTCAAAAATGTTCTCCTCAAGGCTTACCTTTCTGCTCTCCCCAGAACCTTTCCTAATTTCCTGCAAGTGTCTCCATGCATGTTCCATTCCCCTCAGGCTTCAGGTAAACCACTTTTGATCCTTCCCTCAGGATTTTCAGATGCCATGGTGAAACTCCTGCTGTCCCACATGACCACTTTTCTCTCACTCCTGGGAGAAAGCTTGCTCACTGGGGAACTTCTGGGCCCCAACCTAGAGAACCTTTTCTTCTGTGTCCTGTCCCAAGGATGGCTAAGTCCCAACTCTCACTTAGAGTGGCTGAAGGGCTTCTTCCCCGAAATAAACTATAGCCCCCTCCTCTTTTCCTGCCTTGACCACTGTATCAGCTTCCTTGCCTCCTGTTGCTCCCCACTCCAGTCCATACTTCACTCTACTGCCTGGATCATTGTTTTAAAAAATCACTGAGTCCTTATCTCCCTACTCCTCAAGAACCTCCAGTGCTTTCCCATCCTCCTCCACTTCAAACAGAAACTCCTTACCATTGGTCTTGAGGCACTGAATCAGCTCTTCACCTCCTACCTTACTTTGCCCATCTTCTACTACAATCAAATCCACACACTTCACTCCTCTAATGCCAACTTACTGTTGGTGTCTTAGTCTCATCTATCTCACCACCAACCCCTTACCCACGTTATCCCTCTGACCGGGAACTCCCTTCCCCTGCATATTCGACAGATCACCACTCTCTCCTCCTTCAAAACCTTATTAAAATCCCATCTCCTCCTAGAGGTCTTCCCCCACCTCATTCCCCCCCGCCGCACACACACTACATCACTTATCCACTGGGATCTGCATCCCTTAAGCACTTGATACTCACCCCATCTTCAGTCCCTCAGCACTTATGTACATATTCTAAAACTCTGCCATTTCCCCTATCTGAAATTTATTTTAATTTCTGTTTCCCCCTCTAGACTCCTTGTGGACAGGGATTGTGTCTGCCAACTCTATGCTATTGTAATTCTCTAGTTCTTTTTACAGTGCTCCATGATTGACTATGTTCCTCATAGTTGCCAACTAAGTACCTGGTATTTAAGCAGATTATTAATATCATTATTATTACTACTACTACTAATAATAATAATGGTACTTAAGTGCTTACTTTGTGCCATGCACTGTACTAAGAGTTGGGGTAGATACAAGATAATCCTTTTGTAGAAGCTTCTGAGGTTTGCTTCCTCCCTTTTTCTGTGAATAGGAGTAGCTTGACTAAACATCACACTTCATTAGGGCCAGAGGGGGAAAGATTTGTTTGGATACTAAACAGTGTATATGGCCAGTGTATGGAGACCCCTGTCAGGAATCAGATGAGCCTCTTTCATGAGGTTTCATCCCCAAGAACCTGTACAGAGGAGTCAATTATAGTGCTGGAGGTTTGCCCAGGGCCACATGCACTCTCCTGTCCCTGCCAGTCATGTTTCTGCTGGGGCAGAGAGACAGCACATTGGCAAGTGCATGTGCAGTTTTGCTTACGTTAGCCAGATACAGGTAGAAGTAGGACTAGAATACAGGTCTTCTGATTCCCGGAACAGTACTCTTTCTACTGAATTAAGAGTAGGCCTAGATGGTCAATAGGCCCAACTGAAACCAGAAGAGCAGCGTGGCCTCTCTAACAGTCAGCTCACATTTGGCTAATCCTCATGAGGATTAAAAGAAACCCCTTCCCTCCTGAGCAGCTGTGAAAGATAGACCAAGGGATGGAATAGAAAAATGTGCCATTGCCAGGGCTATGTGAGGGGTAGGTCTATTGATGTTGGTAGGCCAAGGGAAGATAATAAAAATAATAATTAATAATAATAATATTTGTTAAGCACTTACTATGTGCCAAGTATTGTACTAAGCACTGGGGTAGATAGGTCCCATATGGGGCTAGCAGTCTAAGCAGGAGGGAAGAACAAATATTCAATCCACATTTTTGCAGATGAGGGAACTGAGACACAGGAAAGTGAAATGACAACAATAATAATAATAATAATGACATTTATTAAGTGCTTACTATGTGCAAAGCACTGTTCTAAGCACTGGGGAGGTTACAAGGTGAGCAGGTTGTCCCATCTGGGGCTCACAGTCTTAATCCCCATTTTACAGATGAGGTAAATGAGGCACAGAGAAGTGAAGTGACTGGCCCAAAGTCACACAGCTGACAAGTGGTGGAGCCAGGATTTGAACCCATGACCTCTGACTCCGAAGCCCGTGTTCTTTCCACTAAGCCACGCTGCTTCCCTTAATAATGATGACATTTATTAAGCACTTACTATGTGCAAAGCACTGTTCTAAGAGCTGGGGAGGTTGCAAGGTGATCAGGTTGTCCCACGTGGGGCTCACAGTCTTAATCCCCATTTTACAGATGAGGTAACTGAGGCCCAGAGAAGTTAAGTGACTTGCCCAAAGTCACACAGCTGACAACTGGCAGAGCCGGGATTTGAACCCATGACCTCTGACTCCAAAGCCCGAGCTCTTTCCACTGAGCCACTCTGCTTCTAAGGTCATACAGCCGATTAGAACCCAGAACCTCTGACTCCCAGTCCCATGCTCTTTTCACTAGGCCAAGCTGCTTCTCTCTGCTACCCTTTTTCCCTTAATGTAAATATAAAGTGATTGTCATAAAATGGGTTTCATTTTTGAAAAATTCAGCTTGAAAGCTGTTCATGCAGACACTTTGTCTCATGCAGTCATGGTCATAGGTATCCAAAACGCATCTACTGTCAATCAATTGATCAATGATATTTATTGAGCACGTACTGTTCACAGAGTACTGTACTAAGCGCTCAAGAACAGGAGATCATTCCCTAGGCTAGAAAGGATAGTTAGGGGATGAAAGCTGCCCAGAACCCTTGAAATTTAGTCTTTGTGACTAACATGACTGGGGAATTGTGTCCTTCCGTATTTGTCCTACCCACGTCCCTCAGCCAGGGTGGATGCAGAAGAAGCGCTTAGGTTGTGCTGGAGCTCAGCCATGATGTTTCTAGGGAGCCAGAAGTTGCCTGGGAATGGAGGCAGCAGGAAGTAACTTTGGCCATAATTCTGCCCTTCCAAGTCTCCCATCTGACTCCCCACTTTCGCGGTTCCTGGAGGAGATTGCTCTTGTTCCATCACTGGGAGAGCTGCCAGTCTTTCGGTTTTCCAGCTGTCATCACCTGGCACATCACCCAGGACAAATTAAGTGCTGTTCAGATTGTAGAAGTTCCAGTATTTCTTTCAGTAGAAGAAAAAAAAAACTACACAAGACACTGAGGTAACCCACACCCAACTCTTGCTGAATTAAACTCCTGATAAGGATAGGGGATTCACTATAACCTAGCAAATTGCTGACTGGACTTTGTGCAAACAGAAAGCTTAGGAGGCTCATCAGATGACCTGGAAATGAAGTAGGACTTGGTTGGTTTGGGAGAAGAGAGAAAGAAGGCAGATAGGGGTACTTGGAAAATATTTCTGAAGGTTCTGAAATGGTTTAATTAGCTTTGCCACTTCAGGGTGTTTATCTGCATGGAACAGAACCTCTAACCCTGTTGAGGTTTCCCTGTCCTCATGCCAAACCCCAGCTGAGTACAATTAATGCACCATATGTATCACAAATCCAGCAGCCAAAGGACACTACTTCTGAAAAAAGGCCTACCAATGAAAGTAATCAAATGGCATATTAGCAGACAGCCAAATCAAGGGCAGTGCAAAAGTGGCAGCCAACGTGCCAGAAAGATAGAACCCTTGGCCGTCACACACTTTAACAGAACCGAGGTTACATGAGGATTGAGGCTTGCAAAATCCGAAGGCAGCCCCAAAACGTCTCTAGGCAGAAAACGAGAACTATCCATGCCTCACCTAGCAGTATAAACTTCCATCTTCCATCTACTCAGGCAAGTCAATTTGCATTTGGTACAGTAGGCACGGGCAAAAATCATTCCATGCTTATGCTGGGGCGAATGGGATGCTGTCTGAGGTAGCACCACATCCTGGAACTAGCCGATCAAATTTCAGAGAGTCAGCTAGTGAGACCTCACGGGGGTAGTCATGGGGCAGTGGTTAAAAATTTGAAAGCTCCTGGCCCATTTGAAAGCATTTCCTGTGCGGACAGAGATGTGGGAAGAGAATGAAATGGCTCTGGGGCAAGAAACAAGGTGGGGGGTAACAGTCCCCAAAGAAAAATCAATCAATCAATCAATATCGATCCATCATATTTATTGAGAGCTTACTGTGTGCAGAGCAATGTACTAAGCACTTGGGAGAGTACAATAAAACAAAATTAGCAGGCACGTTCCCCTCCATAATGAACTTACAGTCTAGAGGTGATCTAAGTTAAGGGTTCTTAACTTAGTAATTACTAAGTAATAAGTTAAGTAGTAAGGGTTCAGGAGAAGGTGACTAGGGAAGGTGGAGAATGATACTGAAATATTGAAACATTGAAACACCAAAGATGGAGAGAGGCAAAAGGGGAGGAGTTGGAATTTTCTTAGGAATGTTTTATTGTCCAAAATCTCATCCAAGAGACAGGAGGTGAGTCTCCATTAGATAGGTGCAATCCCTAGTGAGTTAAACCTGTGACATGTTACAATTCTAAGGCGTCAGTGCCATACCATGCTCCCTTTTGATACACATCTGTTACAGCACGTCATTCAACTTTTTCTATACCGTTTATTCATATTCTAGTAGCACAGCTGTTGTCCTGCTGTGGCAACAGATTTTTCTTCTCTATCTTCATCATTCAGTGCAAAGTAAAACAAGTTAAAAACCGAAAATCATTTCATTGATCTAAATCACAAATGAAACAATGAAAAGAGGTAGAGTGCTCTACTAACTAAATCTGAAATCAATATACCAGCAATAGCGACATGTCTTAGGAATGACATGAAAGAATAAAAACAAGGAGCCTGATTCTAACCTCTCCAGCTGGGTAAAGGGAGTATTAGTTGTCTTAAATCCTCACAGGGATACTTAAGTGGCTGGACAAGAATGCATGCGCAAACCAAGGACTCTATAAATGCTTTTTCAGGGGTGTGCCAACCTAAGTGCAGATCATCACTTGGGAGCAGGCTTAAGGCAACCAGCACCCCAAATTAGAAAGGATGCCCATGCTTTCTAGTGTTCTGTCCTGTCACTCACAAGGCCTGAGGAAGGATCTTTTGAAATCCTTCTTCTAGCCTTTCCGGTGGGAGGGAAAGACAACAGGGAGGAAGAGAATCATGAAAAGTGAAGCAAAATTTATAAACAACACAGCTTCACTGGGAGAAACATACAAAGAAATCGGATGACTATAAGAGACCCAAGCAGTTGCTGAATGAGGAGCTGAATAATTGGATTTATGGGCAAAGGGGGGGAAGGAGGGGAGACGGTGGAGGGAGTCGAAGTAGGGAGAAGCAGAAGAAAACTTTTCAATTACAGTGAGGAACATTCTCAAACAATGTGGCCCCACGGTGGAGTCCTGGAAGACAACACCACCAGCCAGAACAATCTAGTGTGTGAGAGGAAGAAATAGGATGGCAGTTTTAGAGCAAGAGGCTTTGTGAAGATTGTGGTAACAAGAGGTACAATCGCAAACAGGCCAAGTCATTGCAAATAGCAGATACAATAACAGAGAGAATGATCATCTCTATGTATACAGTGTAAAAGGTATTTGTCAATTATGGAGCACCCTTGGCAATCACATAAAGCACACATGGATCAAATCTCAATGCCAGTAACATTCTCTTTGAACCCAAGAGGACAGAGACATGTAGAGATCTTGTCATGAAGTGAATGGGTATGTATGGTTGTGCACATCGGAGAATATTTAACCACACATTCATTTTGCATATACACAAATACTGAATTATATTTATTTCCCCAGTTAATCAAAAACAAGAATCCAAAAGCTCAGAACCTTACAAAAAAGAGCATATTTTTATATGGTATCATATAGGAAATGTGACTCAACGCTGAGGAACTACGCAGGCATGTTCGCAAATAGCGTATTACTATCTTCCAAAGTCATTATGCCTAGGCAAAACAACTTAGTAAGCTTTGAACAGTTCTAGCAGGCTGCAATTACTGGTTTTTGCATGTACAATATAAATAAAATATATGCCCAACCAGGCTTTTCTTTAGCTTGTATATTTCCCTAAGGCCCTTGCCATTTTCCTTTTACTCTTTGTTCACTAACTGCACATGCCTCCCCTTTCTATTCATGCATTCACCCAGAACCAGTTATTATTGACCTTGTGCACTTCCCTGTTTTCCCAGACACATAGTTTGCATCGTTCTTTTACAAGTTTGGCAGGCTCCTAATCCAGCTCAATTGAGCTTGGGTCTCAGTGTGCTGTGGATTTTGGCCATAGATGCCCTGGCAGACTATTTTTGATTACAGAGAAAATAAAACCAACTGGATCTGAGTTCAGCAGCACAGACATTTGCCAGGGGAGATGTTCTGATGAATGCTTAGCCTTTCTGCCCATCATTCTCAAGAGGCTGTGACTTCTTTGCCATGCCACTGTACTGCCTCTTCATGGTTCTCCTCAAGGACTAACTTTCAGGTGCTTATTGTGGTTCTCTGCCATCATCCACGTGACCCGGTTGAATTGGGAAATGGAATTAGTAAGGTAGAAAAATCAGAAGGCCAAAGTATCTGGTGCAGTGGTCATCACTTCCTAGAGGACTTGAGTGTAAGGAAATGGTGCAGATAAGTGTCTAGGCAGGAAATGGCATGGGATACTTGAAGAAAAGATGGCTTCACCAAGAGCTGAAAGAGTGAATAGGCCAGTAATCACTGGGTTCGGGTTGCAATGTTTTGGCCCAGGGAACTCCTAAATTCTCCAGTTGGGACCTAGTGACCCTCAGGCCCGGGAGAGGTCAGGAGTGGGATTGATTTGATTGAGAGGTGTGGGGGGTGGGCGGGGAGAGAGGGAGAAATCCCACCCCTGACTATCCAGAATGCTACTTTTTGAGCTTAGGGATTTTCTATGCTCTAGGAACCTCTCAGACCACTCTTGAGCAGAAAATGGACACAGACCTCCTAGGGGATCCCAGTCCACATGGGTCCCAACCTGAAACAGACCTTGTTTAGCAGCCCCGGGTGCCAAACTACAGATTAAGTTTGACTTAAATGAGGCACATATAAAGTTAAACTGAGAGAAGCAGCATGGCCTAGTGGAAAGAGTCTGGGCCTGGGAGTGAGTGGACCTGGGTTCTCATATGGGCTCCACCAGTTTCCTGCTGTGTGATCTTGGGCAATTCTCTCTCTGTACCTCAGTTTTGTCATCTGTAAAATGGGGATCAAATACCTGTTCTCCCCTGCCCCATAGACTGTGAGCCCCATGTGGGCCACAGACTATATCTGATCTGCTTCAATTGCATTTACCTCGGAGCTTACTACAGTACTTGGAACATGGCAAGCACTTAACAGATAATACAATTATTACTATTAGCATTATAAACAATGGTCAACTATATATTTCTGGCTCCTGGTCAGTATTACTGAAATAAAGAGGGCCCTACTTGAAGGAGAGGACAAAACTGCATTGGAGCCAAGGAATGTTTATCTTTTCCTTTTGTAACCTCTGCTTCATGTTGGCAAGAGCATCTTTTTCCCAGATCAAAATGCTTCCAGAGCAGTTAGTTGGCTAATCTGAAAAAAAAAAAAAAAACATGATGGCTGCTTGCCCCATATCAATCCCTGCAGAGTGTCCACTCAGGCCTGTCTGGTTTCACTGTCTTGGTGCAATTGAATTTGGCATTAGTTTAGGGGCTGCTAGTTACACTTACAGTAGAGTCCAGAGATAAAGGAGCTTCCCGTTTCTCCAACCAATATATAGCAATTGGTATTTGCACCTGGAATTACAAAAGCTACTGGCGAAACTTTTCATATTCAAGTTGCGAGACACCCCACAGAATAGCTCAGTTTGTGATAGTTGTATATCAAATGAATGATTTTTCTTAGTCTCTGTTACCATCTCAAATTCGATCTGCATTTTGTCATTTCATTCCCCTTACCAATACCCATTTGATGACTTTTAAAGGAAATGAATTAGATTTTACTTATGGAACTATTAAACTATGCTTAAATGTCCAGTAAAGGATTGCCAGATTCTAATAAATTATTTTATTTTTCTCTAGATGCCTACTACACACCTTCTCCACTCTACATAATAATAATAATAATGATGACATTTATTAAGCACTTACTATGTGCAAAGCACTGTTCTAAGCACTGAAAATTTCTACATGGAAATTGATAGCTGTGACTCTAGGCTGCTGGTAGACCTCGGTTTTCCCCTTTACCTACTACCTACTTGCATAGTTTCCCAGTGCTAATGGGAGATAGGATGAGCAAGGGAAGAAGCTCAAAGACAATAATAATAATGATAATAATTGTGATATTTGCTAAATGCTCTCTGGGTGTCAAGCACTGATATATAGTGCTGGGTTAGACGCAAGTTATTCAGGTAGGACACAGTCCCTGTCCCATACGGAGCTCACAGTCTAAGTAATGGGAAGAACAGGTTTTGGATCCTCATTTTACAGATGGAACAAATGCTGTGTGGTC
Source organism: Tachyglossus aculeatus (assembly GCF_015852505.1). NCBI lineage: Eukaryota > Metazoa > Chordata > Mammalia > Monotremata > Tachyglossidae > Tachyglossus > Tachyglossus aculeatus. The sequence goes on from NC_052098.1 coordinate 58,295,422, forward strand.
TCCATATTTTTGCTTTGTCAGTACAACTCTGAAGCAGCTCTAGTACATTGAGAAGGTGGTCACAGCTAATAACCACAGACTTTTTTTTAAGTTATTTGTTCAGCGCTTACTATGTGCCAGCCACCATATTAAGCGCTGGGGTAGATACAAGAGAATCAGGTTGAACACAGTCCCTGTCCCACATGGGGGGGCTCAGTCTTAACCCCCATTTTCCAGATGAGATTACTGAGGCAAGCAGAAGTGAGGTGACTTGCCCAAGGTCACACAGCAGGCAAGTGGCGGAGCTGGGTTTAGAACCCAGGTCCTTCCGACTCCCAGGCTCCTGCTCTGTCGACTAGGTCATGCTGCTTCTTCAGCAGCTTTTTGACTGGAGCAGTGAGATACTCGAAGCCTGCATATTTTACCATTATCAGTCAATCAATCGTATTTATTGAGCACAGAGAACTATACTAATCACTTGGGAGAGTACAAAAAAGTTGGTAGACATGTTCACTGCCCACAACAAGTTTATAGTTTAGAGGGGGATTACAGACATTTATATAAATAAATAAATTACAGAGATGTACATAGGTACTGTGGGACTGAGGGAGGGGTGAATAAAGGGTCCAAATCCAAGTGCAAAGGCGATACAGAAGGGAGTAGCAGAAGAAATGAGGGCTTATTTGGGGAAGGCCTCTTGGAGATGTGCTTTTAATAAAAGCTGTTGATGTTAGAAATGAAAGTATCATAAGAATTGAGGTCTGAAATAACCCAATGAAAAAGATGTGCAACCAAAAGTGGAAATGGAAATATTCTACATCCCAAATGGAGAATGAAAAGTAATGACTATTCAACAGAATGTAAAATCTATTTACTCAGATGGTTATGTTTCCATCACTCTTGTGCCCTGGTCATTTGCACTGTGGAAATAATAATGAATGTGGTATTTGCTAAGTGCTTACTATCTGTTATGCACTGTTCTAAGCAGTAGGGTAGATTCAAGATAATCAGGTCCCTCTTGGGTCTTGCAGTCTAAATAGGAGGGAAAACAGGTATTGAATCCTCATTTTGCAGATGAGGGAGCCCGTTGTTGGGTAGGGACCATTTCTATATGTTGCCGACTTGTACTTCCCAAGCACTTAGTACAGTGTTCTGCACACAGTAAGCACTCAATAAATATGAATGAATGAATGAATGAATGAACTAAGGCACAGAGAAGTTATGTGACTTGCCCAAGGTCACACAGCATGCAAATGGTGGAGCTGGGATTGGAACCCAGATCCTCTGACTCAAAGTCCCATGCTCTTTCCTCTAGGCCATGATGCTTCTATAAATAGTAGAGCTAGGTTACAGAGGTAGAAAATGGACAGGAGAAGAAGCATGGCCTAATGGATGTAGCACAGACCTGAAAGTCAGAAGGACCCGAGTTCTAATTCTGGCATGGTCACTTCTCTGTTGTATGACCTTGGGCAAGTCACTTAACATCGTTGTTCCTCAGTTATCTTATCTGTAAAATGGGGATTGGGACTCCGAGCCCCATGTGGGAAATGGACTGTGTCCAACTTGTTTTGCTTGTATCTACCCCAGAGGTTAGTACAGTTCCTGGCACATAGGAAATGCTTAACAAATACAATAAAAAAGAGAACCCTATGAGGAATTTGTAATCTTCTGTCACAACCTCTGCAGGAGATGAAGCAGGGCATGCAGGAAAGATTCTTAACTGATATGGCAGCAAGGAAGAGGGTAAGGACAGAGAGGGAGAAGAGAAAGAATGGTAATAGATCTTATCTGACCTCATCATAGATCAGAACAAAATAAGTAGAACAGACAGGGGGGAATTGGGAAAGTAAAAAAAGTGAATCTTGGGAAACCAGGAAGACAGAAAAGGTATTGGAATTGGGGTAGCAGGAAGAAGGGTGAAGAGGGACAGTGAGAAACATAGTATGTCAAGATTTTCAATTCCTACAAATTCATGTGTGTTTCAACTAAGTAATAGTAAAAATGATAGAAGGAAGATGAGAGAGTGATCTCTCACTGAGGAAGTGAAAAGGAGGAGAAGAATGGGAAGCTAAAAGGAAACGGTGAGGAAAGAACAGAAGAAAGGGAAGGAGAGAAATAGGAATAAGAGGAGGAAAGGAGAGGTGTTGGGGAAGGAATAAGAGGAAAGAGAGAGGGGAGGAGGAGGACAGGGAAGGGGAGAAAGATGGAAAGGGGAAGATGCATGCCAGCAGAAATTTATAGCCACTGATCAAAGGTGGCCAAAAAAGAGAAAGAGCTACATATGCAGTAATAGCATCTATTCAGAATTGTTGCAACGTCATCTTCCCTGTGGTGCATACAAGAAGGAGAAGTCTGGAAGCTGAGGTGAAAATGTATATAATCTGCCAGGAGAGTATGTCTCAACCTTAGCCCTTATTAATATGACTCTGTGGAGAATGATGTGTTGTTTTTTAAAAGTTGAATTAAACCTCAATCATCCCCTTGAGATAGAGAAGGGGATGGCTTGTAAGGAAGCATAGTTGAGTGAAATGAATTGATTGATTGATTGATTGATTGTTTGAATGTTTATTACCTTGGGGCATACTGTGAAATGCTGCATCAATGGAGGAGCCAAAAATAAAGCCTAGAGGGTCTTGCATTCAATCCTGTATCCTTTCTACTTACCATGGAAGAATATGTTTGGAAAATTGATCCCACCCTCAAGCAATGTGTAACATAGCATGCCTAACATGCACAGGAGCCCAGTAATGGTTGCTGGGGAAACCACATCTAAGAATTTTCTAATTGCTCTAGTGTATGAAAAATTTGAACTGTAATGTTGCAGAGATGCAGAGCTTTTGCTTTTAATCTTTCAATTCTCTAAAATTCACATTAGTATTGGGCTTTGGGTTGTCATGGGCATTTTATTTTCTTTTTGTTTCTCCGCTTACCTCTCCATATTGTCACTACTGACAGGAAAAACCAATTTCTTCGTTACTTCCTTCTCAACTTTTTTCCCTCTATTAGCATCCTTGTTTTTTTATATTTTTGACATTTCTTCTGTACTAGCATGTTTCAAACTGTCATTCTCTTCCCCATTTTTTTAAAGAATGAAATCCTAGTATAATCATCATTCCATTTCATACTGATGTGTATCTACATGTACTTCCACTTTTGGCTTCCAGCTATTCTATTATGCTAGTTCTTTGTGAATCAGGATCTTTTGATGGTGCATTGATAGTCTTGTACCTCTAAAGATGTGGGATTGCCCCTTTATTGAACTTACCTTTGGTATCAGCCACCTTGTCAGTGTGTGTTGTCTTTCCTCATTACCTCTTTTGGCGTCTGTGTCTCAAAGTCAATAGTAACTGTTGTCTTTTTCTTGAGGCAGATGTGGAGATTGTCACCAGATTCTGACTGGTTGATTGCTTGTGGCTAAAATGTGAGTGCCTCATTAGTCTGATTTCTTCCTCTAGGAGCAGAGCATGGTCTGGCCCCCCCAGCTTTCATGGAATCCCTCAGCAGTCACAACTCCCTGACACTCCTTATTCCCTTTCCCAGAGACAGTGAAAACTTTCCTTAGGCCAAATATAGGGGCCAAATTTTAGGCTAATCAATCAACTTCAATCAATCACGAGAAGCAACGTGGCCTAGTGGATAGAGCACCGACCTGGGAGTCAGAAGATGATGATGGTGATGATGATGGCATTTATTAAGCGCTTACTATGTGCAAAGCACTGTTCTAAGCGCTGGGGAGGTTACAAGTTGATCAGGTTGTCCCCTGGGGGACTCACAGTCTTCATCCCCATTTTACAGATGAGGTAACTGAGGCCTAGAGAAGTGAAGTGACTTGCCCAAAGTCACACAGCTGGCAATTGGCAGAGCCGGGATTTGAACCCATGACCTCTGACTCCAAAGCCCGGGCTCTTTTCCACTGAGCCACGCTGCTTCTCTGGGTTCTGATCACGGCTCAGCCACTTGTCTGCTTTGTGACCTTGGGCAAGTCACTTAACATCTCTGTGCCTCATTTACCTCATCTGTAAAATGGGGATTAAGACTGTGAGCCTCATGTGGGACAAGCATTTTGTCCAAACCAATTTGCTCTTACCCACCCCAGCGCTTAGTACAGTGCCTGGCACATAATAAGCCCTTAACACAAATACCGCAGTTATTTTTATCATTATTAACTTCCTCTCTCTTCCCCACCAAGTCCTCCATATGCATATATATATATATATATATATATATATATATATATATATATATATATATTCATATATATGAATACATCAGTGCTTAGAACAGTGCTTTGCGCATAGTAAGCGCTTAATAAATGCCATTATTATTATATATACAAAGAACAATTAGGTCTCTGTCTCTGTTTCTATCTCATTATAGAGGGAAGCAGCACTGACAAGTGGATAGAACATGGGCCTCGGAGTCAGAAGGACCTGTGTTCTAATCCCAGCTCTACCACTTGTCTGCAGTGTGACCTTGGGCAAGTCACTTCATTTCTCTGGGCCTCAGTTGCCTCATCTGTAAAATGGAGATGAAGACAGCGAGCCCCATGTGGGACAGGGACTGTGTCAAACCTACCTAGCTTATATCTACCCCAGTGCAAAGAACAGTGCTTGACACATAGTAAATGCTTAACAACTACCATTATTATTATTAATATTATTAGAGAGAGAGAGAGAGAGACTTAATTGTTCATGATGTTCACCTCTGAGTGGGTGTGGCTTAAAAGGCTAATATGGGATACACAATCCCAGACCCTTGCACACCCAATAAACCCGATCCTTGTTGCCTTGTTCTGCAATCCCCACTTACTTGCTTCTGAGTAACAAGGGGATGGAATGAGACTTGTTTGAAAATAAGGTAGGACTGGAAAATGGGGCATTCCCCAGATGGAAGCGGATATTTTATATTTTATAGGGGAAGCAGCGTGGCTCAGTAGAAAGAGCCCGGACTTTGAAGTCGGAGGTCATGGGTTCCAATCCCAGCTCCGCCACTTGTCAGCTGTGTGACTTTGGGCAAGTCGCTTCACTTCTCTGTGCCTCAGTTCCCTCATCTCTAAAATGGGGTTTAAGACTGTGAGCCTCATGTGGGACAACCTGATCACCTTGTAACCTCTACAGCACTTAAAACAGTGCTTTGCACAGAGTAAGCACTTAATAAATGCCATTATTATTATTATTTTATTATTATTATTATTATTATTATTATATTTTAGCATAGTAGCATGGCCTAGTGGAAAGAGCATGAGCCCGGGAGTCAGAGAATCTAGGTTCTATCCCCAGTTCTCTCAATTTGTCTGCTGTGTAACCTTGGGCATGTAATTCATTCATTCAATCGTATTTATTGAGCACTTACTGTGTGCAGAGCACTGTACTAAGCGCTTGTCACTTGACTGTTCTGTGCCTCAGTTACCTCGTCTGTAAAGTAGAGATCAAACTGTCCCCTCCAAGCACTGTTTACCTTGCATATTTTCCTAGGGATGTTGAACGTTAACATATTTTCGGTGTTTGAATGATAGTCTTACTGTAATAAGTCTGCCCCCGCTGCTTAGAGTGGGAGCTCATTGGGAGCTAGGGTAAAAGTTATTATTGATTTTCTTGAAATTGCCCTAGCACTTAGGACAGTACTTTGCCCATTGTAAGAGCTTAATAAATATTAGTATTAGCAACATACATACATATACCTTACTATTGGCTTCAAAGCCCTCCATCACCTCGCCCCCTCCTACCTCACCTCCCTTCTCTCCTTCTACAGCCCAGCCCACACACTCCACTCATCTGGTGCTAACCTTCTCGCAGGGACTCGTTCTTGCCCGTCCCGCCATCAACACCTGACCCACGTCCTACCTCTGGCCTGGAATGCCCTCCCTCCTCACATCCGCCAAACTAGCACACTTTCCCCCGTTAAAGTCCTACTGAAAGCTCACCTCCTCCAGGAGGCCTTCTCAGTCTAAACCCCTCTTTTTCTCTGCTCCTCCCCCACCCCCCGTCGCTCCGACTCCCTCCCTCTGCTCTACCCCCTTCCCCACCTCAAAGCCCTTGTGTATATATGTACATATTCATTATTCTATTTATTTCATTAATGATGTGTATATATTTATAATTTTATTTATTTATATTGATGCTATCGATGCCTGTTTACTTGTTTTGAAGTCTGTCTCCCGCTTTCTAGGCTGTGAACCATTGTTGGGTAGGGATTGTCTCTGTTGCTGAATTGTGCTTTCCAAGTGCTTAGTACAGTGCTCTGCACACAGTAAACACGATTGAATGAATTGAATGAATGAATGAATGTGTGTGGATAAATACACACACTCAAACTACATGAAACACTGAAAGCACTTTGGTTTTGAAGGTGATGCTACATCTTCAGAAGCCTTTTAAGAAACAGCATGGTCTAGAGCAAAGAGCATGGGCCTGGAAGTACCTGGTTTCTAATCCCAGCTCTGCCAAGCAGCAGCTGTGTGACCTTGGGTAAGTAACTTAACTTCTCTGTGTCTCAGTTACCTCATCTGTATAATGGAAATCAAATCCTATGCCCTCCTACTAAGACCATGAACCCCATGTGGGACAGGGACTGTGTCCAACCTGATGAACTTGAATCTACCCCAGTGCTTAGAACAATGCTTGGCACATAGTAAACACTTAACAAGTACCATAATTATTATTATTAATCATTATGCTATAGTCAGGGAGGTACTAGTGTATGCAAGTGTGAATGACAAGACCAATGTATGACCAACATTCCTCACTGCGTCAGATTTCCCCCATCTGAAACATTGCATTTCTTATCCTTAATGCCCGACACTATTTTTGTTCCTCTTTTGAAGCTTCTGCTTTAATTACCCCATTTCTGATTTTTAAAAATCCTATTTGTTAGGCGCTTACTATGTGCCAGGCACCAAGTGGTGGAGTAAATACAAGATAATCAGTTTGGACACAGTCCAAATTCATTCATTCAATCATATTTATTGCCTGCTTAGTGTGCAGAGCACTCTACTAAACACTTGGGAGAGTACAATACAACAATAACAATAACAATAAGCAGTAAACAGACACATTCCCTGGCCACAATGAGCTTACAGTCTAGAGGACTGTCTAGGGGACTGTGAGCCAAATGGGGCTCACAGTCTTAATCCTTAATCCTTATTTTCCAGATAAGGTAACCAATGGAACTGCCCTATATTTCTGTGTATATGTATATGTGTATATATATATATATATATATATATATATATATACACACACATACATCCAGTTATATATGTGTATACATATAGATATAGATATATATATAGATATATCTATATATCTATATATATCTATATATCTATATGTATACACATATATAACTGTATGTATCTGTAATTAATTAATTAATTTAGCTATTTATTTATTCGAATGTCTGTCTCCCCCTCTAGATTGTCAGCTCGTTGTGGACAGGGAATGTGTCTGATGTTATATAGCATTCTCTCAAGTGCTTAGTACAGTGTTGTGCACACAGTAAGCTCTCAATGAATACAATTGAATGAATGAATGAATGAATGAGTCCAGGTCTCTTAGCCTACGGAAGGTTGGACAGCACTGTAGCTTTAGAGTCCTTTAGTTTTGTTTGGAGCCTGAAGTCCCAGCCAATCCTTGCCGCAGCTCTCCTAAGAGCCCTCTGTTTCTGAGCTTCTATTCATTCAGTCGTATTTACTAAGCGCATACTGTGAGCAGAGCACTGTACTAAGCACTTGAAAAGTACAATTCGGCAACAAATAGAGACAATCCCTACTCAACAGCCGGCTCATAGTCTAGAAGGGGGGAGACAGACAACAAAACAAAACAAGTAGACAGGCATTAATAACATCAATGTAAATAAATAGAATTATAGACATATACACATCATTAATAAAATACATAGAATAATGAATATGTACATATATACACAAGTGCTATGGGGTGGGGAGGGGGGTAGAGCAGAGAGAGGGAGTCGGGGCGATGGGGAGAATCCCTAGAACTCAAAGCCTTTGGTGCCACTGATGATCCCACGGTGCATCACTCATTCATTCATTCACTCAATCATATTTATTGAGCACTCACTGTGTGCAGAGCACTGTACTAAGCGCTTGGGAAGTACAAGTTGGCAGCATATAGAGACGGCCCTTACCCAACAACAGGCTTACACTTGAAAGTGGAATAACCAGATTAAGGAATTCAGAAGCAACATTGTAGGGTGTGTAAGTGCGGGGTGGCCACTGATGGCACCTGAGGATAGTGGACATTCCACTGCCAATCTGGACGTAACACACATATGTTATTCAGGTTATGCAGCATAATCTAATAATACTTTTTATGTTATTCGTTAACTACTTCCCATGTGCCAGGTACTGTTCTAAGCGTTGGGGTAGATACAAGCTAATCAGGTTGGACGCAGTCCCTGGCCCACATGGGGCTCACAATCTTAATCCTCATTTTCCAGATGAGGTAACTGAGGCACAGAGAAGTGAAGTGACTTGCCCAAGGTCACACAGCAGACAAGTGTCGGAGCCAGGATTATAACCCCCCAGGTCCTTCTGACTCCAAGGCTTGTGCTCTATCCATTAGGCCACATTTACTTTTCTGTAACCTCTTGGGAAAGTGGGCAGAATTAGAAAGTGTTGCTGGGGGACACCTCCGTCTCTCCAGAGTCATTATGGTCATCCTCCTCGTCCCTATGAGCGGGGGAGCCGCTTCCAAGCCACTGGACTCAGCATCAGGAGCCAAGGTGGAGGGAGACTCGGCATTTAAAATAAAAATACCGACTGTAAAGACGCCCGGTGCTATATAGGGGTCAGACTAGGGGAAAAACCAGACTTTCCGGTACGAAAGAGTGAATGGCCACCTAACCTGTTGTGTCTCTGAAGGGTTGTGTGAAGCCAATTGCTACCCTTCTTCAGACTAATTGTCAATCCACATCACTTTTCTCAGCCTGAGAAGTGGCTCATAATTGTCTGCGTGTTTTCCTGTGAATGTGTTTCCAGAGCACAGCTATCAGTGTGTAGGAGCTTCTTTATGAGTGATTCAAGCACTCTTGATGATGCACTCAGGATGTTGAGTTAGAAGAATTTCCTAGAGAATAGGAATCGTATTCTGAAACCAGTTCCCAGAGCATGGCTGAGTAGACAAAGTTGAAGAGGAAAATACCTAGTACACAGTAATGTTACTCCCTCTCCCATCTGCCTCTCCTTTGCACTTGGATTTGCTCCCTTTTTTCACCCCACCCAGCCCCACGGCATTTACGGACATATCCGTAATTTATTTTAATGTCTGTCTTCCCCGTTAGACTAAGTTTCTTGTGGGCAGGGAACATGTCTACCATCTCTGCTTTATTGTACTCTCCCAATCATAGTCGGATAGTAGTATAGTATAGTAGTGCTCTGCCCACAGTAGGCACTCAATAAATACCACTGATAGATTGATTGATCGATTACACAGCTCTGCTTTATTCCACTGATTATGGGGAAAGGTTCTGACAAGGTCCTGCTGGAGAGCCACATAACATAATCATGGAGAAGTCTTAAGATCTTGCTCAAATCCTCAGGATAAACTTTTCTGTGAAAATTCTTCAGTAGTTACCAGGGTCCAAGTCTATGGACATGAAAGAGTGGCCTTGATGCTGTTCCTTGCTTTTCTCCTGAAAGTGGCATGTAACTCATATCATCTCTGTTGTGCCTCCCGAGTCTGAAGGCAAATTATTATTCTGGGGGAACTTGATTAAAGATGCTTTTCAGTAGCCATCCCAGGAGGACTCTGGCTACAATTTTACCAATTAGAAACATATTTATAAAATTTAAGTATGAACTACATTGTCTCTTTCACACCCTCTATTTCTGCTCCCTCCTGGATCCCTCAGAATATTTTGTTCCTCGCTGGAACATTTTCCTGTTTATCATAAATTTTAAATAATTTTTAAACAGCTTCAATTAAGTGCTTAACAAATATTGTTATTATTAAGAAGTCTTTTGGTCTGTCTTCTCATTCCAGCTGATCAATTTAAATATCATGTCTTTCCCTACTTCCTTCACCCTCAATATTATCAATATTCCTCAACCTTTCATCTCTTTTCTAACATTGCATAGTGGGTGGAATTTGGGCCTGGGAGTCAGAAGGACTTGGGTTCTAATCCTGATCTGCCACTTGTGTGCTGTGTGATCTTGGGTAAGTCACTTAACTTCCCTGTGCCCCAATTCCCTCATCTGTAAAATGAGGATTAAGATTCTGAGCCTCCTGTGGGACATGGATTGTGTCCAACCTGATTACCTTGTATCTACCACAGTGCCTTGCACATAGTAAGCGCTACAGAGAAGCAGTGTGGCTCAGTGGAAAGAGCACGGGCTTGGGAACCAGAGGTCATGGGTTCTAATCCCAGCTCCGCCAAATGTCTGCTGTGTGACTGTGAGCCCGTTGTTGGGTAGGGACTGTCTCTATATGTTGCCAACTTGTACTGCCCAAGTGCTTAGTACAGTGCTCTGCACACAGTAAGTACTCAATAAATATGATTGAATGAATGACCTTGGGCAAGTCACTTAACTTCACTGAGCCTCAGTTACCTCATCTGTAAAATGGAGATTAAGACTGTGAGCCACACGTGGGACAACCTGATCACCTTGTATCCCCCCCAGCGTTTAGAACAGTGCTTTGCACACAGTAAGCACTTAACAAATGCCATCAATATTATAGTAAGTGCTTAATAAATATCATAAGAAAATTGGCCACATTCATCTTCTTGACTCTGTAGATTTTTCAAAGCTTGGTTGTCTTGGCCCCCTGTTTTACTCCTCTCAGTTAGTAGTAGTGGTTGTGAATGTTTTCTATTCACTGTAGATTACTGTAGATTTTTCCCTTTGTCGTTTTAACTGCTCACAACCTTGGGCATTACCCCCCAAAAAAGATGTAACTTCCCAACATTTTCTGTTAAAAAAATTGACCATATCATTTCTGTTAAAAGAATAATTTGAAAAGAAAGAGGTAGGGGAAGGGAGGGGAAGGCAAAGAGAGAGGGAGAGAAAAGCAACTAGTTCATCTCCCTAATTGAAGAGCCTGCAAGGTGGGCATCCTTGTTTCCATAGCTTGTTACAAGGTGTTACCTGTTAGTAGCTTTGCTGACATTCAGAGGGAGCAAGTGTTAGCATGGGAGCAGAGGAAAGGGAGATAAGGAGGGACACAGGCTCAGTGGAGTAGGGTTTTGGGAAGGGAATGCCTTCCCAGGTCTAAAATAAAGAAGATTTTCTTGTGAATGTTTGGGGGAGGGCTAGAGGCAACTGCTTGGAATGGAATGCCTCCTTCCACTAGCCAGGAAAGAGAAAGGGACTGCAGAATTCCAGCAGTTGCTACAAACCCCTGGCTTAGGTTCATCAAGGCTCTGAAACTGTCCTATCCATTCCTCATTGCCAATGCAGTGAAGCGAGGATGCCATTTCCAGCTCTGGGGCTCAGTGAGGACCTTTTGGTGATACAGAAAGAGAAGATACTTTTCCTTTGGTACCTCTCCTTTCCTCTTTCTCTCCCCACTTTCTTTTTTCTTCCCTTCTTTCTTCTTCCTCCTCTTTCCTCCTCCCTCCTCCCTTCTCTCCCTCTTTTCCTCCCTTAACCCTACTTCCTCACAACCTCCTTTTTCTCCTTGTCTCCTCAAACTCCACCCCTAAATTGGCATTCCTGCTTTGAGCCAATTCTTAGTTATCCTCGGGAGCAAAGTTACCTAGTGGAAAGCACACAGTTTTGGGATTCAGAGGACCCCGGGTTCTGATCATAATCTATTTTTAATCACTTGCCTGCTATGTGACTTTGCGCAAAGCATTTAAATTATCTGAGCTTCGGTTTCCTCATCTGTAAAATGGGGATTAAGTATCTGTTTCCCTCCCCAATCCACACCTTCTAAAGCCCTGAGCTGCATGTGGGACAGGGATGTTGTCCAGCCTGGTCATCTTATATCTACCACAGTGCTTGGTGCAATAGACTGTGAGCCCGTTGTTGGGTAGGGGATATCTCTATTTGTTGCCGAATTGTACTTTCCAAGCGCTTAGTACAGTGCTCTGCACACAGTAAGGGCTCAATAAATACGATTGAATAAATGAGTGAATAACCAGCACTTAACAAATACCATTGTTATCATTATCTTCTGCCATATATCGTTTTCTATTGTTTCCCATCAACTGAATATATAATGAGTTCATTTCAGCAGCCGGACATAACTTCAGGGATTTGTTTAAATCCAGTTTGTTCACTTCTGTTCACTTTTTGAGTAACCTTTATTTTTCTAAAATACAGGGTTAAGTTCCCGATGAACCTGTATTAAGGAAAACCCAGTTTGTAGAACACCCACCTCGATTGGTATCGTGCATGTGCTCAAAATTATTTCTTCCATCACGCTGAGTTCTGTCAAGATAGAAGCTGATTATCAGAAGAATGATCCCTAATTGACTCACAGTGTTCTAACCAAAACTCACAGCGAGCATGTGTTATGGAAGAATGAGCTGTATGTCCACGTTTCTGATCCTTCTCCAAAAAATTCAAACACACCAATAGCAGCAACCTAACAGTCAATCAATCAATCACATTTATTTTGTGCTTACTGTGTGCAGACCACTGTACTAAGTGCTTGGGAGAGTACAATGTAACAGAGATGGCAGACAGGTTCCCTGCCCACAATGGGCTTAAAGTCTAGAGGGGGAGACATACTTTGATATAAATAAATTATGGATATGTACAGAAGTGTTGTGGGGCTGAGGGAGGGGTGAATAAAGGGTGTAAATACAAGTGCAAGGGTGGCTCAGAAGGGAGTGTGAGAAGAGGAAATAAGGGCTTCAGTCAGGGAAGACCTCTTGGAAGAGATGTGCTTTTGATAAGGTTGTTTATACTCAACATCCTGAGTGCATCATCAAGAGGCAATGTTTAGGGGTAAACAGAAGACCGGTTGATGAGAAGGCAGGCACCTGTTGATATGTAAAAGCCTGGGCCCTTGACAGCAGGGTGTCATACCTGTTCTGTGTTTTCTACTGTGCATTCAGGCCAGGATGCAGGGAGAGGGAAGGTGAAGGAAAGCCTGCTTCTTGGCCACAGCAGTAGGCAAGTGAAATCAGTATGTCCTGGAGGTCGGAGGGTAGGTTTTGATGTTCCATATCCTAACACCCTCCCCTTGGACATATTTTAGATACTTTACTTAAAGCACTCAATCACCTTGTCTCTTACCTTACTTTGCTGCTTTCCTAATGCAACTCAACCCGCACACTTGACTCCTCTACTGTCATCCTGCTCACTGTACCTCGATGTAGTCATCGAGGGCTGGGACACCTCTGGCCTGGGACACCTTTCCTCTTCACAGCCAACAGACAATCACTCTCCCCGCCCTTTAAAGCCCTATGGAAGGCGCATCTCCTCCAAGAGGCCTTCCCTGACTAAGCTCTCATTTCTTCTTCTTCCACTCCCTCCTGCTTTGCCTTTGCATTTCGATTTGCTCCATTTAGTCACCCCTCCCTCAGCCCCACAGTGCTCATGTACATATCCATAATTTATTTATTTACTTTCATGTCTCCCCCTGTAGATTGTAAGATCATTGTAGGCAAGGAATGTAACTACAAACTCTCTCTTATTGTATTCCCTCAACACTCAGTACAGTGCTCTGCACACAGTAAGCACTCAATAAATCCGATTGATGGATTGATTATTCCTATCCTCAGATTTACATTCATATATAAATGAATATCTGTATATATATTCAATTGTTCCTGGCATATTTATAATACATCCTTGTTATTCTTTGATCAATCAATCAGTGGTATTGTACTAAGTTATTGGTAGAGTTCAGTATAACAGAATTGCTAGGCACATTTCCTTTTCATAAGGAGCTGACAGTCTAGAGGGGGAGACAGATATTTATAAATAAATAAATTATGGATGTGTACTTCAGTAGATCTCTATAGGTCCTGTGGGGCTGAGGGTGGTGTGAATAAAGGGTGCAAATTCATTCGTTCATTCAATCGCATTTATTGAGCACTCACTGTGTGCAGAGCACTATACTAAGTGCTTGGGAAATACAAATCGGCAACATACAGAGACAGTCCCTACCCAAAAATGGGCTCACAGTTTAGAAATCCAAGTGTAATCCAATTCTTCGGTTTCCCCTATTTGTATATAATTCACTTAGAATGTGAAGCCCTTGTGGGACAGGAACTGTGTCCAACCTGATTATCTTTTATCTTCCCCAGAAATTCATACAGTGCTTGGCACATAGTAAGTACTTAACAAGTACCATTACCATTATTATAATTTTTGTCTGTTTCCTGCATTTAATTGTAAGATTCTTGAGAACAGGGAATTGTGAGTCTTCCTTTCGTTGTACTCTCACAACTGTTCAGTAGTGTGCTTTGTACTCAGTAGATGTTCAATAAATTCCACTAACTTGTCATGTGATTACTGGTTGATGTATAATGGAGGAAACCACTAGAATTCAAAAATTGCTATTTTGGTCTCATTCAGCACTGTTAGCTTTCAAAACTAGCACCTGCAGCCTGTTCCCAGGCAAGAAAGGTAAGTGACTCAACTGTCTTGTGCTCTTTAGGTAAACAATAATAATAATATAATAATAATAATAATAATGGTATTTGTTAAGCACTTGCTATGTGCCAAGCACTGTTCTAAGCTCTGGGGTAGATACAAGGTAATCAGGTTGTCCCACGTGGGGCTCACGGTCTTAATCCCCATTTTACAGATGAGGTAACTGAGGCACAGAGAAGTGAAGTGGCTTGCCCAAGGTCACCCAGCAGACGAGTGGCAGAGCTGGGATTAGCACCCATGTCCTCTGACTCCCAAGCCCGTGCTCTTTCCACTAAGCCACGTTGCTTCTCTGTTCCTGAAATCTCTAGATTACCAGTTTATAGTCACTCTTTTCAGGCTTTGATTGATTTAAGGTGTTAAGAAATGGAACAGCTTCAACCCAGGCTATGTTTAGGAATAGCACAACCTTCTGAGGATTTAGTTCACCTGCTCTCAGGAACAAGTCAGTCATTCGAAAAAATCGTTTCCAGGCATGAACAGCATGCTGGCCTCCTGGGGCTCATGCATGACTGACAGCTGTTGCCACTCGACAAACAACTAATTTCTGAGCTTTTGACCTTGTCAGGCAGCAGTCACTGTCACTGCGACAGTTGCTGCCCTGGCCTGCTCTAGGCTTTCAAGCTCCCCAGGATTTAAAGTCCCCAACAAGCCAACCAAGGCTGGGAAGTTGGTGGTGCATGTCTCATCAGGGCAGCACCCAACCGAGGCTGAGGAACTTGGGTCTCTGTTGCTTGCAAGAATTCTTTGCCTTGGAGAAAGGGCCATCCCTCACCAGACACCCCAGGGGCCTGAAGCAAGAGCGCATGGACACTGCCCTCCACTCTTTCCCTAGCTCAAGTGTTCTCTGGTTTTCACTCTTCCCTGTAGGCTTGTTCGGTTTAGGATTTATAGAGACTTTTGTGCGATTGACACCTAAAGGAGGTGGCAGTTGGGGGTAAGGGGGAATTGAGTAGGAATAGCTTTAATCCACTGGTTTCTGCTCCCCTGAACTTAGTCGAGGGTGGAGATTCAGGTTTACTGTGTGGAAGGAGACGGTGGTAAACCAACTCTATAGTTTTACAAAGAAAATTCTTTGGATACACCACCGGAATGATGCAGATGGAGGTGGGGAGTTCTGGGAGAGATGTGTCCATGGAATCACTATGGGTCAGAGATGACTCGGCAGACTAAGACAAGACAAGACAGGACATCCAAGATGAGACAGGATGTCCTAAAGGCAGGAAAAATGGGACTGTAGAGAAGGAGAAAGATCAGGGCTAGAGATGTAGATTTGGGAATCATCTGAATAGAGATGTAAAGTGGGATAAGGAGCAAGTGGAAAGGGAGACCATGACTGGCGCCACTTGGCTGGCTGACATGGGGCCACCTGTCATTTCATGGGTGGTCTTTCCAGGTTCTGGATGCTGAAGCAGCTTCTACTGTCCAGAAGATCACAGAACCGGAGTTAAGGGGCTGTTCAAGCATGATTTGCACTCAGACAATTGGGTGAGTATGCTGATGCACTGGTTCCTGAGCTGGGACTAGCGATATGTGGCTTCGGAAATTCACTCTGCCTGCATGGCCCTTTCCCTGCAAGCACTGACTCGGTACTAAGTGTTATAATACTCTGTGCCCTGGGAAAAATCCACTTCAGAACACACGCTTGCCCAGTCCACACATGCACAGTATGTCCTGTTCTTTGGGGGAGTGCAGTATGCCTGAAACATTTTCTTTTAAATCACATTGATTTGTCTTTTTCTTCCTCTGTATATTTAAATGTATTATAAATATCAATTGCCTGTGACCCTGCAATCATAAGAAGCAATTTTACTTTTGTTTGTCAGGCTTTTCAGATGTACCTACTGCTGTGAGATACAGCAGAAATCTCCGCTTAAAAGTTTTCCAATTACAGTACTGTTCACATTTCCTTCTCTTCCATTTTCAAGGAAGTTGGATCCTGATTGCATCCAGATTACATCCAGAGAACCACAGAAGTTTTATCTTTTCTCTCTCCAGCCCTCCACAACTGCTTTTTCTTTTTTTTTTTTTTTTGGATTGTTTGGCATTCCGGCAGCTTTCCAGAAACCAGTAATCTCTCTGAATCTAGGATCTTTCAACGGGGTGGCAGTTTGTGTAAACTCACAACAGGTCAACTTTTGAGTTAGCCCACCTTAGTCTCTAAGGGAATGCTTACAAAGCCTGTAATACTTTTAAAACACCATAGGCACTTAAATGATTGATGAGAATAATGGTTGATGATAAACACGAATATGAATATACAATATGTTTTAACTGTCTTTAGTGTTTCATGAAAGCATTGTACCGTATTTGTGCCAGATTTCTTACCCATTCCTTTGTTTCCATTCTGCTTTGTTGTTTCCAGGTCAGTGGATAAGCCCACACTTACAAATAGCTTTCTGGGAGGGGAAGGGAGTTCCAGGGCAGAAGGAGGATGTGGGCAAGGGGCATGCATGAGACATGTTTCCTACCCATGAGGAGTTTACACAGAGGAGCCAAGAAACAAGATTCCACTCCAACTCCACCCTCCTCCAGCTTGCCTGAACTCCTGGGATTCTTCTGAAGGTCTTCAGGTCAGGAGTGAGGTTGGGGAGAAGATGGGAGAAGCAAAAAAGTCTGAAATGCAGTCTGTCAATTAGGTGAACTCTGAGGCTGGGCCTAATTATGTACTCTAAAGGCATTGGTTTTGACAGGATAATCCCTGCTGACATTCCGTCAGTCAATTGCTGTCGAATTGTTACCGATTCATAGCGACTCCCTGGACCCACTGTCTCCACAATGTCCTATTTTTGCCTCATTCCACGATGTGTATCCATTGAGTTTTCTTGGAAAAAAAATACGGAAGTGGTTTACCATTACCTTCTTCTGTCTGCTAATATTACTTGGTGTTAAAAGTTGCTGTTACGTTGTGCAGATATTTCACTGGAAAGTGCAGTTCAAAAAAAAAAAGTCCTTTCTCTGAAGATGTGGCCAAAATATCTGTCTTAGAGTGTAAACTCTGTGAGGGCAGGGAACATGTCTTTACTTTAATTCAACTCATCTGATGAAGCAGCGTGGCTCAGTGGAAAGAGCATGGGCTTGGGAGTCAGCAGTCATGGGTTCTAATCCTGACTCCACCACTTGTCAGCTGTGTGACTTTGGGTGAGTCACTTCTCTGAGCTTCAGTTGCCTCAACTGTAAAATGGGAATGAAGACTGTGAGCCCCACATGGGACAACCTGATCACCTTGTATCCCCCCAGCGCTTAGAACAGTGCTTCGCACATAGTAAGCACTTAACAAATGCCATCATTATTATCTGTTGAGGATGATGATCCATGTATAATCCTCAATAATGTTACGTTGTGGTGATGCAGCTCCTAATTCTGCTGCCACTACTGCTGAGGCTGAGGTCCCTCCCTGCTCCCTGTTTTCAAGATTGTATGACTTCATGCATCTTTGTTCATTAGAGTGCCTTGATAATTCTAAGTTAGATACTTTACTGGCACCAACTGAATTGTATAATGCTGGCAGTCTTCTAGACTGAGCCCATTGTTGTGTAGGGACTGTCTCTATTTGTTGCTGGATTGTACTTTCCAAGCTCTTAGTACAGTGATCTGCACACAGTAAGTGCTCAATAAATATGACTGAATGAGTGAATGAATGGCACTACAAAAGTCTCATTTTGCTATGCAGGCCTACGTAGGGTTACAAATATCTCACAATACATACAACCTGGGAATACCTTCAGTACTTTTTGTTTGAAACCTTATCCCACATTACATCTCTATTCAGATGATTCCCAAATCTACATCTCTAGCCCTGATCTTTCTCCTTCTCTACAGTCCCATTTTTCCTGCCTTTAGGACATCCTGTCTCATCTTGGATGTCCTGTCTCGTCTTTGTGTGTCGAGTCATCTCTGACCCATAGTGATGCCATGGACACATCTCTCCCAGAACTCCCCACCTCCATCTGCATCATTCCGGTGGTGTATCCAAAGAATTTTCTTTGTAAAACTATAGAGTTGGTTTACCACCGTCTCCTTCCACACAGTAAACCTGAATCTCCACCCTCGACTCCTCCATGCAGCTGCTGCCTAGTACAGGTGGGTTTTGATTTGTAGCAGACTGCCTTCCACTCGCTAGCCACTGGCCAAGCTAGGAATGGAATGGTTATGCCTCTGCTTGACTCTCCCTCCCTTAGTCAAGACTGGTAGAGGACTGGAAATTCTCCAGGTGTGACCTTGAGAAGGGTGGGTGTCCTGCTGACACCTCAAACAAAACAGAACTTCTTATCTTCCAACACAAACCCTGTCCTTGCCATGACTTTCCCATCACTGTATAGAGAACCACCAACCTCCCTGTCTCACAAGCCCGTAACCTCGGCATTATCCAGAGAAGCAGCGTGGCTCAGTGGAAACAGCACGGGCTTTGGAGTCAGAGGTCATGGGTTCAAACCCCAGCTCTGCCAATTGTCAGCTGTGTGACTTTGGCAAGTCACTTAACTTCTCTGTGCCTCAGTTACCTCATCTGTAAAATGGGGATTAAGACTGTGAGCCCCCCGAGGGACAACCTGATAACCTTGTAACCTCCCCAACGCTTAGAACAGTGCTTTGCACATAGTAACCACTTAATAAATGCCAGTATTATTATTATTATTATCCTCTAACCATCTCTCTCATTCAACGCACATATTCCATCTGTCATTAAATCCTGTTGATTCAACCTACAAGATATTGCTAAAATCCTCCCTGTCCTCTACATCCAAACTGCTACCACGTTAATCCAAGTTCGTGGCTCAGTGAAAAGAGCCCGGGCTTTGGAGCCAGGGGTTATGGGTTCAAATTCTGGCTCTGCCAATTGTCAGCTATGTGACTTTGGGCAAGTCACTTCACTTCTCTGGGCCTCAGTTACCTCATCTGTAAAATGGGGATTAAGACTGTGAGCCCCCTGTGGGGGAATCTCGTCACCTTGTAACCTCCCCAGAGCTTAGAACAGTGCTTTGCACACGGTAAGCACTTAATAAATACCAAAATTATAAATTATTATTATCCTGCCTTGATTAATACACCAACTTCCTTGCTGACCTCCCTGCTTCCTGTCTATCCCCACTTCAGTCCACACTTCACTCAGATCATTTTTTTACAAAAAACATTCAGTCCATGTTTCCTCACTCCTCGAGAACCCCCAATAGTTGATCATCCACCTCCACGTCAAACAGAAACTCCACACCATAGGCTTTAAAACATTAAATCACCCTGACCCCTTCTACCTTACCTTTCTGATTTCCTACTACAACTCAGCACGTCCACTTTGTTCCTCGAATGCCAACCTACTCACTGTACCTCGATCTTGTCTATCTCACCACCGACCCCTCGCCCACCTCCTGCCTCTGGCCTGAAACTCCCTCCCCGTTTCATATCTGACAAAATATCACTCTCCCCACCTTCAAAATCCTTATTAGAATCCCAACTCCTCCAAGAGGGCTTTCCCAACTAATCTCTCATTTGCTCTACTCCCTCTACCTTCTGCGTTTCTCTTGCACTTCAATTATTTTGTCAGCCGCACTGCTTACGTACATATCTGTAATTTATTTATATTAATGTTTGTCTACCCCTCCAAACTGTAAGCTCCTTGTGGGCTGGTAACGGATCTACCAAATCTGTTATAATGTACTCTCCCAAGTACTTAGTACAGTGCTCTGCACATGTAATATGATTGCTTGATTAGCCACTCCAGGCATACAAGCTATATTGTGTAATGCCTTTCACTAAGTGGAAAAAAAAAAAAACTATGGCCCTGACATTTTGGCTGAGCGCTACAGCTGTGTAAATCCCTCCCGCCTCCTCCCCATCTGGACTGAGATTAAGTAATCAACAATGAATGGATTTTGAAGGACAGTAAACAGTCAATAAATACGATTGACTGACTGCCCGCTCACAATTTGTGTCAGATTTTCAAGGTGTGGAGGAGATTCCTAAGCAGAAACCAAAGAAACTGTTGAGCTGGGGAGGCAACTTCATTGAGAAATGGATGGTGCAGATGCCAATGAAGTAACTGCATCTCATTCAGAGGAATCATTGTCCTAAGTGAAACTTATCCAACTTTGACAATCCAATGCATCATTGCAATTTGTCAAAAGAGATGAATAAGTAATGGTCTCTCCAACACCAACTAAGATTTTGTGATTAAGAAGTCTTACATCAATTTTAAAGAAAGTGGTTGCATTTTCAAAAATGATTGAGACCCTGATTAAGAGGAGTGCAAAGGTGTGCAGCCATGTTCAGGAGGAGTGTGCCTGCTACATGTTATTTTATGAAGACACTAAGAAGGCTGTTGGTCAATTTCAATTGGACAAATTCTTCTCTACATCTGAATGTACACTTCCACTTTCAGCAGAACAAGTTTTCTATTTCTGCAATCTTCTGCCAAGTGGCATAATTGTACAACTCATTTAATTAAAGCTGTGATGTTCTGCTTTGAATTACTCTAACAAAGATTAAACAAGAATTTAGTAATGCTTAATGTAATATGGTAAGTAACATGGGAGGAAATTTCATATGCTTTTTCCAGAGGTTCTGAAACATCATAATTTGTCACATTTATGTCTATGGGAAAATATAGCCTACAATGATAGCCATTCATGGTACAACCACATTTTTTGGAACAAATCTCAGTTCCTCTTCTTTTCTCTTACCCTCTCGTATCTCAGGCCTGTATGCTGACTAAACTCTCAAGGGGAATGCAGCGAATCTACATTATTAGATGGGTTTGGCTTAGCAGTCTTCTCCTTCCCATCAAAGACCTCCACGGTGAAGAAATAGTGGAAGGGCATTGCAGTTTAAAAGCCCAATCTCAGGAGCTTTTGGTGGCTCATTAACTTTACTGTATCTAACAGGCCCCTCTCTTTAAGCTGCAGGAAGGACAGACATGACAAGAATTGGCTCCATCAGTCGCAACGCAAAACCCAAGTTTCCCTGTTCATGCTTTTTTTATTCCATACAGTTATACCCACAGAAAACCACCTTGAGCAGAATTTTGGAATTTCCCCCTGTTCCAGATTATTGAGGTAAAAATAATCATATAGATGGGGGATGAGAGTTCTAAGCAAAAATGGGATCCCCCAGTAAACAAAAAGAATATCTAGATATACATATAGGATAAAAATAAGACCTAACTAGCAAAAGGATCACAGAAATAGAAGGTGAAATGTTATAGCCTATCTAAGTTGGGAGTGATACATTTATTAACACTTTGTGGCCCTCATACTATTAAGACTTTATTGTTATAATTATAATTATGGTATTCATTAAGCACTTACTATGCTTCAAACACTGTTCTAAGTGCTGGAGTAAATAAAAATTCATCTGGTCAGGCACAGTCCCTGTCCCACATGGGGCTCGCAGTCTAAGTAGGAGGGAGAACAGGTGTTTAATCTCCATTTTACACTTAAGGTAACAGGGAGTCCGAGAACTTGGGTTCTAATACCTGCTGTGTCCCTTACCTGTTGTGTGACCTGGGCAAGTCACTTAACTTCTCTGGATCCCAATAACCTCATCTGTAAAATGGGGGTTAAGATTGTGAGCCCTAAGTGGGACAGGGACTGTGTCCAACCCAATCACCTTGTGTCTACCCTGGGGCTTAGTACATTGTCCAGCACATAGTAAGCACTTAACAAATATCACATAAAAAGAAAGGTATGTAAGGAAGAAGAGAGAGAAGCAGCATGGCTCAGTGGAAAGAGCACGGACTTTGGAGTCAGAGGTCACGGGTTCAAATCCCAGCTCCCCCAATTGTCAGCTGTGTGACTTTGGGCAAGTCACTTAACTTCTCTGGACCTCAGTTACCTCATCTGTAAAATGGGGATTAAGACTGTGAGCCCCCCAAGGGACAACCTGATCACCTTGTAACCTCCCCAGTGCTTAGAACAGTGCTTTGCACATAGTAAGTGCTTAATAAATGCCATTATTATTATTATTATTATTAAAGAAAGGAAGAAAGAAAGAAATGAAAGAAAGGAAGGAAGGAAGAAAGAAAGGAAAAGGGAGAAAGAAGAGAAAAGAGTTAGCAAGTGGAGAAAATGGAGGGAGATCTTTTGGAAAAAAACACAGTAGAGAAAAATAAGAAAAACAGCTGCAAATGTGACTGACTAGCTAGTAGATAATGAAAAAGACTGTAAAAGGCTCTGTGAATATGTGAACAGTGTTGACTGACAATAGCATTCCATGGTTGTACATGCATTCCTCTCTTGGTTATCATCTTAGTGAGAAAACAAATTTACTATGCACTTGTGAAGATGACATAGAGGTACATGACCTGTGTTTAAATATTTTCAGAGTGAATCTTTAAAATTGCGAGAAGGATCCTGCATTCATATATGTTTTCATTATAAAATGAAAATGATGAGCATTGGTGTCCTTTGTGCAAAGGAAGACAAATGGAATTGGGGAATTAGGGCATATGTGTAGATTTCAGCACATTCTTCAGAATCTATGCTTTCATTAAAAAAGGGACTATTTTAATGCATCTGGTTGCAAGTAGTGTCCTAGGATTGTTCAGTGATAGATGTCTCAGAGAATCTGCAATCAGGCCAACTCTCAGGTCATTTATGTCCTCAGTCTTGCACCAGTGTCAGTCTGACTTGGTGTGAAATGTACTCCCCAAGAAAATCTGTTTTGGTCTATTGTGAATACTGAGAAAAACATGAGGGAAGGCATAGTTTAGGACTGGAAATAAGAGAAAAAGAGTGGAGGCACAACCAAAAAGCTGAAGGAAAGCAGAATAGGGAAAGAGAAGAGATGTGAGGAGAGAAGGGAGGAAGAGAAAATCTCAGAGACCAGAAAGGCAACAGAAAATAGAGAAAACATGACAATGAAAAGAGTCATTGAATTATGGTGCTGGAAGAACCCTCCAGAAGCCATGAAATCTGTATCACTGCCTCCACACAAATGGCTATTTACCTATTAGAGAAGCATTTTCGAGAAGCAGTGTGGCACAGTGGCAAGAACCCGGGCTTTGGAGTCAGAGTCATGGGTTAAAATCCCTACTCCACCAATTGTCAGCTGTGTGACTTGGGGCAAGTCACTTAACTTCCCTGGGCCTCAGTTCCCCCATCTGTAAAATGGGGATGAAGACCGTGAGCCCCACGTGGGACAACCTGATTACCTTGTAACCTCCCTAGTGTTTAGAACAGTGCTTTGCACATAGTAAGTGCTTAATAAATGCCATTATTATTATTATTATCTATCCTAAGCACTTATAGGGAAGGAATTGCTATAGTCTCCCTCAGTAATCTGATTCTATTGGAAAAAGGCAAGAAGAGAAAGTGTACTACACCCCAGTTTTTATCAGTCACCCACAAAAAGGGCTGCCTACCTTCCTCCCATGAGGTAAACGAGTTTCTAGATTGAGTCCTCTCCTATTATTCCTTGAGAAAGGACCTTGCCTTTGGGGTATTTGCTGGAGTGCTGAGTGAGCCTCAAATAATATACGACAACAGAAAGGCCTCAATAACAATGAATTTTTATCAACTTCTCTCACTCACAATGCTTTACCCATTGTTGGGAAGAAGTTGTGGAATATACCTAACCCAAGATGCAAATGACAACCATTCCATGGCCTTGGAGAGCTCAGGAGAGCCTAATAATAATCATAATCATGGTATTTATTAAAAGCTTATTCTATGCCAAGGACCATTCTAAGTACTGGGGTAAGATACATTCAGTGCTTAGAGCAGTGCTTTGCACATAGTAAGCACTTAATAAATGTC
Organism: Tachyglossus aculeatus; assembly: GCF_015852505.1. Classification (NCBI taxonomy): domain Eukaryota; kingdom Metazoa; phylum Chordata; class Mammalia; order Monotremata; family Tachyglossidae; genus Tachyglossus; species Tachyglossus aculeatus. The sequence goes on from NC_052098.1 coordinate 58,319,713, forward strand.
ATTGTTATTATACATGACAATCAGGTCAGAGTTCTTGACCCACATGGGGTTCACAGTCTAAGAAGGAGGGAAAACAGCGACTGAGTCCTGATTTTACAGTTGAGGAAACTGAGGCCCTGAAAAGTGAAGTGACTTCACCAAGGTCACAAGGTAAGCAAGTGCCGGTGCTGGGATTAGAACCCAGCTCCTCTTACTCTCAGGCCTGGATTCTTTTTCCACTCGGCCACAATGCTTCCCAAGAGGGGCCCTTGAAGACCGACCCATTCTGGGGTTGGTGGTTGGGGGGTGGTCGTGGTAATGGACACAGCTGGGATTCCAAGCCCATAAGCAATCTTCTCATAAAATAAAGAGGAACAACTGAGTAAAGAAGCAGCTGGGCCAGTGAGGAGATGTGGTTGATGCTTCTCAAGCATTTCTCTCCAGGAGCTCAAAGATCCATGAACTGTTACAATGTTGTCCTGTTTCTCAGGTTATTGAAAGGGTTCTTCCCATCACTCATTTTTAAAAAATCTATCCGCAATCACCAGAGGTGGGATCTGTCACTCAGCCTTTGGAGATTTTAAACAGAACCACAAAGAATAAAGGTATTCATGGGGGCCCCCTTGCCCCCCAACCCCCCTCTTACCCCTCCTCCGCAGGCTGTATAACCGTAAATCTTCCGTACTGATTCCTGTATGAGCTGAAGAAGGGGAGGACATTGATTGGAGTAACCTAATCAATGTCACATATTCATAGTCTCGGTACCCCTGTTTGTTGCCATGGTTACAGACTGAGGAATCTATAAGATATGTCTGCTTGGAGACTACAAGGACCCCAGCCCATAGGTTCAAGATGAGAAGAAAAAAACACATAGCTTGCTCAGACCAGATGTCCTTAATTCATCGATTGCTGCCTACCTTCAATAAGCCCAGGCAAGTCAGAGATGTGTTCTGTGGTGGGTTTAAGTCATTATTGTAATATAACGAAAGTGATCCTGGTTTGGGAATTTTTTTTATTCATAAACTACCATATGTATAATTGGATGGGAATCACATGCCTCCATCTACTGATAAACAAAGACAAAATCTACATTAATTCTACATCTGCAATGTTAAAATTACAAATCTAAATTTGAACAAGAAAATCTAGATTTCCCTTTCTTATGGTCCCACTCTGACTGCATTTAGTGGTATTCAGGAAAAGTTAGAGACCTTTCAAAATATGGTTTATTACCGCGAATGTATGCTGTGAGGAAATAATTTGAATGAGTAACCATAATTCAGTATTTCTTCAGCTTTTCATGCATAATACAAAAATGCAAACGTTCTTCTGATTGACACACATGCTGGTCAGAATATTCCTTTAGCTGTGGGTTCTCCTCAGTGGCCCTGGATGGAGAGAAGAATTACTAAAGGCAGGGTAAATCATGTGCTGGCTGTACAGCAGTTGGGATATGGAATGAAAGGTGCACTCTGGTTAAGCACAGTATTTGAGTGAAGCAGTCCCAGTGGAAAAGGCATAGATTTGGGTGTCAGAGGATCTGGGTTCTAATTCTGACTCTGCCACTTTTTTTTTGGTTTTTTTTTTGTTTTTTGTTTAGCACTTACTATGTGCCAGGCTCTGTTCTAACAGCTGGGGTAGATACCAGGTAATCAGGTTGGACATAGTTCGTGTCTCACATGGGGCTCACAGTCTTAATCTCCATTTTACAGATGAGGAAACTGAGGCACGGTGAAGTGACTTATCCAAGATCACAGAGCAGACAAGTGACAGAGCTGGAACTATAGCGCACGTCCATCTGACTCCCAGGTATATGCTATATCCACTAGTCCACACTTAGTTGCTGGGTGGCCTTGGGGAAGTGATTTAACTTCTCTGTGCATCAGTTCCCTCATCTGCAAATGGGGATTCAATCCTGTTCTCCCTCATACTTATCCTGTGAACCTCATGTTGGACCTAATTATTCTGTATCTCTTGCAGTACTTTGTACAGTGCTTGGAGCATAGTAAGAACTTAACAAATACTATTGTTATTGTTATTATTACTTCACCATTTCCCTTTCTGAAACTATATTGGTATACAGATGAAAAAATTATCACTAGTGCACTAACCTCCATCCACTTGTTCTGCTCCCAGCCATGCCTCGCAGACTAAATTCCTCATTTTCTTTATCCACCCTCAACTCCCTGTCAGTTATGCACTTCACTGTGTATCCCTTAAGCACTGTGTTACTCATTCCACCCAACAGAACTTATGTCCATATCCTTATACTCTACAATTTCCCCTAAATAATTCATTTTTAATTATAAAAATAATTAAAATAATTATAATTATAATTATAAAAATAATATAAAAATATAAAATATAAAAATATAAAAATAATTAAGGAAGCAGCATGGCTCATTGGAAAGAGCACGGGCTTTGGAGTCAGAGGTCATGGGTTCGAATCCCGGCTCCGCCACATGGCTGCTGTGTGACCTTGGGCAAGTCACTTAACTTCTCTGAGCCTCAGTACCCTCATCTGTAAAATGGGGATTAAGACTGTGAGCCCCACGTGGGACAACTTGATCACCTTGTATCCCCCCCAGCGCTTAGAACAGTGCTCTGCACATAGTAAGTGCTTAACAAATGCCATCATTATTATTATTATTATTATTATTTTAATGTCTGTCTCCCCCTGTAAGCAGTAAGCTCCCTCTGGGCAACAATCACATCTACCAACTCTTTTATACTGTATTTTCTCAAGGGCTTAGTATAGTGATCTGCACACAGCAAGTGCTCAATAAATACCAGTGATGTATTGATTAACTGATACCTATGAGACAGTGCTGGGTCACTTAAATCATTCAATCATATTTATTGAGCACTTACTGTGTGCAGAGCACTGTACTAAGCACGTAATGTCAGTAAGTCAATCGTATTTACTGAGCACTTACTGTGCACAGAGCACTGTACCTAGTGCTTGGTAGAGTACAATATAACAGACACAGTCCCTGCCCACAGTGAGCTTACAGTCTAGAGGGGAAGACAGACATTAATATGAATAAATAAAATTACAGATAAGTACATAAGTGCTGTGGGGCTGGGCGGGGGGATGAATAAAGGGAGCAAGTCAAGGTGACGCAGAAGGGAGCAGGTGCCTTCAATAAGACTTTGAATAATAATAATAATTATTATTATGATGGCATTTGTTAAGCGCTTACTGTGTGCAAAGCACTGTTCTAAGCGCTGGGGAGGTTACAAGGTGATCAGATTGTCCCACGGGGGGCTCACAGTCTTAATCCCCATTTTACAGATGTGGTAACTGAGACACAGAGACGTTAAGTGACTTGCCCAAAGTCACACAGCTGACAATTGGCGGAGTCGGGGTTCAAACCCATGACCTCTGACGCCAATGCCCGTGCTCTTTCCACTGAGCCATGCTGCTCCCTATACCATGTGGGGCTCACAGTCTCAATCCCTATTATTAAGCCTAATAATAATAATAATAATAATAATAAAAATAAGAAGACTAATAGCGGGATTTGTTAAGCACATACTATGTACCAGGAACTGTACTAGGCACTGGGATAGATGCAAGATAATCGGGTTGGTTGGACACAGTCCCTATGTCCATGGGACTCACAGTCTTAATCCCCATTTTACAGATGAGAAAACTGAGGCAGAGAGAAGTAAAGAGACTTGCCCAAGCTCACACAGCAGACAAGTGGGAGAGCCAGGATTAGAACTCTGGTCCTCTGACTCCCAGGCCTGTGCTGTATCCATTAGTTCATGCCTTCCGCAGATGCAGTTGGCAATTGGCTGAATGCCCAACTCTACCGCCTGTCTGCTGTGTGACCTTAGGCAAGTCACTTCACTTCTCTGTGCCCCAGTTACCTCATCTGTAAAATGGGGAATACGACTGTGAGCCCTATGCAGGACAGGGACTGTGTTCAATCTGATATGCTAGTATCCACCCCTGTGCTTAGTTCAGTGCCAGGCACATAGTAAGCGCTTAACAAATACCATTATTGTTATTATTATTATTATTATTGTTATTAATACCAAGCTTAGAACCAGTCAGAAACTACTGTGCATGGCAGTACAGACACTTCCAGTGGAAAGAGCACAGGCTCGGGAGCCAGAGGTCATGGGTTCTAATCGCGGCTCTATCACTTGTCAGCTGTGTGACTTTGGGCAAGTAACTTTACTTCTCTGTTCCTCAGGTACCTCATCTGTAAAATGGGAATTAAGACTGCGAGCCCCACATGGGACAACTTGATTATCTTGTATCTACCCCAGGGCTCAGAACAGTGCTTGGCACATAGTAAATGCTTAACAAATACCATCATCATCATTATTATTATTATTATTCCATGACTTAACTCGTGTTACCTTGCCCTTCTCCACGATAGCAAGGTGGTTACTTTCTAAATCTAACCAGCCTCGTTAAATTGGGCATGTGACCCTCTGGCTGAAATAGTTGCCCACTCTGGAATTGTGCCACCACCATGCACCATGGGCTTGTTTTACTCTTTTTTGTGAAACTGAAACAAATTGGACTGAAAACAGAAAGGTCATTCTGAAAGGTATTTGAATGTAAGTGGCACAAAGATCCACCATTCGCTTCAAGAAGAAGCATGCCCTTAGTGGAAAGGGTTTCGTAGTCAGAGGACCTAGGTTCTAATCCCAGCTCTATCAATTGCTTGCTATTTGCTCTTGGGCAAGTCACTTGACTTCTCTGTGCCTCAGTTTCCTCAACCATAAAATGGGGATTCAATAATGGTTTTCCCTCTGATTTAGACATGAGCCCCATGTGGGACAGGGACTGTGTCTGACGTGATAAACTTGTATTCTTCCAGTGGTTAGAACAGTGCTTGACACATAGGAAGTACTTAAATAACATGTTAATAATAATAATAATTTACTTGAAAAATTAAAAGCAGGATTAAACACAAATGCCTATGAGCTTGAGCTCAACACACACACACACACACACACACACACACACACACACACATATATCATATTTATTTAGCACTTTCTGGATGCAGAACACTGTACTAAGCACTCGGGAGAGTCTAATACAACAGAGTTGGTAGAAATACTGCCTGCATACATATGAATTTAGAGTTCTCCTAGTAACACTCTCTCATTCCTGTTGCATATTCTCTGTAATACATTTTGGGATTGAGACTAACTACTAATATAATGTACAATAGAGAATGATGGGAAGCCAATGCAACACGATATACTTCAATTTTTTAGTTTCTGTACATTTCCGTTCACAAGCCAAGGGTGTTTTTATCACAACTCTTTGCATTTAATTGCCAGGAAATCTTAAAACCAAAGAAATAAGACAGAGATGCTATTTATGTTCAGAAGAAAAAGCTGCAGAAAAATAATCGAAGAAGGCTGAAATAGAAAATATTGACGCACCTCACTTTAAATCTCTCAAATTGAGGTTAATGGGAATTCAAGAGCAAAGCTTCCATGAGGCAGATGAGGGGACTTCTCTAGAGGCCATTGACAAATCCCACCACCATAAAGAATGTGACCAAAGAGGCCCTGAAAATCCTTGGATTTGGGGATTTAGGGAAGAATGCCCCTCCAAGTTTAGCAATTTAGCCAGCTCCAAAAAGTGCATGATTCAAACCTTGGGATTTAAAAGAACTCTCCATTCCCCCACCTCATCCCTCCCTTCTTGCCCCTTCCATACATGACACACAAAATTGAGAGAGGGCTCTGGTTAAAAACTCTGCTCTTGCTTGTTTGCCCATCCTCCCATCTCCCTCCTCCTATGCTTTATCCCCTATTTTCTCTGGACCCTGCCCCACTTCTCTTTCCTTCTCTGCCTTTTATTCCCTGTATTCATTCATTCATTCAATTGTATTTATTGAGCACTGTACTAAGTGCTTGGGAGAGTACAATATAACAACAAACAGACACATTCCTGCCCACAGTGAGCTCACAGTCACTGTGAGCTATGTCTGCTTTGTATTTTTCAGAGGATCTAACATTGTATAGAATCCCATGCATGCAATTTGAATCACATTGTTAATTTATGGTACTGGTTTGTATGCCCAAAGGGCCAGCTTCTCATTCTTTACGTCCCAACAACAAAACTGACAAGGTTATGAAGAATGAAAATCTGATGTTACTCCCACTCCTGGCCCTGGTAAATCTGTCATGGGCTGGTCATTTAACGAGCTTTCATGAACAAAGTTAGGAAGGCTAGACTTTCCGATGAATATCATGAGCCATTTCTGAATTTGATCGGGGGTACAATCTCGATACTGTCTAGAATCATTTTGAGTATTGTTGTAGAGATGAGTCAGAGAGGGCGCGCTGGGGAAATCTTTCAGGCATGCTATCTGTCCCCCTGTCACAGCTCTGGTCACATCTTCTTCTAGAACTAGAAATCTGTACTCCCTGTGACACTGGTGGCACTGCAGGGCACATGGGAGGGGGCTGGGGAGTAACTCTTTCTCCTTTGCTTAGAAATGTTCCCCAGCCATGCTGGCCGGGACTTATGCTTTACTCCTTCCACCACATAGTGGTGAGCTAGACTATTCTTTATTCAAAGGTGTCTGGGATACATATGCTCACCTATGTCCAAATAATACGCTTTAAGCATACAGAGTCAAGATCCAAAATGAAGCAGGAAAAACTCCAAAACTTTGGGGAACTATGGACATGACCATGGGGGTTATTTTCATTACCCTGGGAAGCTCTCCACAAGGTAGATTCTTCCCCTGTGGCTCCAGCTTTCTCCTGAAGTACCTCCATCCCTCATCACCAGTCCCTTGTCACACCACCACACACACACACACACACACACACACACACGGCTACTACCCCCCTTGGGGGCAGGGAGGGAGAGAGAGGGAGGGTGAGAAAGAGAAGGGAAGGGAGATAAAGTGAGAGAGAAAGAGAGAGGGAGGGAGAGAGAGAAATAGAAAGAAAGGAAAGAGAGGGAAGGAAGGAGAGAGTGAGAGAGAAAGAGAGGAAGGGAGAGAGAAAGAGGGAAGAAGGAAGTGAAAGAGAGAGGGAGAGAAAGAGAAATCGAGAGAGGGAAGGAGTGAGAGAAATGGAGAAATATATAGAGAGAGGGAGGGATAGAAATAGCGAAGGAGGGAAGGAGATTGAGAGAGAAAGAGGGAAGGAGGGAGAGAAATAAAGGGAGAGGGAAGGATGAAGAGAGAGAAAGAGAGAGAGAAGGAAGAAGAGAAAGAAAGAGAGGGAAGGGGGAGCAAAAGAGAGAGAGAGAGATGCTTTCTAGAAGCAAGAGAAGAAGCAGCAGGAGTAGGTGGGAATAGTTCCAGCTGCTGTGGCTAAAGCCATCTCCCTAGAATATGTGCTTCCAGCAGAGGCATGAATTCCAGGGAGCCACTGGTGGCAGTGACAGGAGCGGTTTCTCTTCTCACCCGCTCCTGCTGCTATTACTATGCTTCTTGCCGGGATCCTCACCATTCTCATTTCATCTGGGGACCCAGCAAGAAGTGGTTCAGCAGCCTCCTGAACTGCCTATACTGCCATAATGACTACATCCCCTAGGATACTTTGGAGTGCTCCCAGGAGTACTTGAATCCTTGGGTAAAGACCGTTCTTTTATACAATCTGCATGGAGTGGCATGGAGGTCTTCTGATGAGTTGATAACAGGTTTTAGTCTCCCTGAGGATAGAAGCCCTCAAAAGCCACCATATCCGTCCATACTTAAGAGCCCCTTGATAGAAAAACCCGAGTAGCTTTTAGAGGCTACTACTTCATTCACCTAAAAGCGCAAGCAAACAAGGCAAGCTCTTGATGTTGTAATCATCAATGCATTTTGTAGTTTTCTCCAATCTATTTCAATTCATTTCAATTGCTTCCATTCTTTCTGGAATAGCCTCAGGAAAAAGTATAAAGACACTCAGGAAAAAACTCCAAAGAGCACTAAAAGTACATCCTTTATTTATTTGCATAAAAGTGTATTTATATTTCAGAAGTTGAAAATAACTTCAGATCATAAATTTTATTTTCAGCATTGTTGGCAACGTTTGTATCAACACTTCTGTTCGAACACTTTTAAGAAAAGATTCTCTTTCAAAAAAGTTGGAGCTAGCTCTTTTTTTCCACAATATATCGAAATGAACTCAATTGCATATATGCATTGTCTTAAAGGTCTTTTCTCACATGTTGCCCATAATGTCAGTTATTCAATGTCATTTAGCACAAAAAATAGACTTGAATTGCCAAACTTGTGCTTTGTCACTCTCTCACTTGTTCTCTCTCTCTCTCTCTCTCTCTCTCTCTCTCTCTCTCTCACACACACACACACACACATCCACACACACACAAAACACACACACCACCACCTGTCAATCCAAACCCTGCCCACCTCTGACAAATTGCCTGAATACATGGTCAAAATAGGATTCCTCCTCCAGTCATTTCCTAGGTAACAAGTAAGCATCCACACAAATAGCTTATAAAAAACAAGAAAAGTACTTTCACCTTTTTGAACCTTCCAAAAGGTTGCAAATAGTATAAAAGCATATCCAGCATTAATTCTGTGAATTAAAGGCACTTATTTAATAAGGACTGTTCATCAACCTTTCATTGTAAGGAAGAGAATAGCTTCATGTAACTAACATATGACTTCTGGTTGATAACTAAAGTACATTTAGTAAAACTATAATCATACTCCTTAGTTAGACACAACTTTAGGTGACTTTCAGAGATAGTCACACTCCTATCGGATACCTCCAAAACCCATTCCCCAGTCAGCTCATCATCTCCTTCACCATCTATATCCAGGCCCAATTCTAATGCTTTCCAGCCCCTCTTCCCCACTTTTAAACTCTTAAGTTCAAAGCGGGCAAAGTAGGAGGAAGGCAGGATGTAAAAGAAAGTGAATATCAAGAGGGAGGGGAGGAGAAAGTGCATGAAGGAAGAGATGGAAAGAAGAGAAAGAAGAAGAGGGCAAAAAGAGGAAGAGGAAGAAAAGAGATGAAGGGAAGAAGAGGAAGGAGGTAGAAGAGAGGGGGAGGATGAAAGAGAGAGAAGGAGGAAGAAGAGAGTGGAGGGGAGAGTGATGTAGGAATAGAAAGGTAGCTGGGAATAAGAAAAAAAATAGTTCTCTGCTGAGCTGCTGCACTTGCCCCATATGGGGGCTGTCTCTATTTTTGAGCCTGCCTTGCCCCCCCGTCACCCCGATTCTTGGCCTCCAGGCTGCTTTGCCATCTGCAGTGCTTGCCCAGCTGTTCACAGCTGAATCACAATGTCTACAATTCAACTTTGCTCCACTGTGTCTTCATATCACTTATTCTGCCATCCTGGCTTGGGTGTGCCCTCTTTCAGTACACCATACATCAGCTGCTTGGATATCCTGCTCTCATTCATTCTTCTCATATGTTCCACCCAAGGAAGCTGTGTTACGAACAGCATTGCTTCAGTGCAGCTGAGCTGGCTGCATTTTAAGATGCTGTTATTGATAATCTTGTTCAGCCACTTGTTCCTGAGTATGGTTCATACTCAACTGGTGAAACCACAAAGAAGCTGGATATATCTTTATCCAAGGCTCTTAGCCACATAAGAGGCTTGGGCTTGCCTCTGTCCCCCTCACCCAATATCCCAGACTGCTAACTCCCTACTGAAAACTCCAGTGCCTCTATCTCCCCACTCTCTCACCCCTGATTACCTAGCCAATTTCTGTGTTGACAAAATTGAAACCATCAGGTCTGACCATCTCAAAATCTCTCCCTCACCTTTCCCTCACCCCTCATCCATCCACTCTATCAACCATTTTGGCCATCTCTCAAGATGAAATCTCCCACCTGCTTTCAAAATCTACCCCTGCGCTTTCACCACCAGTAAAGCTGTGCTGAAGTGAGCAGGCCAGGTGACTAATTTCATTCCAGAACTTCATTGTTCATAATTTGGTCTTTGCAATCAATCAATCATTTTTATTGAGCCCTTACTGTGTGCAGATCACTGTAATAAGCACTTGGGAGAGTACAATAGAACACAATTGGTAGGCACGTTCCCTGCCCAAAATGGACTTACAGTCTAGAGGGGAAGACAGGCATTAATATAAATGAATAAATTACGAGCAGCTTTTGAATATAACAGACACATTCCCTGCGCACATTGAGCTTACAGTCTAGAGGGGGAGACAGACATTTAATGTAAATGAATAAAATTACAGGTGTGTACACAAGTATTTGTTAAGCGCTTACTATATTCAAAGCACTGTTCTAAGCGCTGGGGGGATACAAGGTTGTCCCATGTGGGGCTCACAGTCTTAATCTCCATTTGACAGATGAGGGAACTGAGGCCCAGAGAAGTGAAGTGACTTGCCCAAGGTCACACAGCTGACAAGTGGCGGAGCTGGGATTCAAACCCATGACCTTCAGCTCCCAAGCCCGTGCTTTTTCCACTGAGCCAAGTACTGTGGGGCTGGGCGAGGGGATGAATAAAGGGAGCAAGTGAGGGGGGGATGCAGAAAGGAGTGGGAGAAAAGGAAAGGAGGGCTTATTCAGGGAAGGCCTCTTGGAGAAGTGCCTTCAATAAGGTTTTGAAGGGTGGGAAGAGTAATTGTCGGATATGAAGAAGGAGTGCATTACAGGCCAGAGTCAGGAAATGGGCGAGAAGTCAAGGGCGAGATAGACGAGGTTGAGGAACAGTGAGATAGGTAGCATTAGAGGAGCAAAGTGGGTGGACTGGGATGAAGTTGGAGAGTAGCAAGGTGAGGTCGGAAGAGGTGAGGTGATTGAGTGCTTTAAAGCAGATGGTAAGAAGTTTCTGTTTGATATGGAGGTGAATGGGCAGCCACTGAAAGTTCTTGAGGAGTGAGGAAATATGGACTGAACGTTTTTGTAGAAAAATGATCCGGGCGGCAGAGTGAAGTATAGACTGGAGGAGGGAGAGAGAGGAAGCAGGGGGGTCAGTAATAATTCGCATATACTTTGATGTTTAATGGAGTGGATAAGAATCTGATAGAATTCCCTGAGTAGCAGTTTGAATCACAAAGATTCCTACCAATCAGGAGCCATGCCCCAGGGCATAAAATATTCCCCCCAAATAAAAACCCATCCCTCAATCAATTGTATTTATTGCCTGCTTCTCGTGAATTAGGAGAAGCAGTGAGGCTCAGTGGAAAGAGCACGGGCTTTGGAGTCAGAGGTCATGGGTTCAAATCCCGGATCCTCCAATTGTCAGCTGTGTGACTTTGGGCAAGTCACAACTTCTCTGGGTCTCAGTTACCTCATCTGTAAAATGGGGATTAAGACTGTGAGCCCCCCCCCCCACCCCGTGGGACAACCTGATCACCTTGTAACCTCCCCAGCGCTTAGAACAGTGCTTTGCAGATAGTAAGTGCTTAATAAATGCCATAAAAAATGGTGGCAAGGATATGCAATGCCATCAAATCTGCTGTTTGCTATCCTTTCCATCCCCTTCAAATCAAGCTGTTAGTCAATTAATAGTATTTATTAAGTGCCTGGAAGAGTTAAATACAGTAGAGTTGGATGACACAATCCCTGCCCACAAGGATCTCACAGTCTAAGTGGGGAGACAGACATTGAAATAAATACAAATAAGTGAAATGGCAGAATGTAAGGATACATATGGTGGGGCTGAGGGTGGGGTGAATATCAAGTACTTAAATGGTACACATCCAAGTGCATAAGTGATGCAAGAGGGAAGGGGGTAGGGGAAAGGGGGGATTAGTTGGGAAGGCTTCTTGTTGATGTGATTTTAGGATGGTTTTGAAGGTGGGCTAATTGGTAGTCTGTTGCATATGAAGGAGGAGAGAGCTCCAGGCCAGAGGGAGGATGGGGGCAAGGGCTCAGTGGCAAGATAGATGAGATTGAGGTACAGTGACTAGGTTGGCATTGGAAGAGCCAAGTGTGCGGGCTGGGTTGTTGTAAGAGATCAGCAAAGTAAATTAGGAAAGGGAGAACTGATTAAGTGCCTTAAAGCTGATGAGACCGCCAATATTTTCATTGTAAAGGAAACGAAGCCTCAGGATTTTTTCGTCAAAGAATTATTTGTTTTGTCCCTGCAGATTTGGTCAATGTGGGGGTTAACCAATGAATACTTTGTATAAATCTCTTCATGAATAAGATGCTGAATCAACTAAAATATATAGCACTCCAGTGAAAAGTAAAAATAATGATTTGCCACTATCCTGGTATCAATTTGTCTTTCCAGGTCAGTCTTCTGTATATGTGTTCATTTAGGAATAGAACCAACCTAACCTTTAGCTTTTTGATACTATTTGAACATATGCCCAAAATGTGATAGAGAGAATAAAATGAGAAATAATTAATGCTGTCCAAGAATACATGACATCATGTTTGGAGGGTGAGTTTTAAGTGGGTGTCATGTATCAGCCATGCCCCTAAGCATTAGGAAAGTGGCACAGTTAAGAACAGTCCTGTTCATATTGAATTAGGAGTGAATTCTATGGTGTTAATGAGTAGAGCCCTGGCCAATAACAGATGAGCCAAGAATGTTTTTGTTTTTTGTTTTTTTTCTGAGATACAGTCTGCTTCATTGTAAATCACAGTACAAAGATCTCTTCTATCCAAAATAAACCCTTAACACATATAATGCAAATTCATAAGAACATAAGAAATACCACTCCCAAGTTAGACCAATGGCCAATCCAGGTCAATGAAGCCCTCACTACTTAGTCCTTACATCAATCACCTGTTTTTTTGTGGGGGTATCACAACTGCAAGCACTTCTTTGGCTTAAGCAGAACCACGGCACCCTCTAACTCTCACAAGATTTCATTCCAATCTTGGCTCTAGGCAGCCAACTTCCTCCTGCCTCTGACTTATTCCAGGTTACTTCACACTGATAATTTCCTTCAAAAATTTCCACAGTAACTCTGCAACCTAGGAACAGAGACTCCCTTTTATGTCTTCCAGCAATGACTCTCTTCCTGCCCTCCTTTAAAGTGCCACCTTGCAATGCTGAGACTTTGCTGTAAACTTTGAACCCAAGCCTCTACCCGGACATTCACTCAGATGAGGCTTTACTCATTCACAGTCTTGAGTAAATGTCAGATTTAAGCTGGCCTAAAAATAGGCTAACCATACATCCCCATTTAACCAGAACAGTCCCAAATTTGTATCACGTCGCAAGCAATTTTAGAAAAAGAAAAAAATATCTTAGAATTAGGACTACCCAGGCTAAACTAGTCAGCCTAGCTCACATCAAATCCCCAGCTGCTCTTGCTCATTTTAAATATCTGGATTTCCACATCTAGGCTGGCTTAGTTAGTAATCAGTTCATATCTACATTCTGAGATCTGAGGTTTGCCTGACCTAGAATTCTTGTGCCTTTCTTCTCTCACTTCCCCCCACTGCACCATCACTTGGTGGCCAAGAGAAAAAGAGTCCTGGAATCTTCCTAAATGTCCCAATTGCCAACAAAAATACTAATGGTCAGCCTCCCTAAAAGCAAGCTGAGACTGCCTGATGATAATGCCTCAGTAAGGTTTGGGGTGGGACAAATGCTAGGACTGTACAGGGACGAGAGGAGTTTTTCTACACCTCAGAAACAGTCAAGGGTGGATCGTGATGACTAGAGGAACATCTGTAGGCCTTAGGGACCAAGATATGTCTTACCCCACTCCAGATCCACTTCAAAACTCTGGCATTGGCTCATTAGCCTACATGACATTGTAGTGGAAGCCAGTTTCCTTACTCTCCCTTTAGAACTTGTATTGTGCCAGTTTGGTCTGGGCAAGGCTTTTTCTCTCTCTTGGATTTTTGTCATCCCCTTCTCTTTTTCAGTGCTCTCACTTGCTGCCTGGAACTCTAGATGGCAAAAAGAAGGGAAGTGGAGGAAGGGAGAATGATTCTGGAAATTCAGACAGATCCTCTGAGTCAGGGGATAAGAGATTAGCCCACTCTTCTCATTCAAAAGAACTCCTTTACTTGACAAAATATCCTGTGGCACCCTTTCTCCACTGGGGCCCATATATAAGGGGAAGTGATTCTCCCCATCTTAATTCACTGCTCACCTATTAACACCCTAGACAATTCCTACATGCATTTGTGTGTATGGTTGTGTGTGTGTTGGGGGGTGGGGGGGGGGGCGGTGTTCATGAAAATGTATATGTAGAACTGTAGGTTTCTTTGTATGCAGGGTAGGTGTTTCACGCTGAACTAGTCCATGATTTCAAACTCTAGGAGCACAGCTTGACTTGAGATTTAAGATGACAGAATGAGTAGTGAGTTTCCATGTCAGAATATACAGAAACGATTATACCTTTCAGTTGCCTTTCACTATACTGAGCACTATGACATTTTGAATTCAAATTTTCTTTTGTCACAAAAACATATTTTTCCCCTTTTGGATCAATATCAGAAAGAGTACGGGGACACTGTAAAGTATTTCAGCCCTCTGATTTGAGTTTATGTTACTTTAACATTGTTAGGATAAAGGGAAAATAATGTCTTTAAAAAAGCAGAAATGCTTTCACCAGAAAAAAATTGAAATCCATTATTTTTCCAAGACGTAAAGAAAACGTTCCACTTGCCATCTCAGCATCTGTAATTAATGAGTAAACACTATTCCCAGATCTGCGCTAATGTCAATTAAAAACCCTGCTGTAGTGAGAAATTCTGAAAAAAAAAAAAAAAAGAAACCAGTGGATAAACCAGCAAGGATGCATCTTTTGCTAGATTTGGCTTTATCCACAGGGGAAAAACACAGGAGGAAAAAATAGATAAACTCTTTCAGGGCTTATTTTCTGCATACATTTTAAGGAAATGTGAAAAGAACAGTCATCTGAGTCATTTCCTAAGCATCTCTCCTCCTCACCTTGTTTTGGCTCACTCTTTGCATTTCACAAGGGCAGACCGCTTTTTCATTTGGCCAACTGAAATGGAGTGTCTTAACCATTAAATTTCAATTACTGACGTAACCCTTTGTGAAGATCCAAGCTAGGCTAGCCCCGGGCATAAAGGAGAAAAGACCCCAAAATTTCTAGAGCTGAGAGTCTCTTCAGTCTTTAGTTCCCCTCACAAAAGGAAAGCTCGTCTGCATAAAATATCACACCCATCTGGTGATATCAGCTAGAGAATAGGCAATTACAGGGAAGAGTTTAGGCAAGGAAGATGGGACAAGAGATTGACCAGAAACTTGAGAGAAGTAGCATGGCCTAGAGGACAGAGCATGGGACTGTGAGAGTCAGGAGGACCTTAGTATTAATGTCAGCTCTGTTGCTTGTCTGCTGTGTGACCTTGGGTGAGACACTTAACTTCTCTGTGCCTCTGTTCCCTCATCTGTAAAATGGGGATTAAGACTGTGAGCCCCATGTGGGACATGGGCTCTGTCTGTAATTTATTTATTTATTTATATTAATATCTGTCTCCCCCTCTAGACTGTAAGCTCATTGTGGGCAGGGAATATGTCTGCTTATTGTTCTATTATACTCTCCCCAGTGCTTAGTATAGTGTTCTGCACACAGTAAGCACTCAATAGATACGATTGAATGAATGAATGAAAGTGTCCAACATAACCTGCTTGTATTCATTCAATCATATTTATTGAGCGCTTACTGTGTGCAGAGCACTGTACTAAGCGC
This sequence comes from Tachyglossus aculeatus, assembly GCF_015852505.1. Taxonomy (NCBI): domain Eukaryota; kingdom Metazoa; phylum Chordata; class Mammalia; order Monotremata; family Tachyglossidae; genus Tachyglossus; species Tachyglossus aculeatus. The sequence goes on from NC_052098.1 coordinate 58,335,261, forward strand.
TTGCACTGTACTAAGCACTTATCCACCCCAGCGCTTAGTGCAGAGCCTGGGACATAGTAAATGCTTAACAAATACTGCAATTATTATCCAGAGGGAGGGAAAGGTTGTGGAGAGAGGTCTTCATCATAGCTGGGAATGAACGTGGGGAACTTCTGTTCTCCAGGGAAGCTGAAGGGATTGTCAAATGAATGATCAGGGAAGAGGGAACTATAGCAGGGGATTTAAATGGGGTGGGGGGAGGAGGAGAGATGGAGATCAGGGAAGGAGGGGAGACAGTTACCCCTGGCATACTCAGGAAAAGTTCCTCATCAGGGATAGGCAGTTAAACCTGGATTTAGTTTAATAATCCTGTTGTATCCATACTATTACCATTGAAATACCTAAATAAGTATACTCTGGTTACCTTTCATAATCAAAGGGTGTGCTTTTTATGGTATTTGTTAAGCACTTACTATGTGCCAGGCACTGTAATAAATGCTGGGATAGACACAAGCTAATCAGGTTGGACACAGTCCCTGTCGCAGAGGGAGCTGACAGTCTTAATCCCCATTTTACAGATGAGGTAACTGAGGCACAGAGAAGTTAAGTGACTTGCCTGAGGTGACCCGGCAGAGTGGGAATTAGAACCCGGGTCCTTTGTTGGGTACTAGGACCCTGGGGTGACTGAACATGAAGTGACTAGAAAAGACACAATAAGGGCCAAAAATGACTATCACATGCCATACCCCTAGGGAAGCCACTTTCCACTCGCCTGCTGTGTGACCTTGGTCAACTCATTTAACTTCTCTGTGCCTCAGTTTCTTCATCTGTAAAATTGAGATTCAATCCCTATTCTCCCTCCTACTTAAACTGTGAGCCCCATGGGACCTGATTCTCTTGTATCTACCCTAACGCTTAGTATAGTCCTTGGCATATAGTAAGCACTTAACAAATATTATTATTATTACTATTAATATTGTTATCTTCTAAACAGAGGGGAAGCAAGGGAGAGGGGAGAGAAGGAGAGCAGAAGAGTGGAAGACAAGGAACAGAGGAAGAAGAGAAGGAAGGAGAAACAGGAAGACAGGAGAGACAGGAAGAGACTCGGAGAGGGGGATGGGAAAGAGAAGAAAGAGGAGAGGAGATAGAGAGAGGGAAAGGGAAACGGTTTCCAAAATTGTCTTCATCTCTCCTACAACTCTTCTCATCATTTATCCATTAAAGAACATTTGTTCAAGATCTTTTTACGTTTAGTCAGTTACTTCCAAGCCAGCAGAGGCTTGATCTTAGATTCTGAATGAAGTCTTTCAAATAATTGGTTGGATGGCTGCCATTTTGTCATTTTAAAAATGAATTGGTCTCCTGTAAGTGAGTTCTTTACTGTTCATTTGCCCTGATTCATCCCACAACCCCAAGATCAGAATCTATGAGATTAATTTAAAGGTTGAAGAAGATCCCCCATTTTATTGTTTAAAAGCCTATATGATGTGAAAATCAAGACTTTGGTAAACTGTAATGCTCCAGCAACAAAAGTGTCTTGGCACTACTTTGGGTTGTCAATTTTATCATGTTTCTTGAAATCTGCTAAATGGAAAAGGACAAATTCATTAGTGAAAGCATTATTCATGACCTTCAGAGACGTACAGCACATCAATTATCAGAGAGAGGGGAGTAATTAAAATTAAAAATATATATAAAAACTCAATTGGCAATGTCCTTTTTAGATGTCATGAAAATTTCTCCCACACTTAAACTCTTTCCAAATCATTTGCTTTCATTTGTGATGTGCTCCTCTTTGCTAAGTTGAAAGGTTCAGAGGAAGTAGTGGAATTCTTTTCAAATGTGGAATTTATGAGAGGGAAATGTTATTACTGCATTTATTATCATTGGCCTGTCTGAATGTCACAGCGGTCCTATTGTGCTTCCCTCTGAAACCACTGAGCTTTGCACACTTGCAACAAAAGAAATTAACTATGGGAATATTGTAGGAGTTGATGATTTAAGACAGAGACAGGAAAAAGTTAAGATGAAATACTGTTTAAGCCGGGAATACAATGGAGCTAGTCGTATGGAAAGCTAAACTTTTCCCGGGGTGTTTTACAATGCAGAGGCGATTGAGTTGGGAAGGTTGATGACAAGTTGCATAATTGAAGAATTAGTTTTACATATGAGCATTATTAAACTGCACACTCATTCAGTAAGTTATTACTATCAGATGTGCATGGACTGCAATTATTATTATTCCTGGCATTCATGAAGTGCTTACTTTGTATCAAACACTGTAGTGAGTGCTAGGGAAAGGTACAAGGATATTAAATCAGACACTTTCTTGGACCACAGGTCTAAAACGTTTGGGGAGGGTAGACATACTGGGAGCCAAATGTCTTCCTGATTAAGCCAGGAACTGAACAAAGACCAGGGAGACGAAGGGCCAGGTTTTCACTCACAGCTCAGTTACTGCCTAGGGTTATGCTATCAGAGCAGACCCTTTCCAGGCCTCAGATGCTTGATTTAAGAATGACATAAATGAAACAAAATCACTTTCATTTGCAGAATCATAGATCCCTTTGACTCTAAGTAGGTTTCTAGAGATGGAGCTCTTTGTAGTCAGTCAATCAATCATGAATAATATTTATTGAGCGCAATACTGTGTGCAGAGCAGAATACTTAGCACTTGAGAGAGTAAAATAGAGGTAGTAGACATGATGCCTGCTCTAAAAAACCTTAAAATTTAATGGAGGAGACAGACACGGAGTGATTTACAGTTAGAGGGAAGGAGAGATGCCTGGCAAAGCAAGTTAAGTATGGAAAGTGCTATGTACAAAAGTGCTATGGGAGGTTGTTAATGCATAAGTGCTGAAGTGGTACAAATGTGCTGTGGTAATAGCTGGAAGGATATGACCCAACGAAAAGAAAAATTAATCTCGGAAAGCTTCTTGGAAGAGGTGGTTTTCATTAGGGCTTTGAAGATTGGAACACCTATGGGCTGGCAGATTTGAATGGGGGTGGGCGAGGAATAGCTAACAAAAATAAGCACAAAGGGGTTTGCAAACCAAAGTTAGCTAAACGGTAGTCTTTGTCAGAAAGTACTCTTTCCCAACAGAACCCTGTTGCCGAAGAAACTTCTGGAATGGTGCTCTAATACCTCTGTTTCCAACCAAGTCTGTGTGAAGTTCAACCAACACTAGTGTTCCCAAAGTCTCCCCAAAATGCACGTTTTTTAATGATGCAAACATATTTTCTCTGATTCCATTCAATTAGAAAGAGGATTGGGAAATTTTTAATGTTGAAATAATTAGGTATTATCTTGGAATTAGGTCAAATCATTGGGTTGGCCCTGAGAAGATGTGGATCTCCAGCTACCCCCACTCACTTGGAAAACTCATTTGCTCCCATGGCTTCAACTATTATGTCTATGTGAATGATTCCCAAATCCACATCTCAAGCCCTGAATTCTCTCCTTCTCCTTCTGCCTTCCGGACATCTCTACCTGGATTTCCTGCCAACATCTCACACTAAACGTGCCCAAAACAGAACTCCTCATCTTCCCACCCAAACCCTATCATCCTCCTGACTTTCCTGTGATGGCAGACAACACCACCATTCTCCCTGTCTCACAAACGCATAACTTTTGGAGTTGTCCTTGACTCAGCTCTCTCATTGAATGCACATTTTCAATCTGTCTCCAAACCCTGTCTGGTCTACCTTCACAACATTGCTAAAATCCACCCTTTTATCTCCAACTGAAGTGATCAACTGATCCAAGTTGTTAGCGTATTCTGCCTTGACGATTGCATCAACCTCCTTGCAGACCTCCCTGCCTCCTGTCTCTCCCCACTCCAGTCCACACTTCACTCTGCTGCACTGATCACTTTCCTGAAAAACTGTTCAGTCCATGTCTCCCAGCTCCTCAAGACCCTCCAATGGTTGCCCATCCACCCACCTCTGCATCAAACAGAACCTCCTTACCATAGTTTTTTAAACACTCGGTCAACTCGCCCCTTCCTAACTTACCTCACTAGGCTCCGAATAAAGCTCAGCTCACACACTTAGCTCCTCCAGTGCTAACTTACTGACTGTTGCCTGATCTCATCTATCTTGCCACCGATGACTAACCCACGTCCTCCCCCTAGCCTCGAACACCTTCCCCCTCTATATAAGCTGTACCACCATTCTCCCCACCTTCAAAGCCTTATTGAGGTCACAATTTCTCCAAGCCTTCCCTGACTAAGCCCTCTTTTCCCCAGTTCTCTCTCCCTTGGATTTGTGCACTTGCATCTGTGACCTCTGGGCATTGATAGTCTTCCCACCTTCATCCCCACAGTACTTCTGTATATATGTTAATGTATTAGAAGTCACTTAACTTCTCTGCATCTCAGTTACCTCATCTGTAAAATGGGGATTAAGACTGTGAGCCCCCCATGGGACAACCTGATCACCTTGTAACCTCCCCACTGCTTAGAACAGTGCTTTGCACATAGTAAGAGCTTAATAAATGCTATCATTATTATTATTATTAATTATTATATATTATGTATATTAATGCCTGTCTCCCCCTCTAGACTGTAAGCTCACTGTGGGCAGGGAACATGTCCTCCAATTCTGTTGTACTGTACTCTTCCAAGTGCATAGTACAGTGCTCTGCACATAGTAAGTGCGCAATAAATACTATTGATGATGATTATGACGATCTTCTAATTGGGGTTCTAAATGGCCATGGGCCATGGATGAGTCACAATAGCTGCTGCTGGATGGATATCTGACCCCTAGGTTACCAGAGAGCAGGTGTCTTCCCCGAACACCAACCCAAACTTCAGGACTCTCGTTGGCTTTAGCTTTACCACAACTCTAGAGTCCACCCCTTCTTCTCGATCCATACTGCTTCATAGCTGATCCAAGCTCTTATCATATCCCACTTCAACTACTGCATCAGACTTCTCTCTGTCTTCCCTGCCTCCTGTCCCTCCTCTCTCCAGTCCGAACTTCACTCTGCTGCCCGGATCATTTTTCTAAAAAAAGTGCAGCACGTGTCTCCTCACTCCTCCAAAGCCTTCAACTCCCATCCATTGCTATATCAAAAGGAAACTCCTTACCATAGGCTTTAAGGCACTCAATCTCTTCTCCCCCTCCTACCTAAGCTTATTCCACTACAACCCAGTGCACTTACTTTGCCCCTCTAATGCCGACCTACTTACTATACCTCGATCTTGTCTCTTTCACTATTGAACCCTTGCTCACATCCTCTTCCCTCCCTACTGCCTCCTTCCTCCCTCGTATCTGGGAAGACCACCATTCTCTCCATCTTCAAAGCCCTATTAAAATCATATCTACACCAGGATGTCTTCCCTGACTAACCTTTCATCTCCCCACCCTATTTTCCCTCCCTTCTACATCATCTAGGGAAACAAGCCGTGGCAGCCATTTGGAGGATCCCTTCATGCATACTCTCCTGGAAGGACAAGAGACTGCTATATCCTTCCTTGTTCTTCCTCCTGTATCCATTATTGATTAACAAAAGTGCCTCAGTTGTTTTTTTTTTACATTTAGGAGTTAAATTAGAAGTTCTCTCTCCTGGTTTCTCTTTTGATGAATTTGACATAACATTGATTAAGTGCCTAGATTTGGATGGCAAATCATGGAACAGTCTGTTCTTTTGTTTGATCTGAAATAGATGTTTGTGCAGCAAAAGCATCAAGAACACATTCGGGTAGGCATGGGGCCCAGTTCTTCCCTCACCACTTCCCTCTCACATCATGTAAGGGTCTGCTCAGCTTCCAAGGAAGTTGCCTGCAAAAAAGGCAGTTAAAATAGCCAAAGCCCTGGGCCTGGAATAGCTAAACAGTCTGTAATTGCCACAGAGTAGGTTCTAGGAAAAATGTTGTAGTAGATTCTTAAAGCCAACCTCATTATAAGGTAAAGTGTTTCCACTTTCAATCAGTCAACTAATCATCTTTATTGAGTGCTTACTATGTGCGGAGTACTGTACTAAGTACTTGGGGTAATACAATGTAATAGAGTTGGTAGACACATTCTCTGCCCAAAATGAGCTTACAGTCTAGAGAGGGAAACAGACATTAGTATTCATTCAACTGTATTTAATGAGTGCTTACTGTGTGCAAAACACTATACTAAGCACTTGGGAGAGTATGATGTAACAACAGACACATTCCTGCTAGAATAAGTTGGAAACGATATCTTGTATTTTGACAGGTATATATGTGTATTTATTGCAATTATGAACTGATTGTATAGGATGACTTTTTTATAGTCAAAGAAAGAAATTCCTGAAAGGAAGGGTCATGTTTTGGTGCGGGGAATGGGGGGGACAATGCAGATAGGAGAAATTTAGGGTTGAATTAATTCCATCCAGGAGTTTAGACTAATTCCTAGGCCACTGGACAGAGCTTTCAAGGTCAAAGAATCTAGAGATTGATGACACCTTACAGGATATCTCTACGCAAAAGGGTGAGAAACTGACCAGAAGTACCACTCATCTTTCCTCATATGTATCCTGTCCAAAATTATACAAAAAAGATAGGTAACCTTAGGGGGCATCTTGCAAAAGTCCAGTGTCTAAATTCTGCCTGGAGAAATGACAGGGGTGTGACCCAAAGGCAGGATGGTGGAGCACAAGGGATGCAGGTTTGCTTGGCTGGAGTACAAGCAGGGGTTAGTGGGGGATGAGAACTGTAAATTTAAGAAGCACCTTGTTGGTGGCAGGCCTTAAGTTCATGATTAGAAATTTCACTTTGACTCAAGTAGCTGTTGGCATAAATCAAAGACTTCTGAGAAGGGGTGTGGCCTGATTAGATTAGCCCCTGAAGATGATTTTTGGATCAGCTAGAGTGGGACAGAGCTGAAGGAAGGAAGCCCAACAAGGAGGTCGTTGGAGAAATCTAGGGGTAAAGTCCCATTGGCCTGAACTAGGGCTGTGGGAGTGGAGGGTGATTGTTACTGAGGATTCAACTATAAATACTAGCTAAAAGGGAATCCCACAGGTTATCAGCCTTGGACTTTACTGAAACCATGTCATAAATCATCACATTATTTACCAAAAGACGCAGCGTGGCCTAGTGGAAAGAGCATGGTCTGGGAGCCAGAGGACCTGGGTTCTAATCCCGGCTCTGTCCGTTGCATGCTGTGTGACCTTAAGCAAGTCACTTAACTTCTCTGTGCCTCAGTTCTCCTGTTCTCCCTCCTACTTAGACTGTGAGCCCCATGCAGAAGAGGGACTGTGTCCAACCTAATTAACTCATATCTACCCAGGTGCATAGAACAGTGCTTGTCACATAGTAAGCGCTTAACAAATACCATAAAAAAGGAAGGACAAAGGTCCAGTATTATGCTGGAAAGTCTGGTTTTCAGATGGCCTAACCCTTGTCCAGTGCCAGCACAGTACCAGATGTTTCTATGCCCACTTTGCTTTTTGGTTCCTTGTCTTCTTCCTCCACTAAGATTCCTGCTGCTAAGTTCTAAGAAAATGCAAAGTCTCTGGAGCAATTGCGAGGTTTACGATACCCTGGAAAAGTACTTTAGATTCAGGCTATTCATCACATCAGGCTATTTCACAACATAGCATGCATGTGACATCATGTGCATCTTGGGGTCTGAGTTTTTGAGTACCATCGCTGGTCACCCTAGACATTAAAGAATGCATTTTATCCAGTGCAATTGAAAATAGACCCAGTTCAACTTAAAAAGTGATGGATTTCACCAAACGGTGAGAAGCAGCAAGGCCTAGGGGATAGGACATTGGCCTGGGAGTTGGAAGGACCTGGGTTCTAATCCCGGCTTCACCATTCGCCTGCTGTGTGACCTTAGGCAAGTCACTTAAATTCTCTGGGCTTAGGTTACCTCATCTGTAAAATGGGGATTAGTACTAGGAGCGCCATGGGACATAGACGGTGTCCAACATGATTAGCTTGTGTCTACCCCAGTGCTTAGTACAGTGCCTGGCACATAGTACGCACTTAACAAATACGATTTTTTTTTTAAAAAGAGCCATTTGTGTGGAAAATGACTCAAGTCAGTATCTTACACTTTATGTGAGATTAAAAATAATATTTCAGGAGTTTCGCATAGTGGGGAATTTCTTAGTGGCAAAACTGGGCAACTCAGGTGATATGCTTCAGTGAAACATTGTGTTTGAACCAATTTCAACTTTAGAAAAAAAGGGAGAGCTTATAGTTAAAGTGGTTTCTACGTGGCCATTGAAGACAACTGAATGGGAAGCCAGTGAATGGGAGCTTTCTCCCCAATCACCATTCTAGCCATGAGATTAATCAGAGAAACATGCTAGTCTTGTTTGTTGGCCACCAATTATTGCATTCTTTATGTAAAAGTTAATAGAGCAACAGGCTGACAACTGATTAGAAGCATAGAAAAGAAAAACCTAGGAGTTTAGTCCAGTGCTGACAAAAAAGATCTACAAATTCAGCTGTGGATCTCCAGTGAAGGTTAAAAGATAAAGTCCAAACCGCCCCTCATCATCATCAATCGTATTTATTGAGCGCTTACTATGTGCAGAGCACTGTACTAAGCGCTTGGGAAGTACAAATTGGCAACATGTAGAGACAGTCCCTACCCAACAGTGGGCTCACAGTCTAAAAGCCCCTCTCTTGAATTCGCAACTTGAACCATTCCAGAGGGGTCCATAGGAGGCTGAGAGCGATTTGAAATCTGTAGTCAGAAAGTCAAAGCGGCAGAGGTCTTTGGTATTAAGAATATATGTGATTGGTACTGAGCACTGCTGCAAACTATCTGATTTCTACTTGGGGGCGGTCCCAGATGGGGTGAGCCCAAAACAAGCTGCCTTATGAATGACTGTTTATGATTCCATGAACTACAACAAGGAAGAGACTGGTGAAACCACTGATGGGCTTTATTTGAGGGCAGGTGATTGCTAGCCCGTGGGGGCGAAGCATGGAGGGAGACTGGGCTTTCTCTCCCTGTTCTACCCAGTAAAAGTCCTGGACCAATCAATGACTGCTATGTAGAGCCACAGCTGCCATGCCTAAAGCAGATAAAAGGCAGGTGAGTTGAAGCATCCAGTTTCTTGCAGGAAGTGTAGAGGGAAACACCTGCAGCAGAAGCAGGAGAGCAGCACTTGGAAGCAGAAAGAAGCATTGGCAAAATGGGCTCCTTTGACCACAGACTGGTGTTGGACCCTTGATGGTGAGAGTGTGTATGTGGCATGTCCTTGTATGTTGGTAAAACTAAGTTAAAAACTTTATACATTAGCCTTAGTGGTCAGAGGTGTGGTTTGATGTCTACTATGCATCACCAAGGCTCCCCCAGTCCAGGAAGGTCTTGGCAAGAACGAGCTGGGGGCTCTTGACACCAGAAAATAATTACAATAATAATGATGGTATTTAAGTGTTTATTATGTTGTCATCATTATCAGTCGTATTTATTGAGCGCTTACTGTGTGCAGAGCACTGTACTAAGCACTTGGGAAGTACAATTTGGCAACATATAGAGACAGTCCCTACCCAATAGTGGGCTCACAGTCTAAAATGTGCCAAGCACTGTTCTAAGTGCTGGGGTAGATACAAGGTAATCCGGCTGTCCTGTGTGGGGCTCACTGTCTTAATCCCCACTTTACAGATGAGGCCAGTGAGGCACAGATAAGTAAAGTGATTTGCCCAAAGTCACATAGCTGACAAGTAGCAGAGGTGGGATTAGAACCCATGACCTCTGACTCCCAAGCCTGGGCTCTCTCCACCAAGCCACATTGCTTCTCAAGGAGAAATTTATAATCCAATGATGGTGACAGGAAGATATCAATAGTATACATACAATGGCAGTAAGAAAAACACATAGGTACAACACTTAAAGCAAGTTAACATGTAGTCAGAGTTAACCTGGATATATGGTAGGTAGTGTAGCATTCAGGGTGGGGACTTGTTTTTAAAGCCCCACCTCCTGCCTGAAGTCCAGTGGAATGACAGAAGGAGAAATTGGGCAGCACATGGCAGTTTAGAGGAAACAGAAAGAGACAAAGAAAGGGAATTAAAGGGGATGAAGACAATGGAGCTGGAATAATGCCTGACCATTGGCTTTAAGGTACTCAGTAAGCTCTCTCGACATAGCGTGGCTCAAGGGAAAGAGCACAGGCTTGGGAGTCAGAGGTCATGGGTTCAAATCCTCGCTCTGCCAATTGTCAGCTTTGTGACTTTGGGCAAGTCACTTAACTTCTCTGTGCCTCAGTTACCTCATCTGTAAAAATGGGGATTAAGACCGTGAGCCCCACGTGGGACAACCTGATTACCTTGTATCCTCCCCAGTGCTTAGAACAGTGCTTTGCACATTGTAAGTGCTTAATAAATGCTATTATTATTATTATTATTATTATATCCACTCTCTTCTCCCATTACCCCCAGTTAACTCTTTGTTCCTTGAAAGTCAACCTACTCACTGTACCTAACTACCACTTCAGCACTCTTGCACCAACTTCACAATTGTGTACTCACAAATACCCAAAGCCCTTCTGTACTTATTGACTAGCTTACACTACCAAATAAGCACTAATTCTTCTTATCTGCATAACACTTCAGAGTCTGTCTACCCTATTAAGAGCATCATGGCCGAGTGGAAAGAGCACTGGCCTGGAGGTTAGAAGACCTGGGTTCTAATCCTGGCTTCACTGCTTGCCTGCTGTGTGATTTTTGGGCAAGTCACTTAACTTCTCTGTGCCTCAGGTTCCTCATCTATCAAACACGGATCCAATACTTGTTCTTCCTCCTACTTGGACTGTGAGCCCATCTAACCTGATTAATTTGTCTACCTCAGTGCTTAGAAAAATGCTTGACATACAGTGCTTTAACAAATAAAATAACTAGTTTGTAAGATCCTTGAAGGTAGGGTGCTATATTCATACAGTGTTTTTCACACAGTAAGCACTCAAATACAATTGAATGAATTGTACTGTACTCTCCCAAGCACTTGTACAGAGCTCTGCATGGAGTAAGTGCTCAATAAATACTACTGATTGATTAACTTGTGGGAAGCAGGGGGGAGTCACAGAGGAGAGGAGATTATATGCTACAATTGCTACCTTAAGTATAGACTTTTTCCTCTGAGAAACAAGTCTATGGAGAACAGATGCTATGACACTATCATAGGGAGATCTACTCATCCAGGGGTACAACCGAAGGGGAAAAAAATCAAGCTTGCTCCTCCTGTTGAGTTCAGGAATAGAACTACATGATTCTGTTATTGAATCTTGCCAAGTGTGAAGCATTTCAACTAAATGATTACACTGAGCATGGAACTCCTAAAGCATTTTTTTTTTTTGAGGAGAAAAATATTCTCTTTATTTGGTTTAAATATGAAATGCTTTTGCCATTCACTGTTCATGATGAAAAGCTAAAGGCATAAAAATGATTTATTAACTTGAGAAGGTAATAGTAAAAAATGTTCTTATGTTTTCTGGACCAAGACTGGAAATCAGAAAGCACTTGGGAACCTTCAGAGACTAGAATAAAGAAATGTGGGGTTTTTTTATTGCTAATTGGGTAGAATCTTAGAAGATAAGATCATAGAAATAAAATATACTGTACCCTTCAAGAACTCTAGAAGCAGTATAGCTAGGTTATTAAATTAGAATTGATGGGCTCAATGACATGGTTAATTCAGCAGGTTATAACTTTCTGCCCTTTGTAGAAAAATGTGAATGATGAAAATAGCTGTCTCCTGGGTATTATTTGAACAGGTACAGAGTGTGGGTGAGCCACCTCAGAGCCTCTTGTTAACACCTCCAGGAAGCAGCAAGCTCTGACCTTCCAATATTGGAAAGATATAAGCAGGGACATTGAAGGAATGCGACGACATGCCTTCCAACTCCATTGAAAGACACTGGCCTTGTCTTCAATGCTTTGGAAAGTCAGAGTAGGCAAACATGCATATATAAAAATATACTGGGGCTACCATCTTGCTCGGTTCACCCTGTTGTCATGCTCATGTTTATGCAGAAGGGTGGTTTGGCATGGAAGATAAAGCACGTGTGCACATTTCTTTCTGGGCCATGGATTGGCAAGCCTGACCACTATGGAAGAAGTGGCAGAGATGGAGTTTCTCTTCAAACTTGCCCCTTCTGCTGTTTCACTAATTTTTGCTGAGGCAAAAACTCTGGGGAATCAACAGAAAGCAAAACAGCAGCAATTGGAACAGGCAAGACTAGGTTCTGTCATTTCTGCTGCTGAGAAAGGTGAATAGCCAGTCAGTCAGTCAATCATATTTACTGAGCACTGACTGTGTGCAGAGCACTGTACTAAGTGCTTGGGAGAGTAAAATATAAAAATATAACAGACACATTCCCTGCCCACAGTGAGCTTACAATCTAGAGGGGGAGAGTCTAGCGCCATTCTGCTCCAGCTCAGACCATACACTGGCCCCAAACGAACATCTTGATCCTAAGTTAAATCTTCAGTGCAAATAGAGGATGGTGACTCACTCTCATACTTTCATACTTCTGCATGTGGCTAGCCTTCACTTCTTCAGCAATAAATAGCTTGAGCCTGCACCAGAAGTAGAGTGGCCCATTATTCCCCTTGGATTTTGTTTTCATGCCCAGCTTGTAAAAATGCAATTCCCTTTTAGAGTTTGTTTTACATAAGTGAATTATGGAAACTTGGTCTCTTTAACCCCCATTCATCTGCCTTTCCGGCTGGTTAAAGTCACTTCGTGTCCTTCGAAGGGCATTGATTGCCACTGACGAACTTTCCAAATTTTTAGAAAGTTATTGCATAATCGAATCCAACCTGGCTACGACTCTCGTCTTCAAACCCACCCAGGGACACCACTTTGGGTCAAGCCTTCTCTTCTGTGCCTATTATGGTAGGGGTTTTTATCATGGCCCCTTTAGGAAATCGATCTGACATGCAGCCAAAATTTACCCTTTCCAATCCCAAATTCTCTCTGATTTGCCTCAGTCATTTTGGGACCAGTGTGGCAGAAATTTAATGTTGCTTAGAGCAGGAACATTCTGTAAAGGAATACTGTCCTGGGAAATAATCACTCTGTTCCCAGCTCCAAGATAGCACTAACCAGGTGGCTTGAATTTCAAATCTTAGCCTCCCATCTAATTTGCTGCCCACCCACACCCACCAGGATTCTCCCACTGATTTTTCCAAACTTGCAATTTTTGCCAAGTTTTCCATTATTTTTTAAATGAAAGTGGTTCAGTAGTACATTAACAAATTCCCCTAATCCCTCATGAAGATGTTATTCAGACCTGCTGACTTGCATTATGTTCACTCTTTCCAATTACCTGAGGTAGTTGAAAAGCTGCCTTTACAGAGTTTTCTGTAATCCTTCCAGATGCCTTTTCTTTATTTCTATTGTTAGTGGCTGATTTTAAAATGAATTGTTTCTGAACTAAGCCAGCTTCAAATTCTGGTTCCTCCTTTTTAGTAATGGTCCATTTTCACTCTTTCCTTTCTTGCCTGATATTTTGGTAAAATTCTTCGGTATTCTATTGCAATACTCTCATCCACATTGAATGACTCTGCTTGTTTGCTGCCCTTATCTTCCACACTATTCTGAAGTTGTTCTATCCCATCTCCTCATTTTCCCTACAGGTGTTTCCTCAGAGAATTGGTGTTGATTAGCTGAGTCCCCACTTGTTGAATTCCAACAACCACAATTGGTGGATGAAGAGTGTCATCACTGGAAGTCCCACCTCTCGGTAAGAAAATGTAATTAGTTAAGTTGAGGGACCTCCCCACCACCCCCAAACACTCACATCATTTGAAGAAGTCTGTGAAGTGAGTTGTTGCCCTGACTATACAATTAGTATTCTCAAGGGCTTGAAGATTTAGACAAAAGGATGGAAGGAATTGATACTGAAGATACCTTACCAGGAGACAAAGCTACAGTATTAAAGGAGACCCACTGATTGACCTTTTTGTCTGAGATATAATTGCGAGGTTTGTCCATGTAAGATGGGCTGATGGTTGTCTTCAGCTCCCTGTTTATCCAGTGACGTAGCACAGCCCAGAATACCTGCAGTAACAGGATGTTAGCCTAGGCTCTGGGTGAGGCTATCTAACAACTGGAGCTCAGGGTGATTTTAGTGCCTAAAGAAGTAAGAATCTTTCCTCCATCCCACCCTCTATCTTCAGCCAGACTCTTGTGACCCCTTAGATAACACATGAGTTTGACTTGCAGGCTTTACTTTGAACTCCCTTTCTGTCCAGAAGCTCATGGTTTGATCCTGCCTCAATAATTACTCTGGGCATGCCTCTCAGAAGTTACCAGCTGGCATCTGGCAGCTGAGGACTTATGGCTGTAGCTGTTTCTGCCCTGGATAGGGCAAGCTGAATGAACAGCCCTTATACTTTTTCATCAGCCCCGCCCCTCCGCTTAAGGTGGATAAAGTGAATGTTCCTGCATATGCCTTGGGCATTTCCATTTCTGCCCTGAGCTGGAGTTTAATTGGCACGTTCTGAAAAATGAATTGGTTATAATAATGATGGCATTTGTTAAGCACTTACTACGTGCAAAGCACTGTTCTCAGCACTGGTGGGGATACAAGACAATGAGGTTGTCCCACGTGGGACTCCCAGTCTTAATCCCCATTTTACAGATGAGGTAACTGAGGCCCAGAGAAGTTAAGTGACTAGCCCAAAGTCACACAGCAGACAAATGACAGAGCAGGGATTAGAACCCATGACCTCTGACTCCCAAACCCATGCTCTTCCCCCTGAGCCACACCACTTCAGTCTAAGGTCAACTTGGAAACTTTCATTGGATTCTAACTTGTAACTTGTGACTCTGGTGTGCTTTGGCTTGCACTTAAGAGCTGTTGCCGGTGTTTCAGATGGAGAAGGAATCTGTGGAACGTGAATTGACACAAATTTTCTCTGGGTCAGTTTGCATTCTACGATACCTCTATGGTAGAACTGGAGGGAGAGGATTAGGGGGCGGGGGGAGGCATAGACAAATGCTTTAGAAGGAGAAACATTTGGCTCTTCTCCCAGGGAATGATTGTCAGGAGCAGGAACAAAAGTTGCATGTTTGAGAACCATCTAAGCAACTGGATTAACCAGAGCATGATTTGGGGGTGGGAAAGCTGCCTTGATGAGTGGGGGAGGGAAGAGTGGCAGAATTACTGTCCACCTCCCTTCCCTCCAGATGGCAAGGAGCCGTGTTTGGGAGCTGGGGGGCTGACTGCCTTGAAGGAGCCACTCTTTTTTTCTCCGGATCTTAGTGAGAAATGTGGGCAGCTGGTTAAACCTCAGTTCTCTGAAACATCAGACATCCCTATTAATGATATAAATAAATGGATCGGCCACAGTAGAAAAGAAGCAATAGAGTATTTACATCTCTCAAGGTTCTTGATTGAAATGGAATCTTTTTTAGGCAGCTGGGAAGGAGCCCCTATAAGCATGATAACAGCTCCTCAGCACTAAGCTATGGCATAATAGAGCTGGGAGGAATCCCAAGAGCTCATCTAGAGCAGCACTCTGCCTCCAGGCTTCTTATCTTTCCTACTTCTGTAGGAACATTATCATACAGATAGGATTTATAGAAAGATAGGAGAAAACAGTCTGAATTGATCAGAGCTATGAAGCACCCAGCGAACATTGACAGAGCCAAAGCATTTTATAAGTGCTGAATTGAAATGAATATAGCCACTCTGATTAGAGAGGGAGGTGAAGGGAGGGCCCTCCCCAACTAAGCCCTCATTTCCCCTATTCCCTCTCCCTTCTGTGTTGCCCTTACACTTGGAGTTGTACTCTTCATTTGCCCCACAGCACATATATACATCCACAATTTATTTTATATCTGTCTCCCCCTCTAGAGTGTAAGCTCCTTATGGTCAAGAAAAGTGGCTACCAAATCAATTATATTGTGCTCTTCCAAGCACTTAATACAGTGGGCAGGAAACATGTTTACCAATGTTTTTATATTGTACTCTCCCAAGCACTTAGTACAGTGCTTTGCACACAGTAAGTGCTCAATATATTTGATAGTGCTCAATAAATGCAATCGACTGATAATGCCATTCCCTTAAGAGGGGAAAGATTTCTATTCCCATCAGCCATCTGGAGAAACTTAGGCCTAGAAAGATCAAGGTACATATTGAAGAGCATTTAGTGCTCTAGATATGGGGAAAGGCAGACTAGAATACAGATATAGTAGGCATATCAATGAGTAGTCAGTCACTGAGACAGCAAGAAACCAATTAAGCAAAGTAGTTTGAGATCATAATGAGACAGGATTTTTTTCTATAGCACTGAAAAGTCATAGAGTTGTGTAGAATGTTCTGACGTAACTCACTATTTAAACAACTCTGTGGTCAGAGAATGTATCACTGTTATTCTGTGCTTCCTAGGTGCCTAGTACAGTGCACTGTACCAAGTAGGCTCAATAAATGCTGCTACTACTACTTTTACTACTACTACTACTACTACTACTACTACTGTACACTTGAAGGAATTAAGAACATTACGTGCAAATATTTGTGCTTCTTTGTAGGAGAACAGGTAGGATGAAAAAATGGGCAATTCATTCCATGAGCAGAATAATGGAGAGAAGTGATACCTAAAGTTATGAGAAGGTACACTTCCTCAGCGATGATCCAGCGCTTAGAACAGTAAGGGCTTAACAAATATCATCATTATTATTATTACTTCTGATCAAAGTAAAACTGTTGGCACATAGCCTTTATTTCACTGGTAACACTCAAACTTTTCTGTGTGCTTATTGTACACAATTTGTGAGCCTGATTTTTTTTATCCTATTCATCTTTTCAGTATTGAAAAGCATTTTCAGCTTTAACTATAATACAACTGAATGATTTTACTCATGCTTGTTTATGAAAAACAAGCATCTTTGCTTATCTATCACTGTCATGTGACTTGAATGACTGGGTAGTGGAAGATAAGAAAAGATTATACAGGCATGAGAGGGGAAAAATAAACTGGAACCAAATGAAATATTCTTTGGGGTATTCTGACAAGAAAAGACCTAGATGGTCAAAAAGACCTCATTTTAAAATATGTAAAGTATCCTGTTTTATGATTAAATTGAGTTGGGTTAACGCTGTTATTTTCAAAAAACTTCCTAGATTCTTAATTGCTAGGTGTTACCCATCCCACATAACTGGTTAGTTTTAAGTTTCTGACATGCGATTAGTCTTCTGTCAGTAAAAACTTACAGTTGAACAGTTTTATTGTAACTAAGATAGGCTGCCTACCTTTTCCTACATCTCCAGATTTCTTAATAATAATAATAATAATAATTGTGGTATTAAGTGCCTACTATGGGCCAGGCACTGTTCTAAGCGCTGGGGTAGGTATAAGGTAATTGGGTTGGACACAGTTCCTGCCCCACACAGGGCTCAAAGTCTCAATCCCCATTTTACAGATGAGGCAACTGAGGCACAGAGAAGTGACTTGCCCAAGGTCACACAGCAGGTAATCAGCAGAGGCAGGATTAGAATTCATGTCCTTCTGACTCCCAGGCCCATGCTGCATCCACAAGGCGTCTTGCTGTTTTGTATTGTCAAAATGCTTAAATCTCAAAACCAGATTTTCCCCATGTCTAAACTACTACTGGATCCTTAGTATGCATTTTTTTATATAATGGCATTTATTAAGCGCTTATGTGCAGAGCACTGTCCTAAGCGCTGGGGAATTTAGCGCTGGGGATCAGGTTGTCCCACGTGGGGCTCACGGTCTTCATCCCCATTTTACAGATGAGGGAACTGAGGCCCAGAGAAGTTAAGTGACTTGCCCAAAGTCACACAGTTGACAAGTGGTGGAGCCGGGATTTGAACCCATGACCTCTGACTCCAAAGCCCGTGCTTTTTCCACTGAGCCACGATGCATTTTGGCATCAGGGAAGCAGCGTGGCTCAGTGGAAAGAGCATGGGCCTGGGAGTCAGAGGTCATGGGTTCTAATCCTGGCTCCACCACATGTCTGCTGTGTGACCTTGGGCAAGTCACTTCTCTGAGCCTCAGTTACCTCATCTGGAAAGTGGGGATTAAGACTGTGAGCCCCACGTGGGACTTTGCACATGGTAAGCGCTTAACAAATGCCAGCATAAAATAAGCAGGAGTTCTTAGTAATGTATACGTCTGTTTGAGGAACATTTAAAGTTCTTTTAAAGGATCACATAACAGTGGGATAAAAGTCTAAAAGCTCCTTTCTATTTAAATTGCAATTGCTGAAAATTAACTGGACATTCTGTTTTTACCTAAAAAATATGCATCTGAGGATGACCATATCCAGGAATGATGTTGCGAAGCTTTACTCCAAGAACTAACTGTATACCCTGGTTTCACTGGGACATCCTTGGGCATTTTTGGAGATTGCCCCAGGCAATTTTAGAAAAATATATAACTGATGCAAAATTGGGACTATTAGATAAATTGGTCAGCCTACCTTAGTCATTGGTCTTTGGTCTTTCTGACTCCAAAATGACATCTCTAACAATGAACAAATTGATCATTAATTGACACTATGAATTCCACTAATGCTGAGTGGCTTGCTCTATTCCATTATCCTCTGCCACAGGTGTTTTCTGAATGTCTCTACCTTCTGCTAATAACACTGGCATTGTACACATTCAAACTAGGACAGCCAAATCCAATGGGAAAGGAAAATTCATGGCCCAACTCTGTCTGCAGTAGTGTTTAATGTGTGTCTATACAAGATATGGCTAATTTGACAGGAATTTCAGAATTTGGGTCTCTTTTTGGCAGCATAACAGGAAACAGCATTGTTTCAAAAGTGACAAATAGACCTCAAAACTAGTGCTCAAATGGTAATATGTCTGTTTTTTCTTTCATTCAATAGTATTTATCGAGGTTTATTGTTATATTGTACTCTCTCAAGCGTTTAGTACAGTGCTCTGCACACAGTATGCACTCAATAAATATGATTGAATGAATCAGGATTCAACTAGAAATACAGGTGTTGTTGTTTTTTTTTCCTTTTCTTACATTCTTGGACATGGCTCTAGATTGATTTGGCAGATAGCCTGATTCACTGCTTCTGTCGCCAAGGCCGCTACCCAGAGGTGCTTTGAGTCCTCCTTCCCCCTTTAAAGAAAGGAAAATATATAAGGAAATTATGGATTGCAAAACATGTTTGTTCTTTCAGAATGGAACTATTTTGTTGCACCACGACTGAGTTTAATGTGTCAGATTTTTAAAGGTTGGGACTGTCAGAATGGCTTTTCAAATGAGAAAAGTGTTCTATTGTTTTAATGCTTAAGATTTTCCAATGTTGATAACTTCCTTGCATTTTAACCCCTCTGGGGATAATATCGATTCTCTATGGGAACTTACACTGCCCTTTCCTGTCTCAGAGCTTTCTGCACCTTCCCAACTCTCCACTTTCATCCTCCACCTTGCCTCCCTACTTCATTCCTCTGGATCCCTGATGATTAGTTGCCTTGGGAGCAGTGGACTATATTCTTCACCTCTGGGTGGTGGCTAACTGTGTAAGAGATGGGGGTAGCAGGACCATGGCTCTTTACATTGGGATTTTTGTTTTTCTTGGAATAAAGTCAAAGCTGTTTCTTGGGATTTTCCAAAAATCCCAGAAAATGTACTTAAACTGTCATGCTCCCTTCCTCCCTGCCACCTCTCTCCTTCCCCTAATTTTTCCCTTCATCTAGGTTTGCCACCACTCAGAGATGACAGAGTATAAATTACTCTTCTCTAGGTGACTGTTTACCAAAACCTCCTTTCCCTCTCCTCCAAAACAGCTGTTCTGCCATCATGCACCATGACAGGAGACTCAAGAGAGTGAGGAAGGTAAAAAAAACAACAAAGAAACTAAAACATGCAACTATAGGTCTGGGCATATCGTGAGGTTCATTCATTCAATTGTATTTATTAAGCGCTAACTGTGTGCAGAACACTGTACTAAGCACTTAGGTTCAAGGGTACGGCAAAGAAATTGGTCATGAGTAGGTGTAATCTGTCAGTCTGGGCATTTGAGAGTGGTGCTGAGACAGGAAGTGGGGTATGTGGCTAAAAAAAAAATCAATCAGTGAGTGGTATTTATTGAGCACTTATTATGTGCACAGCACTGTACTAAGTGCTTGGAAGAGTACAATAAAACAGATTTGGTAGACACATTCCCTGCCTACAACAGAGCTTACAGTCTAGAGATTTAGTTGTCTGTATGGGGGCCATCCAGTGCTAATAGGTTTAGAACCTAATATTAGGTTTGTCTGAGGCAGATTTGTACTTTTGAAAAATGTACTTTTTCACTCTAAAACTGATTTTTAAAAAGCACGCTGACTCTGTACAGACTCTGCCATTGATTCTTCCTTTAAACCTCACTGCTTGTGCAGAATGCTTTGTTCTTATCCTGAAACATGAGATTTGGGAGATTAGAATTTATTCACTCTGTAGAGAAAAGCAGGATATACTCCACAAGATAATTTGGGTTGTAGAAATGAAGGGAATCTCTTCTAATAGGACTTGGGCCAGTGGCCTCCCCTACAATCCACAACTTTCATCCGAGCACTTGCACTATCCTGACTACTGCATCAGTTTTCTTACTGCCCCCCTGTCTCCTGTCTCTCGCCTATCTGGTCCATAGTTCACTCTGCTGCCCAGATCATTTTTCTAAAAAAAAAATACAAAAAAAATGGCTCAGTCCATATCTTCCTCCTCCTCAGAAGCCTCCAATGGTCACCTATCTATCTCTACATCATACAGAAACTCCTTACCATTGGCATTAAGGCACTCAATCAGCTTTCGCCCTCCTATCATTCCTCACCGATTTTTCTACTGCACACCAGCCTGCATAATTCACTACTCTAGCACCAACTACTCACTGTACCTTGATCTTATCTTTCTCACTGCCAAACCTTTGCCAAATTCTACCTCTGGCCTGGAATGCCCTCCCCTTCACAGCTGACAGTCCGCCACTCTCATCATCTTCAAAGCCCTACTAAAATCGTATCTCCTCCAAGAGGCCTTCCCTGACAACTCCTACTTCGCCTATTAACCCTCCCTTCTATGTCACTTATGCACTTGGATATGTACACCTCAAGCACTTAATATCTTCTCCACCCTCAGCCCCATAGTACTTATGCACATATCTAGTTGCACTTGTAATTTATTTTAATGTCTTTTTCCCCCCTTTGGACTCCTATGGGAAGGGATCATGTTTTCCAATTCTATTGTACTCTCCTTAACTCTTAGTACAGTGCTTGATGAACAGAAAGTTAGCTCAATGTTCCCTGTGAGGATCACAGCCCACAGAATCCCCTGAAATCTGTTGGGAAGAAATGTGGTAAGCATCCTCTGACTGAAATCACTGAATGCTAGAGGTGCAGTGCCCCTAGCCAGGGTTTTTGTAGAAACAGGGACTGGTATAACGAGAAGTGCTTCAAAATAGGTTTGTTTATTTTTTTTTGTTTGTTGGATAAACAGTCTAGTAGCACCTTAAAGTGGAATTTCAGACCAGTGAAAAATAATAATTGGGCCTCAGAATTTTTGGTGACTTTGTATTAAAAGCAGGTTGCCAGCATCTAGTCTCCTTTCAAAGAGCCCTCTCGGCTCCTCAAACCTTTCCCTGGCTTAATATATCTTCCTTCCTGTATAAACTGATGAAGGGGCCAGGGAAGGCAGCCTGGCCTAATGGAAAGAACACAGGCCTGGGAGTAGGAATTTCCTAATCCTGGCTCTGCCGTTTGTCTACTGTGTGACATTGGGCACACTGTAAAATGGCAATTCAATATATGTTCTCCCTTCTACTTAGATTGTGAGCCACATGAAGCACAAGGGCTGTGTCCATCCTGATTATCTTATGTCTACCTCAGTGCTTAGTATAGTGCTTGTCACATAGTAAACGTTTAATAAATACCACTATTATTATTATTATTATTATGAGAGCAGAGCCCTTTCCAAAGATGGTATCACTGGATTTACTAAGGACTGAGACATTCTCCTTTCTGTCCTTTCTAGGGAAAGCTTTGAAAGGATGTAGAGGGCTTTCCTCCATGACTTCCTGACTCTATCATCCTCTGATCTCTCTGCAGGAGGGGTACAGTGGAAAAAAAAATGGGGTGGGGGGGGAAAGCAGTTCAGTTTGAATTAAACTTCAAGAGGAGAGAGAGAGAGAGAGAGAGCACGGGCCTAGAAGTCAGAGGACCTGGGTTCTAATCCTGGCTCTGCCGTGTAACTGCTGCGTGACCTGGGGCAAGTAATTTAATTTATCTGGGCCTCAATTACCTCATCTGTAAAATGGGGATTAAGAGTGTGAGCCCCATGGGGGACAGGGACTATTTCCAACTAATTAACTTCCCCAGTGCTTAGAACAGCGCTTGGCACATAGTAAACACATAACAAGTTCCATAATTGTTATTATTATTATTATTATTATTGTTATAATTAACAATACTTAGGGAGCAGCTCCCACCAAAAGCAAGACACTCCTTGAGTTCCTGGTGGAGCTATTCCAGGACCACTGAGGCGTTGGAAAGAAAGTAATTCTGAAAATGTATTGGATCCAACTTAGAGGAAGAAGAATGTGAGAGATGTTTGGGGTCTTTAGTAAGACCAAGCATTTAGGTTTCCTTCAAAAGTGGATACAGCAAAGTAGCTTGTCGCAGTGCATACTTTGACTCTGTAGGTCCCACTTGCTGTCTTCCAATCAAAATACTATCTGTATCTAAGCTTTCCAGTGAAGGTAAACACTGATGGGCTGAAAGCATCTGGTGGCTAAGGAGATTCATACTCGAGATTCAAGAGAGCGTGGACAGTTCTCATTCCCTGCAAAGTGGCGCCTTGCTAGATTACCTTTTTTAAACAAGCAATATTTAGGGAAATTAGGATTCCTAGCCAGAAAAGGAGTTTTCATGCCTATTAACCATCCTCTTTAGAAACACTGTCTTTGTAGCTGAAATACTTTGAGGAACCACTGTGTGACAGGAGGCTTATGTCAGCCACAAAATGGGTTGACGTTGGGAGGCTCTTTGGATTCTGTTCACCAGTTGGCAGGTGTCAGGAGTAGTGGGTGTAGAGGACCAGTACTTGCCAAGCCTGGATTTTTCTCTCGGTTGCCATTTCATGCAGGTACATGAGGCATTCATAAAACCAGTTATGATTCATTAGCACAAGCATCAGAGCAATAAGCGGATTTTTGAATTTATAAATAAATAGTTCTGTGGGGGGTTCATTTAACCTAATGATATGTTTCTATTTCTCCTCTGATTTTTCTATCATTTCTTCCTCCATGTAGCTGAAGTAAATGAAATACTCAAACTTTTTCTTCTTTTGCCAGATTTTCTCCCTAACTGTATTCTTGTTCCTGAGAAAATGGTGCCCTAAGACTCTCTTAAGGAGAAGCAGTCCTCTGGCTTCGTTCCTCACAGTTTTGCCTAGACTTTGAGGGAGGCCTTTGTAGTGGTACAGCTAAGAAACTGATCATGTAAGTGTGTCAGTCTTTCCAGGCCTCTTTTTCTTCCTGTTCAACATGCCCGTGCCCAGTGTCTTCAAAAGGAGCTTTAAGGGAACCCCCCTGCCCCTCAAGCTCAGAAGCCCTCAAAGCACCAAAATTCAGATTGATCAGGGGATTTGAGAAGCAGCATGGCCTAGTGGAAAGAACACATGACCGGGAGTCAGAGGACCTGGGTTCTAATCCCATCACCACCAAACCTCCCACCACCAGTAACTATTTGTTTCTAGTTTCCGCTCCAGCCCACCCTCCATGGAGGTTTGATTCAGATGATGTCACGGATACGATCTTCCCACATAGCTGTAACGTTCCCTCTGCCTTGACTGCACTGGAAAAACAAGAGCTGTCTCCTTTGCAGCTGCTGCAATTTGGAAACATCCTCCATTTCTACAGTTCATTGATTCTCCATCTCATTTCAAATCTCAGCTGAAAACATCTTTGCTCTATATTGCCTCTTCTTGCTTTCTCCTCTAGCTATTATTTATCATTTAAATCTCTATTTGGATTAAACTCCAGGATATGATTCACATTTAGGATGTTATGAAAAGTAAAACTATACTGAACACAGAGGAGAAAGTTCACAAATTGTTGTTTCCTTTTTCCTTAATTTTTTTCTTTAAATTCCTAGTCTCTTCATTGAGCTTAAATATGAATTTAATGCCTTGATTGTCTTGCCTCCATTATTATTATCATTATGTGAAGTGAGTTTTTTTTTCTTATCCCCAAAGCAAAACAAATTCTTTCAAGTAATCTGAACTGGTTTCTGGTTCTTTGGGGGTTTTGGGGGGTTTTTTTGTTTTGTTTTTGTGATCCTCCAGAGGGAACTTTCGTGTTAAGCAGGTGGTTTGTTAACTGTGTTTGGAAAGGTTGCCTCACTCTAGTCAATGTCCTTTCACTTCCAACTCTACAGTAAATTCTAAATTTCCTTTAATGTTTTTAGTATTATAGTGCTGAATGTATTTTATCCACTTAGAATTATTAAACTCTGTCTCCTGACTTTTTGGTTTCTGCCTGCAGGCAAGTTTTCTGACGGCTCAGCTCTAAGGTAAGCTATTCTACGCAGCTATTCCTAAAACTTCATCTAGGCTTCTTTTACCCAGGAGGCCAGGCAGGTGCCATGATAAACTCCTTGCCAGTTTCTACAACCCTTGCTCATGTAGCCCACTTCTTGCTGAGAAATTGGTGAAGTCAGACACTGAGTGTTATCTCCACCTGCTTTATGTCAGACCTCAGAACATATGTTCTGGGCTAAAGAAAATCAAGGAGAACCAGAAACAAAGTTGTATGACTTTTAATGAAAATGTTCTGCAGTTTGATTTGGAATATACTCAAGAACAGGGTGGTGTATTAAGTGGCTTGCATCTCACATCCTCTCCCCTCGATTACATGAAGCATCTAATCCATGAAACTCTGTCCCCATGCTGGAAGCCAGGCCCCCCAAAGATTGCTCCCAACCCACAGGGTGTAGCCTGAGAGGACAGATTCTAGCTCAAACCCTTTCTGGGAGGGGTGTGTGTCATTCATTCATTCAATCGTATTTATTGAGCGCTTACTGTGTGCAGAGCACTGTACTAAGCACTTGGGAAGTACAAGTTGGCAACATATAGAGACGGTCCCTACCCAACAGTGGGCTCACAGTCTAGAAGGGGGAGACAGAGAACAAAACAAAGCATATTAAAATAAAAGAAGTAGAATAAAAATGTACAAGTAAAACCTTCCTGGGTCACTCCTTTCAGGTCTCAGGAACCCAGTGGGATGTCTGATCTAGGATTTCTAAGTTCAATTGGCTCAGGTGGACTCCTGGATCATTTCCAGGGTAGATTGAAGAGACCACAAGGCTGCCTAAGAACATGAGAACACTAAGGGCATCCAATGCAGTGTTCTCCTTATGCTGGAGCCAACAAGATGCCTGGAGGAATTGCAGGACGTTTGCCTTCAATGACCTAATAATAATAATAATTGTAGTATTTGTTAAGCACTTACTATATGCCAGGCACTGTACTAAGTGCCGGGGTGGAAACAAGCAAATCGGGTCCTGATGGTTATGGTGTGCCTTTTAACATCCCTAATTTTATTCTCTCTACTTTCCCAACTATCCCTTCTAAGAGCCTTTATCAAGCCTCCTATCCATGAATTTATCCAACCCTTTTTGAACCTAAAGAAGCTTTTGGTATGCCCTTTTTCCTGGGGTAATGAACTCCATAGTTTTACCACCTGCTCAGTGAAGAAGTGTCCTTTAATTTGTTCTAAACCTACCACCTTCAAGCTTCAGTGGATGTACCCCCCACCTTACCTCCTTCCCTTCCCCACAGCACCTGTATATATGTATATGTTTGTGCATATTTATTACTCTATTTATTTATTTTATTTGTACATATTCTATTTTATTTTGTTAATATCTTTTGTTTTGTTCTCTGTCTCCCCTTTCTAGACTGTGAGCCCACTGTTGGGTAGGGACCATCTCTATATGTTGCCAACTTGTACTTCCCAAGTGCTTAGTACAGTGCTCTGCACACAGTAAGCACTCAATAAATACGATTGAATGAATGTCCTTTCATCCTATGGTTTGTGTGATTTGGTGAATAACAATACCCTATTGTTACCCTACCCTACCCTATCCTATTGTTATAGAGAAGCAGCATGGCTCAGTGGAAAGAGCACGGGCTTTGGAGTCAGAGGTCATGGGTTCAAATCCTGGCTCTGCCAATTGCCAGCTGTGTGACTTTGGGCAAGTCACTTAACTTCTCTGTGCCTGTTACCTCATCTGGAAAATGGGGATTAAGACTGCGAGCCCCATGTGGGACAACCTGATCACCTTGTAACCTCCCCAGTGCTTAGAACAATGCCTTGCACATAGTAAGTGCTTAATAAATGCTATCATTATTATTATTATTTGTCCTGTTCATTCATTCAATCGTATTGAGCTCTTACTGTGTGCAGAGCACTGTAATAAGCACTTGGGAAGTACAAGTTGGCAACATATAGAGATGGTACCTACCCAACAGTGGGCTCACAATCTAGAAGGGGGAGACAGAGAACAAAACATATTAACAAAATTAAAATAAATAGAATAAATATGTACAAATAAAATATAGAGTAATAAATACATACAAACATATATACAGGTGCTGTGGGGAGGGGAAGGAGGTAAGGTGGGAGAGGAAGGAGGGGGCTCAGTCTGGGAAGGCCTCCTGGAGGAGGTGAGCTCTCAGTAGGGCCTTGAAAGGAGGAAGAGAGCTAGCTTGGTGGATGTGTGGGGGGAGGGCATTCCAGGCCAGGGGGATGACATGGGCCGGGGGTCGACGGCGGGACAGGCGAGAACGAGGCACGATGAGGAGATTAGCAGCAGAGGAGCGGAGGGTGTGGGCTGGGCTGTAGGAGAGAAGATGCAGAGTGCTTGGCTTAGAGAAGCAGCGTGGCTCAATGGAAAGAGCATGGGATTGGGAGTCAGAGGTCATGAGTTCAAATCCCGGCTCTGCCAATTGTCAGCTGTGTGGCTTTGGGCAAGTCACTTAACTTCTCTGGGCGTCAGTTACCTCATCTGGAAAATGGGGATGAAGATTGTGAGCCTTACATGGGACAACCTGATCACCTTGTATCCTCCCCAGCACTTAGAACAGTGTTCTGCACATAGTAAGTGCTTAACAAACACCAAAATTATTATTATTATTATTGGCACATAGTAAGCACTTAACAAATACCATCATTATATTATTATTATTATTGTTATATGGGCATTCAAGTACCATTGAGCTTGGCATAGCTATTTAGTGAGTTGCCAGGTATAACAAACTTCATCACCTTGCTTTTTGAATTTTGCATTCATGTCACATCTTAGAGAAACACCACGGACTAGGAAGTCAGAGGACCTGGGTTTTAATCCGAGCTCTGCCACATGTCTGCTGAGTGACCTGGGGAAAGTCACTTAACTTCTCTGTACCTCAGTTACCTCATATCTCCATGAACTTCATAGAGCTTCACTTCTCCCACGACCCTGTGAAATGCTTAGGGTAGGTCCCACCATTCTTGTTCCAGAGTTGGGCAAGATGAGCTAGAGCCACCACGCACGTTACCTCGAAATTGTGTAGCATGATTATCTTGTATCTATCACAGTGTCAGTACAGTGTTGGGCACACCTTAAGCCCTTAACAAAAACCACAATTACTATGAAATGTCTGAGACAAAATTTGAACTAGGAAGGAGCTCTCCAACTCATCACCTGAGCTTCCATATCTAAGAGATATTGCTACCCCTGTCAAAGAGAAAGGTTAAGATTTTTCTGTCTCCAATATCACAGGGACTATTTGGCAATAATGCAGGGCTTTCTGGTACTCAAGTCCATTTGATGATATCTTTCCACTTATTCAGAAAGCTGACATTTAGCTGCTCTTCCCACAATAATAGGACTTCACAAACAATGCCCAGAAGGAATGTGTGGAAGTCAAGATATCTGCTACTCCTTTTTTATCTGTGGGTAGTAATAATAATATAAAAAAGTGCTATTTAAGAGCTACTTGGTGCTAAGCACTGTACTAAGTGCTGGAAGAGGTACAGCATACGCTGCTAGGATACAGTCCCTGTCGCAAGTGGGGCTTACAGTCTAAGTAGGAGGGGAAACAGGTATAGAATCTCTATTTTACAGATGAAGAAATTAATTAATGATGGTATTTGTTAAGCACTTGCTATGTGCAAAGCACTGTTCTAAGCTCTGGGGGGGATACAAGGTGATCAGGTTGTCCCTCATGGGGCTACAATCTTAATCCCCATTTTACAGATGAGGTAACCGAGGCCCAGAGAAGTTAAGTGACTTGCCCAAAGTCACAAAGATGACAATTGGTGGAGCCAGGATTTGCACCCATGACCTCTGACTCCCAAGCCCATGCTCTTTCCACTGAGCCATGCTGTTTCTCAGGAAACTGAAGCAAAGAGAAGTTAAGTGACTTGCCCAGGGTCACACAGCAAGCAAGTGGCAGAGTCAGGATTAGAACCCAGGTGTGGGTGTTGTCATAGGTTTCAAATCACAGTAATAAATCACTATATTTCAATTGTCAAAAAAGAATCGCAATGGTGAAGTTTCTTGAAAAGGCCTTTCATTTCAGGACCCCAGGTTTCTGATTATGGGAAACTATTTTGTGAAGATCATACCATTGACTGATTAAACTCCTGTTGTATTGTACTCTCCCAAATGCTTACTACAGTGCTCTGCACACAGTAAGTGCTCTATAAATACCATTGATTGATAGTGGACTTTGGTCTAGCAATTTTAGAAAATTAATATTACTGTAGAGAAGTTTGATATCAAATGTGTTAGCACATGTCCATTTTCTAGATTCTTTACAGTTTTGATTCCTGTGAAGGAGGTGGCAAATACTTCTATTCCTTCATGACAGACAGAGAACCTAAGGCGGAATTCTTTGGGGCTGGGTCTACACAATTAGAAACGAAAAGAACACCTAGCCTTAACAGTTTAATTTGAACTGGGTAGGAGGCCACCCTAAAAAATTTAGATGCCGCTCTCATCCCCCAAACGGGTTCTCCTCTCACCCTCCCACCCCCAACCCTGGACGGACGAGGAAACACACACACACAGTACAGGGACGGATGGACGAGGACACACATACACACCATTTGAGAAAGTAACTTCCGAGAAGTTTCACTATCATGTTTCTTTGACAGCAGATTTGAACTTTCCACCTGCTAGAGATGAATCCGTTTTTAACGTTTTGTGGCCTGAATGAATCTGCAGAAGCATGAGGAGAGAGCAGATTATTTCAAATAGGTGGAGCAAAGAGTATGTGTACCCCATGTACCCAGCATGAGAACACAACACTGGCTGTTAGAGATAGTGCAGCTCTGTTGATGGGTGTTGGGGAGGGAAGAGAGCCCTTTGGAAGCAAGACAATGGTTCAACCCTCTTGATATCCTGGCCCACCCCTTCCTCCATTTCCTCAATATGCCTGAGCGAGATGCACGGGGGGGAACTGTGGAACGGACAGCAGTAGGAGCAGCTGCTATCCAGGGAGGCGATTCTCTGCTAGAAGCAGGCTTTTAGCATGGACCTGCTTTCAGTGGAGAATCAGAGAGGGCTGGTCGTTTCCTCCTGCAGCTGCTGAGGCGGTGTTACATTGGCCTCGGGAGCTTGGACAGAAGAATCGGGCTCATAACGTTCGGCTGTCACCATTAATCAAATTAATTGAAGAACTGCCAGCTAGCCACTTCACATTGTATTGGGAAGGCACAATCAGAGTGAGTGGGTTGAAATGTAGAATGTTTATCCTCATGCCCTGGACCCAACTCACTAAAGCAATTGTATATGCAGGCAAAGGACAATGGAGAATTGAGGCAGGAGCCCAGATCACTCAGTCTAAAGACCTTCAGTCAAGAAAAACATTATGTTAGGGGGCCTGAGTGATTTAGGTTGGCTTACTACCCTGATTAAATTATCTTGATAGTTGCTTCTTGCTCTCCTTCACCTTACTTTGAGAGGTCCCAACCATTAAACAGACAACAGTATTTATCAAGCACCTACTGAGGGCAGAGCACTGCACTAAGTGCTTGGGAGAGTATAATAGAGGTAAAACAGACGGTCCCTGCCCTCAAGGATATGCAGGCGTATTTCCCACCGGTTCCTTTATGAGCTCACTCTTGTGCAGCAGGTGGTGGACATATGGCACTCGTTACCACAGGAAGTTGTCTCAGCAAAAAATATCAGTAGGTTAGAGAAGGATGTTGATCAATTCACTGGTGAGAGGCCCGAAAAGGTTATTAGTGGCAATAGGGATGTTAGAAGATACAACCCTTTACCGTGAGGATGGATTGGAAAGAGGAAAACCATTACAAACATTCTTCGGTACCGTAATGGAAGACGGTAGACTGGGCTGGCCGAACTGCAGATTGGACTCAAAATGGCGTTTATGTTCTCACCAGTTTGGCTCAAATGGTCCAGTTTCTCCTAGAAGAAAGGCATGGACTCTGTCATTAAATCAATCCTTCACAATGGAGTGATTTTTATTGCTTTGATGACCAAAATGAATCAGCTAATCAATGGTATTTATTGAGCGCTTACTGTGTTCAGAGCGCACAGTACAGCATTGTACTAAGCACTTGGGAAGAGTCCAATATAACAGTGTTAGTAGACATTTCCTGCCTACAACGAGCTTACAGTTTAGAGGGGTAGTCAGTTGTATCTGAATTGTACTTCCCAAGGGCTTAGTACAACGCTCTGCACACAATATGCGCTCAATAAATACAATGGACTGAATCTAACACTATATATTTTGGATAAAATACTGAGGCAACTTCCCTCTGGCACCGTATATCCCTGGACACAGTGCGATATGCTGTTGGTAGATATGTATTTGAATATTCAGGTGGCATTGATTAAAGTGCTAGTCTTTTGTAATATGAAGGTCCTGTAGGAATGTGGAATGCTGCTTACTATAACACTTCAATCAATATCTCTCTCTTTGAGGGCAGCATGGCTTAATGGATAGAGCAGAGGCCTGGGCTTCAAAAGGATCCGGGGTCTAGCCCCCGCTCCGCTACTTGTCTAGTGTGTGACTTTGGGCAAGTCACTTTACTAGAGATAAATTTGTCTCTGACATACCCTTTTGAACACAACTCAGAATCTGTGAAGTTTTCTTCAACAGCATAATTGCTGTGGACCTGAGGGTGGGGTGACTATGAAGTGTTTTAAGGGTATAGGAGAAATGAGGGCTTTGTTGGGGAAGGCTTCTTGGAGGAGATGTCATTTTATTAAGACTTTGAAGGTGGGGCGGGTGGCGGTCTGTCATCTATGGAGGGGGAGGGTGGTCCAGGTCAGAGTGAGGATGTGGGGAAGCGGTCAGCAGTGAGATAGCCGTGATTGAGGTACAGTGACTAGCTTGGCATTAGAGGAGCGAAGCGTCCAGTCTGGGTTGTAGTAGGAGACTGGATGAGGTAAGGTAGGAGCAGGTGAGCCGTTGGAGTGCTTTAAAGCTGATGGTAAGGAGTTTCTGTTTGATGTGGAGGAGTATGGGTAACCATTGGAGGTTTTGAGGAGTGGGGAGATGTGGATTGCATTTTTTTTTTAAGAAAAGTGAGCCAGACAGCAAACTGAAGTAATGATTGGAGTGCGGAAAGACGGGAGTCAGGGAGGTCAGTGGGGAGGCTGGTGCGCTATTTGAGGTGGGATTTAATAAGTGCTTGGGCCAGCATAGTAGCAGTTTGGATGCAGAGGCCAAGTTGGCTTTTAGTGATGTTGTGAGGGAGAACTCTCAGGATTTGATGACAGATTGATTATGTGAGTTGAATGAGGAAAATGAGTCGAGGAAAATGCCAAGGTTATGGGCTTGTGAGGCAGGGAGGGTAGTGGTATTGTCTACAGTGATGGGAAAGACAGCAGGAGGATGGTGTTTGGGTGGGAAGATGCGGAGTTCTCTTTTGGACATGTTCGGTCAGGTCATTGAAGAAGAAATGAAACAGTCTGAAAGGAAAGAAAATTATGACTGGCCCCAAGATGAATATTTAAAATTCTTTTTATTACATTATGCTGTTTTTATTACACTAGCTTGTCTTTTCTCAGCTGCGGTGAAGCAAAAGGGACATGGCATATACTAGAAATGTTTCATTTCATTTCATGGTTGCCAAATTGGATTGGAGAGAGTCATCTTGAAAGGTGGGTTGAAGGAAAGTGGCAGAATATCCTAACAGCAGCTGGAATTTTTTCTTTTCTTTTTCCAGTATGAGTGTCTTGGTCCTTTCTGCTCATCTTCTTCCTGCTTCCCTTTATTTCCCTATTTTTTCTCTTCTTTCCCCTCCACTGGAAATTCACTGGGAATAATCCTTAACAGAAGGCCTAATAGAGAAGATACAGTTCTAAAATAGGACATGTTTCTACTATTATCAGAGCAGTCCCCTTAAAATAGCTGGCCAAAATCCACCTCTCTGCCTCGGTGGTAAAGTAAATGCTGAATCAGAACCATTAAAACTTCTGAATAAGTGTTTTTATGGACCATTTGAGGAAACTAGGACTCAGTAGATGGTGGAAGATGAAGCAGTGACAAGCTATCCTGAGAGGAAAGGGGATTCCAAAGTGGGAAATGAGTTGGTTGTCAAGGAGACCCAGGAATGGACTCTCTATGAACATGCGAGACAAACGACCGGATTATATTATGGAAATATAAAGTTGCCCTCGGTCAATACCACTGAATACATTAGTAAGTTGTTGCCAGGTGTGCAGGGGCTGTCACACAAATAGATATATCTATCCATCTATCTAGCTCTCTCTACATATAGAAATCTATAATATATCTAGATAGATATAGATCTATGTAACAGAACTATAGATGGATAGATAGGTATACAGACACACACACACTATATATATATATATTCATAGTCTATTTGTAGGCTATGAATGTGGGTTTGCCTTAGGGCTTGGTAGCAGAACTCTGGAGAAGCAGAAGTAAATGAATTTCTGTTCCTCAGAGCACTGGTTGTCTTATCTATAGACCAGCTCTGAAGGACTCCCAACTGGTCCTGTTTTGGGCCCCTGCTGCCACCTTTTTGCTGGATACCTACTCCTGGATACCCAGTGTTGAACAGCCATAGAGAAGTGCAGTCAGGTCTAGGCCTCCCTGGGGCATTCAGTCTCACTCAGAGGCATAGATGGTGATATCGCTTAAGATGTAAGTTTATGTGGCATTCCCTTTTGGGCGCTACCCAGAATCACAATAGGAGAAAACATTGAAAACATTGACTACCCAGGAATTTGTGGGAAAGAATGGGCAGCAAGAAAGATATGCAAAGTAAGGTCCATTCCTAGAGATGTGAAATGTTCAAGGAAGGAGCAATTCCTGACATCATTAAACAATAAAAATATTTTTTTCTATTGGAAGAAAGAGATCCTGTGGAATAGCTTTCAAGAATGAAAAGGTATACATTCTTCCAAAAGCCAAGCTATTGAAGAAGAAATCCAAGTTAGTGCCAAAATCTTGTTTTGAATGACCAGGTTCAAAGCAAAACTCTTAAATATTTGGACGTTTCCAAGATCTAACAAAGTACCACAATACTTTCCAATAAATAAGATGAGAAAAGTTCCACTACTCTAAAAGCAAGAAAGAAAGACATACAGGCTACCTTTTTGGCACCACACCTCTATGAAGCTAATTTAATCTCAGTGTTCCTTCCAGATGAACCACCCTAGGCTCCAGGCTAGATGGATTCAGTGGCAGATACTGAAAACAATTTTTAAAGAATTAATTTTGATTCATAGGGAGAGTATTATGTCCATATTAACCTTTAGCAGCTGAGAGCAGAGAAAATGAAAAAATTTAGTGAGAAAAAACTCTAGACATAAGCCGTAAAATTTTGTTAGCTACAGACGATGCTCTATTATATGAATCTAATCTAAGGTAATCAATTCCAGAACTATTGAATAAAATGAAATATAGAACCTGGTACCTTAAGTTCAAAATTAATGGAACAAAACCAGAAGCTTTGGTGCACCATGGGGAAAAAATCAGGTAACTTAGAAATAACAAAATTATTTAAGTGGAACCAAAATGATTTTTGATATTTGTGAGTGGAAAATCATAGCTAAAATACCCTACCTCCATAGAGTAAGTGACTAGATCCATAAAAATAAAAGGACATTTAAAGAGAGGTGAATACCCTACCCATTTTTGCTAATGGCACCAATACAAAGTCCAAATGGATCTATCACAAAGAATATTATTTCAGTACTCACCTTGACATTTTCAATATCACTGAGAAAAGTGGAGGGAGAAATTTTTTGTCTGCAGCATATTGGGAAGGTTCAGAGCTTTGGGAAATGAAAAAAAAACACTTCAAGAATACAGACTTTTCTGATTGAGGCCTAGATTTTTCTTGCAGGTATCCTCCACAACAGGTACTGAATATGAACGTTCATGATTCTAGACTCATGTCAGAATCACAGAGAATGTTTGTGTTGGAGTATCATGTGGGTAAGGGACAACAGATTGGTCTAAAACCTAATGTCTCCTTGAACTTGGGCTCTGGGCTAGATTGTCAAAGAATGCATTCAGTTCTCCACCTCCCTGTCTATTTGAGTCATTATTTCGCAGCTACTCAGGTAGTAGACTACATTAGCTGTATCTGCACCTGGTATGTGAATTTTTGAAGTTGATTTTTCTCATGGAAAATTTAATTTTCTCCCCAATTGTCTACCAGGTCAAATTAATGTTTGTACCAACCTAATATGAGTGGGGATTGCATTTTTCAGATAAGGTCATTTCTACAGTTGTATGCCACTTATCCACCTCAAAATCAGCCCCCAGGAACTCAGCATGGCTACCCTATTGTCAACAGCATGATCACCTCACTGACAGCTACCAGAACCTTGGGTTTGTTTCACCGCCCAGTCATGTCCTTCCACCACACTATCATCCTGGGAAATCACAGTCCTTCCATGCTGAATCATGACCAAAAAGATCAGAACCTCCTTTTGCTAGCTTGCTAGTGTGCTAAATGACATTAGTGTCATTAGAACACACTGATTGCATAAAATTGCTTCAACCTGCTTTAAGCTTTGTCCTGTGCTAATCAATCCCCATTATAATTTTCAGGTTGGTATCATCAAGGGAGATTTTGAGTTGTATGCAGACTTTCCTGGTGCAAGCTGAGAGCAGAACTTCTATCTTTCTCAGATCTCTCAAGCCATAGTGTTAGGCTGATTCTGTGGCATAAACTATGTTTGGCTGCATGTTTTCAACTCAGACCTTCAGGAAGATTCAAAATACGGAAATAATTCATGAGTACGTCATCGGTAGTCCATTTCTTAGCTCAGTGAATATCTAAATTGTGAATACCAGAGATAATTTAGCCTGGGTTTGTCCACCCAGAACAAAATGAAGAGGATATATGGTAATTATTCAGATAGCTTTGGTCATTGTAATCTACCTTGACCATATTAACCTGACAATTAATTGCCATACCTTTAAAAATTGTCATTCATTTTCTAATATATATATATATATATATATATATAGAGAGAGAGAGAGAGAGAGAGAGAGAGAGAGAGAGAGAAGTGGGGGGGAGGAGGGTTTTTTCAAGATGACACTAGTAAGAGTGAATCCTATCCATGGCTTGCAAGTGTGCCTAAAAAGACTGATGTCTGACTGACATTATCTTCCACATTGTTTGCATGTGTCCCAGATGGGACTGCCAGTAAGGAGACTCAAGTTCTAGTCCAATACCTGCCACTGGCCTTCTTTGTGATCTTGGACAGTTCACTTAACCATTTAGAGTCAATTTTCCTTATCTGTAGAATAAGAATAAGATGCATCCTTTCCCTAACTCTTAGAAGATTCATTCATTCAATCATATTGAGTGCTTATTGTGTGCAGAGCACTGTACTAAGCACTTAGTGGTGTTCAGTAACACTCTGGGTATCTGAGAAGTCCAATTTAGGAATGATTCCCCAAATGGGGGAGATTTCCTAGACATTGCTGACCTCACCTAACTCAAAACTGGCTCATCAAAGGACTACACTTGCTGAACTTTAATCTTCTGGGGCACAACCACAGACCAAAAATGAATGAGTAGAAAGGGAATATCCATCATATCTTGGACTTTCAGGATGCTATTTGACAATAAAAATCATAATCATCGCCAAAGGAGGATAGCACGGATTGCTCATGAACTGGGTAGCTAGAGTCAATAATAAAAAACAATAATTGTGATATTTGTTAAGCACTTACTATAAGCCAAACTTTGGTTTTAGCACTAGGGTAGATACAACTTAATCAGATTAGATACAGTCCCTGTCCCATGTGGGGCTCACAGGCTAAGAAGGAGAGAGAGAACAGATATTGAATCCCCCACTTTAGAGATGAGGAAACTGAGGCACAGAGAAGCGATTTGAATTCATAAGTGACTTGCTCCAGGTGACATAACAGACAAGTGATAGAACTGGGATTAGAACCCAGGTCCTCTGACTCTCAGGCCTGTGCTCAGTATCATGGCATTTGACCAAACTACATAAGCTGATGACCTGTAACACAGAGACAGAGGCTAGCATACCTTCTTTTGGAGCGGTCTCCCTTTGTCAGAGCAAAATCACTTGAGTGTTGGAATTGTAATCAAACAGCACTAGTCTTTGGCTTCTAAAATTTTCTAGAGTTAAAAGTAACTAGTTGATGATACTATACCTGCCTGTAAGGCAAAAGTCCTTTGCTACCACATTAGTGCATATTTCCCATAAATAATAATAATAATGATGATGATGGCATTTGTTGAGCACTACTATGTGCAAAGCACTGTTCTAAGCACTGAGGGGGGATACAAGGTGATCATGTTGTCCCACGTGGGGCTCACAGTCTTAATCCCCATTTTACAGATGAGGGAACTCAGGCTCAGAGAAGTTAAGTGACTTGCCCAAGGTCACACAGCAGACATGTGGCAGAGCTGGGACTAGAACCCATGACCTCTGACTCCCAAACCCGTGCTCTTTCCACTGAGCCATGCTGCTTCTCTTGACAGATAGCAATGGAAAAAAAAAGAAAAATTATATCCAGATCTGGATCAGCTCATCATATTGACTCATCCTGGGAGGTTATAATACAAAGAGGGGCAGTGATGCCCTATCATGGGGAAAAGTCATCAAATCCCATAGGATTAGAAAGCTAAATAGGAATGCTTTACAATCTGCTCTGTGAATGTGCAAAACATCAGCTCAATAGTCACCAATGCTACCTTCCACTTCCCAAGCAAGAGAACAGCATCACAACACACCCATAGCATCTCATAGATTGTGTCATTACTATTGTACTCAAGGCCTCTAATAAATTGTCATCATCCAATAATGGCTCTTGAAAGATATATGGATCATTTCAACCAAGTAAGGAGACTGAATGTTGGACTGGCACATACACACAAAACTTAAGCTATCAGCACAACTAGTCCCTCACAAAGCAGCATCTAAGTCATCCATTAGGCTAAATGTCAATCTTCTGGCAAATAAAGAAACCTGCAAGGTACTCTGTGACAATATCACAGCAAATCTATTGGAACCAGGCACCTCAGATAATAACAACAGCGAATAGGAGTTTCTCCAAAACACCATCTGGCAGCCGTCAGCACTCTGGATGGTAGTAGTAGTAGTAGTAATACTGATAGTTATAGTAGTAGTAATAGTAGTAATAATGCTAATGATACTAGCAGTAATGGTGTTTATTGAGTTCCCATTGGATACAGTGCATTGTATTAAGCATTTGGAAAAGCACAGCAAAACCACAAGACATGGTTCCAGCCCCACAGAGAGCTTACATTCTCATGGGGCAGACGGACATAAATAATATTTATGATTAGAGTGATCAGAGTAGATAATTGATTGCACAATTGATTATACATACACATAAGTGCAGGGGAAGGGATAAAACAAATATGAAAGGGCTAAAAGGAGTGCTAAACTGATATGGCTTAGGAGATAGGAGTTTAACAGGGAAGATTTGTTCAGAGGTGGAATTTTAGGAGGACTTTGAACATAGGGAGAGCTGAGGTCTGTTGGATTTGGGAGGGAGCAGAGTTCCAGGCTGGGGGGAAGATCGAGGACAAAGGTTAAGAGTTGAGGGACAAGGAGACAACATCAAGGCTGGAAATATAGTCTCAAACTTAATACTGGCTTCTTTAGGAAAAAAACGAAGAATAAACTGGAAGTTTTGCAACCGCAACCAAATAAAAACCAAATTTAAGGCATGAAAATAAATATCTTTCTTTGCTTTAAAATACAAAAATAAAATTATATTCATAATTATTATCTAATGATTTTATCCTTCTCTAAACTGCCATGTTGAATTTGTTCATTTTATTAGGGCTGTTTATTTCCCAACTATAGATGTGATTTAGAATGTCCTAATGCAATTCTGTTCTGACTTGTATATTAATAAAAACCATGAAACATATTTTTAATAAGGAATTAGTATCACAGCTAGTTCTTCTCTTTGAAACTGTTCCCTTTAGCAGTGTTAAAAATAATCACCAGGTGCTTTTAATCTGATCAATCAGAGCTTAATCAAATTTTCTCAGAACTGCTCAAATTATCCTGTTTTTCCTGGGTAGTTGTGTAACATCTCCCGCTAGATAACAAAAATCTACAGGTTCAGGTAACCCAATTAATTTCTGTCACACACATCCTTGTGATGTGTCCCCAGAATCCAAATTAGCACTGTTGCAAGGCAGGTTTTCAAGACAGAAAGAATTGTTGTCGAAGAAACCTCCGCTTCCTACTATCCTGTCTTAAAGAGCTTGCTCCATATCACACACATCTGCCTACCTGCCAGCAAGATTATAAAAGAATATATCCTTCTCAGAGGGACCTGTGTCTTGCACGGACAGGTGATGCAGTTTAAAAGAATTTCACCAAATGGGATAGTATGAGTGTACTTCTGACACCATCAATGCAAAGGAGATAAAAAGGCATTAAAAAGGAGGTAGGTGAGATGCTCATTGAATTATTTAGTCTAGTTTTTACTTCAGAAGAGGGTTCCAAATTGTTCTTTGTAGTAGATGGGTCAGAGGAACTGGATGGAGTTGTGATGACTATACAAGACGTCTTAGTCCAAGTTGATAAATGAGATGTATGCAAAACATCACCAGGCCTAGAAAGCATGAAGCAGTGTGGCTCAGTGGAAAGAGCATGGGCTTTGGAGTCAGAGGTCATGGGTTCAAATCCCGCCTCCGCCAACTGTCTGCTGTGTGATTTGGGCAAGTCACTTCTTTGTGCCTCAGTTACCTCATCTGTAAAATAGGGATTAAGACTGTGAGCCCCCCGTGGGACAACCTGATCACCCTGTAACCTCCTCAGCGCTTTGAACAGTGCTTTGCACATAGTAAGCGCTTAATAAATGCCACCATTAACAAATGGACATGAAAGTTCTGAAGGAACTCGGCAAGACATAGATCCCCAAGCTAGACTGTAAGCCTCTTGAGGTCCAGAGGGATCATGTCTACCAACTCTATTGCACTTGTACTCTCCTCAAGTGCTTAGTACAGTGCTCTGCACACAGTAAGTGCTAAATAAATATCCATTGGTTAAATGGTTGAGTATGAAATTTTTTATTAGAAAAGGCCACTATATTGCCCGGGGTGGGGGGGCACTCATGAATCTACCCTTATAACTCCCATCTTTAGAAAAGTTTCTAGAGTGGTGATCCTGGGAATTATAGAGCAATGAATCTCACTTCTATATCGCTTAGAACAAGCGCTTAGTACAGTGCTCTGCACACAGTAAGCACTCAATAAATATGATTGAATGAATGAATGAGTAAATTATGTCTGTCCTCCCTGATTAGATTGTAAAAGCCCCTTGCGCAGGGATTATATTCATTCATTCAATCAATCAATCGTATTTATTGAGTGCTTACTGTGTGCAGAGCACTGTACTAAGCGCTTGGGAAGTACAAGTTGGCAACATAAGCACTTGGGAAAATACAATAAAACAATAAACGGTGACATTCCCTGCCCCTATTGAGCTCAGAGTCTAGAGCCGGAGAGACAGACATCAGTACAAATAAATAAAATTATAGGCATATACGTAAGTGCTGTGGGGTTGGGAGGGGGTGGGGAAGAGCAAAGGGAGATAGAGAGATGCAGAAGGGAGTGGGAGATGTCTTTTGCCTATATTATTTAGCTTACACTCTCCTAAGAGCTTAGTACAGTGTCTTGCACTCTGTGGGCATTCGATGAATTCTACTGCTACATATTGTTATATACTTCTTTTGCATTATTTGGAGAGTCCTTTACTCTTAATTTTGGGTTTCTTGCAAAGTGCTCTTCAAAATGCTTTGGCCCCAAACTTCCCATCTGCACCCAGTCTTTCAATCTCATTGGACTTTCTAGTTTTCCTCACTTTGGTGAGTTTTCCATTTTTTTTTTAAACGTGGTTTTCTTCTTATCCACTATTGACTGACTGCTAGCTAGCCATTCAGGGTGACTAGTCATAAATAATGTTTTGTTCCATGTCATACTTTATGCTTTGCCTAGGCTTCTAGAATGTTACTTTTGTTTTAACCTATTCTTTTTAGTATTTTCTTAACTGAAATGTACATTTTTTTCTTCAAGCCTTTACTAAAATTGGATAGCCTTAAATTGTTTTGTTTTGGTGGTTGTTTTTTTGACCTTCCTTCCCTAGGAAGAATGTTGAGTTATTCCTATTGTGCTCATTATTACAGAGTGGCTCACCCACAATTTCTTCCTGAGCAGGCCCTGGTGCTACCCAGAACAAAATTTTGTGTATCATATTTTCTTTGGTTTTATGGCTCTAGGATTATTTGCCTCTTTGGTTACCCATCAGATGAGTGAAAATCACTGTTCTAGGAACTTCAGAAGTTACGTAAACAACCTCCTTCGTGGTGAACTATATAAAACTAGCCTCACTCCCTCCATGCCCTCCCTAAGGCTCTCTGGCTTCCTCTTCGCACCCAAACTCACCCCCCACCCTGATCCCCGGACATCCTCTTCTATATCTAATCTTCTATTCTTCTTCTACAGCTCCAATGCAATGGACCTCGCTGCTGTTGGCACTTCAGATACACCAAATGCCCCATCTCTGGTATTTGCTGCCTTCGGATGTTACAAAGTTAAGGAGCCAGGGAGAGGCAAGGACAAGGAAACAGGAAATGGCAGCTAAGGAGAAAGAAGAGGGGGACTGGGGACAGACTCTTCCTCCACCACACCCCCCTCCCGCTCTTCCACCATTTCACCGCAATCCATCTTCAGCCTCCCAATTTTGTAGCCCCGAAAAGACAGGGACCACCACCTGCAGAAGGTTCTGGAGCAGAAGAAACACCACCAGCAGCAAAAGCTACAGGGGTAGTGAAATCTATCATGTTGGAGCCGGAGAAAAACCACAAAAGTCTCAAAAATTAATATTGAAAAGAGGGGACACAGGAGGAACAGGGAGATGTGGGGGGAGAAGTTCCGGGTGTGGGGATAAGGGTCAGGAAAGCTGCAGGAATGGGGGAAGGGGCTCTAATAGAAAAAAATAGGGAACGAATTATTCCCTGGCAAAATTTTAAAGCTGAGTCAAGCATTGCTTCGAGAGGACGTGATCTCCACTGAGCTGATACGGAACCCCTTTTTCCTCCCACCTGACTTCGGTCCTTCACATGCCTTTGAGCCAGCCCCCAGGGGTCATGTCAACCCAAGTCTGGTGCTTTTCTTCACTCACCTGACTCTATAGCGTTTTTTTTTAATGAAAAGTTCAAATAAGTGTTTGGGATTAATGGATCCACAAAAAACAAACTTGGAGAAGGCAGCAACCTGTCCAAAAAAAGTAAACAACAAGAAAAGAGAGAAAAAAATCAAAGAAGCAGAAAAACAAATGAAAGTTGTAACCTGACCCCTGGAGATAGAAACAATCATTTTTGTGAAAATGTACAAAAACAAAGGAGAAACTAAGCACAGGAAGAGAGAGGAGAATTACTGGATAAACAGAGCAAGTTAAATGACAGACAACAACAGAAAGAGAAATAGTTGAAAAGAAATCAGGGTTTTCAGGATATGAAAACAAGAAAATAGCCAAAGAAAATGATAGGCTATTTTAAAAAAATCATAAAGAGAGGAGGAGGGAAGAATGAGAGTAATGAAGGAAAAGAAAAACATGATTATTATTTTTAAAATGGTACTTGTTAAGCACTTATGTGCTAAGTACTGTACCAAGTGCTGGGGTAGATTCAAGATAGGTTGGACATAATCCCTGTCGCACATGAGGTTCACAGTCTAAAATTGGTGGGAGGAGGATTTAATTCCCATTTTGCAAATGAGGAAAGTAGGGCACAGAGAAGTTGTGACTTGCCCAAGGTCACACAGCAGCAGGTGGCAGAGCCGGGATTAGACTTCTGCTGCTGTTAGGTAGGTATTGTCTCTGTTGCTGAATTGTACTTTTCAAGCATGTAGTACAGTGCTCTGCACACAGTGAGTGCTCAGTAAGTATGAATGAATGAATGAACCCAAATCTGGCTCCCAAACCTATGCTCTTTCCACTAAGCTATGCTGCTTCTCTATATTATTATGTATTATATCATAATTTATTATATTATTGCATTTTCTAGATTGTGAGCCCATTGTTGGGTAGGGATTGTCTCCATCTGTTGCCGAATTGTACTTTCCAAGCGCTTAGTACAGTGCTCTGCACACAGTAAGCGCTCAATAAATATGACTGAATGAATGAATTTTCTCTGTAACCCTGGGTGAAGAACAGGTAATTCCTATCAATCATCTCTCCCTCCCCAATGCCATTTTGGCATCAATCTAGGGGGATTCGATAGGAAAAGAAAGCATTTGTTTTTGGGTCCTGATTCAGTTAGAGAATTATCCAGAATTTCAGTTTGCTCATGTGGACCTGACCTGCCCAAGCCCCCCAGCTTGATGAGATACATTTAACATAGGCCTTTGTTTGTTCCAGGAAAACACTACTCCAGTCAGCTGCCCCACAATACAGGGCCTCCAATGACTTGGCAGGAACACGGATATGTTTTCAAGGACCCTTATGATAGAACAGGTTGCCAGGCCTAATCGAATCCACATTGTGCCTGACACACAGGGCACGTTCTCTGCCACCGGATCTTTTCCGAAACTGCAGATTTCAGCCAGGTGGATCCAGTAAACTGCACTCATTGCTCCCAGTTCTTGGTCACTGCCGATCATGTGCAGAGTCTCTCCCCAACTGGAACAGATGGTTAGCATGTCAACAACCAGTTGTCAGGACAGTAGCTAGTGTCAGCTCTCTGAACCCAAGCCAGTAATGACTTTGTTTCAGCTCTTGAGCAGCCATTCATCTTTGCTGCTGACAGTTCCTCAGCCCCAACTTGAGCTGCAATGACAGCGAAAGATCCATCTTGCTCTGGGTGGGAGAAATCCATTTGGAAAACTGAAAGGAGGTGAAGCGCAATATATTCACCTTTAGGGGTCTATTTGCCTTAACAATTCACACTCTCAGACAGTGGCAAATGCTCAGACAAAAGAAAAGTGGGGCAGAACAGAGTAACTCTGCCTCTCCCCCAACCTCGAACTCATCAAGAGATCGCTTTAATGATTTGGGAATGGGTCAGGAGGTGAAGGTGAACCCTGGTTTTTCTCAGAATTTC
Organism: Tachyglossus aculeatus; assembly: GCF_015852505.1. NCBI lineage: Eukaryota > Metazoa > Chordata > Mammalia > Monotremata > Tachyglossidae > Tachyglossus > Tachyglossus aculeatus. Next base: position 58,378,781 of record NC_052098.1, read on the forward strand.
CTAACCTTACCAAGGTTACAGTCTACTTAATGCCATTATCAATCAATCGTATTTATTGAGTGCTTACTGTGTGCAGAGCACTGTACTAAGCGCTTGGGAAGTACAAGTTGGCAACATCTGGAACAAGTTGGCAACATATGGAATATTATGTAGCATTATGTAAGTAACATGGGATTATAGCTAAAACCTCAATGATTTTTACAGTGGAAATGACTGCCGTAGTCATTGTTATTATTAAGTGCCGTCGAGTCGCTTCCGATTCATAGTGACTCCATGGATATACCTTCTCCAGAACATCCTGTCCTCTGCCATATTCCGCGACCTTTCTAACGGTTCTTCCATTATTGTTGTTATGTTCTCTATCCTTCTAGCTGCTGGTCTGCCTCTTCCACATTTTCCCTGGACTTTTCCTAGCATTAGTGTTTTCTCCAGAGAATTAGTCCTCCTGATTATGTGTCCAAAATATATTAATCCAAGTCAAGTCATTTGGCCTTCCAAAGACCACTTTGGTTTAATTTGCTCCAAAATCCATTTGTTTGTTTTTCGGGCAGTCCATAGTATTCACAAAAGCCTTCTCCAACACCACATTTCAAAAGAATAGATGTTCTTTCTATCCTGTTTTTTCACTGTCCAGCTTTCGGATCCATACATTGTCACTGGAAACACCATAGAGTTGACAATTTGTATTTTTGTGGCAATTGTTACATCAGCAGGTTTCATGAATTTTTCCACAGGCTCTTCATAGCAAGTCTTCCTAACATTAATCTTCGGCGTATTTCTTGGCTACTAGTTCCTTTATTATTGATTATCGATCCCAGGAGAGAAAAATCGCCATACTTAACTGTGGCATTTAAAATAGATGAGGTCACAGCAATGCCTGCTCCTGAAAACAGTGGCCAGGGATATTTGGTTCCACAGCCACGGACTGCCATCTGGACCCATAAAGCCATCTTGCAGTACATATGCTGTGGCACACTGGTGACCCCAGTAAGAGAGCATGCCTGGCTCCCACACTACCCATCACCACAACGGGAGAGGCAGTGTGGCTCAGTGGAAAGAGCACGGGCTTTGGAATCAGAGGTCATGAGTTCAAATCCCAGCTCCCCCACATATCTGCTGTGTGACTTTGGGCAAGTCACTTAACTTCTCTGGGCCTCAGTTCCCTCATCTGTAAAATGGGGATTAAGACTGTGAGCCCCACGTGGGACAACGTGATTACCTTGTAACCTCCCCAGCGCTTAGAACAGTGCATTGCACATAGTAAGCACTTAATAAATGCCATCATTATTATATGCTGTTAATAGTGAAAAAAAAACTAAACACAAGCTTTATGCAAATGGGGGGGTCCAGGATATTGATTCGTTGTGGACAGGGAGTGGATCTGTTACGTTGTTGTTTTGTACTCCCTCAATCAGAACAGTGCTCTGCACACAGTAAGTGCTCAGTAAATATGACTGATTGATTGCTCAGTTGCTGAAGAAGCAGCAACTCCACTCATAACACTTTGGGTAGCTGAGCAGCGCTATTTAGAAACCCAATCTTCACCTTGAATTGAGAAGGAGGTTAGAAAACCTGAAAATTGCCTGTTTCACCCAGACCAGGCTCACCAGTAAACCACAGCTCTGGAATTTTACCCCATGGTGAAAGATAAAGTAGGACTCTCCCATAAGAACATAAATGCCATTTGCTGGGAAAGACCAAAATGAATTATAATAATAATCAGGTATTTGTTAAGAGCTTATTATGTGCCAATCACTGTACTAAGTGCTGGGGTACATACAAGATAATCAGGTCAGGCACTGTCCCTGTCCCACAAGGGGCTAAGTAGGAGGGAGAACAGGTATTGAATCCCCATTTTGCCAATGAGGGAAATGTGGCAAAGAGAAGTTAAGTGACTTGCCCAAAGTCACACAGCAGGCAAGTAGACTGAATGGTCCATCCAGGCCAGTATTCTGTCTTCAACACCACCAACAAAAAAAGGTGTGGGGAAACACAGTTAGGAATGAGCCTCCTAAAATTCCTATTTTTTTCCTGCTATATTCCTAACTGTCCCTTTAATAATACTCTATGTCCCTACTGTCCATGAATTTTCCCAGAGTTTTCCTGAATCTATGGATACTTTCTGCACAACTTCCCATCGTACAAAGTTTCACATACATACCCCCACCATAGGAACTGTTTCCTTTCATTTATATTGACCCTATCACTCTCAAGCTTCAATGGGTCCCTCCTCATCCAGATACGCAATTTGCTAAACAACACTTTTGTGTTTACCTACTCTATGTCCTTCATGAGTTTGTTCATTTCAGTAGTGTCCCAATAAAAAGAACACACACACAAAATAATAATGGCATTTGTTAAGCGCTTACTCTGTGCCAAGTACTGTTCTAAGCACTGGGTTAGATGCAAGGTAATCAGGTTGTCCCACGTGGGGCTCACAGTCTAAATCCCCATTTTACAGATGAGATAACTGAGGCTCAGAGTAGCGAAGTGACTTGCCCAAGGTCACACAGCAGACAAGTTGTGGAGCCGGGATTAGAACCCACGTCCTCTGACTCCCAAGCCCGGCTCTTGCCACTAGGCCACCCATCTGGAAACATCAGGAAACTATACAGCAATGAGAACAGCAGTCATCTGGAAAAGAAATGACATTTATTGCATGTAAGCTTGCCAGATATGGAACTGACATGACAACACTGAGTAATATTTTCTTCTTGAAGGACAGCTTTCAGAAAGAGGTGCTGGATACATCTTTTTCTGGAAAAGTCTCTCTCTGAACTAATGCTTGTAGATTAGAACAGTGCTTTGTGCCTAACATGCCGTCATTAATTAATTAATTAGATGTAGGCTTCATAATCATACTGTTTGCTGAAATCATTTCAAACCTGTCCAAAGACATTACTCCTAATGGCTCATTCATTCATTCAATCATATTTATTGAGCACTTACTGTGTGCAGAGCTCTGTACTAAGCGGCTTGGGAAGTACAAGTCGGCAACATATAGAGACGGTCCCTACCCAACAACGGGCTCACAGTCTAGACTCCATATCTTCCTCTAAAACCAAAGTACATTGCTGCCATCATCAGCACATATACCCATACCATAGATGCATTTGAAGAGAAAAAAAGATGGTTTGATAGACTTACCATAAAAGCACCAATAGCTGATAAACCAATCATCATGAGAAATTACAAAGATTGTGTAGACGGCAATCCTGAAACATGGAAAAAAAATCACATTCCTTAGTGACTGTGCCAAAAATCAGTTTACCAAAACAGAGAAAACTATCTTTGGTGCATCCACTCACTCGCTCAATCAATCACAGACATTCATTAAACATGATTTGCAAACCACTGCACTAAATGCTGGGGAGAATACATGGATGTTCATTAAGACACGATTCCTAGGCTACATGGGACTCATAATTTGAAGTGGGAGGGGGCAGACACAAAGAGAGAAAAATCAATAAGAACTCCAAGAAAACACACTAAATTCAACAATTCAGAAGTGACTCAAAAATGTAATAGTTCATTATTAGCTAGGGTAGCAGTAATGATAGTAGTAATAGAATTTATTAAGTTTTTACAGCGTGCAGACCACTATACGATGCGTTGGGATAGAATATATGGGTGAAAATTAGATTTGGTCACTGTCCCTAGGTGGGGGTTCACAATCTAAGAGTATAAGTGGAGAGAAGGGATGGGAGACAGACATATCATGAATGATGAAATGATAAAAAACAACATGGGCAAATACAAAAAAATATAAACAAAATCAGTAGAGTGCTGTGGCCAGAGGCGCAGAACTTCAGGCTCCTTGTGTCTCAGAGTCCAAAGCACACTCGTAGCCACAGTGACCACTTCAGCGGGTGCCGCTCTTCCTAAAGTTTTGTGGAAGCCTCATGCTGCGGGTGCTGTTCTCTTTCCTGCTGAGGAAGGAAGGCAGGAAGGGATGGAATCTCCATCGTGGGGAGGAGAGGTGGTGCTGGTTCCTGAGGAGGTAGCATGGCTGGCTGTCCAATGGAGTGGGATTAGGCCTTCCCAGACTGAGCCCCCCTTTTCCTCTCCTCCTTCCCATCCCCACAGCACCTGTTTGTACAGATTTATTACTCATTTATTTTACTAGCTTTATTTCTATGTATTCTGATGACTTGACACCTGTCCACATGTTTTGTTGTCTGTCTCCCCCTTCTAGACTGTGAGCCCATTGTTGGGTAGGGGCCATCTCTATATGTTGCCAACTTGTACTTCCCAAGCGCTTAGTACAGTGCTCTTCACACAGTAAGCGCTCAATAAATACGATTGAATGAATGAATAAATGAATAAATAAATATGGCACAACTTTTATCTTGACAGAGCCCAGAGCATGCTGGGAACAGAGGCACTCGATCGGAGGAGGGAAGGCAATAGTTGCCATGGATACTTTGCTCAGCCACGGTGGAGGTGGTATTTATTAAGCTCTTACTATGTGCCAAGTATTGTGCTAAGCTCTGGGATGGATCCAAGATAAACAAATCAAACACAGTCCCTATCCCACACAGAGCTCACAAACTAGGAGGGGAAGACGGGTACATAGAAAAGATAAATGCATTTCAGTAAAATTAGAGACAACAGGGGCTATGAAAAATATATGAACTAAAAATTAAGGGCAAAAGAAAGGAGCATGAGCAGTACTTGGAGTGGGGACTTCTCCCCATTCCAGATCACAGGATTTGGCTCCAAGCTGCTATTAATAATAATAATTATAACAATTATTATTATTATTATTATTATGGTATTGTTAAGCATTTACTATGTGCCAAGCACTGTTCTAAGTGCTGGGGTAGATACAAGGTAATCAGGTTGTCCCACGTGGGGCTCACAGTCAATCCCTATTTTACAGATGTGGTGACTGAGGCACCGAGAATAATAATAATAATAATATTAATGATGGTATTTATTAAGTGCTTACTGTGTGCCAAGCACTGTTCTAAGTGCTGGGGTAGATACAAGGTAATCAGGTTGTCTCGCATGGGGCTCACAGTCTCAATCCCCATTTTACAGATGAGGTAACAGAGGCACCGAGAAATTAAGGTCACACAGCAGACTAGTGGCGGAGTTGGGATTAGAACCCACATCCTCTGACGCCCAAGCCCATGCTCTTTCCACAAAGCCACGCTGCTTCCATTGAAGTGAATGATCCTCAGGCTCCTAGTTGCTCCCGGCTGAGCTGTCTGGACAAACTGCTGCAACGTCCCTTAAATTTCCTAATGTTCTGCAGTATTTATCTTTCTTTCATTTTCTTGGAAGTTAGGGCATGCACCCAGCAATAGTTAACTTCGTGGTCCCAACATACACAACCCGAAGCCACTGTAATAAGGGGCTCAGGGCCAAGTGGTATAGGGCCTCTGCCAGAGTCCACAGGAGGGCCCTGACAGAAGTAGCAGGTGAGAAGCAGTGTGGCCTAATGGAAAGATCATCGGGCTGGGAGTCAGAGGACCCGGGTTCTAATTCCGGCTCTGCCACTCCTCTGCTCTGTGACCCCGGGCAAGTCATTTCACTTCTCTGTGCCTCAGTTCTCTCATTTGTAAAATGGGGATTAAAGCTGCGAGCCCCATGAGCGACAGGAACTATATCCAACCTGATCACCTTGGATCTATCTTAAAGCGGATGGTAAGGAGTTTCTGCTTGATGTGGAGGTGGATGAGCAAACACTGGGGGTACTTGAGGAGTGGGGAAACATAGACTGGATGTTTTTGCAGAAAAATGGCCTGGGCAGCAGAATGAAGTATTGACTGGAGTAGGGAGAGCCAGGAGGCAGGGAGGTCGGCAAGGAGGTTGATGCAGTTATCAAGGTGGGATAGGATGAGTGTTTTGATTAATGTGGTAGCAGTTTGGATGGAGGGCAAATGGAGTAAAGCCCTCCCTCTTCATATCTGACAGATGATCGCTCTCCCTACCCTAAAAGCCTTATTAAATGCACATCTTCTCCAAGAGGCCTTCCCCCACTTAGCCCTTATTTCCTCTTCTCCCACTCCCTTTTGCAACACTCTTGCACTTGGATTTCCACCCTTTATTCACCCCTCCCTCAGCACCTCAGCACTTACATACATATCTGTCATTCATTTTTTCATTTATATTAATGTCTGTATCTCCCTCTAGACTGTAAGCTCAAGAAGCAGCATGGCTCAGTGGAAAGAGCACGGGCTTGGGAGCCACAGGTCGTGGGTTCTTATCCCGGCTCTATCACTTGAAAATCTTATGAAGTCATTTAGGCATAATTCAAAGTCAAAGCTAAAATGTGTATTTCCTTTGAAAAAAGTGAAATTATTATTTGTTTAAAACACTTACTATGTGCCAGGCACTGTACTACTTACTGAGGTAGGTAAAAGATAAACCTATATTGCCATAGAACATATATGTTGATGATCCTTGAATTTTTATATTGCAAACATTAGTCCCTTCTCATTCATGCTTCTGTTAGCTTTCCTAGGCATTACACTGACAAAGACCAATTTTAATCAATAAAATTTATTAAATACCTATTGTGCAGGTGCAAGACACTATGGGAATGTACAACAGAGTTGGAAGATGTGATCCCTGCCTTCAAGTAATTTACAGTCTAGTGGGAGAGACAGACACCAACGATATTACAGATAGAAGAAGAGAAACAAAAAATGGATATATAGATGAGTGAGTGCTTAAATTGTATGGTATTTAAATGGATATGTCTAAAAGTACTCCCAGTATTTGTAAGTACATAGGTGCTGAGATAGCACAAAATAGTGAGTTGAGTGATGGGGAAATATAATCTGGGGAGAAGAAAAGATAGTTGGGGAAAGCTTCCTGGTGGAGGTGGGATTTCAGAAGAGCTTTGAAGATGCAGAGGATATTTTTTCTTGCCTACTTGAAAGGAGAGGGAGTTCCAGGTAAGAGGAAGGGCTCTGAGCAAGAGGTCAGAGGAAAGAAAGATGAGAAATAGGCACAATGAGAAAATTAGATTGGAAGGAATGGAGAGTGTGAGCTGGGATGTAGTGGGAAAAAAGAGTGAATAAGTAGGGGAGAGAGAGCAATTAGAAGCAGTGTTGCCTACTGGAAAGAGCACAGGACTAGAGTAAGGAGGCCTGGGTTCTAATTTCAGCTCTGCCACTTGCCTGCTGTGTGACCTTGGACAAGCCCCTTAACTTCTCTGGGCCATAGTCCCCTCACTGGTAAAAACAGGGGTAAAATACCGCATTCTTCCTCCCAGACTTTGTGCCCCATGTGGGACAGGGACTGTGTCTGACTTGCTTATTTTGTATCTCTGCCAGGAGATGCAGTGCCTGGCACATAGTAAATTCTTGACAAATATTATTATTATCATTATTGGTTATTGTTATCATTAATTAATGATAATTAATACTAACAGTAATGGATGAGAGTTTCTGCTTGAGGCATTGAGAAATGGGTAACCCCTGAAGATTTCTGAGGGGTGGGGAGACAGGAGCTGAGTACTTTCCAAGTGCTTAGTACAGTGCTCTGCACACAGTAAGCGCTCAATAAATACGATTGAATGAATGAATGAATGAATGAATGAATGAATGAAGAAAGTATGGGCAGTGGAGCTGAAGTAGGGTTAGGAGAGGGTACTTTTTCTCATCTGTTTGTTAGTTCCTCTTGGAGTTCCTCCTAGATATAAGTAAAAGTTTCACTAAGTTACTTTAAATGTTGGCTAAAAAGTTTCAAGAGGTTTGTCAATAGAACCTCCCAGTGCATTTTAAATATACAAATAGGGTGTTTTCTCTCAAAGGGGTTTAATCTGTAAAAATCAGATCATCTGGATATTTGCTTTTTGTATGACAATTTTTCTTCACTGCTTGGGTTGCAGATCAACATTTTACCCTCCATGTTATTGATAGTACCATTAAATGAGTTCCCTTTTAATCTTCCTGGGTAATTCATCATCTGGAGATGATATTTTGTTGAAAATTTCCCAACCTATCTTTCTCCTTCTAAGTCACTTTGCTTAAAATGTATCAGCTTGATTCACTTCCTAGTCAAGGTGAGCATTCTGGCCACTTCTTCGATTTGGCTGCAAGTTTTGTCGATCTCGCCTTGCAAGCAGTCTTTGTTGTGAGTCATTTTTTTTCCTGTCATCTTGCTTTTTCAAATCAAATATAGTCTATGAAATGTTCTCTTGTCCCAGGTCTAGGGTGCCCAAGTAACGCTTTTCAACATGGTCTTCTGGGAACAGACAACTGTTCTTTTTTTTCTAAGTTTGGGGACCAGAATACCCTTTGCCATTTTGATTGGTTTGGTTGAGCTAGTCTGGAATTTTCCCGACTGCCGGGGTGGGAACAGGAAAACTCTCATGAAGCATAACGGCAGAAGCTCAAGGCGGAAGCTAATTCTGGCTTGGGTTTCTCTACATCTATAGTGTGTTCCTTTCCCAATATTCCTGGGATATAGTCTCACGCTGAGTTACTGATTCGATTCTCCTGTTTCTACAACTTTTGACCAGTGTCCCAACAAATTTTTCTTAAGTGATATTTCCATTTGCCAACTCTGATCACCAGGACAGAACCCAAGAAATGTGGGTCAGAATAATGGTCACAAATTATCCATTCATTGATTCAGTCAGTCAGTCAGTCTTATTTATTGAGCACTTACTCTGTGCAGAGCACTGTACTACGTGCTTTGTCTATAACCTCTATAATAAATCTCAACATAATCAGGTGCTGAGATAGCAATGCACCGAGATGCTGATTCATCCTATCTGTACAAACAACTTGTAAGTTTTTAGCAGTCACACTTCCCTTCTGTTAAGATAATGAGGGGAAGGTCTGTTGCCCCAAAGCCATTTGGGGTCACTGAATGAATAGCAAAGTAAGGGAGGCAAAGAAAATGGCTGATAAGAGGGTCAGTTGATCACTTGAGAGCTTGGGTGATTCAACTGCAATCTGTCCCTTTTATTTTGAATGCCTTTCAATAAATAATAAATCCAGCCTCTTCAATTCATGGCTTCAAGACTACAAAGGTGGCAAATGTTTTATTTATTTTGAATAAAATGTCCTTCTGGAGAGGGAAAGATTGTGTTCATTCGACAGCTGGTACTCTCCCTGACTTGGAACTCTCTTATTAAGATTCTGCAGTTCTTATCTGTTGTGAATTCTTCTAGGACAGGCACTGTTGGGAAAGATCCATACATTAGTCATTAGTTATCTGCTGTGTAAACAAATGTGCACAAATAAAGGTGATATTGCTAAATTTAAACTCATTTACAAGGCAATGTAGGGCATCTGTAAGATGCGGTCTAACAAAATACATGCTGCTCAGATTTTGAGACATCTTCTGCCTTCCAGAAGGAAGGGGGAGCTGAAACACCTGGAGGTTTATCTTCTGTTACAGTGAACCGGCTCCAAGAACTGTTATCAAGTGTCTTGCTGAAAAGACATCCTTAAGTTAAGCACATGTTTTTTAAAAAGTGGTTACAGTTAAAATGAATAAACGGACCTGCCAAGCAAGTTTGTCCTCTTGGGGAAACAATTTTGCCAGCTTACTTAGTTGCTTTAGAAAGTTTCTTCACAGGACTCTGTTGTAGTCTATTCTTCTAAGGGCTTTGTACAGTGCTCTGCACAAAGTAAATGTTCAATAAACTTGATTGTTTGATTGGTTGGTTGAGTGCCTTCTGCCCACCCTCCTTGTCCCGTCTACTGCGGTGTGGGCAGCAAGATGGACTCAACCCTGCCCATCATTCATCTTCCCCACTACTCCCACCCATCCATGGGTCCTTAAACTGGAACTCCATCACCACCACCAGATTCTCAGAGTCCTTGGGAGTAGCCTGCTGGGAGCCTGATGCCCCAATCCTTCCACCCAGTTTCTCATCAGACAAGACCCACACCCTGTAGGAACACATTTTTGGCAGAAGTTACCTTCCTAGTGTTCTATGTGCCTGTCCTCTCCACTTAGATTGTGGGCCTCCCATAGGCCAGAGACTAGCTATTAATTGATATTTGTGCAAAATTACCCCAGTGCTTATCACAGAACTTTGTACTCTGTGAGTGCTTAATAAATGTTGACAGTAATAATATAAAGTGGGCCTCTTTAATAAACTGAAAGATTTGGATTCATTAAAGTAGGAGGCTGAAATGGAACTTTGAAAATAAGTACCAAAGATTAACCAGCCTGCAAGAATGAACAAGTTTGACCTTTCCCTGGGATATTCTCCATGGACAGTAGAAAAAAAAAAAGGAAATCAGAATTCTCCACAAGTCTCCTGACCAAAAGCTGCTCACTGTGGCCAAGTACTTATTAAGCGCTTACTATGTTCCAAGCACTGGGGCAGATACAAGTTGATCAAGTTGGACACAGTCCCTGTCCCACATTGGGCTCACACTGTTAATTTTCATTTTTTACAGATGAGCTAACTGAAGCACAGAGAAGTTTAGTGACTTGCCCAAGGTCACAGGGCAGATAAGTGTTGGAGCTGGGATTAGAACCCATGACCTTCTGACTCTCAGGACCATGCTTTATCCACTACGCCACACAGTAAACACTCGATAAATACCACTGCTCGATTGATAATCTTCTACTTGAGAAGCAGTGTGGCTCAGTGGTGAGAGCACTGGGCTGGGGAGTCAGAAGGACCTGGGTTCTATTCTCGGCTCTGCCGCAAGTCTGCTGTGTGACCTTGGGCAAGTCACTTAACTTCTCTGGGCCTCACTTACCTCTGCTGTAAAATGGGGATTAAGACTGTGAGCCCCCCGTGGGACACCCCGATCACCTTATAACCTCCTCAGCACTTAGAACAGTGCTTTGCACATAGTAAGCGCTTAATAAATGTCATCATTATAATTAAGAGTGTGAGCCCCACGTGGGACAGGGACTGTCTAACCTGATTAACTTGTATCTATCCCAGCACTTAGAGCAGCGCTCAGCACCTAGTAAATGCTTAACAAATACCATAATTATCATAATTATCATTACTTGCAAGCGTGGAGTTAGTGCCTGACATGAGTGGGCAACAAGCCCCACCGGGTCTGTTTCCCAAACACACCTAACCCAAAGTCTTCTCTTACCAGAAAGGAGGACCTTTGATAATAATAATGATGATGGCATTTGTTAAGCACTTAGTATGTGCAAAGCACTGTTCTAAGCACTGGGGGGATATAAGGTAATCAGGTTGTCCCACATGGGGCTCACAGTCTTAATCCCCATTTTACAGATGAGGTAACTGAGGCACAGAGAAGTTAGGTGACTTGCCCAAAGTCACGCAGCTGACAAGCGGCAGAGCCAGGATTTGAAGCCATGCCCTCTGACTCCCGAGCCCATGCCCTTTCCACTGTGCCACGCTTTGATACTGAAGTGCCGTCACAATGATACAGTTTCAGCTGTGGCCCACTCAGGTTGAATTTGGCTTCCATTCCCTCACATCCCTCTGATCCTTCATTCTGGATCACTTCCCATTTCTGACATCCCCCTATCTATTTCCTATGAAAGAAATGGGAATAGATAGAGTTACTGGTGACTGATGAGTTGTTCTTTTTACTTACAAAATAGCAAGAGATTAGCTCTGAAAAATGGTTTAGTGTGTGGGAAAAGAGGTCAGTGGCCTTAGAGGTTTACAAGTAACATTTGAAAAGGAGATGATTCACATTCTGTCTCTTTCTATGGTGCCAATGTACAAGAAGCTTTAAGAAGATAGAGCTTTTATACTTTTTTCATCAGAACAAAGATTTCAAATTATGGAATGCAGAAAATGATCAAATTCCTCTTCCTTTCTTATTTTTGATAATTAGAACTACCCCTTCTCTGAACTCTAATGATATTTGCAGGTCTTGAACAATCTTAGTTATTAAAGGTCTTGTGCTATTCTGGAAAGGAAGAGGGGAGGGGTAGCCCTCATGTCCTGGATAAATTCCAACTGTGATAATTGTATTCAGCTACATTGAATTCCCTCTGCAGTTGTAATGAGATATGATATTCTTCTTTATTTCCTGTCCTATGCCAGCATGTGATATTCTAGGACAGGGTATTATCTTGCATTTTTAAAGAGCTGCTGTGTTCTATCCCAGAGGTAGCTATATGGCAAGGGTGGAGCTTGGGTGAAGACTGGAAAGCAGGAGACTTGGCTTCTTTTCATGGTTCTGCCTCTGACTTCCGGGATGTGACAGAGGAAAAGCCCTTTAAAACTCATTTTCTTCATCTGAAGGATAGGGACAAATAGCCCGTGCGTACCTCTTCTGACCCCTCTCAGGGTCGCACCTGGAGAGTTTCCAGTACTCTACCATTCTCGACTATGGGCAGGAGACTCAAGCAGAGTCATATCCATTCCATTCTTAGCTTGGGCAGTGGCTAGCGAGTGGAAGGCAATCTGCTATAACTCAAAACTCACCTGTTCTGGGCAGCAGTGGCGTGGGAGAAAGTTGAGGGTGGAGACTCAGGTTTACTGAGCAGAAGGAGGCAATGGTAAGCCACTTCTGTATTTTTACCAAGAAAACTCTGTGGATACATTACCAGAACGATTGCAGATGGAGGTGGGGCGTTCTGGGAGAGATGTGTCCATGGTGTCGCTATGGGTCGGAGATGACTCGACAGCATAAGAAAAGGCATCTTCTGAGTAAAAATAAAGATTTAGGGCCAAAGCACCTTGTGTGCCTCTGAGCTAAGCACTCGAGATGAGGTATGATTAGTTTACTGGTCCACTTAAAAGGGACATAGTGAGGATTAGTTCATTATAATAGTGATTGAGCATAGTCTGAGAGAGGCCATCTGATAGCAACCACAGGCCAAGAGAGCAATACCCTACTAACATCAGTTATGTGGGTGTGGGAGTCCTATCCACAATTGATTCCAACTGCTGCTAAAGCTGAAAGTGACTTTATGACTAAAAACTGAAAAGGGATTATTTTTAGCCTTTGCGTCATCCTGAAAGGTAGAAAGCAGATGTTGCCAAACTTTCCGGATACGATCCCCCCAAAGATTGAAAAGGGACAGGGAAATCACCTGATTTTTTTTTTCAGAAAGCAAAAAGAAAAAACACCGGTCACCTGTGTAGATGCTTAAGGCAGGAAAGATATGTTGCTTTAGGGTGCAACTGCTAAACTCTGGTATGTTTTAAAACCACATGGCATTCTAGCCTCCCTATTAACAATTAACTAATTTCTTTACATTTCTTTCTTCAGACTTTGCATGGAATTCGCAAAACTTATCTAGGTAATTCATGTGTAAAAAATACACATTGGCCAGACTTATCTGAATATTTCAGGCTAAACAAACCTGTCCATCTGAAACATCCAGCGAGATTGGGACTACCGTACTTTGGGAGCCTGAATTTTCCAAATGATTTACACGAGTAGACGCACCCTATAACCGCGCTATTGCAGGACTGAGTGACCATAAGTGAAGGTGAGTGAAGTCATGTAACAGCCCCTTCCATTCATAACTGCTTCCATGTGTGGCAGTACCACAGGCTGGTTCCATTCATCTGGTTCACACAGCAGCGTAGTCTCTCTCCAACCACTTTATATGACTAATGAAAATAGGATACATGTTCAAGTCACAGAGACCCTCCTGAATGCTGCTTGATCATCTGGATCTTGAGGAAAGACGGTGTTCCCAGGTCCAAAAAACTTGAGAAACCTCCTGCTCATTGTCTGTCCTTCGATTAGTCTCCGTTAGCTTTCATTCATATCAAGACCCCTAAAAGAATAAATCCAGCATCCAAAGGTGCCTAATTTCTCACAGTGATTAACTGTGTGATTGGTTGAGAAACAGCATCGTATCTGGCCGTCAGAGAACCTGGGTTCTAACCTTGGCTCCGTGACTTGTCTGCTGTGTGACCTTGGGCAACTACTTAACTTCTCTGGGCCTCAGCTACCTCCATCTGTAAAATGGGGATTATAGTAGGCATTTAACAAATACCATTTTTAAAACATTGCATCAGAAAATTCTGATTTGAAACTGATTACTGGGTGTAGATCATAAATGAGTCGTAGAACAGGAAATAAAGTAGATTTTAGTTGAGTTTAGGGAGAAAGATCTGTTAAAAGGAAATGGCAATACAGCACATTACACGGTCATACATTTGTTTTTATGCCCTTGCCCTTTGATTAATATACCTTAGCAGGTTGACATAGCTGTTATGCTTCATTTTGAATATGGCATTACTTGTGGTTGGAGGCTATCCGTGGGTGAGAGTTGGTCTGCTCTGTGACTGTGAGCAGGGCCTCAGTGCTGGTGAGCCAATTGCATTCTGAGTCCTTGGGGTTGGTAAATTCATTCATTCGATCATCTTTATTAATCAATCAATCCTATTTATATATTAAGTGCTTACTGTGTGCAGAGTACTGAACTAAGCCCTTAGGAGAGTACACTATAGCAATAAGCAGACACATTCCCTGTCCACAATGAACTTAGTTCCTCATGCCATTTGATTTTGATTACGGATCTTAAGTCACGCTCAGAAAGCTGGATTTATCTTCTGCGGTAGGTCTAAGTCTCACAGAGGTTTAGAAAGCAACCAAAGAAATCTTTGGTTAGATGAATGGCTTCCTGGGACATAACTTTGGTTCTATGGACTTATTATGGCTGGTCCCTAGTGCTGTGCCTAATCTGCGGAGTGATTCATAATAATTCGGATGTCTTCTTGTGTCTATGCGTCAAGAACACAGCCTGCACACTGCACTTTCCAGATGATGGTCTCAAAAATCTCTGGTGATCAGGAGTACCACAAAAGTCAGAACAGCATAAAGTAGCTATAGAGAATCAAGTCTTCATCAAAATTGGACCAAAACATGGTCCTTTATAAATAGAGGGTTTATACCAGCACTGTGGCCTCAGTTATAAGCATATTCTAGGGGGGAAAGGACTTTTGGAACCTGAAGCATACATATTTTTGCATTCTTAATTATCTAGACTATTCGTTAGCGTAGACCTAGACCTCAAAGTTAGATTCCTTTCGTAAGCTATTTTTTTTCATGTTCATGTTTTTCACTTTCGACTAAGTTAAAATTCTGAAGTGTGGCAAGGTAGCCAGGCCAATCTGTGCAAATTTGGATCCCAGGGAATCCATAAATCCTTGAAAAACTCCCAAGGAAAAAAACAAAACAAAACATGAGACTTGTTCTTATTAAATTTCCAGCCCTACATTTTGAACAAAGAAAATGTGTATAAACTTGAGCCAATGATCCAAGCTTTTGGCCACTTTTCAAAATCATATCCAATTGCTAGTTTTGTGTTTTGGAGTATAGGTCTCAGACCTGACTGAAGAGAAAAAAACCACCACACACGTGATAAAAATTCCTGAATCTCCGTATTTCTTAATGGTGTAAACAAAAGAGTCTCCTCTTTGAAACAAACTAAATGGGCATTTGTCACTAGTTTTTTTTGTTTAATTTACATGGATGTGCTGAAAAAGGTTGTAGCAATGTAGGTAATGGTTTTATTTTCCTATGAGATTACATCTTAAGGAAGGGCTTCTGATAGGTTAGTGAGTTTTCCTGATTGGTAGATGCTATTGGAGGAGCTGTCCCTCTTCCTTTTTTAGAAAAGAAAATCAAAACTTGAAATGTGGTTTTTGTTTCCTTAATAAATGCCATCATTATTATTATAAATACAATTGAATAAATGAATGAATGAATTAATTAATGATTGATTTGTCCCCTCCCTCGGGGAACAATTTCTTTCACTGATAGTCTTTTCCACTTGCCTCATCCTAAGGTTTCATCTCCCATTCCCTCTGCCTCTCTGCTCCTTTCGTTTAGGGAATAAAATCTGTCTGCCAAAAAGCATCAGCTACCAACCTGAAACCCAAAGGCAAAGCAAGGAAACTGATCACAAGTAGGTGCTATATTTCAGACAGGTGGGCATGTCTGAAACGTCAGGGCTTCTGGGACAGTCTCTGAGCTAAGACCGGTAGTATGTAGGCCCTTTCTAAAACTTTGGCTTTTTCTGCCCAGGGTAATTCTCACGGGTGTTCATTTGGCATCTAAAATCTGGGTAGATTTTAGTCCGTGACATGTATTTCCCCTAGAAAAAAAAGAACCTCAAAAATGACACTTGCCTTGTGAACTTGGCCATTCTTGATCCCTGTACCACTTTTCTGTTCATGTCCTCCTTTATCATTTTTTTCTACTTTCTATCGTTCTCGTTTTCCACCTCGATAGCATGACTAATATCATTGTCCTTCTATCTCCCCGCAGATAGTTTATTTCCTGTGACTAAAGGTCTCCAATGATCTGGATCATTCAGGTCCGAAAATGTAGTTTGGGCTGAAAAATGTGATGTGGTTTTATAATTTGCTAGAGTAGATGATCTGTGAATATTTGTATACTGCATAATATGCTTTCAGAGACAGTCAAGGAAGATGGAGAAAAGGTTCTAGTGCATTGAGCCCAATTTTCTCCTCCTTAGGCATGGATGGATGGCTAGTATCAAGATGTATAACGATGCCTAAAGAATCCTTTATATGTTGAAGGGAGGAGGTTGACCATCCCCAGTACAGGGGAGAATGTTAGGGGGTGGGCCTGGTCAAGTAGGGCCCCTGACACGCATTAGTCATAATCCTTCTGCCCAGCTAGACGCTTCTGTTCACCCCCACCAGTAGTAAAGGATGCCCCTGAAAAGAGGCCTGTGCATTTTTCTCTGCCTCCCTCCAGCTACCCAGATGGGTAGAGACTGCCACCTCCTCTGACAGTTAGTGGGGAGACTCACTGTGGGGACATGTATCTTGGCCAGAATCTTGTGCATATTCAGGACTCATGACCAACATCTTCCTGAACATCGTCATGATGCTATTTATTAAGAGCTCACTGCGCCGGGCACTGTTCTAAGGACTCAGGGAGATTCAAAATAATAATAATAATAATAATAATAGGCATTTGTTAAGTGCTTACTATGTGCAAAGCACTGTTCTAAGCGCTGGGGAGGATACAGGGTGATCAGGTTTTCCCATGTGGGGCTCACAGTCTTCATCCCCATTTTACAGATGAGGTAACTGAGGCACAGAGAAGTGAAATGACTTGCCCAAAGTCACACAGCTGACAATTGGTGGAGTCAGGATTTGAACCCAGGACCTCTGACTCCAAAGCCCCTGCCCTTTCCACTGGGCCACGCTGCTTCCCACTGTGTCCAATATAATCAGATTGGACACATTTCCTGTCCCACACAGGGCTCGCAGTCACAGCACGAAAGGGGATAATCTTGGGATATGTTAGAATATTTCGCTTTATTCCCGAGTGAACGTACCGTATGATAGCCCGAGAGCTACACATACGTGTGTGCAATGATCAACGTAGGCTAGATGAAAACCGCATCACGAGAACAGATCGCCTGGATCGCTTTTACCAGGGAACGTCATTTTTTTTCCTTCATCTTACAAATTCTGTTACAAAGTCTGTTAGCTATTTTATCAATTGAGGTAAAATGATAACAGCAGTGTGTATGTTTTTCGTATCCAGGTGTTCGTGTAAGGAAAGATAGGCATGTTCCCATCTGAGTTCTCATTGTATGGTAACTATCCAGCGCCATCTACAGTAATACTGTTTGGAGTCCTTTGAAGGGTTCGCATATTGTCCTTCAGCTGCGCACACAGAAATTATTAGGTAGCCATGGAAATTCTGTGCTTTGCTTGAGGCTAGAATTGTATAAGGCAAATGGCTTTCATTCCCTTAATTTAAATGAACAAACAAAGTACGTATAGAAGTCACTGTTTAAAGGCTAAAATACGTGTGCTTGAATTACGTTCTGTTCCTTTACACACTTTTGGCTTCGTTTGCCGGTTCTGTCTCTAACATGTGTTCGCGTGCATAAAATGGGAACAAAAGGGAAAACACAGCTACGTATTGTAACAAAAATAAGCACCAAACTGAATAAGTAAGCGGGATAAACTGGGATGCACATGAGAAGCAGTGTGGCGTAGTGGAAAGAGCACCGGCTTGGGAGTCAGAGGTCGTGCGTTCTAGACCGTGGGCCCATTGTTGGGTAGGGGCTGTCTATATGTTGCCGACTTGTAATAATAATAATAATGATAGCATTTATTAAGTGCTTACTGTGTGCAAAGCACTGTTCTCAGCGCTGGGGAGGTCACAAGGTGATGAGGTTGTCCCACGGGGGCCTCACAGTCTTAATCCCCATTTTACAGATGAGGGAACTGAGGCCCAGAGAAGTTAAGTGACTTGCCCAAAGTCGCACAGCTGACAAGTGGCGGAGCGGGGATTTGAACCCATATTTGTTAAGCGCTTCTTTTTCTTTTAATTTCATGGCAGTTGTACTTCCCAAGCGCTTAGTACAGTGCTCTGCACACAGTAAGCGCTCAATAAATACGACTGAATGAATGAATGAATGAAGCCCGACTCTGCCACTTATCAGCTGTGTGACTTTGGGCAAGTCACTTAACTTCTCTGTCTCTCAGTTTTACCTCACCTGTAAAATGGGGATTAAGACTGTGAGCCCCACGTGGGACAACCCGATGACCTTGTATCTACCCCAGCACTTAGAACAGTGCTTTGCTCATAGTAAGTGCTTAACAAATACCATTATTATTATTATTATTATTGTTATTATTATTATTATTATATGCTCTAAGGGTGGCCAATGGGATTACCTGATTAAAGAGGTTGAGAATGCCACTTGGAGGAGATTTTTTTAAAAAGAATTTTGAAGGTAGAGAAGGGCATGGTTTGGGGATTTGAGGGACGAGGTGGTTCCATGAACAGTAAGTCAGAGATGGGAGAGCTGAGAGAAAGATACAGTTAGAGGTTAGCTTAGTAGGAATAAATGACAGCAAGCTGGGGTGTAGCAGGAAAATAGGTTTTTCATCTTAAATGAGTAATAACTTCCCTTTCTGATCATCACTATTGCTACTCAGCTGAGAGTTGCAATGTTTAGCAAGCCCTTCTTCAACTGAAGGGAGGAGTGATGGAAATACAAATAATGATAATATTTGTTAAGCACTTCTTTTTCTTTTAATTTCATGGCAGTTGTTAACTGCTTGCTTACTGTGTCCCAGGTACCGTACTAAGCACTGGTGCAGATACAAGATAATTGGGTTGGACACAGTCTCCGTCCCACATAGGGCTCATAGTCTTAATCCCCATTTTGCAGGTGAGGGAATTGAGACACAGAGAAGTTAAGCAACTTGTCCAAGGTCACACAGCAGACAAGTGGAAGAGTTGGGATTAGAACTCAGGTCCTCTTACTCTCAAGTCCATGCTCTTAGTGTCAAGCATTTTTTTAAGTGCTAGAGTAGATAAAAGTTAGTCAGTTGGACTCAGTCCCTGTCCACATGGGACTCACAGTCTGAGTAGGAGGGAGAGCAGGTATTCATCCTCATGTATCGCTGAGGAAACAGAAACACAGAGAAGTTAAGTGACTTGCCCAGGGTTACACAGTAGGCAATTGGTAGAGATGGGATTAGAACCTAGGTCCTCTGACTCCCAAGTCCATTCTCTTTCCACTAGGCCATGCTGCTTCTCTAGAAGTGATTCAAATCAAAACTGACTGCATGATTACCAACCCTTGCTATGATTGGGATTTTAAAGACTACTTGGCATTGTCTTGGCTCTGTCTCTTCTAGTGTGTAATGATTGGGATAGATGGTGGTGGAAGAATCAGGGACCATGCGTGGGCAGGAAACATGTCACTTCTTTTGGTTGTATTTTCCCAAGTGCATAGTACAGTGCAATCCATCCAGTGGGTGCTCAAATAGTAGTACTTCTTCCACTGATATACTGGAAGGAGATTGTGGCACAGCTGCCTTATTAGTGACTGTGATCCTGCGAACAACACGAAGAACAACAAGACAACTGGCAAAGCCACTGATGTGCTCTACTTGAGGCCAGGTGACTGCTGGCCTGTGAAGGTGAAGCATGGAGGGAGTTGTGGCCTTCTCTCCCTGTTCCACCCGGTAACAGGCCTGGGCCAATCAATTACTGCTACATAGAGCCACAGCTGTGAGACAAAGGCAGATAAAAGGTCGTTGCTTTGAACTGGGAGCAGGTGCATTGAAGCATGCAGAGGGAAGCATCCTAGAGAAGCAAGCATTGAAGAAGCATTGGTAGAATGGGCTCCCTTGAGCAACAGATTGGTATTGGACCCTTGGTGGAGTGAGTGAGAGTGGGTACGTGTCACTCCCTTGCTCATTGGTAAAATTCAGTAAAAAAAACTTTCCCCGGTAATCGTGGTGGTCATTGGTGATGCTTTACTCTACTACATGCCCACCGAGGCTTCACCAGTCCATGAAGGTCTTGGTTGGTACGAGCTGGCGCGGGGGGGGACTTACAACACTGCCAAAACAGTCAAGCATCGTTGTGGTTTCAGACCGACCACAGGAGTGTGTTCTCCCTAAAATTGTCAGAATAAGGCCACATAGTTGAATGGTTATGATCACTCTAGCTCCACAGAGAAATGGTAAAAAGCCATATAGGTGGCATATGCTTTGCATTAGAGAAGTAGCATGGCTAAGTGGAAAGAGCCCGGGCTGGGGAGCCAGAGGTCATGGGTTCTAATCCCGGCTCTGCCAACTGTCAGCTGTGTGACTTTGGGCAAGTCACTTAACTTCTCTGGGCCTCAGTTACCTCATCTGGAAAATGGAGATTAAAACTGGGAGCCCCAAGTGGGACAACCTGATCACCTTGTATCTCCCCCCCCACAGCACTTAGGCTAGTGCTTTGCACATAGTAAGTGCTTAACAAATGCCATTATTATATAGGTGAATGAAATTAATTTTAGGTGTAGCCTACAGATCTGGTGAAGAAAGCCCACTAGGCAAAATGCAAGAGCTGGATTTGCGCCATCTTCTGTGTCCTTTACTACAGAATATGAATAAAATGATCGGAAAAACAATTCTGGTTATATAAGCTAGGTATTTGTACAGTAAGGAATGGCAGAAGTGCAAAGCACAAATATTAGTCCCACAAAGTCTGAAGCACAATGATCAGAAAAGACTGCAAATCTCTGGAACCGAAACCTTCCCAGGACTCGGAGCTTTCTGAAAACTGGGGTTCTAGGCAAATTAGAGTTTAAGACCAAACTTATGTGGACAAAATGAAACATTTCTTTATGAAGTTGTTCTTATTATTGCCCCCTGCACATGTCTTTCTCTTTTGCTCATCCATTCAATAGGTTTCAAGATGTACTGGAGGGGTGAGGGGGGTGGGAGTCAACAATATCGACTGCCCTGGAGTATGTTTATAGGTAGAAGCACCATTTCTATGTGGATGATGGAGGTGATCACATGTTGAGATGATGATTTTGCCCACCCACAGGGCAGGATCTTGAACTTCTGTGAAAATATGCCTTGACTATTATAATGGCAGTAGTTGCTTTAGTTGACAGTGGGTAAATCCAGGTGAGTGGGTGAGTCATGGAGCTTTAGAAATGGGTGCCATCATGGAATCCAGCCCAAAAGAATCATAGAACCAAAAGACACCTCAAAAGGTTATCTGGTGCAGCCTTCTACCTTCAGTATTAGCTTGAATATCAAAGGAATCAAGTAACCTACTTGATGCAGAATACTGTAGTGGTAGAGTTGTCGTTGTCCTTTGGAGCAAAGTAAAGCAACACTTCCAATGGTGAGATGGCATCCATACTTTGAAAAAGAACCTCTTGCAAATTTGCACTCTGTAGCTATTGAGAATACAGTAGTGTGCCTTTCCTAATCCCCTGTCATTCAGGCAAGCATTGCTCAGACAAGAATGTTTAAGAGGTCTTAATGCCTATAGTTTAGTACCACTAGACTGCAAGCTCATTGTGGACAGGGAATGTGTCTTATATTGTTATAGCGTAGTCTTTCAAGTGCTTAGTACAGTGCTCTGCACACAGTAAGCATTCAAGAAATACGATTGATGGACTGACATGCCCTTGAGTTGTTTTTGTAGTAGTGGTGATAGCTTGCATTGAGCCTTCCACATTCTCTCTCTCTCTCTCTCTCTCTCTCTCTCTCTCTCTCTCTCTCTCTCTCTCGTACAATGTGAGATGGATGGCAGAAAAAATAGATTTCATCTGTGGTGCCACAATAGAATATTTCTGCCAACTCAATAGCAGAGCTCACTGTACCCTCACCAATTTGGTCAGGTATTGTTGAGTCTGAGACTGTAAGCCCCTACTGGGCCGGGAATGTGTTTACCAACTCTATTGTATCATACTCTCCCAGGCACTCACAGTAAGCACTCAATCAATACTACTGATTTACACTATTGATTGATTGATACTCCACCTGGCTTAGTAAAGGTTGAGGAGGCCTATTCCCCCGGCTTCCTGAAGCCAAAAAACAATGAATGAGAAAACTAAAACAGGAGCAATAAAAATACAGTTGTGCAGAAGACTGTTCTAGGCATTTGGAAGCATTCAGCAAAAGAAGGATAAAGCAGTCGCTGCCTTCCAAGAGCTCCCAGCGCTTAGAACAGTGCTTCGTGCATAGTAAGGGCTTAACAAATGCCACCATCATCATCATTTCAACCTAATGGAGGAGAGAGTAAGTATAAATTAATGACTCTACCATAGTTAAATTTGAGAGAAAAGACATAAATAATACAAGCAAATGCAGTATATAAACAGATGAATACATGAATGGTAAGGTGGCTGAGGGGGTGACATAAGGAAGGTGAGAGGTTGAAAAGAAGGTGGCTTTTCAGGAGATATTTGAAGGGGGGAGGGGGGTTGGGGGCATTGAGAAGAGGCAGGAGAGGTGGGAGAGAGGAGCAAAATTAAGAGTTTCGCTTAGGAGGAGCAAAAAACATAAACTGGAATGTAGTGGGAGACTAGCAGAAATAGATTAAAAAAAATCAATCTGAGGAGAGCCTTGATGCCGATGGTTAGGAAGATTCTTTTTCTCTGAGCAAAGGAGACAAATTGAAGATTATTGAGGAGAGGAATTATATGATGCAATCAGTGGTTTTTACAAGATGCTCTGTATACAGATGTAGCTCTGATTTTGGTCCAGTGGAAAGACCACTGCCCCGAGAATCAGGAGATCTAGGTTCTAGTTCCAGGTCTGCCTGTAGCTGCCTAACACAGATGAAGACCTCACGTGCACTTCGCAATGTGATGCCCCTCTGCCTCCATACTCACTTGCTTTGGCAAGAACACTACTGGCAGGAAAGAGAGACTGAAAGTGGCACTGTACAAGCCACTGGTAACCAATTCTTCTGTGCAGTTCTCGGCCCTGAACTGTAAGAATCAAGGCTCATCCGTCACTCCTGATGGAAGACTCCATCGTCATGTACTGTGAAGTAGACTGAAAAAGCCTGGAAGCTGAAGGTATTGAGATCATTAAGGCGGTCATTACAGGAATCTAGCTGGGAGCGAATAAAAGCCGGCGTACACCTAACCATCCTCCAAAGTTAGCTATTATACCTATTTTAAAGAACCCCTGAGTTGGAGATTTCAGTCATCTCTAGATTTTCATTTAAAAAACAGGTGAGACGTAACCGCATGTCTAAGCACCACAGCTTTCTATGCCCCAAGATATGTGTAAGTATATCTATCATTCTATGTATTTATATTGATGTTTTTGATGCCTGTTTACTTGTTTTGATGTCTGTCTCCCCCCTTCTAGACTGTGAGCCCGTTGTGGGTAGGGATTGTCTCTGTTGCTGAATTGTACTTCCAACTGCTTAGTACAGTGCTCTGCACACAGTAAGCACTCAATAAATATGAATGAATGTATCATGGCAGCTTGGGAATTAGCATGGCATAGTGGATAGAGCACAGGACTGAGAGTCAGAAGGTCATGGGTTCTAATCCTGGCTCAGCCACTCGTCTGCCGTGTGACCCTGGGCAAGTCGCTTCACTTCTCTGGGCCTCAGTTACCCATCTGTAAAATGGGGATTGAGACTCTGAGCCCCATGTGGGACGGGAAATACAGCCCAATTTGCTTGTCTCCACCCCAGCGCTTAGTACGGTGCCTGGCATGTAGTAAGCACTTAACAAATACCATAATTATCATTATCATCGTATTGTATTGAATATAATAGGATTATAGGGTACCGGTCATTTTCAGAGAAAGTTTATCTACCCAAAGAAAACTTCATATTTCTTCATTTACTTTACACCTTGATTTTCAGGGAGAGAAAAAGTAGGCTGATGATGGGTTTTTTGTGTGAAGGCGCTGCATGATGACCTGTGAGTGTCTCATTTAGCACATCCCAGCTTGAGCTAACTTTACTCCACCACTTCCCAACAGCTCTCTAGAACCATGTCAGTTCTCCTTTTCATCAAATCCTGCCAAAAGTAATTACTGTGAGCACACTAGCAGGCAAATCCTCAGGTGGTACATTACCCCATTTGCCCTTACTGAGCAAGCTTTCACTCCTTGGGCTTTCTGTACATGTATCATACTAATGCATTCTCATTTTGAACATTAATTCCTATCCATCCTATGCCACCATCATCATCCCAGGGTTCCTCGCCTTTATTAGAGCAGCACTGTTCATGTTGCTATAATTAAGGGGCTGACGACAGTTCCATTATAAGCCCATTTCAGAGAGTTATAATTTGGTTCTAAAAATTTGATCTGGGCTTAAAGTTAACAAAAAAGATCACATCCCGAGAGATTTAAAAAAATCTTTTTGGGTCTCTCTCTCTTTTTTTTTTTTATAACCCAATTTTGACAGCCATCTTTGAGTTAGAAGCAAGGAGAAATTATAGCTATGGGTTCAGTTAAAGCCCATTTGTTACGTAGGGGCTGGGTTATGCTGAAATCTACAGGAGTCGATTTTTTCTAGCTATACGTGCAAAGAAATAACTAGGCTGTATTGTGGCTAAATATAAGTGAGAACTGTATAAAGAAATATTCAGTCCCAGAAACTGAACTTTACTAAAAAGCTACCTTAGATTTTAAAAATAAATCCTGAAAAGTCCCTTATTCCTCTTTGCTGTTTTATGAATCAACTCATTTTGGAGTCATTGGATAGACAGTGGCCTTCCACCACTCAAATTCCCCAAGGCTTTCCCTAAAAGGTCCCGTGCTTGATAGGTGATTCTTTGAAAATTTCCACTAATAATAATAATAATGGTATTTGTTAAGCACTTACTATGTGCTAGGGACTGTACTAAGCCCTGGAGTGGATATAAATAAGCAAGTTGGGTTGGTGACAGTCCCTGTCCCACATGGAGCTCACAGTCTTAGTCCCCATTTTCCAAATGAGGTAACTGAGGTACAGAGAAGTGAGGTGACTTGCCCAAGGTCACACAGCAGACAAGTGGTGGAACTGGGATTAGAGCCCAGGTCCATTCTGACTCCCCGAACTTTGCTCTATCCACTAGGCCATGCTACGTCATAAACAGGACACGAGACACAGGACACAGCTACCTCATCTGTAAAATGGGGATTAAGACTGTGAGCCCCCCCCCCCCCGCCCCATAGGACAACCTGATCACCTTGTAACCTCCCCAGCGCTTAGAAGAGTGCTTTGCACATAGTAAGTGCTTAATAAATGCCATTATTATTATTATTGAGTATTTATTGTACTTTCCAAGCACTTAGTACAGTGCTCTGCACACAGTAAGCGCTCAATAAATATGACAATGAATGAATTGAGCATTTACTGTATTCAGAGCATGGTACTAAGCATTTGGGAGAGTACAACAGAGTCAGTAGACATGATCCTTGCCCTTAAGCAGCATGGCCTCTGTCTCCCCCTTTTAGACTGTGAGCTCACTGTTGGGTAGGGACTGTCTCTATATGTTGCCAACTTGTACTTCCCAAGCGCTTAGTACAGTGCTCTGCACACAGTAAGCGCTGAATAAATACGATTGATTGATTGAAAGAACATGAAGCGGGGAGTCAGAGTTCCTGAGTTCCAATCCCAGCTCCACCACTTGTCTGCTATGTGACCTTGGGCAAGTCACCTTACTTTCCTGTACCTCAATTTTCTCCTAAGTAAATGGGGATTTAAAACCTATTCTCCCTTCTACTTAGACTGTGAGTCCCATGTAAGACAGGGACTATGTCTCACCTGATTATCTTTGTATCTACCCCACCACTTAGTACAGTGTTTGGCACAAAGCACGTGCTTAACAAATACCTTTATTAATAATAATGAATTTACAATCTAAAGGAGGGAGACAAACGTTTAACTAAATTACAGGAAGCGGAAAACAATAGAGTATAATGATAGGAACATAAGTTCTAGGGGTTGGGAGAGTGAGTTGCCCAGTGCTTATACGATGGAAATGTTGAAGTAGTAGCTGGGAGTAGTGCAGGATGGGGAGATGAGAGATTAATTCATTCATTCAATCGTATTTATTGAGCGCTTACTGTGTGCAGTGCACTGTACTAAGCGCTTGGGAAGTACAAGTCGGTGACATATAGAGATGGTCCCTACCCAAATCAGAGAAGGCTTCCTGGAGCTCCTTAGAATCATAATGATGACATTTATTAAGCTCTTACTACGTGTCAAGCCCTTTCTAAGGGCTGGGATAGATACAAAGTTAATTGTTTGGACACAGTCCCTGCCCTACATGGGGCTCACATTCTAAGTGAGAGGAAGAACAGGCATTTAGTCCCCACTGTACAGTTGAGGAAACTGAGGCACAGAGACATTAAGTGACTTGCCAAAGGTCACACAGCAAGCAACTGGCAGAGTGGAGTTAATCATATTATTTATTGAGTGCTGACTGAATGGAGAGCATTGTACTAAAAGTGCTTGGGAGAGTACAATACAACAATATTAGAATCCAGGTCCTCTGAAGCAGGCCCTCTTTGTGGGCAGGGAACATGTCTACCAAATCTGGTATACTGTCTCTCCCAAGTCAGGCAACTTACCAAGAAATATTCTGGTTAGTATTTTTTTTTCTAATTCCTGAGCCTTTTCTTTTCTGCTGCTGGGTGGAAAGGTCTGGTGTGATTCAGAGTACTAGCTGCATCCTGAAGATCAGGAAACATGACCTCCTCTTATCTACGATCTGCCAGTGCCCTAAGCTCATTATTCCTTCTGGACTTCAGTATTTTTCCTTTCTCTTCCTCTATACTGGAGTGCAGAAGAATGGACTATATTAAGGACAAGTAAAAATGCCTCGGTACATTGTAAGCACTGAATACATTCCATGAAAAGGAGGGTACTAGTTAAGTGCATGAAGATCCCAAATTGTCTGTATGGAGACCCCTACAAGAGTCAATTGACGGAGTGGCTGGGAAGTAGAAGGTAGGTGGGAATAAGACTTAATATGAGCTCTCTGCAGCACAAAGAAATACTGTAACTCACCTTCTAGTTATCGTCCCATATCCCTCCTACCATTCCTTTCCAAACTCCTTGAACGAGTTGTCTACACTCGCTGCCTAGAATTCCTCAATAACAACTCTCTCCTCGACCCCCTCCAGTCTGGCTTCCGTCCCCTACATTCCACGGAAACTGCCCTCTCAAAGGTCACCAATGACCTCCTGCTTGCCAAATCCAACGGCTCCTACTCTGTCCTAATCCTCCTCGACCTCTCAGCTGCCTTTGACACTGTGGACCACCCCCTTCTTCTCAACACGCTATCTGACCTTGGCTTCACAGACTCCGTCCTCTCCTGGTTCTCCTCTTACCTCTCCGGTCGTTCTTTCTCACTCTCTTTTGCAGGCTCCTCCTCCCCCTCCCATTCTCTCACTGTGGGGGTTCCCCAAGGTTCAGTGCTTGGTCCCCTTCTGTTCTCGATCTACACGCACTCCCTTGGTGACCTCATTCACTCCCACGGCTTCAACTATCATCTCTACGCTGATGACACCCAGATCTACATCTCTGCCCCTGCTCTCTCCCCCTCTCTCCAGGCTCGCATCTCCTCCTGCCTTCAGGACATCTCCATCTGGATGTCTGCCCGCCACCTAAAGCTCAACATGTCGAAGACTGAACTCCTTGTCTTCCCTCCCAAACCTTGCCCTCTCCCTGACTTTCCCATCTCTGTTGATGGCACTACCATCCTTCCCGTCTCACAAGCCCGCAACCTTGGTGTCATCCTCGACTCCGCTCTCTCATTCACCCCTCACATCCAAGCCGTGACCAAAACCTGCCGGTCTCAGCTCCACAACATTGCCAAGATCCGCCCTTTCCTCTCCATCCATACCGCTACCCTGCTCATTCAAGCTCTCATCCTATCCCGTCTGGATTACTGCATCAGCCTTCTTTCTGATCTCCCATCCTCGTGTCTCTCTCCACTTCAATCCATACTTCATGCTGCTGCCCAGATTATCTTTGTCCAGAAACGCTCTGGGCATGTTACTCCCCTCCTCAAAAATCTCCAGTGGCTACCAATCAATCTGCGCATCAGGCAGAAACTCCTCACCCTGGGCTTCAAGGCTGTCCATCCCCTCGCCCCCTCCTACCTCACCTCCCTTCTCTCCTTCTACAGCCCAGTCCGCACCCTCCGTTCCTCCACCGCTGACCTCCTCACTGTACCTCGCTCTCGCCTGTCCCGCCATCGACCCCCGGCCCACGTCATCCCCCGGGCCTGGAATGCCCTCCCTCTGCCCATCCGCCAAGCTAGCTCTCTTCCTCCCTTCAAGGCCCTGCTGAGAACTCACCTCCTCCAGGAGGCCTTCCCAGACTGAGCCCCTTCCTTCCTCTCCCCCTCGTACCCCTCTCCATCCCCCCCCATCTTACCTCCTTCCCTTCCCCACAGCACCTGTATATATGTATATATGTTTGTACATATTTTTTTACTCTATTTTATTTGTACATATCTATTCTATTTATTTTATTTTGTTAGTATGTTTGGTTTTGTTCTCTGTCTCCCCCTTTTAGACTGTGAGCCCACTATTGGGTAGGGACTGTCTCTATATGTTGCCAATTTGTACTTCCCAAGCGCTTAGTACAGTGCTCCGCACATAGTAAGCGCTCAATATATACGATTGATGATGATGTAAATGCAACAGTTTCCAAAAATCTGCTGAAAGCTAATGGCCCAGAGCCAAAAAGTCTAATTAAAAGGGAGACTGTGGCCATCCTTTGCCTTACAAGGTGATTCTACTGCCAGTCAGATCCTATCTGTGCATGTGAGTGTTTTAGGCTCTGAAAATAATAATAATGATAATGATATTTGTTAAGCACTTACCATGTGTCAGGCAGTGTTCTAAGTGCTGGGGTAGCTACAAGATAATCAGGTTGGACACAGTCCCTGTCCTGCACAGTCTTAATCCCCAATTTACAGATGAGATAACTGAGGCACAGAGAAGGGAAGTGACTTGCCCAACGTCACACAGCAGACAAGTGGCGGAGCCGGGATTAGAACTCATGACCTTGGACTCCCAGGCCCGTGCTCTATCCACTAAGTCATGCTGCTTCTCTAATAACTGTGGTATTGAAGTGCTTACTATATGCCAAGCTCTGTACTAAGCGCTGGGGTGGCTACAAGCAAATCACGCTGGGAACCATCCCTACCCCTCTTGGGGCTCACTGTCTTCATCCTTCCCTACCCCACAGCACCTGTATATATGTATATATGTCTGTACATATTTATTACTCTATTTATTTTACCTGTACATATCTATTCTATTTTATTTTGTTAGTATGTTTGGTTTTGTTCTCTGTCTCCCCCTTTTAGACTGTGAGCCCACTGTTGGGTAGGGACTGTCTCTATATGTTGCCAACTTGTACTTCCCAAGGGCTTAGTACAGTGCTCTGCACACAGTAAGTGCTCAATAAATACAATTGATTGATTGATCCTCATTTTACAGATAAGGTAACTAAGGCCCAGAGAAGTGAAGTGACTTGCCTAAGGCCAGATAGCAGACAGGTGGTGGAACTGGGATTAGAACTCATGACCTTCCCAGGCCCGTGCTCTATCCACTAAGCCATGCCGCTTCCCTAAGACCCAACCGTGATCAGCAATCCAACCCTCACAAGTTTGAGGATGCATTTGCCACTTGAACTGCCTGTTGTTGTTTGCAAATTTACCTCTTGGAATCCAGCAAGAAGAGCATCCCTTTTTCTATTTGCCACTCACAAGCCTGGTTTCTTGTTCTTGGGTCCCAGGATTGCATAGGTATATCATATTGTATGTGATTTTACTTCACAATATTTGAAAATCACTTGCTGTTCCCTCTCTGCTTGAGTGGGAGCCATTTCAGCTTGGCCTACAACAACAGTGCTTGGCACATAGTAAGAGCTTACCAAATACCAACATTATTATTATTATTAATAGCTGTGAGGCATCTTACTGTCAATCATTCTCTTCACATGCCCTGCCCATTGAAGTTGTATTGGTTGAGCATCTTATCAATGTTGGTGAAGTGACTCGGTATCAGGATTTCTTTTTTGGTGATCTGTCTTGCTATTTGACATTGAGTTTAGCTGTTAAATACACTGGTGAAACCACCATAGAAGCAAGATATGCACCCTCTAGTAATCACTGTTCCTCATTCTCGCCTGTCCCGCCGTCGGCCCCTGGCCCATGTCCTTCCCCGGCCTGGAATGCCCTCCCTCCACACATCCACCAAGTTAGCTCTCTTCCTTCCTTCAAAGCCCTACTGAGAGCTCACCTCCTCCAGGAGGCCTTCCCAGACTGAGCCCCCTTTTTCCTCTCCTCCTCCCCATCCCCTCAACCCTATCTCCTTCCCCTCCCCACAGCCCTTGTATAGATTTGTACAGATTTATTACTCTATTTTACTTGTACATATTTACTATTCTATTTATTTTGTTAATGATGTGCCTCTAACTATAATACTATTCTGACGATTTCGACACCTTTCTACATGTTTTGTTTTGTTGTCTGTCTCCCCCTTCTAGACTGTGAGCCCGTTGTTGGGTAGGGACCGTCTTTATATGTTGCCGACTTGTACTTCCCAAGTGCTTAGTACAGTGCTCTGCACACAGTAAGCACTCAATAAATACGATTGAATGAATGAATGAATGATCCCAGATCCCACAGCCATAGAGAGGGCTGGATGCTATCGCAATTTAGTTTGAAGAGTGATGTCCCATGTTCATTAAACTACATCTATCAATCTCCTAACAGCTCTAGTGGTCTTTTTAATTTAGTTTTCTACTTTGTCTATCCATGTATTGTTAGACAGTGTACAAACTGCAATCAATCATTTAATGGTATTTATTGAGTGCTCACTGTGCAGTCAATCAATCATATCTGTTGGGCACTTACGGTGTGCAGAGCACTGTACGAAGCGCTTGGGAGGGTACAAGATAATTAAACAGAGTTGGGAGACATTCCCTTCCCACCTCTAGCTTACAGTCTTGAGGGGGATACAGACATCAATATGATAATAATGATAATAATAACGGGACATCATTAGAGAAGCAGCGTGACTCAGTGGAAAGAACTCGGGCTTGAGAGTCAGAGGTCATGGGTTCTAATCTCAGTTGTGTGACTTTGAGCAAGTGACAACTTCTCTGTGTTTTAGTGACCTCATCTGTAAAATAGGGATTAAGACTGTGAGCCCCATGTGACAACCTGATTACCTTGTATCTACCCCAGCGCTTAGAACAGTGTGTGGCACATAGTAAGCGCTTAACAAATACCATAATTTTTTTAAAAAAAATCATTTTCTAGACTGTGAGCCCACTGTTGGGTAGGGACCATCTCTATGTGTTGCCAACTTGTACTTCCCAAGCACTTAGTACAGTGCTCTGCACACAGTAAGCACTCAATAAATATGATTGATTCTGA
This sequence comes from Tachyglossus aculeatus, assembly GCF_015852505.1. Taxonomy (NCBI): domain Eukaryota; kingdom Metazoa; phylum Chordata; class Mammalia; order Monotremata; family Tachyglossidae; genus Tachyglossus; species Tachyglossus aculeatus. The sequence continues at coordinate 58,410,341 of NC_052098.1, forward strand.
CTGGAATGACCATACCATCATGGAGTAGCTTTAGGATTGGGTGTATGTCTAAGCACTCATATTTGAGCACTAACTATGCAAATAGTATTAGGTAATTCATTAGTTCTAAAAATACAATCTTGATGATGATCCCTGCGTGTCTGTTTTTTTAAAAAAATGGTATTTGTTAAGCGCTTACTATGTGCCAGGCACCATACTAAGCACTGGGGTAGATACAAGGTTGGACACAATCCATGTTCCACATGGGGCTCACAGTCTTTTTCTTAATTCCCATTTTACAGATGAGGTATGTGAGGCACAGAAAAGTTAAGTGACTTGCCTAAGTTCACACAGCAGACAAGTGGTGGAGCTGGGATCAGAATCCAGCTTCTTCGGACCCCAGGCCACTAGCCCAATGAAGACCATGACTGCCGAGCTAAATGCAGTTCATTAAATGCATAGCTAACATGTTTTTTCAACATCTTTTTGTGAAGAACAATGGTTAGGATCTTGTTGACAACAGAAAGCATTGAGACACCCCACTAGTTTTCACTGACAGCTCTCTCCCGTTTCTTCTTGAAGATGGTGGCTTTGGTGGTATCTTTTCAAGTTCTTTGCTTTTCCTTCAGCCTTCCATAAGTTAAGGGAAAGACTGTGCAGACCTCTGAGCAACAGAGCCCCTCCTTGTCTTGTCAATTATTTCAGGAATGCCATCAGATCGAAATGCTTTTCCATTTTCCATGGCAAGTATAAGCAAGGTTTGCATCTTCACATTTGGGCAGGTGGTCTGTACTTTGTTGGTCTTTATCCTCTATGATCGACGGGGTGTTTAAGGAGTCTTGAGAAGTAGTCATCTGTGATGAGGATGGGTCTATCTGCATTCTGCAGGATAGTTGAAGAAGTGTCTATTCAAAATTGCCAATGACTTCCCCTCAAACAGAATGTCCATAAGTGACAATTGATACAATCAGGGACGGTTCGTGCAGAGCTTCAGTTCTGTTCAGACTTTAGGGAGATAAATCCCACTATACATTTCTCCCTGTGACTTTCAGGAAACGTGGTGATAAATATTGAAATGAGAAAGAAAAGAACAAAAAGAGCCTTTCTCTGTAAAATCTGAGACATTCCATTTTCTCTGATTATAGTCAGTCTACATAATTGATTCATCCACAATAAAAAAACATCAAATGCATGGACAATTTAGTACTGCTGCGCTCAAACCAGCTAGAGTTCTTGGCAAATATACTTGACATGTTATTACCAAACTATTTTATATTTTTTTTCTATTCTGCCTTAGTATGATAAAAGTCAAAAATGTATTCAGGAAGTATTTTTCAGTGGAAGGCTTTTATTCTTTTACCATTTTGGTGGTTATTTCAGATGATTGACCTCAGTTTTCTCAGCAAGGGAGTGGGTCTTCCCCACATAGCTAAATTTGTAATGAAAGAAGTGCACCAGTTTTGCACCAGGTCATGCCAAAGCTCTTCTCTGACTCCGACAAGCCCGCGGGCCCCATGTATGGCAGTCAGTAATGGCACTAATCAATCAATCAATCATATTTATTGAGTGCTTACTGTGTGCAGAGCACTGTACTAAGCGCTTGGGAAGTACACGTTGGCAATATATAGAAGAGACAGTCCCTACCCAATGGTGGGCTCACAGTCTAGAAGGGGGAGACAGAGAACAAAACCAAACATATTAACAAAATAGAATAGATATGTACAAGTAAAATAAATAAATAGAGTAATAAATATGTACAAACATATATACATATATACAGGTGCTGTGGGGAAGGGAAGGAGGTAAGACGGGGGGGATGGAGAGGGTGACAAGGGGGAGAGGAAGGAAGGGGCTCAGTCTAGGAAGGCCTCCTGGAGGAGATGAGCTCTCAGTAGGGCCTTGAAGGGAGGAAGAGAGCTAGCTTGGCGGATGGGCAGAGGGAGGGCATTCCAGGCTTGGGGGATGACGTGGGCCGGGGGTCGATGACGGGACAGGTGAGAACGAGGCACGGTGAGGAGATTAGCGGCAGAGGAGCGGAGGGTGCGGGCTGGGCTGTAGGAGAGAAGGGAGGTGAGGTAGGAGGGGGCGAGGTGATGGAGAGCCTTGAAGCCGAGGGTGAGGAGTTTCTGCCTGGTGCGCAGATTGATTGGTAGCCACTGCACATTTTTGAGGAGGGGAGTAACATGCCCAGAGCGTTTCTGGACAAAGACAATCCGGGCAGCGGCGTGAAGTATGGATTGAAGTGGGGAGAGACACGAGGATGGGAGATCAGGGAGGAGGCTGATGCAGTAGTCCAGACGGGATAGGATGAGAGCTTGAACAATCAGGGTAGCGGTTTGGATGGAGAGGAAAGAGCGGATCTTGGCAATGTTGTGGAGCTGAGAGCGGCAGGTTTTGGTGATGGCTTGGATGTGAGGGGTGAATGAGAGAGCGGAGTCAAGGATGACACCAAGGTTGCGGGCTTGTGAGACGGGAAGGATGGTAGTGCCATCAACAGTGATGGGAAAGTCAGGGAGAGGGCAGGGTTTGGGAGGGAAGACAAGGAGTTCAGTCTTGGACATGTTGAGTTTTAGGTGGTGGGCAGACATCCGGATGGAGATGTCCTGAAGGCAGGGGGAGATGCGAGCCTGGAGGGAGGGGGAGAGAGCAGGGGCAGAGATGTAGATTTGGGTGTCATCAGCGTAGAGATGGTAGTTGAAGCCGTGGGAGCAAATGAGGTCACCAAGGGAGTGAGTGTAGATTGAGAACAGAAGGGGACCAAGAACTGAACCTTGAGGAACCCCCACAGTAAGGGGATGGGAGGGGGAGGAGGAGCCTGCAAAAGAGAGTGAGAATGAACGACCGGAGAGATAAGAGGAGAACCAGGAGAGGACAGAGTCTGTGAAGCCAAGATAGGATAGCGTGTTGAGGAGAAGGGGGTGGTCCACATTGTCGAAGGCACCTGAGAGGTTGAGGAGGATTAGGATAGAGTATGAGCCGTTGGATTTGGCAAGCAGGAGGTCATTGGTGACCTTTGAGAGGGCGGTTTCTGTGGAATGTAGGGGATAGAAGCCAGACTGGAGGGGGTCGAGGAGAGAGTTGGTGTTGAGGAATTCAAGGCAGCGCATGTAGACAACTCGTTCAAGGAGTTTGGAAAGGAATGGTAGGAGGGAAATGGGGCGATAACTAGAAGGTGAGGTGGGGTCAAGAGAGGGTTTTTTTTAGGATGGGAGAGGCTTGGGCATGTTTGAAGGCTGAGGGGAAGGAACCAGTGGAGAGTGAGCAGTTGAATATGGAAGTTAAGGAGGGGAGAAGGGACCGAGCGAGAGATTTCATGAGATGTGAGGGAGTGGGGTCAGAAGCACAGGTGGCCGGAGTAGCACTTGAGAGGAGGGAGGAGAGCTCCTCTGAGGATACTGCTGGGAGAGTAGCAGAGAGTGTTGAGAGCCGGGGGGTGACTAATGAACGTCAGACAGCCAGATACCCATGATACCATAGTTATTCATTCAATCACATTTATTATCAATAATAACAATAATAGTAATATTTGTTAAGCACTTACTATGTGCCAAGCACTGTTCTAAGAGCTGGGGGGATACAAGGTAATCAGGTTGTCCCCCCGTGGGAAAACCTGATCACCTTGTAACCTCCCCAGTGTTTAGAACAGTGCTTAACTTAGAACATAGTAAGTGCTTAATAAATGCCATCATTAATAAATGCCATCATGTGCCATCATCACAGTCTTAATCCCCATTTTACAGATGAGATAGCTGAGGCACAGAGAAGTTAAGTGACTTGCCCGAAGTCACACAGCTGACAAGTGGTGGAGCCGGGATTAGAACCCATGACCTCTGACTCCCAAGGCCGTGCTCTTTCTACTGAGCCACGCTGAGCACTTGCTCTGTACACAGGACTGCACTAAGATCTTGGGAGAATACAATGAAACAAGCAGACACATTCCCTGCCCACAATGAACTTACAATCTAGAGGAGGGGAGACAGACATTAATATAGCTAAATAAATTACAGATATGTACATCAGTGCTATAGGGCTGGGAAGGGGAAGACCAGAGGGAGCAAGTCAGGGCAACGCAGAAGGGAATGGGAGAAGAGGAAAGGGGGACTTAGCCAGGGACGGCCTCTTGGAGATGTGCTTTCAATATGGCTTTGAAGGGTTGGAGAGTAATTGTCTGTCGGATTTGAGAAAGGAGGGCGTTCCAGACCAGAGGCGGGAAGTGGTTAAGGGGACAGCGGTGAGATAGATGGTATCAAGGCACGATGAGAAGGCTAGCATGAGAGGAGTGAAGTTTGTGGGCTGGGTTGTAGTAGGAGAGTAGCGAGGTGAGGTAAGAGGGGGCAGGGTGATGGAGTGCTTGAAAGCCAATGGTGAAGAGTTTTTATTTGATGCTATATGTGTTACACTGGGCACGCAGCCAAATGCAGCATCATACAGAGCATTTTGCAGTCTGCTCAAATCATATAATGCTTCTCTTGGGTGGCGGGGAAGGAGGGGCGACCTTCTCCCCATTGCATTTGGTGCAGAACTGTTGCCTTCCCCTCTGACACCTCTCTGAACACAGAAGCAGCTTCTGCGCCGTGGCTCTCAGGGGCAGGAATCAAGGCGGAGTGAGGTTGGACACTTGAAAATAAAAAGAACGGACATAAAAACAGCCGGTGTGGGCTAGTGGATAGAGCATGGTCTTGGGAGTCAGAAGGACCACCTGTCTGCTGTGTGACCTCAGGCAACTCGCTTAACTTCTCTAAGCCTCAGTTACCTCAACTGTCAAATGGGGATTAAGAAGGTGAACCCCATGTGGGACAGGGACTGTGTCCAACCTTTCATTCATTCATTCAACTGTATCTATTGAGCGCTTACTGTGTGCAGAGCACTATACTAAGTACTTAGAAAGTACAATTTGGCAACAGATAGAGACAATCCCTACCCAACAATGGGCTCATGGTCTAGAAGGGGGAGACAGACAACAAAACAAAACAAGTAGACAGGCACCAATAGCATCAAAATAGATAAATAGAATTATAGATATATACACATAAAATACACAGAATAACAAATATGTACAAATATACACAAGTGCCGTGGTGCGGGGAAGGCGGTAGAGCAGAGGGAGGGAGTGGGGTGATGGAGGGGAGGGGGAGGGAATGGGAAAGGGAGGAGGAGCAGAGGGAAAGGGGGGCTCAATCTGGGAAGGCCTCCTGGAGGAGGATGTGCTTGTATCCACCCCAGTGCTTAATACAGTGCCTGACACATAGTAAGCATTTAACAAATACTTAAATAAATACTTAAATTAAAGAAGCAGCGTGGCTTAGTGGAAAGAGCCTGGGCTTTGGAGTCAGAGGCCATGGGTTCAAACCCTGGCTCCACCAATTGTCAGCTGTGTGACTTTGGGCAAGTCACTTAACTTCTCTGGGCCTCGGTTATCTCCCCTGTAAAATGGGGATGAAGACTGTGAGCCCCCCCATGGGACAACCCGATCACCTTGCAACCTCCCCAGCGTTTAGAACAGTGTTTTGCCCATAGTAAGCACTTAATAAATGCCACCATTAATTAATTAATCAATCACTCATCTCCTAACTCTATTTTCCCTTTCTACTGTATCACCTATGCACGAGTCTATGCCGGCTAAGTACTTATGCAGCAGTACTAAGAAGCAGCGTGGCTTAGTGGAAAGAGCACGGGCTTAGGAGTCAGAGGTCGTGGGTTCCAATCCCGACTCTGCCACTTGTCAGCTGTGTGACTTTGGGCAAGTCACTTAACTTTTCGGTTCCTCAGTTACCTCATCTGTAAAATGGGGATTGAGACTGTGAGCCCCACGTGGGACAACCTGATTACCCCATATCTACCCCAGCGCTTAAAACAGTGCTCGGCACCTAGTAAGCACTTAACAAATGTCAGCATTTTTTTATGACTTTCCCCACCACCACAGCATTTATGCACGCATCCTTATACTCCACTGCTTCCCCTACCTGTAATTTATCTTAACATCTGCCTCCCCAAGAAGACTGTAAGCTCCTTGAAGTCAGGGATTAAGTCTACAGACTCTTGTACTCTCCCAACTGCTCTGCACACGTTAAGTGCTCAATAAATAGCACTGACTGATGCCTCGTCTGTAGCAATCAATCAGTCGTATTTATTGCACACGTAGTGGGTGCAGAGCACTTTATGGGACAAAGCACGGAAAGGAACGTTTCATGGTCAAATAGTGAAGAAAGCAAAGTCACACACGTGTGTGTTTTGACATATGGCTCCTCTAAGTTCAAAGAGCTTTAGGGCTTCTTTGCAGTCCCTAAATAGGCAAAAGTTAACAGGAGTCACTTAGCCTTAGGCCTGTGGGAGTTATTTTTGGAAATGTTGTGTATGCTGGCAAGTCTGTGGTCACAGTTATGAGAACAATTTCTTTCATAGGCAGAGAACACTGAACCTGTCCAACCTTCATGACTGGACAAGAAAACAGTCTCTCCATTCTTTGGTAAGAGCTAAATTTGCAAAAAGAAATCTTTATAATTTCACAAAGGCCGTTATAAAAATTTTGGAACTAAGAAATTATAGAACAAAGAGAAGGAGAAAAGCTATTTTAGATATTCTGTTTATTGTATAATGCTTTCACGTTTCCACAGCACTTCCACATCAGATTGGGTTTTTTTTAATAGCATTTGTTGAGTGCTTACTATGTGCAAATGCACTCTGGGGAAGATACAAGCTAATCAGGTTGGACACAGTCCGTGTCCCACATGGGGTTCACAGTCTTAATCCCCATTTTACAGAAGAGGTAACTGAGACCCAGGGAAGTTAAATGATTTGTCCAAGGTCACACCCAGACAAGTGGCGGGCCGGGATTAGAACCCAGGTCCCTCTGACTCCCAAGTCCCTGCTCTGTCCACCCACCCTGCTTCAGTTATCTCATTTTATCCTCACAAAATCCTGGTGAAGAAGGGAGAGGCAGGTATTATTATATTATTACCCCCATTTTACAGGTGAGTAAACTGAGGCCCAGGGTTGGGCCACACAGCTGTCTGAGAGTCACAGAGCAGGCAAATAACAGAAATGGGAACAGAACCCAGGTCTCCTGACTTTCAGTCCCTTGCTCGTTTTTCCACTAGGCCTACTTTCTACTTCTAGAATGTTATATAAGAATTCTTTAATCTTTTTAAAATAAAATTCTCAACTCACCATTTTCTTTTTGCCAGATGGTGATTGCTCATCATGTGGAGTGACCGAAAGCTTTCAAAGCATGATGAGGAGTACTCTGCTCTCCATGGTGTGCTTCATCTGAAGCGCATACGAGAAATCGAGCGTATTGAATTAACCCCAGGGTTCAGTACAATATGGGGCACATAGTAAGTACTTAAATGTTATTATTATTATCATTATTACTGTTACTTTAAATTATTCTCGTCTCATTAGAGTATAGTTCACCTGTCCCTAAACACACGTATTCGTTTGGAGGCTCTGCTAATTTCCTTATACTTGTCTTATGTTGTTGAGTCAAATCCGACCCATTGTGATGCCGTGGACGCATCTCTCCCGGAACGCCTCACCTCTACCTGCAATCATTCTGGTAGTGGATCCATAGATCCAACTGTGTCCAACCTGATTTTTAGACTGTGAGCCCACTGTTGGGTAGGGACTGTCTCTATGTGTTGCCAATTTGTACTTCCCAAGCGCTTAGTACAGTGCTCTGCACATAGTAAGCGCTCAATAAATACGATTGATTGATTGATAGAGTTTTCTTGGTAAAAATACAGAAGTGGTTTACCATTGCCTCCTTCCACGTGGTACTCTTGAGTCTCTGCCTCTGACTCCGATGCTGCTGCTGCTCAGTGCAGGTGAGTTTTGACCTGTAGCAAACTGTCTTCCACTCGCTAGCCGCTGCCCAAGCCAGGGATGGAATGAATAGGTCTCTGCTTGACTCTCCCTCCCATAATCGAGACTGGTAGAGTACAGGCAACTCTCCAGGTGCAACCCTGAGAGGGGTTCCTTATACCTCCCCTGTCTTTTTCTTTCTCTCTTTCTTTTCCCTGAAATAAAATGTGATACCAGCCAGCTAGTTCAGCACTGGTGCTTCCACTTCTGTGGAAACAATTGCCAAGGCCGGTCATCTCCCATCCCATCATACATTTCCCCATACCTACTTAAATCTAGCTGCAGTTGACACTTATTCAGCCACTGGTTGAAGGGGGTTAGCACGAAAGCGATTGGAAATATGGGACTTCTGCCAGGCATATGCCTGTTTAGAAAACAAGCACGGTACTTGACAATAGATGCTTGGCAGATATTCTCCGTCTTCACAGCAGCATTCATTTGGGGGCTTCAGTTCAAGAGCAGGCCAGGCCACTCAGGCTCAACTTGTACAAAAGCCGGCAATCATTCCAGATGCTTTTTTCTCTTTAGTTGCTGTGGAGACTGTGTGGCGGAGCTGTGAATGAAGGGTAGTAATAAAACAAACACACACAAAACTTGGGACATTTAAAACAAATAATTCACAGAGTTTGGTTTTTTTTAACATTCTTTCAGGATGCTTTAGAAGAGAATGACTTTGACACATACACGCACACACGTTTGTGCATATTTTACCTAGCATTGGTCAAAATTTTCAAATGTCTGGGAGAAAGTGAGAAAGATATCACTCAGTACGCTTAATCAACAGGAAACAATAATGCCCAAGTGACCAAGATCGGATGCCTAACTGACTGTATCAGCACAAATGACATAGGAAAATAAATTTGTGTATCACATTCGACACGAAAGAAATCTATTGCCGAACCCTCATTTTTACCTATTTCCCACATCTCAAATCTTATTATCTCCACAGTTGGGGTAGAAGCAAGCAACGCTTGGCTTGACTTGAGGTTTCAAGACCAACCAGGATGGTGTAGTGGAAAGAACACAGGCCTTGGAGTCAGAAGGACATGGGTTCTAATCCCGCCTTCACCTATTGTCTGCTGGGCGACCTTGGGCAAGTCACTTCACTTTTCTGGGCCTCAGTTATCTCCTTGGTAAAATGAGAATTAAGACTGTGAGCCCCACGTGGGACAGGGACTGTGTCCAACCTGATTTACTTGTATCCAGTGCCTGGCACATAATAAGCACTTAACAAATACCACTGTTATTATTCAGGATGATCCAGGATCAATGCAGACTGTGCTGACAGGAACAGGACACAAAAGAAATCTATTGCTGAACCCTTGTTTTTACCTGACAGGAACAGATTCCCCAAGGCAGCCTTGGGCCAGTCCTGTCACAGTCATAGGTGTTGGCATTTCATTTTGAATGTGGGGCAAAAAGGGGGCAAAGATTTTAGGATGGGATGAAGATTGGAAGGGGACAGACTTCGGAGAGTAAAAAGACCAAAAAACCCCATCGTTTTGGGTCTTTTCAGCACTGATGTCAAATCGTACCAATGATATAGAATGAATGAGGCAGGGAGTCCACCTCAAACAGCCGTGGAGGTGACCACCCTTGGGGAGATGGCACCTATCAGTCAGTCAGTCATATTTATTGAGCCCTTGCTGTGTGCAGAGCACTGTACTAAGTGCCTGGGAGAGTACAGTATAAAATTAACCAGACACATTCCCTGCCCACATCGGGTTTACAGTCTAGAGGATAACAATCCAAATTTAAGGAGTTCAGATGAAACTAGACCTGGAGGCTCACAGGGAGGGAAGCAGTGGCTGAATGAGGTTGACCTCCGTGTTTCTGACTCACTATTTTTAAAGGGATTCGATAAGCACTTACTATGTGCTGAGCACTGTACTGAGAGCTGGGAGTAGGTACAAATTCATCAGGTTGGATGCAGTCCCAGGCCCACAATATTGAGGGGAGGGAGAACAAGGATTGATTGATTGACGATTGATTGATTGACTCGCTGCTATGCAGTGCTAAAAACTCACCCCTTACATGAAACTTTCCCTCATTAAACAGACTGTGGCCTCCATACACCATTAATCAATCAATCAATCAATCGTACTTATTGAGCGCTTACTGTGTGCAGAGCACTATACTAAGCGCTTGGGAAGTACAAGTTGGCAACATATAGAGACAGTCCCTACCCAACAGTGGGCTCACAGTCTAAAAGGGGGAACCCTTTTATGCTTGCCATAATGTCCTCCCACAAAGATCCCCCCTCACTCGGTGAATCTCTCACATCTCTGCTGATTATTCCCACATCTCTAGTGGTATAAGGGAACTGGTTCCATTAAATAACTGAAGAGGGGGAATGAAGAAATGAAACTTAAGGATAGTAGTCACATAACTTCTCTGCGTCAGTTTCCTCATTTATAAAATGGGGGTTCAATACCCTTTCTCCCTCTTCCATGGACTGTGAGACCTATGTGGGACATGGACTGTTTTCAACCTGATTATCTTGCATCTTTGCCAGTACTTTGTACAATGCTTGGTACATAGTAGACACTTATAAAAAAATCATTATTGTTGTTATTAGAGAAGCAGCATGGCTTACTAGAAAGAGCACAAGCTTGGGAGTCAGAGGACATGGGTTCTAATCCCAGCTCTGCCAAGATCTGCTGTGTGACCTTGGGCAAGCAACTTAACTTCTCTGGACCTCAGTTACCTCATCTGTAAAGTGGGGATTAGGACTCTGAGCCCCATGTGGGACAACCTGATTACCTTGTCTCTGTCCCAGTGCTTAGAACAGTGCTTGGCACATAGTAAGCACTTAAATGCCATCATTATTAGTAGTAGTAATAATAATGAGTAAATATTGAATTTGACTATGCAGTGCCTGCAGTCCAACTGAGCTATATCAAAGTCCAGGCAGTCCTTGGACTTATGACACGTTTGTTTGTTTCCATGATATTTGTTAAGCGCTTACTATATGCTAGGCACCGTTCTAAGTGCTGGGGTAGATACAAAGTAATCAGATTTAAAACAGTCCTCATCCCACATGGGGCTCATAGTCTTCGTCCCCATTTTACAGAAGAGAGAACTGAGGCATGGAGAAGTGAAGTGACTTGCCCATGATCACACAACAGAGAAGTGATGGAGCTGGGATTAGAATCCAGGTTGTTTTGATTCGCGGGCCGTTCGTCTATCCACTAGGCAATGTTGCTTCTCTTTGGTACCTAAAATCTGTATCTTAAATTGAAGTATTGTAAGGTGTAATCAATTTTCTCCCAAGAACGGTGCTATAAATGAGGGATTAGTGCCTGAACCTGTTGTATAACCTATCTTTTTACTAAAATTACTCAGAATTTTGTACTCACTCAATTGTAGCTAAGTAATGTAGCTACATGAAGTTTTTTTGTTGGGTCAAAGAGGTTTTGTAGTACTGGGTAGCTGCCTCTTACTTCAGAAGTAAAATGAATTCATCAACCCCCTTCCTAATGACTTTGCCTGACAATCAGATAAGCCCCTCCCGACCTCTGGGCTTCTCCAACTCCACGCTCCAACCTTCCTCTCCTCTTTAAACTTTCCTTCCTTTCCACGATTGTCATGCCTTTTAAAATTGCTTTCCCATTTTCCTGGGAGTCCTGTGAATCCCCAACCACCCATGTCCCCAGAGCTAGTGCCATAAAGGAAGTAATGTTGTAGTCGAACCCAATGTGCTGAAAAGTCTCAATAAGGAATGCATTTTGAAATGTTGCAAATGCCATTCCTTATAACTCAAAATGTCTCAAGTCAAGCACTACTTGTATAGGTATGTGCTTATGATAAATCAATAGATCAATTAATGATATTTATTCAGCACTTCCTACGTGCAGAGCACTGAACTAAGCACTTGGGTGAGTGCAAGTGCAACAGAATTAGCAGGCACGCTCACTGTCCATAACAAGTTTACAGTCTATTCATCAGCTTGCCTTTTTCCCTCATTTAGATTATAAACTCTTTGAGGGCAGGGATCAAGTATTTTCTTTATGTTTTAATCCTATAGAATACAGGAAGGCACACAGTAAGGTGCTCAATAAATGATTCTGTTGATAACAATGAAAACTATGATAGCAGTGGTGATGGCAATGATGTTGATGACAAAAATGAAAAGAATGGTGACAACATATAGCAGATAGTCTCCCCTATAAGGGAACTCCGATTTTAAGAAAGACTGAGGGATTATTTAATAATAATAATTGTGGTATTTGTTAAGTGCTTATTATGTGCCAGGTACTGTACTAAGTGCTGGGGGGCGGGGGGATACAAACAAATCAGGTTGGACACAGTTCCTGTCCCACGTGGGGCTCACAGTCTCAATCCCCATTTTACAGATGAGGTAACTGAGGCCCAGAGAAGAGAAGTGGTTTGCCCAAGATCACACAGCAGACAAGTGGTGGAGCCAGGGTTAGAACCCATGATCTTCTGATTCCCAGGTCCATGCTCTATCCACTACACCATGCTGCTTCATAACTGCCTTCAATTTTATGGTGGATTCTTCCACAGTGGATGGTAAGGAACCATTTTCCGTTTTCAATCAGGCCAGAGCAGAAGAAAATGATCTTAAATTTTAGCATGGTTCTGTCTATCTATGCAATTCTTTGCTGGATTTAGGACCAATGAACATCAACAAAAGAAAATGCTTTTTCACACAGCAGCTGGTAAGCATATGGTATGCATCACTATAGGAATTTGTGCAGGCCAAAAGGATCAGTACATTTAAGAGGGGTTTGGATAAATTCATGGATGAGGAGCCCATGATGGATTATTAGAAATAAAGTTAGGGATGTGAGAGGAAACAACTAGCTCTTAACAAATACCATAAAATGCCATAAAAAACAAACAAAAATAAACCAAAAAACGATGACTGCCAGGCTTAATCTGTTCTGGAAGGTGTACAGGGACTCTAAAAGCAGGCACTACTATTTCTATCTTCTCCGGCATGGCAAAATGGAGGTGAGGGGGGAGAGTCAAGATTGGAAGGAGCTAGAAAATGGACACTTATGGCACTATCCTTCGAGTCTCAGCTCCCAGTTATTTCAAAGTTAATATTATTGCTATTATTATTATTCCCCTCTCAGGGTCGTCCTGGAGAGCTTCCAGTGCACTACCAGTCTTGGCTATGGGAGGGAGAGTCAAGCAGAGGCCTACCCATTCCATTGCTAGCTGGGGCAGTGTCTAGCGAGTAGAAGGCAATCTGCTAAAAGTCAAAACTCCCCCGTGCTGGTCAGCAGCGGCATGGGAGAGAGTCGAGGGCGGAGACTCGAGTTTACTGCGCGGAAGACGGCAATGGTAAACCACTTCCAGATTTTGACCAAGAAAACACTATGGATACACTACCAGAATGATTGCAGATGGAGAGCGGGGCGTTCTGGGAGAGATGTGTCCGTGGTGTTGCTGTGGGTCGGAAATGACTCGATGGCATAAGACAAGACAATTATCATTATCATATTTGTTAAACGCTTACTATGTGTCAAGCACTGTTCTAAGTGCTGGAAACCTCTGCTTTCCAACGGGTTGACTCCCAGAACGAATTAAGCCCAAATGCTAGATGGTACATCCCTAACTATGGAGATGGATTTCAAAGCTGATGATGATGATGGAAATGGTGGTGTTGGTTATGATGATGGTGATGATGATGTTGATTGGCAAGAAGTAGTAGTAATAATATTCATTTGTTCCTTCATTCACTCAATCGTACTGAGTGCTTTACTGTGTGCAGAGCACTGTACTAAGCTCTTGGAAAGTACAATTCTGAAACAAATAGAGACAATCCCTACCCAACAATGGGCTCACAGTCTAGAAGCGGGGAGACAGACAACAAACCAAACAAGTCGACAGGCATCAATAGCATCAGTATAAATAAGCAGAATGATAGATATATACACATCATTAATGAAATAAATAGAATAATAAATATGTACATATATACACAAGTGCTGTGGGGCAGGGAGGGAGATAGAGCAGAGGGAGGGAATCAGTGCCATGTGGAGGGGAGGGAGGAGCAGAGGAAAAGGGGAGCTCAGTCAGGGAAGGCCTCCTGGTGGAGGTGAGTTTTCAGTAGGGCTTTGAAGGGGGGAAGTGTGCTAGTTTGGCAGATGTGAGGAAGGAGGGCATTCCAGGCCAGAGGTGGGACGTGGGCTAGGGGTCGATGGTGGGACAGGTGAGAACGAGGCACGGTGAGGAGGCTAGCACCAGAGTAGTAGACTGTGTGGGCTGGGCTGTAGAAGGAGAGAAGGGAGGTGAGGTAGGAGGAGGCGAGGAGAGCTTTGAAGCCAAGAGTGAGGAGTTTTTGCTTGATACGAAGGTTGATAGGCAACCACTGGAGATTTTTGAGGAGGGGGTGACATGCCCAGTGTGTTTCTGTAGAAGGATAATCTGGGCAGCAGTTGTAGTAGTAGTAGCACTAATAGAGAAGCAGCGTGGCTCAGTGGAAAGAGCACAGGCTTTGGAGTCAGAGGTCATGAGTTCAAACCCCGGCTCCGCCAATTGTCAGCTGTGTGACTTTGGGCAAGTCACTTAACTTCTCTGTGCCTCAGTTACCTCATCTGTAAAATGGGGATTAAGACTGTGGCCCCCATGTGGGACAGCCTGATCACCTTGTAAACTCCCCAGTGCTTAGAACAGTGCTTTGCACAAAGTAAGTGCTTAATAAATGCCATTATTATTATTATTATTAATAACATTTTATTGAGTACACTCATTGGATACAATGCACTGTACTAAGTCCTTGGGAAAGTAGAAAATAAGTAAATGACACATTCCCTGTGCACAAGAAGCTTAGACTCTCTAACCTGCTAGACAAACATAAAAGTGCTTCTTTCGAGCATCTTAAAATATATAATTCTGGGGTGGATTGGCCATTGGCTTGTCCCACATGTCACTGTTTTAATAGTTACATATTCTCATCTAATACATGCTTTGCTGTTCCCATTTTTTTGCAGTATTCCCTTGTGCACTCTCTAGTCTGATATATTATTTTAGGAAACAGAACTCAGTCCAGGGCATAAACGGGGACATATCCATAATAATTTGCATTTAGTTTTAAATAATCTTCTTTAGAACATAAAAAATTCATAGTATAAAAGCAAATAGGAAGTGTGTTGATTGGGGTGTCCTTAAAGGACACAAAGTACCATCCTATTCATACCTCTTAAAAACAATTCTTCCAGCCAGGAAGATAGTACATACTGAGCTGTATGGGATACCTCGTGGACAGGGTGAATGGATCCCAACTTTGTTGAACTTCAGCCCCTGTCGAAGAACTAGAAAGTGGCAAACGTGGGTCTGTGGGGCCTCTTCAGGAATGGAGCAGGCATCTCTGCAACTGGGCAAAGCGATCCTTTTGTCTGCCGGTCCCTGCTGCAGATGGAACAAAAGGCCGATTGGAATATATTTTTCCCCATATATATCGTATCCGTTAGCTCTACTTCTCAAAGTTCTCCTTCCTTTCTTTCCCTACCAGTGAGAAAGAGCTTGGGAGCTGGAGAGCAATACCATTTGTCAGAAAACCACTTAAACTGGAATAGCAAAGAGGAGCAAACTGAAGCCAAAGAGTCCAAACCGAAAGAAAGAGAAAAGGCTAGAGTGGATCTGCCATTTTCTACTTTGAAGAAGATGACTGCACAAACCGCTTGAGTACAGCTATTGTGAAGAAATATTTTTCTCTAATAGGAACACCTAAAAGTGTCAGGAAGTTGAGCAGTTACCAGGAGAGGCAGTCAACATTGAAGTTTGTGCCAGCACTGCTTGCCGAGCAGTGCACAGTCACAGCCGACACTGACTGCCAAGACTTACTAGATTAATTTTTCCGCTCTTACATTGACTGGCCAAGTAGCAAAAAATGTCAGGATTTGGCATGATGTGTTTTGAGCAAAGGAAGTATAAGAAGAGCCTTCAAAACAGAACTTAAGCCCTGTGCATACTACCTGTAAAAAAAAGTCATCAATACTGAAGAGTTCCATCACCTAAGTGAGAAAACCCTGGGACCATTTATTCCTTTTCTGGCAAGATGCAGAGGTCCCTAGGCAATTGCTCATTTGTGTTAAGGTGGTCTCTAGGATGCCTCAGAGCTCTATTTAATTTAGTGTGTGTAAAAGGGACGGTAAGATGCCTTTGATGGAGTTTTTGTTAGTATGGTCCTTAAAAATCTTGGTATTTCTATTACTCATAATTGTAAAAGTAATTTTGTAATATTATTATATTGTTAAGGGCTCACTATGTGCTAAGCACTGTGCTGAGCACTGCGGTAGATACAAGGTAATCAGACACAGTCCCTGTCCCATATGGGGCTCACAGTATAAAGGGGAGGAAGAATCGGTATTGAATCCCCATGAGGAAAGGTCACCCAGCAGGCAAACGGCAAAGCTGCTTCTGTCGTTACTTCTACTAAGGATATATGAATGAAAGGGGAATAAATGGCTCAGTTTTGGGAGAGCCATTGATTTTTTTTCAGGACATTGAATATCATTTAGTGAAAAACTTGCCCCCTAAAAGGTTTCTGATGCATTTTGGGGCTTTCCCACCTTTCCTTTGGCTCTGTAAGCCTCCCATCTCTCTGCAGATTTGGGCCAATTATGGTTGAAGAGGAAAAAAACTCAAGAACGCAAGAAATTTGAGGTAAGAAGTCATAAAATTTAAACATGAAAATAGCTGAGTATATGATGCCAACACAAATTGTATGCAAATATCATGTAAACCGTATACCAAACCAACTGTTGTCCTCTGAACTATTTGTTTACATCTGTATGCGGTCCTTGGGAGAACTCCGGTGCTTCAGGTTGAAACACTTCCACTCTACCTTCTTTAAAAAGCTCAGGTTGATGACTAGAATTAATGAGCCCTATTTAGCCACGCGTGTGGAAAGGGAAAAGAAGCGTATGAATGAGCTGAGGTTGGCCCCTGAAAAATCTGTATATGGGAACGCTAATAACCATTTCTCAGGCACAAACACTGCCGCCCCCACCCCAAGCAGGGATGGGTCTTAATAAAAGAATGCAATTTGTCCTGGTACAGCTGACTGAGGAAACCTCTGGGTCTGTCGACTACCTTAGGGCGCAGAGGCTCAGGAGCCATCCCCGGGGACCACACTAGCCTGGTCCAGGTAGCCCCTCCTCATTTTGGGGACCGAGCCATGGGAACCATCTCCACACTTAGGGCTTGGAGGTTATTCTGAGGAAGCTCGTTGCACGCAGGGAATTTGTCTGTTTTATTGTACTCTCACAAGCGCTTAGTACGGTGCTCTGCAAACACCTTCCCTCCTCAAATCTGACAGATATTTACTCTCCCTGTTTCAAAGACTTATTAAAGACACATCTCCTCCAGGAGACTTTCCCTCTCCCCCTCGTCCCCCTCTCCATCCCCCCATCTTACCTCTTTCCCTTCCCCATAGCACCTGTATATATGTATATATGGTTGTACATATTTATTACTCTATTTATTTATTTATTTATTTATTTATTTTACTTGTACATTTCTATCCTATTTTATTTTGTTGGTATGTTTGGTTCTGTTCTCTGTCTCCCCCTTTTAGACTGTGAGCCCACTGTTGGGTAGGGACTGTCTCTATGTGTTGCCAATTTGTACTTCCCAAGCGCTTAGTACAGTGCTCTGCACATAGTAAGCGCTCAATAAATACGATTGATTGATTGATTGATTGATTGATTGATTCCCTAACTAAGCCTCCCTTTCCGCTTTTCCCACTCCCTTCTGCGTCGCATTGACTTTCTCTCGTTGTTCATCCCTGCTCCCAGCCCCACAGCACTTATGTACAAATCTGCAATTTATTTATTTATATTAATGTCTGCCTCCCCCCGCATCTTCCCCCAGACTGTAAGCTCACTGTGAGCAGGGAATGTGAATGTGTATGTTTATTGTTGTATTACACTCTCCCAAACACTTATTACAGTGCTCTGCACACAGTAAGCACTCAATAAATATGAATGAATGAATGAATGGCCTGGGTTCTAATCCCAGCTCTGCCACTTGTCTGCTGTGTGACCTTGGGCAAGTCATTCCACTTCTCTGTGCCTCAGTTACCTCATCTGTAAAATGGGGATTAAGACTGAGCCCCATGCGGGACAGGGATTCTGTCCAACTCGATTTGCTCGTAATAATAATAATGATGGCATTTATGAGAAGCACTGTTCTAAGCACTGGGGAGGTTACAAGGTGATCAGGTTGTCCCACAGGGGGCTCGCAATCTTAATCCCCATTTTACAAATGAGGTAACTGAGGCCCAGAGAAGTTAAGTGACTTGCCCAGAGTCACCCAGCTGACAATTGGAAGAGCCAGGATTTGAACCCATGATCTCTGACTCCAAAGCCCGTGCTCTTTCCACTGAGCCACGCTGCTTCGTATCCACCCCAGCACTTAGTACAGTGCCTGGCACATAACAAGCAATTAACAAATACCATGAAAAAAGAGAGAAAGAAAGGGGACCCTTCTAGGCCGTGTGTCTCCAGTTAGAGTGTACTGAAGCCATTGAGCATGGCACTAAGGGAATGCTGATGGAAATGCTCAAGGAGCTTGATGGGACGCTTGTGGGGGTTCGTGCCTTCCCATCATGGAGCAGCATTATACTCTCGACACTTTCAAAGGGTAGGGATGGTCTCTATCTGCTGCCAAATTGTACTTTCCAAGAGTTTAGTATAAAGTGCTCTGCACACAGTAAGCGCTCAATACATACGATTGAATGCATTATTCAGGTCACGCCTCCTCCAAGAAGCCTTCCCCTAGAATAAGCCCCTTTTTGCCCCAGCTCACTCTCATTCATTCATTCATTCATTCATTCAATCGTATTTATTGAGTGCTTACTGTGTGCAGAGCACTGTACTGAGTGCTTGGGAAGTACTAGTCGGCAACATCATCATCATCAATCGTATTTATTGAGCACTTACTATGTGCAGAGCACTGTACTAAGCACTTGGGAAGTACAAATTGGCAACATATAGAGACGGTCCCTACCCAACAACGGGCTCACAGTCTAGAAGGGGGAGACAGACAACAAAACAAAACGCATAGGCAGGTGTCAAAACCGGTAGAATAAATAGAATTATAGCTATAAGCACATCAATAATAAAATATAGTAAATATGTACAAGTAACATAGAGTAATAAATCTGTACAGATATATACAAGTGCTGTGGGGAGGGGAAAGAGGTAGGGCGCGGGGGATGTGGAGAGGAAAGAGGGGGCTCAGTCTGGGAAGGCCTCCTGGAGGAGGTGAGCTCTCAGTAGGGCTTTGAAGGGAGGAAAAGAGCTAGTTTGGAGGATGTGTGGATGCTGTCCTTTCTGTGTCATCTATGCACTTGGATCTGTGACCTCTGGACATTTGTTACTCACCCCGCCCCCAACCCCACGGCACTTATGTACATGTCTTTAAGCTATATATTGCAAGATATTTATATTAATGTCTGCCTCCCCCTCTAGATTCTAAGCTCATTATGGGCCGGGAATGTGTCAGCTAATTCTGCTGCAATTGTGCTCTCCCGAGCATTTAGCACAGTGCTGTGCACATAGTAAGTGCTTAAGTCAGAGGTCATGGGTTCGAATCCCAGCTTCACCACTTATCGGCTGTGTGACTTTGGGCAAGCCACTCAACTTCTCTGTGCCTCAGTTACCTCATCTGTAAAATGGGAATTAAGACTGTGAGCCCCACATGGGACAACCTGTATCCCCCCAGTGCTTAGAACAGTGTTTTGCACATTTAAGTGCTTAACAAATACCATCATTATTATGATTAATAAATACCACTGATTTATTGATTCCTTGTCTCTCATTGGATTGTTGGACAGTGTGCTGCCTGGTCAACAGACTTCTGTAACAGTATTTTAGTTCCACATCTATTCTAATTATTTTATTTTGTTAATATGTTTGGTTTTGTTCTCTGTCTCCCCCTTCTAGACTGTGAGCCCGCTGTTGGGTAGGGACTGTCTCTATATGTTGCCAACTTGTACTTCCCAAGCGCTTAGTACAGTGCTCTGCATACAGTAAGCGCTCAATAAATACGAATGAATGAATGAGTGTTCAACTTCGTCGTCACATCCTCCAGCATGGGTGCTTAGACTCCACTGGACCTACTATACAGCCCGGCTTTTACTCCATGGGTGAGGAGGAACGGATCAGATAGGGTACCCCATCTCTGACGTGCCATGCCATGGGGGGCCAATCTCAAAATTTTGATGAAATTCTTAGAGCAGTCAAATGATTGCCCGAGGGCAGGTTTTCTGACGATGGCGGATGCTTTTGTGTGGTCCACGAAAGCTGAGTAGCGCTCTCCGTCCTGCTCCCTGGGTTTTTCCTTTGTGTGACGCGCTGCAAAAATCATTTCCACGGAGACACTCTGTGGCCTAGAGCTGAATTGCAATTCCAGAAGCGGACAATCCATAGCATTTATTCTCCGGCGGAGAATTCGGAAAGATTCGGAAAGATTCGGAAAGATTCCGGCTAGGAGCCGGCCAATCAATCAATCAATCAATCGTATTTATTGAGCGCTTACTATGTGCAGAGGCCAGCGGTGGAGAGTGGTTAGGTGTCGCGACAGTTGCTTCGTTCTGGTTTCTTAAACTTTCTTCTTGAAGGAGATGGTGGTGGCATCCTTGAGATTGTGCATGTGTGATTCAAAAGTTCATTCATTCGATCACATTTATTGGGTGCTTAATAATAATAATAATAATGGCATTTATTAAGTGCTTACTATGTGCCGAGCACCGTTCTAAGCACCAGGGAGGTTACAAGGTGATCAGGTTGTCCCATGGGGGGCTCACAGTCTTAATCCCCATTTTACAGATAAAGGAAATGAGGCCCAAAGAAGTTAAGTGACTTGCCCAAAGTCACACAGCTGACAATTGGCGGAGCCGGGATTTGAATCCACAACCTCTGACTCTAAAGCCCCTGCTCTTTCCACTGAGCCACGCTGCTTCTCTACTGTGTGCTTTCCGTGTGCAGAGCACCGTACTAAGCACTTGGGAGAGTACAATACAACAATAAACAGACACATTCCCTGCCCGCAACGAGCTTACAGTCTAGAGGGAGGAGAGACAGACATTAATTTTAAAAAAATAAATTACAGATGTGTACATAAATGCAGTGGGGCTGGGAGGAGGAAAGAACAGAGGGAGCATGTCAGGGCGACCCAGAAGGGAGGGGGAGAAGAGGAAAGGGGGGGCTTAGTCAGGGAAGGCTTCCTGGTGGGGGTGTGCCTTCAATAAATCTTAAGGAGGGGAGAGTAACTCTCGGGTTTGAGGAGGGATAGCCATTCCAGGCCAGAGGCAGGATCAATCAATCAATCAATCGTATTTATTGAGCGCTTACTGTGTGCAGAGCACTGTACTAAGCGCTTGGGAAGTACAAGTTGGCAACATATAGAGACAGTCCCTACCCAACAGTGGGCTCACAGTCTAGAAGTCACATTCTTCCTAGAGTCGCCTAGGATGTGGGCGAGGGTTCAGCAGTGAGATAGGTGAAATCGAGGCACTGTGAGAAGATTAGCATTAGAAGAGCGAAGTATGCAGTCTGGGTTGTAGTAGGAGAGTAACGAGGTGAGATAGGAGGGGCAAGGAGGTGGAGTTCTTTAAAGCCAGTGGTGAGGAGTTTCTGTTTGAGGCGGAGGTGGCTGGGCAACTGCTGGAGTTTTCTGAGGAGTGAGGTGACATGTCCTGAAAGTTTTTGTAGAAAAATCATCCAGGCAGCAGAGTGAAGTTTGGACTGGGGTAGGGAGAGGCAGGAGGCTGGAAGGTCAGCAAGGAGGCTGTGATGCAGTAATCCAGGAGGGATTTTCTCCTCTTATCTCTCTGGTAATTTGTTCTCAGTCTCCTTCATGGGCTCCTCCTCTGTCTCCCACCCCTTAACTGTGGGAGTCTCTCAAGGTTCAGTTTCTATTCTCCATTTACACCCACTCCCTTGGAGAACTCATTCACTCCTGTGACTCTGACTACCATCTCCGTACAGATGATGCCCAAGTCTACATCACCAGCCCTGTTTTAGCTCCCTCTCTGCAGTCTCACATTTCCTCTTGCCTTCAAGACATCTTTACTTGGATGTCCTCTCTCGAGCTTAACGCGTCCTAAACAGAACTCCTCATCTTCCCACCCAAACCCCGTCCTCCCCTTGACTTTCCCATCACCGTTGACCGCAACACTACCCTGCCTGTCTCACAAGCCCTTAACCTTGGCGTTATCCTTGACTCCTCTCTCTCATTCAAACCACATAGTCAATCCATTACTAAATCCTGTCGGTCGCACCTTCCCAACATCGCTAAAATCTGCCCTTTGCTCTCCATCCAAACTGCTACCCCATTAATACAGTCACTCATGCTATCCCACCTGGATTACTGCATCAGCCTCCTTGCTGACCTCCCAGCCTCCTGTCTCTCCCAACTCCTGCCCATACTTCACTCTGCTGCTCGGATCATTTTTCTACAAAAACGTTCAGGACATGTCACTCTCCCACACCCCCTCCAAAAATTCCAGCGGTTGCCCGTTCACCTCCATATCAAACAAAATCACTTTGCCCCCTCTTACCTCACCTCGCTTCTCTCCTTCTACAACCCAGCCCTCAAAAGTCACTCCTGTAGTGCTAACCTTCTCACGGTGCCTCCATCTCACCTGTCTCGCTACCAACCCCTAGCCCACATCCTGACTCTGTCCTGGAACGCCCTCCCTCCTCAAATCTGACAGACAACTACTCTCTCCCACTTCAAAGTCTTATTGAAGGCACATTTCCCCCAAGAGGCCTCCCCAGACTAAGCCCCATTCTTCCTCATCTCCCACTACCTCTGCGTCACCCCGACTTGCTCCTTTTGCTCTTCCCCGCTTCCAGCCCCACAGCACTTATGTACATATCTGTAATTTAATTAAATTGTATTGATGTCTGTCTCCTCCCCCCTCTAGACTGTAAACTTGCTGCGGGCAGAGAATATCACTGTTTATTGTGGCATTGTACTTCCCCAAGTGCTTAGTACAGTGTTCTGTAT
Source organism: Tachyglossus aculeatus (assembly GCF_015852505.1). Classification (NCBI taxonomy): domain Eukaryota; kingdom Metazoa; phylum Chordata; class Mammalia; order Monotremata; family Tachyglossidae; genus Tachyglossus; species Tachyglossus aculeatus. Next base: position 58,433,174 of record NC_052098.1, read on the forward strand.
GCGGTAGGTGCTCAATAAATACAATTGAATAAATGAATGAGGCACAGAGAAGTTAAGTGACTTGCCCACAGCATCTAGTATCAAAAATAGTCAAAACATGCTGCTGAACATTTGTTTTACCTACATTTAGCAAAAAATAGAATAACCCAGGATTTTTCACATATAACAAAAGATTGCGCGCTTCAAATTTCAGACCTTTAAGCATTTTTAAATCTCCTTTGATAGTAATAGTATTTACTAAGTGCTTACTGTGTGCAAAGTACTGTACTAAGCACTAGGAAAGGTACATGTGTGGGAATTAGAGAATTGGAGAAATAGCATGATCTAATGAAAAGATCAGAGTCAGAGCACCTGGGTTCTTATCCCAGCTCTGCTAGTTGCTGCTGTGTGACCTTGGACAAGTCATTTAACTACTCTGCACCTCAGTTTCCTCAAATCCCTGCAAAATGGGGATTAAATACCTGTGCTCCCCACTATTTAGATTGTGAGCCCTATGTGGAACAGGAACTGTGTCAAACCTGATTACTTGTATTTACCCCAGCTCTTAGAACAGTGCCTGACACATAGTAAGTGTTTAACAAAAACCATTCATTCATTCATTCGTATCTATTGAGCGCTTACTGTGTGCAGAGCACTGTACTAAGCGCTTGGGAAGTACAAGTTGGCAACATATAGAGACGGCCCCTACCCAACAGTGGGCTCACAGTCTAGAAGGGGGAGACAGAGAACAAAACAAAACATATTAACAAAATAAAATAAATAGAATAAATATGTACAAATAAAATAAAGTAACAAATACGTACAAACATATATACATATACACAGGTGCTGTGGGGAGGGGAAGGAAGTAAGGCAGGGGGGATGGGGAGGGGAAAATTAAAAAAATTAAACATGGGCCTTGGCCCTCCAGGGGCTCACAATCTCTGAAATACCCTGAAAATTAAGATTTCTAACCAAGCTTTTCTTAACTTGTGTGCAGAGCTCTTATTCCCAGTATAGTTCAGAAAAAAAACCCGCAGAATATGTCATGGAGTCCTACAGTGTGAATAAGAGAAATATGGTTTGAAGATATATATATATTTATGTATACATATTTCATGGAGATGTGAATTGAGTTTGTATGTAGTAACACAGATACAACTATTCTTAAAGATGTGAAACTTGGCATCCCATCTCTAGTGTGTGTGTGAGATCAGGGCAACTCGGATTCTGGCTATAGGAGGTGGAGTTACCATCCAGCTGCATCATCAGGAAGTGCACAGATGTATCTTTTTTTTTTTTAATGGTATTTGTCAAGTGCTTGCTATGTGCCAGGCACTGGACTAAGTGCTGGGGTAGATAAGCTAATCAGGTTGGACACAGTCCATGTCCCACATGGGACTGACAGTCTTAATCCCCATTTTACAGATGAGGTAACTGAGGCACAGCGAAATGTAGTAACTTGCCCAAGTTCCCACAGCAGACAAGTGGTGGAGCTTGGATTAGAACTCAGGTCTGTTCTCTCATCAACACGGTTGGGTCTTTTTAGAGCAAACAGTGGATGGATAAATCTAAGCACTTCCTGCCAAGCTCACCCTTTGTTTGCCAGATCTGCAATTTTGCAGCTGCTGCGTTGTGCTTCTGATACTAAATACTTTAGAAGTGAGAAAGGAGGGGCGAGTCATGTTTTCCTTTTCTCCTCTATGATTTCTGGGTTGCCCTTTTCGGAAAGAGACGGGGAAAATGGCTCTGCCTGCTGGTTTTTCCCTCTGTCTTTCCCTCTGAGGAAAAGATAAACTTCCCATTTTCCCCTTAAAGCAAAAAGTGAAGTCACTTACACATGGTATAGCCTCTGTCTGAGGCTCTTCATAACGATGAGAATTCATCGCCCAGAAAGCTTGGCGTCACTTGTAGCACTTGGGCAAGAGAGCCTTGAGGCGCTTAGTACAGTGCTCTGCCCACAGTAAGCGCTCAATAAATACGATTGAATGAATATCCACAGATATGAGATTTGAGCAAGAGAAAGAGTTAGTGACAGACAGAAGAATTGGCCAGAGAAGGAGGAGGAGGACCAGCGGAGAGCTGTGTTAGAAAAAACAAGATTAGATCTTTTTTTTTTTTCCAAGAGAAGGGAGTGTGAAGTCAGTCTAGAGGTTGAGCAGGATTAGGGTAGCATAGAGGCTGTTAGAATTGGAAAGATAGAAGTCAGCGGTGACCCCTGAAGAGAGCGGTGTTAGTGGAGTAAAGGAGGAAAAGCCAGATTTTAGAAGGTCGAAGAGAGAATTGGAGGAAACCTGGTGGAGTCGGGCACTCACAGAAATTGTTCAGAGTTTGGTCAGAAAAAAATATAATGATGGCATTTGCTCAGTGCTTATTATGTGCGAAGCACTATTCTAAGCACTGGGAGGGGGATACAAGGTGATCGGGTTGTCCCACGTGGGGCTCACAGTCTTCATCCCCATTTTACAGATGAGGGAACTGAGGCTCAGAGAAGTTAAGTGACTTGCCCAAGGTCACACAGCAGACAAGAGGCGGAGCCGGGATTAGAACCCATGACCTCGGACTCTCAAGCCCGGGCTCTTTCCACTGAGCCATGCTGCTTCTGGGAGGTGGATAATGTGGTGATACCCGGATAGTGTTGTGGGGTTCAGAGAACTTTTTTATAGGATAGTGGGGATGTAGGTGTGTTTGACCCCTCTCAGGATCGCACCTGGAGAGATTCCAAGTCCTCTACCAGTCTCTGCTACAGGAGGAAGAGTCAAGAAGGGGCATACCCATTCCATTCCTAGCTTGGACAGTGGCTAGTGAGTGGAAGGCAATCTGCCACAAGTCAAGACTCACCCGTGTTGGACAGCAACAGCACGGGAGAGAGTAGAGAGCAGAGACTCAAGTTTACTGCGCCCAAGGAGGCAATGGTAAACCACTTCTGCATTTTGACCAAGAAAACTCTCTGGATCCACTACCAGAACAATTGCAGATGGAGGTGGGGCGTTCTGGAAGAAATGTGTCCATGCCGTCACTATGGGTCGAGGACAACTTGACAGCATAAGCCAATACATGGTATGTTTGAAAGAAGAGGGGAAGGAGTCATGAGAGAGTGAGAAGTTGAAGATAGCAGTTGGGGAGGGAAAGAGAGTGGGCACGAGGGTTTGGAGAAGCTTAAAAGGGATGGGGTCAGGTGTAGGTGGAGGGATTAGATTTTGAAAGCAGGGGGGAGGATCTCTTGGGCGATCCCCTTGAGAGAGTGGATGTGGAAATGGAAGGGAGTTGGGGATGTGAGGGTGGGAACCTCAAGCCTGATCACATCAATAATGAATTTGGCACAGTCATCGGGGGCCAGAGAAAATAATAATAATAATGGTGGCATTCATTAAATGTTTACTATGTGTCAAGCACTCTTCTAAGTGCTGGGGTAGATACAAGCTAATCGGGTTGGACACAGTCCACGTTCCACACGGGGCACACAGTCTTAATCCCCATTTTGCAGATGCAGTAACCGAGGCACGGAGAAGTGACTTGATCAAGGTCATACAGCAGATAAGTGGCGGAGGCTGGATTAGAACCCTGGTCCTACTTTCTCCAAGGCCTGTGCCCCTATCTAGTAGGCTGCTTCCCTGGAGGGAGAGCTAGGGGTTTCAGGGAGGAAGTTAAAAATATGGACTAATTGGTACGGGCGATGGGCATGGGAGTCGATGAGGGATATCTTTAGTTGGGGAAGAGACTATCTAATCATCATTCTTTTTGTAATAACCCTTCAAATATTTGAAGAACATTATTAATTCCCTCCCATCAACCTTATTTTATGGAGTGGATAATCTCATTTCTTTCCTTTCGATAGTCTGAAATTTCCATTAAGTAACTGTTTCCATTGCTCTCTTGCAAATCCTTTCCAAATTCTGTGCATTCCTTTCAAATTGTGGAGTTCAAAACCTGAGACAAGGCTCTAAGAAGCGCCTGCCCTGCTAAGGTAATCAGATTTCCAGGGGCCCAGGCTAAAATGGGCATCCAGGGAGAGACTCCTAAAAGGTAGAAAAATCAGAGACAGAGAAAGGGGGAAAAGGGAAAGAGACGGGGAACAGGGAAAGAGCAGGATGGAGAGCAGTGCTGGAGAGAACAGAGAAAAGAGAAAGAGACAGAAGGAGAAAAATAAATTAGTAAAAGTGGCAATTTGCCCTGGACCCATAAGAGATGAAAAGTCTGTGTCAGTCATCTTGGACACAAATGAAAGCAGCATACATCCAAGAATTAAGGAGGGATTACATTCAAATTTAGTCCTTCACTGATTTGCTTTGGGTCTTTGTCTCAGGCACTTCCCTGACATGTCTTTTCCCATGTGTAAAATGTGAATGAAAATTCTAAATAATGAATTAAATATTTTCATTAGCTGCCCACCTTTTGGCCACTTCACTGTTCATTGTCCAGGGAAAGAGAAAAATGTGAAATTCAAATCAGTCAAATTTTCCTACATGCTTATAGATTAATTCAGGTCAAGGATTTGGGGGAGGGGATGGAAACTATTATTTAAAAGGCAGGTCTTTGAATTTCTGAATCTGTGGGTTCCATTTACTCACAGTTATCCTGTCCCCCAATAACAGTAGTTAACAAGATCGACTTCTGGCAGCCGCAGAGATGTGTGCTCTCTCTCGCTTTTGCCACAGGATCTTAAATGTAGGTCCTAGGAGAGCAGATGACCGACATGGATGGCCATCATGGAAACAGGCTGAACCTATTCTGGAATTACCAAAAGCCAGGACCTCCTGGGGTACTTTCTGTGTCTGAATCAGTCTTCAGAACCTAGTTGTCCGTTGTTCTGCAGAATTAGAGCTTCAAAAAGAGTAGCCCACAGCCTAAAAAGGTCAGCAAGACCTCTACCAACTTCAGGAGAGGATTCTGGCTGAGCCACAGCGGCTATAAACCTGAGTGTAACTGACCGGCTCTAATCCTAAGACTCAGTAGACTCCACCAGACATCTGGGGATCAGGTAAAGAGGGCTAGGGTGCTTCGTAAAACAACTCCAAGGAGCTGGAGATGGCCTTTCTGGCAGCACGGGGCCCTTAATCCTCCCCAAGTCACCACTCAAATCTTCCCAGTAATGCATATGAACACTGCTAACCCCACACAACTTCTGCTGAGGCTGGGAGCAGTCAGAAAATAGATGTTTGTGAGGGAGGATCCATCAGAAAGTGACATAAATTTGGAGAACAGGTGGGCAAAGTTGATTGCAATGAATGATAGTGTATGATTCTGCATGTAAATGCTAAATGGGAATTAAAATAAGTAAAAAAGGACCAAACATTTCAAAATCGCCAAAACGGATCCCATTCTGACTTAATTAATGTTTAATTAAATCCCAACTTCTGTGTAGTGAGTTACATGCTATGGTTATAACCAGATGGTTAGGGAATCCAATTTTACAAATCAAAGCAGAGGGTTACAACTCGATACTGTCATGTCATGTACTCTTTACAACTCTTTATTGTCATATCACTTCAGGCGATGTAAAAGCATTCATTAACTCTAAAGCGACAGTGATCCCGGGAAGGATACATTACATTTGCTTTATTTAGGACTAGCGAAAAAATTGTTCTTCATCCAGTTTGAGACAGACAGCCACGGGTGGAAAGCAAGAGGGTGGGAAGAGGGGAAAGTACAGATTTCAAGGTACAAAGGCAGAAGAAATTCACAAGGAGGCTTAGGGGCAAGATGCTTAAGGATCAGAAGCATGTAATGACAAGCAGTCAATGGCTGGCACACGGAAATCTCCCTGTCGCTGCCAGCTATCTTCCAGGTAAACTATTCTTTTTTTTTCCTTTACATCTCCCAGAACCTGTTCCCCCACCTCCAGCCTCCCTCTTTCCTTTGCCCTTACTCACCCAGTGACTATTTCCAGAATTTCTGCAACCGGACTCCCAGTTTATGAACCAGGGTTCTAGACGTGATAATAATAATAATATTAATAATTATGGTATTTGTTAAGCACTTACCATGTGCCAGGCACTGTTCTAAGTGCTGGGGTGGATACAAGCAAATCCAGTTAGATGCTGTCCCTGTCCCACATGGGGTTCACAGTCTCAATCCCTATTTTCCAGATGAGGTAACTGAGGCACAGAGAAGCAAAGTGACTTGCCCAAGGGCACACAGCAGACAAGTGGCGGAGCCGGGATTAGAACCCATGACCCTCTGAATACCATGCCCGTGCTCTATCCACTATGCTGTGCTGCTCCTAGTAGTAGTAATAGTAGTAATAATAATAATAGTAATAGTATTTATTTAGCCTACACTAGGGGCAATGCACTCTATTAATGACTTGAGAAAGTACAACAGAAGCAGAGTTACATGCCCAAAATGAGTTTATACTCTAATGGGGGAGATCATCATCATCAATCATATTTATTGAGCGCTTACTATGTGCAGAGCACTGTACTAAGCACTTGGGAGATGGATATAAATCAATCAATCAATCATTTATATCTATTGAACACTTATTGTGTGCAGAGCACTGTATTAAGTGCTTGGAAGAGGAGCAGCATGGCCTAGTGGCAAGAGCCCGGGCTTGGGAGTCAGAGGTCATGGGTTCGAATCCCGGCTCCGCCACTTGTCTGCTTGTCTGGGCAAATCACTTAACTTCTCTGTGCCTCAGTTACCTCATCTGTAAAATGGGGATTGAGACTGTGGGCCCCACGTGGGACAACCTGATTACCTTGTATGAGAAGCAGCGTGGCTCAGTGAAAAGAGCACGGGATTTGGAGTCAGAGGTCATGGGTTCATGGGTTCAAATCCCGGCTCCACCAACTGTCAGCTGTGTGACTTTGAGCAAGTCACTTAACTTCTCTGGGCCTCAGTTCCCTTATCTGTAAAATACGGGGATTAAAACTGTGAGCCCGCCATGGGACAACTTGATCACCTTGTAACCTCCCTAGCGCTTAGAACAGTGCTTTGCACATAGTAAGTGCTTAACAAATACCATTATTATTATTATTATTGTATTTACCCCAGTGCTTAGAACAGTGCTTGGCACATAGTAAGCGCTTAACAAATACCATAACAATAATTATTATTATTAGTACAATACAATAGAGTTGGTAGACATGTACTCTGCCCATAAATGTTTGTAAATATAAAGATTAGAGTAAATAGTTGACTATATAATTGATTATAGATATACTGAGAAGGGATGAGGATAGGTATAAATAAACATGTAAGTACTAAGTCAATCAATAGTATTGAGTGTCCACTCTTCACAGAACACTTTACTAGGCACTTGGGAGAGTACTGTGGAATTATTAGGTATAGGTATTATATTATTATAATTATTAGGTATTCCTGCCTTCAGGGAGTCTGTAATCTTGGAGGGTGATAGAGTCTGAAAGTAAATTTCATGTAGGAGAAAGTAATAAAGTGTAAAAGTACGTACAAAAGTACTATGGGGAAGCAGGAGTACCCAAGCTTGGGTGATGCAGAGGTGCTCAAGTGGCAGACAGAGGAATATAGATTGGGGAGAAATTAATCAGGAAAAGCTATTACTATTTTGGAGGAGATGTGATTTCAGAAGGGCTCTGAAGCTGTGTAGAGCAGAATTCTGCCAGAAGTGCATGGGGGTTGGATGTGAAGGGGGATTGGATATGCAGGCAGGAGAAATGATGTAAGCCAATGGTCAGTGGTGGGAAAGATGAGAATAAAGCACAGTGAGTAGGTTGGCTTGAGAAAAATGAAGTGTGCTAGCTTGGGTGAGGCGGGGTGGAGGGGGCGACAGGGGAAGTGTGAGAAGAGAGGAGATAAGTAGGAGGGAGTGCTGATTACATTAGGGTTAGGGTAACAAAGAGCCAGGGCTGGTGGCCCTGCTTTTTCCCTGGTCATGAGCCTGTCTGGGGCACAGTCACAACCAATCCCAATCTCCTCCCTCTCCAACCTTCCCCAGCCCCTGGTCCCCACTGCCAAATGGTATATCTGCTGCCCTTCTCCTCAGCCACCTGCTTAGCTGCTCTGTGACAGCAGAGATAGGCGAGCCAGGGTTTATGCACTTCCTGTGCACTGTCACCACCCTTGGGTCCACCTGGCCACTTTTCCCAGGTGGAGAGAACAGCTCCCCGACTCCCTCCTTTCCCGGGGTGGACAAAACCCACCCCAATTTCCCAGCCACCCAAAGTGGGTTGTACCATTCAACCTATTCGAAGTTGTTATACCGGAAGATAGGGTTTTGATCTTCCAGAAAACTCTTCCAACTTAACAGGCTAAGAGCAACAGCAAAAGCCCCTATGATTGTCATCCAAGAGCTATTACATCCAGATGCCTAGGACCTATAAGCATACACAAAAGAAAGCGCACAAGTGATTGTGAACTGATTTTATACGTGCACACACAAACACATATGCTTTTGATAAGTCTAAGGACTCCCAGGGTACAGTACAAGACTGAACCATGGGAACCGTAAACACATTCTAAGAGTTTCTCCAGTGACTCCAAGGTGAAGGCCGACTCAAAATTCTGCTGTCTAGGGAGCATACTGATCAATGACTCACTGATAAAGAAAGAAGAAGAAAACCAAATTCATTAATTTAATCGTATTTATCGAGCACTTACTGTGTGCAGAGTATTGTACTAAGCGCTCCAAAAGGGCAGGTTGTAATTTGGGAGACTGTCAGAAAGAATGTGGTGGGCATTATGTCAACTTCAGTCTAAATTAAAGGCTTATAGATCTATACAGCTATTCAATTCTCTGAACCCCTACACCAAACACCCCGCCCTGATTCTTAATGATTCTATCCCTACCTCTTACTTACCAATAAGTGGCAAGACCAAAAAAAAATGGCCCAGAATGAAGCCAACCTACCAGGGTGGAAGCAATGCTCACTGCTGTATAGCTCTGCTGGGGTTTATCACGGTAAATACCATTACTGCTACTGCTACTATTATTATTACTACTACTACTACTACAACTACCAAGCAGGACATACTTGCAGAATGGATGACAACAGGATGCCCCCAAAGCGGCTGTATTATGAACTGAAGTAGAATGACCAAAGGTAAAGGAGGCAAAGGAAACATTTAAAGGTTTTGAGGAAGCACAGTGTGGCAGCCAGACCAGTCTGGAAGGCAGGAAGCAGAAAGGGCTGGCTTTTTGTGAATAGAGGCTTTGGGGGGATCATGGGGTTAGTGTGCCAAACCATCAACAGCCCCTACCATTATGAATAGCAAATTTATCAGAACAACAGCTGGCGGTCCGTGCCCAGTGAGAAAGAGATTGACTGTCACACCCACCCACATACTTTGGTGAAGTCCACTTCCAATAGAGTCAACTTAGAATATGAGGGACATGTGAGTGAGTGTGTGTGTGTGAGAGAGAGAGAGATAGATGAGGAATCACTCACACAATATGTGCAATTCTCAGTGCTTGTTAGACTGAGTAACAGGAACGCAAATTTCATTCCACAGAGAAACCATTATAGAATCAACGGCACCAGACAATTTGTGGGAGTGTGAATGTCAAAAATCTTCTGCAAATACTCAAAATGCTGCAAAGAGAGAAAAAGTACATTCCAGTAACAAATTCAGATTTGATGAGGAGGCAACATATGTTCACCCAGAAATTCCCAGAATGCTCAGTAAAAGTGCACAATAAAGTTACTTGCCCAACTATCTTGGGTACATCTTAGATATCAGAGGTGGCCATAAGAAGTACAGCTGAATCCTACAGACAGTAACTAATGAATCTTAAAATAGCCTATTACCCTGAACAGTCATGATTCTTACATATTTTCATCCCCTCCAAAACCAAACCCACAGTTCAGCCTACCTCTCACTGCCCCTCAGCTGCCATCTCTTCTGGCTAGCTCTTCGCTGTCTGTGCACCTCCAAGTCTCTCTTGACCTTGGAGGTCAACCTGTTGTCCCCAGAGCCTTCTGCCACTTTTGTATTCAAAGCCCACTCGAGGGCTATTTTGGCTTGCAGGGCTGCCTGTCACTCTGCTTTTCAAAGCCTACTCCGGGGCATTGAACTCCGCATGGCTCCCTCCACCACAGGCCCAAAAAAGCCCTACAGTGAGCTTTGAACTTGAAAAACAGAGGAGACTTTGAATTCTGTGATGACAGAGAGCCATGCAAACCAAAATAGCCCCAGAACAGGCTTTGAACCCTGCAGCAGCTGAGCATTGGGTGGCCCCAAATCACCCTGGAGTAGACTTTGAATACCACATTGGTGGAGTGCCCCTTGAACTTAAAAAGCCCTGGAGTTCAAAGTCAACACGGGGACTTTTTTGGTCCTTGTGGCTCCATGCCACAGAGGATTTCGAAGCCCGCTCCTGGGATCTTTACCAGCCAGGCTGCTCCTGATGATTTGGGGGAAAAGAGGATCAGGATACAAAGGTAATGCCTGAGAGGGAACATGTGTAATGTGCAGGGGAGACTATGTTTGTGAGTACGTACGTTAAGTGAGTGTGGGAGAACATGTAGGAGAGAGCCAGTGTAACAGTTTTAGTATTTATTGAGCACCCATTTGGCTCAATGCACTGTACTAAGTGCTTTAGAAACACAAAATATTGAAGTGACACCTTTCCTGTCCAGAAGAAGATTGCATTCTACCGGGAGAGACAAACTTAAAAAAAAATACAACTAGGGTAGTGAAAACAAACGACCGAGCAATTGAATAAACAAATATACAAAAGGGCCGAGGATGGGTACACGTAATTCATAAGTACTAGAGACCACAGATGGGTCTATATGACTTGGGTTGCTGGAAATTAAATGGGGAAGTCTTGTTGGAGGAGAAGTTGGGATTTTAGGAGGGCTTGGAATGTGGGGAGAGCTGGGGTCTTCTGGATTTGGAGAAGGAGGGAGTTCCAACCTAGGGGAACATGAATGAGGGGAAGAAGGAGGGAGAGTTGAGAATGAGGTACTGCTAAGGAGGAGGGAAGAGAATCGGTGAACAGAGGAGCAGTGTAGGTATATGAAGTGGGCTAAATTGGTGGAGAGCCTTGAAGCCAATTGTGAAGAGTTTTTGTTTGATTGAGAGAGACAAAGGAATTCAGTAGAGGATTCTGAGGAGAGGAGAGATGTGAACCGAATGATGTGTCGAGAAAGTAATCCATGAAAAAACGTGTAGCTTAAATTGTAGCGGGGAAAGCCTGGTGGCAGGGCCACCAAAGAAGAGGTGGATAATAACAATAATATAACAATAATAATAATAATAATAATGGTATTTGTTAAGCGCTTACTACAATAGTCTAACCACAATATTATAATGATAATGTGCCCGGCACTGTAGTAGACAGAAGATAATCAGTTTGTGCACAGCTCCTGGTTTCTCAGGGCTCACATTCTAAGAGGGAAGGAGAATTTTATTCCCAGTTTACAGATGATGATACTGAGATACAGAGAAGTTAAATACCTCGCTTGAGGTCACAAATCAGATGAGTAGCTGAGCCGGGATGAGAATCTGAGTTTCCCGACTCCCAAGTCCACACACCCTTTCAACGGGGTCATGCTGTCTCTCAGTTTGACCACAGTTCGTATCGAAATGGTAGCCACTTTGGGTGGAGAGGAAGGGGTGGATTCAGGAGAAACTGTGTAGGAAGAATCAGCAGGGTTTGGTAGTAGATATTTTTTTTTATGGTATTCGTTAAGCACTTATTACGTGCCAGGCACTGTTCTAAGTGCTGGGCAAGATAATCGGGTTATTCACAGTCCTCGTCCCACATGGGGCTCACAGTCTTAATCCCCATACTACAGATGAGATAACTGAGGCACAGGGAAGTGAATTGACTTGCCCAAGGTCACACAGCAGACAAGCGGCAGAGTCGAGATCAGAATCCATGTCCTTTTGACTTCCAGCCCCATGCTCTATCCACTAGCCAGGCTGCTTCTCCCGGCTCTGTCACTTGTCTGCTGTGTGACCTCGGGCGAGTCACTTCACTTCTCTGTGCCTCCGTTACCTCATCTGTAAAAAGGGGCTTAAGACTGTGGAATATGGACTGTGTTCAACCTGATTAGCTTGTATCTACCCCAGTGCGTAGTACGGTGTCTGACACACAGTAAACTCTTAACAAATACCAGAAAACAAAACAAAAACGCCCAAAAGAACAACAATAAATGCAAAAAGAAATGCAGAACATCGCAGTTAAGGCCATCATATACCGAATCCTTACTGTTCAGGCAAGGCTATCCAGCAGTGACCACAGACATAACAGCCACAATCACAGTCTCCCCACATAAAAACAATAATAATAATAATAATTGTAGTATTTGTTAAGTGCTTGCTATATTCCAGGCACTGTACTAAGCGCTGGGGTGGATACAAGCAAATTAAATTGGACACAGTCTCTATTCCACGTGGGGCTCACAGTCTCAATCCCCATTTTGCAGATGAGGTCACGGAGGCGCATAGAAGAGAACTGAAGTGACTTGCCCAAGGTCACACAGCAGACAAGCGGCAGAGCCGGGATTAGAACTCATGATCCTCTTTGAAACACTGAGCACCCCTCAAGCTGCTACCGCATCAACTTCTCCCTGTTGCGCTCCAGCCAGGCAGGATGGGAGTTCATGCTGTTTCAGAGAAGCAGCGTGGCTCAGTGGAAAGAGCCCGGGCTTGGGAGTCAGAGGTCATGAGTTCAAATCCCGGCTCTGCCAAGTGTCAGCTGTGTGACGTTAGGCAAGTCACTTAACTTCTCTGTGCCTCAGTTACCTCATTTGTAAAATGGGGATGAAGACTGTGAGCCCCCCGTGGGACAACCTGAACACCTTGTAACCTCCCTTCCACTTAGAACAGTGCTTTGCACATAGTAAGTGCTTAATAAATGCCATTATAATAATAATAATAATAATAATTATTATTATTATTATTATTTAGCTACGGTGAATCTGACTCAGGAAGTCAGACTGTAGCAGTCCCGTACAAGTTTTCGCATCGGCAGGCAGTTCTCTGAAGTTGTATCTGACTGAGAGCTGGCAGCAATCTATAGGGTACATGTGGAGCATGGAACAAAAGCTCATTTAATAATAATAATAACAATGGCATTTATTAAGCACTTACTACATGCAAAGCACTGTTCTAAGCGCTGGGGAGGTTACAAGGTGATCAGGTTGTCCCACGTGGGGCTCACAGTCTTAATCCCCATTTTCCAGATGAGGTAACTGAGGCACAGAGAAGTTAAGTGACTTGCCCAAAGTCACACAGCTGACAAGCGGCCGAGCCGGGATTAGAACCCATGACCTCTGACTCCAAAGCCCGTGCTATTTCCACTGAGCCACGCTGCTTCTCGTTTGTACACCCATAAGAGTTCTCAGAAAGGGCGGGGATAGGAAGAGATAAATACCAGGGAAATGTACCGATGTCAGTGGTAGTATTAATAGTATTTATTAAGCATTTACTATGTGCAGAACACCGTACTAAGTATTAGGAAAGAATACGCCGGTGGGAATTAGGCATGGACTCTATCGTTTCGTATTCCTATCATGAAGAGAGAACCGGTGGTGTTTGCTTTGTTAAATATTTGGACCGCGAAGCCAGGATCACACTGAGACCGTGTGTTGACTCATAGAGTATATTCACTCAATCATATTTATTGAGCGCTTACTGTGTGCAGAGCACTGTACTTAGCACTTGGGAAGTACAAATCGGCAACATATAGAGACGGTCCCTACTCAAAAATGGGCTCACAGTCTAAAGTATATGGTTTGAGTAAAGGAAAAATAACCAGGTGAGCCACAAAATTCACTGTGGTTTCACATTTTTATGTAGTCATAATTAGGGAATTTGTTAAGCACCTACTACATGTCAAGCACTGTTCTAAGCACAAGCACAGCAGCGTGGCTCAGTGGAAAGAGCACGGGCTTTGGAGTCAGAGGTCAAGGGTTCGAATCCCGGCTCCACCACATGTCTGCTGTGTGACCTTGGGCAAGTCACTTAACTTCTCTGAGCCTCAGTTATCTCATCTGTAAAATGGGGACTAAGACTGTGAGCCCCACGTGGGACAACTTGATCACCTTGTATCCCCCCCGGCCCTTAGAACAGTGCTCTGCACATAGTAAGCGCTTAACAAATGCCATTATTATTATTAAGTTAATCAGGTTGGCCACGTCCCTGCCCCACACGGGGCTCACAGTCCAAGTAGGAGGGAGAAGAGGTATCGAATCCCCGTTTTACAGATGAGGAAACTGAGACCCAGAGAAGTTAAGCGACTCGCCCAAGGTCACACGGCAGGCAAGTGGCAGAACCGGAATTAGAACCCAGGTCCTCCGACTCTCGGGCCCATGCTCTTTCCACTAGGCCTTCCTGCTCCTGAGTCAGGGCCTCAGGCTCCTTTTTGAAAGGGAAAATTGCAGAATTTGGTGTTCCCAAAAGCATCCAATCAGGACAAACTCCAAGAATTTTTAATGTAAAGGCTCTTGGTTTCCTCTCCATACTTCGTAGTCACGGGGAGAGTACATAGTGATTCCAATTATCCTACTCTTCCATTTAGAAGCACCATGGCATAGCAGATAGAGGACAGGTTTGGGAATCGGAAGGTTATAGGTTCTAATCCCGGCTCTGCCACTTGTCTGCTGTGAGACCTTGGGCAAGTCACTTCTTTACGCCTCAACTACCTCATCTGTAAAATGGGGATTGACATTGTGAGCCCCACGTGGGACAGGGACACTTCTCCCCACTGTACTAAGGTACATGGTACCTGGTACATCGTAAGCACTTAACAAATTTTATTAGTATTATTAACTTGATGCTTGAAGGTATAGTTTGCTGACTGACTCTTGAGAGACATCTGTAAAACCAGTAGGATCCTCCGAAGTGGATCTGCTGTGTGACCTTGGGCAAGTCACTTCAGTTCTCTTCTCTGTGCCTCAGTGACCTCATCTGCAAAACGGGGATTGAGACTGTGAGCCCCACGTGGAATAGAGACTGTGTCCAATTTAATTTGCTTGTATCCACCCCAGCGCTTAGTACAGTGCCTGGCATATAGCAAGCACTTAACAAATACTGCCATTATTATTATTATTATTGTTTTTATGTGGGGAGGCTGTGATTGCGGCTGTTATGTCTGTGGTCACCGCTGGACTCTGGATAGCCCTGCCTGAACAGGAAGGATTCGGTATACGATGGAACTGCGATGTTCTGCATTTCTTTTTGCATTTATTGTTGTTCTTTGGGGGGTTTTTTGTTTTGTTTTCTGGTATTTGTTTTCTGGTATCTAAAGTGGCTACTTGGAGAATAGATTGAGCAGGTAATAATGATAATAATTGCGGGATTTGTTAAGCACTTACTAAGTGCCAAGGACCGTACTAAGCACTGGGGTGGATACAGAGTTAGTTACGGCCTTGTGCAGAACTCTAAATCTGAAATCCCGCTCTCCGACCACCATCTCCTTGCCTGCCTTCCCTTCCACACACCTCCTCCTGACAATACTGTCCACCCGTCTGACAGTTACCTCAAACCTCTAGACCCCTTCCACTTTTTTTTTAATAGTACTTCTTAAGCGTTTACTACGTGCCAGGCGCTGTGCTAGGGAAGCTAGAAAATAATCAAGTTGGACACAGTCCATGGGGCTCACATTCTTAATCCCCATTTCAAAGATGAGTGGACTGAGGCATCTTAATCCCCATTACACAGACGAGGGAACTGAGGCACAGAGATGTGGATGCAAGCACCGGGGTGGATACAAGAGAATCGGGTTGGACGCAGTCCCTATCCTCTATGGGGCTCACAGCCTCAATCTCCATTTTCCAGATGAGGTAACTGAGGCACAGAGAAGTGAAGTGACTTGCCTAAGGCCACACGGCAGACAAGAGGCAGAAGTAGGATTGGAACCCATGACCTTCTGACTCCCAGGCCTGTGGGAGTCCATCCGCTACATCATGCTTCTTCCACACTCAAGGGGAAAATTACCACTGAACATAGAGACACCATTTTAGCCTAAAGTGACCAGATTTTTTTTCAAGGCCCTAGTAGGATCCCCTCCCTGGAGGTTGGGACCAGTAGCTGGAAAACATCCAAGGAGAAACTGTTCGTTTTGCAGTGCTTCATCTTTGATAATTGCGGGCGTGTTGAAGAACTCTAATCCCAGCTCCCCCAATTGTCAGCTGTGTGACTTTGGGCAAGTCACTTCACTTCTCTGTGCCTCAGTCCCCTCATCTGTAAAATGGGGATTAAGAGCCCCCCCGTGGGCCAACCTGATCTCCTTGTAACCTCCCCAGCGCTTAGAACGGTGCTTTGCACATAGTAATAATAATAATGATAATGATGGCATTTGTTAAGCGCTTACTATGTGTGAAGCACTGTTCTAAGCGCTGGGGGGACACAAGGCGATCAGGTCGTCCCACGGGGGGCTCACGGTCTTCACCCCCATTTTCCAGATGAGGTAACTGAGGCCCAGAGAAGTGAAGTGACTTGCCCAAAGTCACACAGCTGACGAGTGGCGGAGCCGGGATTAGAACCCACGACGTCTGGCTCCCAAGCCCGCGCTCTTTCATCATCATCATCATCATCAATCGTATTTATTGAGCGCTTCCTATGTGCAGAGCACTGTACTAAGCACTTGGGAAGTACAAATTGGCAACATATAGAGCCAGTCCCTGCCCAACAGTGGGCTCACAGTCTAAAAGGGGGGAGACAGAACAAAACCAAACATACTAACAAAATAAAATAGAATAGATATGTACAAGTAAAATAAATAAATAGAGTAATAAATATGTACAAACATATATACATATATACAGGTGCTGTGGGGAAAGGAAGGAGGCTCTTTCCATTGAGCCACGCTGCCTCTCTGTGGTAGTAAGTGCTTAATAAATGCCATTATTATTATTAGTAGTAGTAGTAGTAGTATTTATAGCCAAAAATTGGCTACAAATGCAAAGCACAATTTATTTCAAGCGGTGGTTTAAATTACCCCAAAGTCCACCCCTCCACTGAAGCACCATGGCGACTCCCTGGTTAATTTAGAAAAAGAAATATTTTCGCCTAAAATTTTCAGATAAGTGGGAAACTGCATCTCTGCCTTTAAACGAAGAAATCCATGTCCCAGTTCTCATATTTTGCTTTTAGACCGTGAGCCCACTCTTGGGTAGGGACTGTCTCTATATGTTGCCAATCTGTACTTCCCAAGCGCTTAGTAAAGTGCTCTGCACATAGTAAGTGCTCAATAAATATGATTGATGATGATGATGATGATTCTCTGCTTCATTCTGTCGATTTAGAGTGAGCCACAGAACAAATTCACGCAAATACTGTCCCAAGCGCTTAGTATAGTGTTCTGCACACAGTAAGCGCTTAATAAATGCGACTGATTGAATGGATGAATGAATGAAAGCAAAAAAAAAAATGCAGAGAAGGAGTTAGGCACAGGAAAGCGCAAATGATTTCCATGTTAGGCAGGAAAGCGCAATTGATTTCCACAGTGGATTCGGTGGAAATCATTTGCGCTTTCCTGCCAGACCCCTTCTCTTAATAAATCTTTAATTTCATTTATTGGCATTTATTGGCTTTTCAAATAGGTTTTTCAAACCGAGCGCAGGCAATATTGCTCGAAGAACAGATGCCTTAACAGCAGCGAAACCCAGCCACACAGCTGGAGATACAGCTTCGTAGAGAAGCAGCGAGGCTTAGTGGAAGGAGCCCGGGGTTGGGAGTCAGAGGTCGTGGGTTCGAATCCTGCTCTGTCACTTGTCAGCTGCGTGACCTTGAGCAAATCACTTCTCTGGGCCTCAGTTACCTCATCTGTAAAATGGGGACTGAGACTGTGAGCCCCACACGGGACAACCTGATTACCTCGTATCTACCCCAGCGTTTAGAAGAGTGCTTAGCACATAGTAAGCGCTTGGGAATTGAATCCCCAGGTTACAAAAGAATGAATTGAGGAACAGAGAAGTGCTTGGGAATTGAATCCCCATGTTACAAAAGAAGAAATCGAGGAACAGAGAAGTGACTTGTCTGAGGTCACACGGCAGGCAATGGTGGAGTTGGAATTAGAACCCAGGTCCTCTGACTCCCAGGTTGGGGCTCTTTCCACTTAATAGATACCATTATTATGATTAGTAGTATAACAGGGCTGCCCGAGCGTCTCATGAAGAGACCCCATAGGTACAAATATACTAGTACATATTTATTATTCTATTTATCTTATTAATGATGTGTATAGATCTATAATTCTATTGATTCTATAATTCTATACCAATTTGTACTTCCCAAGCGCTTAGTACAGTGCTCTGCACATAGTAAGCGCTCAATAAATACGATTGATTGATTGATTGATTGATCTATATTGATGCTATTGAGGCCTGTCTACTTGTTTTGTTTTGTTGTCCGTCTCCCCCCTTCTAGACAGCGAGCCCGTTGTTGGGTAGGGATAATAAGAGAGCCAGCTCTCTTCCTCCCTTCAAGGCCCTACTGAGAGCTCACCTCCTCCGGGAGGCCTTCCCAGACTGAGCCCCTTCCTTCCTCTCCCCCTTGTCCCCCTCTCCATCCCCCCATCTTACCTCCTTCCCTTCCCCACAGCACCTGGATATATGTATATATGTTTGTACATATTTATTACTCTATTTTATTTTGTTAGTATGTTTGGTTTTGTTCTCCGTCTCCCCCTTTTAGACTGTGAGCCCACTGCTGGGTAGGGACTGTCTCTATATGTTGCCAACTTGGACTTCCCAAGCGCTTAGTACAGTGCTCCGCACACAGTAAGCGCTCAATAAATACGATTGATTGATTGATTGATTGATTGATTGATTGTCTCTGTTCCCGGATTGTACTTTCCAGGCGCTTCGTACCGTGCTCTGTACACAGTAAGCGCTCAATAAAGCTGAATGAATGAATGAGTGAGAGGGCGACCGTGGACTTCTAACGGTCCTAATCAAAGAAAAGATAATAATGATAAAAATGGCATTTATTAAGCGCTGACTATGGGCAAAGCACTGTCCTAAGCGCTGGAGAGGTTACAAGGTGATCAGGTTGTCCCACGGGGCGGGGGGCTCACAATAATAATAATAATGATGGCATTTATTAAGCGCTTACTATGTGCTAAGCACTGTTCTAAGCGCTGGGGAGGTTACAAGGTGATCAGGTTGTCCCACACAATTTTAATCCCCATTTTCCAGATGAGGTAACAGGCCCAGAGAAGTGAAGTGACTTGCCCAAAGTCACCCAAGCTGGCAATTGGCAGAGCCGGGATTCGAACCCATGACCTCTGACTCCAAAGCCCGGGCTCTTGCCACTGAGCCTCGCTTCATCCCCATTTTCCAGATGAGGGAACTGAGGCCCGGAGAACCAATCAATTGTCTTTGTTGAGCGCTGACTGGGTGCGGAGCACTGGACTAAACGCTCTGCCTTGTAAGCCCACTGTTGGGTAGGGACTGTCTCTATATGTTGCCAACTTGGACTTCCCAAGCGCTTAGTCCAGTGCTCCGCACCCAGTAAGCGCTCAATAAAGACGATTGATGATGGAGCCAGAGAAGGGAAGTGACTTGTCCAAAGTCACCCAGTTGATAAGAGGGGTGGCGGCGGGACTTGAACCCATGACCTCGGGCTCTTGCCACTGAGCCTTGCTTCATCCCCATGTTCCAGAAGAGGGAACTGAGGCCTGGAGAACCAATCAGTCGTCTTTGTTGAGCGCTTACTGGGTGCGGAGCACTGGACTAAGCGCTCTGCCTTGTGAGCCCACTGTTGGGTAGGGACTGTCTCTGTATGTTGCCAACTTGTACTTCCCAAGCGCTTAGTCCAGTGCTCCGCACACAGTAAGCGCTCAATAAATGCGATTGATGATGGAGCCAGAGAAGGGAAGTGACTTGTCCAAAGTCACCCAGTTGATAAGAGGGGCGGCGGCGGGACTTGAACCCATGACCTCGGGCTCTTGCCACTGAGCCTCGCTTCATCCCCATTTTCCAGATGAGGGAACTGAGGCCCGGAGAACCAATCAATCGTCTTTGTTGAGCGCTGACTGGGTGCGGAGCACTGGACTAAGCGCTTTACCTTGTGAGCCCACTGTTGGGTAGGGGCTGTCTCTATATGTTGCCAACTTGGACTTCCCAAGCGCTTAGTACAGTGCTCCGCACATAGTAGGCGCTCAATAAATGCGATTGATGATGGAGCCAAAGAAGGGAAGTGACTTGTCCAAAGTCACCCAGTTGATAAGAGGGGCGGCGGCGGGACTTGAACCCATGACCTCGGGCTCTTGCCACTGAGCCTCGCTTCATCCCCATTTTCCAGATGAGGGAACTGAGGCCCGGAGAACCAATCAATCGCCTTTGTTGAGCGCTTACTGGGTGCAGAGCACTGGACTAAGCGCTCTGCCTTGTGAGCCCACTGTTGGGTAGGGACTGTCTCTATATGTTGCCAACTTGTACTTCCCAAGCGCTTAGTACAGTGTTCCGCACCCAGTAGGTGCTCAATAAATACGATTGATGATGGAGCCAGAGAAGGGAAATGACTTGTCCAAAGTCACCCAGTTGATAAGAGGGGCGGCGGCGGGACTTGAACCCATGACCTCGGACTCCAAAGCCCGGGCTCTTGCCACTGAGCCACGCTTCATCCCCATTTTCCAGATGAGGGAACTGAGGCCTGGAGAACCAATCAATCGCCTTTGTTGAGCGCTTACTGGGTGCAGAGCACTGGACTAAGCGCTCTACCTTGTGAGCCCACTGTTGGGTAGGGGCTGTCTCTATATGTTGCCAACTTGGACTTCCCAAGCGCTTAGTACAGTGCTCCGCACATAGTAGGCGCTCAATAAATGTGATTGATGATGGAGCCAGAGAAGGGAAGTGACTTGTCCAAAGTCACCCAGTTGATAAGAGGGGCGGTGGCGGGACTTGAACCCATGACCTCGGACTCCAAAGCCCGGGCTCTTGCCACTGAGCCACGCTTCATCCCCATTTTCCAGATGAGGGAACTGAGGCCCGGAGAACCAATCGCCTTTGTTGAGCGCTTACTGGGTGCGGAGCGCTGAACTAAGCGCTCTGCCTTGTGAGCCCACTGTTGGGTAGGGGCTGTCTCTATATGTTGCCAACTTGGACTTCCCAAGCGCTTAGTCCAGTGCTCCGCACATAGTAGGCGCTCAATAAATGCGATTGATGATGGAGCCAGAGAAGGGAAGTGACTTGTCCAAAGTCACCCAGTTGATAAGAGGGGCGGCGGCGGGACTTGAACCCATGACCTCGGGCTCTTGCCACTGAGCCTCGCTTCATCCCCACTTTCCAGATGAGGGAACTGAGGCCCGGAGAACCAATCAATCGCCTTTGTTGAGCGCTTACTGGGTGCGGAACACTGGACTAAGCGCTCTGCCTTGTGAGCCCACTGTTGGGTAGGGGCTGTCTCTATATGTTGCCAACTTGGACTTCCCAAGCGCTTAGTCCAGTGCTCCGCACATAGTAGGCGCTCAATAAATGCGATTGATGATGGAGCCAGAGAAGGGAAGTGACTTGTCCAAAGTCACCCAGTTGATAAGAGGGGCGGCGGCGGGACTTGAACCCATGACCTCGGGCTCTTGCCACTGAGCCTCGCTTCATCCCCATTTTCCAGATGAGGGAACTGAGGCCCGGAGAACCAATCAATCGTCTTTGTTGAGCGCTGACTGGGTGCGGAGCACTGGACTAAGCGCTCTACCTTGTGAGCCCACTGTTGGGTAGGGGCTGTCTCTATATGTTGCCAACTTGGACTTCCCAAGCGCTTAGTACAGTGTTCCGCACCCAGTAGGCGCTCAATAAATACGATTGATGATGGAGCCAGAGAAGGGAAGTGACTTGTCCAAAGTCACCCAGTTGATAAGAGGGGCGGCGGCGGGACTTGAACCCATGACCTCGGACTCCAAAGCCCGGGCTCTTGCCACTGAGCCACGCTTCATCCCCATTTTCCAGATGAGGGAACTGAGGCCCGGAGAACCAATCAATCGCCTTTGTTGAGCGCTTACTGGGTGCGGAGCACTGGACTAAGCGCTCTGCCTTGTGAGCCCACTGTTGGGTAGGGGCTGTCTCTATATGTTGCCAACTTGGACTTCCCAAGCGCTTAGTACAGTGCTCCGCACATAGTAGGCGCTCAATAAATGCGATTGATGATGGAGCCAGAGAAGGGAAGTGACTTGTCCAAAGTCACCCAGTTGATAAGAGGGGCGGTGGCGGGACTTGAACCCATGACCTCGGACTCCAAAGCCCGGGCTCTTGCCACTGAGCCACGCTTCATCCCCATTTTCCAGATGAGGGAACTGAGGCCCGGAGAACCAATCAATCGTCTTTGTTGAGCGCTGACTGGGTGCGGAGCACTGGACTAAGCGCTCTGCCTTGTGAGCCCACTGTTGGGTAGGGGCCGTCTCTATATGTTGCCAACTTGGACTTCCCAAGCGCTTAGTACAGTGCTCCACACACAGTAGGCGCTCAATAAATGCGATTGATGATGGAGCCAGAGAAGGGAAATGACTTGTCCAAAGTCACCCAGTTGATAAGAGGGGCGGCGGCGGGATTTGAACCCATGACCTCGGGCTCCAAACCCCAGTGGCCCCCCCACCGCCTGAAGCCCCTCCCTAGCAACGGAAGACGCCCTTCCCTAGCAACGGAAGACGCCCCGCCCCGCCCTCGTAGCCCCGCCCCTTCCGGTCCCCGAAGCTGGATTCTGATTGGCTCCTTCCCCCCCCCCCCCGGCCGGAAGTGGTGTGGAAAACGGGGAAATTCAAATCGTCTCCTCAAGGAACTTCCCAATATTCCAGCCGTTAGCGGTCCTGCTCAACGGTTTTTGCTCTTTCGTCCCCAATCCGGTCTCCGGGAGTCTCCGAGGCTCCCGGGATCCGGCGTCTTCTTCACCGAAGCCCGGCTTTTCCTCTCCTCTGGATCTGCGAGGCCGGCGGCTTACTGAGCGGTCAGTGGGGATCATCATCAGTCGTATTTAGTGAGCGCTTACTACGTGCAGAGCACTGTAGTAAGCGCTTGGGAAGTCCAAGGTGGCAACGTATAGAGACGGTCCCCACCCAACAGTGGGCTTACACTCTAAAAGGGGGGAGATGTCTCTGAGCTTAATCAATCGTATTTATTGAGCGCCTACTGTGTGCAGAGCACTGTACTAAGCGCTTGGGATGTACGAGTCGGCGACACGTAGCATTTGACTGAACTGACGGATAGTCGATCGTTTTTTATCGTCCTCCCCCGGGAGCGAACTGTCAAAGTTGTTCCCCCTTCTAATAATCAATCAATCGTATTTATTGAGCGCCTACTGTGTGCAGAGCACTGTACTAAGCGCTTGGGATGTACGAGTCGGCGACACGTAGCATTTGACTTAACTGACGGAAAGTCGATCGTCTTTTGTCGTCCTCCCCCGGGAGCGAACTGTCAAAGTTGTCCCCTCTTCTCATAATCAATCAATCAATCAATAGTATTTATTGAGCGCCTACTGTGTGCAGAGCACTGTACTAAGCGCTTGGGATTTACGAGTCGACGACACGTAGCATTTGACTTAACTGACGGAAAGTCGATCGTCTTTTGTCGTCCTCCCCCGGGAGCGAACTGTCAAAGTTGTCCCCTCTTCTGATAATCAATCAATCAATCAATCGTATTTATTGAGCGCCTACTGTGTGCAGAGCACTGTACTAAGCGCTTGGGAAGTACAAATCGGCAACACGTAGCATTTGACTTAACTGACGGATAGCACACTCACTCAGGCGATCGTCTTTTGTCGTCCTCCCCCCGGGAGCGAACTGTCAAAGTTGTTCCCTCTTCTGATAATCAGTCAATCAATCAGTCGTATTTATTGAGCGCTTACTGTCATCATCATCATCATCAATCGTATTTATTGAGCGCTTACTGTGTGCAGAGCACTGTCCTAAGCGCTTGGGAAGTACAATAAGGGTATTTATTAAGTGCTTAATACGTGCTAAGCGCTGGGGAGGTTACAAGGTGATATCGGGTTGTCCCACTGTGGGGGGGCTCACAGTCTTAATCCCCATTTTACAGACGAGGGAACTGAGGCGCAGAGAAGTGCAGTGACTTGCCCAAAGTCACACAGCTAATTGGCAGAGTCAGGATTTGAACCCATGACCTCCTACTCCAAAGCCCAGGCTCTTTCCACTGAGCCACGCTGCTTCTTCTGACAGCACACATCTGTCCGGTTAGACCACAGTGTTATATCTTGCGTATATATGTACATATCTATTATTCTATTTATTTTATCAATGTGTCTATATCTATAATTCTATTTATATTGGTGCTGCTGAGGCCTGTCTACTTGTTTTGTTGTCTGTCTCCCCCCTTCTAGACTGTGAGCCCGTTGTTGGGCAGGGACTCTCTCTCTTTGTTGCTGAATTGTACTTTCCAAGCGCTTAGTACAGTGCTCTGCGCCCAGATGGCGCTCAATAAATACGATTGAATGAATGAATGAATGAATGAATGGAGCCCCCTCCTTCCTGCTGTCCTCTGACAAGAACGGTGCTGTTAGGGAACTTGCTATGGAGCTTTTTTATGGCCCTTCAGTAGTCTAACCTCTCGCCCTGTTGCTGTTGAAGTTCAAACTGCAGAAACCCCATCTTGAAGATGTGCATGTGATAGGAGGTTTCTGTGGATGGTTGTCAAATGTGAGCCCATTGTTGGGCAGGGATTGTCTCTCTTGCCGAATTGTGCTTTCCGAGCACTTAGTACAGTGCTCTGCGCACAGTAAGCGCCCAGTACATGCGATCGAATGAGTGAATGAAATGTGCTGGGGAAAGAAGGGTATAATAATAATGATGGTATTTATTAAATGCTGAATCATCATCATCATCAATCGTATTTATTGAGCGCTTACTATGTGCAGAGCACTGTACTAAGCGCTTGGGAATGGGTGCCAAGCACTGTTCTAAGCGCTGGGGAAGATACAAGGGAATCAGGTTGGCCCACGTGGGGCTCACAGTCTTCACCCCCATATGAGGTAGCTGAGGCACAGAGAAGTTAAGTGGTTTACCCAAGGGCACACAGCTGGCAAGTAGTGGAGCCGGAATTAAAAGGGCTCTGCATGAGAAGAGAATAACAGTAATAATAATGGTGGCATTTGTTAAGCGCTTCCTATGTGCCAAACACTGTTCTAAGGGAAGGCAGCAGGACTTTTAAGACTTGACCCCACCACTTGTCTGCCGTGTGACTTTGGGCAAGTCACTTCACTTCTCTGTGCCTCAGTTACCTCATCTGGAAAATGGGGATGAAGACTGTGAGCCCCACGTGGGACAACCTGATTCCCTTGTGTCTACCCCAGCGCTTAAAACGGTGCTTGGCACATAGTAGGCACTTAACAAATACCAACATTATTATTGTTGTTGTTATCATTGTTATTATTATTAGGATGTGGATAGTGCCTTAGGTAGCAGTCGGATTAGAAAGGACCAGAGAAACTTTGAGACATAGAGCTTTGTGTCTGTGCCAGGCTCTTCAGAAGCAGTGTGGCCTAGTGGCTCTGCCACATGTTTGCTGTGTGACCTTGGGCAAGTCACTTCAGTTCTCTGTGCTTCAGTTATCTCATCTGTAAAATGAGGATTAAGATACTGAGCCCTCTGTGGGACAGAGATTATGACCAACCTGATGATCGCGTATCTACCCCAGAGCTTAGAGCAGTGCCTGGCACGTAGTGAGCACTTAACAAATACCATTAAAAAAAACTTATCTGTGCCTCAGTTTCCTCATCTGTATAATGGGGACTAAAACTGTAAGCCTCTTGTGGGACAGAGACTGTGTCCAACCTGATTAGTTTGTGTCTGCTGCGTGGCCTTAGGCAAGTCATTTTACTTCTCTGTGCCTCAGGAAAATGGGGATTGAGATTGTGAGCCCCATGTGGGACAGGGACCGTGTCCAACCAGATTTTCTGGTATCCACCCCAGCGCTTAGTACAGGGCCTGGCACATAGTAAGCGCTTAACAAATGCCATTATCATTATTGTATCTACCCCAGAACTTAGTACAGTGCCTGGCACAAAGTGCTTAACAAATACCATAAAAAGGGGAGGGTAGTACCTAATTACAGACTGAAACATGGTGAGAAGGTACACTTAGGAGGGACAGAGAGTGCATAAGTGAGAGAGAGTTTATATGATTGAGTTCCTGTTTGTTGCAGCAGGATGGGTAGCGCTTAGTACAGTGCTTGACACATTAATTGCTTAACAAATTCCATAATTATTATTATTATCATTAATCTTTGAAGGTTTTTGAGGAATGGGGAGATGTGTGCAAAATGACATTTTAGAAAGATTTGGGCAGCAAAAGGAAATATGGCTTGGAGAAGGGTGTTGCCAGAGGCAGAAAAACAGTGAGGAGACATTCATTCATTCAGTTGTATTTATTGAGCACTTGCTGTGTGCAGAGCACTGTACTAAGCGCTTGGGAAGGACAAATCAGCAACCTATAGAGATGGTCCCTACCCAACAGTGGGCTCACAGTCTAGCCAAGCTATGTTGAGTGATTGGGTGAATGTGATGGTTGTTTTAGTGGAGAGAAAGGGGCCGATTCCGAACTTGTACTGGAGGCAAGAGGAAATATGAGATTGCAGGAAGGAAGGGAGCGTAGGTAGATTCAGAAGTCATCTAGAGGTGGTAACTGAAGTCGAAACAGTGGTTGAGCTCCATGGGGGAGTAATTTATAGAGGGAGAAGGGAAGGGGACACCCACAGTTAGAGGTTGAGAGGTGGGAGAGGGGACAGAAATAATTGTATAAACTACAAGTTTCTTTACCTAGGCCAATCACTGATTCTATCCAAGGCCAGAGGAAAAGTTGGATTTTCTTCTCAGTCTCAAGAAAAAAGTTAACGCATTTGTTCTCCAAAAATAATTTTGAATCTTCTTTTAAAAATTCTGTACCACATCATGATCTTGTTTTTGTTTTAAACTTTTATTCTTTCCACCCTACAGGATACTGTATCCCTAAACAAACCTCACCAGTATGGCAGCGGGAGATTATGATGATCTACTCAAGTACTATGAATTATATGAAACTATTGGGACAGGTAATCATTCGGGGGAAGGGGGAGTTGACAGGAGTGAGGGATGACGGGTGGTTTGGGTAGTTTACAGCTTACCGAGACAGTTTTCTAATTGGTAAGATTCCCCAGTTGATCAGTAGTATTTGAGTGCTACCTATATGCACAGCATTCAACTAACACTTGGGAAAGTGCAATTGAAATAAAGACATGATCCTTGCCTTTAAGTAGCTTTAGCATCTTTGTTTTTTTTTTTTTTGGAAACCAGTCTATCTGCTTTGGTCAGAATATAACATTCTGATTTTTAAATGCTTCGAAGAGTATTGGGATTTTGGCATCCCTCATCAATGCTTTACTTTTAAAAGTGTTGAAAGCTTCAGGATGAGACAAAGAACCACTCTTAGGTGGTGGAGGTGAAAACCACAGGAAGGAGCTTCATTTAGCAAATAAATCCTAAGGAAGCATTCCAACATTTCACTACTCCTGATCTTTTTAGATTATTTAAAGTGCTGGAAAAAAATTGAGTTTGAGGACGTGGTCCAGAACTAGTAATCTTGGCTCTTTCCTGCCCCTTGTAAATAACAGCTAAATTTGAAGCCACTTAAGATTTTGTTGTTTGTTTTGTTTTTTTTAACTCAGGAGGCTTTGCCAAGGTTAAGCTTGCTCGCCATGTTCTAACTGGAGAAAAGGTAGCAGTAAAAATCCTGGACAAGCTTGCTCTTGGGGTAAGTCATTATTTACATGCGAGATCAAAGCAGCCAGGCAAATCAAAGCCCGCCTGACAAAATTTCCCTCTTTGACTTTTGTAATGTAGTTGATGTTTTTTCCTCATTTTTGTGTTAGAAGTGAGGGGAAGATGTCAAGTGGAGAACTTTCAGGCTACTTTCACTACTGTTCTTGGCTACTCTTGGTGCCTGTGGGGGAGCGTCTTAACTTCAAATATCACTAAATCAGTCACCCTGTCTCCCAATCAATCAATCAATCAATCGTATTTATTGAGCGCTTACTGTGTGCAGAGCACTGTACTAAGCGCTTGGGAAGTACAAACTGGCAACATATAGAGACAGTCCCCATCCAACAGTGGGCTCTTCCCCCCTCCCAACTCCCCAAATTCCAAACAGGTGCTTTGCAGAGGCCACTTGCATTCCCACCCAGATAACATTGGAATCTGATAAATTTATAAAGTGCCCATGACTTTTCATGCTTTTATTTATATTTTTAAAGTATGCCATTCCAACATCCTGACTTAACTAAACTACTACGGATACGCAAAAATGTGGCTAATATATGGAATGCTTGATCTGTCTTGATTAAAAAGCAGTTAATATAGGCAGAGGGATAACATCATCTTGACTCACCAGATGTAATAGTGGCCTATTTGAGGGGAAAAAAAGCCTCTGGTTAAAACAGGGTATAGTATCAAAATAACTTCTACCACATTTTTTTTTACTTTCAGAGTGTTAGAAAATTGACTTGGTTTACCACGTCCCTACTGTACACAGTGACAGTATTGTATTATTGACACTGTCATCTTTTAAATCCTTTTGCATTTCAGCTAAAAATGAAATTTCTTGAATGAATGCCCATGTTTATTTCTTGGTAGTTATCTACTGAAAACAATGGAGTCTAATGATCTGCACTAATAGTCCAAATTTTGGATTCGAAAAAGAAAAATAAGTTTTTATTCAGTTTCTGCCCTTGGGTTTAATAAACTACTTTGGGTAGTTTTTAGGTCTGGGTCTTCATTTCGCCCTGCTTAAAATGGTTAGATTACAGTACATAATTAAAATTTTTATATTGCTTTATGTGGAATATAAAGCATCTACAGCTATTTGAACAGTTTTCCAGATGTTATTTTGTTGTGATCTAGCAGGGGCTTAACTTGTGATATTTCTTGAAAATAAGCTTGCAAAAAATGTTTTCTAAATGCTTTCTACCAGATTAGTTAACACTCTTACATATGATATAAAGCTGCCGGGACAATCTAAACTTAAACAGTTTCCTCTTCTCCCCCCAACCTTCCATAATTTCTGATAGAATTTAAAAGGAAAAAGTACTTTCTCCTTTTTATTGTTTTTCCTTACATTTAAGACAATTCCTGTTTCTTACTCCTTCTGTCCTTCCTAGTTCACGATTGTTCGCCCAGTCCCCTGGACTTGGTTATGTTTGTTCCTGTTTGTGTATTTTTTGTTTCGGCAATAGCATTTTGTAACGTGCCTGAACTGCTGTAACTTTTTTTCTCAGAGTGATTTGCCTCGTATAAAAATAGAGATAGAGGCCATGAAGAATCTAAGTCATCAGCATATCTGCCGCCTTTATCACGTGCTGGAGTCATCGAAAAAAATATTCATGGTTATGGAGGTTAGTGTTTTTTTGTTTTTCTGAACATTCACAAGGTATCCTGGAAACTCACCTTCTGGATAGGCATTATAGAATTGCATACATCTAGATTGTGCTGTTTAAAAGTTGTGAGAACCAGTATATTAACAGTAGAATTTTGCATTAAAAACTTCTGAATAAGCCTGGATTCCAAGTGGGTAAGTGACACCCAGTTCCAAACGCAGGTTTCTACTGTTAGATCTATGTTGCCCTCACTATCCATTATAGAGGCATGTACTATTACTGCCGCCTCTGAGCCTGCCTCAAGAACCCCGAAGTCACCACATTGCCCTAAACGAAGAACAGACATCTCTCCTGTAATGCAAGACTTGCTTTCCCGAAAACTCTTTGTAGTTCCCTGTTTCAACACCGCATGCATATGCACCCAAGTCAGAAAACCTTTATACACTGCAAATATTCTCATTCTTTAGAAAAGTGCTTGTGCGATGCTCCTTGAAGATAAGTACTGTATTTTTATTGTTGCAGTACTGCCCTGGAGGAGAATTGCTAGACTACATAGTTTCAAAGGCTCGTTTATCGGAAGCAGAAACACGTGTATTTTTTCGCCAGATTTTATCAGCAGTCGCTTATGTGCACAGTAAGGGCTATGCTCATCGGGACCTTAAACCAGTAAGTGGCTTCACGTATTTCGTTTCATTCGTTTAGGACTGCACGTCATCTGGCTCACAGAAAGGAATGAATGCGTTTTATTTACTGGTTTCAATGATTTTTATTCACATCGTAGTCAAGGATCATCTCACTGCCTTTGTTTTTGTTATGGCGCACCTTGGACATAATCACATCCTTGTTCTCTTCTCTCCACACCTCTCTAAGCTATTCCTGTAGGGTTTTAAACTTTTTTTTTATAGATGCAGAATACTAGGCATGTGACCCCACACTTGGGGTAGTGAGGAAAAGAGGACTTCAATTTTATTTATAAACTTATGTTGCAGGAACCCACACTTTCTATATATTGCCTGCTCCAAAGCAAAAGCATTCCATGTCAGTCTTTATTTGTGGAACTTCCTTGCTGTCATCTCTGTCAAATCTGCCCCAGGTTGACTTGGTTTATTGACCAGATGCCCTGGTGGGTGAAGTAATTCTTAACTGTAATATGCATTAGGAGCTAATTCTCTTGAAAACATGAGTAAAAAAGGGTTATTTTACAATATTACAAGTTTAGGTTCAGTTTTTAGCAATGTTAAAGAGAAGCAAGCCAGAAAAACGAGTGTTCTCTTGCTTCGTCGAGGGGGCCTTAATCATTAGAACTACGTTTTGTTTCATCAGGAAAACTTGCTGATTGATGAAGATCATAACTTGAAGCTGATTGACTTTGGTCTTTGTGCAAAACCCAAAGTACGTATGATTAAAAATGGATTTCTTATATTTGTAGATGTGTCTTGTCAAGTTTGTTTGAAAATTATGTTGCCCAAAATTCCAGTCTTACCCTGGAATGGCCTCTTGTCTAGTCTTATGCCGTCGAGTCGTTTCCGACCCGTAGCGACACCACGGACACATCTCTCCCAGAACGCCCCGCTCTCCACCTGCAATCGTTCTGGTAGTGTATCCATAGAGCTTTCTTGGTCAAAATCCGGAATTGGTTTACCATAGCCGCCTTCCGTGCAGTAAACTCGAGTCCCTGCCTTCGACTCTCTCCTGTGCCGCAGCTGCCCAGCACAGGTGAGGTTTGACTCTAGCTGATAGCCTTCCACTCGCTAGCCACTGCCCAAGCTAGGAATGGAATGGGTAGGCCTCTGCTTGACTCTTCCTCCCGTAGTCGAGACTGGTAGTGTACTGGAAACTCTCCAGGTGCGACCCTGAGATGGGGAATGGCCTCTACCTAGGTGTGATTTGTCTCGGTGACTCTTCAGAGCCTCTCATCACCCTTTTCACCCCCATTGAATCCTTTGAAAATGAGTCTAAACCTATTTAAATGGACCTACATTGAATAACCAACTTTTTTTTGACTTCTGAGGGTTGTAATAAAAGTAATGGTGCAAATCCTGTTAAGCCGATGAACACGTTTAAAGTATTGCCACTAATAAATGTAGGCTCTTTTTTGGTTTTCTTTACACCTTATGACTCCATGGAAAACCTTGCATGAATATTATTTGAGGTAATAATAATCCCAATTGGGCTTATTTGGACAAGGAGAGTAGAGGATATTAAGGTCCTGAGAGGGTGCGGGACTTTGGAATAGAACTTGTTTGAAAGAAAGTAAGTGACCAGCTGGGAGCCTGTGGAGACTGGTTGATAGATTTAGGAAGCTAAGGAGCCTTCTTGCAGGGTGGGTATTGGCAAAATTGGAGCCCCCATAATGTGGCAACGGAGTGATATTTGAAGACTTCGGGGGTAATCTCTGTGATATCAAGGAACATTTTCAATTCCAACTTTTGGGCTAGGCTATACCCTGAATAGCTAACTGTATGGATTCAGTGCAATACATCTAGGTACTTTTATTTTGGATAGTTACAGCTACTATCTGTTCTTATTTAGTTACTAATGTATGGTTGTATAACAGCAGTTATTATGAATCTTGATGCTGCTCCTATTTAATACAGGGGTCCTCTTGGCTTTGGGATGGTTCTTCTTTCTCAGTATTTAGTAAGACTGGACAGATGAATGGTAAAAGCTACCATTTGCCTGGTCTGTGAAAGCAGCGGTTTGGGTGGCTTATTTTCCCATTTGCTGATCAAAATCTGTTCACTCTGAAAAGTATCGAATTGTTCTATAATTTCAATTAATGACTAAATTTTGAGCCAATTCCATAAAAGGTTATTCCTGTCATAGAAACAGTCCTGTTGCCTGCATACTTAGGACACCTAAATCCTGAGGTTGGGCAGGTGAGTCTCTGGGGCTTATGGAACTCCAGATTTTTCAGTCGTGACTGGTGGTGGAGCAGCATAACATACCAGCTGTCTTCTTACTCTTCTTGTTGGTCCGCTGAGTGACTCAGAGGGAAGTGGCAAACTAAACCAACTGGCTCTGCCCATCACTTCCAGTGGCTACAGTGAGACCGAGCTCTTTTCAGGGACCACTTCCATCTCTTCCTCAGTCTCCCTTCAGCAAGACTTTGGAGGGAGTAGACAGGTTTTATGGGGGCTGGCTCCCATTCCTTCCTGGATAGGTCTCCAAGGGGCCAGAGGAATGGCAGTTGGCAGATCTTTCCTCCAGTTTCAAGTTTGTTGAGGAAATCGGCAGCCTCCCGGGTCAGCAAGTATCCTGGAGCAGTGGAAGCTGCTGTGCAATAGAGATATGTAGCCATGTTGACTGACTTGTGGCCATTTTAAGTCACAGCTAGCTATTCAGCATTTGGAGAATGGGGTAATTTACCCTTCTATAAACAATAATTACTTTCAGTTGAGCAGTTCATGTCATCTCACTTGTCTTCAAAATGTCCCTGGGAGGTATATTTGGGGAAGGTGGTATTTCCATTTTACAAACATAAAGGCTAAAATAGAGGCTTGGTGGCTTGCCTACTGTTACGGAGCTGTGACTAAAATCTCAGCCTTCTTGCCAGTCCAACACAGATAAAATGTACCATATTTTATCGACCATATTGCCTCCTTCTTTCCAGAGCAAAAGTTTGGTCATTATTGAAAATGAAACTGATTGTTACCACTTCTTTATTTGTGGCAGAGTGACAAGGATTGCCATCTCCATACCTGTTGTGGGAGCCCAGCTTATGCAGCACCTGAATTAATTCAAGGCAAATCTTATCTTGGATCAGAGGTATCTTCATGCATCATACGTATTTTATTTTGTTGGTATGTTTGGTTTTGTTCTCTGTCTCCCCCTTTTAGACTGTGAGCCCACTGTTGGGTAGGGACTGTCTCTAGATGTTGCCAACTTGTACTTCCCAAGCTCTTAGTACAGTGCTCTACACACAGTAAGCACTCAATAAATATGATTGATTGATTGATTGATACGTATGACAATGAACTGTGCTGAGCTGTGACTGTTATATGGATATTCTGTTCTGAATTCAGGTGACTTCAAAGTGCAGTAACCAGTGTACTATGATGGTTTTAAAATCTGTGTGAAAGTACTCGTCAGTAAATTCCTCCCGTAGAGTGCCTCAGTTATCTCCTTTCATTCAATTGTTCATTCAGTTGTATTTGAGCGCTTACTGTGTGCCTGGCACTGTACTACGTGCTTGGGAGAGTACACTATAACAATGAATAGACGTGTTCCCTGCCCACCATGAGCTTACAGTCTAGAGGGGGAGACAGACATTAAGTAAATTACAGATATGTACATAAGTGCTGTGGGCTGGGAGCTTGAGTTTCCAATCTCTTCTTTGCCAATGGAGAATTTGAACCATCATTCTTCCCTGTGATGTCAGAGGGATATTCTAAAATGTCCTTTGGAATTCTCCCCTTCCAATCCCTCCCCCCAAATTCCAGAGTCCCCATAAGGCTTGGGCGAAGCTGTCTGAGCACGGGTGGAGGAAAGTTCTCAAGGTGCCTAGGGGCATTACGTGGAGTAGCTTTCGAGAGCAGGCAGGTCCCTTGAGTTGGGGAATTCCTTGCCCATCTGCTCCTCTAAATAGCAGATGAGAGGACCAAGGCAGTGGGAAGTCTGCAGGGTCAAGGGCAGGACTGGAGTATGGTACAAAGAGGACCTTTTGGAAGGAAAAAAATCCAAGTGATTAGGTAGAAAGAGCTTCGGATATATCAACGATGTGAAAGAAACCCTGGCTATGGAAATGTTTTTTCACTTGTCTTGCCCAATCGGTTAAAGAGAGCCTTTGTTTTCTCTTACTAAATTGTGATTCTCAATGTGAGCTGCACTTTATTGGAGCCTCACCTATGTTACCATGAATGCATTGGCATGCCTTTTCAACTTAACTTCCTGGTTAATTTAAGTTTTAATGTTTCCAGCCTTGACATTGGAAAACAGATGCATTGTGCAGTTCCTGCGCTCCGAAATTACCGGTTCCACCTACTAGATGAATTTCTCTTATTTTTAGGCATCCTTGGGCTAGCACTCCACTTCACAGAAGAACATTTTTCACCTGGTAGAAGCAGCCAAGCCAATTAGGCAAATTGAACTTCTCCCACACCTTAATATAAGAATTGTGGTATCTATTAAGCATTTACTAGGCAAATGGCAGTGCTGGGATTTGAATCTACATCTACTGACTCCCAAACCGTGCTCTTTTATTATTAAATAATGGTATTTAAGCGCTTACTGTGTGCCATACAATGTACTGACTACTGGGGTAGATACAAACTAATCAGGTTGGACCCAGTCCAAGTCCCACACGGGGCTCATTCTTAATCCCCACTTTTCAGATGAGGCAACTGAGGCCCAGAGAAGTGAAGCGACTTTCCCAAAGTGCCACAGCAGACAAGTCACAATTAGCACCCAGGTCCCTCTGGCTCCCAGGCCCACGCTCTGCCCATTAGAGCATGCAGCTTCTTCCACTAATAATAATAGTTATAATTATGGTACTTGTTAGAGAAGCAGCGTGGCTGAGTGGAAAGAGCACGGGCTTTGGAGTCAGAGGTCATGGGTTCAAATCCTAGCTCTGCCAATTGTCAGCTGTGTGACTTTGGGCAAGTCACTTAACTTCTCTGTGCCATAGTTACCTCATCTGGAAAATGGGGATTAAGACTGTGAGCCCCCCGTGGGACAACCTTATCACCTTGTATCCCCCCCAGTGCTTAGAACAGTGCTTGGCACATAGTAAGTGCTTAATAAATGCCATTTTTATTATTATTATTATTATTTAGCACTTACTACGTGCCAAGCACTGTTCTAAGCACTGGGGCAGGTACAAGTTAATCAGGTTGGACACAGTCCCTATCCTCCATGTGGTTCACACTCTTAATCCCCATTTTACAAATGAGCTAATATTGTCCCAGAGAAGTGAAGTGACTTCCCAAGGTCACACGGCAAGCAAGTGATAGAGCCGGGATTAGAACCCAGGTCCTTCTGACTCCCAGGATCGTGCTCTAGCCACTGAGCCATGCTGCTTCTCCACTGCTACACTGCCTCCTTGTGCTTATAAATCCTTGACAAAAACCTTTCTTTCCAGGCTTTGGATGTTTGGCAGAGTTGTATGCTATGTCCACTAATGGAATTGCTTATTGCTATGTTTGTATGTGTATCATTATTCTAAAATTTTTCCTTTGGTGCTCTGAATCTTCTTTTAGGCTGATGTTTGGAGCATGGGAATACTCTTATATGCCCTATTGTGTGGATTTCTGCCATTTGATGATGACAATGTCATGGTTTTATACAAGAAGATAACCGTAAGTATTCAGTTCAGATGAAGAGTGACATTTCAAAAATGGTCATATAGACGACCTCTAAACGTAGAAGTGCAAAGTAGTTAGAGTTTTGTGATTACTTCTAAGTATAGCTAAAAGGTACTTACTGAATAAAGCACTGGACAAGAGGAAAAAAGTGTAAAAAGTCATCAGGTGACTACTTGTGAAGGCTTAAGGACACCCTTGCTAATTC
Source organism: Tachyglossus aculeatus (assembly GCF_015852505.1). Classification (NCBI taxonomy): domain Eukaryota; kingdom Metazoa; phylum Chordata; class Mammalia; order Monotremata; family Tachyglossidae; genus Tachyglossus; species Tachyglossus aculeatus. Next base: position 58,468,885 of record NC_052098.1, read on the forward strand.
AGAACACAATTGTTGCGGAGCCAAAATACTAGGTTTGTTAATAACCAGAAGGAAAGAATAAAAACTGATAAACACTGACTGACTGTATCATAAAAAAAACCCACCCCAAAACCTTAATTAGTTGACACCAGGAGCTACTCATTCAGCAGTGGATTTTGTAAAATGGCTTAGAGGATGTTCAAACAAGTACTGGACACCACCGTCCAGGGTTTTGGTATAACCTGGCCTAGGTCCTCTCAAGGATCCTGTCTCAAATGAGGTGATCAACAGTAGTAATTGTAACTAAAGAGCTCTGACTGAAGAGAGGAGAAACAGAAGAGACTCCAAAGGTCTCTGGAGAGGACGAGAGGGGCCTGGGTGATGGACCCTAATGCCTATAGAAGGTCTAATGATAGAGTCATTGGACTGAAGGAAGAAATGTGGTGTTTTATGGGGTTGAGACTGATTGACTGGGGGCCTGGCGGGGAGTAGGGGGGAAATTTGTGACTAAGTTGGATCCGACACCAGTGGGAACCTTCAAACTGCCCCTCCACCCAATTGCAGTGTCAACGTATAGCTGGGTTCCCTTCTTCAGGACCACATCGAGATGGGGATTCCCTTTCCCCATGCAATTTTCGCTCTAGGAAAGGGAATTCCTGGACACAAGCCTCAAAACAGCTGTAATACCTAACTAGGTCCACAAAGGAAGACCCGGAGGAACTATAAAAATTGTCTAAGGGCTTGGAGAAAGATATAAGCGCTTAGAACAGTGCTTTGCACATAGTAAGCGCTTAATAAATGCCATTATCATAAAGTAGTAGAATGTTTATGTTGGCTGAGAACATTTTTTTTAACATTGGAAGAAGGAAGATCAAGGGGAAAAATGTGAACAACCTCAGGTTGTCTTTAGACAACATAGATGGGGTGCTATATGCATCTACTGGCATATATAAATAGCAATGGAAGTAATTCATATTCTTTAGGGTAAGAGGCCTGGTTTTATCCAATGTTGTCCACAGACGTTTTCAGCTTTAAGAGGAAACCGTCTGGTTGTAGCTCCTTTATTTGTCCTATAATGCTTTTTAAATTGAACCTCAATTCTTGTATCCCCCTGAAGGCCAGCTGGCCTTTTCAGCTGGTGTAAAATGCGGGTTCAGATATTCTGTTGTCCCAACTCATGATTTTTAGATGTACAAAAATTGGGATGCATGAACTAGTTTGCCTAACTAGTTTGCCTAACCAATGTTAATCTTCCAATTGTAAAGCCAATTCCCGATAACATAAAACTTCCAAATGTGGCTTGTAGTTGATCTGGGGTATCCACAGCCCCACTTTAGCTCTACATCTGTGGAGTCTGGGAGTAGGTCTGAATTATACTGGGGGGCAAGGGAGCATTTTGCAACTAGTTTGGGGGTACGGTCCCTCGTGGACAGGAATCCTGTCTATTACTAATTTGGTCTGTTTCCCAAGCATTGCTCAAATACTATATATTTTTTTAAAAAACACCTTTACAGTGTGTCACTGTAGGTGAGGCAAAAAGTTGAGGGAAACTGCTTAATGTGTGTATTCTTTCCCCAGATGCTCTAGGGAAAGGGCAACGAAGCCAAATGTTATATGTACATAGGTGAATCCCACCTTCTGTTTCTGAACTGGAGTTGCAGTTTTCATATCCAGCGCTTAGAACAGTGCTTTGCACATAGTAAGCACTTAATAAATGCCATTATTATTATTATTATTATTATTATATCCCATCACTTAAGCACTCACACTTTTCTTTCATCCTCCTATTCGTAATTTCATTTTAATCTCTCCCTTGCTAGATTGTAAACTCCGTGAGAGCAGGAATCGTATCAACTACTTCGACTTGTATTCCCAAGGTCTTAGTACAGTGCTCTGCAATCAGTCATATTTATTGAGCTCTTACTATGTGAAGAGCACTGTACTAAACGCTTGGGAGAGTACGATACAAGAGAATTAGCACACACATTCCCTGCCCATAACAAGCTTACAGTCTAGAAGGGGAGACAAATATTAATGAATCAATAGTCATTTTGTAGGTGATCAAATATTGATGAGTGATTGGGTTAAGGAAGTTTTGAAGCTAACCTAGGCATTTAGGACTGTGGTTCTGGAATAAACCCATTCCTCCACTTCTAGAGAGTAGTGTGGCTTAGTGGAAAGAGCCTGGGAATCGGAAAACCTGGGTTCTAATCCTGGCTCTGCCACTTGCCTGCTGTGTGACCTTGGGCAAGTTACTTTTCTGTACCTCAGTTTCCTCTTCTGTAAAATGGGGATTCAATCCATTTCCTCCCTCCTAGACTTGCAAGCCCCACGTGGAGCAGAGACTGTGTCCGACATGTTGACCTTGTATCTATTCCAGCACTTAGAGCAGTGATTGATGCATAGTATGTGCTTAACAACCACCACAATCTTTATTTTTATTATTACACCCACTGCTGAGTGTACCCTTGGGAGAGTACAATGGATATTGGTATACACGATCCCTGCCCTCAAGGAGCTTACAATCTACTTAGACTGGCTCTGGTTTACTGGTGGTCTGCACTGGAGCAGAGGCACGGATCCCTCCCTAGTCTGGATCTCCTGGGGGTGGGTTGGAACCAAACCTGCGCTGCAGGTAGGAGGATGATTACTTTCATTTAGGTGCATTTTTCTCCATGTCAGGTATCCAGAGTTCTAGAAGGATCCAGCAGGGCTATTCTATTTGCATAACGTCCCCTCCACCCCTGCTTTGGCCTTCTCTAGTGACTTTTTCTTTCTTCTTAAATTGATGAAAACTGATGTGTGCTTTCCTTCTCTGTCCCTTCTGCTCCCTTCAGTTCCCCCCTGCTCCATTTTATTCCCTTTGACCTCTTCAAGATAGTATAGACACAGCAAACGAGGAATTTGGTCGTCTTAAACCATACAAGAATTTTAATGCTGAACTTATTACAACCATATTGTTTTTGAATTTGACAATATAGGGCCACTATGGAGTAATGCTTATAACTTCAGTGCTTTTCCATGGCCTTATTTGAACAAGACTTGCAGATATGATGTTTTAAACTGTATTTATAGCTTTAACTTGCATGACTAGATGATAATTTGCATATTTGAATACATAACCTGCTTGTTCAGTTTGAGGGGGGAAGATTCTTGCATTGCTAACCCCAATGATGGAGAGTGGGCTGTCTGCCAGTTGCATGGAGCACGTTGCACCCGTGCTTATTGGTCTTCCCTAGCTGCCTATTTGCTTGCATTTGCAATTCAAAGTGCAGAACATTACCATAAACCCGTACATGTCTTGAAACTCATTTTCTTTGACTGCCCTATTTCATGGGCTCCCATTAGGCAAATTAAGATCAGCCTCCTGTTGATATTCTGTAGTCTCAGTTTTAGAACTGGAGGCAAGGAATTTTCTTACGGAAGTTGGCATAGAACTTTTTTCTGTTTTGTTGAGAACTTTTAGCTTGTAGGATTATTTCTGGGGCTGTTTTTTGTTTTTTCCTCTTCTTTCCCACAAATGCGTAATCTTTTACGCCGAGAAGCCGTGGGGCAATTGTTTTGAAGCTTACAGTCCTTTTGGACTGTAAGCTCGTTATGGGCAGGGAACACGTCTGCTAATTCTGTTGCACTGTACTCTCCCAAGCCCTTAATACAGCGCTCTGCCCATAGTAAGCACTTAATAACTACCATTGATTGATAAGAAATAATTTAAGGGGAAATGAATCATTTCAGATTCCCTTATCAAAGAAGGGATTTGTGTCCAATAGTTTATGGCTTTTTAGTTTGTAGCTGGATGGGGCACTGACAATTCTAGATGTAGGATACAAGAAGTAGGATTTACGGGTTTCCCTCAATACTTTTCCATCTATTAAAAAAAATGAGGAAGGTTGGGAAAGAAGCCCGAGAGCTAGAGTACCTTAACCTCCAGAAGGAGATCGTATCTTCATCAGTACTACAATTGTAAACAATTGTAAATCATATCTGAGGCAGGACATTGTGGACATGGAAGAAGAGGAAAAAAAGGGAATTTTCAGATTTCCCCATATTTGCAAGCATATCCCGTGCAATCCAGATGAAAAGGTCTAAAGTAGCTTTCTTAAGAAACAGCATGGCCTGGTGAAAAGAGCATAGGCCTGGGAGCCAGAGGACCTGAGTTCTAATTCTGGCTCTGCCACTTACTTGCTGTGTGACCTTGGGCAAGTCATTTAGCTTCTCTGGCCCTCAGTTTCTTCAACTGTAAAATTAGAATTTAAATTCTACTCCCGCCTACTTAGATTGTGTCCATTCTGATTATGTAGTATGTACCCCGGGGATTAATTCAGTGCTTGGCACATAATAAGTATTTAGGAAAAAAAACACCTAGGGATGCCATATTTTTATTATATTATTATATACATTATTATCGTGCCTCGAGTTAGTAAACTCAAAGATTTGAGTCACGACATTTGTTGGCTAATCTCATGTCTACTTTCAATTTATAGTATCTGTTGAGCACTTTCTGTGTACAGGGCACTGTACTAAGTGCTCGGGAGAGTACAGAGGAGTTGATAAATCAATCAATCAATCGTATTTATTGAGCGCTTACTATGTGCAGAGCACTGTACTAAGCGCTTAGCACAGTCCCTGCCCTGAAGAAGTTTACAGTCTCTAGTAGGGTTCCCCGCCGCCTTACCTCCTTCCACTCCCCACAGCACCTGTATATATGTATATATGTTTGTACATATTTATTACTCTATTTATTTGTACATATTTATTCTATTTATTTTATTTTGTTAATACGTTTTGTTCTCTGTCTCCCCCTTCTAGCCTGTGAGCCCACTGTTGGGTAGGGACCGTCTCTATATGTTGCCAACTTGTACTTCCCAAGCGCTTAGTACAGTGCTCTGCACACAGTAAGTGTTCAATAAATACGATTGAATGAATTAATAATGGCATTTATAGATACAAGGTTCTGAGATTCAAAACAGTCCCTGCCCTATAAGGGGCATGCAGTTGATCTTCTCACCACTTTCCAGATGAGGGAATTGAGGCAGAGAAGTTAAGTGACTTGCCCAAAGTCATCCAGTAGTCCATCAACTTCCCGGCCTATCCGTTTTCCAGTAGGCCATGCTGCTTTGATATTATTATGCTGGCAAAATTGGCAACAGCCGGAGGAAAGGGGGGTTGTGGGGTCTTTTTTTGTTCGTTTAATCAGGAGAGATGCAACCTTCCTAGAGTATTTACCAATATATTATTTGTTTCTATCACCCTGGATTTCTTTTTTTTCTTAATTTTCATGTATTTGCAAGTTGAAAATTGATTGAAATTAGCACTTATGCATTATTGTGCAATTTAATTTCACACATTATAGATTTTGAAATTTATTGTAATCTTAGCTCAGAGCTATCGTTCCGAGTCATAGTGTAATTTAGTCTGCCGGTTGAATCTAATTAGGGTGTTGTATCACTTGCACGCAGTATGTTCCTTTGCCTAGAATGCTCTTAAAGTCTTCGGGAATCACACTTCACTTGATGCTTCCTGGTTTGATTAAAAACCCAACAGAATTTGATGCCCCACGTATACCCCTTCTTTGTTAACTACTGATAGATTGAGTGATAATCTTATTAACTTTTCTGTGCTCATGAGCCAAAGCTTTATTCCAAGCCAAGTCTGAATGTACTGCAATTCTTGGCACGCAAACATCAAAGTAGTTAAATCATATAGTAAATGGGTAGATATAGTTTTAAATAACATAGGTGTATCCATAAGATCTGATTAACATGGAACTCAGAGGGCTAAGGAGACTATAAATTTAGAAGACGAGGCCTTCCAAAGTCTAGAAAATTTGTCAACATGTGAGGATGACTTTCACTTTGAGGAAATCACTTCTGTAACTTGTCTTGAATAATATTCAGTTCCTGGAGCTGCTGCATCAATCTTGCTATTTTACAAGTTGAGAGGGGCAGTTATTTCTCAGACCTCTGGCACGGGCTATACCCCAACATAAGGAACTCCAAGGAAATGCTCTGGAATTTCAGAGTCCACCAACATCATCATCTTTAAAGAGGCAAGAAAGCCGAACTGTTATCTTCAAGTACAGGTACAATCCTAGCCAGAGTCCCGTGGCACTGAAAATTAAAGAATATTACTGTTAATCAAATACTACCAAAATAATAATGTATCCTTTAACTTGTGAAGGGTACAGTGTTCATACTCTTTATGGCCTATCAGCTATGGAATAAGTGCCTAGAACAAAGAGGAAGACCTATATATGCTTATAGAAGTAGTAGTCATGGTGTTTATTGAGCACCAACTGGCTGTAGTGCACTCTATTAAGTGCTTGGGAGAGTACATCACGTACATGAGACGCATTGTCTGCCCTAAGGGAGCTTATGCTCTAACTGCCGTATAAATGCATTTAACAGCATTAGCCTACCTTCTGAAAAATGTGACTTCCCTAAAAAGAGTTTTCAAGCAAACCCTTGATGATATGTAAGATGCCTGCCACTAATGGAGTGAAAAGCTCAGCTTTATTCAACTTATTCTGCACGTTCAATTTTAAGGATGCAATATTAGATCTAGGCACGCCTGTTCCTGAGCAGCGGGTTACCAGCATCATCAGAAGTCCTTAACCCAATTATACATGCTCACAAGAATTGATGCAAATAATTCTCAACTGCTCTGTGAAATTGGCACTACGCGATGGACTAACGATTAGTTTGAGGAAGATTAAGGCAATAGGCCAGCTTCTATGAAGGAAACTTTATACCTAATACACTACAGTGGCACAGCTAAAAATTTACAGGGAAACAAGAGGCGTATGTTGTTGTTGAATTCCATCTCATTATGTGCCAAGCACTGTTAGGTAGGTACCCAACCATTTATTTTCAAACCCTAACCTATGTATCCAGACAGATGTTGAAAGACGGTTCCCTAACACTGCTGTCATGTTCTATCCAAGATATGTAGTGAAAACTCAAGTTCTTACAGCTCTTAGTATGTTACTGTATCAGCATGGCCTAATGGAAAGAGTACGGGCCTGCACATCAAAGGACCTGGGTCCTAATCCCGGTTCCACCACATAACTGCTGTGTGATCTTGAGCAAGTCACTCAACTTCTCTGTGTCTGTAACCTAATCTGCAAAATGGGGATTCAATGCCTGTTCTCATTCCTACTTAGAGTGTGAGACCTGGGTGGGACAGGGACCGTATTGGACCTGATTTTCTTGTAACCACCCTAGGGCTTAGAACAGTGCTTGACACATAGTAAGCCCATACCATTATTAGCATATTGTCCAATAAGGCATGAATAGGCCTTAGAAAACAAAGAAAACATAGGAAACAAAGAGGGCCAGCATGTCCCTTGGGAGACTGACGTAAGTACACCTCCAACAGAGCATCGCAATTAGTTGCAAATTGAAGGTCTAAAGAGTAGTTGTAGCCTTCACCCATTAAAAATAACTGAGAGTCCTGGACCTACTTTAGATGTCATCCACCTGTCATATTTGCCATCAAATGGCAAGTCCTGAAAAATGAGATTCTGGAATATAATCTACCCGCTGCAAAGCACTACCTAGGTTTTGTTGAGGGGAGTGGATGTCAGAAAGACATCCATTCAGTTACTACATGACAAGCTGAAGACCATAAATAAGAATACTGAAAGTATAGCAAAGTACCATTTTGGGTGATAGAGGTCATAGGGGCTGGAGGATCACAGTGGCAGACAGACAAGAATGGTATGTAGCCATCAAAGATGGGATGTCTCATTTTAGGACAGGTGTCTTGTAATAAATAGTGATCTCAAGAGACAGAACTGAAAGTCACATAAGGAGTAGCATAGAGCAAATGCTGTAGCACAGCAAAGGCCTGTCTTTACCTACACCCCGGCATAGATTGAATTGTTGGCCGTTCGTGTCCCTTCATCCACATCATCATAATCTGTTCTGTGCACTATTCTAAGCACTAAGGTGAGTACAGTGAGAAGGTCTACAGTGCAGTTGTGTCCACCCATAAAAATGGCTGGACACAATAGTCCCGTACCTATTTCAGTAAGAAGTAAAAGAAACCACCCCTCCCCTTAAAGGAACTTACAATCTATTGGGTGAAACAGAGTAGGAGAAAGGTGCAGACGTATAGCTGGCGATAGGATGAATAACTGAATAAACTGGTAGCATATGTAAATTACTATACATGTAAGTGGTAAAGGTGGTTGTTGGGATGGAATGACTTGTGGCAGGATTGAATCGAGGGGTGCTTCCTGGAAGAGGTGGAATTTCAAGAGGGTTTTGAAGATGGGGAGATTAGCAATCTGGGGGACCATTAGGCACTTGAGAAAGTACAGCCAAGAGAAATGCAAGAAATGTTCCCTCCAAGAAGCTTATGTATTGGAGGCAGACCTACAGACATTTACAAACGGTAAAATAAGAAGAAATAATTCCATATACAGGAGGATTAGGACAGAGAAGAAACCATTGTTCTGATAAGAGGTCACTGGAAACTTTGGTGAGCAGTCTCAGTGGAGTGGAGGGAACACAAACCCAATTGCAGTAGGTCAAGAAGAGAGTTGCAGGAGAAGTAAAGGTGGTGGATGTAGTTAACCCATTCAAAGATAATTTTTTTTGGACAGAAATGGGAGTAAGGAGATGGGTCTCTAGCTAGAGCATGCCTGGGAGTCCAGAGAGAGGTTTGGGGGGTGCTTTTTGGTTAGTATAGAGAAGATTTGAGACTGAAGGTAGAGAGGAGGGAGATAGAGATTGAGAGGTTGATGATGCAGATAAGGGAAGGGAAGGGCATAGAAGCAAGCGCTTTAAGAGATGAGTAGTGGATGCTCATCTAGAGGGTGTAGCTTTGGGGAACATGTGCTAGATCTCTTGAGTTGGGAAGAAGAAAAATATGTAGGTGGGGGTAGGAGAGCATTGAAAAGAGAAGAAATACACAGTTGTCAAGAGAGGGAGATTTGCTGGTCTGGAGGAGGCAGAATTAGAGCTAAGATAAACTTGAAGTGGCCAAAGTCAACCTGTTAACTGGTTTTCGGGCTAGGGAGTTTAGCTGCATGACTGCAGGAGTTAAAGAAACAACTTGTGGGGGTGACCCAGGGCTGAGGATTTTGGAGAGAGAGAGAGTTGAGTTCAGTGTAGAAAGCAGTGTTGAAGGGATGGAGTTTTGCACCAAAGAAAGGTTGATAGGGAGTCTAGGAGGGGTGTGATAGTGCTTGTGACAGAGGGAGTGGTCAAAAGTTTAGCAGTTTCTTTAAGGGTGAGGACCATTTTGGTGGGGAGAGATGTGATCAAGGTGGCAGGCTAGGAGGTTATGGTCATAGATTGGCAGATCAGAGATGATGAGATTAGAAATGATGCACTGACATAATAATAATAATTGTAGTATTAAAGTGCTTACTATGTGCCATGTACTGTATAGTAAGCCCTGGGGTAGATACAAGATAATCGAGTTGGGCACAGTCCCTGTCCCACATGGGGCTCACCATCTTAATCCCCATTTTACAGATGAGGTCACGGAGGCCCAGAGAATTGAAGTGATTTGCCCAAAGTCACACAGCAGACAAGTCCGGAGCCAGGATTAGAACCCAGGTCCATTAGAACCCAGGTTCAGTCCCTTTCCAGTCTAGTGCCCGGATCATTTCTCTAAAAAAGTGTTCTGTGTACATCTCTCTACTCATCAAAAAAATTCCAATGGTCACTCCTCCCTCTCCTCAGTGAACAGGAACTCCTGACCACTGGCTTTAAGGCACTAGATCAGCTCTCTCCCTCCTACTTTCTTCTCTCACTGCATCCCAACTCACACCCTTCAATCCTCTCACGCCAATCTGCTCGTGGTGATTCACTCTCATCTCTCCCATCATGACCTTTTGGCCACACCCTCTCCACTTCCTGAAACCCCATCCCCATTCAAACTTGATAGACATCAATCAATCAATCGTATTTATTGAGCGCTTATTGTGTGCAGAGCACTGTACTAAGTGCTTGGGAAGTACAAGTTGGCAATATATAGAGACAGTCCCTACCCAACAGGGGCAACTCTCCCAATCTTCAGAGGCCTTTTGAAAACACATTGCTCCCTTCCCCAATTATTTCTAATATTACGACCATATATCACTGAACTGCCACATCCGCACTTTTGCCTCAGTTAAGTTATTTAAGTTCTCGAGAACTTATGTGCCTTTCTTTATACTTTGTTAGGTCCCTGAATCTGTAATTTATTTTAGCGTCTTTCTCCCCAAGTTCCCTGAGGGCAAGGATCATGTTCATTCATCCTCTTTTGCTCTCGAAGTAAGCACACGGATGCTCCAATACCATTAATTCACTGACTGCTTTGGGCTTCAGTGAGATTTTATCCATACATGTGAATGTAGCTGACTGACGATCCCGTCCACATTATGTGCCTGTCAGCATTGTCCCTGGCAGCACTGGTACATTTTCTTTCTGCAGTGTCTGCTGCCAATCAATCTGTCAGTTGTATTTATTGAGCACTTACTGTGTGCTGAGCACCCTTCTAAGCGCTTTGGAAAGTAGTATACAATAGAGTTGGTAGGCACAATCACTGCCCACAGAAGCGCTTATAGTCTACAGTGGGGAACAGATATGAAAATAAATTACAGATAGGGGAAAAAGTAGAGCGTAAGGAGATGTACATAAGTGCTATGGGATTGTCACCATTAATTACAATTCTGCCTATTGATGGCATGATCTTCTGGAAGTCAAGTGACGCTATTTCTAATATTAGTGTTGCACGCCCGGACATCAAAGAAGTTCTTAGTCCTCAGATGAGACTATGCAAAATCAGTTTTTTCAGAAACAAGGAAGTAAATCCATTTGCACATCAGCAAGTCACATAGCATAATTCCAGGGTCAAGTGCATAGAGGGGGCTGATAGTCTTTGTGTATCTCCTATACCTGTGGACTAAGAAGGTCATATCTGTTGGGTTTGGGATCGCAATTCTGGGAAGGCATGGTTGGTGATGGTCTTGGCTCCCCTTCCCAAAAATACTCTGGCTAGAGTGTTCCTGGCAATGGAGACAGTGGATACCCTGGTAGTGTTTCTACAGGCAGCGGTCTCCACCGTTCTTCTTGAAGTTGGTGATTATGATGGTTTCTTTGAAGGCTTTTGGTATTTCTTCCATGTTCCAATTGTTGAGGAATAGCCCATGCAGATGTTCGGCCACCTGGAATGGGACGTGCGTTACCAGAGTGGAGTTCACTCTCCAGACCATTAAAATAGGTAAGTACGTAGCAAAGACCCCAGCAGTTTCCCCAAGCAGAACTTTACCTTTAAGTATGCTCTTCAAGGGCGGCTGAAGCAGCTGAAGGCCCCACAGTGTCTGCTGCTTCATCGGAAAATAGTGAAGCAGTGTGGCCTAGTGGAAAGAGTGCGGGCCTGGGAGCCAGAGGACCTGGGTTCTAATCCCGGCTCTGCCATTTACCTGCTGTGTGGCCTTGGGCAAGTCCGTTACCTGCTGTGTGCCTCGGTTTCCTCATCCGTAAAAATGGGGATTCTATACCTGTTCTCCCTCCAGCTTAGATTGTGGGCCCCAGTGGGACATGGACTGCGTCCATCCTGATTATCATGTATCTACCCTAGCGCTTAGTACAGTGCTTTGTCCATAGTAAGCGCTTAACAAATACCGCAATTGTTATTAATTTCTCTGTATTTATTCATTTTCTATCGGTCGTAGCCCCCCAGGTCCATCAGCTGTGGTTCTCTGAGTCAATTTCTAGGGGTCCAGACTAACTAGAATACTAAGCAAACCAATGCTACCAGAAAAGGGGGAAATCAGAGAAGAAGCGAGGTACTTTTTTTTTTCCAGAGGGCACTCCCGTCTTCCCAGTGATCTTTTAGGCATCAGATTTGAATTATACAATCCTTACTCTTGAGCTAATGAAGAACAAGAAGACTTAAAAGAGAAGGGGAAAACAGGACTGGGACAGACCCATTCCAGTTGTACCAAAATCTGGCAAACCGATTACTACATGGGATTTCACCTGGGCAAGAGGTCTTCAGACCACATGGGATTAACAAGTTACTACTGCTTAAGGAGTGTCAAACCCACAATGACTGTTCATCACCCGCATAAAAAAAAAAATACATAGGTGAACTTAAACTTCAAGCAGTAGCACCTCATCGGGACTTGAAAGATGGGTAGAGCATTGCAGTCACGTGGCATCCTCTCATCCAGTCTGATGGACTCTACTCTGCCCTAATCCTTCTTGGCTTCCTGACCGTCTTTTACACCGTTGACCACTCCCTTCTCGGGGAAACGATATCTGGCCTTGGTTTTGCTGGCATGGTTGTAGTGTTATAGGTGTCTGTGCAACATTTTTGAGTAGTGAGGTGAGCTCACCCCTTGGTGCTAGAAAGGAACTGGAAGTGGAGTGCTCTACCCCTTTCCCTCTGCAGGCAGGAGGCAGTCCCTGGCTCTGGAGTCTATAGAGTGAGCCATCCTCTTCACTGTTGCCGTGGGGGGCCTGAGTTGCCCTCTGCCATCCCCCACAGCTAGTGGCGCCGAAAATGGGCTAGCAAAATTGGAGCTACTTGGGTTGCACACCATGACAGGGATAGGACTCCCGCCACCTCCGTTTAGCCTCTTCAGGCCATAGAAAATGCCACTTCCACCTTTCTGGGTCTCACCGGGGTTGATCACTGGCAGTTGCTCCTCCTCCTCCATCCCTCGCATTGGGTGAGCCATCTTCTCACCTTGCTCCCGCCCTGGTGATTGGGTGAACCGATGCCCCGGGTAAGGACCACTGCCAAGGGGCAGGGCCACTTAGCTGGAAAGTGGCCCTGCCAAATTGTGCTTGTGCTGCCCAATGGGACACCTGTGTCATGGCAACTCCCTTTGGATCCCCGTTGGGAATGTGGGGGGAGACATCTCTTCCTTGGGAATTTAGAACACAGGCACAAGCGTGAGAAGCGGTTGCTTTTTAGCTGGGTGTGCCTGGGTAGCCCTGGAACGCCCATCTCCTCCTCATCTGAGGTGTCTGCACCTAGCCCCAGTACCAAGTAATGGTATTTACTGAGTGCTTACTGTGTGTAGAGCATGATCCCTTCCCTCAAGGAGCTTACAGTCTACTGAGGAAGGGCATTAAAATAAATTACAGGTAGGGGAAGCAGCAGAGTATAAGAATATGTACATACGTGCTATGGGGCTGGGGGTAGGGTGACTATCAAAGTTCTTAAGGGGTAGTCGATGCAGTAGGGAGGGTGAATAGGGTGGGGAAATGAAGGGTTAGTCAGGGAAGGCTTGTAGGAGAAGATATGATTTTAGTAGGGCTTAGAAGATGAGAGTGGTGGCCCGTCAGATATGAAGGGGGAGGGAGTTCCAGGCCGGAGGGATGATACAAGCAAGGGGTCGACGGCAAAATCAAGGTACGGGAAGGAATTCCCAACTGCAGATACCAGCATGAGTGTCAAATGGGCATTTTTCCAAGTTACTGCTTGTCAGGCAATCACCAGAACTGTGGCTCCGGCAAGAAGACAACACCCACATTGCTTCACTGAAAAATATTTCTGAGCAAGAACTGCATCAACACCTTGTTGAGCTGTATGTTCATAACAGAAGGGGTGTCTCCAAAACCCTATGGTGTGACATGCAGAGCTATCCACTAGCCTGTGTAGTCAATGCTAGAATGCCAAGGCTATAGACATCAGAGTTGGATTGACAACAGAGAAGCAGCGTGGCTCAGTGGAAAGAGCCCGGGCTTTGGAGTCAGAGGTCACAGGTTCAAATCCCGGCCGCGCCACTTGTCTGCTGTGTGACTTTGGGCAAGTCACTTCACTTCTCTGGGCCTCAGTTCCCTCATCTGTAAAAAATGGGGATGAAGACTGTGAGCCCCCAGTGGGACAACCTGATCACCTTGTAACCTCCCCAGTGCTTAGAACAGTGCTTTGCACATAGTAAGCACTTAATAGTAAGCATTATTATTATTATTGACCTCCACTAATCCAAGGAGTTCATTCAGTCATATTTATTGAGCACTTACTGTGTGCAAACAGCGCTTGGGAGAGTACAATGTAACAATAAACCGACACATTCCCTGCCCACAACGAGCTTACAGTCTAGAAGGAGAGACAGACATTAATATAAATAAATTTCAGATCTACTAAACTACAGCTATGAATGAATGAAAAAAAGATTGAGGCACTGAGGTCTGGTTAAAATGTGATGGCCCAATCTTTGTTCTAACTTTTGAGGCAGGCCTTATCATAGTCAAAACAATGAAACATGGTACAGAAATTGGATCTAATAGCCCTCCTACAAAATAAGGAGAGGACTTAAATACTTAGGGATCTGGCTAGTAAATTGTTTGTACAGGATGGTAATCATTAATACCTTTTCACAATAGTTATTTTCGGGGCTTCTCTCTGTCAGCTTGGGTGAGACTGGGTGTGTAAGTAGCAACTGCTACCTATTGCGATCCCCAGACTTTCCCGTGACCTGTTCTCGTACTCGGCCCAGATATTTTATCCAACGGAGAGCTGTCAAACTTGTTTCAGTCCTCCCAACGTGTGATCAAAATGCTCAGCTCAGCCAAGTACTCTTATGATTTAGCTCTCAGCACTGCACACTTCTTGTTCAGTGTCACCCCAGATTGTGGTCTCCGGTGTGGATCTGTTAACTAGAATTCTCGGCTCTGAGATTCATATTGCATCTAAACTGCCTCTTCTGTTTCCAAACTACTGATTCGCAGTTTAAAACAGATTTGCAAGGTTTGCTTTCCTAAGCTGTGCTCAGTTTTATCTGGATCATCTAAGTTTTGTTATTTAAAATTTAAAGCCTTTTTTTTTCTTAATTTTATCTGATTATTTATTAAGAACTGATTGAGGGCAAGGCCCCAACTCCATTTCACAAAATCAATCAATCATACTTATTGAGCTCTTACTGTGTGCAGAGCACTGTACTAAGCGCTTGGGAAGTACAAGTTGGCAACATATAGAGACAGTCCCTACCCAACTGTGGGCTCACAGTCTAGAAGGGGGAGACAGAGAACAAAACCAAACATACTAACAAAATAAATAGAATAGATATGTATAAGTAAAATAAATAGAGTAATAAATATGTACAAACATATATACATATATACAAGCTACCATTCTGTTCCAGTGCTTAGAACAGTGCTTGGCACGTAGTAAGCACTTAACAAATACCACCATCATTATTACTAAGCCTCAATATGTTTTATAGGTTATCTATGTTAAGACTAACTAAACTGCTTTAACTGTTTCACTGTTGTGTTTTTTTTCCTACAGAAAGGGAAATACGTGGTTCCTAAATGGCTGTCTATTGGCAGCACTTTGCTTCTCCAGCAAATGCTGCAGGTAAATTTTGCTTTTAAATAAAATAGGTGACTAGGGAAACCTCTCTTCCTCATTACTTCTTTGTATGAAAATGTCACCAGAAGTACTGACTTTCTTAGTGGGAAAGTGTTTATTTGAAGGGAACATTGCTATTCTCTCCAGATCATGCCTAAAATAATCTTATTCATAACATCTACCACATCCATCTCCTCCAATCCATTACCTCACTATATCCTCTGTCAAATCTCTTGACACTGGGCTGTATAATTTCTCCCAATTCCTTACTCAACTAATGCCCTTCTCTTTGGCCAAGTGAACTTCCTTTTATTCCTGTGCCTTTCTTTCACTCTGACCTCCCATGCTGTTGCTGCTTCATCTGCCTGGAAAAGATTCCAGTTTTCCATGTGTCAACCCGGCCTCTCATCTTCATTCAAACTCTACCTTGAGCGTCTAAAATCTACATCTCCAGACCTGATCTCTCTCCCTCTCTCCAGTCTCACATTTCCCGCCTGGCTACTTGGGTGTCCTCCCATCACCGCAAACATAACACGTCCAAAACAGAATCCCTCATCTTCGCACCCAAACCCTTGATTTTCCCGTCACTGTGGACGGCACCACCATCCTTCCTGTCTCACAAGCCCGTAACCTTGGCGTTATCCTTGACTCCTCTCCGTCATTCAACCCCCATATTCAATCTATCACTAACGTCGGCCCCACCTTCACAACATAGCTAAAATCTGCCCTTTCCTCTCCATCCAAAATGTTACCACATTAATAAATCACTCATCCTCCTGGATTACTGCATCAGCCTCCTTGCTGACCTCCCAGCCTCCTGTCTCTCTCAGCAAAAATGTGTGGTAGTGCTCTTGCTGATTAAAGCTGGCCACAAATTGTCCATACCAACACGCAGTCAGCGTTTTCGGTCCTAGTAATTATAGGGTCCTGCCCTGGACTCCGAAAAGCCCGCAGGAGTCACCTTTGGGCTGGGATGACTCCCGGGAGGTGGAGGGGCTGGGCTCCCGTGGAGTTCTGTTGGGCTTTGAGAAGGAGGGGCGTTCCTTCCTGACTTTCACCCTCCCTTCCTCTCTCTCACTCCATTACACACATACACAAATTTCCCTGGACCTTATTAGAAGCGTTAGGCCCCAGCCCCTTGAGAATCTCCCAGACTTTCCAAGTTCGGAGATTTGCATTTGCAAAACTGGGTATGGCTTTAAATTCATGTCTTCGCGTCCGGACTGTATTTGGGCAATTTTTTCATTTGCTCACGTTTGCTTTTCACATCTACAGAATTCAACAGTTAGGGCCCTTGGGAAAGAACAAATTCTATAATATCCATTTGAAAAATTCCTTGCTGATTAATTCTTTATGGCCACTAGGTGGACCCAAAGAAGAGGATTTCAGTGAAACATCTGCTGAACCACCCTTGGATCGTGCAAAGTTACCTGTGTCCTGTGGACTGGCAAAGTAAATATGAAGTAAGTATAAGTGAAACTAAAATAATTCGTATATTTTATATAGCTCTTAGTATTTGCCTTTCATGTGAATCCCTGCCACGGAATGATGTGGCTCCAATCCAACTCCCAGAAGGTACGTCTGAACGCTTAAGACCGTTCTTCCTAGGTTTGCTTGGTCAGAGAGGTGTGCACTCACTTTCGGCACGTTACGTCCGGAATTTAGAAGAGGAGGAACTTCAGAAGTGAATGTCTTTGATCATTTGTTTCCAAAGGATGGCCGAAAGATTCATACGCTTCAACTTTCAGTCTAGTGTTCTTTGTTACGGTGCCACGTGTCCATGGTCTGAAGCTGTCTGACGTTATTTTGGAAATATAAATGTTATTTTCCTTTCGCTTTCAAAGAAGATTGTTCTTTGGCAAAAGGCGCCAAAACACTGCGCCGACCGGTAATTTAAGTATTTTGTACAACCGTAAAGTAACTACTCAGGGTACCAATAGGTGGTCGCATGGGCAAAGAGAAGCCTTTGGAATAAATACTCATCTTTGGCCATTGGGTGTCATCATTTCTCTATATTAGGAGGTGCATTATCAGTAGCTATTTGAAGCTAATTTGCAATTAACCGTATAGGTCTCTACTTGGTACAAAAAAACCCAAAAAGCGTGTGTGTTGTCTGCAATCAACATGTTTTCAAAGAAGTATATGCTTTGGGTTTCCATTTAGTTAAAGCTAGACCAGAACAGAACATAAACTAGACATTTGCAGTTAACCGTATAGGTCTCTACTTGGTAAAAACAAAAAACGTGTGTGTTGTCTGCAATCAACATGTTTTCAAAGAAGTATATGCTTTGGGTTTCCATTTAGTTAAAGCTAGACCAGAATAGAACATAAACTAGACATTTGCAGTTAACCGTATAGGTCTCTACTTGGTAAAAACAAAAAACGTGTGTGTTGTCTGCAATCAACATGGTTTCAAAGAAGTATATGCTTTGGGTTTCCATTTAGTTAAAGCTAGACCAGAATAGAACATAAACTAGACATTTGCAGTTAACCGTATAGGTCTCTACTTGGTAAAAACAAAAAACGTGTGTGTTGTCTGCAATCAACATGTTTTCAAAGAAGTATATGCTTTGGGTTTCCATTTAGTTAAAGCTAGACCAGAATAGAACATAAACTAGACGATTAAAAATGATCATTAATGCTTTGAATATGAATTTGGAGTTAAAGCATCATTAAATGGCACTAACAACTCGGCTTGTAAATGGGGTTTTTAAAAAGAAAGTATAGTGAGGTAAGTGTGATAAAAGAGTGAAATTAAGATGCGATACCAGGGAAATATGCCTCTAAAACAGTATGAGGAGGAAAAGGGCATTTTATACAAGGATGGGTGGCAGGTGAAATAAGCTGTAAGGGTAAAGTCTCCCTTGACATGAAATTGGAAGATAACAATGTGTGCCAAATTAAATATAGCCAATTTAAATTCTTCAGAAACTTGTAGCAATTGATTTCCATATTTTCTCTTTGTGTTTCATTCTTTTTATTTGTAAGTACTATTTGGGTGTAGCACTAGATTGAAGAGATGAAGGAGAATCTGCCTCCAAATTTTTCATCTAATATGCTTCCTATAGAAGAGAGCTGTTTTTGTTTGCCCTTCCCCATCCAAATCCTTTATGTGCCTCCCTTCCCAGATAGTTGTTTTAGAAAGTGATTCTAGGTGGCAAAGAATAAAATTGATTATCAGAATGTTAGTTTTCTTACTCAGCCCTTTAGAGGTTTGGCCAACTTGCTGGAATCTATTCTACACATTTGTTTTTGTAGATTGGAAAACTTGATGAAGACTGTGTTATTGAACTTTCAGTTTATTTTAAACGCAACAAGCAGACAATGGAGAAACTGATTTCAATGGTAAGAAACCCTAGTTAGTGCTTGAATAATAACTTTCTGCTCATTTTTCAGAGTACTTATTCAGACTCTCTTGTACTTATGGATATTCTAAATTCAGTGTCTGTTTTTTCAATATCTAAAGTTTTCACTGCTGAGGCTCTTTCCCATTTATCACTTTGCAGACTTTGATAAAAAAAAAAAATGCAGTGCTTAAAGCATTGATTTGGGGTCGTCGAGAATTGTATAATGGAAATTAAGGGATTTTTTTTGACAATCCCATGGTGAGGATTTCTACAGCAGTAATTTAGTCTTTAACATAGCTATTCTAAAATGATACCAAATAATCTAGAAATGAAGCTTACTTCAATGCACTTTTGCCCTTGCCCTACATGGAAAAGTAAAAGGGGAAGGGCAATGGTGTTCCATCACCCAAATATTTCTCAGACAAACTCTCATTATCGTGATGGCTTGTTGTCTGAATTTCCCTTTGTCCTTCTCTGTTAGAGCAGAATAGGTTTCAGGCACTCAAAATTTTAAACTTGCCATTTCGTAGTAATACGTCCAGGATTTTCAGAAAAAGTACTCCCTAGTGCTCAAAAATGTTTAAGTACTTCCTTTTTTTGTCATTGATTTTAAAATGTCACTAGTTATCAGGATGTAGGGTTGTGTGTGCAAACTGTGTCAAGAGGCAGATCAACCCAATATTCCATGTCATCCCCTTGGGTGTAGCAAATTAGGGTTGCTTTGGATCAGGAAGGGAATTGTGAAGAAACTTCTGGGTAAAACTGCCAAGGCTCTCCCTAGACACTTCATAAGTCATGCTTCCAGATTGTCGGCTGAGGAGGACTAGCTTTGAAAAGAATGGAGCAAGATTAATGAGCACTCCACTTTAATCACCACTTTCCCCACTCTTAGTAGAAGTAGTAATAGTAGATCGAGCCCCCCGAAGGGACCCAAGAGCATGTTTAATTCCCATCTGTGTATTCTGTCCAAGGGCTTAGCACAGTGCTTGGTGCATAGAAAGCACTTAATAAATACTATTTCTAGCAGTGGTAGTATTGATTGAGTGCCCACTTGGTGCAGTGGACTGTTGTACTAGGTGTTTAATAATAAAAATAATAATTATGGTATTTATTAAGCACTTGCTATGTGCTAAGCACCGAGGTGGATACAAGCAAATCGGGTTGGACACAGTCCCTGTCCCATGTGGGGCTCACAGTCTCAATCCCCATTTTCCAGAGGAGGTAACTGAGGCCCAGAGACGTGAAGTGACTTGCCCAAGGTCACACAACAGACAAGCGGCGGAGCCGGGATTAGAACCCATGACCTCCTGACTCTCAGGCCTGTGCTCTATCTACTACGCCATGCTGCGTAGGAAGTACAGAGTAAAGTGATACGTTCCCTACCCGTAAGGAGCTTTCATTCTAATGCGGTGGTCAAACATGCAAAGATTTACAACTAGAGTGACAAACTAGAGCTGAGGGTGTGTAAAAATTAGTTCACAGTGGCCGTAATGGGCATTTGGATAGCAGTCCCTGAGTCATTCTGGTCTGAAGCGCTGGTCTGAATGACCAGAAGCGCTTAGTACAGTGCTCTGCACACAGTAAGCGCTCAATAAATACGATTGATGATGAAGGAGCCTACGGCAAACTGAGGCATTTGCGTCCATGTCCGTTCTAGGGGGGACCCGGGGATCCAAGCCAGCTGGCCCCAGACTCCCCAGAACAGCTCCCGAGGATTCCCCAGGTGGTGATGATGGCTTTTTTTAAGCGCTTACTATGTGCCAAGCACTGTTCTAAGCGCTGGGGTAGATCCAAGGGCGTCAGGTTGCCCCACGTGAGGCTCACAGTCTTAATCCCCCTCTTACAGGTGAGGTAACTGAGGCACAGAGAAGTCGAGTGACTTGCCCAAAATCACTCAGCTGATAAGGGGTGGATCCGGGACTAGAACCCATGACCTCTGTCGCCCAAACCCATGCTCTTTCCACTCAGCCATGCTGCTTCTCTAACGACTCACTCGAGGAGCTTGGAAACGAATAGTAGGAGGGAGAAGATGGAACCATTAACTGGAAGGTGCCATGGGGTCAAGGCAGGTTTAATTTTCCCTTCACCCCTGCTAGATTATAAACTCCTTGAAGGCAGGGATCTTGTCCATCCTGTCCCTGACAGTGGTATCAAAGGACACTTCAAGCAGTCATGAGGTGGTGACCTTCTTTACAGCATCCTCATGGTGGTTTTACCCTACCTGTAATTTTTCAATCTATCAACCAATGGTATTCACTGAGTGCTTACTATGTCCTGAGCACTGTGAGAGGCAGCATGGCCCAGTGGCTAGAGTATGGTCCTGGGAGTCAGAGGATCTGGGTTCTAATCCCGACTCTGTCACTAGTTTGCCGTGTGACCCGGGTCAAGTCCCTCAACTTCTCCATGCCTCAGTTTCCTCAACTGTAAAATGGGGATTAAATCCCCCTCCCTCCTACTTTGACTGTGAGCTAAGGGTGCACCCCAGAAGGAGACAAACAGCTATTTTTGTCATTGTCTTCTCCGCCTCGTCCAACTGCCATTCTCCAGTCGATGGTAAGTCCCATCATGTCTAGAAAGGAAGACAACAAGCTACTGAAATGTAGCTTTGTTTCCCCAAATGATAATGAATTTAATACTCCAAAGATTTGGTCATCATACATCAAGATCAAAGAAGTGGGGCGAGAAGAAGAATCTCATTACTGTATAACCAAGTACAAAGATGGAAAGGGGCAAAGGACGCCAGGTCAATATTTTTAAAGAAATTATCCTCAGATAAATCCTGTGTTAGGGGTCAACTATGTTGAAATGAGCCTTTTCACCCAGTTTAAATCTTTGATGAATTGAAAGTTGGCACAGGTTATTTAAGCAACCAAGCACACTGAATAAAGTGGCACCCGCTTGACAACATCTTGTTGTCTCCGGATTAGCTATCGCTGCAGGGTTTGAACTTTTCCAGGAGGGACAAGTGCCTGTACCCCACCGGGCAAGCTTCGCCTACCTTCTGCCTCCACCTCAGCTGTTTCCAACCTTCTCTTTCACCCATACGACTTCCTGGGAAGCTGGGAATCCAACCCTAAATGCTACCAGTGCTTGCTGTTCATTGTTTCGGCAGCACATATACTAAAATTGGAACGATACAGAGAAGATTAGCATGGCCCCTGCGCAAGGATGACACGCAAATTCGTGAAGCGTTCCATATTTTTCTATTTATTTATTTATTTTACTTGTGCATATCTATTCTATTTATTTTATTTTGTTAGTATGTTTGGTTTTGTTCTCTGTCTCCCCCTTTTAGACTGTGAGCCCACTGCTGGGTAGGGACTGTCTCTATATGTTACCAATCCGTACTTCCCAAGCACTTAGTACAGTGCTCTGCACATAGTAAGCGCTCAATAAATACGATTGATGATGATGATTGTTGTGAATCTGTGGCAATCAGGCTAAAGTGTATGTCATTGATATGAAAAGGATTTAACAGTTCCACATAAGTCTACTGATGCTGTATTTTGGGAGGGGAGGAACATAATGATATTCATTCAATCATATTTAGTGAGCACTTAATGTGTGTGAGCCTGTTGTTGGGTAGGGACCGTCTCTATACGTTGCCAAGCGCTCAGTACAGTGCTTTGCACGCAGTAAGCGCTCAATAAATACGATTGACTGAATGAATGATGCCTGGCAGAGTAATGACAGTGCCTGGCACCTAGTAAGTGCTTAACAAATACCATTATAATATTATGCAGTGCAAACTGCTTGGGGATGCAGAGGGTCGTAAAATATTCTTCTTATGAACCACCTTACTAGGTTGTAAACAATTTCTCTCCTCAGTGGAAATATGATCAACTTTCAGCTACATACCTCCTACTTCTAGCTAAGAAGGATCAGGGTAAACCGATACGTCTAAGATTGCCATCTGCATTCCATGAACAAACAAGTTTGACTCCATTCAGTGAATTTAAGGTAAGTTTTAATCCAGGTTGCCATAATTTCGCCTCGGTCCAAATCCATCGTTCTGAAGAAGGCCAACTTTACCGTGGGAAAAGAGCTAAGTAAAACTCAAGAAATTTGCAAGTGACTACCTATAGTGCAAAACCTCGAGGAAAAGCTTATAGGAGAGCTTATGTGCATGTTATTAAGTGTACGTATATTAAAAATTATGTACATAAAAGCGGTGCCAAAAATTTTGAATCAGGAAGTTCCTAAGAGGATTTTACTAGAATTTACCTTCTTGAAAGTGATACACCATTTAGAACTGAGATGGGAAGTATTGTGAGCCCCTCGTGGGTCACGGACTGTGTCCAACCGGATTATTTTGTACCTTCCCCAGTGCCTAGCAGAGTGGTTGGCACATGGTAAATACTTAACAAACACCATTGTTGTAAATACCAGTTGTCATTATTTGGGCAAGTCAGTGAAATCAAAGATAACAGAATACTAAAAATTGATATCTTGCTGCATTGAGAGATTCATGAGAACTCTGTCTCTCTATCTATCTATCAAAAGGTTCTTGGGGCAGAGGAGGGGGGCTAATAAAATGCTTCTGAGGTGTTCAGTGCATTAGCTTCAAACCAAAGGGAGGCATACATAGCTGTAAACATGACTGTGTGATCCAACCTGGTATGTGATTCATCATCTAGAAATCACACCTTCACATATTATTATTATTATTATTATTATTATATTAAGTGCTTACTATGTGTCCATCATTGTTCTAAGTGATGGGGAAGATAAGTTAATCAGGTTGGACATCATTAAATGATAGATCCACAACCTATTTTGACCAAATCAGCGAATGTTGCGGAGTGGGAAGATTGGGACTGGGAGTCAGGAAACCTGGGTTTGAATCCCAGCTCTGCCATTGGCCTACTGTGTGACCTTGGGCAAGTCACTTAACCTCTCTGGACCTCAGCTTCCTCCTTTGATAAAGGGGGATAAGATAATCGTGAGGCTTGTGTGGGGCTGAGATCGAGTCTGACATAACCTTTTGGCTACCTGGCACCTAACGCATAGTAAGCATAGAAGCAGCGTGGCTAGAGAAGCAGCGTGGCTCAGTGGAAAGAGCCCGGGCTTTGGAGTCAGAGGTCATGGGTTTGAATCCCAGCTCTGCCAATTGTCAGCTGTGTGACTTTGGGCAAGTCACTTCACTTCTCTGGGCCTCAGTTACCTCATCTGTAAAATGGAGATTAGGACTGTGAGCCCCCTGTGGGACAACCTGATCACCTTGTAACCTCCCCAGCGCTTAGAACAGTGCTTTGCACATAGTAAGCACTTAATAAATGCCATCATTATTATTAAATAAGTGCTATTATTTTTGCTGTAACTCAAAAGACTAATTAGTTGGGCATTTTTCATAGAAAACTGACCCTGAAATATCTATCGTGTATCTAAAACCATCACGTAATCTGTAAAGACATTCAAAAAGCACTCTTAGCAAACTATTGTTTCTGTGTGTTTCTCTTTTTACATTTTTTTTTTGTAAAACGGAAGTTGAAAACCTGTAAATTGTGCATTACTGGATGAAATTTGCAAGTTTCTACAATTGGCCATTGTCTCGTTCTCTGTATATTGGCTGCTGTAATGTAGTCATTTTTATAATGTGGGGACTACATTCTTAAAGGACCCCACATTTAAGGAAAATTGATGTATATCAATCATAGCATACATAAAATCACATTGCATTCTGCCCAGATGGACACACATGGAAAGACGAACGTTCCCTAATTCTTGCCATCAAGTCCTATCCAAAGTGCATAGTGCAAACATGCGTTGTAGAACTGGCTGTATTTGGAAAACACTCTTCATAAAGTGATTTAAAGAATTTCATATCGCTTCCTGATTTGAAATTCCAAGTCCTATTCACTTCTTCGCAATATTATAGTTCCATGAATCTCACATTAGAGAATTTGGCTACTAAACAAGATATTATGTAGTTGGCATTTAGGATTAAATGTACCTTTAACGTAACATGAGATTAGTGATCTGGGAGCCCTGTGTCACTACTAAGGCAAATTGCATAGCCATTTAATTACCATTTGTCCCATATGCAAAACTGACCAAACTGACCTACTTCACTAGGCTTTGTAAGGAATAACTAATGAATTCTTTTGTTTAGCATTGATTTATTTTACTTTATATCAGTTCCTAGTGCCTTGGTGATGGCAATATAATTCTTTAGTTGTGGTAATAATAATAATAATAATGGCATTTATTAAGCACTTACTATATGCAAAACACTGTTCTAAGCGCTGGGGAGGTTACAAGGTGATCAGGTTGTCCCACGGGAGGCTCACAGTCTTAATCCCCATTTTGCAGATGAGGTAACTGAGGCACAGAGAAGTTAGGTGACTTGCCCAAAGTCACACAGCTGACAATTGGCGGAGCTGGGATTTGAACCCATGACCTCTGACTCCAAAGCCCAAGCTCTTTCCACTGAGCCACGTGAATATTCTAAAGCTTCCTGTTTGTCCAGGAAGTCCCGACGCCTCTTCCCTCCCATTTTTCACTGATTTACCTTGCTGAAGGGTGCCTTTGTTCTGCTTCTCTGTCCTGCCTTCTGGCTGAGAGCATTTTGGCTGAAATATTCTTTTATGAAATTTCTCAATCGCTTACTATGCGCCAGGGGCTATACTAAGTGCTGATAGATACAAGCTACGTGTCCCGTGTGGGACTCACGGTCGTAATCCCCGTTTTACCGATGAGGTAGCTGAGGCACAGAGAAGTTAAGTGAGTTGCCCAAGATCACACAGTAACCCAGTGGCAGTGCGGTGATACAACCCAGGTCCTTCTGACTCCGTGCTCTGTCCAGTAGGCCACACTGCTTCTACTTTACCCCTGTCCTCAAGAGTCTCCCCTTCTCTCTGCTCAGTGCTCTAGTTAAAGTTTGTCTTTGTGCTATTTATTTAATGCTTTTAATCCATTTTTCATCCTTGTATAATTCAAGAAGCTTAGTCTGGAAGAAGCAGGGGACGGTGCTGGTTCTTTTGAACTAGGCTCTATAAAATGTCCTGGAAAAGATGAATTGACTGAAGACAGTCCATCAGCAGAGATAGGGCCAAATATCTCCCCCAAAACTGAGGTATGAGTTATTTTACTTTTGGTTTTAGATTTTTTTAATTCTAAATTTTAGTCTTTGTGTCTAAATTTTAATGTATTATAGCTTCAAAACTTCAATTGTAAACCAACTGTTTTCGGCAACAGCAGTGTATACCAGGGGTGTTACCTCTTCATTTCCACCCTTCCTAGTCATCCCTAGGCACTCATGTGTTCATCAGTTCATTTGTTTATTCATGTGCCTGTTGGTTATTTATACCTATGTTCTCACTATGGTAAAACACATCCCTTTTGTTGACCACATCCCTCATTTGATTGAAAGCTTCTTGAGGGCAGTGATCCTGTCTTTGCTTCTTTTCTATGCTCCCCAAGGTGCTCAATAAATGTTCTCAATTCACTTTGATACACACCCCAGCTCCACAGTCGTTGTGTACATATTCTTATACTCTACTGTTTCCCCTATCCCTAATCTATTTTAATGTCTGTCTCATGTAGACTTCTGCTTCTCGTGGGCAGGGATCGCGTCTGCTAACTCTGTTGATTGTACTTCCCTCAGCGTTTAGTACAGTGGCATGCACACAGTGAGCCCTCAATAAATACCACTGCGTGGTTGATACTACCCGTGGAAGTGTAGTTTTCATCCAGTGAGACTAGTCTGGTTTGAGTCAACCCCAAATGTACCTGCCTCGTGGAAAGAATAAGAATCGTGGCATTTAAGTGCTGTACTAAGCAATATACCAAGCACTATACTATCCAGCTTCATGAGAAGCAGCGTGGCGTATTGGATAGAGCATGACCCTGGGAGTCAGAAGGGCCTGGGTTCTGATCCCTACTCTGCCACTTGTCTACTGTGTGACCCTGGGCAAGTCACTTCACTTCTCTGTGCCAGTTACCTCATCTGTAAAATGGGGGATTAAGGCTGGGAGCCCCAAGTGGGACATGGACTGTATCCAACCTGATTATCTTTGTCTACCCCAGGGCTTAGTACAGTGCCTGGTGGCACATAGTAAAGCACTTAACAAATGCAATTTTTAAAAAATGCACATACATGCAGCTAACCAGCCCACCACTACTACATTTGTAGTGGTCTGCAGGTCGCCCAATTCAGGGGATTTAGAGAGTGTTTGGGGAACAGTACCAAGAAGTAGGGTACGTGGGACAATTCCGTGCCTACACAGGTTTTGCCCAGGTTCAATAGAATATATGTTTCATCCTGAGCGTAGTTTTTATTTTTCCAGTTTGCTTTCCAAATTCACATGGTTCAGTTTTTTGTTTTTTTTGCATAGGTTATATGCCCATTGATGCCCACTTTTAACAATGCCATAAATTAGACTTTGGACTTTAATCAGTTCATTTTTACATTTTACACTGATTACAGTAAGTTACGGTCTACGTTTCTCAAAAACCCTCCAGCTGCTAACCATACCTCATAATATTAAGCTTTAAAAATTACTAGGCAACATAAAGTACTGTGAAAGTGATTAGAGCAGAAGAAATGAAGTTTCCCTCTCCTGCACTATGCCTTACCCCAATGACTTCTTTACAGCTGGCAAAACATCAGACGGAATCGCTTGGTGCGGAGTCTAAACCATTAACTCCAGTCATTCGCAGAGCAGCCATAAAGAAATCAGAGAACAAAGAGAATTTATGCACTCCTATGTCTGGTGTAAAGGATGAAGAGTACTTCATGCTCCCTGCTCCAAAGACTCCAGTTACTAAGAAATTGAATGAGAAAGGAATACTAACCACACCGAACAGTCGCACTGTTCCTTCCAAAGGTACATCTTGTTGGTAAAAAGCAGGGATTAAGTAGTGAATAAAAAGATGGCCTCTCTTAAAATCGATGTTTAAGATTAAGTTGATGACAAGCAGTGGTAAGGGCATGAGGAGTTGTTCAGAAAGAGGTGAAATTGCTGTAAAATTTTCTAAAGTGATATGAACTCATTTTAATGATAGGTGACATATGTTAGTCCATACATGAAAATTATGCTGTCAGTGCTTTTTGGAAACAATGCAACCTTGACCTATTTTCGTAATTTCCAAAAAGCTAATGAGTTGTCTCAACACGTAGGAACTGCACATGATAAAATTGTTTATAAACTTGAGAACATAATGAATTTTCTAGCTTTACCTTCTTACTGAGATTGGCCTTGCTCTTTACCAAACTTTTTTTGCATAAGTGATTCTTCCCCTTTATTTCCATGATGCAAGACTATACTTGATTGCGCCCCACCCCAAAATTCAAAGAGCCATCGCGGTAGACTCTGGTATTCAGCATATTTACTGAAGAATATCAGCTTAACTAGTGAATCAGGTAACCAACAAGGTCTGCGCCCTTCAGTGTTAAAACAAGATAAAGCTATTTCTTTACCTTTTGGAAACACATTGCAGTTCTTCAGTGTGGAAATTATATTCCTGTAAAAGTCTTTTTTGAGGAAAACTCGAAGTACGCTCTGTGTCTGCCACCGTGCCTCCGTGCATTAGACCGTTTCTTCTGATGAGGTGACATGCTGAATTCCAACAGGCTCATGTTGCCATAGGAGCATTTCCTAATTCTGCCATCACATTCTAGTCAAAAGGTGGAATGAGAAAACCGTGGAAGAACTGAGCGAGCTGATCCATGGTGATTGGTGTCTGCCAATATGCCATTACCTTGTTTTATCATTAGCATTTTAGAAATCCTACCTGAGCATCTGAATTTAACTCTGAACCATCACAGTCCTTCCTATGTCCCTCTATGGCACAATCCCAATCACTGTTCAGGCTGCTCAAATTCAATCTCACTTGAATTTGCTCTGTCTTGGCCATTGCTCCCCCCTCTAGTTCCGAAGGGCCCTTCCCTGGCGCCAGAAAACTTCAGGAAGAGTTTGGTGGTTGGGAGAGGGTTCTGTTAATGCAGGATCTTTTCTGGAGCAGAGAGAAGTACTCGGTTCTCTAGAAATTCAGTACTATAAAGTGTTTCTCATTAATCCACAAGGTTTGCAGCTCAGAAAGGATTTGGGGAAAGTTGTCTTGCATATTGGTTGTCGTAAAGATCTGACTGGGGGTTTTGATAGATGGTCTAAGCATATTTAGCCAAGTGTCTGGAATGGCTTATCTCCTTCCTGTCTTGTCTTATGCTGTCGAGTCGTCTCCGACCCATAGCGACATCATGGACGCATCTCTCCCAGAACACCCCGCTGTCCGTCTGTAATCGTTCTGGTAGTGTATCCATAGAGTTTTCTCGGTAAAAATACAGACGTGGTTTACCGTTGCCTCCCTTCACCCAACTTGAGTCTCTGCCCTCGACACTTTCCCATGCCCCCGCTGCCCAGCACAGGAGAGTTTTGCCTTTTAGCAGATTGCCTTTCACTCTCTAGCCACTGCCCAAGCCAGAAATGGAATGTGTGTGCCTCTGCTTGACTCTCCCTCCCGTCATCGAGACTGTATACCTGTATATATGTTTGTATGTATTTATTACTCTATTTTACTTGTACATATCTATTCTATTTATTTTATTTTGTTAATATGTTTTGTTTTGTTCTCTGTCTCCCCCTTCTAGACTGTGAGCCCACTGTTGGGTAGGGACCGTCTCTATGTGTTGCCAACCTGTACTTCCCAAGCGCTTAGTACAGTGCCCTGCACACAGTAAGCGCTCAATAAATACGATTGATTGATTGGTAGAATACTGAAAACTCTCCAGGTGCGACCCTGAGAGGGGCTATCTCCTTCTAGTACCTATGAAATTAGAAACCGGGAAGAAGGTAAGGAATGAAACTTGGGAGAGATAGGAGCAATGATAATCTGTGCTTTATTTTAATGTCTGTCTCCCCTTCTAGACTGTAAGCTCCTTGTGGGCAGGGAATGTATTTGCAGATTCTTATATTGTACTTATTACCGTGGTCTGAACACAAGTACTCAATAAATACTATTATTTTCTGTTGTATTAGCCCATTTTTGAGGGTTGGGCTGACCTCGGAGCCCATCTAGTCTGACCCGTAACAAGGTTCCAAGCTAACTATCCACATTATTTACTCTTTACATTTGACTTCAACTATTTTGTGGTAATAATGCATTTCATTTCAATTTTTCAATTATCTAGTCGGTGACTTTTTGGAGCAGATTAATTTTTAGGATTAAATTTTCTCATTGAAGAGAAATCAAAATGATTATCCTAATTCACTGCATGGTATAGCTTTCCAAAGTTGTGGCATATAAGTGGATTGTTGTTTGTTTTTTTCTTCCTCAGAGAAAGATCAGCCCCCTAAAGAAACAACAGTGAAAACCTCTACAGACTCTGATATTTCAACTGATTTGGTAGGAGCTGTCATTAGTCCTGAAAGAAGGTGGGTATCTCTTATACTATGCATAAGAACTAAGTGCTTTTAACAACCATATTTCCTAAATTTTTATGCAACTAAACCTCTTAGTCCAAAGGAGTGAAGAAGGAGCTATTTGCAGCCTCCAGAGGGGTCTGAAGTGATCATTGGTTCTTACACCCCAGTCGTGGAAACTAGATGGTAGGCCTGTATAGGTGTATCAAACAACCACAAACTGTATTAAATCCTTACAATGTGTGAAATTCTGTACTAAATTCTGGGAAGAATACTTGGCTGTTTACTGAGGCACTGGTGATTGGGAAGGTTTATATGTATATATTTATCTCTCTCTCTATATAGATATATACACACATACTTGAACCTGTTTTAGACAACATACGAGCAGAATGACATAAAAATGAGACATAAAACTTCGGTTAAAATTGTCTTTAAAGGTGCCACTCAGTAGAATTGGCTCTCAACCAAGCCCATATGGAGAGTGCTCAGAAGAAAAAAGGAATGGGAGTATTTGGAAGTCTTGAAAGAGGCTTGGATAAAGTGATTACAATGTTTACACCAAGTAAAAGGAAGGGCTCTGCCGGAGATGGACCAAGAAGACTGAGGGTAAGATCACCAACACGTTAGTTTTGTTGGCTCATTTGTTTATTTTCAAGGAGCCTCTGATCCGTAGGGCCTTGCTTTGGTCCGTGGGCCTTTGCGCAGGTATAGAATAGCATTATTTACATGTGAGATAAATGTGAGAGGAGTCGTTAAAGATGACACTAAGATTACCAACTCTTATATTGTACTCTCCCAACCGCTTAGTGCAGTATTCTGCACACAGCACTTAATAAATACGATCGATTGGTTGCAAACTTGTGGAACCAAAAGGACCGTGGTGTTCCTGACAGATAGAGATGGAAAAGTTAGAACACGGTTTCGGAGAGAATCCAAAACCATTACACACTTAACCATGCTTTACAATTGATTGTTTGCCAAGTAGTATTAAGTAGCCAATCTTTTACTTTGGTGAATCTTATGAAACTGTCAAGATTCCCCCTGCTAGGAGTCTTGTTGACTGGGAGCTGTAATTTCCTATTCAGTTGTATATAGCTCTTAATCTCCCTGATTCTTGGCCTGTGGTTTTGGTACTCTGATCATTTCCTTTGCAAGTAAAGGAGTATGTGGATAAATTTCTCCAGAAGTGAATGCATTATAAAGAGCCAATTACCTTGCAGAAACACGCTAAGAAAATCTGAATAACTACTGCTATGCTTATCGACCTTTCTACTCACCCACTCTGTCTCCCATCCAGCAGACCTCACATTCACTTATTCTACTGTTGAATATGCCTCTCCTATCCAGTTTTATCTTCCCTTCCCCCTATATTTTCTTGGCTGTGACTCCAATTTTATCTGTATTTGTTTCTACTCTTTTTCTCTTGGTGCTACTGAGCATGCCTAAAACCATGGTTATAGGGGTACCGCTATCACAATTTCAAACACAAAAATGAGCATTTGTGTCCAGAAACTTAATTTGTGCACCACTGTTTCAACTATGTTATAAATGATAGTTTTTCCACTTTCTCATTTTTGTGGAACTAAGCGGTTATTGTGCAACCTGGTTTTAATGAGCTCGCTTGGGACAATAACTTGACTATGGCATTACTCATCACTTAGCCACAGCAAATTCCCTATAGGAAGTACAAAAAAAAATCCTGGGTTGATGATACTTTCCCTCTTCTTCTGAGAGGCATATATATTTTTTTTAATAAAGAGGTAGGCTAGGAAGAAGGCCTATGGCCACTGCCCGACATCAGTTGAAAGAAAAAGGGTGAGAGAATAAAATTGGGAAATTTGGGGATGTTCTGAAGTTTCCCTTGGTATTTAGCTGACATTTTGGCTAGGCTAGCAGAGGGAGGAAGCACATGGTCTGATTCACAAGCAGTGGAGAATACCCTGATTTGCAGCAGGAAGAATAGGGATGCTAGTGCTCATTCTCAATATTAAGAAGGAAGAGATTGAATAATAACTAATTTGCATGATAATATATAAATTGGCAACCTCCTAACCAATGTAGATTTCAGGGTTTATTCCATTCCGATTTTTGTTGACCCTCCTCTGGAAAGCGAAAGAGGGGGAAATGAAGATGAAGCTCAGATTCAAACACAGAAACCATGTAAGATCACTATTAGAAGTTTAGACCTGTAAGACACAAGAAACTTGGGGGATTGATTGGGAAGGAAAGTGATTCACTTTCAGGAGTGTACTCTCACTCATGCATTCCCTCTCTCAATCCCTAACCATCCTAGCTCATAGTTGTTTTCAACTGCTGTTA
The DNA here is from genome assembly GCF_015852505.1 of Tachyglossus aculeatus. Classification (NCBI taxonomy): domain Eukaryota; kingdom Metazoa; phylum Chordata; class Mammalia; order Monotremata; family Tachyglossidae; genus Tachyglossus; species Tachyglossus aculeatus. The sequence goes on from NC_052098.1 coordinate 58,501,202, forward strand.
CTGCAGTTTATATCGGGTAACTACAGATATATTCTAGTGCACAATTCTGGAGGAAATGTTCAAATGATGGAATCTTCCTATGAAAATGACAGATGAGTCTTGGTCCTGAGACTTTAGGACAGATAATCCAAATAAAGGAGTTAAATTATCAAAGGTATTTACTGGGCTCTCACTGTGGGCAGAGCTCTGTACTAAGTGCTTGGAAGAGTACAGTACAACAGTGTTGGGAGACATGCTTCCTGCCCACAAGGTGTTTACACTCTAAAGGGGAAGGCGGATATTAAAATAAATTACAGGTATGTACTGGGGTCAAGGTGGGGTGAATTTCAAGTTCTTAAAGGGTACAGACTAAGTGGCACAGAAGGGAGAGGGAGTAGGCGAAATGAGGGCTTAGTCAGGGAAGGTCTCTCGGAGTAGATGTGATTTTAATCAGGCTTTGAAGGTGAGAAGAGGGATGGTCCATGAAGAGGGAAGAGGGATGATCCATGAAGGGGGAGGGAGTGTCAGGCCAGAGACAGGACATGGGCAAGGGGTTGGTGGTGGGATAGTCAAGATCGTGGTACAGTGAGTAGGGTGGCATGCTAGGTTGGAGTAGGAAATTAGCAAGGTAAATTTGGAGGGGGCAAGGTGATTGAGTGCTTTAAAGCCTAGGGTAAGGAGTCTCTGCTTGATGTGGAGGTGGATGAGTGACCACTGGAGATTCTGGAGGACCAGGGAGACCTGGACTAGGTGTTTTTGTTAGAAAAATGATCTGGGCAGCAGAGTGAAATATGGATCAGAGTGGGTGAGATGGGAGATACAGTGTTAGTGGCTTTTTCTACACCACTCGCACTCTTTATCCTCATCAGTGCTGGGATACTGAGTTCAACGAGCAAGCAGTGGGGTAGGGGTGCAGTATCTTGCCAAATGCACACAAAAGTGTTTAGGTTTTGGGGTTGTTGGTTTTTTTTCAATGTGCAGGGCCTTTTATGACCAAGGTAACTGCAGCCCAGAGTCAAGGCCGTGCCCTAGTGCTGTAACACAACAGCTGGTTGCTGCAGTTTTTGCTGCCCACTCTAGCCAGCTATTTTTCAGGATTCCTGCTAGACCTATCTACCTTGGGGATTCTTTGGTCAGGAACCTTCACTACTGATGACATAAGAGCGTGGCTTAGTGGAAAGACCCCAGGCTTGAGAGTCAGAGGTCATGGGTTCTAATCCCGCCTCCGCCACGTGTCTGCTGTGTGATTTGGGGCAAGTCACAACTTCTATGGGCCTCGGTTGCCTCATCTGTAAAATGGGGATTAAGACTGTGAGCCCCATGTGGGACAACCTGATGACCTTGTGTCTACCCCAGCGCTTAGAACAGTGCTTGGCACATAGTAAGCACTTAACAAATACCAACATTATTGTTAAGAGGCTATTATTTTGGGCCGGTCTTGCCTGATGCCGTTGAGTCATTTCCGACCCAAACGACACCACGGACACATCTCTGCTGCTATTTTCTCCCCAGCTAATGGCGGATGTTCATTATAAAGAGTTTATATCACATTGGGATGAATTTCTGCTACTGGAAAAAAAAATTAGATTGAGTTTTGAAATGTTGTTGCAGTTAGTGATGGGATTTTAAAATGTTTTGGTTCGGTAGAATATTTAAATTAAAACATTTAATGTCCTGAATGAAATAATCTTAAGGTAATATAACATTAAATATTCATTCATTCATTCAATCATATTTATTGAGCGCTTACTGTATGCAGAGCACTGTACTAAGTGCTCGGGAAATACAAGTCGGCAACATATGTTGTCGGCAATATACAACTCGGCAAAATACGCAAATATTCCCAAATCCCAAGTAATTGGCTACCAAAACCAAGAAAAATGTAAGTTTTGTGTATTAGGAGGATTGAATTTGGGTTATTTTAGGGCAAGTTCAAAGACCTATATCAGAGTTCATATAAAAAATGTCAGTGTGCTTTGGTAAGACCTAGTCTGCGTCTTAGCTAATGTGACAGTAAAACTGTTCTATAAATAAATGTGGGTTACAAAAACAAACCAGGTGCCAGACGAATGCACACCCAACTACTTCTCCATTCTGGCTTCAATTTTTGTGTCTAAGTTAGTTTTCTGGGCTCCCTGTTCTACGTGAAGCATGTTGAGTTTCTCTGTAAAAGGTTACTAAACTTCAAGGTATTCATTATACGTGAAGACTGTTAACTTCTCAACCTTCTTTTCTCAAGTTAACCAGGATTCCTTTGAATTTTTCCTCATAGGAACTAATATTTAAGCAGTCATTTTTATCACTTTGTGAAACCCTTTCCCTTTTCTCCACATTGCTTTATAAAACGCAGTGACCGAAACTATACAACGCAAAAGAAGTTGGCGTGGACCTGTGTAGAATCATTCTACTTTCCCCAAAATGGGAAGGACATTTTTGATGTGCCAAAAATGCACATACAATGCTAAGAGAATAATAATAATAATGGTATTTGTTAAGCGCTTACTATGTGCCAAGCAATGTTCTAAGCGCTGGGGTAGACAGAGGGTAATCAGGTTGTCCCACGTGTGGCTCACACTTTTAATCCCCATTTTACAGACGAGGTAACTGAGACACAGAGAAGTTGTGACTTGCCCAAAGTCACACAGCTGACGGGAGAGCGGGATTAGAACCCATGACCTCTGACTCCAAAGCCCGTGCTCTTTCCCTGAGCCACGCTGCTTCTCAAACCCATTTCCTTCAGACTCCCAAGCCCCCGCTCTTTCCTCCAAGCCACGCTGCTTCTATGTTACCAACTGACCTCTTTCTACCTGTAAAATCTGATTTGGGAATTTTCATTTCATTTCCTCTCCAGAAGGACTTTCTAGACGTCTATTAGCGGGGCTTCTTAAAAGCTTTTAGGTCTTCAGAGGGCTTCTCCTTTGTGTGAACACCCCATTATTGGTGCTGTAGGCGAAGATGTGGTTAGGGCGCTTTCCCCACCCGTGAAGTTTCCTATTCCTTGCGTTTTGAGAGGAGATGTTCAGCTAGTTTTGCATCTGTGGCCCCTTCGACGAGGGAAGGGAGGTGGTGGAGGGGGCTGGGGCAGATATTGCCCTAACCAGCTCAACCCCAGTGCACACTTAAGTTCAGGAAGCATTTTAGTGAAAGCTCCAGCTCAGGTAAGAAAGGGGGGAACCAAGCTGGGAAGGGGGTCTCATTCGACATTTCAGTGTGTCTTGCCTTTAAGTGCCGGATTCTGAGCCGTACCCAGCCACCTTACCCACCATGCCCTTATTGCCCCTTTGCTTATTGAGGGGAAACATTTTAGACTTCCCCATTTTTGCTAAAATTAAGCCACTGCTTTTTTTTTGTTTGTTTCTTGGGGTTTTTTCATGTGTTTTGGTTTCCCCTTGGCTAGCCACATACTTTGATTTTAACTGTTCCTGCAACAGCCGTGTGGAACTGAAAGGAGGGCATTTGCAGATGCAACCTCCACCTCTTATATGAAGGTTTTAATGGGGCTCAGGTCGCTATTTATTACTCTATTTTACTTGTACATGTTTACTATTCTATTTATTTTATTAATTTGTTTTGTTGTCTGTCTCCCCCTTCTAGACTGTGAGCCCGCTGTTGGGTAGGGACCGCCTCTATATGTACTTCCCAAGCGCTTAGTACAGTGCTCTGCATCATCATCATCATCAATCGTATTTATTGAGCGCTTACTGTGTGCAGAGCACTGTACTAAGCGCTTGGGAAGTACAAATTGGCAACATATAGAGACAGTCCCTACCCAACAGTGGGCTCACAGTCTAAAAGGGGGAGACAGAGAACAAAACCAAACATACTAACAGTAAGCACTCAATAAATACAATTGAATGAGTGAATGATTGGCTTCAGCACAACTACTGAGCTAGATTTTAGGGTATGAGTTTGAGAAGCAATAGCAGCATTGGGTAGCATGCCATATAAATGATGATAATAATTGTGGCATTTGTTAAGTGCTTAGTGTGGGCCAGGCACTGTACTAAGCGCTGGGGTAGATAACAAGGTGATTGGGCTGGACACGGTTCCTGTCCTGCACGGGGCTCACAGTCAGTCCCCATTTTACAGTTGAGGTATCTGAGGCACTGAGAAGTGAAGTGACTGGCCCAAGGTCACACAGCAGACAAGTGGTGGAGCCAGGATTAGAACCCAGGTCCTTCTGACTCCCAGACTCATGCTCTATCCACTAGGCCACACTGGTTAACCTGAAACATGGACAAGCACAGGTAGAAAACAATTTTTTCAGGCAAACTGACTTTGGCACTGTATTTGGATTTCCAGAAATGGCATTGATTCCATCCTCATCACCAATGCTACCCCCATTTTCCAATGCTATTGCTACCGCCTCCAACTCATCTTCAACCTTCAACTTGTTCCCTACAGGCCAAAAAGGGGGGAAAACACACCTGCCAACTGTAAACTACTGTTCGTCCATAAACCCAGATCCCCATGAAAGCTGAACATAAAGGGTTAGACTATAAAAGGGAGTCAGATGATATTAAATTTTTCTTAGTCCCATTTTGATTTATTTTAGCCTGCCTTGTGATGTGCTTTTGATATATGCTGTCGTGTAGGTCTCTGCTGTTGATGAGCTGTGTCATATATCATCATTTCTCTGGGTTCCGCTTGGGTTTGATGCCTTTCATCAACATTTCATCCAGGTTTCACTGGACATCTTCAGAATGATTCACAGGCATTGGACAACTGCACGTGATAACAACTGACCCTTCAACCAGGTGGCAAACGAACCGAAAGAGCCAAGCAGAAAACATGCGGGCCTGAGCCTGAAACCGCCAATGCCTAAAAATCATCCTGAAGATGCCCAGTATAACTTGGATGATACATTGATGGAAGGACTCTGTCCACAACATAAGCATGATATGTATGTATATTCATACCCTAGTAAGTGCTCACAGAGTAAGTGCTCAAATGCCATTAATTGATTGATTATCTGTGCTAATATATGGGAGAGGTGGTACTAAAAATACAAAATATCAGTTAATACAAAACTGGTGGTAGCATGGGAGGTTTTGGCTAGGGTTCCAAAGTGGCCAATTAATTATTTGTGGATTTTTTTTTTTAAAGACGTTGGTCGATCACTTACTACGTGCCAGGCACTGTACTCAGTGCTGTGGTAAATGTAAGATAATCGGGTTGGACACAGTTTCTGTTCCACATGGGGCTCAGTCTTAATCTCCATTTTACAGATTAGGTTCCTGAGGCACAGAGAAGTTAAGTGACTTGCCTTGGGTCACACAGCAGGCAAGTGGCAAACCTGGGATTAGAACATAGATTCTCTGACTCCTAGGCCTGTGCTTTTTCCAGTAAGTCAGGCTGCTTCTGAGTTGATTCATGCAAACTGTTTAAAAACTGCATTAAATCTTTCAGGGTACTAGGAGAGTTTAATAAACTGCTGGTTCAGTGTACACCGGCGAGGTGAAAGATTTTGACAATCACCGAAAGTTCTGAAATGCATTCCCATGATCTGTCAGTGGGCAAATTTGGCCCATTATCAATTAAGCACCCTCAGACACATAATACATTCAAAACAAGCATAGTATGTATTCTCTAGGACAAATGCCTATCAAAATATGCTATTTCCTCAGGTTACTCCATTCAGTTTTTAAGATTAAGATTTAGAGATGATGCTCTAAATTCATTCATTCAATCGTATTTATTGAGCGCTGACTGTGTGCAGAGCACTGTACTAAGCACTTGGGAAGTCTCTTTTGAAAAACATGTAAAGAGTGGACTTATATTAAGACTTGTATGATTTTTTTTTTCACTTTCAGGCCCATTATAATGTGACCACAACCAAATTAGTGAATCCAGACGTACTCTTGAATGAAATCATTTCTGTCCTTCCAAAGAAACATGTTGAATATGTGCAGAAAGGGTGAGTACGTGTAACTGGGAACCACTACTATTTTCCTCTATGGCCGATGAAAGACATGCATAATAATAATAATATGGTATTTGTTAAGCACTTGCTATGTGCCAAGCACTGTTCTAAGCCTTGGGGGGAGATACGAGGTAATCAGGTTGTCCCACATGGGGCTCACAGTCTTACTCCCCATTTTACAGATGAGGTAACTGAAGCACAGAGAAGTTAAGTGACTTGCCCAAAGTCACACAGCTGACAGGTGATGGAGCTGGGATTAGAACCCATGACCTCTGACTCCCAAGCCCGTTCTCTTTCCACTGAGCCACGCTGTTTCTCTAAGGAGCATCATTCTGTGTTTTTCACATTCTGTGAAATCCATGCTGTGTTTTTCACATTTTCCTTGCCCATCAACCCACAGGACTTTCTTATGCACCTTAATCACCAATTTAAAAATTTGTGGTGAAAATTGGAAAATTTGAGGAATAGCCCCATTCCACTCCTTATAGCTTCATTCTCCCTTTCCCTCCTCTAGCCTATTACCTCCACCATCATATAGATGAGATCATTCCATGTTGTTGGGATAGGTTAGGATAACTGACTCATCATACAAATGAAAGCTGTAAGTGCCAGTAGGAGTAATATATTCTAGGTTAAATAATCTGTAAATACCCACCGTGTTTGATCAGTCTTTTCTCCAAGCCCACTGAAAAGCTGGTTTGAATACTTCAAGGAACACTGTTTTGAGGTGGGAAGCATCATGAATGCTTTCAAATGGGCTAAACTCATGAAGTGCTGCCATTATACATTAAAAAAAAAAATCTTAGCCATCCAGACAAACTCAGATCCGATGCTGCCAAGGAGAAGGTTTTATTGCATGGGGGCTGTCAGGTGACCTCTTTTTTCATATTTACCGAGTGCTTACTGTTTGCAGAGCACTGTACTAAGCGCTTGGGAGAGTACAATGTAAGAGTTGGTAGACTCATTCCCTGCCCCCAACAAACTTACTGTCTAGAGGGGAAGACAGACATTAATATAAATAAATTATCTGGAAGATGCTTCAGAATGACTTGGCAAATGGATATGGAAAATAACGGAATTTATCAATCAGTGATATTTGAGCACTTACTGTGTGCAGATCACCATACCAAATTGATCAGAAAAACACTCTCAGAATTGATCTCTGACTTTTCCGGCGTTTCCAATCCAACAATCCCATTCTTAGAAGTGACTGTTCCTCTGAGCACAGGAGAGCAAGGCAAACTGGACATGTAAGTGCCATTGACTAAAAGGACAAGGAAAATAGGAGTTAACCTACCTGATTCCCCTGATCTCCATCCTGACTGGAAATGGCTTCCCTTTGGCAAGCAGAGAGGTCAGTGGGCCTGGTACTGTTACCTCAGTTGACAGAAAACCCCTTCTTCCGAGTTCCCCGGGCTGCAAGGCCGTTGCCTAAGAAGGCTTCTGTCTCTAAAGTAGCATCACAGAGTGGAGTCCGTGCAGACTGCGTCCGTATTGTTCATATAAGGTCCCTTGGGAAAGGTGAGGGTTCTTCCTTTCTCTTCTATTGGTCAAGCATCCGGCCGTTCACTCAGTATTAAGACTAAGTGTCTTCTCTGGACTTGGGGAACGTGTGGAGCTTCTGGATCGCTGTAGCCACAGGACGGAGCAAAGTCCAGGAGCTGTGACTACATAGTTTAGACTGAACTGCATCTGAAATTAAGTCCACCTAGGCAGCCCCTGAGCACAGTTTTTATGACTGGAGATTTTGCAAGAAAGAGGGTTACTCGTTTTTAAAGCAGCTGTAAGATGGGAGCCAGAGATGCAGGTCTTGGGCTCACCCAAGGTTTGAAAGGAAATATTTAAGCAGACCTTTTCCCCCTCAGTTTCTTTTTCCTCCTTCAAAACAGGAACAGATTTTCAAGTACAATAGCAAATAGTGTCACCAAAGTAAATGGACATCAGCCTGCGAGAGGATGGTGAAGCTTTTTCTCCCCTGTTTCCCCCGAGGGTGCTAGACCCCCGTTTTCCAACAGGAGCATCCATTGTGCATTAGTGAGGCATCACTTTGAAACTGGGCAAAAAGCACTGACAAGGAATATTACTGATTGATGTGGAACAACCTTGCGTCAGTTGTATTCATTAACACCATGAAAATGTCTTGCAATATACAGAATATTACTGGTCTGCACACTAACCTTCTCCCATTTTTTTTTTCCACAGCTATACCCTGAAATGCCAAACACAGTCAGATTTTGGCAAAGTAACAATGCAGTTTGAGCTAGAAGTATGCCAGCTTAGCAAACCCGATGTCGTGGGTATTAGGAGACAGCGGCTTAAGGGCGATGCTTGGGTCTACAAAAGATTAGTGGAAGACATCCTATCTAGCTGCAAGGTGTAATTAGATCTCCTACAGGATCTGTGCCTCAGCAGAGGCAGGAAGGCAGGAGTTGATTTGTTTTATTTTTAAAGTTCATTATAATTTAAAAACTAATTTAAAAACTATCTTAAGGACCACATATTTGTTTAAGCAGAAGGCATTACTTTGTGAATACATCCAAGACAAACCCATCTGTCATCTGTCTGTCATTTTAATTGTACATCTTTGTATATTCATAACTAGTCATGTCTGGGGGCTCTCTTCCTCATCTGAAACTTCTGCCTGCAAATGTGTAATTTTCTGAAATAAAACAATTGTCAATATAGTCAGCTGTCCTCCGTTTTGTACATAAAATGCAGTCCAAACAAAACTGTTAATGGCATAGCTCTAAGTAAAGATTATTTTGGGTGTATCTTATCAGTTATCAAGTTTGTGTTGGGCAGAAAACAGATAAGAATTCATTTGCATAATTATTTTCCTGTCTCTGCCCTTAAGTAGGATTTATTGAGATCGTTAACTAAGTCACAGCTGTGGTTACTAGAGTTAAACTACATGCTCAATGTGTTGAATAAAATAGGACTGACTTCAAAAATGTGTTTAAGCCAATAATGATAGTATTTAAACTACCTCTAAAAACATTACCGTATAAAATATGGCAATTTTGCCAAAGTCTCAAAACGGTATTTGTATTCTGCTTTTTGATCTGCACCGATAATCTCTAAAGGTCACAGCTAGAATTGCACTGGCACCAGTGACTAGCTAAAGCTATGCAGTGAGTGAGAAAATTTTTAAAGTATGAGAGCTGGATAACTGGAAGAAAAACTAGCGCCTAGGCACAGCAGTTACCATTTCATTATGCCACCTTCCTAATCAACCGCACTTTCGGGGGCCCATTAATATGGCCTAGGAACAGCAGCATTGTAAACGCATAGGAGTTACAATGGATTTTGCCCAACTAGAATTACAACAGGCTCCAATATTGGTATTTACATTAAAAACTTAGTCACTTTCCGCCTTCACTACTGCAGGGGACTGAAGATCCGTTTCAATAGACTCACTCTGGAGCAAAATTCCCTGAGAGATCTCTTCTGGTGTCCTCGAAGGAGGCTTTCAATTCCTCCATTTCATTGCTTATTCTGCCTCTTGGCCTGCCATGCTCCTTAATTCACAGCCCCAGGTCTCACCATTCCCCTATCACCCTTTTACCTCATCACCCTCACTTACCTTGGTCCTCTTCTCCGGTGCTCTCGAGACCTAAAATGTAGGTCCTGGCCCCCACAGCTTGATATGAGGGAGGAGGCTAGTTTGCTAATGTTCAGTGGTAACAGCTGCATCCTAAAGCACAGCAGTCTCTCACTCAATCATATTTGAGTGCTTGCTTTGTATACTGTGCTCAGTCCTTGGAAGAGTCTGAGCTAATGGTTGATGTGACCCTCCCTTAAAGTTAGGATGGCGGTAGCATGACTGTAACCACCTGGAGTTACCTCAGGAACCGTCGTCTGTGACATTTACAGAACAGACTTGTAGCTTTTACCATTAAATTAACACTGATAATAACAGTTAACAATAATTATGGCATTTGTTAAGCACTTACCATGTGCCCAGCACTGTTCTAAGCGCTGGGGGTAGATCCAAGGTAATCAGGTTGTCCCGCGTGGAGCTCACAGTCTTAATCCCCTTTTTACAGATGAGGTAACAGGCACAGAGAAGTTAAGTGACTAAGTTAAGGTCACACAGCAGACAAGTGCGGAGTTGAGATTTGAACCCACGTCCTTTGACTCCCAAGCCCGTGCTCTTGCCACTAGGCCATGCTGCTTCTCTTCTGATATAAAGCGCCAAACACTTCCTTTATCATCCCACTCCCCCGGTCATTTTAATGCTGTTCATACTTCAGAAAAAAGTCCCAGGTGGGTCTGGAGTTGGGCTTTCCTGGCCCTTCCCCTCTGGAGATTGGTGGGCTTTGGGGCACCAAAGGGAGGGGGGTCTGGACTGGGTTAGTAGTGGACCAGGAGGCATGGATGGAAAAAGGTGGCGGCAAACCGGGCATTGCCTAGGGAGGGCAGCTTAGGAAATCCAGGGCTTGCACCTTGGGATCGGGACTGACAGTGGCGTCTAGCCTCCAGCGCCAGTAAGCCAAAGCTGGGGGATCCTGTAGACTTAGGGCAGCGTGATATTTGCGTCAGGCAGGACAACATTACAAACTGACCTCTGACCTACAATCCTGGAACTGCTGATCTGCGGTATATCTCTTGTGTCTATTATGTGGGGTAATTGCAATTGCTCCCTTCACCCAAGTGTAAACTCCTAGGGGGTGGGAGACACATCACTTCTTTGTTTCGCACTTCCCAAGTACAGTGGGCACTCAAATACTTTTATGACTTCCAAGACACAGGTAGCAGCCAGTGGATGAGGCAGCTGAAGAAGGGGTTCTGTTATCTCCCTCCCTCCACACATCTGCCAAGCTAGCTCTCTTCCTCCCTTCAAAGCCCTACTGAGAGCTCACCTCCTCCAAGAAGCCTTCCCAGACTGAGCCCCCTTTTTCCTCTCCTCCTCCCCATCCCTACCTCCTTCCCCTCCCCAAAGCACAGATTTATTACTCTATTTTACTTGTACATATTTACTATTCTATTTATTTTGTTAATGATGTGCATTTAGCTTTAATTCTATTTGTTCTGACGACTTGACACCTGTCCACGTTTTGTTTTGTTGTCTGTCTCCCCCTTCTAGACTGTGAGCCCATTATTGGGTAGGGACCCTATATGTTGCCAACTTGTACTTCCCAAGCGCTTAGTACAGTGCTCTGCACACAGTAATTGCTCAATAAATACGATCGAATGAATGAATGAATCTCCCCTTTTCTATATCTTCTAACCTGGACCCCATCGTCTCAAACTGCACACATGCTATGAAGATAAGGATTAATGGGTTTAAAAACACGAGTCGCCCACAGACTTTGCCAAAACCAACAGTAATATCTTCAGCAATTCTGATGACATTTGAATTTGGGATTCAATCCGAGACCAGAGCTGTTGAAACAGCTATGTGCTATTTTGTAGATTTCCATTGCTTGCTTAGAAAACTTTAGGTGAAAGTTGGAAAATTTTGCACAGCAAGCGTTAGACCCGACAAAGGTCTATAAAAAGAGAAACTACTTGAGACTGAGGTTAGAGCAAAAGAGCCTTTTAATAAGACCGGATTCCATTACTTGATTGTTCTGAATTGGTTATACCCTTCCTCTCCCAACCAAAATTTGATACTTAAGATTGGAAAAATAATTTCCATAGCAAATAACTGACCCAAGCAATCTTCCTCATGCTCTCTTTTCCCCTCAATCCTCCTCCAATTTGATACCTTTGTCACTTGGCTTCTTCCTCTAGGCAGCAGTAACATGGTGGGAAAAAACTTCCATGTTGGCAGAGATTGGTGAAAATACTCAGGACGCTGGGATCACAGAGTAATAACAATAATAACTATGGTATTAGTTAAACGCTTACTTCGTGTGAGACACTGTACTAAGCACTGGGGTGGATATAAGCAAATCGGGTTGAAAACACTCGATCGATGGTATTTATTGAGGGCTTATTGTGTGCAGAGCATTGTACTAAATGCTTGGGCGAGTAAAAGAGTTGATAGACACGTTCCCTGCCCACAGTAAGGTTACTGACCTTAGGAGACTAAAGAAGGAATGGGATGCTTAAGTCTATAACCTTCCTAGGAAATCTACACCACTGCCAAGGAGGTAGAATTGGCCGTTAAGAGTCAAACCAATAGGCAAGTTAAATAAATAAATTTATTTCCTCCAAATAAATTCAGGAGGAAAGGGATTTGTGTGTTCTCCTCCTCACTTCTGCATCTCTGACGAGTGTTCAGTGTCCACTCTAACCACCACCACCACATGCAATCTGTGAGTGGTAATAGCAGTGATGATACTATTTATTCAGTGCTTACTGTGTGCAGAACACTGTATTAAATGCGGATGAATTAGTCCCTATCCCTCAGGGTGGATGGGAGATGCTCAGAATCTAAAAATAAGAAAGGAGAGAGGGACCTGGTGACAGACACTTGAGGGATGAAACAAAACACAAAGACATGAGGGCAAAAACAGATCAGCAGAGTTCTGTAGTAGGAGGAGCAGAAATTTCAGACCACTCACAGTTCAGAGTTCACTGTGGACACGGTGACCGCTACAACCTTCCGACGCCTTTATGGGGGCAGGCCCATGCTTCAGCTGCATTTCTCTGTCCCACTGGACTGGTCAGGATGAAGATTCCTTGGTGATGCGGAGGAGAGGTGGGATGGGATCCGGGGGCGGCACCATGGCTGTGAAGTAGAGGGGGACACAGAGGGCCCAGAGAGCTGATATGGAGAGCAGCAGGCACTCAGGAGTTCGTGAGTTCTAATCCCGCTCCACCACTTGTCTGTTATGAGACCTTGGACAAGTCATTTCTCTGTGCCTCAGTTACCTCATCTGTAAAATGGGGATTGAGTGCGTGAGCCCCATGTGGGGCAGGGAGTGTCCAACCCAATTTGCTTGTATCCACCACTTAGTTCAGTGCCTGGCACATCATGACCGCTTAATCAATACCATAATCATTATAACCATTATATTATTATAATTATTATATTATTATTATAATTATTACTGTTATATTGTACTCTCCCAAACCCGTAGTACAGTGCTCTGCACACGGTAAGCACTCAATAAATACCATTGATTGACGGAGCTGTCGGGGGAGCTTTGTGCAGTCCAAGAATATGCTCAGGCCCAAGGGAGCTGGCTGTTCATTAACATTTTTGATGCTTGTATAAAGTGGAAGAATTAGGATTAGTTTATCCATCCCCTTTTGCTCTCTCCATATTAAATACGCATTTCTGGGCCTGAAATTTATGTGATGGGTTGCAAATGTCTGGAGTAACATTAATTTTTCCCTGGATCCTCCATTGCTGACCAGTTTTGACAAAATTCTCACAATATGGGACTTTTAGAAAACCCCCAAGCCCAGCATATTGGGGGTAGGCTTTGATCATCATTGTGGTAGATGTCTGGAGTGGCAAGGAAACTGGTCAACAGTGAAAGTTCTAGGAAGGTCCAATTGGAGGGGACACAGAGAAAAACTCAGCTTTTAATGGGTTATTTCTTAACAAAGAATGGGAGCTAAAAATAGCACCAACATTTCTCTTAGTGACTGGTGTAATGGCACCCTGTGAAAAATCAAAAGTCCAAAATGGTATATTACAACGTGACGAATCAATGGTATTTACCAAGCACTTACTGTGTGCAGAGCACTATACTGAACACTTGGGAGAGTACAATACAACAGAGTTTGTAGACATGTTTCCTGCCCACAACAAAATTACAGGAAATGGAAGCTCCTCCAAGGCAGGGAGTCAGAGGATGTGGGTTCTAATCCCGGCTCTGCCACTTGTCCGCTGTGTGACCTTGGGCAGGCAACTTCACTTCCCTGTGCCTCAGTTACCTCATCTGTCAAACGGAGATTAAGACTGGGAGCCCCCCATGGGACAACCTTGTATCTACCCCAGCGCTTGGAACAGTGTTTGGCACATGGTAAGCACTTAACAAACACCATTATTATTATTATTATTATTTATTATTGTTCTGTTGTACTTTCCAAAATACAGGGCATTGCCCCTGGTGAGTGCTCAAGCAATATCTTTTTCACTTGATCGTGCAGAAACTAATTCAGAAAGTGTTGGTGGCTTTCGAAACATTTTAGCCTTTTTCTTCAACCAGTTTTTCATTCTGGCTTGCTTCTTTAAATTGGTAGTGTATTTTCCTCAACCATAACTAGGAGTCAAATAATTCTTAGACGAATATATTGACCAAATAGATCCAAATGATGAATAAGTAATCCAACAACTACCTGGAGTGATCCTGAAAAGCAAGTATCTTACATTCTTATTGTTAAATCTGATGTAGTTATAGTCTAAACTTTATCATTAATCATAATCTTCATTTATCACTTGTGATTAATATTAATGCCTTCCCTTATATATCTTCATGTTAAATCTACTTGTTTAACTCCTTTCATGTAAAGTTAGAGGCTAGGCCATGGAGAATACAGAATTGTAGAATATTCTCAGATGGGTTTTGCACCTGGGGTTTTTAACTCCTTGTCCGTAGAAGTATCGATCGGATGGGAGATCTGGAAACTGGAATTTGGCTATGTTCCTGAGCTACCAGGAAACTTTTCCATTCAGTCATTCAGTGGAATTTATTAAACATTGCGTGCAGAACATTTTACTAAGCACTAGAGAGAGACCTATAGAGTTGGTAGACATAATGCCTATCCACAGCCCCACAGCACTTATAAATTGTTTATATTAGTGTCTGCCTCCCACTCTAGACTATAAGCATGTTGTGGATAGGGAACATGTCTCCCGATTTTGTTGTATTGTACTCTCCCAAAGGCTTAGTAAGTTGCTCTGCACACAGAGTTCAATAAACACCTTGAATGATTGATTTAGATGGACACCTATGAGCAATCAATAATTGGTATTTACTGAGCACTTACTGTATGCAGAGCACTTTGCTAAACACTTGGGAGAGTACAATACAATAAAGCAGGCACATCGACAATGGGACAGTGATTAAGGAACTTTATTGTGTGACCTAATGGAGAGAGCACAGCCCTGAGAGTCAGAAGGACCTGGGTTCTAATCCCTGCTCTGCTACCTGTCTACTGTGTGACTTTGGGCAAGTCACTTCACTTCTCTGTGCCTCTGTTACCTCATCTGCGAAATGGGGATTAAGATTGAACCCCATATGGGACAGGGACTGTGTCCAACCTGACAAATTTGTATCTACCCCAGCGCTTAGTACAGTGCCTGGCACATAATAAGTGCTTAACAAATACCACTATCATGATTTTTTATTATTGCAGTTGACAATGTTTTCATGGCACAAGAAGCCATCATCATCATCGGTATTTATTGAGTGCTTTGCAGATGCTTTTGAATTGCTCTGCTACAGACAAGAAGTGGGGAAAAAATTGAGTCATGTTCCAGCTTACACCCTGGAAACCCTGCACACGACCAAAGATTTTCATCAGAAACATAAGACTTCACAGTGTCTCTGAGTTCTGCTACTTAGGCAAAGAAACAGTCATTTGAATAAAAAGGGCCAAAATGGTTTTCAGCAGACTATGAGACAGTGTGGCAAAAATGGAGCATCAAATTCATTAATAATAATAATGATGGTATACGTTAAGCACTTACTATGTGCCAAGCACTGTTCTAAGCACTGGGGTAGATACAAGGCAATCAGGTTGTCCCATGTGGGGCCCACAGTCTTAATCCCCGTTTTACAGATGAGGTAACTGAAGCACAGAGAAGTTAAGTGACTTGCCCAAAGTCACACAGCAGACAAGTGCGGAGGCGAGATTTGAACCCATGTCCTCTGACTCCCAAGCCCGTGCTCTTGCCTCTAAGCCACGGTGCACACCAGGATAAAAGATTTCTAACAATGCAATCCTGAAGCACAGTCAGCTCACCAGCACTGAGGCAGCCTTCACAATACTCCCTCCCACTTAAGACCGTGAGCCCTGTGAGACAGGGCCTGATTGTATTCTATCTACTTCAGTGCTTAGCCTGGGGCTAAGCAAATATTCTAAGCAAATAACAATAATAATAATTATTATAATAATAATGATGGCATTTGTTAAGCGCTTACTATGTGCAAAGCACCGTTCTAAGCGCTGGGGAGGATACAAGGTGATCAGGTTGTCCCACAGTCTTCAGTGGCTCTTTCCACTGAGCCATGCTGCTTCTCTTACTATTATTACTATCATTATTATTATTAGCTAAGCTGGCAAGGACATGTGAGAAGAATCAATCAATCAATCAATCGCATTTATTGAGCGCCTACTATGTGCAGAGCACTGTACTAAGCGCTTGGGAAGTACAAATTGGCAACACATGGAGACAGTCCCTACCCAACAGTGGGCTCACAGTCTAAAAGGGGGAGACAGAGAACAAAACCAAACATACCAACAAAATAAAGTAAATAGGATAGAAATGTACAAGTAAAATAAATAAATAAATAAATAGAGTAATAAATATGTACAACCAAGAATACACGGCAACAGGATAGACAAGTAGCTGCTATAGCAAAGCCTAGTGGAAATAGTCTGGGCCTGGAGGTCAGAGGACCTGGGTTCTAATCCTGAACCTGCCACTTGCCTGTTGTGTGACCTGGAGCAAACTGCCTAGCTCCTCTGTGCCTCAGTTTTCTCATCTGTAAATTGGGGATTTGACACCTGTTCTCCCTCCTACTTAGATTGTGGGAAAGGGACTGGGTCTGTCCTGATTATCTTGCTCAGTGTTTAGTACAGAGCTTGGCACATAGTAATAACAATAATAATAATGGCATTTGTTAAGCGCTTACTGTGTGCAAAGCACTGTTCTAAGCGCTGGGGAGGTTACAAGGTGATCAGGTTGTCCCACGAGGGGCTCACAGTCTCAATCCCCATTTTACAGATGAGGTAACTGAGGCCCAGAGAAGTTAAGTGACTTGCCCAAAGTCACACAACTGACAATTGGTGGAGCCGGGATTTGAACCCATGACCTCTGACTCCAAAGCCCGTGCTCTTTCCACTGAGGCACGCTGCTTCTCTAAGTAGTTAGAGAAGTACATAGTAAGTACTTAAATACCACAATTATTATTGTTATAAATTTGGTGGGATTAAAGAGGGCACCAGTAAACTGGAATGGCAGAATAAACAATTTAAAGACATAGTGGAGCCCAGTCTCAAACAATATGGCATAGGAATGGACTGTTGGGAAACCTTCTTGAGCAAAGAATTCACCAATTATTATTATTATTAGTAGTAGTAGTAATCATATTTATTGAGCACTTGCTGTGAGCAAAGCACTGTACTAAGTACTTGGAAGAGTACAATATAACATCGGACACATTCCTTGCCCACAACAAGCTCACAGTCTAGAGGGGGAGACAGGCATTAATATAAATAAAATGATAAATAAATAGATTGCAGATATATATATATATATATATATATATGTGCTGTGGGGAAGGGAGGGAAGATGAATGAAGGAGCAAGTATGAGCGTCGCAGAAGGGAGCTGGAGAAGAGAAGAGGAAGGCTAAGTCAGGGAAGCCTTCCTGGAAGAGATTGAGATACGCAGAGGAAGGTGCTTAAAACAGAAATGGGCCCAGTAAATTACCATCTTCACATCCAAACCATGCAGAACGGCATGATCATCTCAGCCACACTCAATCAACCAATCAATGAATGTCTTTCCTGAGTGCTATGTGCAGAGCACTGTACTAAGCACTTGGGAGAGTACAGTATTATAGTGTTAGCAGACACTTCCCCTGTCCACAGCGAATTTACAGTCCAGAGGGAGCTTACACACTCACATATAAGTAGACTAACAGTAGCATCATCAGAAATAAAGGGAATCTTTATACGTATTGCAAACTTTAAACAGCATCCCTTTCTGTCTGCCCGATGAAACTATAATAATTATTTGTAGCAAATAATGCTACAAAACATGAATGAAGCCATCGCCCCACCCTCAACCCCACAGCACTTATGTACTTATCTTTAAATTTTGTATTATAAATTATTTGTATTTAATGTCCGTCTCCCCCTCTGGACTGTAAGTTGGTTATGAGCAGGGAACATGTCTGCTAATTCTGTGGTACTGTACTCTCCCAAGCGATGAGTACAGTGTTCTGCACACATTAAGTGCTCAGTAAATACCATTGATTGACAGACAAGATGGAGGTTTAATCCAGTGCAGATGTTTGTGGACCATACCTAAATTCTCTAAGCAGAGAATACATCCTCCATTAAAAATTTCAGAAGATTCCATAACCTTCTGCAGTCACCTGTTCTGAAATTTAGCAATATGCCTAATGAAGAAATTCTTCCTTTAATATAAATTCTTCTAGACGCAGCTAGTTACTTTCCTCTCATTAGGTTCTGAATGAAGAGGGTGAACTGCTGATCACCATCCTCTTTAATAGTTGTTCATATTCCTGAAGACCATTAAATATATCACCTTGCAGTCATCTCTTCTCCGGGCTAAAAAATTCCACTGATTTTAGCCTTCCCTCATAGGTTCAATTTTCTAACCCTCTGGTCACCTTAGACAACATTTTGGTTGTTAAAGAAATGCTCATTGTCACTGAATGTAATTCAAAGACTCTACAAACCCCTCCTATTTCCTTTTTTCCACAGGTTGTGGAATATTTTAACCATTAGTACTGGGTCAAGGAGTGTTTCAAGGGAAAAAGTACAAACAATTACAGAGCTAAATCTGTTTCCTCCGAGACAGTCTCATGCTGATTATCAAAAGAAACTTCTTTCCAGTGTGCCAAAGGCCTATTTTTTTAAAATACCATTAACAAGTATGCTGTAAACTTCCTCCTCCAAAAAGCCTCCAGCCAAGAGCAAGAACTAAGTAGATGTATTTATCATTTAGAAATACTAGTGTTGAGTATTTACATAACAATCCATCAATGCTGCTCAGCTCATCCGGAAAAATAATCTAATCAAAACTAAAGTTTTCTTTATATATATGTATATTAAATTTTAGCTTTGCATGTATTTTACACACACACACACACACACACACACACACACACACACACGACACCACTGATGGTGAAACTCATCCATGACTGCATGTATGGCCAAAAGGGCATATGTGCGATCCACAGTTCTGGCCACATTGCGCGTATTGAAATCGGCCTTTAACAGTAAAGTTTCTACACTGAGTTTGGCAGTTTGATTCAAAGAATATGTTCAAATACTAAAGCATACATTTGATGTCCTTTTCCAAAGTAAGGACAGCACTATTATTTACTAACTTTGTAAGATGCTTGAAGAGGCTACCTGGCCAGGCCTACAACGTTAGTACAATCACTCATCCTATCCCAACTGGATGACTGCATCAGCCTCCTTTCTGATCTCCCAACCTCCTGTCTCTCCCGCTTCAGTCTGTACTTCACTCTGCTGCCTGGATTATCTTTCTACAGAAAGGTTCTGGGCATGTCACTCCCCTCCTCAAAAATCTCCAGTGGTTGCCTATCAACCTCTGTATCAAGCAAAAACTCCTCACTATTGGCTTCAAAGCTCTCCATCACCTCGCCCCCTCCTACCTCACCTCCTTTCTCTCCTTCTACATCCCAGCCCGCACACTCCGCTCCCTGGTGCCAACCTTCTCACTGGGCATCGTTCTCGCCTGTCCTGCCATCGATCCCTGGCCCACGTCCTACCCCTGGCCTGGAATGCCCTCTCTCCTCAAATCTACCAATCACACTTCCCCCTCTTCAAAGCCCAACTGAAGGCTCACCTCCTCCTGGAGGCCTTCCCAGACTAAGCCCCCCTTTTTCTCAGCTCCCCCTCCGCCTGCCATGGCCCCAGCTCGCTCCTTTTGCTCTATGCCCCCTCCCCGCTCCGCAGCTCTTGTGTATATATGTGCATATCTTTAATTCTACTTATTTATATTAATGCCTATTTACTTGTTTTGATGTGTACATACGTCTATAATGCTATTTATTTATATGGATGCTACTGATGCCCATTTACTTGTTTCGATGCCTGCCTCCCCCCTTTCTTGACTGTGAGCCCGCTGTGGGCAGGGATTGTCTCTCTTTGTTGCTGAATTGTACTTTCTGAGTACAGTGCTCTGCACACAGTAAGCGCTCAATAAATACAGTTGAATGAATGAACGAATGAATGAATGAAAAATGAACACCCCACAGGAAAATATAATCAGGTCCTCCACGTAGCTCATGCTGAAGCTACTGATCAAAATGTAGTACAGTGGATCCATCTTTGCAAAGCAACAGGTAGACGAAAAATACAAGGGGCAACACCAAGACCTCTCTGCTGTATGCCCAGACCAAACAAAAATCACCTGGTGACATCAATAAAAGTGGTCTCTGGCAACTACAAAGAAGTTTTAATTGCCCAAGATCCTACAGTTATTCCACAATGCTATGGCCGGAGTTGATAACGTTCATTCATTCATTCATTCAATCGTATTTATTGAGAGCTTACTGTGTGCAGAGCACTGTACTAAATGTTCACTCGGAACCTTTTCCTAGCAGCATTTACTCTGGTAAAAAAAGAAAAAAAAAGCTGTGTGACAGCTCTAGCCCTATTCCAACTATGCTGCCATGCTTAGGAAGAAAGGTAAGATACCTGGAGGCTGCCGTCAGAATATGCTTACAAACCACCAGGAAGCTTTCAATTCTGTAGACTATGAGCACCATCAGAAACCTTTCAGATAGTCAAGGAACTGCCGCAGGCAGGTGACTGTTCTTGAGGCAAATACATAAGATGACAACGAAGTTGAGAAAAAATCCCTTTGCAAAGTTGGCCCAGTGCAATAAGCCTGAAGAAAACATATAGCACAATTGAAACTTTCATTGGCAGCAAAGCAAAACGTCACTGAACTATGCTGCTTAGGCAAGAGACTATCCAATGATGCACAAAAAGAAGTTAAAAAAAACAACAACTCAAGTTTGTCTTTTGGCACCTAGAGTTTGGTACCTAGGGCAGTGCTATCCCAGTTTTTATATACCTCAAGACTTGGACCAAGAACAGAGAGCATAGCCAGTTCTTGATCTTTTTTTTTCAGTGTCACTTGAGAGGATTAATGGCATTTATTGAGCACTTTCTTTGTGTAGAGCACTGTACTAAGTGCTTGGGAGAGCACAATGTAACGGTGGATGTGTTCCCTGCTCACAATGAGCCCTTCAGTCTAGAGGGGATCACCAATGAGTTTCAGAATGCAATCACTGTACCTGCACCTTCACAATGGAGATTTAGTGAATGGGATGTGTGAGGAAAATGGATGCTAGAAGGATACCCAAGAAACTGCTTGAGGACTTGTACAATCAGGGAGGACCAAAGAAATGCTTTAAAAGCTTAGTGATGTACTCTCAAATAACAAGGGAGAGTAGCAGACTGTTAGGAGACAGTAGAAGCAGATAGACCAGCCTGATATGTAGCAAATAGAGAACAATCTGGGCTTTGGCTTTCAGTGGTTAGAGCTTTGACTAATGCCACTTACACATCAGATGGAAAATTCAAATTTTGCAGTCTAATTATTCCATTCATTTGGGATTTAAAAAACGATTTTACTGGTGGAGTGACATATATGGCAACATTTTTACCAGAGCCCATCAAGTTAAAAACCAGGGAGTTACATTTATTTTTATTTTCAGTCAGTCTGACAAAGTAATGTGGAATTAGACACCCTATGAACTATTTCTTTGGCTTAATGCGAGGGCTGTGCTTCATTAGAGGATATACAATCATCCACTGTCATTTTTGTTTTTGCCGTATTAGTTTTTGGCAGAGAATTTATTCAATCTCCAATATATAGTTATTTATGTGCATTCCCTAGAGGAAGCTCCATTAAAACTCTTAATGTGACACCACATATTTTTAGTAGACTAGAAAATAGTTACAATTTTAATTTAAATTGAAATGACTATGTAATAGCTGGACAAATCATTCTAGCATCCCTAGAGTTCTTAATTGTAATTCTCCATTGTTTTCTCGGCATAAATTTTCTTACCAAGTGCTCATTCTGAATACTCACTAATTTTTTCAAATGTTCCATATGCATTCCAAAGTCACTTATTTAATAATTTTTGATGGTTAACAACTTCATGATTAAACTTCAGTGTTAAATATAAATGTTTGAAACAATAAGCCCATTCAAGTGTTGGACAAGAAAGCGTATTATATGTTTAGATTAGATTAAGGAATCCGTGCTTAAGAAAACAAGAAATGCAGTCTGATCAAGAGCGATACGTAGGCACGTGTTGTTTAATGGGAAGAAAAAAAATCAGTCAATCCTATTTGAGTGCTTATTGTGTGTAATAACCTCGGGATAGTACAATATAACAGAGTTGTTAGACAAAATGGCACATAGCCCGCCTCTACCTCTCTCAAATGTCCCTCATTTTTTCTTCCCACCCCCGTGCCAACTTACAAGATGGGTGAGAAGGAAGGCTGAACTGGGAAACGTTCTCTATCCCCTGGCCAGTTCTTGAGATTTATCACCCTCTTGACCACAAAAACGAGGTAATGGACTTGTAACAGATTAAGAATTAAGTAGTTGTAAGAGGATAGCCCTATATGTCTTCAACGTAAAGGTGTTCAAAACAAAACTCCTCATTTTCTCACCCAAATCCTGTCCTCCCCCAGACTTTCCCATCACTGTAAATGGCACCGCCATTTTCCCTGCCTCACAAGCCTGGCATTATCCTCAACTCATCTCTCCTTCAACTTGCATATTCAGTCTGTCACCAAATGCTGTGAGGTGTATGCTCACTACATCTTTAGAAGCTGCCCCTTTCTCTCCAAACCACTACTACACTGATTCAAAGCACTTAGTACAGTGCTTTGCACACAGTAAGCGCTCAATAAATATGATTGAATGATTCCAACGTTTATCAAATCCCACCTTGACTACTGCAGCAGCCTCCTCACCGACCTCCCTGCCCACTCCAGTCTATACTATTCTCTGCTGCCTTGATCATTTTCAATAATAGATTGTTATTATAGATACTAGATTAGAACTCAGGTCCTCTGACTCGCAGGCCCATGCTCTTTCCATTAGGCCATGCTGCAAAACATTCAGTCCACATGTCCTCACTTCTTAAAAACCTCCAACTGTTGTAGAAGCAACATGGCCTAGGGGATAGAGCACGGCCTGGAAGTCAGAAGGTCATGGGTTCTAGTCCCGGCTCTGCCACTTGTCTGCTGTGTGACCTTGGGCAAGTCACTTTGCTTCTCTATGCCTCAGTTCCCTTATCTGCAAAATGGGGATTAAGACTGTGAGCCCTATGTGGAACAGGGACTGTGTCCAACCCGATTATCTTGTATCTACCCCAGCGCTTAAAACAGTGCCTGACACATAGTAAGAGTGTAACAAATACCATAATTTTTTTTCCCCCACCCACCTCCGTCCACAAACAGAAACTCCTTAACATCCACTTTAAGGCAATCAGCCTTCTCCCTCCTACTTTACCTCGCTGATCTACTACAACCCAGCCCACACGCTTTAGTCGTCCAACGCTAACGTTCTCAATGGGTCTCGTCCATCTCTCCACTGACCTCTCGCCCACATCTCCCTCCCACTTCATATCTGAAAATCAACCACTCCCTCCATCTTCAAGGCCTACTAAAAAATCCCCCAAGAGGACTTCCCTAACTAAGCCCTCATTTCCCTACCCTATTCATCCCCACTTCTGTGTCACCTATGCTCTTGGGTCTGTACACTTAAGCACTTTGATAGCCACTCCATCCCCAGCCCCGCAGCACTTATGTACGTATCCTTATACTAGAAGCAGCGTGGCTCAGTGGAAAGAGCACGGGCTTGGGAGTCAGAGGTCATGGGTTCAAATCCCAGCTCTGCGAATTGTCAGCTGTGTGACTTTAGGCAAGTCACTTAAGTCCTCTGTGTCTCAGTTACCTCATCTGGAAAATGGGGACTGTGAGCCCCCTGTGGGACAACCTGATCACCTTGTAACTTCCCCAGCGCTTTGCACATAGTAGGCACTTAATAAATGCCATTATTATTATTATTATTATTATACTCTGCTATTTCCTCTATCTGTAACATTCTAATGTCTGTCTCCCCCTCTAGCCCGCACACTCCTTGTGGGCAGGTATCGTGTTCACCAACTCTACTGTACTGTACTCCTGCAAGTGATTAGTACAGCATTCTGCACACAGTAAATACTCAAGTACCACTGATCGACTAATTAATGCTCTTCACCAGGATAGTGGAGGGTCCTAGCTCTTCTTCTCTAGCTTAGTGATGTTTCATATAATCACTCTACTTCATTGCCTTGCCCCATTTTCCTAAAATGTTCCGTCAGGAGCACAGGCATAATTGTCTTGTTTGCAAATGACACAAGTCCTGGGTTTCCAACACAACAGAGAGCAGGAGAAGTACAACTACATCCGATGCCCCATATTTTTGAAACTGAAATCTGGCAACCCCACTAAACAAATACAGACACTGGAACAAAGCAATAACAACTGAAATTCTGAGAGATACTGCCTGATTTGTGCCTTGTCAGTTTACATTTACACAGGGGCCCGGATCAGACTGACAGGCGACTATAGGTTATAACACCACTGTATTCCTTGCCACACTGAAAGGCCTGAGTCATTTCCCTTGAACTTAAGGGGCACTTAGTTTGGGGCAAAAATTGGACAGGATTCTGTGAAGGAAACAGTGATCATTCTGTACATGTTTATTGATGTTAACATACAGTGTCATGGAAGCCAATGAGAGCAATTTTCAGAAAGTGATGATAAAAAGATGTTTGGTTTTGTATGTGAAAATGACATTTCATTTTTACATTCTTGTAAGTAAGCATGTCCAATAAAAATATGCATTTACATTCGATTTGGCTGGCAGCACAATCTATTGGCTAAATCACAGACCTGGGAATCAGAACACCTGGGCTCTATTTTTTTTTGGGGGGGGGGGGGTAATAGCTTTGTCTTAGAGTGGTTTTCTGACAGAAAATTAGCACATTCTGTGTGTATATAGGATGGATAGTACTTGCTACAGACCTATTTCGTGTCGATGCAGAGGAAAAGCAAACCCTGGCAGCACCCATTCATTCAATCGCACTTATTGAATGCTTACTGTGTGCAGAGCACTGTCCTAAGCGCTTGGGAAAGTACAATACAACAATTAAGAGAGACAATCCCTGCTCACAATGAGCTCACAGACTGTGAACCCACTGTTGGGTAGGGACTGTCTCTATATGTTGCCAATTTGTACTTCCCAAGCGCTTAGTACAGTGCTCTGCACATAGTAAGCGCTCAATAAATATGATTGATGATGATGATGGAGGGGTGGGTGGGGGGAGACAGACATCAATACACCCAAAGAATGTTTTGAAAGGAGGGAGGAAGTCTGATTTAGGTCACAGCAGCTCTATGTGCTTGGGTTTCTCTATTGTTCTAGTGGGGATGATAGGCCCTTAGAGCTAGAAGGATCTTCCAACACCCAGCGCTTAGAACAGTGCTTGACACATAGTAAGCGCTTAACAAATACCATTACAATACAACTTGGCTTCAGGCAGTGCCACAGCTAAACCATTCTCCCTCCCAGCCCCACAGTACTTATGTACATATCTGTAATTTATTTCTTTATATTTGTGTTTGTCTCCCCCTCTAAACTCTAAGTTCACTGTGGATAGGGAATGTGTCTGTTTATAGTATACTCTTCCAAACACTTAGTACAGTGCCTGGCACATAGTAAGTGCTTAACAAATACCATTATTATTATTATTATTATTACAGTGCAGTGCACACAGTAAGCATTCAATAAATATGATTGTCTGACTGACCATCCCAAATGGTTGAGAGAAGATTAGTCCATTACCTCCCCTCAGTAAGCTATTACACTGGAGAAACCCTTCCTATCAATCAATGGTATTTATTCAGCATTTACTATGTGCAAAGCACTGTACTAAGTGATTGGGAGAGTACAATACACTTGGTAGACTTGATCTCTGCCCTCTAAGAACTTACATTCTAACAGGATTGTGCTTGCCAGGAATTTCTTTCTTCGGTCCAACCTAAACCCCTGAGGCTGATATTTCCATTTTTTTCTTCTGTTCTTAGTGGAATTCAAGAGCAGTTGGTCGCCTATTTATGCATCCTGTATAGGATACCCCTGTGTGTGCCATTATTAGTTTTTTGCCACCTCTTCACTAGAATGATTTTAGTCCCTTTCCTTTTCATCAAGGGTCTCATATTGAGGGCCTCACTGTCGCAGCAGCAGGCAAACAACCCACTAATGCCCAGGTCATAGCAGGGTATGTTAGCCCCATTTGGGACAGTGACTGTGTCCAATATGCTTACATTGTATTTACTCCAACACCTAGCACACGAAGTAAGCACTTAATAAATGCCATTCTTAATAAAAAAAAAAACCTCACAGTCCAGTCTGTTGGCTATGTCCGTACTGCTACCGTATTCCCTGCAAACTGACTGTCATCATTTTCACCATGGATATTGCAAAAAATGTCAGAAATTGAGGCTGAAAGGGAACTCGTCCACAGTGGGGATCGTTGCACATCTAATGTGGTTTCCCCTCTTCTGTTGCCACGACTGCTCTGACCTTCTGACTGATATTTTTTTTAATGGTATTTAAGTGCTTACTATATACCAAGCACCCCTCTCAGGGTTCCACCTGGAAAGTTTCCAGTACTCCACCAGTATCGACTAGGGGAGGGAGAGTCAAGCAGAAGCCTGTTCATCCCATTCCTAGCTTGGGCAGTGGATAGCGAGTGGAAGGCAATCTGGGCAGCAGCAGCACGGGAGAGAGTCGAAGGTGGAGACGCAAGTTGACTGCGCAGAAGGAGACAATGGTAAACCGTTTCCATATTTTTACCGAGAAAACTGTATGGATCCACTATCAGAACGACTGCAGATGGAGGTGGGACATTCTGGGAGAGATGCATCCTTGGTGTCACTATGGGTCGAAGATGACTCGCTCGTGACTGAATGGCGAATAGAAATCCATTGGGGTTTCCCTGCACAGGTTCGAATCCTGCCGACTATGTGTCTTCTTCCCACTTGAATCTCTGCAATCACCTTCCTTGCGCAGATATGTGGGGAAAAATACTTTGTTCTAGACTGTGATCCCGTTGTTGGGTAGCGACCATCTCTATATGTTGCCGACTTGTACTTCCCAAGCGCTTAACACAGTGCTCTGCACACAATAAGCGCTCAATAAATACGATTGAATGAATGACTCGACGGCATAAGACAAAATATATCAAGCACTGTTCTAAGTGCTGGGGTAGATACAAGATAATTGGGTTGGACAGAATCCCTGCGTCACATTCGGGCTCACATACTAATAGGTGTTTAATCCCTATTTTGTAGATAAGGTAACTGAGGCACAGAGAAGTGAAGTGACTTGCTCAAGATCCCACAGCGGTCAAATGGCAGAGCTGGGATTAGAAACCAGGTCCTCTGACTCCTAGATCTGTGCTCTTTCCAATCTGCCACACTGCTTAGGGCAGTGTGGCAGCATGACTGATTCTAGGGCAGAAGTGGCAGATTGATGGCCCCAAGCCCTTTATGGCGTCTGAGTTCTGAAGTCTGTGGGAGGGATCCCTGGTAGTAGTAGCCCCGTGGACTGAGAAGATAGAGGAGTAGAAAGAGGAGTAGAAAGAGCAGAATCTTCTGGCCAGCTGCCCAGAGCCTACATAAATAACATTTAAAATGTTTGCAGGCTACTACTCTGAGCACCAAGTGGGACAAGGAATTACGTCCAACTTGACTATCTCCTATCTACCCCAGCGATCAGCGCAGTTCTTGGCACATGGTGTGCTTAATATCATTATTGTTCTTCTTATAATTATTATTAGAGGAGGCCAAGGACTATTCCCTCCCAACAGAAATGTACTGCTATTCCTATTCTTGCATCTGTTCGATTGGTATTGTTTCTGTTCATTCATTCATTCAATCGCATTTATTGAGTGCTTACGGTGTGCAGAGCACTGTACTTGTTGAATTTATCCTGTTGTTCTTTCCCTCTGTGTACTGAGAAGCAGCGTGGCTTCGTGGAAAGAGCATGGGCTTGGGAGTCAGGTCATGGGTTCTAATCCCGGCTCCGCCACTTGGCGGCTGTGTGACTTTGGGCAAGTCACTTAACTTCTTTGTGCCTCAGTTACCTACCTCATCTGTAAAATGGGGATTAAGACTCTGAGCCCCACGTGGGACAACCTGATTACCTTGTATCTACCCCAGCACTTAGAACAGTGCTTGGCACATAGTAAGCACCTAACAAATACCATAATTATTATTATTACATGGGACAGGGACTGTGTCCAACTTGATTTGCTTGGCCTGGCACATAGTAGACTGTCTCTATATGTTGCCAACTTGTACTTCCCAAGTGCTTAGTACAGTGCTCTGCACACAGTAAGCGCTCAATAAATATGATTGATTGATTGATTTAAAAATACCATTATTATTACTGCCCTACCCCGCCCCCTCTGGATTGTGAGCCCCCATGGCCACGTACTATATCTGAATCGATGTTTTCATAGCTTTCCCCAGTGTTTATTGGGGTGCTTCACACATGATCAATGCTTAATATAATTACTACTGCTCTTCGTTGCTGCTGTCCCTGCCACCTTGGCAGAAATCAAGCTCTTAATGTGTCCCATTTCCCATTAATTTGGGTGTAAAGACGGCAGTCAAAATTGCATGCCTGCTCCAGGCCGGTCGCTTTAATCCTACACCAGGCCCACTTTTACTGGCAGTGGTAATGATGATGATGATAACGCTACTTGTTAAGCAGTGTGGCTTAGTGGAAAGAGCCCCGGCTTGGGAGTCAGAGGACGTGGGTTCTCATCCCAGCTCCGCCACTTGCCAGCTGTGTGACTTTGGGCAAGTCACAACTTCTCTGTGCCTCAGTGACCTCATCTGCAAAATGTAAAATGCAAATGTAAAATCTGTAAGCCCCACTGGGACAACCTGATAACCTGGTATCTATCCCAGTGCTTAGAACAGTGCTTGGCACATAGTAAGCATTTAATAAATACCATCATTATTATTATTAAGCACTTATAATGTGTCAAGCACTGTTCTAAGCGCTGGGGTAGATACAAGTTAAGCACTTGGGTCACCGTCCCTGTCCCTCATGGGGCTCACACTCAATCCCCATTTTACAGATGAGGTAACTGAGGCCCAGTTGATGAAGTGACTTGCCCAAGGTCACACAGAAGTCATGTGGCAGAGACAGGATTAGAACCCAGGTCCTTCTGACTCTCAAGCCCGTGCTGTAGTCACTAAGCCACGCCGGCACTGCGTCTCATCTCAAGCAGCTCATTCAGCATGTCTCTCAAGTCGGTTTCACTTCTAATTGAAATCCAAACTCTTCCGAGTTCACTGAGGAGATACTGCCAGGGCTGGGATTAAAAGGGAACCACCACAGACTTTCACCACTTGGAACCCACCACTAAGGTAGCAATCTGAAAAGTCCTTTATCTGCCTGCCCACAAGCCACAGAGGTATGGGCAAAAAGCTACACTCCTAGAGAGTGGCCAGCAACCTCACAAAGAACACTGGGGAGACCCAAAATTTCAGCCTGGTTGCAATTAAAGCATGGAGGACAGCGTGGCCTCGTGGGAAAAGCCCAAGACTGGGAGTCAGAGGACCTGGGTTCTAAACACGGCTCAACCACTTTCCTGTAGGTGACCTCGGACAAGTCACTTAACCTCTTATTCCTCTGTTTCCTCATCTGCAAAGTGGGGATTCAATACCAGTTCTCCCTAACTCACACAATGAGCCACTTGTGGGACAGGGGCTGTGGCCTAATCGATTATCATGTAATAATAATAATGATGGCATTTATTAAGCGCTTACTCTGTCCAAAGCACTGTTCTAAGATTGGGGAGGTTACAAGGTGATCAGGTTGTCCCACGGGGGGGGGCTCACAGTCTTAATCCCCATTTTACAGATGAGGTAACTGAGGCCCAGAGAAGTTAAGTGACTTGCCCAAAGTCACACAGCTGACAATTGGTGGAGCTGGGATTTGAACCCCTGACCTCTGACTCCAAAGCCCATGCTCTTTCCACTGAGCCACGCTGCTTCTCCAAGCAGCTTGTGCTTGTACTTCTCTGTGCCTCAGTTACCTCATCTGTAAAATGGGGATTGCGACTGTGAGCCCCACGTGGGGCAACCTGATTACCTTGTATCCCCCCAGCGCTTAGAACAGTGCTTGGCACACAGTAAGTACTTAAATACCATAATTATTATTATTATTACCTACCCGCAGAGCCTAACACACAGTAAACCCTTAACAAATGGCCCAATCATTGTCATTAATGTCTGGGGCTTAACCAATTGCAAACTCTAATACGATTTCAACAGTAGAGGCTTTTAAATACACAAACAATTGACAATATTTGCGAAGCAACGTGACCTAGTGGAAGGAGTCTGAGGACCTGGGTTCCAAACCCAGCTTTGCGAGTGGCCTGCTCTATGACCTTGGGCAAATCACTTAACTTCTCTGAGTCTTAATTTCCTTCTCTGTAAAATTACCTGTTCAGCCTCCTGTTTAAACAGTGAGCCCCAAGTAGGGATAGGGAATGCATCTGAGCTACTTAAATTGCATCTAACCCAAGATTTAGTACAGTTTGGCACAAAGTAAACACTTAAACGCGGCAATTATTATTACTATCAAGGGCGGAGACTATGTGTCCTATCTCTATTGTTCTCTCCCAAGTGTTTAGGAGAGTTTTCTGCATGGTTGATTCTAAGGGTTGGACCCCACCCAATCCAGTGGGTTCAGCCTGGTCGAGAATTTGGTCAATCCAGGCTTTAAATAAAAAATAAATACTAGGTTTTCTTTTCTCTCTCTTTTTATAATTGCACTTGTTAAGCTCTTGCTAGGTGCCAGGACTGTATTAAGCGCACGAGTAGATGCAAGAGAATCAATCTGGACCCAATCCCTGTCCCACATGGGGCTCATGGTCTAAATTGGAGGGCGGAGGGTTTAATCCCCATTTTACAGGTGAGGTAACTGAGGCACAGAGAAGTGACTTACCCAAGGTCACACAGCAGGCAAGTGGCGAAGCCTGAATTAGAACCCAGGTTCTCTGATTTCCAGGCCTCTGCTCTTTCCACTAGACCATGCTCCTAGCTAAGGAGTGCTACTCAGTCTTATTTCCTTAAAGCACTTAAAGTTTTAGATTCCAAAGAAAGTTGTGGATTTGAGATAGTTTGATCCCTCTCCTTTTAGGCATCAGTGCTAGGTCCAGAAAACAGATTTTGGGGGTCATGGAACTTTTACGCTGGGCACTGATGTGATGACAATTGTTATATCGATTGCTGAATTTTCAGCCCGATTCCCCTTTCACTTGTTCATCTTTACAATCAAATCTTTTTTTGGAAAAAGGAGAGAAGCCAAAGCAGGCATTTTCCAACCAGTTTGGTGTGATCGGTGACATTTGAACACTGGCTGTTCTATCCTGGGAAGTGAAAGACCAGGTAATGTCAGAGTTTTGTGGTGATATGACTACCAGTGTCACAAGAGAACATGGGGTATTTGATATTCATGAGAATTCTCAGAACGGCACAAATAGCTTCAAAAATTGTCCAGGAATCAAATACAAATAGAAAGTTTCTCCTAGCTTTATACAGAATCAAGTGTTACAGTCTATCTCGAGAATGTGTTAATTGCCTAAAATAAGTATTTATCCAGTCCACTGACACTTGTTCATGTATAAAACTTCCTAATTCTGTATTAACTCAGCAGTCTGTGAAAGTGGTAGATGGGTGCATAATAATTAAACACTAGACTTTATTTTCTGGGAGAGTGTGGGGGAATGGTGATTCCTCTGAGCCATAGGGAGCCAGAGGCTAGCAGAGCAATTACTCCAGACTTCACCCCCAATAGAGACTCTGCACATCAAGAGATGAGATTTGGGTGGCAGAGGCAGCTGTGATGCTCACAGGGACGGGACAGACAGGCCCTGCCACTTCATACTAATGTCTGTCTCCCCCCAAGAATGCAAGCTCATCATGGGCAGGGACGTGTCTACCACCTCTGATGTACTGCACTCTCCCAAGTGCTTAGTACAATGCTCTGCACACAGTAAGTGCTCAATAAGTACCACTGATGATCCTCAACCTGGTAAGGATGGCGTGGAAACAGCGAGGGAGCTACCAGAAGAAAGGGGTCATACTGTTTCTGAATTGCGGGGTAGGGCAGGTGTATGGAACAAAATCGCCCCCCATGTCCACATCAGACTCTGGCTTAGGCATTCTGCTCCCTCCCTCACTCCCCCTGCTACCCCAACCTCCAAGGAACTCAAATAACAGGGCCTCTACTATGGCCATCTCCTATGGCCTTCAAGTGCTTAGTACAGTGCTCTGCACACAGTAAGCGCTCAATAGATATGACTGAATGAATGCCAGAGCACACAGTGCGGTACTCCTTGCAGAGAGGGAAAAGGAGTGTGAGGGAAAGAACCCCCAGTTGGAAGGCCGAATAAGTGTGGCGCATAACAGAGGGCCTGCAATAGCACTGTCTCCATGTACAGCAGGAATCAACTCTTTTGTATTGCACTCTCCCAAGTGATTAGTACAGTGCTCTGCACATAGTAAATGCTCAAATCCCACTGACTGGCCAAAAAGCTTACTGGTAGCTCTGCACTGGGCTACCACCCTCCATATGGCCATCATTTCAGGCAGTGTACCTCTTCTCTTCCTCCACCTAGCAGCCCCTTTTGTCTCTCTTTTCTTGTAACTGTCACTTTCCCTGGTTCTGAGCAGAAAGGAGTGGAGAGAAGCTGCAGTGCAAGGAAGGAAGAGGTTCTAGATAGGAAATAGAGGCCACAGTGGGAAGCAGTGTGGTCTAATGGTTAGAGAGCAGGCCTGTGAGGCAGAAGGACCTGGGCTCTAATCCGGGCTCTGCCAATTGCTTTCTTTGTGACCTTGGGTAAGTCACTTAACTTCTCTGTGCCTCAGTTTCTTCAACTGTTAAATGGGGATGCCTGTTCTCCCTCCTACTTAGACTGTGAGCTCCATCTGGAACAGGGACTGTGCCCGACCTAATTAACTTTAACCTACCCCAGAGCTTAGGACAAGCTTGACACATAGCAAATACTATAAAAATACAAAATAAGTCCACAGTGCTGAGGTCCTGAGTGGGGCTGAGTGTTTTTATCCATATTTGAAGCCCTGTATTCTCTTTTAAACTGTTGCCCACAAAAGACCCACCCAGAGTTCCTGCCCCTCTTTTCCTTAGGTAAAAAAAGGCCTAATTATTAGGTATTGTTTAAATTTCTCTTAAGGAGTTCTGAATTGCAAATATCAAAAGCACAATTTCAGGTGAAGCCAAGTGACATATGATGTCACTAGAACAAGGATCTCTCGGGGCAAGCATAATTAGGAAGTCCAGAAAAAATCTTAGCTGAGGAATATTGGTTTCCTTAGAAGAATGATCATTAAAAAGTGAAAATGACTATCTGGAACATTAAAGGGTCTTAGCTAACCCTGATAAAGTAAGGAAATCATGAGACGCTGAAGACCCAAGGAGACACTTCAATCTTTAGCGACCTCATTGTCATCCCAGAAATACTAATAAGCATTTAGTAAATTCTTGCAATGCCCTAGGACAAGTAGACTTAAGTTTTGTTATACATTTAAAGAGAAAAACAAAGAGCAATAACAAAACCTCAAACAGGAAAAATGAATGATCGATTTAAAAGAAAAAGAAATGATTATTCATTGGCAGGAGCCCTAATGGTGAATCTCCCTAACTGCGGGAGTCCTTTGGGGATCAGTTCTCAGTCCCCTTCTATTCTCCATCTACACCACTCACTTGGAGAACTCAATCCAAAGAATGTGTTCTGCGAACCGTGAAACTCCCACAGTTTCAACTACCATCTGAATGCTGATGATTCCCGAACCTACCACTCCAGCCCCAACCTCTCCTTCTCTGTAACTTCACATTTCCTCCTGGCTTCAGGGCATCTCTGCTTGGATGTCCCACCAACACCTCAAATTTAACTTGTCCAAAACAGAACTCATCTTTTCTTGCGAGCCCTATCCTCCCCTTGTCTCTCTCATTACTGTAGACACCACCACCATTATCCTCCCCATCTCCCAAGCACTAACTCAGCTCTCTCATTCAACCCACGTATTCTTTCTGTCACTAAATCCTGTCCATTCTACCTTCATAACATTGCTAGAAGCCTTCCTTTCCTCTCCAAACTGCTACTACACTAATCCAAACACTTAAGTCCCACCTTGACTAGTGCATCAGCCTCCTCGCTGACCTCCCTGCCTATTGACTCTCCCCAGTTCTATCCTTCATGCAGCTTCCAGGACCATTTTTCTAAAAAAAAATAAATAATAATTTCAGTCCACACCGCCCCACTCTTCAAGAGCCTCCAATGGTTGCCTACCCAAATCCACCTCAAACAGAAACTCTTTACCACTGGATTTAAAGCAATCAGCTCACCCTCTCCTACCTCATCTCACTGCTCTCCAACAACCCAGGCCACACACTTTGCTCCTCTAACCCCAACCTACCCACTGTACCTTGATCCCATCTATCTCACTGCTGACCCCTCACCCCCATCCTGCAACTCCCTCCCCCTTCACCACTCTCTCCACCATCAAAATTATTAAAATCCCACCCAAAAGGTCTTCCCCAACTAAGCCCTCATTTCCCCTACTCCCTCTCCCTTCCATATCACCCTTGAATTCAAATCTATATCCTTTAGGCACTTAACATTCAACCTACCTATGTACCTCCTCAAAATTTAATGTCTTTCTTGCTCCACCACGTGTCTGCTCTGTGACCTTGGGAAAGGCACAACTTCTCTGAGTCTCAGTTCTCTCATCTGTAAAATGGGGATTAAGACTGTGAGCCCCACATGGGACAACTTGATCACCTTGTATCCCCACAGTGCTTAGAACAGTGCTTTGCACATAGTAAGCACTTAAATACCATCATTATTATTATTATTATTATCACCCCTTTAAACTGTTAGGTCCTTGGGGACAGGGATCACATCTACCAACTCCGTTGCACCATATTCTCCCAAGTGCTTAGGACAATGCGCTGCACAGAATAAGTGCTCGAGTGCCATTGATTAAGTCTAATGTACTATGAAAGCACTCTGTCTCTCCAAAATCCTTCATAAGACTGAGAAAAAAGTAGACCAATTCACCTCTCCCAATGCTTGTTGAGGGTATATTCCCGATCCTTTTCCTCCCATCCAATATAAAAAGCCCCAAATGTTGAAAGAAATAGGCTTATCTGAAATCTGGCAGTGAGAGCAGTGAGAAAATAAAAAATATGCTTACTGAACCTCTATTTTAAATGAACTGTACCCTTCTGTTGACTCCGTTTTTGCTTCTCTTACTCAAGACTTTCAGCACCAAATACAATCCCGTCCCTAAGAACTATCAAAGAAAATTACCATCATACTATGCTTCATGCTCCTTCCTTTCAAGTGATCCTGTTTACTATTTCTAAACAATTTATTTCTCTGAATCAAATGACTTCTGGAGGCATTTCAAATTCTCAGTGTTTGAAACTGTGCTGGGCAATCAGAACACTTATGAATCTGGTGGAAAGGAAATACAGATTTATTGGACTAGCTACTCCCTAAATCAGTTGAATGATTGAGTTTGGTTTGGGTGTGAATTTCAAGTGTTTTTTATTTGCACAAATTTCAAAAGGAGAGTTGATTTACCTGCCACCTCCTCATATTCCCCCTAGCTTGATTTGAATTTTCACTTTCCCAGCAAATTACAACCAAGGCCTGGTGCCATTCCTAAAGTTACCACAATAATTGGGGTTTCCATGCATCGATAATTTTTAGGGCTCTGAATTTGCTGAGGTCATTCTGGATTTTTCAAGCATACTGTAATATCACTCATGCTGAAACCAGCCTCTTTAACTACATCCATCTGAATCGAAATTGATAATAGCAGTAGTAGTGTGGCACTTATTGAGCACCCAATGCAC
Source organism: Tachyglossus aculeatus (assembly GCF_015852505.1). Taxonomy (NCBI): domain Eukaryota; kingdom Metazoa; phylum Chordata; class Mammalia; order Monotremata; family Tachyglossidae; genus Tachyglossus; species Tachyglossus aculeatus. The sequence goes on from NC_052098.1 coordinate 58,537,011, forward strand.
TGTATTTGCTTGGGAAACTGCACCAGAAGTACCAAACATATTCCCCACCCGCAGGGAGCTTGCACTCAAATGAGAAGCACATTAAAATTGTTGTTGTTTGATGCTCTCGAGTCGTGTCTGACCCATAGCGACGCCAGGGACACATCTCTCCCAGAACGCCCCACCTCCATCTGCAATTGTTCTTGATCAAAATGTGAAAGTGGTTTACCACTGCCTCCTTCCGCGCAGTAAACCTGAATCTCTGCCCTCGACTCTCTCCCATGTCTCTGCTGCCCAGCACAGGTGAGTTTTGACTTGTAGCAGATTAAAATAGTTACAAATATAGTGATCTGCTCACCCTATCCTACCTCACCAATCTCCTGTTACAACCCAGTCTGCACATTCTTCTCCTTTAGCATCGGCTTAGTCACTGCACCCTGATCTCGTCCATCTTGCCGCTGACACCTTTCCCACATCCTCCCCCCCAGCCTGGAGCTCCTCCCCTCCATATATGCCAGACCAAACCCCTCTTCCACCTTCAAAGCTTTATTAAGGTCACATCTTCTCCAAGAGATCTTCCCCGATTAATCCCTCTTTTCCCCTGCTCGCTCTCCCTTCTGTGTCATCTACGCACTTCGATCTGTGACCTTTGGACATTTTGATAGTCAACCCATCCCCACAACACTTATGTACATATCTTTAAATCATATATTATGAATTATTCATTCATATTAACGCTTGTCTCCCCCCGAGACTGTAAGCTCATTATGGACAGGGGAACGTGTCTGCTAATTCAGTTGCACTGTACTCTCTCAAGCACTTAGTACAGTGCTCTGCGCATAGTAAGTGCTTAAGAAGTACGATCGATCAGAATAAAAGAGTGTGCAATTGAATATACATGAGCTCATTGCTGGGTGGGGACCGTCTCTATATGTTGCCAATTTGTACTTCCCAAGTGCTTAGTACAGTGCTCTGCACACAGTAAGCGTTCAATAAATACAATTGAATGAATGAAGTGCTGAGGATAGGTATAAATAATATGTAAATTCTAGAGGTGTCTGTTGTGTTGGTATAACGGAGTGTTGAAAATTAGTAGGATTCTTTTCATCACAAAAGACAACACCCGCCCCCCCACCCATTTTGCACCCAGGTTTCCCACATTTAGTGAGGCTATAGGGTCGAGCATAGGATAGAAGAGAAAGAGAAAATGGAATAAGGAAATAGAAAAGTGAGGGGTGGGTGAGAAGAACATAGGGAATGCAGCCCAGTCTCTTTCAATCTGAGGAGATAAATTATTTTAAAATGTGCTTACTGAAGTTCCCTCTGCTGCTGCTGACCCAGTGATCCCGTGTAATTACTGTAAGCACATTTGAAAATTAGCAATACATTTTACAGATGGACAAAGCTGCGGAAAAGGTGTGCGAATGTGCATGCACGTGGTGGGGAGTGGGGAGGGTGACAGATTTGATTAAAATGATATAAGAATTAAACTTCTATTAGCGGATGCCACTGAAGGAGGAAATTCAGTACTGTACAAGGCAATTTCATGCAATTGCCAGGTACCCTTGCCTGTCCTTCAGAAGCAGTTAAACATTGTTTTCTATCACTGTTCTCCCTCTAGCTAGCCCTTGGCGTCCCCCAAAGACAGCTTTCATGAGTGGTTCCTGACATCACGAAGGCAGGGTGGAAGCACTTTAATGACCATTATTCTGAATTCAAGGAAAGGGCAGAGAATTTAGGGGTGGGGAGAGGGAAGCAGGGGGACGGAAGGATTATATGCAAGATTCCTGCCCCCTCACCCATACTTTGCTATCTCACTCTCCAGGATGTCACTGATTAGATTGAAGAGATATCAGTACAGGGAAGTGGCTAAATTCATGCGAGGGATGTCAATGTATAATAGAGGAACTACCAGCAAAGCAGAAAGAAGATACAACATAAGCACGTTACTGTGGAAAAAAAAGAACATTTGACAATGTAGCAGAGCTGGAAAGCAACAGCAGAAGAAAAACAAAGCTGGCATTTTTTATAGAAAGCATCATGAAAGGCTCTGGTGCTTTGGGGAGTTCAAGTCCCAGGTGGCTTCAAGAATGCAAACTGGAAGCTCTAGACATTCTTCGTGACCAGTCTCCACATCCCAGACTTGGAAACTGGACTTTGTGGATCAACTGACCATGTTCTTTAAAACAGGAGACCCATTTGAAGTCTTTGTGGGGGAACATGAATCCTTTGAGGAAACATGACCTCCTGCTTGCCAAATCCAACGGCTCCTACTCTATCCTAATCCTCCTCGACCTCTCAGCTGCCTTCGACACTGTGGACCACCCCCTTCTCCTCAACACGTTATCCGACCTTGGCTTCACAGACCCCATCCTCTCCTGGTTCTCCTCATCTCTCCGGTCGTTCATTCTCAGTCTCTTTTGCAGGCTCCTCCTCCCCCTCCCATCCCCTTACTGTGGGGGTTCCCCAATGTTCAGTGCTTGGTCCCCTTCTGTTCTCGATCTACACTCACTCCCTTGGTGACCTCATTCGCTCCCACGGCTTCAACTATCATCTCTATGCTGATGACACACAGATCTACATCTCTGCCCCTGCTCTCTCCCCCTCTCTCCAGGCTCGCATCTCCTCCTGCCTTCAGGACATCTCCATCTGGATGTCTGCCCGCCACCTAAAACTCAACATGTCCAAGACTGAACTCCTTGTCTTCCCTCCCAAACCCTGCCCTCTCCCTGACTTTCCCATCTCTGTTGACAGCACTACCATCCTTCCTGTCTCACAAGCTCACAACCTTGATGTCATCCTCGACTCCGCTCTCTCATTCACCCCTCACATCCAAGCCGTCACCAAAACCTGCCGGTCTCAGCTCTGCAACATTGCCAAGATCCGCCCTTTCCTCTCCATCCAAACCGCTACCCTGCTCATTCAAGCTCTCATCCTATCCCGTCTGGACTACTGCATCAGCCTTCTCCCTGATCTCCCATCCTCGTGTCTCTCCCCACTTCAATCCATACTTCATGCTGCTGCCCGGATTGTCTTTGTCCAAAAACGCTCTGGGCATGTTACTCCCCTCCTCAAAAATCTCCAGTGGCTACCAATCACTCTGTGCGTCAGGCAGAAACTCCTCACCCTGGGCTTCAAGGCTGTCCATCACCTCGCCCCCTCCTACCTCACCTCCCTTCTCTCCTTCTACAGTCCAGCCCGCACCCTCCGCTCCTCTGCCGCTAATCTCCTCACCGTGCCTCGTTCTCGCCTGTCCTGCCATCGACCCCCGGCATCCCCCGGGCCTAGAATGCCCTCCCTCTGCCCATCCGCCAAGCTAGCTCTCTTCCTCCCTTCAAGGCCTTACTGAGAGCTCACCTCCTCCAGGAGGCCTTCCCAGACTGAGCCCCTTCCTTCCTCTCCCCCTTGTCATCCCCCCATCTTACCTCCTTCCCTTCCCCACAGCACCTGTATATATGTATATATGTTTGGACATATTTATTACTCTATTTTACTTGTACATATCTATTCTATTTTATTTTGTTAGTAAGATTGGTTTTGTTCTCTGTCTCTCCCTTCTAGACTGTGAGCCCACTGTTAGGTAGGGACTGTCTCTATATGTTGCCAACTTGTACTTCCCAAGCGCTTAGTACAGTGCTCTGCACACAGTAAGCGCTCAATAAATACGATTGATTGATTGATTTGCAATGTGTGTCTGATCCCTGTACCACAAAGAATGGGCCCCCAGGCCTGTCTTGGCTGCACCAATAATAGTTTCACCCCTTTGGACCCTAGGGTCAACTAGGCACCATGACCAAAGCAGCGCTTGGATCAACGTATCAAAAAAGACGATCTTGATGACAATTTCTTACAACCAGCAATGCGTCATTTATCTCTCCTGTCTTGGAGATGATAATGTTCCTAATTCTGCTCGTTTTCTGACCTCTATTTTGGATTTTGGTTAGTTTCCCATTGTAGTAGTAGTAATACCATCTATTAAATGCTTACTGCGGGCAAAGCTCTGTACTAAGTTCTGGGAAAACGTACCCGAGTGGAAATTGGACACAGACCCTGTCCCTCAAGGGGCTTACAATCTAGTTTCTTTTACTGTTGGTTGGGGGCATAGTCAAGCTGCCCAGCACAGTATTTTAGTAATTGTTTTGACAAGTACTGTGGCCAAGATGGAGTAAGAGCTGGATTCCTGGATGTTGGTCACTGAAAACTAGACATGAAAGAACTTTATCTCTGAGGAATTTGAGGTGCTTTTCAAATATCAACAGAGAATGAAGCCTAGGAGTGATGTTATAATTGTGTTTTAAATAATCTAGCTTGAAAATTTGGATAGCTATAGTCAACGATCTGTAAGAAAACTCTTGAAGACTTAAGCAATTTTTCCTGGTTAACCCATAGACAGGTGGATTAGAAAGAAAATGGATTGTTGAGAGGTGGACAGGTTGGGGTCGGGGAAGAGAAACAATGGAGTCTACCAATTTATTGATTCCACAGTGGAATGGCCTATGTTAAAAAAAGGGTGGTGATGGAGTGCAACATCACTGGTGAGGTCATTACATAATAATAATAATAATATAATGATTATTATGGTATTTGTTAAGCACTTACTATGTGCCAGGCACTGTACTAAGCACTAGGGTGGATACAAGTAAATCAGGTTGGATGCAGTCCCTGTCCCATGTGGGGCTCACAGTCTCAATCCCCATTTCACAGATGAGGTAACAGGCACAGAGGGGTGAAGTGACTTGCTCAAGGCCACACAGCAGACAAGTGGCAGAGCCGAGATTAGAACCCATGACCTTCTGACTCCCAAGCCCTTGCTCTAGCCTCTGTGCCATGCTGGCTGACAGCAAGTCTCCTCTGGACCAACAGTGACTGGCAGATGAACCAGAATATGACCTACCTATTCACATAAGCTGGTCACTAACGTGAATACCGAACAAGGAGACGCCCATGATGTCACATGCAGTATCCTAAGAACACAGCCTAACATGATACCCTCATGTCTGCCATTTGCAGGTGGAGCCTGAGTTCAGGTAATTCTAAGGTCTGTCTCTTTGGGGGTGGCAGGGGTTGGGGGGTAAAGGAGGAGAGGGATGGCCCCTCCCACCGCTCAATTGAAAGCCTACGTGTTTCCTTCTCAAATTCACGTGAATTCAGGTGCCACATCTGAACCAGGAAACTCACTGGCAGCCTGTCTGCTTTTTATGAGGCATCTGCTAGTATTAGCTCGGTGCCTCGTAATGTAGGTTTGCATTAAGCATATTCAGGCCACAAATGGAGGCAAAAATGAGGTTAAAAAAAGAGAAAGCCAAGAATAATTTCAAGCCTTTATAAGAGTAAGTTTTGCTTTTTGGGAACCAGTTTGTGAGGATTAATTCACCTAGAACTGCACGGTTATTTTGTTTTCTCTCAGCATTTACACATTAACCAACTATCCTCTACATCAGACAATTCTCCAGTCATCATTTTGCTGCAGCAAATAGGTGTTTGATTTGATGGTGCAGTGAAAATCTTTCCTTATCTGAGTGAAACGCTCCCTAAATTCAATATGTCGCTTCATTTATGTGCAGAAGCTGTAGGCTGTGTCTACAGCAGCTATTTCTTCCAATAGCTTTTTCCACATTAGCCACAATTCTGTCCACTGCCAATTTCCATTTACCATCTCTCACCCTCCTTTAGAAGCCTCCCCTACACGCCAGGAGGATCACAGGGTGAGTGAGGTATATGCATTGTTTTGCTTGTTAAAGGTTCAGAAAAACAGGATGGCCTAGGGGAAAGAGCACAGGCAGTCTCTGCCACCTGCCTGTAACCTTGGGCAAATCACTTAAATTCTCTGTCTCAGTTTCCTCATCTGTAAGATGGGGATTCAAAACCTGCTTCCCCTCGCCACCCTACTTAGCCAGTGAACCCATTTGGGACAGGGACTGTGTCTGACCTGATTGGTTGGTATCTACCCCAGCACTTGGCACAAAGTAAGTGCTAAACAAGGACCATCGATATTATTATTAGTTGTGCAACTGCCAAGCACCCATTCATCTCCCACACTTCATTCATCTCAAGCTGGCCGACTCACTGTGCCCTGCTCTCCTCTCATCACTGATCTGTTGCTCACACTCTCCAGCTTCCCATACAATGGACCTCAATTGTTCCCATCTTCAAGCCCTTCTGAAATCACATCTCCTTCAGGAGGCCTTCCCGGTCAATTTCTAATCTCCCTATATCCACTTCGGTGCTCCCACGCCACCTAAGCACTCTTACATGCATATATTTATACATTATTTCCTCCTATCTGTAATTTATTTTCGTGTCTCCCACACTGCTTATAAGCTTGAAGGCAAGGATCATGTCTATTAATTTTACCATACTCTCCCAAGTGCTTAGTAAAATGCTATCGGCCCACAGTAGACACTCAGATATTTGAGATTGAGCCAGTTGCTGAATTTTATTACCCTTTCCTTGTTCTGATTCATGTTAATTGTTGAGTCTTCCTTTTTCTCTCTTCTAAGCCCTTGATCGTGACTTCTTTGAGGGGCAGAGAGCAAGTCTAAATCCATGTCCATATATGCTTCCCCATGCTTGGTTCAGTGCTTCAACATTTGAAGTGCTTAATTCAGGCTGCTATCAATTATTTACCATTATTAACTTATTGACATGGTCTTTGGCCTTTAATAGATCTGATTTTTCCATTAGGTATGTACACTTGTCCACTGCCTCCCCAGATGGCCTGAGGGCAATCCCTAGAGTGAAGGGAACCGCCAATGGGGTGGAAGGAAGGAAAGTGTTAACATCCCAGGCATTAAGCCCTAGGCCATATTATCTCAGATTCCTTTCATTTTCCTAAAACCATAACACAGCTTGCCACTCATAGGCACAACAATTGTGTGTACTGTGATTTCATTAAAAGTCTGAGTAAGACAAAGATAAAATCCTAGAGGAACTGCTATTATTGACCATGGAGGGAGGAAAGAATAGAGAAAGTTTGAAGAACTTCCAGATAGTTTCAGATTACTGCCCTACTTTAGGGGATGGTGCTGAAGATTAATGTGTGTGTAGACATTTATAAAGAAGTGATTTAACATACTTATGTTTGCTTTAAATATTGTCACCGTTGATAAAATCACCACACAGTGTCAGCTACTACAGCACAAGCCCAGGGCACTAGAGAATACCAGGCACCTCTTCGATTTAGAAGTAACTGATGCATGCTATGCTACATCTGGTGGGAAGGTTGCACAATGTAATCATGTTATATGAAATTAACCAAACTTAGATTGTGTCCTGGCCGGGATCCCCTACATCATCTTTTCTCCAGAGCAATTGGTTTCTGTTACATGGGAGCTGCTTCCAAATGGTGGGACTCAACAGTGTGAGTTGAGGTGGAGGGAGGCTGGGGATTTGAAATGAGAATGCTGGACAAAGGTGTTAGATGCCGTATCCGTACTGTACAGGGAACTGACCAAGCTGAAACTCTGACTGCATGCTATAAAGCCAGATAAATAGTCACACTAGTGGTATTACGTGGTCTCAGGGGCAGACTAGTCACTGGCAGAAGAGCCCCACAGCAGCTCCCAAGCTCAGCCTCAGAGCATTCACTAGACAGGCCCTTGGCTCACTCCCACTGAGTTCCAGGGTTGGGGCAGAGAAAAATCTCTGGCAAGGCCCCTGGAGCCCAGACCGGGGTGAGAGAAATCCCAAATTCTAAGGCAGTCTGAGGAACCACCCACTGCCAATACGAGGCTTCACTTCCAGCTTCCATTTGACTGCAAGCTAAGGGGGAAATCGCACCCTCCCTCCACAACCCTTCAGAGAGCTGGTGTCCCTGATCAGGGAGTTCCCACAATGTAGGAGCCAAAGGACAGGAAACAGCCCACCTCACCTATGCCCTCTTAATCTAGTCCTGTTGCCACCAACATGCAAATGTATATACCATCAGGTAGCAGAGATAAATGAAATCCATAAGCAATTATAATAATGATGGTATTTGGTAAGCGATGTTCTAAACACTGAGGTAGATATAAGGTAATCAGGTTGGACACAGTCCCTGTCCCATGTGGGGCTCACAGTCTTAATCCCCATTTTGCAGATGAGGTAACTGAGGCACAGAGAAATTAAGTGACTTGCCCAAGGTCACACAGAAGACAAATGGAAGAGCCAGGTTTAGAACCCATGTCCTCTGACTACCAAGCCCATAGTCTTGCCACTAGGCCATGCTACTTCCTAAATAATAAATAATTTTCAAGCTTCACTTTACCCAATCATTTAAATCGTGTCTTTCAGCACCAGTGAAGAAGCACTTGTTAGCTTATGGCTTTATACAAAACCACAAAACCAAAGGCAGGCATGGCCACTGCCCTGTAAAGTCTTGTCACCTACAATGACACCAGCAGAGATTAAGGATGTACAGAGAAATGCATCAGTGTTACATTCATCGATTTATGTTTTCTGTTTCCATCATGATATTGTAAGCTCCTAAAAGGCTGGGATGACACCTTTTATTTCTTAACATGTTCCTCAAGCATCTAGCAGAGGGCTCACTTAATTCCCAGTTGGAAAAAAATCACCCCCCTAGCAATTAGGAGTTGACTATACGTTGTCTCACTTATTGGTGATAACCTCTAGCCAAGAAAAGAATCTGTTTGAGAGCATCGTAGAAGATTTTGTAAACAGTAGAGCAGATCGATAACATCTTGTGTCACAGGTTGCATCTGTAATTGGATGTTACTTTAATTTGATTTCACTGGGATAGTAATTTTGTGTCTTAAAGAACTTAACATGAGCAGGGGCCTGGAATGGGTGACCTGTAAACTCTTTTCAACAAATTTGCACTTAAACACATTGGGGTTTCTATTCTAGTTTAGAGAACAGCAATCATCTCACACACACACACACACACACACACACACACACACACACACACACACACACGCACACGTCATTGCCTGTGCCGTAGTCCTGTCACACACCTACCTACTGGTGATTGATAAATCAACAATCAGGAAAATGAAATGCATTTTCTACGCTTAAGTAAAGCAATGTAAAATATATTTTCACCCTGTTTACCATTCTGTTCATAAAAATAGAACACACATACTGCAACACTCAATCGTATTTACTGCATGTTTCCTGTGTGCAGATCACTGTACTAAGCACTTAGGAGAGTATAACAGGACATTCACGGCCTACCAATTGAAGAATCCCAGTTGCATGACATTAGCAGTGTATGTCCCAGATGGAAATAGCTCTAGAGCAGTGTTTCCCACATTAAGGCTCAGGGATTTCAGGGGGCCTCTGGTTCACAAGTGGTCCCCGGGGCTAAATGATGCCACTAGTGGGAGCGAAGAACAGGGGAAAGGGATATTATTCAGAAAAAAATTGGTTATGGCAGTTATTTGACTGGGGTGGGAAGGGAAAGCATTGTGGGTAGCGGTACAGGAATATTATTAAGATGAGAAAACCCAGGCTGGGAAAACCTAGTGAAAGGAAAATGGAAAGGGACTGCTGAATGGCAGTCAGATGCTCAGAGAGATTATTTGGCAGAAAAAATTTTTAGGAAATACTGGGCTGGCTTTAGAAGCTTCCACTGTACTAGGGAAATAATCCAACAATATGACTGGTCTCATTCATAGAGGTGAGACTAGCTTTTAAGTGGCAAAATGGGCTGTAGGTAGGACTGCTGGGAAAGAGACTTTCCTTGGCCCGGGATGGTCTAGATTGTATCAGTCAATCAATCATATTTATTGAGCACTTACTGTATGCAGAGCACTGTACTAAGCACTTGGGAGAGTACAATATAACAGAAAAGTTCCCTGCCCACAAAGATCTTAAAGTCTAGAGGACTGTAAGAGAACATGGCTTTGAGGCTCAAAGCCCAGCCTACCTCTTTCCTAGCACCACCCACCTACTTGGAAAATCCAGTGACCTTGTAATATAAAGTTTATAGAGATCTGGTGAGGCAACTCTATAAACCATTGCTTAATGGGATCATCTCTAAGGATTACGCTTCATTCATTCAATCGTATTTACTGTGTGCAGAGCACTGTACTCAGCGCTTGAGTACTGTACTAAGCGCTTGGTTCATTGACATATCGTGGAATGAAGTCCAGATAAATGTCATGGAGCCATGAAAAAAGCTTTCCTTATGGACATTTTAGAACTTTGTTGATAATGGCCATTCAATTTGCTGAAAAATCAGAATGATTTAGGAAAGGAAAATTTATTTAAAATACTGTAACAGCCAAAGGTTCTATTGGGTTCACATCATTCCCCCCACCCCCCGCCCCAACTTTACTGAATTCTCATCCCTTTGCCCAAGGAATGAGAAGTCCAACTTCTCATTTTTGCCAGTCAACACGGAGTGCAAAGGGGAATAGCTCACATACCCCTTCCCCACCGTGAGTGGATTCATTTTATCAGGGGCCACTTTGCTAATGAAAGGCTTTCAAAGAGTTAGTGCCTGGAGTGTGATAGAACAGGCTCTGCAACTGCATACTTTTGGAAGATCTCCTGGTTCCACTGAGGTTGGTGGCAAGTCTGCTTTAGCAATTTCTTCATACTGTCTCTAGGCAAACAGACCATGTCAACATTAAAATCTGGGAGAAGAACTGAGGGGGATGCTTTTTGTGGTCATAAACTAGAGGACTGTAGAGTTAGCCTCTGTAATTTTGAGAAGTGAATAATAGCTCTGAAGAGAGAGATGTGCTTTATAACAGCAAAGATGGTATTCCAGGCTAGTGACACAGCATTCACTTACCAAGATATTCCTCTTTCAACTTCCTCTGTGACCATTTATAGGTGATGCTTACCAAAACTACAAATATTTTCCATGGGACATCTGCCCCTAATGCAAAAGAGAGTTGAAGACCATGAAGTAAATAGTGTTCTGCCTTCATTGTATTTCCCATAAGAAAGTGAACTCTCTGGATCAATCACTGGAACTGAAAACAGCAAAAGGCGTGGCCTAGAGCAAATTTTTCTGCACAGCAAGGGACTATCGTTACCAACATGGATTGAAATATTGGTCAAACATTTTTCTTTTCAGCCACATCACTATCAGTGCTAATGAGTGCCTACCACCTACTACCATGTGCAGAATACTGTACTAAGCATTAGGGAGAGTATAATGGAGTAAGCAATCTCTGCCCCAAGTTATTTACAATCTAATGGGAGAAATACACAGGCAAAAATTAATTGCAAATGGTTGGAGTAGGAATAAAAACAAGGACATAGCTGGTAGTGGCATGAGAATGTCATGGTCTAGTGACAAGAGCACGGGCTTGGGAGTCAGAGGCCATAGGTTCTAATCCCACCTCCACCACTTGTCTGCTGTGTGACCTTGGACAAGTCACTTAGCTTCTCTGTGCTCAGTTACCTCATCTGCAAAATGGGGATTGAGACTGAGTGCCCCACGTGGGACACCCTGATCACTCTGTATCTACCCCAGCGCTTAGAACAGTGCTTGGCACATAGTAAAGGCTTAAATACTATTGTTATTATTATTATAATGTCAGGGTGGAATCGCTGATTTAAATAATTGAGTATACATACAGACATAAATACTTAAGATGGATATAAATATCTAAATGCTAACATTGTTCAAGCTCAACTCCTTGCTGCAAAGATCCACTTGGAAAGGAAAAAGGACAAGGTGCAGTTAGAAGTATAGCTATAGTTGACAAGGTATAGGTCACAAACTTAGTGGAAAGAGCACATGCCAGAAAGTCAGAAGACTTGGATTCAAATTCTGATGCCTCCTGCTGTATGACCTTGGGCAAGGTACATCACCTCTCAGTGCCTCCGTTTCACGAAAATGTAAATTTATATTAAATGCAAAATGACATTGTGTAAGCCCCATGTGGGACAGGGACTGTGTCTAATCTAATTATATTGTACCTAGCCCGGCATTTAGTACACAGTGGTTGACACATAGTAAGTGCTTAAATATAGTTATTGGACAGGATGCAGGTCCTAGATGAGAGCTGAAATCCATGCCTGGATTTATTCTCTCCTCCATCCTTCATCCACAGTAGGCACTCAGTAAATTCAATGAGTGATGATATTCCAAGACAGCTACACTACGCATGAGATTCGCTTCCATGGATGGGCAAACCAGAAAGGGGAAAAGTCAATGGGAATAGGTCTTGGCTCCATAGGAGCACATGGCAGGAAGTTGAAGAAAGTTGAGCCAAAGAACAACCGAACCTAACCAAAAAAATTCCATGGATTTGGACCATATAGTCTGTAGTCTCCAATCTCGTTATGGAGAGGGAGCATGTCTGCTAGTTCCTTAGTATCGTACTCTCCCATGCGCTTAGTACAGTGCTCTGCACATAGTAAGTGCTCAGTAAATACCATTGATAGATAGCATTTCAAATTAATCTGCTAATCTGGATGGACAAAGTAATCCTACACAAATGTAATGATTTCTCACCAAACCCAGTTTGCCTGGTGAAATCCAGAAGCATCATGCAAGTTAATTTCCTCCTTCCAAAAAAACAACAATTTCCATGTGGTGCTTCTCCATCTAAAATGCCAGTAATGGACAAATAAAAAGCCTTCACTTCAGTATTCCCAGCCCCCAAACATTGAATTCCACTGTAGTTTATGATCGAGCTATTTCAAACTTCCTGACCTATTCTGGCACTATATCCCGTGCTCTTTCTTTCTGTTTTTAAAGCAAAATTCATTTTATGCCACAGCTATCAGGTACACACCATTTATTACTACTTACAGAACATAATCTCAGAGCCCAAAGAGGATATTCATTTCTGACTTATTTATTACCAAAAAAAGTTACATTAATAGTTAAAAGTGGGATATTAAAGCAAAGCTTGGCAGGAAGTGATTGATGTTCTCCATTACACTCCATTAGATATTTTATTCTTGTTAAATGAAGAGCAGCCAACTTTGTCAAGTATTTTTCGTTCCCTCTGGTCTTATTGGTCCAATCTATTCTCAGGGATGTCCTGTAAATGGCCACATATGGCTTTGTGTCTGTAGGAGTGATGACAGTACAGCTGGCTTTCATTGCCCACCAATTTACTGGAGCCCCCTTTATTGTGAGCCTGACAGCACCGGGAGGCTTTGTAGATCTAACAAAATATATCTATTTTCTAATTGTCTATTTATCACCTTCCAGGGATTTGTGGGCCTCCCATCTGAAAGCAAAGGGGGGAAGGCCTTGAACAATGATCCTTGTCAAGGCACTTGCTCACTTTAAATTAGGGTCTAGTTGCTAAATAACTAATTTAGTCCTGCTATCAAGCTGAAAAAGTGGGTATTCAGTGTAAAGTGCCAACTGGGGAATTGATTATGTCTTCTCTTAGTGCGCATGATAAAACTGCCAGACCTGACCACTGTTGAAGGCTGGAGACTGTTCCCAGGAGGCAGGCGGCTTTTCATCATGGAGAATTAACACACGATCTACCAAATAGGCTTCGCAGCATGGCAGCTGAATCCCAAAGAGCCACACCACGGCAGAATTGGTTCAGTTTCAACATGTTCATTGTTTGTTTGGCTTCCTTTTTCGCAGCCAGTACTACAGGAACAGCAGGTTTGATTTCACTTGTCGAAGAAGAAAACATTCCCAGTTTGGAAATGAGAGTCTCAGTGGCAGCTGGAAAGGAGATGAGACTCGGGGTATGGCCTGGAACGTCTTAAACCTGCAAAAGCCCTCCAGATTCTTTCAATGCCGTTGGGGTTTACAGGAGTTTCCCTCTTTCAAGGTCAGCTATGTCCTCCAGGGGTTTCCCAACCACCTTGAACGGATGTAGGAGAGATATCAGGGGCACCAGAGAGGCTCGTCATTAATTTGAGGTTACGGCTATGTATTTAAAAAAAAATCCTGCTGATTGGCTTACTTCCAATGACGTTCCTAAATGAGTCAAATGACGATACAAGGTAGATACTCTGGTCTGAAGTTAAAATGGCCTGCTAGCAGTAGTTTCTCTCCTCCAAATATGGCCTTAGAAAAATCCAAAAAGAAGTTCACACTTTAACACAGGCACACGAGAGTAAACTTACATGATCACGTGCACACGCTGCGACTGACTTGTAGTAGAGTTCTCATCATCATCATCATCATCAATCGTATTTATTGAGCGCTTACTATGTACAGAGCACTGTACTAAGCGCTTGGGAAGTACAAATTGGCACCATGTAGAGACAGTCCCTACCCAACAGTGGGCTCACAGTTTAAAAGGGGGAGACAGAGAACAAAACCAAACATACTAACAATGATACAGGGGTGGGAAAAGGCATAGGTCTGCCAACTGGGTCCCAACTTCTTCAAAGGTAAGAATTGCAGCTTACACTTGAAGAACCGACAACCCTTTGGGGGAAGAAAAGCCCACATAAATGGACAAATATAGCATAGTTTAAAATGAGCACAGAAGTAGATTTAATAAACGCAGGTAAATACATCAGTAATCGATTGATTCATCCGTGATGCGTGCATAAACGTGGCCTAGTGGATAGACCACAGGCCTGGGAGTCAGAAGGACATGGGTTCTAATCCCGGCTCCACCACTTGTCTGCTATGACACCTTGGGAAAAATCACTTCACTTCCCTGTGCTTCAGTTACCCCATCTGTAAAATGGGGATTAAGATCATGAGCCCCATGTGGGACAGGGACTGTGTCCAACCTGATTTGTTGTATTCACCCCAGTGTTTAGTACAGTACTTGGCACATAGTAAATGCTGATCAATTCCCCCCCCCCCACTTTTAGACTGTGAACCCACTGTTGGATAGGAACTGTCTCTATATGTTGCCAACTTGTACTTCCCAAGCGCTTAGTACAGTGCTCTGCACACAGTAAACGCTCAATAAATACGGTTGATGATGATGATGATCAATTACCACAATTGTTACCTGAGAGACTGACATGACCAGAAGGGTAGGCCCAGCTCCAGTTACGGTGGAAAGTGTAGGATCTGGAGGAGTCAACAAATTAATCAATCGACAAATAGCATTTATTGACTGCTTAAAGTGTCCCTGAGGGAGACAGAAGTGAGAACAAGATATGTCTGAAATCCTCTCTACCAATCAGCTGGATAGGCTGATAAGTGGGTAGCTCCCCTCTAGACTGTAAGCTCACTGTGGGCAGGACAGGCATGTCTGCCAAATCTGTTATATTGTCCAAGAAGCAGTGTGGCTTAGAGGGAAGAGCACGGGCTTGGGAGTCAGAGGTTGTAGGTTCGAATCTCGACTCCTCCACTTGCCGGCTGTGTGACTTTGGGCAAGTCACTTCACTTCTCTGAGCCTCAGTTACCTCATCTGTAAAATGGGGATTTAGACTGTGAGCCCCACGTGGGACAACCTGATCACCTTGTATCCCCCCAGTGCTTAGAACAGTGCTTTGCACATAGTAAGTGCTTAACAAATACCATCATTATTAGTAGTAGTAGTAGTACGGTGAGACAGACGCCACTCAGATTCTGGAGATAGGAGGGATTCCCCACTAGAAATCTTTAAATCTTTACCCCTTGCAGAACTAAACCAAACTCGTCTCCCCACCCAAGCCCTGTCCTCTCACTGATTTTCCTATCACACTAGACAACACCACCATCCTTCCTGTCTCACAAACCCGTAGCCTTGACATTTTCCTTGATTCATCTCTCTCACTCAACCTGCAAATTCAATCTGTTTCCCAAGCCCCGTATGGGACAAGGACAGTGTCCAACCTGATTATCCTGTATCTACCCCAGCGCTTAGTACAGTGTCCAGCACATTGTAAGCACTTAAATACCACGATTATTATTAACATCCCTAGAATCCACCCTTTCCTCTCCATCCCAGCACTTACCTATCCCACCCTGCCTACTGTTGTCAGCTTCCTCACTGCCTTCTGTCTCTCCCCTCTCCAGTCCATGCTTCATTTTTATTTCGGATCATTTTTAACAACAAAAAAAATTCATTCCATATCTCCTCTCTCATCAAAAGCCTCCAATGGTTGCTACCCACCACTACAAACAGAAACTCCATACCGTTGGCTTTAAGGCACGCAAACAACTCTCCCCCTACCTTAACTCTCTGATCTACTGCAACCCTACTCCTACACTACACACAAGTAATGCCAATCTACTCTATCCTGCCACTTACCCCTTGTCCATGTCTTCCCTCTAAGCCTGAAAAGCCTTCCCCCTTCATGACAGACCACCACTCTTCCCACCTGCAAAGCCCTCCTAAAGTTACATCTCCTCCAAGAGGCCTTTTCTATGTTATCATTTCTCCTATAACCCTACCAAATGTATCAGCTATGCTCTTTAACACTTGATAGTCACCAAACCCTCAACACATATGTGCATATCCTCAGAATCTGACATCTCCCCTGTCTGTAATATATTTTAATGCCTGTCTTCCCCTGTAGACTATAGGCTCTTTCTGGACCAACTCTATCATATTATACTCTCCCATACATTAAGACCTCAACCATTGATTGTAGAGCTGACCTAAGTTTCCCAAGCTGCATAAATACGGCTTTTCCTTTCCTTCCTTTGCAGTTTACTCAAGGCAATTCTCCCTAAGGATCACCTTGACACTTTTCGTCTCTACCAGGTTTGCAGTGGGCAGGGTAAGTTGGAAGATATCTGCTTGATGGGGAGAAAAAAAAAGTGGGCAACCATCAGAGTTTTTAGGGACATGAGGAGATACGTGAGGAATGATGCTTTAGAAAAATGAACCTGGCAGCAGAGTGAATAATGAACTGGAGTGGGGAGAGACAGGAGGCAGTGAAACCAATAAGGAGGCCGATGGGTTAGTCAGGCCAGGATATGACGAGTACCTGGAACCAACATGGTGGAAGTTTGGATGGAGAGGAAGGGGGTGGATCCTGGAAATATTGTGGAGAAAAAACTGACAGAATTTTGTGACAATGAATATGGGGGTTGAAAGAGATTGAAGATTCAAGGATAAAGCATAGGTTGTGGGCTTGTGAGATAGGAAGGATGTCAACTGTGATAGGAAGGTTTGATAGAGGGAAGAGTTCAGTTTTAGACATATTGATGGTATGGTGCCAGCAGGATAACTACATAGAGATGTCCTGGAAGCAAGAGGAAATATGAGATTGCAGAAGATGAGAGAGGTTACGGCTACTGGGGTGGATTTGAGTCACCCATGTCAATGTGATGCCATGGAAGTAGGTGAGTTCCCCAAGAAATGAGTGTAAGGTGGGTTAAAAGAGAAGGGGACCCAGAACAGAACCTTTTAAAAAAAATTGGTATTTGTTAAGCACTTACTACATGTCAAGTATTGTCCTATGCACTGGGGTAGATAAAAATTTATCAGGCTGTTCACAGTCCCTGTTCCACATGGGGCTTACAGTCTAAGTAGGAGGGACGAGGATTTAATCCCCATTTAACAGTTGAGGAAACTGAGGCACTGATAGATGTCTTGCCGAAGGTCACAAAGAAAGCAACTGGCAGAGGCGGGATCAGAACCCAGGTCCTCTGACTCCAAAGCCCATGCTCTTTCCAAGGGGCCAAGGTGACTGAGTGCTTTAAAGCCAGTGGTAAGGAGTTTGATGTGGACAAACAAATAGTTTCAATTATTGAGCTGAATGTGTTCATGTGTGAATGTGTTTTGGTTGCCATCTAAAATTTCTCAGTTAAAAGTACTGTAAAGACATTTTTTCACCTCAGCTACAGTCTCATCACTGTATATTATTTTTCCATCATTACGAACTTGCACTAAAGGGGAAAAAATTCAGTCCTTCTGCTCTAAGTATTTGGTTGCTGTACTAGGTGTCCCCAAAAGTGGTAAACTGATTCTATGGTTTTCCTTTTCTAATCAATAGTATTAGAGCACCTACTATGTGCAGGTATTGTACTAAGCACTTGGAAGAGTACAGTAGAATTATTTGATGCTATTGATGCCTGTCTACTTGTTTTATTTTGTTGTCTGTCTCCCCCCTTCTAGACTGTGAGCGTGTTATTGGGTAGGGATTGTCTCTATCTGATGCTGAACTGTACTTTCCAAGCACTTAGTACAGTGCACACAGTAAGCGTCACTAAATATGATTGAATGAATGAATGAATTAGAGAAGATTCTAGCCCTTAGGATGCTTACAATCTAGTGCGGGGAGACAGACACTAATGTAAATTAGATAGAAGGAAGAAATATGAATTGCATTTTTTGAGGGATTACTGCGTGCAGGGCACTGTACTAACTGCCTGGGAGAATGTAACAGACACATTTCCTGCCTAAAATGAGGTTACAGTCTAGAAGGGCATAATAGAGAATATAAGATGTATATAAGTTCCATGGGGGTGGGGAGTTGTAAGTGCTGAGCTGCCTAAGGCCTAGTATATCTTGTGATAAGGAAAATAATTGTGGTCTTGCTCACAACACCTTAATAATTGTGGTATTTGTTAAGCTCTATCTGCCAAGCACTGGAATAGATACAAGATAATCAGGTTGGACACAGTCCCTGTTCCACATGGGGCTCACAGACTAAGTAGGAGAGAGAACAGGTATTGAATTCTCACTTTACAGATGAGAAAACTGAGGCACATCAAAACTAAGTGACTTGCCCAAGGTCATCAGCAGGCAAATGGCAGAGGCACAGTTAGGACCTAGGTTCTTTGACTTCCAAGCCTGTGCTCTTTCCACTCAGCTACGTTGCTTCACCATTCTAATAGTTTAAACTCGTGTTTAATGAGGATCTATTTGCATGCATTCATTTCAGATGGCAGGTGTCAGAGACATCGCCTAGACAATAAGCCATTAGATAAACCAATTCTGAATCTCTGTTTACAGGAGTTTTACAGTCAGACTGTTGGGTTCTGATCCCAAGTGAGTTTTGGAAATGTTTACTTTACATGGAAGTTGCATGGAGATTTAGAAACTATCAGTAATAGTCATGACCCTGCTTAGCTCAGATCCTGCCCTAATTGTCCAATGGGGGATAGTAGACCTGATCTTTAGATATTTTCCAAGGGTCTCTGTGATGCAAATGAATAGAATGTTTGAACAAGTCACAGCCTGCTATATCCTAGTTTCCCTGATATAATGATTCTCTTCTCCCCTCCCAATATTAAAGGTCCATATAATCTATTCTGCTATATCGTGGGTTTTCCCTACACATTCTGGCTAAAATATTGATGGGGAATTAGAAAACATTCACCCGACAATGTGAACTTGTTTGGAGAGTGCACCATGGCATCAAAAGAAATGGCTTTTGCTCATGAGCACAGGGCAGTAACTATTAACATTAATGGTATTTTTTAATGGTACTGATTAATACTAATAATTGAGGCATTTGTTAAGTGCTTTACTATATTCCAGGCACTGTACTAAGTACCGGGGTGGATACAAGCAAATCGGGTTGGACACGGTCCCTGTCCCATGTGGGGTGCACAGTCTCAATCCCCATTTTACAGATGAGGGAAATGAGGCACAGAGAAGTGGAGTGACTTGCCCAAAGTCACACAGCAGACACGTGGTGGAGCTGGGATTAGAACCCATGACCTTCTGACTCTCAGGCCCGTGCTGTATGCACTATGCCATGCTGCTTCTCATTAAACACTATGTGCCAAGCACTGTACTAAGTGCTGGGGTAGACACAAGATAATCAGCTCAGACACACTCCCTGCCCCAAGGGAGCTTACAGTTTAAGGAAGAGGGAGTACAGGTATTGAGCCCCTTTTTGCAGATGAGGAGACTGAGGCAGAGCAAAGGTAAGTGACTTGCCCAAGGTCACACAGCAGACAAGTGGCAGAGCCAGGATTAGATCCCTGGGCTTTCCACTAGGTCATGTGACTTCTCACATGTGAGTTTTCCTTAAAGGGCTTTGTAAGAATCAGTCCTCGTATTATAAGAGAACTGGGTAGTCACTTAAACACTTCTGTGAGTAAGCCCTCGTTCTTTCATTCCTCCAAGCTCTCACCTTCATTTTCAGGTTCATTTTCCTGAACCTGTCAAAACTCAGGGGAATTCAGTGTGTTAACAGACTAGTTAGATATGTTGTACCCCAGAAAATCAATTTGGGAGTTGCAAGTGATTTTAAAAAGACCACTATCTGGTGAGGAGGAAATAAAGGTGGAACCAAAATTAAGTACTGGTATGGAGAATTCTCCCTCCTTACCCCGCCTCAAAAAGATTTCAGAAATCAGAAAACCCATTCGCCACCAGAAAGCAATACAAAAAGAGCTACTTCTACCGACGGGGGATGGTCTTTTGCAACCGACCAATATATTCCTGACAGTAGTAGCGAGGATATTTATTGCACACCATGTACTGTACTGAGTGCTCCAAAGTGTGCAACAGAAGGACAAGACAGGCTCCCTGGCAAAGAGAGCTGACACTCTGAGAGGGAGACAGACATGAAAAATAATTTACCAAAAGTCAGAGCAGTAGGAAAAAATAAGAATCAGACAGGGAGTTGAACAAATGCCAGGATGAAATAGCAGAATGAATCATTGAAAGACAGATATAAATGCAAAAAAACGCTAGGAGTGGCAGTTGGGTTGCTACAACGTGGGTTGTTGTGATTCAATCAGGGAAGTCTTTCTTGAAGAGGTGGGATTTAGGAGAGTTTTGAAGGGGAAGGCCGAAGTCTGGTGGCTATAAGACTGGGGGAGAGGAAGTTCCAAAACACAATGTTTCAACCAGGACTTAGAAAGCGCACTCACCATCTCATAAAAGAGTCACAGTGTTTTCACCTCTATGCAAGCATTTAACAATAAAACAGAAATAGTACCAAATCTCACTCCTCTTTCCCAGAGAAGCAGCATGGCTTGGTGGAAAGAACATGGGCTTGGGAGTTGGGATGGAATTAGAACCAGCAACTCTGCTACTTGTCTGCAGTGTGACCTTGAGCAAGACACAACTTCTCTGTTCCTCAGTTACCTGTCTGTAAAATGGGGATTAAGACTGTGAGCCCCATGTGGGACAACATGATTACCTTGTATTTACCCCAGTGCTTAGAACAGTGCTTGGCACGTAGTAAGTGCTTTACAAGTACCTTAATAATAATTATTATTATTTCCCTCTCCCTAACAGTAATTGCGGAGACATTTCTTCACCTCTCTCCCCAGAGCTTCCGGGAAAAGACACTGGATCTAAAACAAAAATGCAAATAAAAGGGCAGCACTGAAATCCAGAGTGATTGTGTTTGATTCCTGGATCCTCAGGAGTATATTGAAATCACAGGAACTCACCTGCCCTCAGGTTTCTCCAAATATTTAAGTAACCCATATGAGTGTCTGAAAATATGAGTGCTTTAAAAAATGTTGGGGTATGAAATTAGATGAAAATCTCCTTTCTTAATGATCAATCATTTTTTGAGTGCTCACTGTGTGCACAGCACTGTCCTAATTGCATAGTTTGTGTTCTTTGAAAGATCATCCAGCTTTGGGTTTTGAAGTACTTCCAGCCCCCACTATTTCTGCTCTGAAGTACATTGACATCTGTTATCCCTTACACTTTTTCTGGGGCTGGAAATGTTATTTGCTGTAATGTTCTGAGGCAAACTGTCTATAGATGCCTAGAAAGATGGCTTGGCTAGGGAAGGGAAGCCATGAAGAAGCAGAGTTTTGTTACCGAAGATGAATATCATCATTGTGGATCTCAGAGTATCATGCAATAATGATAATGGGCAACCTTCTGTCAATAGATGACAAAAACACTAGTTTCAGGCAGACAACTACTACTGGAAATCAGTTAGAAATAAGGTTCTGCTGAGACATCTCTAGTTCCTCAAGGTAAGTAAACAGTTGGTAAAAAGGCTGGCATGTTGCGTGAGAAGTCGCATGGCCTAAGTGAGAAGCAGCATGGCCTAGTGGCAAGAGCAGGGGCTTGGGAGTCAGAGGTTGTGGGTTCTAATTCTGGCTCCGCCACTTGTCTGCTTTGTGACCTTGGGCAAGTCACTTAACTTTTCTGTGCCTAAATTGACTCATCTGTGAAATGGGGATTGAGATTGGAAGTCCCAAGTAGGACAATCTGATTACCTTGTATCTACTCCAGCGCTTAGAACAGTACTTGGCATATAGTACGCATTTAACAAATATCATAATTATTATTTTATTATTATTATTATTTTTAAAAAATGTCTTTAAAATTCCAGTCACTAATTTTAACCCAAGTTTACTCATTTTGCAGTTAGAAAGAGCACTGAGAAAAACAGCAGTTTTGTGTTTTCATTATTTCAGCAGTTAGGTTTCTTTTTAATCCTGCTGCTCAGAGGCACATACGTTCACATGTTATCATCAAATTGCCACTCATCCTTTTGGAGTTCATTGTCCCTGAAAAGCCCATCCTGCCACCAGCTTTTCTTTGGATACAAAGAGAAAGAAAACAACAACTGGATTTCTCGGGCAAGGTGGAGATGTCCAGAAAAGCTGTGACAAGTATTTTGTTTCTGTCACTTTCCAGAAAATGTGCTGTTTTATAAAAGATTTTTTTTAACAAGCCCTGTAAACAACTTGTAGGCAAGCTCTCTAGTTCAAAAATGGATGGCTTCCCCTAAGGTCCTTTCAGGGGTGTTACTCTCCTACTTCTCACCCCATTAGTGCTTCCCCTCAAGCTCCAACCCACTCACACCAAATCCAGTTACTTTCCCAAGGAAGTAGCCAGGATCCATTTAAAATAGGGATGCAAGACTGTGGCTACTTCAAGGAGGCAATGGCATCCAAATGATAGGTAAATCAGAATAAGGTCCCCGCAGCTAAAAATCGGAGCATCATTGGACAGAGGGCAATGAATACCTCATTTTGGTAAAGTCCTTTAAAGATTCCAGAGAGGTTTTGGGGAGTGCTTCCCTCGTGTACTTTTCTTCCCTAAGCATTATCTAAGAGTCCTGGAGTTCCCTTCCCTGGCAAAAACAAACAGTCATCACTGGTATATACAAAGGGGAATTCCTCTGGGTCAACAATGTCTGCCTTAGATTGGGTCCGGGTTCTAGGGTCCAGGTCATTTTAGGAAGAAGAAATAGAACTTTCCTGGCTGGTTTTATGGGCCAGGATCAGTTAAACATCTTATCAGTCACTCAGCAGCCGGTCAACGAAACAGTGTGGCATAGTGGATAGAACACAGGCGGTCACGGGTTCTAATCCCAGCTCCGCCACTTATCTGCTGTGTGACCTTGGGCAAGTCATTTCACTGGGCCTCAGTTACCTCATCGGTGAAAAGGGGATTGAGACTGTGAGCCTCACGTGGGACAGGGACTACGTCCAACCCTATTTGCTCATATCCACCCCAGCGCTTAGTACAGTGCCTGGCACATAGTAAGCACTTAACAAATACCATGATTATTATTATTCTCTATTGAACTTTTAAGAACAAATCACCTTGCTCAGGACATATTGTTAACACTCCCTCTGTGTTATCTGACTACTCAACTGGTGTTCAAGCAGAAATGCACGTAAATCCACCATAAGACATAATACCTTCTTCCTGTGAAAGTGGAATGCTATTTTAGGCACTAGTCGCCTCATCTAACTTTTGGCCTTGGTACTATACTACTGCCCTGGGGAAGAAATCAGGGAGCTATACCACAGGATAGCAGTCCTAGCGTTCTTTCTGTTTCCAGTGTGTATTCTAACTCAATTGCCTGAGTAATTCAGCAAGCAAAAAAAAAATCCACCAAGTTCCAAGTCCTGGGTTTTTTTTCATGAATTACTAGTGTCAGTGAGAACCACACCCACCATCACTCCAAAATTTCAAACTCCATTTATGACGATTTTGCTCTCTTCCCACTGAAGAGCAGTCTTTGGCTTTACAGGAGACAATGGCCACTTTCAGCTCAGTGCCAGAGTGATATGCCAGGCTAATCAGCCTGGTACAGTCATCTGTACAACTGATACCAGGGGTGGGTACATCTCCCACTTGACTTTAGCAGTGTTGGCATCACCAATTCTAGGTCCTCACCACAGGCCTAATTGCTTTGCCACTCTTCTGTCTGTCCGTGCTTCTGCCTGGGTGACAGAGAGTCATGAGTAGCACCAAACCCGGGATCAGCTGCAGCAACCCTGGAGCTGGAAGCAGCAGCAAAAGTACTGTGGAGTCCTGAAGCCTCAGGAGAAGTGATATCAAAAGCTGACACTCAGGAGGAAGCAGAGTTCTTGCCTCTTTCCTTATGTGCGTAACTGCAGAAGCTACTCTTGGTAGCCAAATGCCTAGTTTCAAGATTTTTGAAGCATAGCACAAAAGCTCTTTTGGCGGGCAACCATAGAGCCTGTGGGTATGTACCCGTCCTTTCTATATTCCTGAGCAAAAAGGTCAGGTCTCTGATTTGCGGGTACAAAGGACAAACATACATGCATATATACATATGTATAAATAGCCTATCGGATGCAGCCCTTAACCCTTCTTCCCCAGCACTTTAGACCTGTCATTTTCCTTTGTCCTGTTTCTGCACTCGACTTAAGATTGTCAGCCTTCTGAGGTAGGCTCCCCACTATCTGTCTAGGCAACACAATGTACTTGAAAATAATGAATAATAATCACATTTATATTTTGAGGTAAACCTTGACTCTATGCTAATTGCCCCCCTCCCCACTAGTGCCTGGTTGTGTCAACCCAAAGGTCCTCAGGGGAAAGGAGACAGAGTTGATGAAACAACAGCAACACACACATCTCTGCTCTTACCCACGCTGGTGTCACACTGGTCATCCTCTCCTTGCTCTGTGACTGAATTAAAGCTGCCTAAATTGCTTGATGCCCTGTCAAACTGCCAGAACAGAAAAGGCACTTAGATGACATCAAAATGTCAACACCAAAGCCTTATGGCATTAATATTAATATTAACTAATAAACAGAGTACACATAAATATGTATAATGTTCATTACTAGAGATAAGCGTAAGGGTGTTAATAGAGCTTTCCAGCTGTAAGCTAGGTTGATAGCTGACATGGTTAGGATTGAAAAGAGAAGGTTTGATTCTGGAATGCGGCTTTGAGACTTTGGCCCAGCCGGGCCACTTCTACGGCATCAATGCTGAGCCCTTTCTCACGTTGTTTATTGGCAATGGGAATTTATTTGATCTCGGTAATATGAAAAGAACCCAAGGATTTAAGAATGTAGCAAATGGACAACAATCATCATGGAGCGCCCAGAGCATTGAATTTAATCACTAAGGAAGGAATCTCACTTCCCCAGAGTATCTGTTGAGCAATTGTTCTTCCCCAGTAGATTAGTTCAAAGTTTACCAAATCAGCAACTTTTAAGAGGACAAAAGAAACAGAAAAAGTCTAACCGTAGAAAAGATCAGAATGGACTGCAGGATGATACCCAAGCAAACTGCTGTGTGGTGAGCTGAAATGAGGAAACCAAAAGCAAGGGGAATAGAGGAAATGCTTTAAGGATGCTTTAAAGTGTAGTTTCAGCCTAGGTGGTTTTACATCTGATAACTGGGAGACAGCTGCAGACAGACCAGCTTAAAACATTACAATTGAAAATGGAATTTCTTTTTTAAGGAAAAGCTCTAAGAGACAAAGGGACAAAATGGAAAGTAGTGTCAGGCACTGCAAATAGCATACACAACAGCACCATGAAGAACTGTGTACATACATGTGCAGAGTGGATAGGGCTCATCTGTCCCTCGCTGGCTTATTCAATCACATTCCCACCTAGAGGTAAACTTCCTTGACAATCCTATTAATCGAGCACCAACTGGATTAAGCATTTGGGAGAGGATACTAGAGTTTGCAGATATAACTACTGCTTCAGAAGCTTATAATTTAATGGGACAAGGGCTTTACCTTAGAATGTAGGAAAAAAAACAGTTAAAAGCATACACTGCTGCCTCCCATCTTACCTATTTGCTTCCCAGTTTGCATTTGCCCTTCCTCTAATTGTACCATGACTGTGACTCAGTCAATGGTATTTATTGAGCACTGATCGTGTGCAGAGCACTGTACTAAGTGCTCCGGAGAATATGATACAGTAGAATTAGTAGACACGATCCCTGCACCCAGGGAGACTTCCAGTATCCAATTCTTTTCCCCTGAATGGAACTTCCTCCCATTCAAATCCAAACCAAAAGTCCTACTAAAAACGTTTCTTTCAAGAGTATTTCCCCAAATAATCACCATTTGCCTGCTCGGGTCCCACCACCAGGCACCCTTAGGAATCATATCTGTTTATTCTTTTATCTTTAATAGGCAACTTTCATTTGTTATTATTTGCATCACTGATATTACTCATTTGCCTATTGCACATTTAGCAGTTTGTGCCTCCCCTATAAGGTTGTAAACGTCTCAAGGGCTAGGACCATGTGTTTTACTTCAATCGTATTTATTGAGTGCTTACCATACTAAGTACTGTACTAAGCACTTGGGAGAGTACAACAGAGAGTTGGTAGACATGTTCCCTGCCCAAAATAAGCTTACAGTCTAGAGGTTGAGACAGATATTAATATGAATAAATAACATCACAAATATGTACATAAGTGCTGTGAGGCTGAGGGAGGAGTGAATAAAGGAAGCAAATCCAAGTCTAAGAGGGATGCAAAAGGGAGTGGGAGAAGAGGAAATGAAGGCTTAGTCAGGGAAGGCTTCTTGGAGATGAGTCTTCAATAAGGCTTTGAAGGTGGGGAGAGCAATTCATTCAATCGTATTTATTGAGTGCTTACTGTGTGCAGAGCACTGTACTAAGTGCTTGGGAAGTAGAAGTCGGCAACATATAGAGACGGTCCCTACCTAACAACGGGTTCACAGTCTAGAAGGGGGAGATGGACAACAAAACAAAACATGTAGACAGGTGTCAAAATCGTCAGAACAAATAGAATTAAAGCTATATGCACATCATTAACAAAATAAATAGAATAGTAAATACGTACAAGTAAAATAGAGTAATAAATCTGTACAAGTATATGTATATATATACATATTTATGCACATCATTAACAAAATAAATAGAATAGTAAATATGTACAAGTAAAATAGAGTAATAAATCTGTACAAGTATATATATATATATATATATATACACAATATACAAATGCTGTGGGGAGGGGAAGGAGGTAGGGTGGGGGGGGCGATGGGGAGGAGGAGAGGAAAAAGGGGGCTCAGTCTGGGAAGGCCTTCAACCCCACCATAATTCTATTTATGTATTTTGATGCTATTGATGCCTGTTGTTTTGCTTTGTTTTGTTTTCTGTCTTCCCTCTTCTAGACTGGGAGCCCATTGTTGGGTAGGGATTGTCTCTGGTGCCGAATTGTACTTTCCAAGTGCTTAGTACAGGGCTCTGCATGCAGTAAGCACTCAGTAAATACAATTGAATGATTTTCAGTCTGTCACCAAATATGGAATTGCCATATCCCATATTGACTACTGCATCATTCTCCTCACAGACTTCCTGTCTCCAATTTCTCTCCTCTCCAATCCATACTTCACTCTACTGCCTGTTTCACTTTTCCAAAACATAACTCAGCACACGTCTCCACTCTAAAATCTCTAATGGTTGCCCATTCCTCTCCACAATCAGCTCTCTCCCCCATACTTAGCCACTCTTATCCCCAATGCATCCCAGCTTGCATCCTTTGATGCTCTCAAACCAACCCACTCGCTGTGCCTTGTTTTCCTTTCTCACTCTTGCTCATGCTCTCCCTCTTCCTTTGCGTCCAACAGATCACTGCTCTCCCCACCTTCCAAGCCCTTCTGAAATAACATCTCCTGGTGATGTTCCATTTCGTTTTAATTTCCCCACCTCCTATCCTCCCAACTGACCCTCCCACACTTCTGCCGGGCAGTTGGATACTCACAACCATCTAAAGCACTTATGTACATCTATGCTCTATTATTTCCTCCTCCAGACTGTAAGCTTGCTGTGGACAGGGAAAGTGTCTACCAACTCTGTTGCATTGAACTCTCCCAGGGGTTCAGTACAGTACTCTATGTAAGCGCTCAATAAATACTATTGATGATTATATCTGTTGTCCCCCACTAGATTAAAAGGTCCTTGAGGGCAGGAATAATGTTTACTAATTCTAATATACTCTCCAATACCCTAGGTCTAATGCAGGGGCTCAATAATTACTATTGATTGACATGTTCTTCTGTTTCACGCTGTTGGGGAAGCAGCATGGCTCAGTGGAAAGAGCCCAGGCTTTGGAGTCAGAGGTCATGGGTTTGAATCCCAGCTCTGCCAATTAGCTGTGTGACTTTGGGCAAGTCACTTCACTTCTCTGGGCCTCAGTTACCTCATCTGTAAAATGGAGATTAAGACTGTGAGCCCCCTGTGGGACAACCTGATCACCTTGTAACCTCCCCAGCGCTTAGAACAGTGCTTTGCACATAATAAGCACTTAATAAATCCCTTCATTATTATTATTATTTCAGAAATTCTTTAGTTTCCCCCAAGAAGCTTCAGCTTCAACTACCTGGACTTGTTCCAAACCTTGGGCAGGAGAGCCTGGCCCTGAACCGGGAGATGGCAAAGCAAGGCTGCTTTCCTTTCTACCTCTCCGCTGATAGTCATATGTGCATGTCACGGAGAAAAAATAGCATTTAATGTACATACAGGCAGTCCTTGACTAAAGACATTTCTAGTGACATCACGGACAACATGTTTAAATTTATATTATTTAGCTATGCAGCAAAAACCTCCTTTAAGGCACTAGCTCTGGGGGCAGGGATGGTGGGTGGGGGCATGCATGGGAGCCTCAGACAAATGAAGAAACATTTAAAGAGCCAAAATGAGGAGAGGGAAAGAGGAAAAAAGTTCAGAGAGCAGGGGTGGAAGAGATGGAAGGAAAGAGGCTGAGAGGCAGGGAGGGAGAAGGTTAACTCATTACCGGGAGGATTCACTAGGGAGGGCCTACAAGTCCCTTTTACTTCCCACCCAATCATAATAATAATAACGTTGGTATTTGTTAAGCACTTACTGTGTGCAAAGCACTGTTCTAAGCACTGGGGAGGATACAAGGTGATCAGGTTGTCCCATGTGGGGCTCACAGTCTTAATCCCCATTTTACAGATGAGGTAACTGAGGCACAGAGAAGTGGCTTGCCCAAGGTCACACAGCTGACAAGTGGCTGAGCGGGGATTCGAACCCATGACCTCTGACTCCCAAGCCCACACTGTTTACACTAAGACACGCTGCTTCTCACTCATGAGATGTCTCTGATTCATTTTAATATATTTACATAATTATAGTACTCATCTTCATGTCTACCTACTCTACTGTATTGTGTCCTTCCAAGCTTAGTACACAGTACTCTACATACAGTAAAGCATTCAATAAATACCATTAATAGATGAACATTGATAGATTACTCCTCCAAGAGGCCTTCCCCACTTAAGCCTTCTTTGCCCCAATTCCCTTTCCCTTCTGTGTTGTCTACACACTTGGACATTTGGTATCCACCCCACAGCACTTACATGCATATCTTTAAGTTATATATAAGTTATTTATATTAATATCTTCCTCCCCCTGTAGACTATAAGCTCACCATGGGCAGGGAACTGGTCTACTAACTGTGAATTCTCCTATGGCACTTACTACAGTGCTCTGGACACAGTAGGTGCTCAGTAAATAACATTGATGATGATTATCCAATTCTGGGTAATTTTGGTAAGAATAGGGTACCGATCTTGATTTGGGAACCGATCTCCAACTCATCACATAGTTCCTGTTTACAATGTTTTGACTTAAAGCACACTTTACAGGAACCGACTGTGTCAAATTTAAGGACTGCTTGGCAATTTCCTTGGAGAACAGCCATATTCCAGAAGTTAGCCAGCAGGAGACATGTCAAATCAAATCAACTTTCTCCAAAGTCACCAGCTGTGGTCTGCAGGGATGAGACTGAAGTGAATAGCTGTGGCAGAACTTAAGATGATTGTTTGCGTCTTTCCTATTGAGGCTATTCTCTATTTAAGCAGTAAGAGACAGTGGCTTTCTGAGCACTTAGTACAGTACCTGGCACATAGTAAACACTTAACAGATACCATTATTATTATTTATTGCCTCAGGTGTTTTGAGAGACACTTGACCAAAGACCTTTCATATCTGACTACTGCAAAGAAGAAATGACAAAAGAGAACTTGAGGAAAATGTTCCAACTCAGAGAAGAATGTGTGTTCCCTCCAGACTGAGGTCAGGGCCACTTTGTGATATACCATCAAATTAGGGCTAAGAGGATTGACCACTCCAGGCTCAACTTGACCCAAGGCAGGCTTGGATTTAAGTCCTCCCACCAGCTATTCCTGAAGGAGGCAAGATAGGTTCCAGTGGCCATAACTGAGCTACACCCACAAACAGAACTTCAGAATGGAAACAGAAACAAACACAGAATATTGATAGACAGGCTCTTAAGGTAACTATCCACAGCTCCGGAAGGCTTTTAGAACTAACAGGTCATACTTCCAGGAACCCACAGATTTAAGTTTCAGCTGCTTGAGAGATACCTGACTTTAAATTGAAATTAACCCCCAATGATGCTCATAACACAATTAATTCACACTAACCTTCCTTTCTATTCCCAGCATTGCTTGATGAGAGACAGAAAAAAACTCCTACCTCTTCTCTACCTCCACCCAAAAAGAGAATAAGTTTTCTTCCTCTCCTACCTTCAGAGCTCAGCCCCACCCACAGGTTTTTTCCCCACCCTATTGGCCCAAAAAGCCATTTCACCAGTTAACTCCAAACACCTGAAAGGGGATGAGGGGACTGCACCAATTCGATAGCAGACTTCATCCACCTGTGGCTTGTATAATGGAAGGATAAGCCTCTTGGCTTGGCTGAGATCTTTCAGCTGATATCTAGTCTACACAAGAACTATGGATGTATGAGCTGTGACAACTATGGAATATATCTTAGTAGGAAGAAACCCCATAAGGGAAAATAGGTGCAAGTAGGATTTCTTAAAGAGGCCAGGGAACTATCTCATGGCTTTTCTGAGAATATTCAATCTTCACCTCCTCTGAGAGGCCCATTAACCTGCCAAGTTACCCATACTCTATTTTTCCAGGATCCAGATTGCCACAAATCACCGGGCCATCTGGACCATGATATTCCAGACCTGGCTACTCATCAGGGAAGAAATCCTTCCAGGTTGACAGTTAATCCAAATGTTATGCCACAAATAATAATAATGGTGGTATTTGTTAAGTACTTACTATGTGCCATGCATGGTACTAAGTGCTAGGGCATTCAATCATATTTATTAAGTGCTTACTGTGTGCAGAGCACTGTAATAAGCATTTGGATGCAATCAGATCAGACACAGTCCCTGTCCCACATGGGGCCACAGTCTAAGTAGGAGAGATGTCAGGTATTTAATCCCCATTTTACAGATGAGGAAACTGACACAGAGTAGGTCACACAGCAGGCAAGTGCCTGAGCTGGAATTGAAACCTGGGTCCTCTGATTCCCAGACCCATGTTATTTCCACTAGGCCATGTTGTTTCCTGATTGGAGACTTTCAGTTTGGCATGAATCTTCTTCCCCCATCTTGAAAAGCAAATCTGTATTTCCCTTCCCTCTCCTCCCTGTTTCTCCTGCTATGCTCTGTCCAACAGATACCTTCCTTCTAGACACCCCACAGGTTGGTTAATTGGTTCTGGGGACTTTCAGAAGATGTTCTTTATTTCATAAATTGTTAATAAATGCATTGAAGCTCTCCCAGAAACTAGATTATGTAATCATGCAATAGATAAAGAAATATGATTTCCCTTTTCCTTTCCCTTTTCCTTCTCCATTCGCTCCATTTCTACTCCCAATGTTTTAGTCATTCAACCAACTAAAAAAAAATTCTAAGACTTGTCTTGTTAGATCTTGAGCTGTGATTCCATCACTCCTCCTATTATTAAGATGATTGCCCTAATCTCTAGAATCATGTCTGTTATATTCTTTTGCTGCCTGCTTCTGCTAGACTAAGACTCTCACTTTAATGTTGTGCCTAAAGGCATAGGTGTCTGATAAAATAATGTCATGGTGGGTTAATTTCAAACTATCAAAAAAGCCTGAACTCTTTTAAATAGAAACATGGATTATTGGTGTCACCATAGATTTCTCTCCTATATTTCCAGAAGGTGTGGGATAGTAAAAAATCAAACAGAATCAGAAGTCAAGAATGGACAAATATATTTCATTTTCAGTGACAAGAATCAAACTTCAATTATTAAGCAAAATCAATTGCCCCAGATCTCATTAGTTCTAAGTTTAACATTAGAGCTGGTGCTAGGTTGAGGGTTGGGATAAGGAGCAAGGGCAAAGTTAGGTTTAGGGATCAAACATTGGTGTGGATGATGCTTATTGATGCTCAAACATTAGTGTTTTGCTAGTCTACTGATTATTTTAGTGCCGTTCCAAGACCACATCTAGACTGATCAGGTATCAACGATCTGCAGCATGCTGAAACAGAACATTAAGGTTTTCATGGTCACTGCCCAATGGGTTTCTGTTAGTTCCTCCTCATTTAATTGGAACTCCATTTTTCTCACCTACAAGACTCTGTATCACTACTCCAAATCCATACCTCCTCTCTCACTTTCTCCTCCACACTTTCCATCCTCCTCTATTGCCTCTCTTGTTGATAATCCTTCAGAACCTTCTCCCACTCTTTATATTGTAATCGAGATTGCAAACCAATTGAGAGTAGGGATCATGTCTACTCAGTCCTTTTTTATGATATTTGTTAAGCATTTACTAAGTACCAGGCATTGTACTAAGCGCTGGGGTAGATACAAGATAATCGGGTAGGACAAAGCCCCTCTCCCACATGGGGATTAGGACTATGATCCCTATTTTATGGATGAGATAACTGATCCACAGAAAAGTGAAGTGATTTGCCTGAGCTCACACAGCAGACAAATGGCAGATTGGGAGAGGGCTATTCTTCTCTCCCAAGTGCTACCTACAGTGGTCTGCACACAGGCAATCAATAAATACTATTGATTAAGTGACTTTCAACGTTTCCCCCATCCACGATCCCTTTCTGAACATCCATTGGCCTCTCTTCTCTACCGCAGATTTCCTTAAAACCCCCTGATGGATTTTTTGCAGATCATTTACATTCCCTTTGACTCGGTCTTTTCTTTGATGTCCAAACTTGTTCCTCTTAGAGCGTGATTTTTCTGAATTCAATTTCAGCCTCTTTGTGGCCCCAAACTCTGACCAACCTACTCTCTAAATACCTGCATCAGTTGACCCAATGCTCGGAGTCAGGACTCCATGAGGCACAGCTAAGCATCTAGTGAAACTCCGGAGGGGTGCTCAGCAACCCCTTCATGTCTGGCATTAAAATAGGTGTGCCCAGGCAGAATACCAGGTTGTCAGAAGGGTAGCTAGTGCCCCTTGATGGCTAAACCAATCAGGCATCATGACTCAGTATTCGGTATCATGGGCAAAAAACCTTGTCTAATTAACCTCAATCAAACGTTTTTTAGCCATTCATCCTTGAAAGTAAAGGCAGTACAGGAAAATCCTTTTGTTGAACACAAAACTGCAAGCATTGGTACTGTTAAATGTAATGAAGAGTCTGTGCTTTTTTCAAGCCAGTGTTGATATTACCCTATGCAGACTTGACCACTGAATCTCAGACATGCATACTTTGAAAAGTAGATCCTTGTTTGTCATGGCGATGCCCTAGCCAGTTATGGTCTGCATATAAATAGGCAATGTGATTTGTGTGTAGCCTTTAAAATGAATAATGAACTTGTTTTTCAATGAACTTTAAACTTTACAATGAAAAATAAAGTGTGTAAGCCTTGCTCACTCATCTTCCAATCAATCAATCATAGTTATTGAGGGCTTATTGTATGCAGAACACTCTACTGAGCGCTTGGGAAAGTACAATCAATCAATCAATCAATCAATCGTATTTATTGAGAGCTTACTATGTGCAGAGCACTGTACTAAGCGCTTGGGAAGTACAAATTGGCATCACATAGAGACAGTCCCTACCCAACAGTGGGCTCACAGTCTAAAAGGGGGAGACAGAGAACAGAACCAAACATACCAACAAAATAAAATAAGTACGATAGAAATGTACAAGTAAAATAAATAAATAAATAAATAAATAGAGTAATAAATATGTACAACCATATATACATATATACAGGTGCTGTGGGGAAGGGAAGGAGGTAAGACGGGGGGATGGAGAGGGGGACGAGGGGGAGAGGAAAGAAGGGGCTCAGTCTGGGAAGGCCTCCTGGAGGAGGTGAGCTCTCAGCAGGGCCTTGAAGGGAGGAAGAGAGCTAGCTTGGCGGATGGGCAGAGGGAGGGCATTCCAGGCCCGGGGGATGACGTGGGCCGGGGGTCGATGGCGGGACAATATAACAAGATTTGGTAGACTCATTCCCTGTTTACACAGAGCTAACGGTCCGGGGGGAGGAAACAGGCTGTAATGTAAATAAATAAAGACAATTATGGAGATGTATATAAGTGCAATAGGACTGAGGTTGCGGGGGTGTGGGGAATAAAGGGTGCAAATCTATGTGCAATTGGTGGCACAGAAGGAAGCGGGAGAAGAAGAAATGAGGGTCTAGTCAGGGAAGGCCTCTAGGAGAAGATGTGTTTTTAATATGGCTTTGAAGGTGGGGAGAGTGAACATCTGTCGGATATGAAGATGAGGGCGTTCCAGGCCAGAGGCAGGACTTGGCGAGGGGCCGGAGGTGAGATAGGCAAGATCGAGGTAGAGTGGATAGGTTGGCGATAGAGGAGTGAAATGTGCGGGCTGGATTGTAGTAGGAAATCAAGGAGGTAAGGTTTGATGCAGACATGGATGGGCAACCGCTGGAGGTTCTTGAGGAGTGGGGAGAGATGGACTGAATGGTTTTGGAGAATAATGATCTGGGAAGCAGAGTGAAGGATGGACTGAAGTGGGGAGAGACAAGAGGCAGGGAGGTCAGCAAGGAGGTTGATGCAGTAATCCAGGTGGGACAGGATAAGTGCTTGGATTAACGTGATGGCCGTTTGGATGGAGATAAAAGGGTGGATTTTAGTGATGTTGGGAAGGTTGATCCAACAAAATTCGGTGACAGATTGAATATGTGGGCTGAATGAGAGAGATGAGTTGAGGGTGATGCCAAGGTAAGACAGGGAGGATAGTGGTATTGTCTACAGTGATGGGAAAGTTGTAGGGAGGACAGGGTTTGGGTGTAATATGAAGAGTTCTGTTTTGGACATGTTAAGTTTGCGGTGTCGGTGGGACATCCAAGTAATAGTGATAAATATGATTTAATGAATAATTGAATGAGTAATAATAATAATAATTGTGGTATTTGTTAAGCACTTATTATGTGCCAAACACTGTACTAAGCTCTGAGGTGGATACAAGTAAATTGGATTGGACACAGACCCTGTCCCACGTGGGGGCTCACACTCTCAACCCCCATTTTACAAATGAGGTAACTGAGGCACAGAGAATTCATTCTTTCAATTGTATTTATTGAGTGCTTACTGTGTGCAGAGCACTGTACTAAGCACTTGGGAGAGTACAATACAACAAGAAACGGACACATTCCCTGCCCACAATGAACTTATAGTCTAGAGGATGTGACATGACTTGCCCAAGGTCACACAGCAGACACAGAGCAGAGCAGGGATTAGAACCCATGACCTTCTGATTCCCAGGCCCGTGCTCTGGCCACCACGCCGCTCTGCTCTTATTCAGACAGAGGCCGGGCTGGCTCCCCTGCCGAAGCAGCACGCTCACAGAAGCGACTAGTCACACTCACTCCTGTTGGAAATAAAAGACTGCAGAGAAGGAAAGAGATCAGGGCTGGAGATTTAGATTGTCCACGCTAGTCGATGCCAGGCTACAGACTGTCTGTGTTGGCC
Source organism: Tachyglossus aculeatus (assembly GCF_015852505.1). Lineage (NCBI taxonomy): Eukaryota > Metazoa > Chordata > Mammalia > Monotremata > Tachyglossidae > Tachyglossus > Tachyglossus aculeatus. Next base: position 58,572,704 of record NC_052098.1, read on the forward strand.
CCCGTGAGTGTGTAGAATTGTAGGCTGTATAGATTGCAGAGGGTCAAATAAGTAATGGACAGGTCATTTCTAGCCCTTAGATTTTCCCATTCCCCAAAAGGCACAGACTGGAGGACAAACCTTTCCCTTTCCAACTGTAGGTAGAGTAGTCTGGGAAGAACAGTTTCAGTCCAGGCCTGGGAGACCACCTGCTTACCTCCAGAACCTAAAGGGCTTGCTTAACTCCTGGCTGAGACACTGAATTTAAACCAGCGTTCAATATAGTAGAGCTGGGTGACTCCAGGGATTGACCCTTTAATCTTAGGTCACTTGTTCTAATTCGACCTACATCGATAGTGAGTGATGAGTATTACCATTCAGACACCAGCCCCGGGGAAATGAACTCCAGTCATCCCGGAGAGAGAGCAGTTGTCCTCCTCACACAATTCCCACCTGTACCCCGTTGCACCATAGAGAGGAGGAACAGATGAGCTCTGTGCCTCACAGACATTAAAAAAAAAGGCAAGAGAGGATCACTTCAGTTCATCTTCTAATTGTTCGTTAGAAAGTTGCATTAAAATAATTTCAAATTCTTTGTAAAAAACTCTCACTTTCATTTATTTAATGTCACCCAAAAGAGAATATGCCAATGGCCATATCTGTGTGGGCCAGACATACTGTTTGAAAGGAGTTTTCATGTAGAAAATTCCATTTGGGGCTCAAATCTACAAGAGGCAAAAAACATTCATTCATTCATTCAATCGTATTTATTGAGCACTTACTGTGTGCACAGCAGTGTACTAAACACTTGGAAAGTACAATTCAGCAACAGAGACAATCCCTACCCAACAACGGGCTCACAGTCTAGAAGTGGGGAAACAGACAACAAACCAAACAAAACATTAGATAGCCACCTAACGTCAGTGGAGATTGTGCCGAGCAGAGAAGATCAGTTTTTGAAGGCATATTTCACTCACCCCACGTCCCAACCTATCTCCCAAGAACTCTGACATTTGTACGTCTGCCCGATTGACAGTCTGAAATTTGGATTTTCCCCAATCCAATCCTCTCCCCTTACTTGCCATCTAGGGTAACCTTGGGAAAGTTCCGGAGCCTGAGCATTCTATTCTCCGTCTACACCCACTCCCTCGGAGAACTCATTCACTCCCATGGCTTCAACTAGCATCTCTATGTGAATGATACCCAAATCAACATCTCCAGCCTGATCTCTCTGCCTCTCTGCAGGCTCACCTGCCCTCCTGCCTTCAGGACATCTCTACTTGGATGTCCCATCAACATCGCAAATTTACCATGCCCAAAACAGATCGTCTTATCTTCCCGCTCAAACCCTCTCCTCCCCGTGACTTTCCCATCACTGTAGACAGCACCACCATCCTTCCTGTCTCACAAGCCCGTAACCTCGGCAGTATCCTCGACTCAACTCTCTCATTCCAACCACATATTCAGTGCCACTAAATCCTGTCGGTTCAACCTTCATAACATTGCTAAAATCTTCCCTTTTCATCTCCATCCAAACTGCTACCACGTTAATCCAATCACCTATCCTATCCCTCCATGATTACTGTATCAGTCTCCTTGCTGACCTCCCTGCCTCCTTCCTCTCCCCACTCTGCTGCTTGGATCATTTTTCTACAAAAACGTTCAGTCCATATTTCCCCACTTTTCAAGAACCTGGAGTCATTGCCCATCCGCCTCTGCATCAAACAGAAACTCCTTACCATTGGCTTTAAAGTACTCAATCACCTTGTCCCCTCTTAACTTACCTCGCTGCTCTCTTACTGCAACCCAGCCTGACCTCCGTGCCTCAATCTCATTTATCTCATCTCCGACCTCTCACCCGCGTCCTGCCTTTGGCCTGGATCACCCTCCCTCTCCATAGCCGACAGACGATGACTCTACACACTTTCAAAGCCTTATTGAAGGCACCTGTCCTCCGACAAGCCTTCCCTGACTAAGCCCTCACTTCCTCTTCTCCCTCTCCCTTCTGTGTCATCCTTGCATTTATATTCACCTCTTTGCTCATGGCTCCCTCAGCCCCAGAGCATTTATGTACACATCCATAATTCGTTTATCCCTATAAATGTCTGCTTCCCCCTCTAGAGTGTATGCTCACTGTAGGCAGGGAGCATGTCTACCAACTCTGTTATATTGTACCCTCCCAAGCAGTTAGTAGTGCTCTGCACACAGTAAATGCTCAATAAATACAACTGATTGATTGATTGATTGATTGAACAGACTGGCAGCTTTAAGGAAGGAGCACTGTAGAACTAAGAGCATGTCTTGGCAGCAACCGTCAATCAAGAGGACTCCCAGACTAATCAGAAGGCACACACGTGACCTCATAGAAAAATCTCTGTACCAGCTCAAGCTATTACTTTTGAGATCTAGCAGGCCGAATTGCTGAAGAAACTCCAAGTTTCCAATCCTCCGGATGGCTGATGAACTAGGGACCTTGAGAAACAAAGTGATCCCTTAAAAAGGATTTCAAACCTAGCAATAGGTATTTCTGGTTCTGATACAGCCCTTGAAAGATGATCCCTACACTTTGAAAACAAAATAACCCAGAGTCTTTCAGAAAGTGGCTATTCGTTTCAGTAGGCATCGAGGTGAAAGTGGAGATTCTTAAACCTCTTCACTAATTTTCCCCAACTTCAGAACAAAGGACTGGATAGCCTAATGGAAGTGTGTCTCCAGTTATGACTCTCTTTGGATCAACAGCCCCAGGAACCACTAGTGGGATGGACTTAGCGCTCTTTGGCAGCTCAGCAAAGAGTGCCACCAATGGAGTTTCTGGGGCTTCTGGTATCTCCCTAGAGGTTCTCCTTAATTCTTCTTTCTCCTACTCTCCACCCCATCTCCACCTACACACTGGAGACTCCCTTCCCAGATTGGGAAGAGAGTAGGGAAAATAGATTGATTGAGGGCTTCAGGACTCCAGAAAGTTCTGGGCTTCACCACTGCTTGAGTATGAGAAAGTGGCATTCTGCTGGCGTGGTGAGGCTCATTATTTTCTTATTGTCTTCTGCTTACCTGGGCTTCCTGGAAGTGAGAGCCTGCAGGCCTATAAGTCTCATACAGGGTAGCAGTTGTGCATTGTTTAGCTGCTAGTAGCAACAAGCCCCTCACGAGGCTAGAAGTACTGGTATCCATCCATGCATCTTCCCAAAACACCCTCAAGTATTCCCAATTGAGAACTGCCGAATAGCAGTGCGCCATATGTTTCCTGAGTCTTACTGCTGCTAGGAAACTGGTTCACGTCTTCGGCCATACTGGGCTAGAACTTCTATACCTAACCTCCGTGTCCCCTATTAGATTGGAAACTCCTTGAGGGAAGGGACCATGTCTATTCTTTAACTAGTATCCCATATTCTAATTCTTCAAAAGAGAGTAAAAGGATCAAAATGATGCTGGGAAAAGTTAATTCTTCTTGCTGTGTGCAGGTTAAATTGTAGGAGAACATGGTGACAGGGTGAGCAGCAAGGAAGGCATTGCAGTAATCCAGATGCCAGATACTGAGGCCAGGAGTAGCAATCCCATGAAACTGTCTTTGCTCTCAAGCAGCTATTTTTAAATTAAGTGAGGTACAGTCAGGTAAATTTGGACCTGGGGATTGTGGGACTGCGTGGCCTAGTGGAAAGAGTGCGGGCCTGGGAATCAGAGGACCTGCGTTCTAATCCCAGCTCTGCCACTTGTCTGCTGTGTGACCTTCGGAAAATCACTCAACTTCTCTGTCCCTCAGTTCCCTCATCAGCAAAATGGGGGTTCAATACCTGTTCCCCCTACTACTTAGACTTGCGAGCCCCATGTGGAACCTGATTTTCTTGTATCTATCCCAGTGCTTAGCACAGTGTTTGACACATAGTAAGCACTTAACAAATACCACAATTATGATTTGAAGGTGAGTAAATAGAATTGCTTGCAAAATCATTCATTGCTTTTTATCTGAACTGTTGGAATCCATACTATGACTGTTCGTAACGTCACAGACCTCTACCCTAGACTGCATTTAAATGCATCTGGCAGTGAGATTCTAATTAAAAGCAATAATGATGGTGTGAAATTTTAGCAAAAGCTGCTACAGCCCATTCAGGTGTACCACCAACCTGTAGCGAAGCCAAGTGTTTACAAACTGATATCTGTATTCCTTTCATATGACTTGCTCTCAGATAAACAGCCTTGAAGAATGGAGAATGATTTCTTTTGTAAGCTAAATATTTTGAAGTGATACAGAATGGAGCCCTATCCAGAGGGAGGGGAGAGCACTGAGACTCCTAAGAGAGGGAAAGAAGACTTAGAACCACAGACTGCTGAACTGTACTCCCCAAGCACCTAGTACAGTGCTCTGCGCACAGTAAGCGCTCAATAAATACAATTGAATGAATGACTGCAGAGGTAGAGCAAAATTCTGATGAAGCACTTGAAAAGGCCAAGGAGTCCATCCTAGGACACAAACGTCTTCCAAAAAAAATTATAAAAAAACACAAAGTATGAATGGATGCAGTTCTTGTATCCCAAGAGGTCACAGTCTAATTAGGGAGTCAAGACAGAGATATATTTATTTACTCAATAGAAATATACACAGCAAGACTCTATCCTTAAGTGCAACAATGTTCAGGGATTGTGGTCATGTATTGGTCTTTTCAGTCATTCTCACCAACATGAATAGACTCTTAATATCAACAGTGTCATCTTTGAATACTAGGAACAACAGCTTATATGCATAAAATTGGTCCCTCATCTAGTGTTTTCCTCTGTTTGTCCCTCAGACTTAAATTCTAGCCATCGGTCCACAAAGCTGTTCTCTTTCCACATCAAGGATTTTACCTTCTTATAACATTTCTTAATCTCAGTCCCTCAAAATGGTATCATGTGTTTTCTGTAGAGGAAAATGTTTGTGGCGGGGAGGACAGAACTAGTATAAGTACTGATAATAATCAGGCTGTTTCTGCACAGACAAATGGGAGGGGGTATCTGCAAAAGCACCAGAAACTAGACCAGCATGTAGAAAAATAATGTCAGTGAGACACTAAAGGCTTTGCGTAAGTTCATTGAGAGTCTGGTGTACAGGGCACTAGGCAACCGTATTCTGTATTATTTCACGAACTGTGACTTTCTCGCTCAATCCACATGATTTACATATATTATCTGGGGGGTAGGACACTTTCGTGATCATCTTTGAAAAAGGGGAAACTGAGGCGTGAATCACTGGAGGAGCCTCAGCACTCTGACTCGCAGCTCAGTGCTAGATCCAAAAGACCACACTGCCCCCTGCTGGCCACTTGGCAAATGCCTGTCTGTTTTGTCTTCCCGTAGATGTGCAATAAAATCTACGTGCTCCTTGAAACCAGAAAATCTGCCCCATGCCTTAGAGGAAAGGACATATTTCCCACTATGGAATTCATAGTGTATAACGATCAATAATGAGCCAGTCAGCAGTCCAGTGATAGGGCACGTTTGTGGCTGTTGTTTTTCTTATTCTACTTTTTTTAAATCAACTCGAGTTTCTCATGATGGAGTCACTTTTGTTCAAGTATCATCATTTTCCCTTGGTTAGCAAAAAGTGTTTGGGAATTCGGAATTGAAACTGATGAATCTGTGGTGCCTGTAGAAATAAAGAGCATAAGGTAAGGGCTTTATTAACAACTCCTATTGGGATCTCTCCCCTCCCTTCCGAAGATGACACTTCCCTTTGAAGGTTGTGTGCAAACACAACCAGAGAAAGGGAATCCAAACATTCACTCCTTTCATTATTTTAACCGGTGGAGGTCAGTGTTTATTATTCTTGGGTCTTGGGCCAGATTATTTCTTAACCTCTCTACCCTTTATCTCTCTTTTAACGCCTGTATGCCCTTCTCCTGTTTTCAGCCAACCGGCACCAAGAGGAAGTCTCCATCTCAATCCCAACATCAACCAACCCCAACCCCACTACCTCCTGGAAAACTAAAAGCAGAATTGCCATTTTTTAGTTAAAGATTCCATTCATACCACTCCAAGTGATGGATCAATGAGTGGTGATATTTGTAGATGTGGATGTGAATTGGCATGAGGTCAGTTCTGAGTACCGCATCTATTTCTAACTAGCCCAAATCCCCAATGCTTCAGGCAGTTATAGCCATCGGGCAAGTACGTCCAGGCAAAAAGTACATAGATATACACATATGCACACACACACACGTCAGAGGGAGGCTCAGAGAGGAGAGAGAGATCATGGAGCAGAAAGGAAGGGGGACAAGAATGAGAAGAATGAGAAGGGGACAGCCCAGAGGAGAGGGACGATAGATAGAGGGAGGGAGGCTTTGGAAAAAAATACTGTGAACTCCAGGTAAGACAGGGATTGTATCTAATCTAATTATCTTTTATCTACCCTAGTACTTTATTGTCGCATTTGTTAAGCATTTACTACGTGCCAGGCAACTGTTCTAAATGATGATTCATTCATTCAATCGTATTTATTAAGCGCTTACTATGTGCAGAGCACTGTACTAAGCGCTTGGGAAGTACAAGTTGGCAACAGATAGAGACTGTCCCTACCCAACAGTGGGCTCACAGCCTAGAAGGGGGAGACAGACAACAAAACATAACAAATTAACAAAATAAAATAGAATACATATGTACAAGTAAAATTAATAGAGTAATAAATCTGTAGAAACATATATCCAGGTGGTGTGGGAAGGGAAGGAGGTAAGCCGGGGGGGATGGGGAGGGGGAGAAGGGGGAGAGGAAGGAGGGGGCTCAGTGTGGGAAGGCCTCCTGGAGGAGGTGAGCTGTCAGGAGGGCTTTGAAGGGGGGAAGAGAGCTAGTTTGGTGGATGTGTGGAGGGAGGAAATGGGCACTGGGCATGAAGGGGGCATGAGGGGTGGCCCTTACCTGGCAGCGCCGTGAGGAGAAGGCCCCCACATGCGCGCACGCCCCCGCCGCCTCTGATGGTGTTTGTTAAGTGCTTACTATGTGCCAAACACTGTTCTAAGCGCTGGGGTAGATAAAAGGTAATGAGGTTGTCCCGTGTGGGGCTCACAGTCTTAATTCCCATTTTACGGATGAGGTAACTGAGGCACAGAGAAGTTAAGTGACTTGCCCAAAGTCACACAGCTGATAAGTGGTGGAGCCGGGATTAGGACTCACGACCTCTGACTCCTAAGCCCGGGCTCTTTCCACTAAGCCACACTGCTTTCAACCTGGACACAGTCCATGTCCCACATAGGGCTCACAGTCTTCACCTCCACTTTCCAGATGTGGTAACTGAGGCACAGAGAAGCGAAGCGACTTGCCTAAGGTCACACAGCAAACAAGCAGCAGAGCCTGGATTAGAACCTAGGTTCTTCTGACTCTCGGGGTCGTGCTTTATCCACTCCATGATGTTTCTCATGAAACAGCTTAGTACAGTGCTTAGTACAGCACTGAACAAATGCCACAATTCTTCTTATGAGAGCTGGAGACCTACCTCTTTAGCTCCACTGTTCTCCAGGGATCCTCCAGGTTTTGGAGGTAGCCACTGTAGCCACTGTGGCCGTAGGTGGATCGGGGTGATCCACCACAGATGGTCAGTGTACACGGGTGAGATTTTGTTTTGGATTTTAGGTCAGAGCTCCGCCAAAACTGCTGTGCATGAGTTGTTGCTTCAACAGCAGCTACTGCCTATTTGAGGTGAAATCGGGGTCATTACTGCAGTTCCCGTGGGAGGCAGTTGCTATTTTCTGTGACCGCCATACTGACTGTTCCCAACAGTGGACATGGACCGTGAGCCCTTTTCTAGACCGTGAGCCCATTGTTGGGTAGGGACTGTCTCTATATGTTGCCAATTTGTACTTCCCAAGTGCTTAGTACAGTGCTCTGCACATAGTAAGCGCTCAATAAATACGATTGATGATGATGATGATGACCGTCTCTATATGTTGCCAACTTATCCTTCCCAAGCGCTTAGTACAGTGCTCTACACACAGTAAGCACTCAATAAATACAATTGAATGAGTGAATGAATGAATGAATGAACACCCCCCTCAATCATTATTCGGCAATGGATAATACTACCTCTAAAGTCTAGCGAAGCAGATCTAGGCCCCTCATTAATAATAATAATAATAATGGCATTTATTAAGCACTTACTTTGTGCAAAGCACTGTTCTAAGCACTCGGGAGGTTACAAGGTGATCAGGTTGTCCCACAGGGGGCTCACAGTCTTCATCCCCATTTTCCAGATGAGGGAACTGAGGCCCAGAGAAGTGAAGTGACTTGCCCAAAGTCACACAGCTGACAATTGGAGCCAGAATTTGAACCCATGACCTCTGACTCCAAAGCCTGGGCTCTTTCCACTGAGCCACACTGCTCCTCATCCCCCTCTCCCTGTTAACAGCAGATTAATCACTGTGCCTACCCTGAGGGAGAGGCAGGGTTTCCAGGAGGGAAGATTCCTGTTCTGGGTGCTGAAGTTCTGGGCCATTGTAACAAGGCAGAAAACATGGAGAAGCTGCACGGCTTAGTGGATAGAGCCCAGGCCTGTGGGTCGCAAGGATCTGGGCTCTAATCCCGGCTCTGCCACGTGTGTGCTGTGCAACCTTGGGCAAGTGACTTAACTTCTCTGGGCCTCAGTTACATGATCTGGAAAATGGGGGTAAGAGTGTGAGCCCCATGTGGGACGGACTGTGTCCAATTTGATACTTGTATCTACCCCAGCGCTTAGACAAGTGCTCAACGAGTACTTTATTAGTATTATTGTGAACCTGGAGGCCTTTCATCCTCCAGCCCTGCTGCCCCACCCATTTTCTAACCAGTGAATATAGTAACTAACCACCTGACTTACCTCGCTTCTACAACACAGCCCACACACTTCGCTCCTCTAGTGCTAACCTTCTCACTTTGCCTCCATCTCGCCTGTCTCACCGCCAACCCCTAGCCCATGTCCTGCCTCTGGCCTGGAAGGCCCTCTCTCCTCAAATCTGACAGACAATTACTCTCCCCCCCCCACCCCACAAGCCTTTTTGAAGGCACATCTCCTCCAAGAGGTCTTCCCAGACTAGGCCCGACTTTTCCTCATCTCCCACTCCCTTCTGCATCGCCCTGATTCACCTCCTTTGCTCTTCCCCCCTCCTAGCCACATATCACTTATGCACATATCTATAAATTTATTTATTTGTATTGATGTCCATCTTTCCCCCGGCTCCCCTTTAGACTGCAAGCTTGTTGTGGGCAGGGAATATCACTGCTTACTGTTGTGTTGTACTTTCCCAAGAGCTTAGTTCAATGCTCTGCACACAGTAAATGCTCAATAAATACAATTGAATGAATGAATGAGTGAATGAGATGGAGCCAAAGGCAACTCAGAGAAGCATTGCCTGCTGCTGGTGCATATAAGTTTAGCTGGAACTCTTTAGTCACACCTGTTGGAATTCAGCAGCAAAACTTGTGTGCAGGGGAAAGAACAGCCCTCTCCTCAGTGTTGCTTGTTGGTATACATAAACAAGCTTAGAATGTTTACATTCTTTAAACAGTTTGTATTTGGAAAAATAAATGTGCAGCTCTGGAATTTTTTTGGTCTGGCAGGGCTTTATTAGCAGGCCCAGTGATCTCACCATTGCTATTGGGTGCTGCTTTCCAGTCAATCACAGCGTGGGGTGGTGACCCTTATTTCTTTGGAGATAGAAAGAGAAAAAGATGGGTTTAGGGTAATAAAGCGTAAACTTCAGCATATTGTTTGAAACGAAATAATTCTTAATGACATAGGCTCCTATCCTATTTAACTATGGGGATAGAAGTGTGGCTTCCAGGTTTTTTGGGGAAAAGAATAGTTATCCACCAAGAAGCTGGACATGGACAATATTCTGCTTTAATCACAATGATTTTTTTTAACCCAATAAAAATATGGACCCCACACATCAGAACATCAGTGGTGACATGAAATAGGCAAACCCCAGAAACTGAACAGATGAAACATCTCCAACAGCTGTGAAAAGAGAAAGTCTGCCTTGATTCAATTCAGTTCTTGGGGCTCTTCAAATAATATATCCTGCAATCTACACTCAGTTAGCAGAGAAAATATGTTCTGTCACTTACAGCTGAAAGAGCTGGGTCACACAGGTTGAATTTGACCCTTTAAGAACATGCACTCCACTCTGATAAATCAGATCCCAGAGAACCGGCAACCTTCTTTGCAGGGACATCAGAGCTGATGCACAGCCACTAGTTGCTTTCTTAACAACTCTCCATTCAAAGGAGACTCCCAGAAGTGAGAAGGCCAGCTGGAGAAATGAAATGGAATCCACCCATTCAGGACTTTCCAGGATTCAGTGGAACGTTTTTAGAGAAGCAGCATGGCCAAGTGGAAAGAGCATGGACCTAGGGGTCAAAGCACTTGGGTTCTAATTCCAGCTCTGCCATTTTTTTTTAATGGTATTTGTTAAGCTCTTACTACGTGTCAGGCACTGTACTAAGCTCTGGTAGATAAAAGCTAATCAGGTTGGACACAGGCCATGTCCCACACTGGGGTCACAGTCTAATCCCCAATCCCCATTTGCACCCCAACCTCGTCAGGTACAAATTTTGCCCTTTCAGGTAGTGGGATAAAATCCTGAAAAGTGAGACCAGCTCACCTAATGTGGGACACCTGGTCACCTTACCTTATGTGGAAAATGTAGATTTGGGGAAAATTCATGAGTTATCAGGCATCGGAGGCAGCATGGCCTAGTAGAAAGAGCAGAGGGCCCGGGTTCTAATCCCAGCTCTGCCACTTGTCTGCTGCGTGACCTTGACAGAGTTTCATAATTTCTCTTTGCCTCAGTTTCCTTATCAGTAGAAGGGGGAATAAGATATCCGTTCTCCCTTCCTCTTCAAAATTAACCCTCTGGGGAACAGGGAATGTGTATCTACCTACCCCAGTGCATAGTTCATAGTAAGCATTCAATTAATTCTGTAATTATTATCCCAAGTGCATTGTATCCAATTAGGCCTTGTGCCATCAGAGAGAGGCTAGGTAGTGTGTGTGACTGAAGCAGAGCTGGGTAGAGACACAGGATCTCCAAAGTCCTAGTCAACTGAACTTTCCACCTAACTCTTCCATGTCCTTATCATGCCTTTAGTACTCAAGAAGTAAATGGGATTTTCATTATCTTACATAAAATTGATTCCAATGGTAAATATTTTGATTTCCTCTAGAGAGCTTATAGTAGAGTACTTTGGTTCATAGATGTAATTACCGACAGGGAGACTGTATCCAGTAGGGTTTTTTTTATGGAATTTGTTAAGCGCTTACTGTGTGCCAAGCACGGTACTAAGTGCTGGGGTAGAAACAACAACAACCTGACTGTATCAGGTTGGACACAGTCCCTATCCCACATAAGACTCACAGTTAGAATCCTCATTTGTCAAATGAGGTAACTGAGGCACAGAGAAGTTAAGTGACTTGCCCAAGGTCACAGAGCAGACATGTAGCAGAGCGGTGATTAGAACTCAGGTCCTTAGATTCCCAGGCCCATGCTCTTCCTACTAGGCTGCGCTGCTTCTCACATGCTGCTTCTCATAATTGAATCTCTGAGAGAGACTCTCTTACCCACTTCATAATTTGTCCATGAAAAGACAGTCTTGGCCCCCTGCCATTCAGTTGAGAATTGCTCAGACACCAGTGGTTAAAGGGGGAAAGGTTAGGTTATTCTCTTTCCTGGTTCCCAGAGGCATACAAAGAGAAACATCTGATAGGGAGAATGGGTGCATTCCATAGCCACAGAACAGAGTATCTCTGAGAAAGCAGCATGCTGTAGTTGCTTGAAGGTCATGGGTTCTAATCCTGGCTCCACCACTTGTCTGCTGTGTGATCTTGGGCATGTGACTTCACCTCTCTGGGCCTCAATGACCTCATCTGGAAAATGGAAATTGAGGCTGTGAGCCCCACATGGGACAGGGACAGAGTCCAACCCGATTTGCCCCCAGTGCTTAGTACAGTGCCTGGCACAGAGTAAGCACTTAACAAATACCATAATTATTATTATTATTCAACAGCCGCAGACACTACTATGCCCTCACTCATTTGTCAAGCCTTATTGAGGATGAACTTCAGAGTGGCTTAGTAAGGGGGGGGGTCTTTTCCACTTTCTTGTGAGCACCATTAGAGAAGTCAAAAACAAGAAATGAAGAACAAAGCAAAGAGTATCAGTAGCAACGAAAATTGCACAGCTGTCTTCCACATAACATAGACTGGAGCAGGAAAACAGAGGGAATGTCAGAGAAGGACATATGTGGGCAAAGGAAGTTGTGCAGAATCACCAGACTCCCAGTGAGCTACCGCTCCAGTGAGGAAAAACCTCTCTGAAAGGTTTAGGTCCAAACCAAGCAGCCATTACTTTAATGAAAATGAGACTGTTCTGTTTATTTCTTTCTAAAGTTGTTTGTTTCTTGCCCTCCGCACTCCAAGTCACCTCCAGTGAAGAAAAGAAAGTCCTCCTGCTCAGCGGATAGAACAGTTTCTAGGGGCAGACGATGCCTAAAATGCACACCACATTAGGATAATGGACCCTTTTTTGGATTTCTCAGATGGGAAGGAAACATTTTAATCAGCCCCATCCTGCTCTAACCAAAACCAAAATGATTAAATGAGAAAGAAGGCTCCTCTGCCCTTCAGCCCATTTGTGTGACTTTCATGTGTTAATTACTTGGTGAAACATCACATCTAGAAAACAGGCACAAGAGGGGAAAAAGCAAACACTGACCCATCTAATACAGGGAAAAAAAAAAACTGTTTTTGGAAGTCCTAGACCCATTTTTTTTTGTTTTGTTCTGTTTTCTCCTGCAGTTGTTATTCACACATGTTACTCCTGGGGAGAAGACTTGTTATCCACGAATAGCAACTGCCAAATAGGTTCTATCATTCCTGCCTTCAGAGACGCAAACTTATACACATACGGGCAGAAGCTACCACCATAAATCAGGTCTCAAATGCCATGTTGACAACAATGTGAAAGTAAAAAGAATATGAGCTGATACTGCCTGCTCCTTAAGTAGCTAACAAGATTGGACTACATCCTTAGAGCAAGCCAAGAAAAACACAGGCTTGGCCACTGGAGGATACTGTGAAATAGGGACAATATCAAAGTACAGTTATTCTTTGGATAGAAAAATATAGAAAACTTAAAAAATTCATGGTACGATTATATTAAAGCCAGGGAAGGATAGGTGATAACTGCAAAAAAACCCTTAATCAATCAGTGGTATTTATTGAGCGCTTACTATATGCAGAGCGCACTGTTGCCTAGTCAGGACAGACCTGGGAGTCAGGAGGACCTGGGTTCTAATCCCAGCTCTGCCACTTGCCAGCTGTGAGACCTTGGATCAGTCACTTCACTTCTTTGTGCCTCAGTTACTTCATCTGTAAAATGGGGATGAAAACTGTGAGGTCCATGTTGGACATAGGCTATGCCAAACCTGATTACCTTGTATCTATTCCAGTGCTTAGTACAGTGCCTGGCACATAGTAAGCACTTAACAAATACCACAATTATTATTATTATTACAATACAACAGAATTAGCAGACACGTTCCCTGCCCATAATGAGCTTATAGTCTAGAGGGGGAGACAGGCATTAATGTGAAAAATAAATTATAATAAATAATTTAAAGATATGTACGTAAGTGCTATGGGGTAGGGGGTGGGGCGCATATCAAGTGTCTAAAGGGCTCTCGGCAGTAATAGCATCTGTGAACGGCTTACAACATGCTGGGAAGAACAAACAGACATTAATTCAGACACAGTCAATAGATCACAATCTAAAGGCAGGGGGGCCAGGAGGGTAGATATGTGCAAAGAGAGGGAGAGACATCAACAAATTAGAGAGGGGAGAGAGAGAGAGGGAGAGAGAGAGAGAGAGAGATCAACAAATTGGACTTTGTAGTAATAATAATTAATCACGGTGGTAATAGTTAATTGCTTACTTTATGCCAAGCTCTGATCTAAGTGTTGAGGTAGAAACAGGATAATCAGGCCTCTCACAGCTCTAGTAGGAGGGAGAACAGGTATGGAATCCCATTTTGCAGGTGAGGAAACTGAGGACCAGAGGATTTAAGTGACTTGTCCAAGGTCACACAGCAGCCAGGTGGAACCAGGATTAGAACTCAGGTCCTTTGACCCCCTCCCAAGCCCGTGTTATTTCCACTCGGCTAAGCTGCTTCCCTGTAGTCCATTAAACCCATCATCCCCAGCAAGATAAGTACCACTAGAACCAGAAATCTGTGCTTAGGAATTCTTACTGACCAGTCCTAGTCTGACTCTAGTGATACCTTGCTGGAGTTAGGGACAGTTCTGATGCCACCCAAGTCAAATAAAGGGAGGGGCGAGGACAGGAGAGTTGGCTGAAGTGTGGGTTCGCTATTCATCAGGCCAAAATGCTGTGAGAGCGTGATCGATGCAGCAGGCCTCACTAGTGGTTATTGAATCTACGTGACCCACCTATTGCGAGAACTGAGTTCTAGACTAGCTTTGGATGGAATCAGAGCTACAGTGAATCTTTCTACCAAGAAATCGCATTGCCTAGTGTAGGTGCAATAGAAATGTATATCCAGCCCAACTCTCCCACTATGAAAGGAGAACTGTATTGGGATCCACAAGCACTGGGGCATCTACCGAACATTTGAGCACATATAGTTTTCCTTTGAGTTGGAAGAAGACACCACTGATGGTGCAATTCACCTGTGAGTGTCCTCCTCTTATGCCTTCATACACACCTCCACTCTCCCTATGTTCGAAGCCTTTTGAAGTCACGTCTCCTCCAAGAGGTCTTCCCCAATTAAGTCCTCTTTTCCCCAGCTCCCTCTTACTTCTGCATCATCTATGCACTTGGATGGTATCTGCCCCACCCTTAGCCCTACAGCACTTATGTACATACCTATAAAGTATATATTACCAATTATTTATTAATATTAACATCTGTCTCCCCTTCTAGACTGTAAGCTTGATGTGGGCAAGGGAATGCGTCTACCAACTCTGTTGCATTGTACTCTCCCAAGCACTTGGTATAGTGCTCTGCACGCAGTAAGCACTCAATAAATGCCGCTGATTGATTGGTGATTTAAAAGATCAAAGTGGGAACCACGGGCTGCCACCTTGTACACACAAAAATTTTGTCCCTTGTTGTGTTGTCATACATCTGGCACTGTTTCCTCTTTTGCCTCCTTGTCTCTCATTCCTTATTAGGCTTTTGCTCCAAAAGAGACACAAATTTGTTTGTAGCAGTGTGCCATGCTGCTTTATCATCAGTAATTGACTTCCAGTATTCAGCTGGGCTGCAGGAGTATCTGAGCCTTCGTTTTACCGTGTCCTAAAAATGCTTCTTCTGCCTCCCTTGTTTTCAGTTTCCCAATTTCAACTGTCCATACAACAGTTGTTTAGGTATCCTGCTGTTGTTCATTTTCCTCATGAGGTTAAGAAATAGTTCTGATATTTCATATGCAAGTTCCAGTGGAATAGTGCCTAGAAACTTGATTGTGTGTGTGTGTGTGTCTGTGTATGCCATAAATGATGACACTGACCCTGAAATTTATCCACAGGTAAAAGGCTGATGTGGAACTGACAGTCCTAACTTGAATGCACTCACACCAAGACTGCTCCTTGTTGCGGTGATGGGTTTTGTAATTTGCAGTAGCTAGCACTGTCTTTGGTTTTGCCTCTTTGTCCTCTAATCATCTCAAAGCTCCGGCTCCAAAAGAGCCACTCCATTCTAGATTCCAGCCCACCAGGCTGGTCTGAGTGCATTTTTCAACAACTGAAAAACTTCATCTGAGTTTTCATGTCACAATAGGATGTGCAGTTGGGATGTTGAGTACTGGCCATCTTCTCCCTTTGACTTGGTTAGATCAAGTGAAAAACAGCATGACCTAGTGGAAAGAGCACAAGTCTGGGAGTCAGAAGGACCTGGGTTCTGATTCCATCTCCTCCACTTATGTGCCCAGTGACCCTGGGCAAATCATTTAACTTTTCGGTTTCCCACCTGGAAAATGGGGATTCAATCCTCCTTCCTCCAACCTAGATTGCAAGCCCCATGTGGGACAGGGACCGTGTCTAATCTGATTTGCCTCTATGTACCCCAGCACTTAGTACAATGCCTGGCATATAGTAAATGCTTAAAAATTACCATAAAAAAGTGACTGTATATGTAGCTTTCCTTTGGGGTCAGTGATGCTGCACACAGTGGTGAGCTTTTAGTGGTTTGTGCCACTGACTTGAATAAGATGCGTATGTGGCAAATATCATGACAGACTGACCTTTGCAGAATTCTTCCATTTATAACCCACAGAACACAATGCTGTTTTCAGTTTTGTGCCTTGGTCTCATAATTTTTTAAATGCTTTTGGCCTTAAGAAAAGCAGCAGAGCTTAGTGGAAAGACCCCAGAACTGGGAGTCAGGAGACCTAGGTTCTAATCCTGGTTCTGCCACTTGCCTACTGTGTGACCGTGGGCAAATCACTTACCTCAGTTCCGTCATTAAAAATTAAATTAAATAGCTGGGTTTTATTGTTTATTTGTTAAGCGCTTACTGTATGTCAAGCATTGTTCTAAGGAATGGGGTAGATACAGTCACTTTCACAGGTGGGACTCACAGCTTAGGTACCTCTTCTCCCTCCCACTAACACTGAGCCCTGAGTGGGAAAGGAACTGTATCTGATCTGATTGTTTTATATCTGCCCCAGCATTCAGCACACTGCTTGGCACATAGAAAATGCTTAACAAATACCCCAATTATTATTAGTGCATTTTTAATTGCTGTATACCAGACTATTCTGTCTTTATCCACTGTGCCCAACTATGTCATGGCTTTGAGCCCTCATTTAAGGCTATGCTGGGTGCATCTTCAAAACGTTTCTTCCATCTATCCTGTCTACATTTACCCCATTTTAGGTCACCAGAGAGAAGCTGCTTGAGTATTCTGCTGTTGCCCATTCTCCTTGCATATCTCAAAGAGTGAAAGTTGATGCGATTGACATTTCTTCATTGTTGGTAGAATGCCTGAATTCTAGAACCTCAGTGCTTGTGCTCTGGTCTTGCCCCTTGATATAAAGTATGGCCCAGAGATGGTGCTGATGAGATTGATTTAGAGGTTGGATGTGCAACAGTGTTAAATCCAGATGTCACAACTGCCTAGAAGCTTGAAGACTACAATTTCTCTGCGGACCTTCAGATTCTGAAACAGTCTGCCCCCAGCAAACCCTACACCCAACCAAGGACCTCCATCAGTGACCCAGAGCTGATTGCTGTCACTGAATTCTGATACCTGGAAAGCGCATTGTCCAATGATGCAGGAATAGGCAAGGAGACAGAAAATGGAATCGAGAAGACCAGAATAGGTTTTGGGAGATGGGACTGTAATGAGCAGGGAGCATGCTGCTTTTTGGTTGTTGAAGCCACACGGTCAGTATTCTGGAAAAACCAACTTCTGAAGTTTAGGTATCAACACAACAAGTTCTTGCTCCAGAAGTAGGGGTGGTTGGGAATTACTTAATAGTGCTTTTCGGGCTGAAATTGCTAGTCCAATTTCTGAGATTCCAGGGCTTCAAATATTTTAAGGAAAGGTCAGAAATTCTGAGTAGCTGAGTAGTATCCAGAGAAGCTTCCAAGCTTTTTTTTTTAATTCTGCTATTGAGCTTGGACTAGGAATAGAAATTCTTGTTCTTCCATGGGTTTTTGACAAGAATGAAAAAGAGAGTCTTTGGCTAGCCAAGCCCTTTGACCTATTGGGTTTGGAGTATTTAAAATCAGCAAGCCATGTATCTTTCTGTGAAGAGGCTAGTTGAGCATAAGTACTGATAGATTCAGCTCTGGCAGATCTCCCTAATCAATGAACCATACAGAGTGAATTTTAAAATGGTTATGATCTGTAAGCTGTTAAACATACCATCAAGATTAAAAAACAAACACATTGTATTGTCTCAAAGCCATTTCAAATGATTTCCTTTTCTTCTTCTCCCACCAACCAAAATGCAGATTGCCAGATTAATTCTGGCATTTTTCACATCATAATAAGGTATTAGGAGAGTCTCCCC
The DNA here is from genome assembly GCF_015852505.1 of Tachyglossus aculeatus. Taxonomy (NCBI): domain Eukaryota; kingdom Metazoa; phylum Chordata; class Mammalia; order Monotremata; family Tachyglossidae; genus Tachyglossus; species Tachyglossus aculeatus. Next base: position 58,590,716 of record NC_052098.1, read on the forward strand.
AGCTTGATGAAAATGTGAAATTTAACTCTCAACATCATCCACTGAAATGAAAAGCTTCAAAAAGAGCAGATGATATTTCAGAAGCAACTAAGTCTTCGAATGCATCTTGCACAAGAAAGGAAATTGTTTTTCTGCCCCTTTCATGTCCTAGATGAGAGGTAAGAGGAAAAAACAACAACAGAAAAACCACACAGCTAAACAAACGGGAGCCTGTTCGGCTTTTTGAGAGATTCAGCTCTTCTCGGGTAGGTTTCTGTTAGCTCTCTTGTGCCGTGGCAAATCCAAGAAAATAATTAAAAACTTTAATTTATTTATACATCTTCTCTATAGATATTATAGATCCAACAATTGCCACCTTCTAATTTATTCATACACTGTCCTTCAGGAGCCCATTGAAACTAAACGTATTAAAGCAGGAATCTGTCCCTCTAGCTGAGCAAATCAAATGCTCATATCACTGAATTATTAAGCCGTCGTCAACAGACTATCTAGAGACTTAGGAGAAAGCTTGCTGTAGTACTCCTACCATCAGGCTGTACCCAGAGGAAGCGGGAGCACAGTAAGAGCCGTCTGCGTCTGAGCATTGGAACAATTGCACTTTTCCTCATTCCCTCAATAAATGTGGCAGAGGCATTTTCAGGACTAGAACCCATTGTGTTTTATTGAATTCTCTTCAACCCTTACCGTGACAGGCCCGGAGGATTAACAGTAGTTCTTTTGCTCATTTTCCTGGCTGAAATTTCTGTGTTCTCTAAGGAGCCCATATTTTGCTTGAATGTGTAATAGCCACCTCCACCTGGGTGATGGGCACCTCCCATGTCTCTCTGGGACTACCTGACAACTGCAGGGCTGCAATTTGAATAGACTCCGAGTAGTTTTCTCCGAGAGAAATCTTAAAAACTCCCCAAGGAGAGATCATCAAGCGGAATGGTCCCTGGTGCAGGATTTATTAGCAGGCAGGATGCGGAGGTTGATTAGCCTCCGTGGCTGAACGGACATGCTGTCAGACAGGCCTCTTAATCCAATCAGTTACCTGTCGGAGGGGGAACTGTCTGAGTCCCCCCAGTGCAGCACTGCCACAGAACACCGCTCGACTCTGGTTCTTTCCTCCTGTTACCATCAGGAATGTTTCCCCTGACCAGAAAGACTTGTTTTGAACAACTGGACACCTCTGGGAATATTTTTTTAGTTTGGGTGAAGGAGAGAGTTCAGCAGGCCCAGAGCCCTCCCTTCACTGGCCTGACAGTTTATTTTCATTTCTGAATTCACCCTGCCTTGTTGCGTATGTCTGGGAATAACTGGATGAAATTTCTCTTTCTCTCTCTGTCTCTCTCTCTCTTTTTGTTTCAGTCAACAGTTCTTTCACACTTGTGTTGAGTTTGAAAATTCAAAGTGAGACTGAGGTGCTGATGGGTACAGGGCAGAGGAAGCCCAATCGGGCTCCTCAAGCCAAAGATTGCCTCCCTTCCAACCACCCAGCATGCATAGGCTAAGGCCATGTGGGGACGTGGCCTTCAAGAATGTGGGGAGAAAACGAAAGGGAGCTCAGAAAGGGAGAAAGAACTGGAGAGGGAGACTACCAACTGTTTTATTGTACTCTCTCCAGCACCTGGAACATTGCTCTGCACACAGTAAGCTCTCAATAAATATGATGGATTGATTGACTGATTGACTGGGGCAGTGAAAGGAAGTGAGGGGGTGACAAAAAGGGGGAAACATAGGAGAAACAGAGAGCAATGCCTTTACTACCTCTACCTTGTACATGCTTTGATGCTGCTGTCGCCAAGAAATCCTAAAAATTATACTGGGATTAGGGGACTGGTTAGTGGTGCCCAAGCTGGACAGTGGTGAACAGTGAGGGAGCAGTGCACAGTGGCTGCGAAAGAACTGGTCCTCCCATTGATTTGGGAAAACGGGATTCCTGGGAGGAAGAATTTCCCTGCTTGGGTGAAAAAAGGTGAAAAAAGTGTTTAAATATACTAGGGAAAAGTTGGTGGATCGTGGGTGGGGACAGTTTGGGGTTGCTTTGAATCTCACCTCCAGCTTCACTGGGTGTTCCCTGGTCCTGGGATTCTGAGATTTGATGAACAATAATTTGTGTTCTTTCTGAATATACTTTTCATAATTTCAAAAATTTTGATCAGGGCCCCTGTCAGCCGTCTCCTCTCCAGACTGAAGAATCTACCTTTCTATGGAAGCTACGCTATCCACTTGATTCCCTGGTTACCCTTTCCCAGCTTTATTATGTCCTTAAAATATAGCCATTCAAATTGAACACAGTGTTCCAGGTGTGGGTTAACCACGTTTTTTTGATTTTTTTTTTTTTACAGTGGCAAAATAGTGCCTTTCATTTAGTTTTCTAGCACCTTCCTAATGACTCATCTATCTCACTGTCGACCTCTCGCCCACATCTTGTATCTGGCCTAAAATGCCCTCCCTACTCGTATCCGACTGACAACTACTCTCCCCTCTTTCAAAGCCTTATTGAAGGCACATCTACTCCAAGAGACTTTCCCTGACTAAGCCCTCTTTTCCTTTTCTTCAACTCCCTTCTGTATCACCCTGACTTGCTCCCTTTCTTCATCCCCCCAACTCCCAGCTCCATAGCACTTATGTACTGTAATACATAAATCTGTAATTTATTTATTTATAGTAATGTCTGTCTCCCCCTCTAGACTGTAAGTTCGTTGTGGGCAGGGAATGTGTCTGTTTATTGTTATATTGTACTCTTCCAAGCTTTTAGTACAGTGCTCTGCACACAGTAAGCGCTCAGTGAATACGACTGACTGCCTCCTCACAGTGGTCAATTGGTTTGCTGACACACACTGGATCGATAATTTAAAGAAATAGTGGATGACAACTCCCAAATCTCTTTTCTAGCATATCTGATATCATATGGCCATTCATTCTATAGTCGTAGTCTGGATTTTTTAACTTCAAGTGAAGTAAGAGAGGAGATTAGACCATAAATATATTTAACCAGGGAAACAAGTTCCCTAGTTTAGGGGTTTTCCATTATTTCCATGTTTATATTATTACTACTTTTGGACCAGCCAGCAGGAGGATGGCAAGCATAATAGGCCACCTTTCACTCTGTTTTTGTTCAACCTCCATGGCCTTCCATCAGTTTAGCTAAAAAAAATCAAGGGTTACCGAAAGCATGGTTCCCCTGTCCCATGTCTTCTAGCTAAAATTAATCAGGAAGGTGAGTTTCCTCTGCATTCTATGTAAGCTCCTCTAGACTGTAAGCTCGTTGTGGGCAGGGAACATGTCAGCGTGGCCTACTGGAAAGAGCACAGGCCTGGGAGTCAGAGGTTGTGGGTTCTAATCCCGGCTCCACCACTTGTCAGCTGTGTAACTTTGAGCTAGTCACTTAACTTCTCTGTGCATCCGTTACCTCATCTGTAAAATGGGGATTAAGACTGTGAGCCTCACGTGGGACAACCTGGTTACCTTGTGCCTACCCCAGCGCTTAGAACAGTGCTTGGCACATAGTAAGCACCTAACATATACCATTATTATGATTATGATTATGATTATTACCACCTCTGTTATATTGTGCTCTCCCAAGCACTTAGAACAGTGCTCTACACACAGTAACCCCTCAATAAGTACAGCTGATTGATTGACCTAGGAAGTTGTGTTTTTGGCACGGTCACAACTGCAAAGAAGAAAAATGTGCTGAATCTCCAGGCTATTTGGAACAAAATACTTAAGCTGAAGCATTTAGATATCATTCCGATGATTGCCTTAATACAGAACTCTAGGCAGCAAAGGCCCAATTGCAGCTCCCAAGAAGAATGATGAATCAGGTTACTCTGCTGATAGCTCACATCTGAGTAGAACAATCTGTGAGATTTTCAGAATGCAGAATGGGACAACTGAGAAACTATTACTGGGAAACTACAGTAAACTGGGAGTAAAGACTAGACTGTGAGTTCCTCTAGACTGTAAGCTCGTTGTGGGAAGGGAGTGTGACTGTTTATCATTGCATTGTACTCTCCCAAGCCCATAGTACAGTGCTTTGCACACAATAAGAGCTCAATAAATACTATTGAATGAATGAATAAAGATGATAATATGGACCTCAGTTCTCTATTTTATGCCAGGAACATCCACTTCCCCTTCATGTCCACCACCGAATTTCCTCCCAGATTAGAATAAATCAATCAATAGCATTTACTGAGCACCTACTGAGTGTGGAAAACTGTACTAAGTGCTCAAGAGAATACAAAAGATTTAGAAGACATGATCCTTGCCCTCAAGGAGTTTACAGTCTAGCAGAGGGAGACGGACATTTAAAAAAATGCAGCTAGGGGGAATAACAGGGTATATATAATTGCCTCAGGGGTTATGGTAACCTAAGTGATCAGGTGGCATGGAAGGGTAGAGGTGGCAGTTAGGAGTTTAACTTTAAGGCACACAGTACTACTCCATAAATTCACCCAATTCTCATACTGTAGAGGTTTCATTCATGAAGCACTCCATGTTAAGAAAACAAATACTGTAGTACTCACCCTTTATCCAACACCACATGCATGTGAGTAACTGTTTCTTCTGACTCCATGCCCTGCTGTAACCAGACAGACATACATTGTCAGAACGATATTCCCTAATTTTGCTGTCAAGATCTATCTGAAACCCATAATGAAAACAATCAGTCTGACAAAACTGAATGTACTAAAGAATAAATGGGATCCAGGTCACAGGTGGAGGGATCAGATGCACACAGTAAGCTCCTAAGACATACTTTTTAAATGATATTTGTTAAGCGCTTATGTGCTGGGGTAGATACAAGCTAATCAGGCTGAACAGAGCCCCTGTCCCACATGGAGTTCACAGTCTTAATTCCCAATTTACAGATGAGGTAACTGAGGCAAAGAGAAGTTAAATGACTTGTCCAAGGTCACAAAGCAGACAAGTGGGGGAGCCGGAATTAGAACCCAGGTCCTTCTGGCTCCCTAGTCCGTGCATTACCCAATAGGCCACACTGCTTCCTCTGATTAATTGACTGATTTGTACGAGCAGGCCCGTAGAGATTTCCACCAACTCTCTTCTTGACCACATGCTTCAAAGTCACTAATGACACCCTCGTAACTAAGTCTAATGGACTCTGAACTCCTTAGACACTGTGGATTGTTTCTTACTCCTGGAAATGCTATCCAATCTGAGGTTTATCAATACAGTTCTCTCCTGGGTCTCCTTCCACCAGTCTGATGGCTCCTTATCTGTCTTTTTCACTGGCTTTTCATGCAACTCTGATCCTCTAATTGTTGATGTACACAGGCTCCCTTCTGAGTCCCCCACTCTCTTCACTGTACCCCATCCCTTGGGAAGCCACGAGAGAGCAACAAGGCCTAGTGGATTGAGCACGAGCCTATAAATCAGAAGGACCTGGGTTCTAATCCTGACTCCACCACTTGTCTGCTCTGTGACCTTATTTAATGATGATGATGATGATGGTGGTGGCATTTGTTAAGTGCTTACTAGGTTCCAAGCACTGTTCTACCTCTCTGTGCCTCGGTTACCTCATCTGCAAAATGGGGACGAAGACTGTGAGCCCTATGGTGGACATGGACTATGTCCAACCTGGGTAACTTACATCGACCCCAGTGCTTAGTACAGTACCTGCCATATGGCAAGTGCTTAACAAATACTGGAGCATGCCATACTGAAATTCCAAATTTCACCCCTTAAGTTGCAGCTCATCATCCCTTGGCTCTTTAGGTTAGCACCCTTGGATGTCAGGTCAGTCAGTCAATCGTGTTTCTTGTGTGCATACTGTGTGCAGAGCACTGTACTAAGCACTTGGAAGAGTGCAATAAAGCAGACACATTCCCAAGGAACATACCCAGATTTCAGCTAGACAGTTCTGCTTCCAGTGTTAGTTGCTTCAGCTCAGAGAAGTTTCCCTTCCATTTCCTGCTAGGCTTTTCCCAACCTTCTGCTCAGCTCAGACTCCGTGAAAAGTGATTCCACCTGGTTTTTAATTTGTTCCAGGTTAACAGTAGTCTCCATATAAGGCAATTTAGCTTTAGCAAAATCAATCAATTGATCAATCATATTTATTGAGCACTTACTGGGTGCAGAAAACTTGTATAGTGCAATACAAAACAATTCCCTTCCCACAAGGAGTTTACAGTCTTAGTGGGACTACACAAAATCTACATATGATGGTATTTGTTAAGCACTTATTATGTGCCAAACACTGTTCTAAATGCTGGGGGGGAGGGGGGATACAAGGTAATCAGGTTGTCCCACGTGGGGCTCACAGTCTTTATCTCCATTTTACAGATGAGGGAACTGAGGCACAGAGAAGTGAAGTGACTTGCCCAAGGTCACACAGCTGACAGGTGGTGGAGCCAGGATTAGAACCCATGACCTCTGACTCCCAAGCCCATGCTCTTTCCATTGAGCCACACTGCTTCTCATCTGGCCCTTAAAAAAACCCCGTTATCCAATGCCTAGTCCAAAACTGATACCTTTGGCAAAAGGGGGGTGACTTTTCCCCTCCTTCAATGCCTCTTACTCTCCTGCAAGTTGTCCTGATGGATCTCTTTACCTGTAAGCATCCTGCTTCAGTTCTCCCGGTTGCTCACAGACCTTCACGGAGAACCTCTATCTGACTGTCTCCTTGGGTACCTAACCCCGGATTTCTGAAATGATGAAAGTTTTCTCCTGCACCCTGTTCCCAAGGATCACATAGCCCCACTCAACTGGTCCTCCAACTAGTTAGCCCAGTCTCCTTTTTCTTCAGTCCCCTCTCTGATTGGCTTTGTCCCACATGATGACCTGAGGCAAATGACTGAAACCTATTGTTAATGAGTTTTCTGTTGGGAAGGGTAGCCAAGAGAAAAGTGGATGGCTGTCTGTCTCCTGTCAATCAATCAATTGATGGGAGTTATTGAACACTTACTGTGTACAGTGCACTGTAGTAAGCACTGGGGAAAATACAGTACAATAGAGTTGGTATAAATGATCCCTGCCTACAAAGAGCTAGAAGTAGGTGTCCCCAACATTTGACAGTTCTAAACACTGGGGGATATAAAAATAGCATGATTTGAAAATTTGGCGATCTTGTTGAATAAAATGTTTCCTACCAGGCAACCCCTAGTCCCATATCATATGTTTCCCACCAGGCAGGCAAACATCATCATAATAATAATAATAATAATAATAGCATTTATTAAGTGCTTACTATGTGCAAAGCACTGTTCTAAGCACTGGGGAGGTTACAAGGTGATCAGGTTGCCCCATGGGGGGCTCACAGTCTTAATCTCCATTATACAGATGAGGTAACTGAGGCCCAGAGAAGTTAAGTGACTTGCCCAAAGTCACACAGCTGACAACTGGCGGAGCCAGGATTTGAATCCATGACCTCTGACTCCAAAGCCCATGCTCTTTCCAACATGCCTATCCATTATGAGTTTTTCAGCTGACGTGTTGCTTTCCACCACAGCTTTACTTGGGGAAAGGCAGATAGTCTGTGGGGAACCCTTAATTCACTTAGGGTAGGTTGTTTTCATGTATTGACCATTCCCTGAGGTGTGCACCCCTGCTCGGAGGCCGATCTCTGTCATTCCAGCATTTGCTCCACCTAATCCCACTTACCGGGTGTGGTCACACTCCACTGGGTCCCTAGATTCCACCCTGGAGTTTTCCATTCCTTGCTATCTCAGTCACGGTATAAACTTTGCCTCTAAGAATTGGGTTATGGGAGGGCTGAGCGAGGAAGACTCCAATGCCTGCCTTGGAACTCATGCTCAATTTCAAAGTCATGTACAGCCCTGATTTTCAGGCTCCCCACAAATTCTGTACGGCTCCAAACCTCGTTAAATTCTAGACTGGCGAGAGCTGCTTCTCAAGGAACATCAACCATCAAGGGTCCATACTACTGGGTCACTCGAGAAACATATGTGAGAAGAAGCATCATGGCGTTGTGGATAGAGTACAGGCCTGAGAATCAGAAGGTCACAGGTTCTAATCCCAGCTCCACCACTTGTCTGCATCGTGACCTTAGGCAAGTCACTCTTAACTTCTCTGTGCCTCAGTTACCTCATCTGTAAAATGGGGATCGAGACTGTGAGCCCTACATGGGACAGGTAAGGTGTCCAACCCGATTTGCTTGTATCCACCTCAGTGCTTAGTACAGTGCCTGGTACATAGTAAGCACTTAACAAATACCATCATTACTAAGAAGTAAGGAGTCAATTACACTGACCTAGCTTCTGGTCTTCATGAGCCCCATCAGGAGCCTGATTTAAAATCTGGCTGTAATAAAATGAATAGGTTGAAAATGAGGCCATGAGAATGCGGACCATGAAGACATATTGAAAGCTCCTTGTGGACAGGACTCGTGTCTACCAACTACATTGTATTGTACTTTCCCAAATGTTCAGTACAGTGCTCTTTACAAAGGAAGTGCTCAATAAATACCATTGCTCGATTAATTGATTGATGGGTTGACATAGACGAGGATTTGGAAAGCTGTTTTTTCACTGAGCTATATGGTTGGCCTCATGTTGACATGGTATGGGTATTCTGAGTTCATTCATTCAATCGTATTTATTGAGCACTTACTGTGTGCAGAGCACTGTACTAAGCGCTTGGGAAGTACAGGTCAGCAACATATAGAGATGGTTCCTACTCAACAATGGGCTCATTCTGAGATCTTCCCACTAGCACTGTCTCTAATTCTTCTAGACTGTGAGCCCATTGTTGGGTAGGGACCATCCCTATATGTTGCCAACTTGTACTTCCCAAGTGCTTAGTACAGTGCTCTGCACACAGTAAGTGCTCAATAAATATGGTTGAATGAATGAATGGATAGAAGTATCTGGTAAGTCAATTTCATTGACACTACTATAATCGCGTTATCTACATCATCATCATCATTTATTAAGCCCCTACTATGTGCATGGGAATATACAGTAGGAGTAAAATAAAATGGTCCCTACCCCTGAGGAGATTCAATCTAAAGAATCTTAATGATTCATTTCTCATCTCCCCTCCCTATTTTCCCTCTCTTTTGAGTCTCTACAACTCTGAGAATTTAGGCACGCCCCTCCTCCCCTCCACAGCATTTCTGAACATAACCTTATATTTGAATGCTTCCCTTACTCATAGTTTAGTTTAATGTCTGTCTCCCCTGCTAGATTGTGAGCTCCTTGAGGGCAGAGTTTGCGACTACTTACCCTGTCATTCTTGCCCAAGCACTTAGTACAGAGCTCTGAACACTCTAAATGCTTAATAAGTCCAATGATGGATTGATTGATTGCTACGATGACTCTGGGGGTTGCTTGATCAGGAAGGTTGGGAATCAGTCAAGGAATGTCTCTTGGAGAAAGGTTTTTTAGGAAGCTATGGAAGAAGAGAAGGACAAGGTTTAGCCAGTTTGAAAAGCGAGGTAGTACCATGCAGAGTCCCCTCTCAGGGCCGCACCTGGAGAGTTTCCAGTATTATACCAGTCTAGGCTAAAGGAGGGAGAGTCAAGCAGAGGCTTACCCATTCCACTCCTAGCTTGGGCAGGGCTAGCGAGTGGAAGGCAATCTACTACAAGTCTAAACTAACCTTTGCTGGGCAGCAGCGGCAGGGGAGAGAGTCAAGGGCGGAGACTCAAGTTTACTGTGCAGAAGGAGGCAGTGGTAAACCACTTCCGTATTTTGATCAAGGAAACTCTATGGTTAAGCTACCAGAGCGGTTGTAGATGGAGAGCAGGATGTTCTGGGAGAGCTGTGTCCGTGGTGTCACTGTGGGTCGGAAACGACTCGATGGCATAAGCCAAGACAAGACCATGCAGAGAGAAAGAAGTGAGCAATGGGTTAGAAACAGGAATTGAGCACTTACTGTGTACAAAGCACTTTACTAAGTTCCTGGAAGATTACGGTAGAACAGAGTTAGCAGATATGTTCCCTGCTCATCACGAGCTTACAATCTAGAGGGAGAGACAGAAGCTAATATGAATAAGTAATTTACAATGTATATTTAAAGATATGCACAAGATAATGCAGGCAGTCAAAACAAAGAAAAATGGCAGACCACCCAGACTTGATGGCATTCTTGCAGAAATCTACAAACATGAAGAGAACCTAATCCTCAGATGTCTGCATGAGCTTTTCTTTCAACATGTAGATCACTGAGGAAATGCCATAAGACTTCACAGATGCCATCATAATCACCAATTTCAAGAAGTGCAGATAGCTGACTGAAAACTATAGGGAATCTCCCTTCTTTTCACTGTAGGCAAAATTCTAGCTGGAATCATTCTGAACAGACTACTGAAGAATACAGCCAGCTGTGCACTATGATTTCAAGCTGAATAAGCCTTATTGAGCCTTATTCAAAGCTCAGCATATGCAGATTGTTGCAGCACAACAGATACAGGAAAGTAGAAAAAGTAACCCCAAGATCTTTTTACCCGGTCCACTGACCTTACAAAAGCATTTAATGCCATTAACAGACTGGGAAAGCTGTCCAGAGAAATTCCCTAAGATTCTTAGGCTACTCCTGGACCGTATGGTCAGTCAAGCCAGAGTTGAAAGAACCCTGTTTGACCCTTTCCCCATCACTGCTGGAGTGAAGCAGGGTTGTGTGGAAGGTCTGATCCTGTTCAACCTAGTCTATGCTGAAATGCTTTGGGCAGAATATGCTTCCCATCCATTGGGAAACTCTTCCAGTTCAACAGGCTACAAATATTATCTTTGAGATAATGGTCCAACAACTGCTCTATGCAGATAACTGTGCTCCAGAGGCTCATGTCCAAGAAGACAGGCAAATGATTGTGAATTACTTTGCCGAGACAGCATAGTGCTTTGGTCTGACAATAAGTCTGAAGAGGACAGAATTTATGTCCCAGCGCACCCCTGGGAAACCCCAGACACAGTCAAAGGGTTTCCTCGACAACACAGAACTTAAAAGCAGTCACTGCAGTCCACTTAGTACAGGGCATTGCATCCAGTGGGGTTTTAATAAATGTTATCAGTACTAATGCTACTTGTAGTGACACAGTTCACCAGTGCATGGGTAGACAAAGAGGTCAAACCCAATAGCACAATAAGGATTCATCTTTACTTATAAGCAATGGAGGAGGTCGTGCTGACTCTGTATCCATCTTTTCAGCCACACTTTTTGGTTTACGTTATTTGTTAAGCACTTACTGTGTGACAGGAACTGTACTAAGCGCTGGAGTACATACAAAATAGGTTGAACAGAGTCCATGTCCCACATGGGGTTCACGGTATTAGTCCCCATTTTACAGATGAGATAACTGAGGCACAGAGAAGTGAAGTGACTTGTCCAAGGTCACCCAGAGTGGCGGAGCCAGTACTAGAACCCAAGTCCTTCTGACTTCCAGATCTGTGCTCTTTCCACTAGGCCACACTTGCGGGCATGGATAAGATCTCACCATCAGTAGCGGTGACTTCGAACACAAAGCACAACCCTATATATGTACTCAAAGATGATGCTGTATATTGTGTGAATGTATGTACAATAATAATAATAACAATAATGTTATTTGTTAAGTGCTTACTACGTGCCAAGCACTGTTCTAAGCACCGGGATTATCAGGTTATCAGGATGTCCCACATGGGGCTCACAGTCTTCATCCGCATTTTGCAGATGAGGGAACGGAGGCACAGAGAAGTGAAGTAACTTGCCCAAAGTCACACAACTGACAATTGGCGGAGCTGGGATTAGAACTCATGACCTCTGACTCCCAAGCCCGGGCTCTTTCCACTAAGCCACGCTCCTTCTCTGAGTGAGGAGTCAAGGGACAAGAGGCAGAGAGGCCAGAAGGTAGGCTCTAATCCAGCTGGAAGGTGAGGAGATTGACAGAGATGTAAAATATTAGAGAAAGAACTGGCTGAATTTAGAGATAGACTGAACACAGGAGGTAAATGAGAGAGGGAGTCAAAGATATCATCACTATAGACGGCACAACTGTCCTCCCTGTCTCACAAGTGGTGTGGTTCAGTGGAAAGAGCACGGGCTTGGGAGTCAGAGGTCATGTGTTCTAATCCCGGCTCTGCCACATGTCTGCTGTGTGACCTCGGGCAAGTCACTTAACTTCTCTGAGCCTCAGTTACCTCACCTGTAAAATGAGGATTAAGACTGTGCCCCACGTGGGACAATCTGATCACCTTGCATCCCCCCCAGCACTTAGAACAGCGCTTCGCACATAGTAAGCGCTTAACATATGCCATTATTATTGTTGTTGGTTAGGGACCATCTCTATATGTTGCCAACTTGTACTTCCCAAGCACTTAGTACAGTGTTCTGCACACAGTAAGCACCCAATAGATACGATTGAATGAATGAATTATTATTATTACAAGCCTGTACCCTTGGCATTATCTGTGATCCCTCTGCCTCATTCAACCAACATATTCAATCCATCGCTAAATCCTGTCGGTTCCAAAATCACAGCATGGCTAAAATCCACCCTTTCCTCCTCATCCAAACCTCTACCACGTTAATACAATCACTCATCCTCTCCTGCCTGGATTACTGTATCAGCCTCCTTGCTGACCTCCCAGCCTCCTGTCTCTCCCCACTCGAGTCCATACTTCACACAGCTGCCCAGATCATTTTTCTACAAAAACGTTCAGAACATGTTTCCCCACTTCTCTAAAAACTCCAGTGGTTGTCCATTCACCTCCATTTCGAACAAAAGCTCCTCACCATTGGCTTTAAAGCATTCAATCACCTTGCCCTCTCCTACCCCACCTTGCTACTCTCCTACTAGAACCCAGCCCATACGCTTCACTCCTCTAACACTAACCTTCTCACTGTACTTTGATCTCATCAACCTCAATGCCAACCCCTCACCTACATCCTCCCTCTGGACTGGAGTGCCCTCCCTCCTCAAATCCAACAGAAAATTACTCTCCCCTCCTTCAAAGCATTATTGAAGGCACATCTCCTCCAAGAGGCCTTCCCTGACCAAGCCCCTGTTTCCTCTTCTCCCACTCTCTTCTGTGTCACCCTGACTTGCTCCCTTTATTCATCCTCCTGCCCGGCTCCATAGCACTTATGTATGTATCTGTTATTTATTTATTTATATTAATTATCTGTCTCCCCCTCTAGACTGTAAGCTCCTTGTGGGCAGGGAGCCCACAAGACCTGTTCATTGACACATAACTTGTCTATTTATTGACATGATCCCTGCCCACAAGGAGCTTACAGTCTAGAGGAGGAGACAGTCATCTAAAACAGAAGAAAGATACAGAAAACAGCAGGCTGTAGGCTCAGCAGGGTATATGCAGAAATGAGCAGCGAGGGAGATGGGGGACAATCAGACTCTGGAAGGGATGGTTCCAGAGGCGGGAGCCCCTTGGCTCAGGAGGACTGGGTTAAGTCAGCTGCTTTCTCCACAGCCTGAGGCTAGCCCACAGGCAGCTCTGTAGCCCAGAGTGGGAGTAGGCTTAGGGCTGGGGGAACTGGCTAATTTTGGAAATCACCATTACCTTGAGGGGCAAAATGGGGTGAAGATGATATCACGTGGAACTTCACAATGCAAAACTGCATGATCGGATGATACCACATGTGTCACGTGAGGGGCTGCACTTTGAACTCCCTCCTCAGCGTTCACAGGCAGCAGAAGATGGCCCTGTAGGTTGTATGTGATTAACAACCAACAGATCTACATTCCTCTCCACCAGAGCCTTTTCATTCATTTATTCAATCGTATTTATTGAGTGCTTACTGTGTGTAGAGCACTGTACTAAGCACTTGGGAAGTGCAAGTTGGCAATATATAGGGACGGTCCCTACCCAACAGCGGGCTCACAGTCTAGAAGGGGGAGACAGACAACAAAACAAAACATATTAACAAAGTAAAATAAATAGAATAGTAAATATGTACAAGTAGAATAAATAGAGTAATAAATCTGTACAAACATATATACAGGTGCTGTGGGGAGGGGAAGGAGGTAGGGAGGGGGGGATGGGGAGAGGGAGAGGAAGGAGGGGGCTCAGTCTGGGAAGGCCTCCTGGAGGAGGTGAGCTCTCAGTAGGGCTTTGAAGGGAGGAAGAGAGCTAGCTTGGGGGATGTGTGGATGTGTGGATTCCACGCCAGGGGAAGGACGTGGGCCGGGGGTCGACGGTGGGACAGGCGAGAACGAGGCCCAGTGAGGAGGTTAGCGGCAGAGGAGCGGAGGGTGCGGGCTGGGCTTTTGTCAGTCAGTCAGTCAATCAGTCAGTCAATCAATCACATTTATTGAGCACTTACTGTGTGCAGAACACTGTACTAAGCGCTTGGGAGTGTACAATATAACAGACACAGCCCCTGCCCACAACGAGTTTACAGACTAGAGGGAGAAGCAGACACTAATATAAATAAATATCATTGCCTGTTTGGGTGCTGGGGGTGTCACTGAGGTCACACAGGGGGTTGGTGAGGCAGGAATGAGAGGGCCATGGAGTGGAAATATTTTGGGTCCATCAGCATATTTGCTTGGGACTCCGGGGGTGGGTTCGAGGCAGGTCTTATGTGGCTCAAAATTTGGGAAGGAGGAGGGAGGGTGTTCTGCCCCATTCAATTACCGCCAAGGCTAGGGAGGAGGAGTTTGGTGTGAGGCTTATCCTGAGCAGATTTAGGGTAAAAAGTGAGCTTTTCTTCTGCAAAAAATGATCTCCAAAAACATGCTCAGCCCAGACAGATATGTTCACAGCCTGAATGAGCAGACTATTTGTTTACTCGTCACTTGTGAATACCCATGGTGGTAAGCTCTGACATGATGAACCACTGGGGACCCTAAATGGTGCAGTCAGCCTTCGAGACCCCAACCATCTTGAGAGAAAAAAAGATTATTTAAAATATGTCATTTAATGGCAGGGCTGTTATTCTAATGCCACCTTTTGACATTTTTCAGATTCTATATGACACATTAAAACTGTGATCTCCTTTGCATAACACACACCATGAAGGCAAAGAAAAAATATTTACAGGAAATTCAGTGGAAAAAAAAGCCTTAGGGAAACATTTGTTGCAATAGATCATTTAGAGCTGTATAAGAATTCAGAGCATTTTATTTTTCTTCTTCAGTAGGGAGCAACCGAAAATCTTGTTTGTAAATTAATTTGATTCTTTGCTTTTGAAGTTTAAGGTGCACAGCAGGAGAAAATCAAACAGTTCCACTGTGGAACAATGAACCATTAAGAGTCTCACAGAATGTGAGTCAGAGGCTAGAAGAGGCTATGTAAAAAATTAAGTATTTTAGATTATACCCTAACAGAGGAAGTTGTGTCTTACTTGGCTTTGCTCCACTGATATTTGCACTAAAGGCCGGGGGTTTAGCTGTAGGGAAACCCAATGGAACATAATGTAACAAAAATGGCAACCTGAGATTTTGGCTGATGTGAGTTGGTCATTTGCACAGTGCAGTAAAGGTGTTTGAATTGGTGATGTCATTTAGGGTTTAGTTAATAAAATATTATCTTGAAAGGAATCTACATAGGTATGATACGGGAAGCTTGGAAAATTCGCTGTTGCTTAAAATACCCCCTTAAAAGGATGCCATCTTCTACCTTTCCAAGAAGGCTGCTTCAGGAATGTTTTTCCTTGTTAAATAAACACTGTTGGACGTAAAGGTGGTGACTTCACTGCAAAAGTGACTCCACTGGAAAATTATCTTATCATCTTAAATTCCATAGATATGTAGAATCTGGGGGCCTAGCTTATGTAGTTTGCCTATCTTCATTTAACTGAAGAATTACCCTAAATCCACTCTGTGCTGTATCCACACTTTGCCCAAGGGGAGAATCAAGATCAGCAGCTGAGTTATTCTTTTGAAGGAATGAGCTCACTTATGTTAAAGATGAATTATTGTTTCACCAAACCAGGACAATAATAACAATTGTATTTACCAAGCACTTACCATGTGCAAAGCACTATACAAAGCACTGGGAAAGAGACAAAATAATCAGGTTAGACAAAGTCCCTGTCCCATATGGGGCTCACAGTCTAAGTAGGAGGAGAACAAGTATTGAATCTTCATTTTACAGATAAGGAAACTGACAGAACAGAGAAGTTAAGTGACTTACCCCAGTTCACACAACAGGTAAGTAGCAGAGCTGAGTTTAGAACCCAGGTCCTCTGACTCTCCAATGCATAGTTTTTCCATGAGGCCATACTGTTTCCCCAACCCAGCTAAAACCACAGCTGAGCGTCGACAAACTGTCCAATTAATTTCAGCCAATTTTTACATTTGAGGCCCTGGACTGTAATTTATGGTCTAAACAGTGAGTTTTTGCTGGGTTTCTTCTGTGTTGTCTTGTGTATAAATTCAATAGTGAATGTGGCCATGCCTCATTATTGCAACTCTAAATCACAGTCCAGAGAAGCAACTGTAGCCATCATTTTTTGTTGATTTGGAAAGCCCTACTGAAGGACTTTTGACCTGAGCAAATTGGGGTGGATAAGTAAAATTAATTTTGAGGCCAAGATATTCTCTTGATTAATAACATCTCGAATTGCTGTTGATTATTAACTATGGGGGTCCCTCAAAGTTTTGGGTCCCCTTCTACTCTCCATCTATACCCACTCCCTTGGAGAACTCATGCGTTCCCATGGCTTCAACTACCATCTCTATGCAGATGGTACACAAATCTACATCTCCAGTCCTGATCTCTCTCCCTCTCTGCAGCCTGGATTAATGGTAAGAGGGCAGGCTTGGGAGTCAGGGGTCTTGGGTTCTAATCCCGGCTCTGCCACTCTTCTGCTGTGTGACCTTGGGTGAGCCATTGAACTTCTCTGTGCCTCAGTTACCTCATATGTAAAATGGGAATTGAGACTGTGAGGCCCATGTGGGACAACCTGATTACCTTGTATCTATCCCAGCAGTTAGAACAGTGCTTGGCACTTAGTAAGTGCTTAACAAATACCATCATTTTTTTTGCTTGCCTTCAAGACATCTCTACTTGGATGTTCTCCTGTCACCTCAAGTTCACCACGTCCATAACAGAACTCCACATCTTTCCACCCAAACCCTCTCCTCCTGCCGACTTTCCCATCACTGTAGATGGCACCATCATCCTTCCTGTCTCACAAGCCCCTAACCTTGGTGTTATCCTTGACTCCTCCCTCATTCAACCCACATCAATCCATCCATCATTAAATCCTGTTGGTCCCATTTTTACAACATCTCTAAAATCCACGCTTTCCTCTTCATCCAAACTGCTACCAAGTTAATAGAATCACTCATCCTATCCTGCCTGGATTACTGCATCAGCCTCCTTGCTGACCTTTCAGCCTCCTGTCTCTCCCTACTCCAGTCCATACTTTACTCCGCCCAGATCATTTTTCTACAAAAATGCAGGACATGTCTCCCCATTCCTGTAAAACTCCAGTGGTTGCCCATCCACCTCTGCATCAAACAAAAATTCTTCACCACTGGCTTTAAAGCACTCAATCACCTTGCTTCCTCCTACCTCACCTTGCTACTCTCTTACTATAATCCAGCCCTCACACTTCACTCCTCTAATGCTAACCTTCTCACTGTACCTCGATCTCATCTATCTCAATGCCAACCCCTCACCTACATCCTCCCTCTGGACTGGAGCACCCTCCCTCCTCAAATCCGACAGACAATCACTCTCCCCTGCCTTCAAAGCCTTCCTGAAGGCACATCTCCTCCAAGAGGACTTCCCTGTCTAAGCCCCCCTTTCCTCTTCTCCTACTCTCTTCTGTCACCCTGACTTGCTCCCTTTATTCATCCTCCCACCCAGCTCCACAGCATTTATGTACATATCTGTTATTTATTCATTTATTTATATTAATTGTCTGTCTCCCCCTCTAGACTATAAGCTCACTGTGGACAGGGAGTGTGTCTATTGTTGTACTGTACTCTCTCAAACGCTTAGTACAGTGCTTTCTGCACACAGTAAGCACTCAATAAATGTGATTGAATGAATGAATGGAATTGGTGAAGCCCTGGTATTTTTCCATAGTGCTTTCACCCTAGTATTCACAACATCCCTGTGAGGTAGGGAGAAGCAGGTATTATAACCCTACTTTACAGATAAGGAAACTGAGGCACAGAGAGTTATGTAACTTGCTCGAGGGCATATAGCAAGCCACTGGCATGGCTGGTTCTTATACCTAGGTCTCCTTTAACTATGTACTTTCCACTTGAATACATTGCCTTTCATACAACCCAGAACCCCTACTAATGAAGAATGCTGAGCTTGTAGTCTTCATGGTCCAAATTCAACCAATAATCCAATCAACCTTCCACCTCACTTTATGCAAGTAAGGCTAACTTACTATAGAGATGAAGTCCCTTTCACCTTGTAACCTCCCCAGCGCTTAGAACAGTGCTTTGCACATAGTAAGCACTTAATAAATGCCATCATTAAGTCCCTACTAGCAAAGTGAAGAAGAAATTAAGGTAATTATCCAGATTAATTCAAGATGAAAAGGGGCTTTTGCATGATCTTGATAGCTACTTCACTTCTTTAGATCTGGCCTCAGTGAGTTCTTTAACTTTCAAAGACTATTTTACTTCCACAGGCTCACAATAGGCTATTAACGTATTTTGATACCACACAAGCCAACACCAGCAAGTGTTGAGAGGAGAATCTTCTGGGGATTGAAAAAGTCGTTAAGCAGACCTTATTTCTGTAAAGCAAAGGCTGTGAGCTCCATGGAGATAGTTAGTAGATGAAGCCAAGAGATAGCCTCACAACTCTCTTACATGTCTTTTAAATAACTCAGTGAATATTTCTACAAGTAGAGGAGCAGCAAATCTGCTGAGGCGAAAAAGCAGATTGGTGGTAGGTCGGTTGGTAACCCAGTCTGAAATGGTTGCACCCATGCAGCAAAATCCTGGCATGGACAGGAACCTTCTGGAGTACCCAGAACCCATTTTGACCTTTGCCTAGCCCCCCAAAAGTCAAGGTGATGACAAGACACATCTATCGCATCTCAACCATCATTACAGTTGAAGGTTCGGCCCTGGAGCAGGTGGACTGCTTCAATTATGATGGATGAGAATGGTGACAGCTCTCAAGAGATATGTAGGAAGCTGGCAATTGCTCAGTCAGCTATGACTCCTCTGGTAGCAGTTTGACAAGATCAGAGCACTTTATGAAACTAGAAAGTTTGGGTACCTCTGGGCTTTAGTGCGCCCCGTGACTGTGACTAGGAGAGCTTCGAAGCAACTAATGAAGGGTGGCATTGGTGGGATCCTTTGCAACGAAGTGATTCCTGCGGGTTCCTGCAGATAAACATCAGGAGGAGGGGAAGGCAGGTCAAGGCCCAGGTGCGTATGGCACAATGCCGTCCATCGCTCATGGACACGAGGCTTTGCTAAACTTGTGGGCGGCAAACTTGTTTACAGTTGCCGACGCTGAAGCTGAAAGCACCCATTGGCCTGTGTCCAGTGATCACAGAGTGGCCATGTGGATTCAAGGTAGAAGGTTACACAGAGCCTGGGGTAGAAACTGGATGGACACTGAGCTGAACCGGATTGCTGTTCTTCAAGACATGAGCAGGATTATGAGTCACAGAAAGGCCCTCTGTAGGGAAGTTATTCTAAGGGTATGATGGCTATAAATAGTGATTGCAGTCATTTCATTCTCAAGGTGTGAGTCACACAGTTCTCTTCAGCCAGAAGTTTATAACACCTTGTCCTTTTGGGACTATTGTGGGTGGCAGGATTTCAAATTGCTGGTCTGTTGCCATTGGGTGTCATCTGAGTCACCCTTTCCTTGGGCCTCTGAATAATGAGAACGGATTCCACGATGCTGAAGGTGACGTGGACCACGAAAGACATTGTCACTGTGTGTAATTCCGGAGGAGTGATATCTCTACACTCCTCAATAAATGTCAATGGCTACCCATTCATCTACACATGAAACAGGAACCCTGAATCAATGGCTTTAAGGCACTTCATCAGCTCTCTTCCTCTTACATATCCACTCTCCTATTACTCCTTACCTCAAATTTTCCATTCCTCCCATACACTCCTCCTCACTGTGCTCACATCTACCCTTCTGCCTGAAACTCCCTCACCTTCTGAAATCCCACCTCCTCTAGGAGGCTTTTCCCGATTAATTTTCATTTTCCCCAGGTCACAGCCTCCCAATTATCATCTCAGTCCCTTGGCAACCACAAGATTGTATTTATTTATATACTCTGCTATCTATGCACTTATTCCTCCAATTTGTGATTTTTTTTTCCTGTCTCCCCTGACTAAATTGTAAGCTTTTTGTTGGGAAGGAATCATGTCTTCTTCTTCTACTGTACTCTCTCAAGCACTTAAATAAATTTCTCTGTACACTGCAAGAGCTCAATTAATAATAATAATAATAACAATAATAATGGTATTTGTTAAGCACTTACTATGTGCCAAGCACAGTTCTAAGCGCTGGGGTAGATACAAGGCAATCAGGTTGTCCCAAGTGGGGCTCACAGTCTTAATTCCCATTTTACAGATGATGTAACTGAGGCAGAGAGAAGTTAAATGGCTTGCCCAAGGTCACACAGCAGACAAGTGGCGGAGTCAGGATTAGAACCCACGTCCTCCGACTCCCAAGCCCGTGCTCTTGCCACTGAGCCACACTACTTCTCAGTAATAATAACAATGGCATTTATTAAGCGCTATGTGCAAAGCACTGTTTTAAGTGCTCAACTGATCGACTGAGTGAAGCCCCACAGCACGTATGTACATATTTGTAATTTATTTATTTATTTATTAATATTAATGTCTATCTCCCCCTGTAGACTGTGAGCTCATTGTGGGAAGGGAACGTGTCTGTTTACTGTTGTAATGTATATCTTCCAAGCGCTTAGTACAGTGCTTTGCACACTGTATACTAGACTGTGAGCCCACTGTTGGGTAGGGACCGTCTCTATATGTTGCCAACTTGTACTTCCCAAGCATTTAGTACAGTGCTTTGCACACAGTAAGCTCTCAATAAATATGATTGACTGTATATGCTCAATAAATAGGATTGAATGAGTGAATAGGCCTAAATTAATCAACTCTTTCCTTCACTTCTTAAAGTTTAGGCCTGGTCCTGAGTGGCTTTGCAAGTCAGGGGTTAGAGGAGTTTCTTCAGTCCATGTTTCCCCACTCCTTAAGAACCCCCAGTGGTTGCCCATCCACCTCCACATCACATCAAACAAAAACTCCCTAGCCGAGAGCACTCAATCACCTTGTCCCCTCCTACCTCACCTCGCTACTCTCTTACTACAGTCAGACCTGCATGCTTTGCTCCTCTAATGCCAGTCTACTCACTGTACCTCAATCTCATCTAACTCATTCATTCACTCATTCAGTTGTATTTATTGAGCACTTACAGTGTGCAGAGCACTGTACTAAGAGTTTGGGAGAGTACAATATTAAAATACTTGTATATAACAATGTCTCCCTCCCCCTCTAGGCTGTAAGCTTGTTGCAGGCAGGGAATATGCCTGTTATATTGTTGTTTGTACTCTCCCCAATGCTTAGTACAGTGTTCCTCACGCAGTAAGGGCTCAATAAATATGACTGATTGATAGTATTAGATAGAGAAGCAGCGTGGCTCAGTGGAAAGAGCACAGGCTTTGGAGTCAGAGGCCATGGGTTCAAATCCCGGCTCCGCCAATTGTCAGCTGTGTGACTTTGGGCAAGTCACAACTTCTCTGTGCCTCAGTTATCTCATCTGTAAAATGGAGATTAAGACTGTGAGCCCCACGTGGGACAACCTGATCACCTTGTATACTCCTCAGCGCTTAGAAAAGTGCTTTGCACATAGTAAGTGCTTAACAAATGCCATTATTATTATTATTATTATTATTATTATTATTATTATTATTATTATTATTATTACCCAGTTCAAGTAGAGCCATGCTAGGGTGCTAGAACTCCTGTCTCCAAAGACCCACAGGAGAGGCCCACATCAGTTTCAATTGCATTGATAATATGGAAAGGAAAAATCTCCATGGGCATAGAAAGACCAGCTCACCCCTCAAAGGGCCTTCACCCCAACCAGTAGAAGAAGCAAGACATGCTTAGTGGGTTTCTGAGGTTCAATTAACCCTTCACTATTTCCCGAGAACAGTTATGTCACTTCCCTGCTGGATATTTCATAGTTCCTGCATATAATTTAAGGACTTTAGTGTACCAGGGCTGTTGACTTTCAAGGTAATAATCTGAGATCTAGTGGGTGGGGTCCTAAAAACAACAGAAACTCACAGGACCTGGGTGGGAATGTGGATTTTTTTTCAGATGGGGAGTTGTGAGCAAGTCTAAGGTAGAGGGGAGGGTGAAGAGGAAGCATTGAGAAACAGAATTATTTTTCATAAGCAACGTTAAGACCAAAAAGGCAAATGTTGATTAAAATTCCATTAAACTTTCCCGTGCAAAATTTTAAAAGGAAGAAATATGCAAGAAATAAATATCAGAAATGGCCCCTAGTCTTCATTCAGTTCATATAATGTTGTTATTAAATGATATTCTGCAAACAGTCACATTTTAATTTCCTGAAGATCTTACTTGAGAATTGCATACAATAGACCTGCAGTCTCCAACGGGCTTTAAGATGCACTAGGTTTAAGGAGGCCCATCAACAGATGCAAATTCACTGTCACAACACTCCATCTTCAGTGTTCTCATTAAAATGCAAAAGTTAAAGCTACTTTACTAATTCAATGCGATGTTAATACATTCACATTTATCATTAAAGATTATTCTTAATATAAGGTGAATTGGGCTCTTGTTACTTCCATGAATTTCAATTAACCACCCTTCAGAGGAGAGTCCAGCCCCCTAACATAATGCTTTAGGTAGCTGGAGCAGCAAGAGAGTTAGGCAGCACTGATAGACTTCTTAGGTGTGGTGAAAAATTGCATGTATGCTGCAAACACGTTTCTATATTTCTTACTCATAAAGGAAATGTGAACTGATCTTTGAGGCTAGACTGCTGGTCTATGAATGCTGCTCCACATTATTGGGGGCAAGCTTATAAAGCATCATTTAATTGACTTACCCCCATCTTTTGCGGCTAGTGATTTTTTTAATGGTATTTGTTCAGCGCTTAAGCCAGGCACCGTCATAATTTTAATTTATAACGTACTTCTATAGGAGAATGTAATCCATGACATAGCCACTCATGATACAACCAGTCAGTCTATCAGTGGCACTTGCGTGCTGTGTGACCTTGGACAAGCCACTTGACTTCTCTCTGCCTCAGTTGCCTAATCTGTAAAGTGGGGGTTAAGACTGTGAGCCCCACGTGGGACAACTTGATTACCTTGTATCTACCCCAGCACTTAGAACAGCGCTTGACACATAGTAAGTGCTTAACAAATACCATTATTATTATTATTGTACAAGACAATCAAGTTGGTTGCAGCCCCTGTCCCACATAGGGCTCACAGTCTTAGTCCCCATTTTACAGATGAGGTAACTGAGGCCCAGAGAAGTTGAGTGACTTGTCCAAGGCCACACATCAGATAAGTGGTTGGAGACACTAGATGGCACTAAATGTTGCCATCTGTTTTAACAATGAAAATGAATATCCCTAAAATCTCTCCTACCCCTCATCAGCCTCACCCTCATGCCCTCTGAGTCTTCCATCTTTCCCAGCAGTATTTCAAGGTGGGGTTCTACTGCTTCCTCTTCCCGTGCCTCTGACCGCATCCTTTCCCACCTTATTAAAACACTTGTCCCTTCCTTCTTCTCTCCCTGGCAGCCGTCTTCAGCTACTCACTCTCCAGAGGCCCTTCCCCACTGCTTTCAAACATGGTTACGTAACCCTTTTATTGAAAAACCCCTCCCTTGAGCAATCATTATATCTTTAATTCCCTGACTTAGCCATTATTTCCCTTATCCACCCTCCTCTCTGGTTTGCCTTATGTACTTGGCTGTGTATCCTTTAAGCACTTTACCTCCTCCCCACGACACTCACATATGTAGCCTTATACTCTACTATCTGTAATTTATTCTACTGTCTATCTCCCCCTGTAGACTGCAAACTCCCTGTGGGCAGGGATTGTGTCTACCCACTCTATTGTACTGTACTTTGCCAAGTGCTTAATACAGTGCTCTGCACACCGTTAACATTCAATAAATACCATTGATTGACTGAACAATCCTCTAGCAAATGTACACATGCTGCCTCCACAGCCTCTCCTCCAATTCCCTTCTTAACCCCCCCACAATCTGACTTCCTTCCCCTTCATTCCTCTGAAACTGCCCTCTCCAAGGCCACCAATACCCTCTTTCTGGCCAACTCCAACAGACTCTACTCCATCCTAATCTTCCTAGACCTCTCAGCTGCCTTGGGGTTTGGGGCATAGAAAGAAGGGAGAAAACCACCCAGGGTCATGAAAGGGGAAGTCCAGTCGTCCACATTTCCCTGCCATCCAGGGGGAAGGGCCACTTTGAACTCTCACAGAGGAATGGGAGGAAGGAGGAGAGTCTTCTGTGGACCGGGCCCAGACCTTGGGTTCTAATCCTGGAGGACTGAGTTGGAGCAGCACCAGAACTCGAGATCTGGGCAGGCTCTGATGGCTTCTTGGCCCCCTGCCACTCCAGCAGCTAGAAGCAGGGTGTGCATGCCGAGCCTGTCATCAGTGGTGAAAGCTTTCGACAGAAAACCCACGTAGGAGCATCTCACACGGTAGACAGACTCAACAGTCATTCTGAGAATTAGCTGCCCACTCCAACTGTTGACTCATTGCCATTAGGCTGTATTCTTGAACGCTGTTCACAGTGTGCTACTCTCCTGCCCAGCTACTTGCTTGCTGTGCTTTCTGCCCGCGGAGATGAGAGAGTGCAAGTGGCGCTACGCAAACCACCATCATACGATCAATTCCTTTGAGCAGGTTCTTCACGTTGAAAGACAGGAGGTAATTGGTAATGGTGACAGGGGCAGGTAGAGGATGCTGAAGGAGGCCCTCAGTCATGAACCTGGAGGCAGGCGATGCGAAAGTTCATCACCGAGCAGAAGCGATGATGGCGTCCCTGTCCTCATGTGTCTAATTCAATCCAGACAGATGTGCACTGTAGGTAAGAGCATTCCCTAACTCCCCAGAAGTGTTTTATTCAAAAATGTGTAGTGAAAACACATTTCCTTGAAGAACTGACCATATTCACTCTACAGGCATATCCCATGATACAGTCAGGCTACATTCCCTGAAAATGTGCTTGTCTTATGGATAGCCTAGATTTTCTCATAGATTTACATGTTACAATTTAGGATCTGTGGAAGAATATTATGAATTCTTTCACGTGTTATGTACTGTAATGTTAAACACTGAGCTTGTTGTTTAGTCTTTGCCAGAAAAAATCTAATGTTCATGTAGTTACCCCCATTTCCCCTATCCCTAATCTATTTTAATGTCTTATTCCCCATGTAGACGAAAAGTTCCATTCATTCATTCATTCTATTATATTTATTGAGCACTTACTGTGTGCAGAGCTCTGTACTAAGTGCTTCAGAAAATACACTACAGCAATAAAGACAGACAATCCCTGCCCACAACAAGCTCACAGTCTACAGGAGGGGAGACAGACATCAATATAAATAAATAAACAGACATCAATATAAATAAATAAAATTACGGATATACAGGGATAATGTTGGCATTTGAGAAGTAGCGTGGCTTAGTGGAAATAGCACAGGCTTGGGAGTCAGAGGTTGTGGGTTCTAATCCCGGCTCCACCACTTGTCAGCTGTGTGACCTTGGGTAAGTCACTTAACTTCTCTGTGCCTCAGTTACCTCATCTGTAAAATGGGGATGAAGACTGTGAGCCCCACGTGGGACAACCTGATTACCTTGTATCTACCCCAGCGCTTAGAATAGTGCTTGGCACATAGTAAGCGCTTAAGAAATACCAACATTATTATAGGGATTGCATCTACCAACTCGTATGGTACTTTCCCAAGTGCTTAGTACAGTGCTCTGCACACAGTAAGTGCTCAGTAAATGCAATTGATTGATTGATTGTGGTGGTATACTTTTAATTACCCTACCACAAATTCCAAAAAGAAATCCACACAAAAATATTACAGCTAAATCAGAAAACGTATGAAGTCATTCACTAGCCTAATCCTAAACTGTGGGTGATGCAGTGAGCCAACAGCTGATCTCCCGGTCCTGCCTGGCAAGGTTTGCTGCTCGGAATGTGTTTCGTCTTCCTCCCTGCTCCTATCCGACCCTATCCTGCTGTAGTCCCATCAGATTTTCTATACAGTACAGGATTTTGGTTCTTTCACCTTTAAATCTCCCACCGTACAATTCACAGGGGCAGAACTGCAAGCTAGGAAATGGAGAGTAGCAGGGCGTGGGATGGATGGGGGAAGCCGTTAAGGCTAAAGTCAAAGGTGAATGAAAATACCAAAATACTCTTCTGAGCCCAAAAAGCTACCATCATCATCATCATCAATCGTATTTATTGAGCGCTTACTATGTGCAGAGCACTGTACTAAGCGCTTGGGAAGTACAAATTGGCAACATATAGAGACGGTCCCTACCCAACAGTGGGCTCACAGCCTAAAAGGGGGAGACAGAGAACAAAACCAAGCATACTAACAAAATCAAATAAATAGGATAGATATGTACAAGTAAAATAGAGTAATAAATATGCACAAATATATATACATATATACAGGTGCTGTGGGGAAGGGAAGGAGGTAAGATGGGGGGGATGGAGAGGGAGATGAGGGGTAGAGGAAGGAAGGGGCTCAGTCTGGGAAGGCTTCGGAAGGCACGGCGAGGAAGAGGTGGTCAGAGGGAGCTCAAGCTCGGGTAGGGATGGGGCTGGGAGGGGGAAGAACGCTCCGGCACAGGGAGCCAGGAATTGTCCGGAAGAGCTAAGAAAGGCTCTCCAGGCCTAGGTCTCTCCCCGGGCCCCACCACTCTTCCCCCAAACTTCCCCGTGCTGACGCCCTTCCTCTCCCGGACCAGCCCCGTTCCCAGCTTTTGGGCGGCAGAGACGCTACTTGGCCCAAAACACCACCCTGTAGTCCACCAACATCCGCGCCGTGTTAACGCTTTCTACAGAAATATGGTGGTGGAGGACGATAACCTGCCCATTTTATGAAATGAGCTGAAAGCTGTGATCTTGGACCAGGTTAGACTCCGGATTCTAAGGAGGTATTTGTTCTGGCGCCTTTGACACCCGTCTACGTGTCTTGTTTCGTCGTCTGTCTCCCCCTGCTAGACTGTGAGCCCGTTGTCGGGTAGGGGCCGTCTCTAGACGTTGCCGACTTGGCATTTGTTAAGCGCTTACTATGTGCCAAGCACCGTTCGAAGCGCTGGGGGGATACAGCGGGATCAAGTTGTCCCACGTAGGGCTCACAGTCTTAATCCTCATTTTACAGATGAGGGAACTGAGGCTCAGAGAAGTGAAGTGACTTGCCTAAGGTCACACAGCAGACATGTGGCGGAGCCGGAACTCGAACCCATGCCTCCAAAGCCCGGGCTCTTTCCATTGAGCCACGCTGCTTGTACTTCCCAAGCGCTTAGTACAGCGCTCTGCACACAGTAAGAGCTCAATAAATACGACCCAACGAATACGGCTCTCCGCGTGCTCTGCCGTAGTTTCGGATCCACACACACGCGCCGGGGTATTTCGCTTGGGCGCGAAGGGAGGGCGGGGCAGAAGGCGCCTGCTCAGGCTCAGTGAGAAGAGCCCGGGCTTTGGAGTCTGAGGTCACGGGTTCAAATCCCGCCTCCGCCACTTGTCAGCTGTGTGACTTTGGGCAAGTCACTTCACTTCTCTGGGCCTCAGTTCCCTTGTCTGGAAAACGGGGATGAAGACTGTGAGCCCGCCGTGGGACAACCTGATCACCTTGTAACCTCCCCAGCGCTTAGAACGGTGCTTCGTGCATAGTAAGCGCTTAATGAATGTCATTATTATTATTTTTTTTCTTCTAGACTGTGAGCCCACTGTTGGGTAGGGACCGTCTCTACGTGTTGCCAACCTGGACTTCCCAAGCGTTTAGTCCAGTGCTCTGCACACAGTCGGCGCTCAGGAAATACGATTGATTGATTGATTGATTAGGAAGGGATGGCTAGGCGGGCCGCTCAAGCTTTGTAAGCGGCCACGGGGAGCGGGAGGGAAGCAACCGCCGGGGCGGGGGGGAGTCGAGAAACGACCGCGGAGCGGGAAATGAGCGGCCCAAAGGGAGAGGAGTAGGCCTCGGATGCTCCTGGGAGCTGAGCAGTTACGGGGGCAACTCCAGGGGCAGGAGGGGCATCTCCTCAGTAGGAGATGGCTCCGGGTAAACAACGCGCTAGCACGCGGAGCCAACGAGGCACTCACATTACGTGCCAGCTTGAGTGGTTCCGGCCTGGATGAAATCGTGTGCCAGGAGAGATACTGAGTCTCGGAGGGAGGGAAACTGCCACTTCTACGTAGTCGGGAAACACTTTCCAGATGACGAGAGATTTCGAAAGGTCCTTAAAGGACGGAAAGAGGAGCGAAAAGAGGAGAACAGGGAAGAGTGTTCGTGGGAGGATGCTTCAGGCCTCACAGGTGGCGGGAGAGAAGGAACTGCAATTCAGTAGGAACTAAATAACACGGTGTAGCAAAGGAAAAGCTAAACTATTATATACGGGATAAGCCTATTTGCCCATGAAAATCCCACGAAATCTCGACATAAAGGAGGGCAGGCAGGGGTTGAGTGAGAGGGGGTAGTGGCCAGGAGAGTGTTGATTTACCTGCAGGGATTGGATGAAACTATTGAGGCAAATTTTACGTAGCCTGGAATGTCAATCTCTGGTGCAGGACGTATTCCTGCGTTGAACATATCATTGGCCCTGCCCTGTGTGACTGATTATTGGAGCCCGGGGCTCCATCTCCCTCTATAATCCTTTCATTCATTCAATCGTATTTACTGTGTGCAGAGCACTGTACCAAGCACTTGGGAAGTCCAAGTCGGCAACAGACGGTCCCTACCCAGCAACGGGCTCACAGTCTAAAGGGGGGAGACAGACAACCAAACAAAACACGTAGACAGGTGTCAAAATCATCAGAACAAATAGAATTATAGCTATATGCCCATCATTAACAAAATAAATAGAATAGTAAATATGTACAAGTAAAATAAATAGAGTAATAAATCTGTACAAATATATACAAGTGCTGTGGGGAGGGGAAGGAGGTAGGGTGGGAGGGGATGGGGAGGAGGAGAGGAAAAAGGGGGCTCAGTCTGGGAAGGCCTCCTGGAGGAGGTGAGCTCTAATAATAGTCATAAGAAGGGTGGGATTTGTTAAGCACTTACTATGTGCCAAGCACTGTACCGAGCTCTGGGGTAGACGCAAGCTAATCGGGTCCCAGGTGGGGCTTACACTGTAGCAGGAGGGAGAACAGGTATTGAATCCCCATTTTGCAGGTGAGGTTTGGAGAAGTGAGGTGACCTGCCCAAGGTCACACAACAGATAAGGGCGGAGCCAGGATTAGGATCCACATCCTCAGACTTCCAGGCTCATGCTTTTTCCACTAGGCCGTGCTGCTTCTCGTAGGCTGTAAACTCCTTGCTGGCAGAAAACAAGTCTACCTCGGGGCCTCAGTTCCCTCAGCTGTAAAATGGGAATAATAATAATAATGATGATGGCATTTGTTAAGCGCTAACTATGTGCAAAACACTGTTCTGAACACTGGGGAGGTTACAGAGAGATCAGGTTGTCCCACGGGGGGCTCACAGTCTTCATCCCCATTTTCCAGATGAGGTAACTGAGGCACAGAGAAGTTAAGTGACTTGCCCAAAGTCACACAGCTGGCAATTGTCAGAGATGGGATTTGAACCCATGACCTCTGACTCCAAAGCCTGTGCTCTTTCCACTGAGCCATGCTGCTTCCATATGAATGGATAAAGACTGTGAGCCCCACGTGGAACAACCAGATGACCTTGTATCTCCCCCAGCGCTTGGAACAGTGCTTGGCCCATAGTAAGCACTTAACAAATACCAACATTATTATTCAGCACTTAGAACAGTGCTTTGCACATGGTAAGCACTTGACGAATACTATCATCATCATTATTATTATATAGTACTCTCCCAAGCCGACCCCTGGCCCGCATCCTACCCCTGGCCTGGAATGCCCTCCCTCCTCAAATCCCCCTGTGCTCTGCACATAGTAAGCGCTCAATAAATACGATTGATGATGATGCTTCAAAGCCTTACTGAAGGCCGATCTCTTCCAAGAGGTCTTCCCAGACTGTGCCCCACTTTTCCTCACCCCTCCTGTGTCACCCTGACTTCGCTCCCTTTGCTCTTCCCCCAGCTCCCCGCCCCACAGCACTTATGTATTTATCTGTCATTTTATTTATTTGTATTGATGTCTGCTTATTTGTGTTGATGTCTGCCTCCCCGCTTCTAGACTGTGAGCTCGTTGCGGGCAGGGATTGTCACTCCTTATTGCCAAATTGTACTTTCCCAAGCACTTAATAATAATAATAACAATGATGGCATTTATTAAGCACTTACTATGTGCAAAGCACTGTTCTAAATGCTGGGGAGGTAACAAGGTGATCAGGTTGTCCCACGGGGGGCTCAAAGTCTTCATCCCCATTGTACAGATGAGGTAACTGTACCTCATCTGAGGCACAGAGGCACCCCATCCCCTCCCACCCTACCTCCTTCGCCTCCCCACAGCACCTGTATATATGTTTGTACAGATTTATTACTCTATTTATTTTACTTGTACATATTTACTATTCTATTTATTTTGTTAATGATGTGCATCTAGCTTTCTTTCTATTTATTTGATGACTTGACACCTGTCCACATGTTTTGTTTTGTTGTCCATCTCCCCCTTCTAAACTGTGAGCCCATTGTTGGGTGGAGACCGTCTCTATCTGTTGCCAACTTGTACTTCCCCAAACACTTAGTCCAGTGCTCTGCACACAGTAAGCACTCAATAAATACGATTGAATGAATGACAACAGAACAGAGTTGGTAGCTCCATTCCTTGACCACAGTGAGCTTCCCGTCTAGAAAGGGAGACAGAGGTTAATAGAAAGAAATGATTGCTGTGAACATAAGTGCTGTGGGGCTGAAGGGGGGGGGAAATTAAGGGAGCAGGCCTGCAGACCCGTCTCAGACAGTTAATAATAATAATAATAATGGCATTTGTTAAGCACTTACTATGTGCAGAGCACTGTTCTAAGTGCTGGGGGAGGAATAAAAGGTGATCAGGTTGTCCCATGTGTGGCTCACAGTCTTCATCCCCATTTTACAGATGAGGTAACCGAGGCCCAGAGAAGTGAAGTGACTTGCCCAAAGTCACACAGCTGACAAGTGGCGGAGCCGGGATTAGAGCCCATGACCTCTGGCTACCAAGCCCGTGCTCTTTCCACTGAGCCACGTGCGCTTACTATGTTCCAAGCACTGTTCTAAGCACAGGGGTAGGTACAAGTTACAAGTTACAAGTAGGTACAAGAGAAGCAGCGTGGCTCAGTGGAAAGAGCCTGGGTTTTGGAGTCAGAGGTCGTGGGTTCAAATCCTGCCTCTGCCACTTGTCAGCTGTGTGACTTTGGGCAAGTCACTTCACTTCTCTGTGCCTCAGTTACCTCATCTGCAAAAATGGGGATTAAAACCGTGAGCCCCCCGTGGGACAATTTGATCACCTTGTAACCTCCCCAGTGCTTAGAACAGTGCTTTGCACATAGTAAGCACTTAACAAATACCATCATTATTATCATTATTACAAGTTAGTTAGGATGGACACAGTCCATGTCCTCCATGGGGCTCACATTCTTAATCTCCATTTTACAGAGGAGGGAACTGAGGCCCAGAGAAGTTAAGATCATACAGCAGACGTGTGGTAGAGCCAGGATTTGAACCCAGGTCCTTCTGACTCCCAGGCCTGGACCCTATCTGCTAGGCCACACTGCTTCCCTTAAGAGTCTGAGAGACCTTGCCCTGTTCCCACCCGGCTCCCTCATTAATAATAATAATACTAATAATGATAATAATGATGGCATTTATTAAGCACTTACTATGTGCCAGGCACTGTTCTAAGCACTGGGGAGGTTACAAGATGATCAGGTTGTCCCACAGGGGGCTCACAGTCTTCATCCCCATTTTCAATCAATCAATCAATCGTAGTTATTGAGTGCTTACTGTGTGAGAGCACTGTACTAAGCGCTTGGGAAGTACAAGTTGGCAACATATAGAGACAGTCCCTACCCAACAGTGGGCTCACAGTCTAGAAGGGGGAGGCAGAGAACAAAACCAAACATATTAACAAAATAAAATAAATAGAATAGATATGTACAAGTAAAATAAATAGAGTAATAAATATGTACAAACATATATACATATATACAGGTGCTGTGAGGAAGGGAAGGAGGTAAGACAAGGGATGGAGAGGGGGACGAGGGGGAGAGGAAGGAAGAGGCTCAGTCTGGGAAGGCCTCCTGGAGGAGGTGAGCTCTCAGTAGGGCCTTGAAGGGAGGAAGACAGCTAGCTTGGCGGATGGGCAGAAGGAGGGCATTCCAGGCCAGGGGGATGACGTGGGCCGGGGGTCGACGGTGGGACAGGCGAGAACGAGGTACAGTGAGGAGATTAGCGGCGGAGGAGCGGAGGGTGCGGGCTGGGCAGTAGAAGGAGAGAAGGGAGGTGAGGTAGGAGGGGGCGAGGTGATGGACAGCCTTGAAGCCCAGGGTGAGGAGTTTCTGCCTGATGTGCAGATTGATTGGTAGCCACTGGAGATTTTTGAGGAGGGGAGTAACATGCCCAGAGCGTTTCTGGACAAAGACAATCCGGGCAGCAGCATGAAGTATGGATTGAAGTGGGGAGAGACACGAGGATGGGAGATGAGAGAGAAGGCTGATGCAGTAGTCCAGACAGGATAGGATGAGAGCTTGAACGAGCCGGGTAGCAGTTTGGATGGAGAGGAAAGGGCGGATCTTGGCAATGTTGCGGAGCTGAGACCGGCAGGTTTTGGTGATGGCTTGGATGTGAGGGGTGAATGAGAGAGCGGAGTCAAGGATGACACCAAGGTTGTGGGCTTGTGAGACGGGATGGATGGTATTGCCATCAACAGTGATGGATGAGGTAGGTATGATGAGGTAGGATGAGTTACCTCATCCAGATGAGGTAACTGAGGCACAGAGAAGTGAAGTGACTTGCCCTAAGTCACACAGCTGATAAGTGGCTGAGCTGGGATTTGTAACCATGACCTCTGACTCCAAAGCCCATGTTCTTTCCACTGAGACACACTGCTTCTCATTCATTCAATCATATTTGTTGAGCGCTTACCCTGTGCACAGCAGTGTACCAAGCACTTGAGAGGGTACAGTACAACAATAAGCAGACTCATTCCCTGCCCACAACGGGTTTACAGTCTAGAGGACTGATTCCCTCCATCAGTGAGGAAGAGGCCATTAGGGTGAGCTGTTTGGGCAGCGGGATCCCGGACCCAACGGGCCCCCTTTAGTTTGAGGGACCCCCTAAGCTGGTCCGTGCCTGAGCCCAGAGAGCCCCCATGGGAGTCAGGTCTTGGGGGCCTGAAGAATAAGAACAATTGGGAGCTTTCATAATAATAATAACAATAATGATGGTATTTCCTCCCCCTTCTAGACTGTGAGCCCGTTGTTGGGTAGGGACCGTCTCTGTTGCCGACTTGTACTTCCCAAGCTCTTAGTACAGTGCTCTGCACATAGTAAGCGCTCAATAAATACGACCGAATAATAATGATAGCATTTATTAAGCGCTTACTATGTGCGAAGCACTGTTCTAAGCGCTGGATGAATGAATGAATTTGTTAAGTGCTTACTATGTGCCAGGCACCGTACTAAACGCTGGAGCCATTACCAGCAACTCGGGTTGGACCCAGTCCCTGCCTCATGTGCGGCTCCCAGTCTCAACCCCCGTTTTGCAGATGGGGTAACTGAGGCACGGAGAAGTGAAGTGACTCGCCCAGGGTCATACAGCGGACAAGGGGCGGAGCCGGGATTAGAACCCTGGACCTTCAGACTTTACTAGGTGGCTTCAGCATGGAGAAGCAGCGTGGCTCAATAGAAAGAGCCCAGGCTTTGGAGTCAGAGGTCATTGGTTCAAATCCCGGCTCTGCCAATTGTCAGCTGTGTTACTCTGGGCACTTATCTTCTCTGTGCCTCAGTGACCTCATCTGGAAAATGGGGATGAAGACTGTGAGCTCCCCGTGGGATGACCTGATCACTTTGTAACCTCCCCAGTGCTTAGAACAGTGCTTTGCACATAGTAAGCGCTTAAGAAATGCCATTATTATTATTATTATTCGGCCCCTGGACGAACCAGGAGTGAGGTGGCCGCCCCTCCATGAAACCTTATCTGTTTCCTTGTGGAAGAGGAGGAGGAGGAGGAGGCGGCGGGGGTGGGGGGGCTGGGCTCAGGCTGCAGGGTAGGGGATAGTGGGTCCGTTTCCAGGAGGATATCCTCAGGGGGCTGTGTGTCATGGGCTTGCTATCTGCCGACTTGGGACGCAGCCTGATCTGGGTTTTGGGGGGAAGGGGTGGTGCTGGGAGGAAGCTTTATGTAATTATTGGCTGACTCTCAGGTAATTGTTTTAATGAACTGGACTGCAGCTTATTCAGAGGCCTGTTTGGCAGAAACAGCTTCTCCCTCGTTTGGGGGATTATTCTCCCCACCTTTAAAGCCTTTTTGAAGGCACATCTCCTCCAAGAGGCCTTCACTGACTAAGCCTTCATTTCCTCTTTTCTCACTCCTTTCTGTGTCACCCTGACTTGCGCTCACTTTATTTACCACCCCCCTTCAGGCCCACAGCACTTACGTCCATTGCCATCATTTATTTTATTTATATTAATGTGTGTTTCCCCTTCTAGGCTGTAAGCTCGTTGTGGGCAGGAAATGTGGCTGTTACTGTTGCTTACTCTTCCAAGCATTTAGTACAATAATTATAATGATGGCATTTGTTAGGCGCTTACTGTGTGCAAGGCACTTCTAGGCACTGGGGAGGATATAAGGTGATCAGGTTGTCCCAAGTGCGGCTCACAGTCTTAATCTCCATTTTACGGATGAGGTCACTGAGGCCCAGATTGGTGAAGTGACTAGCCAAAAGTCACATAGCTGACAAGTGGTGGAGCCGGGATTAGAACCCATGACCTCTGACTCCCAAGCCCGGGTTCTTTCCACTGAGCCACGCTGCTTCTCTATGCTCTGCGCACAGTAGGTGCTCAATAAATATGACTGATCTATTTATTGATTACTTTGGACTGAGCCACCCGCAGCCTCTTCTGCCTCTGCCCAGCCCCTCCAGGATTCTAGGAATTCTCGGACTCTTTTCTACCACCTGGGTGCAAATAATAGCGTTAGGAAGCAGCGTGGCTCCGTGGAAGGGGCCCGGGCTTTGGAGTCAGAGGTCATGTTGTCTTTCTCCCCCTTTTAGACTGTGAGCCCGTTGTTGGGTAGGGACCGTCTCTGTATGCCGCCAACTTGTACTTCCCAAGCACTTAGTACAGTACTCTGTACACAGTAAGCGCTCCATAAATACGATTGAATGAATGAATGAATTTCAATACCGGCAACTCAACCATTTAAGGGCTGCTTATTTAGTGTTTGGATTATTCTGAATTTTCCTCCTCTTCCCCTCTCCTGCAACTGTTCTTTTGTTCACTTACCTCCAGCTCAGGGTGGCAGGCCCAAAAAGAAGTTAGAGTTGAGATCATTCACTCTGCTGCTGATCAGTAGTTCTGAGTACTTGGTCTATGGTTTAAATGAGGTTAGGAATTATTGAGGTATTGTAATCCTCCTTGCTATTCCTGTCCTCTACAGATCACCATGACTCCTTCCATTTGAAAAGCATATGCCACTCTGAGACTACTATGCTGACTATTTAAGAAAATAACACTTTCCACATTCCTATATATTCAGTGAAATTTGCTCCAGTGACAACAATGGAGCTGAAGGCTATATAGCCTTATCTGGAGGATCTTCTGATTGTAATGAAGGCAGTGGCAGTTTTCCTTGTAAAACACTCTTGTGAACAGTAGCAGCAAAGAATGCAAATGTCTGACACAGAACACAGAAACAATCAAGCAGAAGACATCTTTTCCAGTGTCAATGTGCTTATAATGAACAAGTAATTTATGTCCTAAAATCAACAGAGCCTGTCGTACAGGCCTTAGTTGAAATGTTACATAGTAGAAAATCTTATTGAAGGTCAGTGCCCCGCTGTTGTCATTGTTGAGGTTATTCTGTAAGTGGTGAATCCTTAGGAAGGGCTTCCAGTTGTCCTGGAGACTATATTTTGGGGATAATTCTGAATACTCCAAGAGGTCGGTGAAGTTACCGGGGCTGATTGAGGAATTTATGGCTACAATTTCTGTGAGGCAATCCCAGAAATTCAGGATTTCTTTTACTGAAAGAACACGTTCGGGGTCTGGGCCATTTTAAAATGGGGAGATTTCGGTTCAACCTCCAACATGAAAAATATATCATTACTATTATCATTCAACTTTATAGTAGTTATAAGATAAATACCAATAAATGTGATTAGCCCAAAGACTGTTTTAATGAGGTTAGGGCATTTTTAAGCTGAATTCTGTGAAAGCTTGCATGGGTGGAAAGCTTCGGAAAAAGACAGCATTTTCCTTTACTTTGATTATTTTAAGCAATAAGCAATAAGTAATGTATCATTACCGCTCTCCTCATGTCAACAACATCACCCTTTTTAGCTCCATTTCCTAGTTTATACTTTGGGTACGGGAATTTCTGACCCAAAACGTGATCAATAAATTCTGAACTGAGCCATGCATTTTCCCTGACGTTTTCCCTAAGCCCTCATTTCCTCTTCTCCCACTCCCTCCTGTGTCACCCTTGCACTTGGATTTGTACTCTTTACTCTCCCCTCCATCAGCCCCACAGCACTTACGGATATAGTCGTAATATATTTGTTTATGTTAATGTCTATTTCCCCCCTCTAGACTGTAAGCTCCACGCAGACAGGGAACATATCTACCAACTCTGTAGCATTGCATTAATCCAAACACTGCACACAATAAGCGCTCAATATGACTGATTAATTGACTGACTTGGGCAGGGCCTCTGGGCATGGAGATAGTTGTCCACCTATCTAAGCTTTAATGGCCACTGAGAAAAAAAGGGGGGAGCAAGGGATTCATTTTTAACCCAGGATTGAAAATGGGAAATGGATCCCAACAGGGGGCCCAAAACTGGTCTGAGGATGATTGGATGCTCTTTCTCATTCTGAGATTCCAAAGGTCCAGATCTGCCTGAATAACTTGGGTTCAGATTCTCCCCTGGGAGGAGTCAGAGTCCCATTCATCAGCAGGGGCTAACAAGGGATACCCCAGAAGCAGCATGGCTCAGTGGAAAGAGCACAGGCTTTGGAGTCAGAGATCATGGGTTCAAATCCCGGCTCTGCCAGCTGTCAGCTGTGTGACTTTGGGTAAGCCACTTAACTTCTCTGTGCCTCAGTTCCCTCATCTGTAAAATGGGGATTAAGGCTGTGAGCCCCCTGTGGGGAATCTGATCACCTTGTAACCTCCCCAGTGCTTAGAACAGTGCTTTTCACATGGTAAGTGCTTAATAAATGCCATCATCATTATTATTATTATTACCCCATTCCCAAGACTCTAGAGAGACTGCCCTAGTTCCTTGAGGGCAGTGAATGTGTTTACCATCTCTCCTGTACTGTACTCTGCCCATCCACCTCCATATCAAACAGAAATTCCTTACCATAGGCTTTAAAGCACTCAGTCACCTTGCCCCCTCCTACCTCACCTCACTACTTTCCCACTACAACCCAGCACACATACTTCACTCATTCATTCAGTCAGTCAATCATATTTACTGAGCACTTATCATGTGCAGTGCACTGTATTAAGTGCTTGGGAAAGTACAATACAATCATAAACAGTGACATTCCCTGTCCACAATGAGCTTACAGTCTAGAGGCAAGGAGAGACATCAATACAAATAAATAAAATTACAAGTCTCAGTGTACCTCGATCACATCTATCTTACCACCGACCTCTCGCCCATGTCCTGCCTCTGGCCTGAAATGCCCTCCCTTTTCATATCCAACAGAAAATTACTCTGCCCATCTTCAAAGCCTTACTGATGACACATCTGCTCCAAGAGGCTTTCCCCGATTAAGCTCTCATTTCCTCTTTTCCCACTCCTTCTGCGTCATCCTGACTTGCTCTCTTTATTCACTCCCACCTCCAGCCCCACAGCATTTGTGTATATATCCCTAATTTATTTGTGTTAATGTCTGTCTCCCCCTCTAGACTGTAAACTCATTGTGGACAGGGACTGCGTCCGTTATATTATGTTGGTACAGTGCTCCGCAATAAACACAACATTGATTACCGTGCTCTGCACACAGCGAGTGGTCTATACCATTGATTAATTAATTGATTGACATGGCTCTGGGATCCTAGGTGCTAGAGGTTTGGTTGGCTGTTCAGAAACCTCACAGATGGCTGTGGACCCATTCCTCTCTTTGTCTCCTTTATCCTCCCTCCTGGCACCATAGGAGGAAGGTGGGAAGACTGCTGGGATAGGCGCTGGAATGTATGAGCTTGAACTGCTTCCCATTCTCACTGGCCCCAACTTTACTCCCAGGAAACCCAGGTCCCAATTTGTTTGGCCCAAAGATTTCTAGGGGACTAGTTACTGCCATTTGACCCAAAAAAGAAAATCTGCTAAACATTTGCTTGAGCGCCTGGTCAGAGGACAGAGGGAAAAGAGAGATACTTCAACTCTAACCACAAGTCAATCAACCACTTGCCTTTATTGAGTGCTTACTTGGGAGTGTGGTCAGTTTGGGTAGACATATTCCCTGCCCACAAAGAGCTTACAGTCTAGAGGGAGGTGACAGCCAACAATTCCACATTCATAAAGAACATAGAATGGATTTAAGATCTGTGGAGATCTGTTTAATGCTTGTTGATTTTTTTTTATGGTATTTGTTAAGAGCTTACTGTCTACCAGGTGTTCTAAGCACTGGGGTAGATACAAGCTAATCCCTTTGGACACACTTTGTGTGCCACACGGGGTTCACAGTCTAAATAAGAGGGAGATGAGGTAACACAAACACAGAGAAGTGAAGTGTCTTGCCCAAGGTGACACAGCAGGTATGTGGTGGAGCCAGAATTAGAACCCGGGTCTATCTGATTCCCATGACTTCTGACTTTTGACTCCAATGTTCATCTGTACCAAGTGTGACTTAAAGAATTAAATAGTCCAGTTCTTTGTAATGCTAATTTACCCAAGAAAAGGAATGTGGCAGTTGGCTAGAAATAGTGAGTGGCTCTGGGTAAATCATTTAACTCCTCTCTGCTTCATTTTCCCCATTCAGTTAATGATACCTCCCAGGATTCTTGTGTGGAATAATGACAATGATTGTCAAGCTCCTTACCTTGCATGAAGTCCTTAATAATGTATGAAAATCACTTTGTAAAATTGTCCCAGAAACACAATTCATAGGTCAAATTATCCAGATAATTTGGGCCCCCACATATATATATAGGCAAGTCTTGTGCCACCTAATACTTTAATAATCCTTGTTATACATTTGAGAAAAATAAAATTTAAATGATACATAAAGCATGATTCATAAAGTTTTACTTCAATATGAATGTATTTCTTCTCACTGCTGTTATTGATTTCATTTCAGCTAACCATAGCACACAATTGACCTTTTCTACCATCACCAGATTTGTAAGTAAAGGATCTGAAATAAAAAATATGGCACTTAAAATATATGGCTTGAAAATTATTTCAATAATGCTATAAAAATTTGAGGAATTATGTTTCTAAGTACCATTTAGGGTATCCTTTTATCATATTCACTTCATTAAAAGTTATAAACATTTAAAGTATGAACATCTTGGTTCCACTTATCCAGATATTCCAGGTCAAAAGTATGTTTCCACCTGAAATCTCTGCATCTCATTTGACTTAGGAAGACTCGGTCGTAAAGAGAAATTCAAAAATCTATTGCTTTTGGAATTTGTAAAAATGAACAATGACTGTTTTGAGTGTCTTTACCCCATTTGGGCCAACTTTTGTCCAGAATCTTAACACTGTCACAAGCAAATTCTACATTGTCAGAATTTCCTGTACAACTCAACAACAACAACAAAAGTACTCTAGGCAGAATATGGTTTGAGTTACCTAATTGAGGGAAGAGGGTTTTTTGGCTGTACTATCCAGATAATGAAAATTCCTGCTTAGTGTTCTTAATTGAGTTCATAAAAATGCCAATGCTGGAATTCCTTATTAGGATTGACAGATGACTCCAGGTCTGAAAACCTGTGCAGCGGAATAGAGTGTTGAGCAAAAAAGAGCATTAAACCAAATATAGTTTCCCAAAATGTAAATTGCATTACTGCATTTCCAACATCTGAAAAATTGGTCAATGCAATGCAAGCATTTTAGAAATAATAAAAAACAAAGTATAGTTAGCAATCATCAGTAGTACTTATTGAGCACTTACTCTGTGCAGAGCACTGAAATAAGTGTTTGGTAGAGTACGATAGAGTTAGAAGACAATTCCTGCCCTCCAGGAGCTTACAGTCTAGTGGAGGAGGCAGGCACAAAATTGAATTTCAGCTATGGGGTAGCAATGAGATATAAAGATATGTACATAAGTGCAACAGAGAGGGGTGTGAGGGATGCAGAAGTACTAAAGTGATAGGAGGGGGAAAATAAGATGGGGAAATGAGTGATTAATCAGAGAAAGCTTCCCAGAGGAACTGTGATTTCAAAAAAGCCTTGAAGATGAGGAGATCAGGTTGGTCAGATGTGAAGAGTATGTGTACATATGTGTACATATATATGTGTACATATTTATTACTCTATTTATTTTACTTGTACATATCTATTCTATTTATTTTATTTTGTTAGTATGTTTGGTTTTGCTCTCTGTCTCCCCCTTATAGACTGTGAGCCCACTGTTGGGTAGGGACTGTCTCTATATGTTGCCAACTTGTACTTCCCAAACGCTTAGTACAGTGCTCTGCACACAGTAAGCACTCAATAAATACGATTGATTGATTGATTGATAAGAGGGAGCCAATGGTCAGGAGATTCTGCTCTCCATGAGAGGAATGAACAGCCATTGAAGGTTGTGGAGGTGGGGGGGTGGGGTGTGAAAAATCATCATCATCATCATCAATCACTTGTACTAAGTGATTGGGAAGTACAAGTTGGCAACATATAGAGACAGTCCCTACCCAACAGTGGGCTCACAGTCTAAAAGATGTTAGATATTTTTTATTTCAGTCATAAAAAAATGATGTTTTAGAAAAATCATCCTTATGGCAGAGAGACATTTGGTCTGGATAATCGAGAGACTGGAAGCAAGGGAGGCCTGTGAGAAAACTGATGCAGTAATTGAGTTGGGAGGTGAAAGGTGCTTGGACCACATGGTGGCCTTTTGGCTGGAGAGGAAAGAGTGTTTTCTGGAGCTGTTGTGAATAACTAGCAGGATTTGATGACTGACTGAAGATGGGAATTAAAAAGAGAGAAGTATCCAGGATAATGCTAAGGCTGTGAGCTTGAGAGATGGGCGGGGGGATGGTGGTGACAACTGTGATCATAAAGTTAGATGGAACAGAAAATTTAGGAGGGAAGATGAGGAGTTCAGTTTTGCACATGCCGAGCTTGAGGTACTGGTGGAGCATTGATATAAAAATATCCTGGATACAAGAGGAGATGCAAGATTAGTAATAATAATTATGGTATTTGTTAAGCGCTATGTGCTAAGCACTGTTCTAAGCACTGGGGTAGATACAAGGTAATCAGGTTGTCCCACGTGGGACTCGCAGTCTTAATCCCCATTTTTCATATGAGGTAACTGAAGCACAGAGAAGTTAAGTGATTTGCCCCAGGTCACACAGCAGACAAGTGATGGAGCCAGAATTAGAACCCATGACTTCTGGTTCCCAAGCCCATGTTCTTGCTACTAGGCCACGCTGCTTCTTGATTGATTGATAAAGATTGATAAAGAGACAGGTCAAGACTAATGAGGTAGATTTGGAATCATCCATACATACGTGGTAGTTGAAGCCGTGAGAGTGGTCAAACTCCCAAGGGAGAGAGTGTAGAATGAGAACAGAAAATCCTCACCATTGGCTTTATGACACGCAATCGGCTCTGCCTCTTCTAGCTTATCTCAGTGGTCTCCTACTACAACCCAACCTGCACACTCCACGTGTCTAACACCTTCCTTCTCACTGTATCTAAATCTTGTCTGTCTCACCACTGACCCCTTGTCCACAACCACTCCATGGCCTGGAGCCTGTTGTTGGGTAGGGATCATCTCTATATGTTGCCAACTTGTACTTCCCAAGTGCTTAGTACAGTGCTCTGCACACAGTAAGCGCTCAATAAATACGATTGAATGAATGAATGGAATGCCCTCCCCTTTCACATTCGGCAGACAGCCACTTTCCCCACTTACAAAGCCCTACTTTGTCACATTTCCTTCAAGAGGCTTTCCCTATTTAAACCCCCGTTTCTCTAATTTATTCCTCCATCTGCATTGCCTATACACTTGGATCTGTACCCCTTAAGCAGTTGATATTCACCCCAGCCCCAGCCCCATGAAACTTAAGAACCATTGATTGTAGAGAGGCAGTGTTGCCTAGTGGATAGAGCACAGTCCTGGGAGTCAGAGGATGTGGGTTCTAATGCTGGCTCGGGCACATGTCTTCTGTGTGACCTTGGGCAAGTCACTTCACTTCTCTCGACCTCAGTTACCTCATCTGTAAAATGGGGATTA
Organism: Tachyglossus aculeatus; assembly: GCF_015852505.1. Taxonomy (NCBI): domain Eukaryota; kingdom Metazoa; phylum Chordata; class Mammalia; order Monotremata; family Tachyglossidae; genus Tachyglossus; species Tachyglossus aculeatus. The sequence continues at coordinate 58,633,416 of NC_052098.1, forward strand.
AGACTGTGAGCCCCTTGTGGGACAGGGACTGTGTCCAACCTGATTACCTTACATTTACCCTAGCACTTACAACAGTGCTTGGCACATAGTAAGTGTTTAACAAATACCACAATTATTCTTATTATGAACCTATCCTTATACTCTATTTTCCCTCTCCATGATCTATTTTATTTTCTGTCTACCCCTCTAGACTGAAGCTCCTTATGGACAGGGATTACGTCTACCAACTCTGTTGTATTATTCTCTCCCAAGTGCTTAGTTAAGTGCTTTGCACAACATATGTGCTCAATAAATACCATTGACTGATTGATTGATTGATTGATTGAAATAGAAGGAGACCCAGAAATGAGCCTTGAGGAGCACACATAAGCTGGTGAAAGAAACCAAGGAAGAGGAGTCAGAGAGGTAGAAGGAGAACCAGGAGAGATTAGTGTCAGGGAAATTAAAATTAGATAACTTTTCCAGGGGAAAAGAGCGGTCCACTTTATCAGAGACAGTCAAGATGTCAAGGAGGATTATGACGGAGAGAGTCCATTAGATTTGATGAGAAGGTGATCATTGGTGACCTTGGAGAGAGTGATCTCAGTGGAGTGAAGAAGGCGGAGTCTGGATTGTAGAGGGTCAATGAGAGAACTGAAGGAAATGGAAGCAGCAGAGATACCATGAAGCCCATCTGACATTTTGGACAGCAGTCTTCCTATTTGGCAATTTGGCAGGCTTGTAAGGGGAGAAAAACACAAGATACACTGAGTGCTGAGTTACACAGTACCCACCCTCCCTCATTCAAAACAAGAGGTGATTGTGTTACTGACACCTCAAAAGGCAGTTTTTTCTGCAGTCGTATAGACAGGTAGATTTGCCCACCAATCAGAGGAGGGGGCAGGAGGGGCAGATCACAAACTCATTTTCAATCGGAAGAATCCAACAAGTCCTCCAGTCATTCGCATTTACTGAGCGCTTACTGTGTGCAGAGCACTGCTCTAAGCACTTGGGAGAGTACAATATAACAAGACACATTTTCTGCCCAACCAGAAGCCTATCATTTGTTGGGGGTGGCATAGTGAGCCAGCCTCACACCTATCATGTAGCTGCAGCAGATGTAAACAACCCATTCACAGAGTTTGTACAGAAATGGTAGGAGGCAAACAGGGAGATAGCAACTTGTGGTGCAGTGAGGTCAGGAGAGGGTTTTTTAAGGATAAGGGACAAGAGGGTGTGTTTGAAGGCAGAGAGAGAGTGAGTGTTGGAAGATAGAAATCAGGGAAGGAAGAAGAGTGAATGCAAGTGTTTTTATAAGGGTGAAGGGATGTGGTTGGATTTAATGATTATAATAATAATAACAATAATTATGGTACTTGTTAAGCACTTACTATGTGCCAAGCACTGTTCCAAGCTCTGGAATAGGTACATGTTAATCAAGTTGGATACAGTCCCAGTCCCACTTAGGGCTCACACTCTTAACCTCCATTTTACAGATGAGGTAACTGAGGCCCAGACAAGTGAAGTAACTTGCCCAAGGTCACACAGCAGACATGTGGCAGAGCTGGGATTAGAACTCAGGACTTTCGGACTCCCAGGCCCCCATTCTATCCACTAAGCCATGTTGCTTCAGGTGCAGGTACAGATGGAGGGAGAAGATTTTGTAAACAGGTGGAAAATGTTCTTTTAAGAGACAGCTAGGAAGAAGAAGAGGTTGGATGGGATGTGGGAGAGGTAACAGGGAGCTGGGGGGAAAATTTTTGGGTAGTTAATGCCTGATGGTTTTGATTTTGTTAACAAAGTCAAAGCCAGGTCATTAGGAGTGGAAGATGGGGGAAGATGGGGCACTAGGGTTTTAAAGAAGTAGTTAAAGGTCCGAAATAATCAATGGGAACAACGGGCATGGCAGTCAAGGGCAAGTGAGGATGAAACTGATGTGGACAAGATCAACCTGATACCTAGATTTTCACCAAGAGAATTTCAGAAAGTGAGCACGACACCTTTTATTCACTTACACGACCAAATATTAACGTAAATATATTCTAATAATATTACATGCACATTAGAAAGCTAATTATCCTCACCTGAGTCTAGATAGGTCTGCACATCAAATTTAACTACCAACCCTAAGTATTTTCAGTGTTTTGGTAACATGCTCTGAGGTCCAGATGAACTGTACTATATCTATTCAAGGGACAACTTCAGTAAGAAACAGAGCAGCTATGTCTTGGTGCATAGTGATTTCCTAAAGGGCTTATGTATAATAATAATAATGGTGATGATGGCATTTGTTAAGCTGTTACTATGTGCAAAGCACTGTTCTAAGCACTGGGGAGGTTACAAGGTGATCAGGTCGTCCCACAGGGGGCTCACAGTGTTAATCCTCATTTTACAGATGAGGGAACTGAGGCACAGAGAAGTTAAGTGACTTGCCCAAAGTCACACAGCTGACAATTGGCGGAGCCGGGATTTGAACCCATTACCTCTGACTCCAAAGCCCGTGCTCTTGTCCACTGAGCCATGCTGCTTCTCACATGCCCAATCACAATACATGCATGCAGCTCAGAACACATGTGCAGCAAAGCCAGAGCAAATGAGAGAGCATGGGAAGAATCACTGGCATTAAAATTAAATAGTGCTATAGCAGAAAAACACGAAAAGAAGAGTGTTATAAGGGGGGATGGTTCTCCAGTGAATTTTAGCAATGGAGACTGACAATCTGAATACTTTAGGTCCAAGGATCCCTATGTTTTCCTGACAAACAGGATTTTTAGGGTGAATTTTCTGTGCCTCTACATTTTCTTAATTATAAGAAATTAAGCTGTCCATTTTCAAAGATGACAATATCTATGTTGCCACAGCACATGCTATTTTTAAATGGACAGTTTATATTTATAACAACACTTTTTCTCGAACTGTTAATTTCCTTAGATGTATCACCCACCCTTTAGATTATTAAAAGACAGTATCTTATCTTTGAATCATTAATTTTTGTTGCTTTGCTATTCCCCTGTGAACCACCTCTACTCTGAAAAATTCCGATTATAAATATTTCAATAATACATGTCCTCCTTATTTTAAGACTATGACATATAATTGGAAATCTGGACATAGAGGAAGTTAAAGTTGATGCCATAAAGAGGATAAAATAATTAATCACCTTGCACTGGTTAATGTTTTCAAGGACACAGGAACATCCTTAATGCCTGGGGATGATCTCAAAATGTCTGTAACATAGACAAAAGAACATGATCTCCAAATTTTCTTGGGTGACAGTGTTGATAGGCGACACAAAGAATCAAAATTAAGCCTGGTCCTAAACACAGTCCAGCTGGCTTTTCTGTGATTTTGTGAGTCTAAAGATATTTAATCGTTTACCATAGAAATAAGCTCAGCACACACATGGCAAAACACATAGTTTTGTCCAGCAGCAGAGCTGGAAAAAGAGAAAGAGACAGAGCAAGAGAGAGAGGGAGAGACAGAGAGAGAGAGGGCGAGATGGAGCCAGGCTCGCATCCTTCACTGATTTAAGGCCCAATATTAGAGTTAATTCCTTCGATATCTGTGTGCTGCCTATTTCAACTGTGCTTTCATTGGCTCATCATAAAGGCCTCTAGGGATCACTCAGGTCACCTCGCTAAGTTAGAAGTATGATCAGATTTTCCTGTTTCTCCCCTCTTCATGAAGATAGACTGCATTCAAAGGGGTTCCTAATGAAAAGAACACTTAGTTTTCTTTGCTCCTTTCATTCTGTACTCCCTTCCCTAGTGAGTGTGAGTAATGGTTTTGAACTTGGATTGCTGCCTTTATCCCTTCTTGGACACGATTCAGACTTTTGGGTGCTCATGAAAACCCCTTTGCTTTGTCTATTCAGAGTGTCTTCTAATTGCCAGAGAAGCCAGAGAAAAAGGAAAGCCGTTTCCCATAAAAGGAAATCGGGTTTGTGGATTTGGGGCAGAAATATTGATGGATTATGATGGTTTAGATGACTTTTGGTAACCTTTATGATGAGCCTGAAGATAATTAATCAGGAAAACACTAGGAGATACAAAATGTCGTGTATCTTATTCACTTCTTGAGTTTTGTAATCATTTGACTGATTTTTCACCAAGGCCTTTACAGCTTGCTTTCTTTCCTGGTTTTTATTTCATGCGGTATTCGGTACTGAAGTGATGGAGGTGAGGGTAGGCAAGTGAGAAAATGCATTAGCAAGGATTACTAGTAGGTCAGAGAGGGCAAATAACTTACCAAAATAGTCTATAATGCCCTCTCTACGGAGTCTTATTGTCGGAATGTAGTAAGTCAAAGTTACTGTTGCATAACATTCCCTTAAAGCTTCCTGGTGTAAGTACTTTTGTGATAAGCAGTGTTTGCATCATTGAGGGTTTGGGTTATTTCTTTACCTGATGGCATGTCTCAAACATGGTTACAGGGGTCATTTAGCCTTATATTCAACTTTGGTCTTATTTATGTGTTTCGGTCTGAAGCCTTGACTAGCTAAGATCTGCAGTTGTATGGTCCCATTCCTGCTGGGATGAGGAAGCTTGCTGAATAAGGTAAGCAATGCCTTGCAAACAGACACGGTGCAGGGTTGGGGTGGGGGACAAGGCATTAAAACCATTAATTTCATAATGAAGTGAATTATGCTAATAATAATAATAATGGCATTTATTAAGCGCTTACTATGTGCAAAGCACTGTTCTATGCTAATGTCTTTTTAAATTGTGCGATTGGCTCTTTACACACCAATTGCTCAGAGTTTTCATTTTGTTTGGCTCTACTGCACAACAAAAGTCACCTACCCAGATCTCTGGATAGACATAGTTGAAAATTGAATGAAAAAGGCCAGCATGGCTTTTGAGGGATTGACAGTTTGGTGACAACTAGTATATTGCAAACCTCTTGGTGAGACTCTTGGCGAGAGTCTTGCCAAGAGTGAGATGATACATTCAGAGTGATTTTTCAGGAAGATTATCTGTGCAGAGTGTGGACTGATGGAAGGAGAGACTACCTTTTGCTCTTGGAGAGATTTTGCTTCTGGTGTACTCTGCCAAGGGCTTTTATAGTAACCTACATATGTTGTCCTTGGAATCCTGTGGCACTTTCTCCATTTTTCATGGAAGAAACGTGCCATGTTCCATGAGGATAAAAACAGCAGACAGGCGATAAAGAGACCTGAATTTAGGAGTCAACATTATGGCACCGAGGTAAACAAAATCTCCAAGACAGCTCACGGAAATAGGTGCTGGAGGTTCCTTTTTTTGGAGAAGTCTTCCTGCCTTTGAACGAGAAGACCTCTCCAAAAGAAGGAGCATGGATACCATGAAGGCCCACAGTTGTGAGCTTTGCAGACAATCACTTGTCTCAAGCTTTTCTACTCTGCTTCTAAGCATTAGCGAAGGCTTAATGACTCTAGGCCTAGCTCAAAAATAGCAGTGTTGTGCCACAACCATCAGCACATATGCCCCTACCTTGACCGACACCAATGAGGAGAAAGAATGATTCTCTAAGGATCTAGACAGACTCATCACAGCAGTACCAATATCTGATAAGCTGAGTCTCATGGGAGATTTCAATGCACACGTGAGCAGTGGTGCAGAAACATGCAGAAAATTCATTGGTCAACATGGGATTTGCAAATTGAACAGCAGTGGTCTACTCCTGCTCAGTGAATGTGCCAAGCATCGGTTTGAAATCACAAATACAGTTTGTCTTTCACCAAATAGGACAACTTGGATGCACCCAAGGTTTAAGCAATGACACCTTATTGAATTTCTCTTCAATTGATAGAGAGACCTGAATGATATCACATTACTGCTGCTATGCATGTGCTAAGTACCGGTGTGATCATCATCTGATATGTTCTAAACTTTTGCCCAGATAAAGCCAATTTATTACAGAGTGGCATTCAAACTACCCAAGTGCCTGAACTTCAAACTCCTGGAGGACAGAGAAACATGCAAGAAACTCCACAGCAACACTGAAGCATTCTCCATCTCTACCAATGATTGGGTGTCTTTAAAGGAGTCTTTCAGACTGCAGGTAAATCCATAGGAAAACCTCAGGTCTGGTTTGATGCAGAAAAGTAATATATAATACCTTTCAAACCTTCCCAACCCTGACAATCAGATGCTTATGGAAGCCTACATATTGGAATAGAGAACATGCTAATAAGCATGCAAGACAAGTTGGGTGTGTCAAGGCCAATGACGCAGCGAAACCAAGGACTTCTACACATACCTGAAAAGTGTTTATGAGTCCATGGCAGCCCTGAAGGGCAGAGATGGCCCCACCCTCATCAAAGACAAAGAAGGAATCTGAAAGTAATGGCAACAATATTCAGTGATCTCCCTAAGACACTATCCTCATTAAGGATGACACCCTATATGAAGAATAATTCGCCTGGCAACCGGTGAATAATAATAATAATAATAATAATAATGGTATTTGTTAAGTGCTTACTATATGCCAAGCACTGTTCTAAGCGCTACGGCGGGGGGGGAATACAAGGTAATCAAGGTTGTCCTACGTGGGGCTCACAGTCTTAATCCCCATTTTACAGATGAGGTAACTGAGGCACAGAGAAATTAAGTGGCTCGCCCAAGGTCACACAGCTGACATGTGGCGGAGCCGGCATTCAAACCCATGACCCCCCAAGCCCGAGCCCTTTCCACTGAGCCATGCTCCTTTTCGACAAATGTTTAAGGGAGTCATCACTGTAGTTAGAACCATGAAAAACATTGAAACTCCCAGATCTGATGAGGTCAGATCTAACAGCAAATGAGAGTCAACTTAGTTGCCTTCAAAGGCTGTTCCTGAAGGCTATCCTCAACCTCAAATGGCCACACAGGAGCACCAAAAATAAAATCCTGGAATCCAGTCAGCTCACCAGCATTGAAGCAATGTTCATAGGGGCACAGCTTTCATGAGTGAGACCTCTGAGGTGAATGAGATAACTAACCCAAGTGGCTGCTGTGTGGTGAATTGAAATGGGAATATGCAAACGGTGAGGACAAAATGAACATTTTAAAGACATATCAACGATACTGAAAACTTACCCTGTGGAGAACACTAAACTAGGCTCTTGAGGGACATACAGAAAGCATTTAAAAGGAAATTGTTTGTCCTTATGGAAGTTCTAAGCTAGTGAAGCCAAGCACAGTGCAGTTCTCTGCATACAGTAAACACTCAAGAAATACTATTGATTGATGAAACAGGGTGAAGTGAAGTCTCAAGCAATGAGTGCAGCAACAAGCTACTAGGGCACAACTGCAGCAGACCAGCTTTGTGAAGCCTTACTTTCCTTTGAGAAAGGGTTTGAGAAAAATGGTAACCAAAGATTAAACCCTCAATTCCTCTACCAGCCCTCCTCTCTGTGTCGACTATGCACTTGGTTGTATAATCCTTAAGCACACTGGTACTTAAGTACATTGGTACAGTCCCCTAGCACTTATGCAAATTTCTTTTTACTCTACTATTTCTCCTATCTACAATTTACGTTAATGTTTGTCTCTCCTTATGGGCAGGGATTGTGTCTATCAACTCCATTATATTGTACTCTGCACACAGTTAAGTGCTCTGCAAATACCAAGATTGATTGACAAAAGAGGTAGATTTGAAAACAGTAACAGGTGCTTCAAATGCCAAACATGTGAGTGTTGCTAAGAAGCACTTTTACATGTTTACAGTGTGGAATGGAGCGTTGAGAGCAAAAGGGGTTTTTAAATCACTACTGCACATATGGCTAAGATCTCAGCATCAGTAGCATTGTCTTTAAATACAAATGATAGATGTGTGTGTACACATAGCACCTATATCTGAAGATGCCACGACTAATGGTGCGATGTTATAAATGTGACTTTAGAACCTAAGGCCGGTGTGATGACTCCAGGACAGCTCCAGCAAAACCAGGAACCTTCCAACAGTTTCTTCTCTGTCCTTATCCTCCTTGACCTCTCAACCACCTTCGACGCTGTTGACCAATTACATCTCTGTAGAATGCTATCAGATCTTGGTTTCACTGACACAGTACTCCTGTGATCACGTCTCAGTTTCATCCACTGGCTCCTCCACTTCTCATGCCCTAACTGTGAATGCCCCACAAGGCTCTGTTCTTGGTCACCTGTGCTCACATGGTTTCACCTACCACCTCTATACAGATGACTCTCACATCTACCTCTCCAGCCCTGATCTCTTCCGCTGTTCAATCTCACATTTCCTCTTGCCTCCAGGATGTCTCCATCTAGCTTATCTGCATCTCAAACTCCACAGATCCAAAACTGAACTTGTCCCTCCTGATTTCCAGAAGCCCACACCATGATTTCATCTCGACTTCTCACTGTCTTTCAGTTCTCTTAGTCGATCGAAAGATGAATCCTGCCAGTTCTTCCTGGATCGTTGATTTCAACCCAAACAGCCACCACTCTGGTTCAAGCTCTTGTCATAACGTGGCTATCTATTGTCTTCCTCATGGCTCTCCCAGTCTCCAGTCTCTCCTTCCAGCAGTCCACACACTGCACAGATCATCTTCCTGAAAAATCACTCAGGATGATTCAGTGAGTGAATAGTTGAAGTGATAAAAAACTATGAAGCAGGATTCAAATTAAAGGACAAATGTAGTTGGCCAAAATGAACAATTACAGGAAACATCTCACTCTTCAAAAGCCTGTCAGTTCACATACCTCCACATCAAAAAACCTTATTACCTCTCCAGCCTGCCCTCTTTAATCCTCCCAAACTCATCTTCTAACTCGTTTTCATTGACTCACCAGCCTCCAACACTTTACTCCATGTTATTCTCCCAGTCCAGAAGTTCCTTTTCCCAAATCTGCCAGACTTCAGCTCTCCTCGTCTTCAAAACCCTTCTAAAAATCCTGCCTCCTCCAGGAAGCTCTCTTAAATTATCGCCAAACACCTCAAGTAGTATCAACCCAAAAGCCACCTCCATGATTTATGTACTAAGCATTTAAGTACAGTTCTCTGCACAGAATGAGGGGACAATAAATGCCACTGAATGATGTATCTATATATCCATCCTTGGCATGTATGCCTTTTCAATTGTACATTCACTTATTTATTCTGATATGCTACCCTGGCACATTTGCTCTACTATACTACCTATTTGATCCATGTTCACCCTCCTGCTCACACTAGTTTAAAATCATATTTTATGTTTAACTCCCCCATTAAATTGTAAGTGCCTTGTGGGCAAGAAACATTTGTCTTACTTCTATTATACTTTACCAAGTACTTAGTATGGTATTTTGTGTTCAGTGGGTGCTCAGTAAATTTCACTGATTGATTGGAAAGCCTCGGCCTTTTGGGGAACGCTCAAAATAAGAAGTGGCCCAATCTGGAGCAGCTCCTCCCCTCTAAAACAGCACCTAGATCTCCAGCAGGGATTCCAAGATAACGCCCCAAGGGTCTGGAGGCCATAATCATATAACACTAGCCTAAGGTTATTCCAGTTTGGGGGCAGTCAAAACTATGCCTGGGGAACCTGACCCATTGAGAAACTCTTACTGTTCAGAGAGCCAGTCATCTTCTCCTCATGAGCATCATCATTAATGCCATCAGTATTTGTTGCAGGACCCCAGGTTGCATAAAACTCTAGTCATCTCTGCTGCCAGGCTAAAGTATGTAATCTTCTGAGCAGGTGCACCCCTCTTTATCCAAAGGCTTCAGTTCCAAATGCCCCTGAAGTGGCCAGGGATCCATTGTTCGGTAAGGACCGTCTTTATACATTGCCAACTTGTACTTCCCAAGTGCTTAGTACACTGCTCTGCATAAATATGATTGAATGAATGAATGAACAGATCAAGTGACAGACCAAATGATATTCCCATAGGGGGAACAAAAATATTTCAATGTTACTGTATACCAGCGTGTAGTGAAAATTGCTAATAATGTTTTCATTTGGGATATCTCCCAGTACAGGATGCTACTCTCTAAAGCCTAGGGTAATCTGGCTTGTCTGGTTTACCCAGTGCTTTGGAAAATGTCATATCTTTGAATTCATACTTGGGCAAAGAAAACATTTTAACCTTCATTTTTTAACACTCGCCCAGATTTTCCTATAGGTCAATCGACCACTCAATATCATTGATTGAGCCCCCTCTATGTACAGAGCAAAGTGCTGATTACTTGGGAGAGTACAGTAGAATTAGTGGACATGATCCCTGCTCTCAAGGATTTTACAATTTAGTGGACTGAGAACATTTTTGTTTTGGTGAATCGGGAAGTTAGAATTTAAAAAACCCATGAAGTTTTGCAAGTACTGTTTTTGACTTGAAAAAAAAATCCCCCTCCTCCCCCAAGATGTCTTGTTCCTGTTGAAAGGAATAAAACTTTGTGTGTCCATAATTTGGAACAATTACATAAAGTACTAATTTACATTTGAAGATGATTTCCATTATGGATTTACAACCATTTCAATAAGGTAATACATATACATATATATACATATATATAAGATCACTATTTCATATGCTAGCATTTTTGAAGTGCCAGTAGCACAAACAAATTTATGCTTCATAGAAATAGTTGAAGTGATAAAAAACTATGAAGCAGGATTCAGATTAAAGGACAAATGTAGTTGGCCAAAATGAACAATTACAGGAAACAAAGGGAAAATAACGACTAAAGATCTTTCATTACAGCCAGCTAATTATCATGAGTTCTGGACTTAACTGTTCAGGCATAGAATTAAAAACCTTAATTATATTGTCACCTTTGTCTCTCAGCTCCCATTGCCCACAAATTAATCCATTTACTGTAACTGCCGCTGATGAGAAGAAATTGATGGCAGTCCCAGTGAGGTGGGAGAGAGGAGCGCCTGAGTCAAAAAAAAAAATGTGAGAGGCAACATTGTCATGGCTGCACAGCTGGATGACATCTACATTCCAGGACATTATAAATTAAAAACAGTTTTAATGAGACAAATACAGGTTTGATGGATTTCATGATTTCTCTTTTCCCCCTTCAAATTGCTAACAGTGTTTCTCTTTTATCTTTTCGTTTTATTAAAGCAGGCCTCTTGTGAAATGATCACATTGCCTTTGGAGACTATGAGCTATCTTAATCTGTCCAACCAAGCCTGAGAATAGGGTGGACTTAACTCATGTTTGCATGGGAGATGCAAAAAGAAGCAGTGCCGGTCCTGTCCAGGGGATAGCCGGGAAAGTCTTTCTCTTCTTGAAGAAGACTGCATTTTATTACTCTAAGTTTAGTCATTTGGCTTAAGAGTTTTTTTAAGCTAATTTCAACCCAGGTATATTGTCACCCAGGTCCTAGGCCAGAGGAAGGCTTAAGACAGCTTTTAGAGATGATAACTGTTCTTACACAGACATTCTAGCAACTCAGTATAAAGAAAATTAAACCCATTTTACTAAAATGTATTTGGGGGCATCTTGAAAGACTCTTCTGTGTAGATAGGGATTGTGGGCCATACTGTCATTAGGATGTACCCTCAAACCAGGCAGATAGTTTTTAGCATGCCAAAATGATGGAGATAAGGGAAAGTAGGGGAAAGGAGTTCATGTGGTGGAACTCATCAGCAGTGCAGAGATGATGGTTTCAGACACTGACCATTAACATGAGCATAATTGGAACAGCAAGTATCCTACATTCATTCATTCAGTTGTATTTATTGAGTGCTTACTGTGCAGAGCACTATACTAAGCACTTGGGAGAGTACAATATAACAATACACAGACACATTCCCTGCCCACAGTGAGCTTAAGGCCTAAGGAGATGGTTATTACCTTCCCACACCGGCCAGTTTCCCATGTGTAGGCTTCAGTAGAAAGCTCTCTTCTATTAGTTCTTAGAACATCTTTTTTAAGTACCCTGACATTACCTCCAAGTACACTTCATCCAGTCACTTCTCAGGGGCTGCTGGTCAAAGTAATTCACCTGTTGAGCCAATCAGCTTTCTCATTCCTTGATTCTACCAACGCTTTTATTTTTCATAAGGGAAGTAACAATTTACTCTCCAGTTATTTGGGGAAAGGAAGACTGCTTAGGGTGAAGATGGTGTCTTGGGGGAGCAGACTGCCCTTTTATCTCAGATAACAATAAGATGAATGTTAACGAGAATGTTAACGAGTTTTACTCTTTCTAAACTAAAGGTCCTGAAACTCAGTACAGTGCTCTCAGAGAAGGCCTTGTTGACACCTGGTGAATTTCAGAGGGAGAACACCTGATCAGGGAAGCTGCTAGCCCAGCCATCTCTGGCAACGATGATGCTGCAAGAAAGACAAGAGTGCCTCCAATCGGGATCCAGCCTTCTGGAGAAAGGGTCAGATAGGCTGCACCAGGGGAATAGGATAAGAGCTGAATGTTATGGGGCTTGTGTAAAGTTCAGAGACAATACAGCCAGCAGGGAGCCTCCTCTCAAAACATAGGCACTGTGGCTGGGACACTTAGGACAAAGGGTAGATGGAGAATAAGTTCCTGCTGGTTATGAGTGAGAATTGGAGATTAGTGTTGTTTGGGGGCCTCACTGTGAAGCCAACAGTTCCCTGAAACTTGAGTTCCATTTAAATAGCAAATAAAACTTATTGATCCTTGTATGTGACAGGCTCCTGCTGAACTCATGGCTGGGGATTGCTGTTGGTGAGGGTATCCACTGTATTTTGTTTATTAATAAACAAGTTCATACTTACATTACCTAATAATTACTATCAGGCTGGACACAGCTGGTCATGACCAAATCTGCCCAGGACAAAATGATTGCTTATTGAAACAAAATTCCAAGACCACATATTAATGGTACAATCACTTTCACCTTGATTTTCAATCCAACCTAAGGGAGAGTGGCAAAAAGTAAATTTTATAATAGTTCAGGATTGGATGTAAGTTGGAGCCCACATAATCCATTTATGGCCTGGAGATCAATTGCTTCTGCCTGACTCCTGATTAGCTCAGTAATCCACCCAATGTCCAGGAATGCTAGAGCTTCTAGGCTCCTCTTGCTCTGCTGCTAGCCTGCCCATATTCTAGGGTTGCCACACTATTACTTCTAACATTTATTATGCACTTCCAATGTGCAAAGTACAGTACTAAGGATTGGGGAAAAGACAAGAGCACTACCCAATATCTGGTTCAAGGAAGGGATTGCTCTCTTGGGCAAAAGCTTGGTGAAGATAATAATAATAATAATTGTGGTATTTGTTAAGCATTTATTATGCACCAAGCACTGTACTAAGCTCTGGGGTAGATACAAGTTAATTGGGTTGGACACAGTCCCTGTCCCACACAGGGCTCCCAGTCTCAATCCCCATTTTACAGATGAGGTAACTGAGGCACAGATAATTTAAGTAACAATAATAACTGTGGGATTTGTTAAGCACTTTCTATGTGTCAAGCACTGCTCTAAAAGCTGGGGTAAATACAAGCTAGTCAGTCCTTGTCCCACATGGGTTCACAGTCTTAATTCCCATTTTACAGATGAGGTAATTGAGGTTCAGAGAAGTGAAGTGACTTGCCCAAGGTCACACAGCAGACAGGTGGCAGAGTCAGGATTAGAACCCAGGTCCTTCTAAGTCCCAGGCCCATGCTCTATCCACTAGGTAACACCGCTTCTCATGATACAAAGAGGAACACTGTATGGTACAAATTCATTAGCAGAGCAAGGATTTTCCTTTTTATGTGCACAATGCAGAAGGGAGTACTGGTCACATATCAGTCTTTTCAGTGAGTTTTGCAGTTCTGTATAAGTGTGTTGATGAGAACAGGGAAGGATTCAAAGAGACCCTTTCAAAATATGCCTTGTTCTGTATAGACCTGGTCAATCTGTCATTTTTCACTATGGAAGAAGCTGCGCTGTTTAATGGAAAAGGTGAAGGCGAAGGCCATGGACTTTTTGCTTCCCAAATAATAATTGCAATACTAATGTGCTTACTATGTGCCACGCCCTGGGGTAGATAGAAGTTAATCAGTTCAAACACCATCCTTGTCCTATATGGGGCACACAGTCTAAAGCTGAGGAAGAATTTTATTTTGTTAGTATGTTTGGTTTTGTTCTCTGTCTCCCCCTTTTAGACTGTGAGCCCACTGTTTGGTAGGGACTGTCTCTATATGTTGCCAATTTGTACTTCCCAAGCGCTTAGTACAGTGCTCTGCACATAGTAAGTGCTCAATAAATACAATTGATGATGATGATGAAGAATGGCTAGTGAATCCCCATTTTACAGATAAGTAAACTCAGGCACCAAGAAGTTAAGTGACTTACCCAAGGTCCCACGGCAGACAAGTGGGAGGGCTGGGAATAAAACCCAGGTCCTCTGACTCCCAGGACTCGGTTCTTTCCACTTAGCCATGCTGCTTCCCTCTAAAATTTCACAAGATTTCACTTTCCACCATTTCTCTACCTATTTGTATTTGGTCCATACTAATTTATTGGTTATTCCTTCTGACCTCTGCCTAGGTAAATACTGAATGTTAGATTACCCCATTTTACAGACAGTGATAGTGGAAGAATGAAGGGGTCAAGCCAGTCAGGCGAATGATCTCATGCACAGGTGTCTCACATATTCAGTCTGTCACTAAATTCTGTCCACTTTACCTTCAGAACAGTTCTAGAATCCACCCTTACTCTCCATTCAAACTACCACCATACTGGTCCAACCCCTTTTTTTTTTAATGGTACTTGTTAAGCACTTACTATATGCCAAGCACTGTTCTAAGCACTGGGGTAGATACAAGGTAATCAGATTGGATGCAGTCCCTCTCCCACACGGGGCTCACATTCTAATTATATCCTGCCTCGGCTATTGCATCTGCCTCCTCACTGACCTTCTTGAGCCAGCCTCTCCAGTCCACACTTCACTTTGCTGTCCGGATCATTTTTCTACAAAAAGTTCACTCCACACTTCCCAACTCCTCAAAAACCAATCTATCTCCGCAACAAACAGAATCATTTTACCATAAGCTTTAAAGCACTATATCAGCTCTCCCCTGCCAATCTAACCTTGCTCCTCTTCCACTACAACCCAGCTCACACTCACCTAAGACCATCGTGCATACTGTACCTTGATCTTGTATCTCTCACCATTGACCTCTTGTTCACATCCTCCCTCCAGACTGGAAAACCTCCCACTTCAAATCTGACAGACCACCACTCTTCCTTTCTTCAAAGCCCTAATCAAGTCATAGCTCCCCCAAGAAGCCTTCCCTGACTAACCCCTCATTTCCCCACCATATTTGCTCTCTGGTCTGTGTCATCTATGCACTTGGGTCTGTGCCCTCTAAGCACTTTGATACCCCACCCCAAAACCAACAGCACTTACCTACATTAACCTCATACTCTGACCTTTCCCCTATCTATAATTTAATCAATCAATCAATCAACCAATCATATTTATTGAGTGCTTACTGTGTGCAGAGCACTCTACTAAGCACTTGTCATATAGAAGAGTTGGTGGGCATGTTTCCTGCCCACATGGAACTAACAGTCTAAAGGGGGATATGGACACTAATATAAAGAAATGAATTATATATATGTACATATGTGCTCTGGGACTTTGGGTGGGGTGAATGAAGGGTGCAAATCCAAGTGAAAGGGTAATGCCGAAGGCAATGGGAAAGGAGGAAATGAGGACTTAGTCGAGGAAGGCCCCTTGGAGGAGATGAGATTTTAATGAGGCTTTAAAGGTGGGAAGAGTGATCACCTGTCAGATATGAAGATATGAAACTCAGATCTAAAAGAAATTAATAACAAGGCCAAAAGATATTTAAAAAGGTCTGCTCTGGTGTTCATAAGAATGGGTGTTTGTGGGTGGATTCTTAAGCTTGGGGTAACAAGGGTAAGTGAAATGAAATTTGAAGTAGTTGTCTGGATAATTTGCTCAATGGAGGCAAACCAATCTAAGTAAACCAGGTCCCAAACCCAGAGTATGCTTCAGTGATAACTTTCTGGGGTTAAATGACCATCACAATTGCCTCAACTCTCCATCTCAGTAGTTGTTAACACGTGTGAACTGGGTTTGACTCCAACTATAAACTCCTGATCCCTTACCCTGATGAGAAGAGATTTGGGGACTGAAGGTAGTATATGGAATTTCGTAAGCCTGTAATTATTCAAATTTTCCTGCAAGGCTGAAGGAAGTGATTTGCCTAAAATCTCAGAGATGGTGAAGCATCCATATGTAACAACAACAATAACAATAATGTGGTATTTAATGAAAGTGCTTTTTATACTCCAAGGTACAATACAACGAGATCAGGACACAGGTTCTGTTCCACACAGGGTTCATAATCTAAGATGCAAGGTGAGCAGGTTGCTAATCCCTATTTTGCAGATGAGGAAACTAGAGCACAGATAGACTAAGTGACTTCCCCAATGTCACACAGCAGCTCAGTGGCGAAGTTGGGATTAGAACCCAGGTCTCCTGAGTTCCAGTCCCATTCTCTTTGCATTAGACAAAACTGCCTCATGCTACCAGGCCACATTTTCCACTGGACCACATTTCCTCTCGATGGCAGGAGAGAGAAGAGGCAGTGCATAGAAGAAAATAATGAGCAAAGAATAGTACGGGGGTGGGGGAAGGACAAAAGAAAAGGAGTTGTTCCAGAGCGTAATGCTAATTCACATCAAAATGCAAATAAGAAAAATGTTTTCTTCAGAAAAGAAAACAAAGGGCCCTTTTTACCACCTTTTTAATCTCTGGCTGAAGCCCGAGTCCCCCTTCAGATCAAAATTTTTTGGTCAGGGTATCCAGAGATTCAGTGATCAGGAAGAGGCTGGCTCCAAAATCACTGCTGGAAATCCTGGAATGAATGCTTAAAAGCAGGGAGTAGGTAATTAGGGACCTTGAGGAATGAAAGCTTTTGTAGATCTAGCTTCCACCCTGCTTACTCTCTCTGCACATCTCCTTGCTTGCTTTGAATTCTGAGGTAGAAAGGTGCCACTTAGATACAACACAACCCTGCCCTTACAGTCACTGGTTCACTGCGGTTTTCCTTGTGTTCTCCTAGGCTTGTCCTCCAGCGCTTAGAACAGTGCCTTGCACATAGTAAGCGCTTAACAAATACCAACATTATTATTATTATTATTATTATTACCCTGAGAGTCATGGAGAAGAAGATTTCACTAATGATTTGTCCCCAGCATGCACTGCTATACACATAGAGGAGCAGCATAGCCTACTGGAAAGAGCATAGTCCTGGAAGTCTGAAGACCTGGGTTCTAATCCTGGCTCTGCTACTTGCCTACTCTGTGACCTTGGGCAAGTCACTTAACTGCTCTTTGCCTCAGTTTCTTCATCTGCAAAATGGGAATTCACTCTCTGTTCTCCCTCTCATTTAGACTGTGAGGCACTGTGGGACAGGAACTGTGTCCGACCTGATTATCTTGTATAATAATGATGGTATTTGTTAAGTGCTTACTATGTGCCATGCACTGTTCTAAGTGCTGGGGTAGATGCAAGGTAATCGGGTTGTTCCACGTGGGGCTCACAGTCTTATTCCCCATTTTACAGATGAAGTAACTGAGGCCCAGAGAAGTTAAGCGACTTGCCCAAAGTCACACAGCTGACAAGCGGCGGAGCTGGGATTAGAACCCATGACCTCTGACTCCCAAGCCCGGGCTCTTTACACTAGGCCATACTGCTTCTCCTAGTAGATCTCCATGTAGTTACAGTGCTTGACACAAACCCTTAACAGACACCACGATTATTAGAGAGTGGAATAGAGATACAGAGGGAGCACCTGGGGTAGTAGTGTACCTTCTGAGGAAAAAAGGCACACAGAACAGAACACCTAGCATGAAAACTGGAATGAAGGTTAAGATGAGATCATCACCTCTAAAATATGCAAGGTCTACAATCATCTCCTGCAAATTGGTGGTCATTAAGTAGAGTTCATTCCCTATTTGGAACCCCATCATTGCTTAATAAATACCGCAATTATTATTATTGCATTGTGGTAACCTCATGTGTTAGTCCAGGATTCTCTAAACTGCAGCATGTCAGAGCCCTCACTGTCCCCCTTAACCTTTCTCTGGCTTTTCATGGTGAGACAAAGCGGAAGGCTAGATGGCTGAACAGTGAATATTGTTTATGTGCATCATTCAAGTCCCAAAGTTGGCATCTTAGGCCTAAACTATTCCCTTTGGCTGACTCTACATCCAATTCATGGAGTAATCCTCAACCTTCTGTTTCATTACAGTCAGTAGCGTGGCTTTGCCTTTTCCCTTCCCTGTGAACACTTCTCATGTAAGGGGTCTAGTTCAATGATAATGGCTGAATAAGAGGCAATAAAGAACAGCAAAGTCAAGAAATGGCAATGCTTGAAGGAATGGTGATATTTGTAGTTTTTAAAATTTGTTAAGAATAGGCAGTGCATCTCACGTCTGCCCAAAGTGTATGGACATCATCTGCAAATAATGACTTTATATTCCTTAATGGGGGCCCCAGAAATCTCCTAGAGGATATCACTGTTCTAAAGACCCAGTGACCAACTCTCCAGGCTTCAGAGTGGGGAAGCAGCTCTTAGAGCATATCTATGGTAGGAATGAATATTTCTTCCAATTGAATTTCAGCCATGACTCCACTGGGGCTATCCAGAGCCTACCTAAACACACCTGCGTGTAAAATGATCCACGCTGCTCGTCCCCTCCAGGAACCTGCCATCACCATGCTGGCCTCTCGACCTCAGTGACCTCAAAGGAGTTCTAGAGTTCAGACAGGCTGGCAGTGAGGTTGGCAGAGGAGGTCAGGGAATCAGCCACAGTCATGCATATTCTTGAGAGGAAGAGGGACACAGAAACATTTATAAGTTTAAAAAAATCCACTTGTTACCGACCTCAAACATCCAATTATTCCCCAGGGAATTACCTGTTCTCTCACTCCCCTCATCCTATCCAGAGGATTCTGTGCATCACTACTCACAATTCCCCTGGGGGGCTTCCCCTCTTCCCTCGCCCCCACCCCAACTACTCTCCTCTCCCCTCATTCATTTATTCATTCATTAGTATTTATTGAGCACCTACTGTGCAGAACATAATAATTGTACTAAGCACTTGGGAGGGTGTATAATAAAACAAGAAAACATGGTCCCTGCTCTAGAGAAGCCTGACAACTCTCCTGATTGCTCATTCCCCTGTCTCTTTAGGGGGGTTCCCTCTTTTTGCTCCCCTCTTCCCTCTCTGGATTTCTTGCTCTTCAACAGTTCCATCCTCGGTTGGGGGATTCCTGCCCTGCTCTTCCGCTTCCCTTTGCTCCTCCTTCCTTCTTCCTTCTGCACTGTTCTTTCTCTCGTCTATCACTTTCCTTTTTCCTCTTCTTCCCCTAGTTACCAATCACCATTTTGCTCCATTGAAAGTGAAGCTGGGCAAATAACAGCTGTTAAGCAGCAAGCGATATCCACTCTGATGATTTTTCTCTCTTTTAGGATGCTAAGAAGTTTGCTTCTTGCAAACATCTTAACGAGGCAAGCAGGCTTGAGATCATGCATCTGTGGGTTTTCTCTTTCAAATGTAGTTCTCAGCTCATCGATGCTGGGGAGGCTCCCCCTGGAAGTAGGGTCTGGGGGGCAGAGGGGAAAGCCCGCGGTGAGCCAAAGCAAGTAGCACATACATATGTAAGAAGATTTTTCATAATAGTGTTAAAGTCCTGGGCGCAAAAAATGGCAAGTCGGAAACACAGATCATCAGTGGGAAAGAGAGAACCATAGTGCAGAAGATCCACCCTGTTAATGGCAGCTAATGTAATAAAGTTAGGAGCAAAAATATACCCATTCATTGTTCAGTCGTATTTATTGAGCGCAGTACAGTGCAGAGCACTGTACTAAGTGCTTGGGAAGTACAAGTTGGCAACATATAGAGACGGTCCCTACCCCACAGCGGGCTCACAGTCTAGAAGGGGGAGACATGTCATTTTGAGCTTCCATGCATGGACACTGATATGCAAAAAATGAAGGGGAAAGTTGGGGACTGATCAAAATCTCATAGCTGGATTCCTTCGTTCATTTCCTAGTACAAGAAAGAGGTAGCCATTAGAGAGAAGATCAAGAACAAAAATATACCCATGTGATATTGAGCGTCCCATGCATGGACACTGATGTGCAAAAAATGAAGGGGAAAGTTGGTGACTGATCAAAATCTCATAGCTGGATTCCTTCATTCATTTCTTAGTAGAAGAAGGAGGTAGCCATTAGAGAGAGGATCGAGAGCACATAAGCATGTAACATTAAGAGAATGTAAGGACTGACCAAGGCCAGCTGAACCAAGTGTATCTGGTGAGAAAAAATTCACAAAGAAGCAAAGAACAGGAATTCCCACCTGTCCCCAAATGAAAATACCACAATTCGATAGGATAATATGTCAACAGGAGGACTTTCAGTTGAAAGATAAAATTTTCTGGCAAGGGAATGATTAGATGGCAAACACTGTTATACAGGGCATTTAAAACGAAATCGTTCTAAATGCAGGGAGATGCTTTGTAAAGGACAGTCTTACACCAGCAGAGAAATGAACAAAGTAATCTAATCGGTCTTTTTCCTCTCTAATTTCTATGAATCTTTGACATGTAGGGCATCCAGCCATCCATCTTCCATGGCAGGGGAGGTTGATGCACATTCACTCGCTAGACAAATAAATAGAAAGAGAGAGAAGAGTGGGGAGAGATAAATAGATGAGTTGTTCTAGCTTTTGCTTCTGAACTGGCCTTCACTTTATCCGGAGACAAGCCAGAAGAATACAAAGAAGGAGGAATGTTTTCAGTTAGTCATATTTCCATTTCCACAAACCACACTTTCTTCAAGGGATCTATCTGTGTGGTTATTTTCCCCAAAAGAGAGAGAGAGAGAGAGAGAGAGAGGGAAAAGTGGATCTCATTTCTGTTGTTTCTCTGAGATCAGTTCAGTGGATCTTCCCAGTGGAGAATTTCACCTTTTGCCCTGTGACCAGTGGCACATTAATCACATCAAGTGTTTCAACTATTGAAAAAGATAGGGTTATGGATGTGGCTGTGAGGAAAACGTAGATCTATCTTTGGAGTAAATGGATTTATCTTTTCCCAGCCCCAAGTCGAACAACTCAGAACGGAAGAAGCAATTTGTCTCTCTGAGAGACGATTTCAGAAGTATAATAGTGGATGTGTCAATTCCATAGCTTGCAAACTTAAGGGTGATATATAAAGGAATAAAGTAGATTTTCCATGACTCACAGGATGCCATGCCTTTTTGAAGACTACATAAAGCAACTCAGGCTGACGATACATTCC
This sequence comes from Tachyglossus aculeatus, assembly GCF_015852505.1. NCBI lineage: Eukaryota > Metazoa > Chordata > Mammalia > Monotremata > Tachyglossidae > Tachyglossus > Tachyglossus aculeatus. The sequence goes on from NC_052098.1 coordinate 58,654,619, forward strand.
AATATTGACCTGCCTGGTGATAGTGCCGGAACAGCAGGGTGCTAATTACAAAATCCTGATCTAAATTTAAATGTACAATGCTCCTATTCTTTCCCTTTTGATTATCTCAGTATAATTTAGAAATAGCTGAAAATCAGTTTAAGTGGAGCAGTGCATATCATTATTGCCAATATATGAGATTAAATCACTCTCTCTGAAATATGAGCTTTTATTTATCTTCATTTCCCTGGCTTGAATTTCTTTCTACATTGTTGCTTAAATTGTATTTAAGCAATAAGGGCATCATGGATGGATTCATTGTACATCTCATGGGCTGCGGTTTATTTTCATTTTCACCCATGCATAGTGAACAAGTTTATCATTTTTATGTAATCTAAAAATATAATTGAAGAAATGGTAAATCCTTAGGCCAGAGTAATTCTTATCATTCCTTTTTTCATGATTTTATCCCAAGTAAGTCAGCCTCCTCCAAATTCTTTAGATTTTTAAAGGGTGACACAGTTAGTAATAAAGGCCTGCCCAGTGTATCTCATGGATTCTAGGTTATGTTGTTGTCTGTGGAATTTATTTTCTTATCCGTAATTATGTGTCCAGATCAGCTACTTCCTTTGAGTGCCCACCTTTGTACCATTAAAGATTCCCCCTTTGGATGGACATGAATTAACAGATATTTTTAAACTACTGTATTTCTAAATTTGCCAGGAAATGGACATACTAATGTCCAAGAAACTTTGCTTCTCCTATGTATGCCTTTTCCCTTTGTGTTTGATACTCTTAAAGTAAGCTCGGAAAATGCATCTTATATACCAGAAAACACAGTAACTCAAGCCTACAGATCATGGGAATAATTCATCCCTCATATCCATGAGGGTATTAGCTGGTTACCTCTTGGTCACCCTCCAATCCCCTCCTATATTTTCTGGAATGACTCTAGGCTGCTCTGGAGAATGGCCCAACTCCTGCAGTAGCTATGTTCCTAGCTTCTGGGCACTGGGGGAAATATTCCCTGCTGAGCATACCTAAAGGTGCATAGACCTAAATGTGCATAGAATGGCCCCAGGGAAAAATTGCTGAAATAACTGACTTCCCAGTTCTTGCCCTCTCCACCCTTAGAACAGGCCGTGCCTCTTCAAGGACTGGGTAGCCCCCAGACAAACATAGTTGAGGGTCCTTGGGAAGATTTCCCTTGCTGCCCAAGTGCTATGACATCTCGGAGAGAGAATCCACCCCAGCATATGCTCTGTGTGTCAGTTTCTCAAGGGTAAGTGGTAGAGATATTTTTTCAGAGAGGCATATGAGAGCAAAGACTAGATTTGTGGATATTATAAATTGTCCAGTCCTCAACTGAGTCACGAACATCTAACCAGCTCCACAGATACTCCCAGTTCTTTGGAAACACTGTTTTCACTATACATCTTGAACAGAATGCTGTGAGCAAATTAGGAAATGTTAATAATAATAATAATAATGGTATTTGTTGAGCGTTTACTATGTGCAAAGCACTGTTCTAAGTGCTGGGGGGATACAAGGTGGTCAGGTTGTCCCACGTGGGGCTCACGGTCTTAATCCCCATTTTACAGATGAGGGAACTGAGGCACAGAGAAGTTAAGTGACTTGCCCAAAGTCACACAGCTGACAATCGGCAGAGCCGGGATTTGAACCCATGACGTCTGACTCCAAAGCCCGGGCTCTTTCCACTGAGACACGCTGCTTCTTCTGACAGCACACGTCCGTCCGGTTAGAACACAGTGTTATATCACAAGAAACAGTTGGGTGCATATTTAGTGTTGGTTGAGCAGAGAGTATAATGCCAACTTTCCTTAACAAAAGGTTTAGTCAGTAATGTGACCCCCACAAAGTAGGAGAACTGAGGGTATGGAGAATACAAATATTTCTGTGAGTAAATGCATCTTCTTGAAAGGGACTGTGGAATAGCTTCCACTCCCAGCCCACACTCATTGTAGTCATTTCCCATCTTACCTAAAGTAAAAATAATCGTGGTGTTTGTTAAGCCCTTACTATAGGCCAAGCACTGTCCCAAGTGCTGGAGGAAAGTACAAGGTTGTGTCTTCCTCAGGCAACATAGCTAAGCCAACTGTTTTACTTGGTCACAGAAAGATTTCCCACTCTGTTTCTTTTGCCACCCAGAAAAGAAGGCACTGTTTGGTGCCGAATGTTGAAGCTCCATTGTGAGACAAGCAAAGAACTCTTAGTGTCTTAACAGAGTTACAGTTGGCCTGGAGAACCCCCACCTCAATACTCACCCTGAGTGGACCTAGAAGTCCTCCAGGATGAAGAAAATTTACCCCAGACTTCCTGCTAGGGTGCTAATCTGCTTTCTCTGGGGTCTGCTTATGTTGAAATTAAGGTGAGAAAGATTGGTCTTTCCAACTCCTTAGTCGATCCAACTCCTTGGAATGGTGCAAATTGCAAATTGTGTGTAGCTGCCTTAGGAGATGCAGCAAGTGAAATAGTAGATCTCCATCCCTTCCTCAGGGTAGTCCAGAGGACAACTGAGGAGCAAGGGAATTGAGTAAAGAAAGACCAAAATGGCATGGACAGATCCTTAATCAGTTTTCAAGAAGCAACAGAGGCCTTCTGAGAGCTAGGAGTCACACACCTCTGTCGCTTTCCCTGGGACCAGCATAGCTCCACGATTGCCAAATGGGAAACAAAGCAGAAAGGAGAAGAGAAAGTGCTTAGAACAGTGCTCTGCACACAGTAAGCACTCAATAAATACAATTGAATGAATGAACGAGAAAGAGTTCGAGCCCTCAGAGCAGCCCCATAGCTCAGCAAACTTCTGCCGAGGACCTGCAACCAAAATAATTACCCCTCTCTGGCTTCGGTTAATATGATCATACCTTATATCTTGAATCAATAGCTTTCTAACTACAGATTAGCTAAATGAACCATAGCCTCTGGAATGAGCTTTTAAAAACAATTACTATTGTAAATGTATTCATATTTTAGCAGACACCATATATATAAAGCTTTTTTCAAACATCAATAGCCATTTGCTTGATTGACAACAAACCCAACTAAAGTCAGAAAATTTAACCCAGTGACTTTATTCCTTTATTCCCCTCACAAGTAATGTATCTCTATATCTGTCCTTTGCCTTCAAAGATGATATTGCTGATGGTGAGATCTTAGGTATGTGTGCTAATGTAGGTGAAAATGCAATTGGACAACTGACACTCTCTTCAGCATCATTTACACATAAAGATAGGTTATTGCTGCATTTGTACCACTCAGGGTCATTTTCTGATTTTGAGTCTGCTTCTTGGTATGCTGATTTTTGCAAAGCTTTGCTTAAAAAGTGACCCCTCTCCTGATTCCTGTCCCCCAGATCGGTTTCCCTGGCAGGACCGCCTTCAGATATTTGGCTGCTTCGAGGCAAGGAAAAATTTGCCTTCCCCCTTCTGTATGTTGTCATATGCTTCATTTCACAGAAGTTCATCCAGGTCTAACAAAACCTAGTGCATTTCTTCAGGGGGACCCTTGTGTAAATGCTCCCCCCAACAACACCCACTTGTGGGGTGCGGGTGGTAATAATAATAATAATGATGGTATTTGTAAAGCGCTTACTATGTGTAAAGCACTGTTCTAAGTGCTGGGGGGATACAGGGTGATCAGGTTGTCCCACGTGGGGCTCACAGTCTTAATCCCCATTTACAGATGAGGTAACTGAGGCCCAGAGAAGTTAAGTGACTTGCCCAAAGTCACACAGCTGACAGTTGGCAGAGCCGGGATTTGAACCCATGACCTCTGACTCCAAAGCCCGTGCTCTTTCCACTGAGTCACGCTGCTTCTCTAAGGAAGGGAAAGAAAGGGTTTGGGGAGGTGGAATGGTGCGAAAGCGGCACTGAGGAGCAAGGAAGAAACCGACACCTCTCCGTACCCCAGTGAGTCAGGGGGAGTGGGTGAAGTTGAAATTCCCTCTAGAAAGAGCCACAGAGGAGACAGTGTCATCTGGGGAGAGCCAGGTTTCAGTAATGGTCCTGGATGATCTGGGAAAACTGCTCAAGATGTTGAATGTGCCTTCTGTATTGGGGAGGACGTGTATTGTGGTGAAAAAAGTACAGAACTGGAAGTTACAGGGTCGGGGTTCTAGTCTCGGCCCTGCTACTTTCCTGCTACTTGACCTTGAGCAAATCACTTAAACTCCCCACATCTCAGTTTCTCCAGCTGTAAAATGCGGATAATAATACCTGCCCCCTCCCTTTCCCTACCTCTCAGAGGTGTTGTAAAGATTAAATTGAGATAAATAATGGTAGGTGCTTTGTCAATTAAACACTAAATTGAACTGTTTTCCAGTGCTCAGTAGAGTGCTTGACACAGAGTAAGTGGTTAACAAATGCCACTGTTCTCTGTGAGGTCTGAGTCTCACAGCTATTAGAGAAGGTTCTGTAGACCTGCAACTTGGTAAGGGGTTTGATGACCGAAGTCAGGTCATGCTGGCCTTTTTTTTTTAGTTCCGTTGGCTACTTATTTGCTTAATTATGCATTATTAGATAATGCACTCTGTAGGTAGCAGAATTCATGACAGCATTAGATTTTGTGTTATTAATGGTAATCTTTGGTTGTTGTAGGGTGGGCAAACTCATTGTGGGCAGGGAATGTTAAATCTGTCACCAATTCCTGTAATAATAATAATAATAATAACAATAATGATGATGATGGCATTTATTAAGCACTTACTATGTGCAAAGCAGTGTTCTAAGCGCTGGGGAGGTTACAAGGTGATCAGGTTGTCCCACGGGGGGCTCACAGTCTAAATCCCCATTTTACAAATGAGGTAACTGAGGCACAGAGAAGTGAAGTGACTTGCCCAAAGTCACACAGCTGACAATTGGTTGAGCCGGTATTTGAACCCATGACCTCTGACTCCCAAGCCCGTGCTCTTTCCATTGAGCCATGCTGCTTCTTGCCTTCACAACATCACTAAAATCTGCCCTTTCCTCTCCATCTAAACTGCTACCACGTTAATATAATCACTCATCCTATCCCACCTAGATTATCGCATCAGCCTCCTTGCTGACCTCCAAACTTGCTGACTCTCCCCAATCCAGTCCAAACTTCGCTCCCCACTTCTAGACTGTGAGCTCACTGTGGGCGGGGATTATTACTCTTTATTGCTGTAGTGTACTCTCCCAAGTGCTTAGTACAGTGCTCTGCACACAATAAGCACTTCATAAATACAATTGAATGAATGAATGAATGTGTCTGTTTTATTGTTATATTTTACTCTCCCAAGTACTTAATACAGTGCTCTGCACAATTTATGATCAATAAATATGATTGAATGAATGAATAAATGAATAGGGAGACAGGATGGGGGTGACAAAGTCTTAAATGCAGGGTATCAATCGCGCAATTACAAGGATGATAGGGTTCACTAATATGAATGGGTGTTTGGACTAGGGCTCGCTCATCTACTTACTAATATTCACATTCAGGCAAAGAAGAAAATAGCCCATATATTTCCCAGAAAATTTATCTTCAAAAATGGTGCTTGGGCAGGTAGCAGTAGTAGTAATTAAGGGCCTATGGTTTGCAAAGCAAACAGTGGGAAATAATAATGACTTTTGTACATGGTAAAATGGATACTTTTTTCAGCCATATTAAATTGCATTTTGTTACTATATAAGAAGCCACTGTCTTATTATTTTCCAATTTTTAAAGCTGTTGGATACATTCAGTGCATCACAATTCTAAGGAAATTCATCTTTGCCAATGTTAAATTATTTGCATTTATGTTTACTTCTTAAGTCACAACTCACTGATATTTTTTGTTGAAAAGAAAGTAAAAAATGTTGGAATAAAAATGTGCCTGCTTGTTGGATAGTAATCCCTATTACATATTATGTTAGCATTGTTCTCTTCAATTGTATTTATTGAGCTCTTACTGCGGGCAGAGCACTGTACTAAGCACTTGGGAGACTACAATATTACATTAAACTGACAGATTCCCTGCCCACAACAATCTTATAGTCTAGAGGAATAGATCAAAAACAGATGTCATCCAGATGGTTTTTCCATTTTTATTTTTCTCTTACTAAGATAGTTCCTACCATATGTTTTTTAAAAACCCCATCAAAATGCTTCTGCCTTCAGAAAACTATCTTCTTCATATTTCACAAATATATTTTACTGTTATTAAAAGAAGAAATTTTGGAAAAAAGCTAACGTGTGAGAAAAGATTTTTAATTCACAGAATAAAGAATGAAGGAATCGTTGCATTCTTTTCCCTTTCAAAATTCAAAAACCTTTTCTCCGTTTACGATACCGGCTTCTCTGGCTGCTAGTGGGATACCTAGATAGCCAATTAGCTGAAACCACCAAATTGAAGTTGTGGGGGAAACGAAGATCAAAAACTACTTTCCGAAAGGAAAACCAACTCATTTCTAGAAATAAGCAAATAGGTAGTGGCAGAGGCTATAAATGTTCCGACTTGAGAAATGTAATCATATTAGCTAGTTCCAAAGCAGACAAAAATTCTCCTAGCTGCCAGGTGAACTCAAAGTAAAGCCCTCCCTGGAAGAAATGCCATTGAGTTTCCCCTTAGGGGTAGAAGAAACTTCAGAGCTTGTAAAGAATTCCCTATGGTACCTGCAGCCACAGCAGGTGAAGTGGCAGTTGAACAACATTTTAGGCTTACTGCTGTCCCCAGGGCTGCAGTGGCCATGGTAGTTAATGTCTATCATTTCTAAAAACCTCCAGGATGAGGAATCTGCAGAGACCACTCCTAACTAAAGCAGTGACCTCCAAAAGGAAAGCACAGAAAACTAGATAAAAGAGAGTGCGTGTCAATGTCTTGTTCCTGACTAGAAAAGTATGTCTGTTCATTACCCAGCCTTTGCTAAGTATATCAACTAATGGAGCGAGAGACATGAAAGATTTTCATAAGCCATCTGGAAATGTAATTCAAACCTAACCTGAGGAGGTCAGAGTAAGTAAGATGAATTCTCATTCTGCCTTTTCTTACAATACTAACCTTTGCCTTATAAAAAGTTATTTAAAAAGAGATAATTCAGTGTTTATTTGGCACCTGGGTAAGCTTAGTTAACTACGGCCTTGTTGAAAATGTGCCAGACCCTCCAGGAACCAGTTCAAGAAAATGTTTATTGATTCTTTGCATTAAAAAAGTCCTTCTGGGCTTGAATCCTATCGAGTGCTTGAAATTCAAATGAAATCATTCTGTGGAGCTGTTTTTAATGAAGGTTATTAACAGATCTTTTCATTTATTAAAGTTATTAGCTGATCCCGGTCATTTCCTCCCATTATAAATCCCTAGGGCAGGAATCAAGGCCGCTCTTTGTCTAAAGCGAGCATCAGGAGCCCAGTGCACACAAACCAAAGGTGGCATGCCTAGTCATCTGCCTGGCACAGCCCTTGTCTGTGAGACTGTCAGGCCATTGGTGGGTAGGGACCATCTCTATATGTTGCCGATTTGTACTTCCCAAGCACTTAGTACAGTGCTCTGCACACAGTAAACGCTGAGTAAATACAACTGAATGAATGAATGAATTTTGTTCCCATCTTTTGGGGGCTCTGTACTGCTTCGGACACTATCTGACCTTTCTCTCACTGCCACCACTCCAGGATTCCCACTACAATTCTAGATCCCTAACTGCTCTTTTCCGTCTGCCCTTCTCTCTGGCCAGATGGTGTGGCAGTGTGGCAGGGTGGCATCCTGAAGCCGCAGCATTGGTGGCAAGAGGGATATAGGCAGTGAAAGAAAGTGCTTAGGAATCTGGACTAGCAAGTGCCTTAGATAGCCACGATCTAAACCCAGTCATGGCTACCACTATGAACTCAAAATGCACCTCGCATATTCCTCACGTACCACCCTTTCTAAATCGACAGTGCAACTAAAACAGGTCGCTGAAGTTTGGTCTATATGGAGGTGGGAAGAATGTATGAGGAGTCTTATAGCCATCGAATGTGTTTTGGAATCAGCATTTGGGGTTTAAGGGTACTAAGGTTGGAGTCAGCGGCTATGACCAATGGACAGGGCTAGTGGCTAGATTGGGAGAATTGGGGCTCGGGAGTCAGGATAAGATCCAGGAGTGAGGCGGAGTGCCAGGGTCGGGATCCTGGTTAAAACTTCTCTGGGGTCAAGCTATAGTCTAGGCTTTTGGGGGCAGTAATACTTGAGAGGGGACTAGGGCTTTGATCCTGCTCATCTGATAGTGTGGCCTAGTGGAAAGAGGATAGGCCTGAGCGTCAGAGGTCCGGGGTTCTAATTCTGACTCTGTCCCTCGCCTGCTGGATGATTTGGGGCAAGGCACTTAACTTCTCTGTGCCTCAGTTTCTTCATCTGTAAAATGGGGACTCAATACCTGATCAGGCAGAATCAGAAGTGTCCTCAGTTCTTAGCACACTGTTCAGCAGGGCTACTGGAACTAGAAGTCCCAACCACCAATTGGGACCACTGGAATGGAGCTTGAGCCAGGCTCATTTCTACGCCCCTTCTCAGGATCGCACCTGGAGAGTTTCCAGTAGTCTACCAGTCTCAGCTACGGGAGGTAGGGTCAAGCAGAGGCCTACCCATTCCATTCCTAGCTTGGGGAGGGGCTAGAGAGTGGATGACAATCTGCTGCAAGTGAAAACTTACCTGTGCTGGGCAGCTGTGGCATGGGAGAGAGTCGAGGGCGGAGACTCAAGTTAACCACATGGAAGAAGGAAATAGTAGACCACTTCTGTATTTTTACCAAGAAAACTCTATGGATACACTACCAGAATGATTGCAGATGGAGGTGAGGCATTCTGGGAGAGATGTGTCCATGGAATCGCTGTGGGCCAGAGACGACTCGGAAGCATAAGACAAGATATTTCTACACATCTTGGATTTTGTTCACAGGGCTCTATTTAAGCTAGGTTGGCCACGGGACCGGAACAAGATACGATGGATTGATTTGAACTCCAAATTTCCCACCCGTTCAGGATTCGAATTGGGGTTTTGTGGTTAAAAGGGGGAAAGAAATTGGTGATATATATATGTATATATGTTTGTACATATTTATTACTCTATTTATTTATTTTACTTGTACATATCTATTCTATTTATTTTATTTTGTTAGTATGTTTGGTTTTGTTCTCTGTCTCCCCCTTTTAGACTGTGAGCCCACTGTTGGGTAGGGACTGTCTCTATATGTTGCCAATTTGTACTTCCCAAGCGCTTAGTACAGTGCTCTGCACATAGTAAGCGCTCAATAAATACGATTGATGATGATGATGATGATGATGATGGTGATAACAGATTACATCCCCAGGTACCGTTTGAACTTGGTATTGAATTTATTTTCTCAATACCCACATTTCTTTAGCTGTGTGGTAGGGATAATAAAATATTCTTGATTATAAAACTCAGTGAGATCATCTTTTCAGCAGCTACAATTGCAGCACTGTCAACAAGTATTTGTTGTAACTAAGGCCCATTTACTCAGAGCAGTAGGTAAGCTTGAGGACTTTCACCTCCAAGATTTATTATTTATTTGTCTTGACATTGTCTTCTTAGGCTGTTGATTCTGTTGCTTGTTGTAATTGCAATCCATTGTTATCACTGGCATTATCAGCCTACTCCCAACCAGATTGTGAGCTCCAACTGGGACAGAGACTTTTCCTCATCTGTTCTGTGTGTTCCTACCCCACGGATTAGGCCAGTGCTTGGCATATAATAAACCCTTAATAAATGTAATAAATAATGCACAGTTATGGAGTAGATCTATATTATGAACACTAAACATAGCCCCTGCCTTCAAGGAGCCTGTTTTCTAAGCAAAGTGCCAATAAGTTCCAGACACCATTCAGTTGTAAAATATGAACATGTGAAGCTTGTCCTTTATTTAACTTACTACCCTCCTGAAAAGTAGCATTATCCACAGTCAGTATTAATCTGGGATTACACTGTTATGAAGATGTTCCTCAGTTTTTCCCTCATTTTCTTCTGATTTTCTTCAAAGTTTCTAAGGATATTAGCAGTATGCAACCTGAAGACCAAAGAGGAGCTGACAAAATGAATTCTGACAAAAGATAATTGCACAAACCCTTCAGAGCTAAGCACTGAAAATGATTCCACTCTGTCAGTTTTTATTTCATTCAAACCCTAGAGTAGGGATTGTGTATTGATATATGCATAGGTGGGAACCCCGGTACAAGAAACACCGGAAAGCTGGGGAGAAGAGACTGACCACTCAGAGAAAAAGTCTTCTCTTTATTCCACAAAGTTGAAACATATACTTAATATGAAGTGGAGGCACATGACTTGTATTCTTAAAATTGCTATTTTGGGCCTAGCATAATGTTTCAGACAGGCTAATGCTGCTTTTGAGGGATTGACACATTGACATCATTAGTCAGGATGGGAATAAGAACCCTAATGAGCAGTAAATGTATTGATGTGCCAGACAAGAAATTATTTCTACTGAAGTAGCTATTTTCCCTCCCTGGAGTCAAAAATAAAAAAACCTGGAGTGAAGGAATTTAAGTGACCTTGTAGGTGAGCCTTTACCTTGTGAAGCTTCGGTCTCACTCTTCCATAATGCTATTTCTTGCCCAACAATTTGGGGCCTTAAGAGAGCAATCAGTCAATCAATGAATGATAGTTATTGAGTGCTTACTGTGTGATAAGCACTTGGGAGAGTGCAATATAACAGACTTGGTAGACACCTTCCCTGCTCGCAAGAAGATTACAGTCTACATGGGGAGGCAGGCATTAAAAAATGAATTATGGATATGAGTAGAAGTGCTGGGAGCTGAGGGTGAGGCGGTTATCAAGTGCTTGAAAGGTACCGCTCCAAATGCGTAGGCAATGCAGAATGGAGAGGGAGTAGGGGAATTGAGGGCTTAGTCACGGAAGGCCTCTTGGAGGAGATGGGATTTTAATAAGTCTTTGAAGGAGGGGAGAGTGGTGGTCTGTCAATATGTAAAAGGGGAGGGAATTCCAGACCAGAGGGAGAAGCACCCTATTCTGAGAATGGAAGATCCAAAAAGATCCACAAACTTTTTGGCTTCTGAGTTGTACAAGAAGAATTCAGGCAAGAAAAGAAGAGCCCTCCATCATTTGGTTTAGCACCTCAAATTACTCTTTTTTATTACTGGAGTAAAGCCCTAGGAAGCTACTGAGTGCTGTATATGTTAAAAAAAAAACAGTTTAATAGGGAAAATGCAACTTTTCTTTTGATTTACCAATCAGAATCAAAGGTGATTCTAGAGGTTGAGTGACATGTCTCAATTCTGATTTACATGATCTGCCAGGATGATAGTGAAAAAAATGTTGGTTTAGGGATCGCTATTTTGAACACTGGTGTCACTATTTTATAAAGACAACATCTGTCAAAACAATTTGCTCAGGTTCTCTTGTTTCCGCAGTTATCATCTGACTCTGACTGATCGGTTTTCACATTTCTGCCCTAGGAATGGGATCCACATAATATTTACCTAATCAGGACAAATTTTCACCAATACTGCTTTTCTACTAGGAGTTTAAAGAAGCAGAAAACCACCAAGTGTTCTTTGGGGAAAAAAAATGCAAGGGAAGATGGTATGGAAAAATTAGCTTCAGCTCCATAGCAGTACCTATATTCTTTTAAAAAATGGTCTCAAACTTAAACCTAGATTAGATCACGAGTGTTTAAACTGTTAATCATTGTCAATGGGTGGAACCAACCCTTGGAAGCCCATTGACAGTGATGTACTGAAACTTTGGATAAACCCAAGTTTCCTGCCACCAGGGACACACCACATTGAGATGCCTGAAGTTGGTCTTTCTCTTCTCAGCCTACCATGGTACCTACCCTAATGACAGTTGAGAAGCACCGTGGGCTAGTGGCTAGAGCACAGGGCTGGGGGTCAGAAGATTGTGGGTTCTAATCCCAAATCTGCCATTTGCCTGCTGTGTGATGTTGGATAAGTCACTTCGTTTCTCTGGGCCTCAGTTCCATCCTCTGTAAAGTGGGGGATTAAGACTGTGCACCCCATGTGGGACATAGACTGTGTTCCACCTGATTCGCTTGCATTCACCCCGGTGCTTAGTACAGCACCTGGCACATAGTAAACACTTAACAAATACCACAATTAGGAAGTGAAATCTGGAATAGCTAGAGCAGGGATTAGGGCCCTCCACAGCAGGACAGTGTTAGCCAGCTGAGAAAGGCCTAACAAGGCCTTGAGAAACCTGGAGATATAACGGTGCTGTAGGCTACCCAATCCTTAGTCTCCATCTCAGTGGACAACCCAGGAGCTGGATAAGGGAGAACTTCCTTAATATTAAGCACAGCGGACATGTTTAGACAGAGCAGCCTGCAGAATACCTTTCCATAGGTCCCTGAATTAACCTGAGGAGGGACAAGGAGTTTCACCATTTTGAGCTGTCTAAAAATAATAGTAATATAACAATAACTGGTAATTGTTAAGCACTTACTGCATACTAAGCACTGTACTAAGTGCTGGAGTAGTTATAAGACAAATCAGATCCCATATGGGGCTCACAGTCTAGGCAGGAAGGAGGTCAAGTATTGAATCCCCATTTTGAGGATGAGGGAACTGAGGTACAGAGAAGTTAACTGACTTACCCCAGGTCACACAGCAGACAAGTGGTGGAGTGTGAATTAGAACCCAGGTCCTCAGACTCCCAGGCCGGTGCTCTTTCCAATAGCCAACCTACACCTCCGTTGATGAATTATCCTATGTTCTGCCCGTTGTTGGGTAGGGACCGTCTCTATACGTTGCTGACATACTTCCCAAGCACTTAGTATAGTGCTCTGCACACAGTAAGAGCTCAATAAATACAATTGAATGAATGAATGAACACCATCATCATCGTTATCATCATGTGCTATATGCTAAGCTTTAGGGTAAATACACAAAGATCAGATGAAGACATGGTCTCACCCCCAAAAGAAGCTCATCATTTTAGTGGGGGAGGATAACCCACAAGTGCTTAGGACACTGCTTTGCACACAGTAAGTGCTCAATAAATACCATTGATTGGTTATTTGATTGAACACATATTGAAGAAGAATATTATGCAAACCACTTAAAACTGAACAATGAAAATGCCAACAGTAACAAATACATGACCTTTAGAAGGGACAGTCATGCATTCATTCATTCATTCAATCGTATTTACTGAGAGCTTACTGTGTGCAGAGCTCTGTACAAAGCGCTTGGGAAGTACAAATTGGCAACATATAGAGACGATCTCTACCCAACAACAGGTTCACAGTCTAGAAGCGGGGGACAGACAACAAAACAAAACAAGTAGACAGGTGTCAGTGCCATCAGAATAAATAGAATTATAGCTACATACACAGTCTTCAGGGACCTCATCATTCCAAGGCAACAGTTGTTGGCAGCTAACTGACATAACCTTCTCCAGATTAAAACAACTGAGAAGACAGGCTTCTGTCCACTCTCTGCTCCTGCCTGGTGGGGAGGACAACTCTTTTTTTTAATGGTATTTGTTAAACGCTTGCTATGTGCCACGCTCTGTTCTAAGTGCTGAGGTAGCTACAGGCTAATCAGGTTGGACACAGTCCATGTCCCACATGGGGCTCACCGTCTTCATTCCCATTTTCCAGATGAGGTAACTGAGACACAGAGAAGTCAAGTGATTTGCCCAAGGTCACACAGCAAACAAGTGGCAGAGCCGGACCTAGAACCCAGGTCAATCAATCAACCGATTGTATTTATGGAGCACTTACTGTGTGCAGAGCACTGTACTAAGCACTTGGGAAGTAGAAGTTGGCAACATATAGAGACAGTCCCTACCCAACAGTGGGCTCACAGTCTAGAAGGGGGAGACAGAGAACAGGCCCATGCTCTATCCACTAGACCATGTTGCTTCTCTACCTACCCTGGTGGTTCTCAGGAGGTGAGAAGCTGGTCTGGACAGATGACGACTTCCTGCAGTTCCTGGAGCCCCGGCAATTTGCTGCTTCTTCCTTTTCTCACACTGTAAACTTCTCTCCTCCACTTCCCATTTTAAGATAGAACAATTGGAGAGTTATCAGGATGACAAGCTGCGATGCCTGGCAGAAACAGGGTACGTCCCAGAACTCCCATCTGCTTCCCCAAGTGGCCCGTGATCCTTGCTCCTTGGCTGGAAGCTGAGAAACAGGATCAAACATTCTAAGGGAATGATTCTTGGAGATGTGCCAAAACTACCATAGTGACTGTAAACTGGAACTCACAGGAACCAAGAATAAGTGCTGGACCGTATGTCTTGGAATGAATTACTTGGAAGGGCTGAGCCACGCTTCACCAAATCTGCTCCAGACCTCGCACAGGCCAGGAAGGGGAGGTAAAATGCAGGCTCAAAGTGCACTTCCAGGGGGATCTGTGGGGAGGGAGAATTGCCTGGGGTCACTGACTGGAGGTAATGCAGTTTGTTACACTGAGTGGCTCTGATTTAGCTCAGCCACTCAATTACCAAGCCCTTGCCACTCCCTGACCTCCATCCCAAGCCTAGCAGTTGCAGCTGGGGATAATGAAGTGACAACAGCCCACTCGCTTTCTCCTCCTTCCAGCCCCACCATTCCCTCCTCTCTCCTTGCCTGTTGGGGTACTCCAGGCAGGAGTTGGGGTGGGAGGATTCCACGGAGGAGATGATCAGAGAGCCTCCGGTGGAGGAGGGGACAAAATGTGGAAGGGGAACAGGTGGTGTACCCAAGACCCATCTGGTCGGCACCTGTCACCACTCCATCCTAGTCAACAAGAGGGGGACTTTGGGTAGGAGAGTGAGGTCGTGTTCACATCTGTCTGTGGGGAAGGAGCCACTCCGGGTATAAGGAGGAAAAGTTGAGGATTTGGAACCCCTTCCTGGGAGTTTCTGTTCCCTTCCGAACTGGGTTGAGAGTCCAGGAAGAGGATGGGGATTCAAGTCTCTTTTTTCAGCATCCTCTCTCCCATTTTTTGCCCCTGCATTAATCCAGCCCAGCCTATAATATTATCACATCATGCTACATGCCCTAATTAATATATGCGATGTCATGGTGGAACAGCCGAAAATTTGTTTTTACTTCTATTCCTTCAAAAATATCTTTTTTCACACCCATCCTTTCAGCTCCCCATCGTACTTAGCTGCTAAAAGATCGCTTTTCATTTCCTGAATTATTGAGGCTATGATGGTCCCCTTGAGTGTGTAAGAGACTGTTACAATTTGGGGGGCTGGGGGAAAAACTGTCACAATAAGCATTGGGTAAGGATGACTGTTCCTGTCAATGTTTTTGAGAAAATGTGTGCAACATACTACACAAAGACACAGATAATCATCTCAGGCATCAACTAAATAACCTGGATGAAGAACAGCATTTTCTGATGATAAGAGCAGTAACAAGCATTCAAAAGATTGGAACATAGGGAATGATGCCCTTCTAGGATGCTCATAGATGTGCTGATCTTCTAGGAGTCAGTGGACTCTTGTTTTAGGGATTCTGTAATGTCAATCAATCAGTGGTATTTATTTAGTACCTTCTATGTGCAGAGAACTTGGTAGGATACAAAATAATTTAGAAGACACAATTCTTGCCCTCAAGGAGTTTATAATCTAGCAGTAAAGATAAACACAGAATAAATTATGGAGAGGAGGAAGAAGAAAATGGAAAGATAGATATGTGGAGGAGTAAGTCCTTCAATAGTGGCATCTTGCCTTGTCTTGATTTATGCTGACAAGTCGTCTCTGACCCATAGCGACTCCATGGACACACCTCACCTCCATCTGGAATCGTTCTGGTAGTGTCTCTGTAGAGTTTTTTTGGTAAAAACACTGAAGTAGTTTACCATTGCTTTCTTCCACACAGAAAACCTGAGTCTCCAGCCTCAACTTTCTCTCACGCCGCTGCTGCCAGCACAGGTGTAAGTGAATATATAGAGAGATGATACAGGTGATTGTAAGTGCGTCTGTGCTAAGAAGATAGTTAAGAGAACAATAATAATTAAAATAATTATTATGGTATTTATTAAGTGCTTACTATGTTCAGGGCACTGTAGTAAGAGCTGGTTGGATACAAGCAAATTGGGTTGGACACAGTCCCTGTCCCGCATAGAGCTCACAGTCTTCATCCTCATTTTACAGATGAGGTAACTGAGGCCCAGAGAAGTGAAGTGACTTTCCCAAGGTCACACAGCAGATAAGTGGCAGAGCTGGGATTAGAACCCAGACCTTCTGACTCCCAGCCCCATGCTCCATCCACTACACCATGCAGCTTTCAGGATGTGACCTAGAAAAATTAATCACAGAAAGCTTCCTGAAGGAGGTGGGATTTCAAAAGGGCTTTGAAGATAGGGAGAGCTGTGATATGTGAATTTAAATGGTTAGCTAGAGTGAGTGAGGGTGTGAGATCACCTTACCCCCTCCTACTTTACCTCAATGATTTCCTATTACAGCCCAGTGTGCCTATTTCATTCCTCTAGCACCAACCTATTCACGGTGCTTTGATTTCATCTATCTCATTGGCGAACCCTCACCCATGTCCTGCCTCTGGCCTGGAACTCCCTCAATCAGTCAATCAATCAATCATATTTATTGAGCACATAGTCCCAAAGCAACGTGGCTCAGTGGAAAGAGCCCGGGCTTTGGAGTCAGAGGTCACGGGTTCAAATCCCGGCTCCATCACTTGTCAGCCGTGTGACTTTGGGCAAATCACTTAACTTCTCTGTGCCTCAGTTCCCTCATCTGTAAAATGGGGATTAAGACTGTGAGCCCCACTTGGGACAACCTGATCACCTTGTATCCTCCCAGCGCTTAGCATAGTGCTCTGCACATAGTAAGCACTTAACAAATGCCATTATTATTAGTATCATTATTATATCTGTCAAACCACCACTCTCCCCACCTTCAAAGCCTTATTAAAATCACTCCCTCTCCCTTAATAACAATAATAATAATGGCACTTATTAAGTGCTTACTATGTGCAAAGCACTGTTCTAAGTGCTGGGGAGGTTACAAGGTGACCGGATTGTCCCACAGGGGGCTCACAGTCTTCATCCCCATTTTACAGATGAGGTAACTGAGGCTCAGAGAAATGAAGTGACTTGCCCAAAGTCACACAGCTGACAAGTAGCGGAGCCAGGATTTGAACCCATGACCTCTGACTCCCAAGCCCGTGCTCTTTTCCACTGAGCCACACTGCTTCTCCCTTCTGCATCACCTTGCACTTGGATTTGTACCCTTTCTTCACCGCCCCCCCTCTACCCCACAACACTTCTGTATGTATCTGCAATTTATTTTAATATCTGTCTCCCCCTCTAGACTGTAAGCTCCTTGTGGATAGGGAACATGTTTACCAATTCTTTCATACTGCATTTTCCCAAGCTGTTAGTACAGTGTTCTGCATACAGTAAGTACTCTACGATTGAACGATGAAGTGCTTAATAATCATCATTATTATAATGGGAGAGAGAGTGTATTCATAGGAGGGAGAGAGCTGGTGGATTGCTTTAAAGTCAAAGGTCAGGACTCTCTCACTGATTCAGAGAGGAACAGGTAATCATTGAAGGGTGAAACTGTATCATGGAAGGGGCACTGATCTAGGAATCAGGAAATCTAGGCTCTAGATTTGTTTTTCCCATAACTGATAACATGATGAGAGTGACAGTGATGCTGAGCAAGCCACTAGTACTACGATCAATTCCCCTGCACAGGTTCTTAATGATAATTGTGGTATTTGTTAAGCATCTACTATATGCCAAGCATTGTACTAAGTTCTGGGTAGGTACAAGATAATCAGGTCTCACCTGGGGCTCACAGTATAAGCAGGAGGGAGAAGAGGTATTGATTGAATTCCCATTTTGTAGACAAGGGAACTGAGGCACTGAGAAGCTAGGTGACTTGCCCACGGTCACACTGCAGGTAAGTGGAGGATCCGGGATTTAAACCAAGAGACTCTGACTCCCAGGCCTGTGGTCTTTCCACTAAAATAAATAAATAAGTTCTGGTATTTGTTAAGTGCTTACTATGTGCCAGGCACTGTATTAAGCGCTGGGGTGGATACAAGCAAATCAGGTTGGACACAGTCCCTGTCCCATGTGGGGCTCACAGTGTCAATCCCCATTTTACAGATGAGGTAACTGAGGCCCAGAGAAATTAAGTGACTTACCCAAGGTCACACAGCAGACATGTGGCAGAGGCTGGATTAGAACCCATGACCTTCTGACTCCTCAGCCCATGCTCTATCCACTACATCATGCTGCTAGAGCTCACTGATGCTGGATAGCAATGTCACAGGCCTGGCAGAAGGACAACCTCCCTCAGAATGGTTTGGAATATTCCTTAAGCCTTCAGGGTCACTTAGAACATTTCAGGAGTGGGTTGACTTCTCTGCCAATAGGGTGCTAGCTCCACCTTTTGTGGGGACAGAATCCAGCTCTCCTGTAAGCAGAGCAGAAGGAGTGTGAAGGGTGAACTGGACTTTTAGTTCTGCTGCACGCTGCTGCCTCCTCTCCCGGAGATCCGGCCAGAATAGATCTCCATATGAGATCTTATTTCTCTCTACCTAGGTAGAGATAGCTGGGATGAAAAGGAAGGTCAGGCAGATTCATTTGGTTGGTAGCTCAATTTGGTGGAAAGTTCGAAGTCTGGTTCAGCTGCACGGAAGCAAAGCTCAAAACTGACAAATAACCCATCTTTTCATGGTGTCTGTTAAGCACTTACTATGTGCTAGGCATTGTACTAAGCACTGCATTAACACCCATTCCAGCATTTATATTTTAACTGGAACTATGCTCTTTTGAGTTCTGGTTAACTTTCACCTCTGGTTCAGGCGGGGCGAGTGTTGGGGGGAGGTTTAGAGCCCCTAGAACCCTATCGTGTTGATCCTGACAGTTGGCTTGGTGACTGACTATATTCAGCAGGCTGTCACAGGGTTTAGAGTTGGCAAGATTCTAGACGGCATCTCTTCCCTTCATCCCCTAAATCATTCGTATTTATTGAGCACTTACTGTGTGCAGGACTCTGTACTAAGTTCTTGGGAGAGTACGACGCAACAATATAACAAGTACATTCCTCCTCAACCTTGTCACTTCTCTACTAGCCCCTGCCACATTGCCCCAGGGATTTATGGAAGAAGCAAGGATGGGCAAACTGAAGTTCAGCCCCTCCAAGCCCTTGCTATCCCATCCCAGAACATGGAAATGAGGACAGGGATTGGAGTGAGTCATCCCCCGCCACAACCACAGTGACCATGAGTGAGTTCAAGAGGAGACAAGCTAGATTCCAGCCCTCTTCCCCCGCTTCAATCCCCAAAGCTGCCGCTTCTCCCTTCCCCAGAATATGGGAATGGGGATTTCCTCCCCTATGATTCCAGTTCCAGGCTCTGCCCTCCCTTTTGGCTCACACCTCCTTCCAGAGGAGGAAGAGGAGAAGGGAGGATGTGAGAAGGAGGAAGCAAAGTGCGCTGGATACCACTGAGGTAGAAGTAGCAGTTTATTAGAGAGATTTAGCAAAGGAAGGACAGTTTCACATTGTGATTACCTATTGTATTGTACTTTCCCAAATGTTTAGTACCGTGCCCTGTATAAAGTAAACACTCAATAAATACCATCAAGCAGTGGTATTGCTTGTGTATTCTTCAAAACAAAAGGAAACAAAAAACATTGTTCGGAGGGGTGGAGAACCCAGTAAATAAGGTAATACCTCAGTTTCTCTGGTTAAATACCAGTCTGGTGTCAGCTAGTCTGTCTCTTGTCAGGTGCTGTGTGGAAGTGGGGAGGGGAGAGTTGGGATTCTTGAGTGCCATCAGTGGGCATCCTGCTAACACAGGATAATGCCTAAAGAGACTGTAATCCACATACAAGATGGCAATGAGCCAGCTGAGTAGCACTGAAGTGAAAATGGTCAGCATAATCCTGGGATGCATAAAGAAGGCTATAATATGCAGGAACTCTAAGAACACCTTCCATGAGGCTCAGCACGGGTCACGCCAGGCCTAGAGCACTTTGTCCAATTCTGGCTTCTACAACTCAAAAGGACGGGGAGAACCTGGGCAGGATTCAGAACTGAGCCAAAGATGCCTGGTGGCTGATTGGTTGAGATGTGGAAATACGGCTTATCTTCGCCTGAAAGGGGATGTGTTTGGACTCAGGAAGGTGCAGGGATTGTCTCTCTTTATTACTGTATTGTACTTTCCTAGCGCTTGGTACAGTTTTCTGCACACAGTAAGTGCCCAATAAATATGATGGAATGAATAAATGAATGATTTTAACATACCTTCACACAGTCAATAAAGCCTTAAAATTTAATGGCTGAACTCTATGGGGGGAAGATTTCTTCTGAGTAGTTGGCTCGGAGGTCATGTGACAGGACACAGGTAGATCTGCTAATGACTGTGGATACAGAGGGTCACAAATTCAAGACTGGCTCACAAATCACCTTCTCTTGGTGATTGCTGCTAACAAGATTTAGGCAGCGCTCTTGAAGGCAGAGATAACACATTAGCAATCAAGGACATTAGGTGACCACAGCTCTTCCTGGAGGATATGTCATCTCTGAAATGACCTCAAGAGGCTGGATTGACAGCTAGGACAACATATACAGGACCTCCAGCTCCAGTGGGTCTTATAGCCTACCCTAGGAAAGTGCTGTCAGGTTCCGAGGACCAGCGGCTCAAACACTTCCAAAGACTCACCTCTCAGCATGATGATGCCAAGAAGTAGAGATGAAAATGACAAGTGTTGATGCTGAAATATTCATACCTCAGGAAGGGGCCAAGCAGGGACAGTGGGCTTTGAGCCCCTGATAAACATCATGTGGGCAGGGAACTTGCCTGTTGACAAGTAATACAGTACTGTATTGGAAGGGGTGGGGGTAGTGAAGAGGAGACAGATACTATCTTGCAGGGAATTGTCCTTTTGTAAAAATTACTTCACCCCTTTGGAGAGGAGATTAACCTCCTACAAACCCATGATGGGATTTGCTGGAAGGGGTGACCTGCAGAGTTCTGCACAGTGTGGCCTAGTGGATAGAGCACATACTTGGAAGGCAGAAGGACCTATGTTTTAATTACTGCTCTGTCAGTCGTCTGTTGTGTGACCTTGGGCAAGTCACTTCATTTCTCTGTGCCTCAGGTACCTCATCTGTAAAGTGGGGATTAAAATTGTGAGCCCTATGTGAGACAGGAACTGTTTCAACCTGATCAGCTTGTACCTACCCCAGCCCTTAGTACAGTGCTTGGCACATAGAAAGAACTTAACAAATACCATGAAAAAGATGACACTCCCCTTCTTGGATTTCCTCAGCACATTTTCTCACAAAGGGGGGATTGGAGCAAGACCACTGGTCATGGGTGTAGGTAATTCTGCCAATCACACATGTTCTCTACTGACATCTATACTGATTGCTAAGTCTATGTGAGGTGAAAAGGCAGTATAGCTACACAAACACCCATGAAAAGTGATGACGTGTCAAATTCCCTATCTCCCAGTAGCTCTGGCACCCCACCTCTCCCTACCAGTAGAGGTATAATTTATCTCCTTGAATTCCTGAGGGTTTCTGGTTCCCTGAACCCTAGATTATGCCACTGGAGAGTGAAATGAGGCGGGCAGTTGGGAGAGAGGAAGCAGGTATCAGGGGAGTAGGAAGAAAGAATTATTTGCTCATCTTAATGATGGCATGGCAGATTGTCAAAAGGTACTTACCCCCTCCTTAGGCTCTTTTGGTGTTTGTGGGAAAAATGAAGAATAAAATAACTCAAGGCCTTCCATCCTTGGTGGCATGTGATAAATGTGCCAATATTCATTAAATGACAGGCCATTAGAGAGCAATAACTCACCAAATTCTCCAAAAATCACCACCGCATTTTTGAAACTTCAAGGATCTGGATCAGTTTTGTTTAGAACCATACATCTTCTTAAGCCAGAGGGTTGTTGAATCTGTCCCAAAGAAGGAGTAAGGAAGGGGAATCTACTTCTATTTCTCCCCCACCCTTCCCAAATTAGGAGAGATGCAGCCAGTTCTGGGATTAGGAGATCTGTAGCCCTTTTTTCAATCAATCAATGGTATTTATTGAGTGCTTACTGTGTGGAAAGCACAGTACTAAGCACTTGGGAGACATGTTCCCTGCCCGCAAAGAGCTTACAGCCTAGAGGGGGTGAGTATTGATTGAGCACTTACTGTGTGCAGAGCACTGTACTGAGCACTTGGGAGAGTATGACACAAGAGAGTTGCTAGACATGTTCCCTGCCCACAATAAGCTTACAGTCCAGTGGGGGAGACAGATACTGACATAAATAAATAATTTGTAGCTAAGTCCCCTCTCCTTCAGAATGAGACTGGTTGGGTATATTGGACATAGAAGATGCACATCATCATATGGAAATTCACTAACATGAGAAAATATTTACAGGCTCTTTTCTTCCTTCTTTCAAGGAAAGGTTGGACTAATTCTGAAAAACCTACCAGGAAATCTCCCAAATGAAGTTGTGGGGCAGCAGAGTGGGATGAGATGTTGAAAAGCAAAGGCTTGTATACTTGATTGTAAGCTCCTTGAAAGCAGGGATCATTTCTACCAACTCTATTGTTCTCTCCCAAGCAGTTAATACAGTACTCGGCACACAGTAAGCACTCAATAAATACCACTGATTGATCGATGGAGCTCCATACATACTCTCCAGACTTTATTAGGATCTGACGCCTCAGATCCCAATATCCCCCAGGGCCATGGATGCCAAATTACCAGTTTGGCCATCATTCATGGTACCTCTATCTGTACTAGTTTCAGCTCCAGAGAGCTCAGTGGAATATCCAGGGAATTCAGCAGCATAGCATAGATGAATCAGGATCCTTGTGTCCACATGGGTACAGACAAGGGTGTGATTTGCATAAGAGGCATTTGTTTTGATTACTAATGAGTCCAGGCATCTTTTCAGATCTAACAATCTCTAGAAGAAGGGGTTGAATTATGAACCAACATCAAGCCATATTCCCTATGATTGACACCCACCAGTCGTATAATGCAATCTGAGCCCACCCTCTCAATCTGCTTTCCAACCCATGCTTCATTCAGAGCTCTGCAGTCACTCAAAAAATACTACTGAACCAACCCCAGGACATCTAGAGGAAATTGGACAAATCCTAAAGTTTTAGGGCAAGAAATAGCAAATCAACAGCTCATTGGCTCACCATCTCTATCTTACTATTTCCACCATAGTTTTACCATGATCTAAGGTTCTAGAGATAGCTCTACCTACAAGGAGAAGTTGAGTAGGTGTATGGGGGAGAGAGGAAGGTAATAACTTATCAATCATATTTATTGAGCACTTACTATGTACAGAGCACTGTACTAAGTGTTTCTAATAAGAATCAGACCATGTGAATGCAAGAGAGTGTGGGTGGTCAGTGAACTAACTAAAGGATGATTTTAACCAAGATATTACTATTGAACCAATCTTATTATTGTTCTATGGATACTATATTATTACTGATGATTTATTTTGTATAATCCTTAAAACCAAGGACCTAAAGCTCTGCAATCTTATATTACGTGTTACTTAATATCCCTTATTAATAATATCCCTTATTACTTTCAACATATCATGATCCTCCAGTATTTATTGAATGCCTACCATGTACAAAATACCAAATTAGTCACTAATAGATAATAAATCAGCATGGCTTAATGGAAAGAGCCTGGGCTTGAGAGTCAGAGGTCAT
This sequence comes from Tachyglossus aculeatus, assembly GCF_015852505.1. NCBI lineage: Eukaryota > Metazoa > Chordata > Mammalia > Monotremata > Tachyglossidae > Tachyglossus > Tachyglossus aculeatus. The sequence continues at coordinate 58,678,275 of NC_052098.1, forward strand.
GGATTCAAATCCCAGCTCCACCACTCATCAGCTGTGTGACTTTGGGTGATTCACTTCACTTCTCTGTGCCTCAGTTCCCTCATCTATAAAATGGGGATTAAGACTGTGAGCCCCACGTGGGGCACCCTGATCACCTTGTATCCTCCCCAGTGCTTAGAACAGCAAAGCACATAGTAAGCACTTAACAAATGCCATTATTATTATTATTAAATATCAGAAATGGGAGACAGGGTCCCTGTCCTCAAAGAGCACACAAGATAATGGAATAGTTGCTTTTCTTTTTTTCCCCTAAATTTTATAATCATTCATTTATCTCCACAGATAATCTGTATTTGTTATTATCCCTCTTTTGAAACCATGCCTTCTGGAAACCCCAGTCCCTGAAATTCCAATTCAGTGGTCTGGTTTGGTGAAAATCTCCCATACTATTCCCAGAAAGTAATCCAATCCGGACCTATTTTATGCCTCTTTAGTTTAGGAAAGAACCTCCCACAACCACTTGAAATTGCTCTCAGTAACCTGTTTCCACAGGACAAACTCACCATGGGGTTCAGGTGTGTCCAGGATCTTCAGACAGAGAGGTCACTGGTAAATTCTCCATTGAACAGACACCTTGCCCCTTCAGTAGTCTCATCATGGAAGTGTTTTGTGATGCATCGACTTGGTAGACCCTTGAATCTACCACAGCATGGACTAGTTGGATAAAACACGGGCTGGGGAATCGGAAGGAGCTGGGTTCTAATCCCAGCTCTGCCACTTGTCTGCTGTGTGCCCTTGGACAAGTCTCTTCACTTTTCTGTGCCTCAGTTACCTCATCTGTAAAATGGGAATTAAGACTGTGAGCTCCATGTGAGACAGGGACTGTGCCCAACCTGATTACCTTGTATCTACACCAGTGCTTAGATCAGTGCTTGGCACATAGAAAGCGCTTAACAAATACCATAATTATTAATTTTATTAATCCAGATTACCATTTTAATCCAGCAGTAATTCCAAATAATGAATGACCCAGATGAGACATTTAGATAGCTCGTCAGTAGCCTAGATATTCTATAATAACTCAGATATTTTTGGTGCGGAGACAAGGAAGGGATGAACTGAGACAATTGTGTTAAGCAGTCAACTTTATTCAGGTTTTCCACTGAGCTTCAACTCAGTGTCCTCATATGCAGCAGGAGACCAAGACCAAAAATATACCATCCATAGACAAATGTATCACCCCACACCCAACCTGTACTCACCCAGCACTGCCCCCCAAAACAAACCGTGCCTGCTCATTTTTAACCTTTCTCTGCTAGAGAAAACCGTGATACTTCCTCCATTTTGCTAACTCAGCTCCTTATGTGGTCCAAATTCCTTATTTTGCTGCAGTTGCTGTTGATTTTCATGGTTGCATCCTGTTTTTCTGAATGTCCCCTCTGTGCTTGAACTCCATACCCCTTTAACCCCTCAAAATCTCCTCACTATGTAAAATCGAACCCTCCATCCCAACCATTACATTGGTGACATCCAAAAGTTTCTTGTTTAACCTTTTCATAATGTCGTCTTAGTAGTAACAGTTCCATCCAATGAAGACTCCAACTTCTCAGCCTTGAGCCTCATATGTAAGTGACAATTGCTTCATTCATGGCAAACAGGAGGTTTTCTGCTGTTCTCTTGGAATTTTCTACTGGAAAATTCACCACTCATTTCCAGTTCATTCAGGACACACTCTAAAATAGCTTAGTTCACTGTGCTGCCCACAGTAAGCACTCAGTAAATACCATTGATTGATTCCCATTCCAATGAAATACATCTTTCAGGGAGTTACCTATCAATAGTGGGGGCAGTGCTCACTCCTAATATTTGTGTACCATATGGCAGTCTCAATAAGCACAGCATATTCCATCAAATTACAATTACACAACCAAATGAGACAACACAGAAAAATAACAGGCCCTTGAACTTGGTGGTAGGGTAAAAAATTTCCCTAGTCTGGTTTGTTATACTATTGAATACCCAGGTTCCAGCAGCACTGGGCCAATTCCACCATGCGGTGCCATTTTCTGGGAAAACAGCAGCCATGACTTTGGTTTTCTTCCAGAAAACTGGGGTCACTGTGCGTTTGATTCCATGCAATCACTCTTCTCCTGAAGGCCAGGGAAAGTTGGCAATTCTCAGCCAAGTCAATCATCCTGTGGAAACAGAAAAAAGCAAATCGCTTCCCAGATGCTCCTTTTCTTTAATTTTCCACTCCCACCCCCAACTTCTTGTATTTATTTGGCTTCCAAGGACCCATCTGTAATGTTTGTCTGCCCCCCTTCAATAAATATGTTTGTCTGATACCACCTAAGGTCCTTGCCAGAGGACACGGGAGAATGACCCGATGTGTCGACACTCGTGCAAGCTATCCACTTTAGCAATCTGCATGGTAAATCCGGTCGCACTGCTTAGGGCTATTTACTCAGGGATACAGTAACTTTCCTTTGGGCAACTACCACTGGCTACATGTTACATTTCTCATACCAAGGTGAGTCAGCCAGGGCTGGAGAACCAATGGGATTTCCCTATCAGCATATCAATAATTGACCAATCCATGGTATTTATTGAGTGCTTACTGTGAGCAGAGCACCGTACCAAGCACTTGGGAGAGTACGATACAACAGAGTTGGTGGACACATTCTCTGCCCAAAAGCAGCTCGTGGTCTAGTGGGGGAGATGGACATTAACATAAATAAATGTCAGCTGACAGGCGGAGAGTTGGGTGAATATCAAGAAGCAGTGTGACCTAGTAGAAAGAGCACAGGCTTGGAAGTCAGAGGACCTGGGTTCTAATTCCAGCTCTACCACCTGCCTGCTGTGGGACATTGGGCAAATCACTTAACTTCTCTGTGCCTCAGTTACCTCATCTGTAAAGTGGAGATTAAATCTTACTCCTTCCTACTTAGACTTTAAGCCCCATGTGGGACAGGTGCTGTGTCCAACCTGATTAACTTGTATCCACCCCAGCGCTTAGTACAGTGCTTGGCACATAATAAGCGCTTAACAAGTACCATAATTATTACCAAGAGCTTGAAGGCTAGAGATCCAGATGGGAGTCAGTTTTTATTGGGATATATTGATGTGTAGGCTTCCACCCTCTTTCCTAATTCTTTTACATCCAAAAATTTAATTTTAACCATTAGTTTTCCAATTTGAGACTCCATAATAATGATGGTATTTGTTAAGTGCTTACTATGTGCCAGGCACTGTACTAAGTGCTGATGCCCTCCTCTTGTAATTGTCACTCTTCCCTGTTCCCTGATCTGATAAGCTACAACCAACTGGCAAGTGTGCAGCTTTTGGTACTCAACCATCTCCTTAAACCTGTGACATAGTACTCCAGGTCCTTGGACTCCTAAATAGTCCAAGCTTGTCAAAAATCTTCCAAGATCCTCTAGACCGTAAGCCCATTATAGGCAGGGAATGTGTCTTCTAATTTTTTTGTGTTGTACTCTCCCAAGCCCTTGGTACAGTGATCTGCTCATAGCAACCTCTCAGTAAATACCACTGACGAACTGACTGAATTATTTATCCTGCTCCCCATGAAAGGTATAAATACATGTAATTGATACTTACGTGATACTGTGTCCCAGGATGGGTGATCAAACGATTTTGGAAAAGGTCTCCTTCTTCCTTCCCCTGCTTGTCTCTAGGGAAGCAAGGAAAACAAAGTGACCATGTGAAGCGCCCCCCCACCCTTCCCACCCCACAGCACTTATTATATACGTATATATCTATAATTCTATTTATTTATACTGAAGCCCGTTTACTTGTATTGATGTCTGTCTCCTCCCCTCTAGACTGTAAGCCCGTTGTGGGCAGGCATTGCCTCTCTTTATTGCTGTATTGTACTTTCCAAGCACTTAGTACAGTGCTCTGCACACAGTAAGTGCTCAATAAATACCACTGAAGGAATGAATGAATAAAAAGCTTTATTTTAGTTTCCTGTCAAGCTACTGCTCGGCATCCCTGTCTCCTGCAGAATACCAAGACCAAACATACATCACACCTCTATATTCCACTATGATTGTGTGTATCTTCCCAATATCCATCCTCTTTCCCTATCCCTTCCCTTTCTCCAAACCATACCCATTCCATTAAGCAACCCTCCCCCAATCACTTTTAACCCTTCTGCCTTTCCATATGGTAAGAAGGTAGAGGATGGAAAGAGTCTGAATATGCTTTAAAAGAAAACTATTGCACTTGACAAATATGATTGATTAATATAAATAAATGTGATTCAATTTTCTTTATTTCCATTTTATTTATTCTGATTCAACTGCTTGCGAATGTTTTATTGGCTTTAAGGTGCTCAGTCATCTCTCACCCTCCTACTTTACCTTGCTGATTCATTCATTCATTCAATCGTATTTATTGAGCGCTGACTGTGTGCAGGGCACTGTACTAAGATCTTGGGAAGTACAAGTCAGCAACATATAGAGATGGTCCCTACCCAACAATGGGCTCACAGTCTAAGAGGGGAGACAGACAATAAAACAAAACATGCTGACAGGTGTCGAAATTGTCAGAACAAATAGAGAAGCAGTGTGGCTCAGTGGAAAGAGCACGGGCTTTGGAGTCAGAGGTCGTGGGTTCAAGCTCCGGCTCCGCCAACTGTCAGCTGTGTGACTTTGGGCAAGTCACTTGACTTCTCTGGGCCTCAGTTACCTCATCTGTAAAATGGGAATTAAGATTGTGAGCACCCCGTGGGACAACCTGATCACCTTGTAACTTCTCAGCACTTAGAACAGTGCTTCGCACATAGTAAGCACTTAATAAATGCCATTATAAATTATAGCTAGATGCACATCATTAACAAAATAAATAGAATAGTAAATATGTACAAGTAAAACAAATAGAGTAATAAATCTGTACAAATATATACAAGTGCTGTGGAGAGGGGAAGGAGGTAGGGCTGGGGGGGATGGGGAGGAGGAGAGGAAAAAAGGGGCTCAGTCTGGGAAGGCCTCCTGGAGGAGGTGAGCTCTCAGTAGGGCTTTGAAGTAGTGCTGATCTCCCACTACTACCCAACCCACTCATTTCACTCCACCACTTGTCTGTTGTGTGGCCTTGGCCAAGTCACTTCACTTCTCTGTGAAGTCACTTCACTTCCCTCATCTGTAAGACTGTGAACCCTATGTGGGACAGGGACTGTGTCCAGCCCAATTGGCTTGTATCTACCCCAGTATTTAGAACAGTGTCCTCTCCCTGACTTTCCCATCTCTGTTGACGGCACTACCATCCTTCCCGTCTCACAAGCCCGCAACCTTGGTGTCATCCTCGACTCTGCTCTTTCATTCACCCCTCACATCCAAGCCGTCACCAAAACCTGCCGGTCTCAGCTCCGCAACATTGCCAAGATCCGCCCTTTCCTCTCCATCCAAACTGCTACCCTGCTCATTCAAGCTCTCATCCTATCCCGTCTAGACTACTGCACTAGCCTTCTCTCTGATCTCCCATCCTCGTGTCTCTCTCCACTTCAATCCATACTTCATGCTGCTGCCCGGATTATCTTTGTCCAGAAACGCTCTGGACATATTACTCCCCTCCTCAAAAACCTCCAATGGCTACCGATCAATCTGCGCATCAGGCAGAAACTCCTCACCCTGGGCTTCAAGGCTGTCCATCACCTCGCCCCCTCCTACCTCACCTCCCTTCTCTCCTTCTACTGCCCAGCCCGCAACCTCCGCTCCTCCACCACTAATCTCCTCACTGTACCTCGCTCTCGCCTGTCCCGCCATCGACCCCCGGCCCACGTCATCCCCCGGGCCTGGAATGCCCTCCCTCTGCCCATCCGCCAAGCTAGCTCTCTTCCTCCCTTCAAGGCCCTGCTGAGAGCTCACCTCCTCCAGGAGGCCTTCCCAGACTGAGCCCCTTCTTTCCTCTCCCCCTCGTCCCCCTCTCCATCCCCCCGTCTTACCTCCTTCCCTTCCCCACAGCACCTGTATATATGTATATATGGTTGTACATATTTATTACTCTGTTTATTTATTTATTTATTTATTTTACTTGTACATTTCTATCCTACTTATTTTATTTTGTTGGTATGTTTGGTTCTGTTCTCTGTCTCCCCCTTTTAGACTGTGAGCCCACTGTTGGGTAGGGACTGTCTCTATGTGATGCCAATTTGTACTTCCCAAGCGCTTAGTACAGTGCTCTGCACATAGTAAGCGCTCAATAAATACGATTGATTGATTGATTGATTGGTACATAGTAAACACTTAACAAACACCATCATCATCATTCCTCTAACACCAACCTACTCACTGTACCTCAACCTCATGTCTCACTGCTGACCCAATTCAATTCAATCATATTTATTGAGCACTTACTGTGTGCAAAGCACTGTGCTAAGTGCTTGGGAGAGTGCAATGCAACAATAAACGGACACATTCCCTGGCCACAACGAGCATGTCCTCCCTCTGGCTGGAAACTCCTTCTTCCTTCCTATGCAACAGATCACTGATCTCCCCACCCTTCAAAGCCCTCCTAAAATCACATCTCCTCCAAGAGGCCTTCCCTGACTAAGCTCTCATTTTCCCCACTTCAGTCTCCCTTCTGCGTTGCCCGAGCACTTGGATCTATTCTCCTAAACACTTGATATTCACCCCACCTTCAGCCCCACAGCACTTATATGTATATAATAATAATAATAATAATAATAATAATAATAATAATAATAATGGCATTTGTTAAGTGTTTACTATGTGTCAAGCACTGTTCTGAGTGCTGGGGGGATACAAGGTAATCAGGTTGTCCCACATGGGGCTCACAGTCTTAATCCCCATTTTACAGGTGAGGAAACTGAGGCACAGAGAAGTGAAGTAACTTGTCCAGAGTCACACAGCTGACAAGTGGCGGAGCCAGGATTTGAACCCATGACCTCTGACTCCCAAGCCCGGGCTCTTTCCACTGAGCCACACTGCTTCTCTAAGCAGCATGCTGTAGTGGATAGTCTTCTAGACTGTGAGCCGGCTGTTGGGTAGGGACCGTCTCTATATGTTGCCAACTTGTACTTCCCAAGCGCTTAGTACAGTGCTCTGCACACAGTAAGTGCACAATAAATACGATTGAAAAAAAGATAGAACATGTGCCTGGGAGTCAGAAGGACTTAGGTTCTAATCCTGGCTCCACCACTTGCCCGCTGTGTGACCTTGTGCAAGTCACTTCACTTCTCTGTGCCTCAGTTACCTCATCTGTATAATGGGGATTGAGACAGTGAGCCCCACGTGGGACAGGGACTGTGTCTAACCCAATTTGCTTGTATCCACCCCAGTGCTTTGTACAGTGCCTGGCATATAGTAAGATCTTAACAAATACCATAGTTTTATTATCTTCATACTCACCTAATTCTCCTATCTGTAACTGATTTTAATATCTGTCTCCCCTTCTAGACTGTAAGTTTCTTGTGGGCAAGGATTTTAGCTACCAATTATATTGTATTGTACTCTCCCAAAGCGCTTAGTACAGTGCCCTGTGTACAGTAAGTGTGCAATCAATAAGCTCCTTGTGGGCAGGGAATGCATCTTCTGTTTCTGCATTGCATTCAGTGGGTGCTCAGTAAGTACCCTCACTGCTACTACTACTACAGCTATTACTACTTGGGGCATTTGATATTTGTTCCCATCCTCAACCCACAGCACTTTTGCACATATCTTTAAATTATACATGATAAATGATTTATTTATATTTATATCTGTCTCCCTTTCTAGTCTGTAAGGAGTGGGGGTGGGAATGTGTCTGCCATCAGTATTGAACTGTACTCTCTCTAGCACTTAGTACAGTGCTCTGCACATAGTAAAAGCTCAACAGATACCATTAACTGATTGCTTGATACTCCCCTTGCTCTACAAAGGCTTCACTGCTAAACCTGCTGGTGGTGCTTTTGACATCCATTATTTGGCTGCTGATTTCCTCACTCTGTGACACCAAACCTCTCCCGACCTTGAGCTGAGGAAACTTGTTGGCCTCAAATGACATTTCCTTTTTCATTTGCAGCTTGACTCTCCAGTCATGCAAGTTTTATTATCCTATAGGTACTGAGCCATTTGATTTTCTGAGCAGTGAAAATCACCCCTCACCTCTCATTTTCCATCCTCGCCCCCCAACATTAACCCCCCAATCTTTTTCAAAAGAAGCAAATTTACTCTTTTCACATGAGGTGCCAAACCTTCAGGGCAATTCTGCCCCAAACTCAACATCTCTGTATTACTCAGAACAAGATGCACGAGGACAATTTGGCCAGCATTAAAATCATTTGGATCCCCTGCAGACATATCATTTAATGAGTTATGGAATAACTAGGTCTGGCTGTAATAGAGACGGGAGTAGAAGTCTTGATATGGTCCCTGAATTAATTCCACCATGTTAGAAAAAGAACGGAGGCTAAATATTCTCTCCCACCCAAAGGGCCCGTGGTGAGGTTTTGTTTGCCATTACCTCAATTTTATGTGGAACTGTTTTTCATCACCTCAACACAATCTGGAAAACAGTCAAAAAGCCTATTATTTACCACTCCTGCTGTCACACCGAGTCAATTTGTTAACAATGCTCCTTCCCGCCACCCAAATCCCACCTCCATTTAAATATTATTCTGATGGGCAAAAAGATCATTTAGTGTCTGTTCCAAACTAAAAAGCCCAGAATAATTTTATTCCCTTTCCTCTCTCTCCCAATTTTCCTTCTGCGGGGACCCATGAATGTAAAGGAAATGAAGCCAGAATTACAATTACACCGTTGGTTAGAGGAAGAAGAATTCAGATAGGGTAGTAAGCACTTCACAATGCCCACTATCAAGAGCTGCCTGTCTTAATGGCTCAGTCAGAGATTCTCTATCATCTGGTGGAAAGTATAGACATTTATCAACCAGATATAATTAGAACTTGATGAAGTGCCAGGTTGTTATAGCACAGTGCATATGAAGACACGGCCTTGATATAGGACCCTCACTCTCTCTCCTTGGTAATGAATGCCTTATGTAGCCTCAGATTTATTCAATTGCTGGGCCACAAGGAGGTGAAAAGAATACCCAAGAGTTGACAGAAACTTACCCAGCGATAACTCAAACTTTAACCCAAAAGGAAAGAAAATCTATGGATGCCTATTCAGGCTGAAACACTAAGAAATCATTAGTGAGTCGAGTTCAGTGACAAAAATGATATAAGGATGAAATGGAATTATTGGCATTTGTTTAAATTTTCCAATTCCAGAAGGTAGAAAGAGAAACTGGGCTGGCAAACTAGCAGAGAAATACTGTTCGGTGGATGTTCTCAGCCACATGGTGACAGCTATTGAAACCACAGCCAAACATACATTGGTATATATATATATATATATATATATATATATATATATATATATATATATATATATATATGTACACACCCCACCCATGTGTAGTTTCTGCATTTAAATAGTTTACAGATGACTCCTGACCAGCGTGTACACTAAAAAATGATATTTGGCAATGCACTTTGCTATAGATCTGTGAAGGACTTTTGAAGCTATATTCTGTGAGTTAAAATTAACAATACCAATAAACATGCATAGATCACTGTCAATTAGAATACTATTTAGTGTAATAATAATAATAACAATGGTATTTGTTAAGCACTGACACAAGATCATCAGGTCCTATGGGGCTCGAAGGTTAAGTAGGAGGGAGAACAGGTATTGGAGCCCCATTTTGCAGATGAGGAAAATGAGGGCCAGAGAAGTTAATTGACCTGCCCAAAGTCACACAGCAGACAAGTGGCAGAGCTGGGATTAGAACCCAGGTCCAGGATCGATCCACTAAGCCACACTGCTTCTCGATGCAATGCATACCATGTATGCAATACAGAGGAATACACAGTCCTTGTCCTGTGGGCTTTTAGTTTAAATACTACTGAGAAAGACCTCAGAAATTAGGGAGGAAGCCAGTGAATCTCATAGTGGAAACAATTTTTCCTTAAAATACAGAAGCTGTGAGGAAACTGGACAATATGGAGCTGGTGGAGAAGTAGTCAGAATGAGAGGAGAAGGGAGGGGAATATTCAAGCTGTGGGGAGAAATAAGGAAGGGTTGGATTTAAGAGATGTGGCATCCAATCAATCAGTCAGTGGTATTTATTGAGTGCTTACTGTGTGCCCAGCGCTGTACTAAGTACTTGGGAGAGTTCAATACAGTAAGGTTGATAGACATGATCCCTGCCTTCAAGAAGTTTACAATCAAATGGGGGAGACAAATATTAAAATTACAGACAGTAGAGGTGGCAGAGTATAAGGAAATGTACTTAAGTGCTGTGGGACTAGGGGTGGGGTGAATATCTAAGTACTCAAAGGGTACAGGCCCACATCTTTGTGATTGGGGTAGGAGGAAAGCAATAAATAGATGAGAGAACAGTAGAGAAAATGTATAAGCCCTTTTCCCTATTTCCCTGGGTTAGACCTGACCACATGTTTTGTTTTGTTGTCTGTCTCCCCCTTCTAGACTGTGAGCCCGTTGTTGGGTAGGGACCATTTCTATATGTTGCCAACTTGTACTTCCCAAGTGCTTAGTATAGTGCTCTGCACACAGTAAGCGCTCAATAAATACGATTGAATGAATGAATGAATGAATGAATTATACAGTCTTGGGTGGAGCAAACTGGTCCTTCATTATGCAAGGATCTGAAAATAGAGAATGGGCTTTTTTCCTAGAAACGAGTGAAGTAGCTATGGTGGTGTGTTAACTCTCTCGAATGACCAGGGCACTATGTCCTTCACTATTGTAAAAGCAGCATAACACTGATTATTCACTCCATAAACACAGAATTGCCACTCATTCAGAAGTGATTTCTGACTTCTTCCATGGGTCTTCCAAGACAGACACATTTTGAATTATGCAGTCAAGGCAGTGGGCCCCACAGTCCCTCTCCCCCAACCCCCAAACCCCCGGTTGTTTCATGGTGAAGGAGACATACTTTCAGAACCCAGTGTTAAATTCTGGTGGGTTCATGGAGGAGGATGCTCAGGGCCTTCACTCTCCTCCCCCAGATTAAAATTTGTCCCTTCCCCACATCACTGGAGCATTCATCTACTTTTCTTCTGTACATGAGCTACCCTCCCTAGCACTATCATGGAAAAAGGAAGGGGGAGAGCAGGTGGGTCCTTCCTGACATGGCGGGTCCAGGGAAATTACCCAGTTGTCCCAATCATTAAGGTGGCCCTATCCACCCTATGTACAGTCACAGAATGATAACTGAGGCACCGTTCCAGCACCCGGTCTCTCCATGTGGTAAGAGGATAGAGGATGGAATAAAGCTGAATATGCCTTAGAAGAAAAATACTCTCAGCACGTATGCTTAGTTGAAGATGACAGGCTAAGCAAGTCCTTTCTCAATAGCTCCATATTCTCCTCAGTGTTTAACTGACTGTGTACTGGTGCTCCAGCTCCCATCAGGGACAAGGAACACTGAAAATGATGGATTGCCCATGAGTGAGAAAGCAGATGATATTTTATTAGGATGTGTTATAAACCACTGTGCCAAGGGAGAACATGTCTGTGGGTTCAAAAGAATTACACATTGGCTTTGCTTTTGTTTGCTTCACTTTGCTCTTGTTGAACTGAACAAAAGATGACTTTTTTTCACTACTACATTCTTTTTTACTACATTCTTCAGAATGCGAAGCCACTGGCTGGAGTTTCTCAGAAGGACAGAACGTCAGTACTGTCAGACCCTTCCACAGTACAAAATTTAAACAGCAATCACACACCTCTTGTCTTCCATCCCCTCACTTCAATTCTTGTTTCTCTCTCCTAGACCACACTGACTCTGGGCTGGGCTTTTAGCTCCATAATCAATAAATCAATCAGTGGTTTGTACTGAGCACTTACTACAGGCAGAACACTCCCAGGACTTTGGAATTTTAAAGTTCTCAATACTGTAGGCTTTTTTCACTCACCCAGCCTTCCAATTCTGTTCTTCTTTCCTCTTATCTTCTTGAACTCTTTAGAGGTTGCATGGAAAATCCTCTTGCATTACAGTCCTGCTTGTGTAGAGGGAGTGGGGAGGGGTTTCAGGGAGTCCTATTAATCATTGAGGAGTCCCCCAGGGCACCAACTCTTTGGAGGCAGGAAATGTTCCTACTATGTGTGTAGGAAAAATGGTGAGAGGTTATTGAACTCAGAGTTTTTTTTAAAGTAGCTCAGATCATAATTCCAAGCCAGAGGACTGCAATTACTGGTCTATCAGGGTTATTGGAAGAGGAACCAAATAAAGATAAAGAATGAATCATACAGGGCATTTCCATCTCAGATATAACCAATCTTTGCCATCTTGGAACAATTTCAGGACCTCGATGAATGTGGTCAAATTGGTACCATTTACTGAGCCCAAATATGCTGATTTTTTGTAAGGCCTATATAAAGCAGATGCAACTATTTTGCATTTAAGGGCGGTCTATGAAAAAGTGAATAGAGAGCTTGATGCTGGTCCACTTTTCCTATACCCAATATCCTGCAAGGTCATGCCTGGTCTGAAGCTACATTTTGATTCTGGGAGTCTGCAGTTGATTCTTCAGCAGCTGGTCCAAAAAGATTTTGGCTTTGGATCATGCCAGCAATAGAGAGGAGTGAGATATCACCATGATTACCCCAATCTGATATATCACCTTTATTGTTGAGGATGGTAATGATGGTAGATGCTTTGAGATCCCACGGCACCTCTTCAGTGTTTTACATGCAGAGGAATAACTTGTGTAAATGTTTCAGCAGGGGTGTTCCTTCTGTACATGCAGGTCTTAGTAAAATCCTTCCTTCATCTCTGCTTTTCCCTGGCATTTCTATTTCGTATCTTTGCAATCTTCTGCTCTTTCTTCCATTTCATTCCGAGGAAGAAAAATGCATTGTTCCTGCCAGGGCATGATGAAAGAAGAAAATATTCATTTTTAAAATACATCATTATGTTTCCTATGAAAATATGACTTTCATTCCTGTTAACAGTTTGCATTCAACATTGTTAAGCTCCATGCCTGGGGAGGACGTTTTGCCTGAGACATTGTCGATTACCTCAAGTGGAAATGCTTCTGGAATACCTTGGTAATTAAAGCAGTTCTCTTTGCACATAACTAATCTTTATTTAAAAAAATTTGAATTACGTCCATATCTAAGGAGGGATTGAGGGATTCAAAAGCCACTCAAAAGTTAAGTACGTTGAGGCCAATTCTGTTCCCTGGTTAGGGGAAGAATGAATTGTTGTGAGTCGAATGGGAATGCTTATGCAGACTTTGTGGGACGAGAATGCAGCCTCAGTCCTGGAGCACAGTGCAAATACCCGTTGTGAGATCTTTACAAAAACACCGAAGCCTAAGGCTGGCCACAGCGTTTTTCAGAGGTGTGGGCAAGATAAGGGTGGAAGGCCCTACTTTCGGGGTTCTGCCATCACTTTTATCACCACTTCTCAGCATCCCTTTTTGACATCAGTTCAGCAAACCTCAGAGAAGGACAAAGATTAAGATCAGAGCAAGAGGCAACACAGGCAGAAGCTGCCTAGAAAGTGAAACTTTGGTCCTAGCAGGTTTTTGCTGCCTGAATCGAAAAGAGGGGAGGAAATAGAGGAAAATGGTGTTCCAAGTAGGTCTGATGAGAATAAAGGCCCATGGGATCTCCATCTTGGTTCTTATAATAATAATAATAATAATAATAATAATAATAATAATAATAATGGAATTTGTAAAGTGCTTACTATGTTTTCCCTAACTTCTTGTACAAATTCTGTCTTCTGCCTCCCCCCTAGAAATTAGGTTTGCAAATTCAAAGAATAGTTATGCAAACCCAGCCTCTTAGAGACCTCCTAGCCTTCTACCCCTGCTCCTTTATTGACTTTCCCATCTTTCCCAGCAGTATCTCCTGCCTCCTCTCAAAATCTGCCCTCTCCATCTGTGCCTCTGACCCTCTTTGCACTTGCCCCCTCCCTTCTTCCTTCCCTGATTGCCATCTTCAACCGTTCACTTTCCAGTGGCTTCTACCCGACTGCTTACAAACATGCTCGTGTATCCTTTACCTTAAAAACACCCTTCCTTGATCCCACGACTCCTTCCAGTTATCATCTCATCTCCTTCCTACCATTCCACTCTGAACCCATTGAGTTGTCTACACCTGCTGCTTCCACTTCTTCTCTTCCTTCCTGTCTCCTTGAGTTCCACCAATCTGACTTCCAACCTCTTCGCTCCACAAAAACTGCCTTCTCTAAGGTCACCAATGACTGCTTGCTTACCAAAGCCAGCAACTTCTTCTCCATCCTAATCTTCCTCTATCTCTCAGCTGCCTTCAACTCTGTGGAGCCCCCTCTTCTCCTAGAAACATCTAACTTTGGCTTCACTGACACTGTTTTTTCCTGGTTCTCTATCTCTCTGGCCACTCCTTCTCAATGCCTTTCACTCTCCTTCTCTGCCTCCCACCCTTTAACTATGGAAGGCCCTCAAGGCTCTATTCTGGGTCCCCTTCTATTCTCAATCTACACCCACTTCCCCTGGAGAACCCATTCACTCGCCTGGCTTCAACTACCACCTCTCTGTGGATGATTCCCAAATCTACTTTTCTGGCCTTGAGGCTCTCCTTTTCTGCCATCTCGCATTTCTTCCTGCCTGCAGGACATCGCTATCTGGATGTCCCACCAACACTTCACACTTCACATGTCGAAAACAGAGAGACTCATCTTCTCACCCAAACCCTGTCTTCCCCTGTCTTTCCCATCACTGTGGACAACAACATCACCCTCCCTGTCTCAAAAGCCCATAACCTTGGCACTATCTTCAACTCACCTCTCTCATTTAACCCACATATTCATACTGTCAACAAATCCTGTCGGTTCCACCTTCATTACATTGCTAAAATCTGCTCTTTCCTCTCCATCCAAACTGCTACCAAGCTAATCCAAGCACTTATTCTATCCCACCTGGATTAGTCTATCAGCCTCCTTTCTGACCTCCCTGCCTCCTGTCTCTCCACACTCCAGTCCATACTTCACTTGGCCACCTGGATAATTTTTCTACAAAAAAGTTCAGTTACATCTTCTACCTTCTCAACAACCTCCAGTAGTTGCCCAACTGCTTCTACATCAAACAGAAACTCCTTGCCATCCGCTTTAAAGCACTCAATCACCTTGCCCCCTCCTAGGTACCTCACTGCACACCTCCTACAGCCCAGCACACACACTTTACTCCTCTAATTCCAAACTACTGATTGTACCTCGATCTCATCTATCTTGCCGCTCCCCTCTCGCCTGCATTCTGCCACTGTTCTGGAATACTCTCCCTCTTCATATCCAATAGACAATTACTCTCCCCACCTTTAAAGCCTTACTGAACCTTCCTTGACTGAGTCCTCACTTCCTTTTCTCTCACTTTCTTCTGCATCACCCTGACTGGCTCCTTTTATTCATACCCTCTGCTCAGTCCCAAAGCATTTATGTACATCATATCCATAGTTTATTTATATTAATGTCAGTCTCCCCTTCTAGATTGTAAGCTCATCGTTGATGGGGAATGTCTGTTAAAATGTACTCTCCCAAGCCCTTCGTACAGTGCTCTGCACATGGTAAACACTCTATAAATAAATATGATTAAGAGAGTCTGGATGACAAGGATCACGCCTACCAACTGAATTGTTTCCTAATGGTTTAGTACAGTGCTCTGCCCACAATAAGTGCTCAATGAGCATCCTTGATTGACTGATTGATTTAAGACAGAAGGTAAGTGAAACACCTACAGGGACCTGTTGATCATTATGACCATCAACAACAGCATTTATTGCTGCAGTGGCCTCCCAACAGTTCACTGTTATGTCACAATGTTTCAAACTAGGTGTTACTGCAGTTTGTGCTGTTTATAGAGAGAACTGGAAGAGGCGCTTGGGAACTTATAAATAAAATAAAATATGTGGTCCCTGCCCTTTAAGCTATGCAATCTAACGATAAATGGAAAGATAATTTATTATTTTTAGTAATAATAATAATTGTGTTTCATGTTACAGTGCCAAGCACTGTATTAAGCATTGGTTGCTCAGGACAGAAGCAGGTCCTTTTCCCACATGTGTGAGTAGGAGGGAGAACAGGTATTTCACTCTCATTTACAGATGAGGAAACTGAGTCACAGAGCAGTAAAGTGACTTGCCCAAGGTCACACAGCAGGCAAGTGGCAGAGCCATGATTAGAACTCTGGTTCTTTGACTCCCAGGTTCATGATCTTTCCACTAGGTCACACTGCTTCTCTTTTCAATACAGCGTCAGATTTGGCGGGCATTGTATTAACTGCAGTGCTGAGAAAATAATCAATCACATTAATTGAGCTCTTAGTTTTTTATGATATTTGTTAAGCGTTTACTATGTGCCAGGCACTGTACTAAGCACTGGGGTAGGTATAAGCTAATCAGGTTGGACACAGTCCATGTCCCACATGGGGCTCACAGTCTTAACCCCCATTTTACTAATCAGGTAACTGAGGCACAGAGAAGTTACATAACTTGCCCAAGGTCACACAGCAGACAAGTGGCAGAGTGGGATTAAAATCCAGGTTCTTTTGACTCCAAGACCCACGCTCTATCCACTAGGCCACACCACTTCGCTGTGCAGAGTACTACACTAAGCATTTGAGGGAATACAAAAGTTAGTAGACATGATCTCTGCCCTTCAGCAGTTTACAATCTAGTAGGGATGACAGACACTACAATAAATTACAGGTAGGAGGAGGCAATATATATGTACATATGTCCAACACGGAGGGAATACCCAAGTGCTTAGGTGATGCAAAAGTGCTAAAGTAGCAGTTATGGGAAAGTAGCATGGGGAGATGAGAGACTGATCAGGAAGGCCTCCTGGAGGAGATGTGCTTTTGGTAGGGCCTTGAAGCTGGAGAGAGCAGTGAGAAACCAAATGTGAACAGAGAGGGAGGGTTTGAGCAAGAGGTTGGCCTTATTTTTATCAGAATGCTCCAGCAGCAGCATCCTATAATACAAAGTTTGAGGATGCAGACATACACTGTACCCATTATGTTGTTTCTCTTTTGTCTCTCATTAGTGCTTCACATTTCTTTTCCTGTGTTTCCACTAACTGTCGTATTTTGACTACGGTCTGCTCCTTAAGTTGTTTAATGAGCAATATAATCTCCAAAGTACAAAATATGTCAGTATCCCCACCTTAAATAGGAATGTAACTATTTGTCTTTTTTTCAGAGATTCAAAATTTCAGAATAGGAAAAGTACTGTATCTTGGCAAAGCACATACGCCATTAGTTTTTTTGTTTTCATTTTCATTTCCAGTTTCTGGTCTCAGCCAAACAGCAGGATGTACTTGTAAAACACTGAGCAGGGAGTTGGATGGAAATTAGAATAGTCAGGGAAACATCCGTCCAGTTGGATCAAGGTTTCAGCAGTAAGACCCTGAATGGATAAAGGATACATTTCCAAATGGACAGAGGGTGGCCCCTTTTCTCCACATTTATAGGAAAAAGGAGGCTCTGTGGTTCTAAGCATCTGTTAACCATCCGTGGGGTCTGTGTGAGAACAACTGCAACCTGTGGAAAGCTCAGAGTGGCTTCCCCAGAGAGAAGCTTCCTTGCTTGCTCTCTTGGCATTGTTTCCACATTCTGTTCTAACAGGAGTTAACTGCTTGGGTGTCAAATAAAAGAGGGTGGGGTTGCTTCGTGCACCAGCCTAGGAAACCAACAGTGACTGTGATCATATGGAACAATCAGGTGTTTTTGCTTTGTTTTTGCCAGGGAGCACACCTGAAGTCTAAGGCTAAGCCCACTTGGGATCTCTGGCCACTTGTGGCTCACACAGATCATGAAATCAAGTGTGCTTCCCTTCCCACCCTTCCACCCAGGAGAGCTCTTCTCCCGAAGAAGAAGAAAATGATGAAGGACATGAAGCTTGCCCTCGCTCATTTTGGTGAAATAATTATTCATTTTAATTAAGATAAGCATTGCATGCTCTTGTTAGCAGTTTTCTATGCCTATATGAGAACATCTTGCCTTGAGAGATTTCTATTAAAACTGACTTTGCAACTAATAATGTGGTCTCTGTCACTTAACTCAAAAATCCCTACTGGCTTTAACACAGTGAAGCGTTAAGGAAATGAAATCTATTTTTTTTAAATACATACTGCAAAGTTTGATTTGTTGAGAGCATTTCTTGAACTGACAAGTTACAAGCCATGTCTGAGAGGCCCACTGGGAACTTTCAAAACTTGAGCAGCAGTTTCTAATCACTGACTATCATTAGCATTTTAGTGAATAGATTTTTTGATAAGAAAAATCTTTGCTCTATGGAAAAAAAACCTGACATTTGTTAACGCAAACAGAACTGCACTTTTAATTATGCCTTCAGCTCTCCTCAGCACAGTAGGTAACACAGAAGGTCTTGAATTATTCTTTTGTACTGTTCTATTGACATTCCATAATGGTGACAGAGCAATGTCTCCCTGTAATTCCCGTAGCCTGTAGTCCGTAGCTCAGTGCTCTTCTGATCAGATATGTAACTGTATTCGATTCAATGTGTATACCTGCCCATATGTATTTATCATCATTATATTTCACATAAAATTAGAGATATAAATAGAAAACATGTTTCCAGTTCTAATAAAAATGTTTTTTTTAACATCCATGAGCGACTAAGATTGAACAGCACAAATACATCTATGTGTATTTAAAGATATTCACACCTCTCTCTTATAAATGTAGATATCTAACAATCCCTACATGACATGATTTCCTTCTCTTTCATCATTAATTAGGGTTGAAAAAAGTGATTGTGGGTTTAGGTTGGAAATCAGAAAGATGCACCAATAATCACTGGGCAGGGTGGAGACCAAAAGTTAACATCCACAATTAAAATCTCGTTATGGATAATCACAACAGGGTTTTTCTTTCCTTCAAAGAAGTAGAGCATCTCTTAAAACAGCCAGACAAATATTAATATTTTTGAGTGCAATTCTAATTTTAAGCAGTGAAGATATCCATTTTTGTCTCTGTCCAAGTGATAGAAATGTAAGTATGAGTTTAGCTGACAGGATAATCCATCAATTTTTGTTGTTACTGTGGGCAGAGGCCTGTACTAAGCACTTGGGAAAGTACAATATAACAGAGTTGGTAGACATGTTTCCTGCCCACATGAAGCTTACAGCCTAGAAGGGGAAACAGACATTAATATAAATAAATGAATTACAGATATGGACCTAAGTGTTGCATTGTACTCTCCCAAATGTTTAGTACAATGCTTTGCACACAGTAAGTGCTCAATAAATATGATTGAATGTAAGTGCTGTGGGTCTGAGAGTGGGGTGAATAAAGGGAGCAAATGCAAGTGCAATGGCAACATAGAAGGGAGTGGGAGAAGAGGAAATGAGGCCTTAGTTGGGAAAGTTGGAGGAGATATGATTTTAATGAGACTTTGAAGGCTGGGAGAGTGATCATCTGTCGGATACGAAGAGGGGTGGAGAGATTTCCAGGCCAGTGGCAGGATGTGGGCGAGGGGTCGGTGGTGAGATAGTCAAGATCAAGGAATGAATTGAGCCTGCTGGGTTGTAGTAATAATAATAATAATAATAATAATGGTATTTGTTAAGTGCTTACTATGTGCAAAGCACTGTTCTAAGTGCTGGGGGGAATACAAGGTGATCAGGTTGTCCCACGTGGGACTCACAGTCTTAATCCCCATTTTACAGATGAGGTAACAGACACAGAGAAGTTAAGTGACTTGCCTAGAGTCACACAGCTGACAAGTGGCGAAGCCGGGATTTAATAATAATAATAATAATGATGGCATTCGTTAAGCACTTACTATGTGCAGAGCACTGTTCTAAGCACTGGGGGGGAGATACAAGATGATCAAGTTGTCCCACGTGGGGCTGACAGTCTTAATCCCCATTTTACAGATGAGGTAACTGAGGCTCAGAGAAGTTAAGTGACTTGTCCAAAGTCAAACAGCAGACATGTGGCGGAGTCAGTATTCGAACCCATGACTTCTGACTCCAAAGCCCATGCTCTTTCCACTGAGCCACGCTGCTTCTAGTAGGAAATCAGAGAGGTAAGGGAGGAAGGGACACGGTGATTGAGTGTTTTAAAGCCGATGGTGAGGAGTTTCTGCTTGATGCAGAGGTGGATGGGCAACCGATGGAAGTGCTTGAGGAGTGGGGAGATGTGGACTGAACTGTTTTGTAGAAAAATGATCCGGGAAGCCAACTGAAGTATGAACTGAAGAGGAGAGAGACAGGAGACAGGGAGGTCAGCAAGGAGGCTGTTGCAGTAATAAAGGCAGGATAGGATAAGTGCTTGGATTAACCTCATAGCAGTTTGGAGAGAGAGGAAAGGGAGGATTTTAGCCATGTTGTGAAGGTTGAACTGACCGGAGTTGATGACACTGAGTATGTGTGTTAAAAGAGAAAGATGAGTTGAGGATAATGCCAAGGTTAGGGAGGATGGTGGTGCTGTCTACAGTGACGGAAAGTCACAGGGAGGACAGGGGTGGTGAGAAGATGAGGAGTTCTGTTTTGGCCATGTTAAGCTTCAGGTGTCAGTGGGACATAAAAGCAGAGATGTCCTGAAGGCAAGAGTAAATAGGAGACTACAGAGAAGGAGAAACATGGGGACTGGAGACGTAGATTTGGAAATAATCTGTAGAGAGATAGTAGTTGAAGCCATGGGAGAGAATGAGTTCTCTGAGACATTGGCTATAGATGGAGAATAGAAGGAGACCCAAAACAGAGCCCTGAGGGACTCTGGATTAAAACCAATTAAATTAAAGAAATGAGGTTCGGTAGTCTGTTTTGATCATGATTAGGTGATTGACCACCTAATCAGTCACTCAAACAATTGTATTTATTGAGTGCTTACTCTGTGCCAAACACTGTACTAAGCACTTGGGAGAGTTAGAAGCAGCGTGGTTTAAAGGGAAAGAGCCCGATCCTGGGTGTCAGAGGACATGGGTTCTAATCCCACCTCCACCACTTGTTTGTTGTGTGACCTTGGGCAAGCCACTTAACTTCTCTGTGCCTCAGTTACCTCATCTGTAAAATATGGATTAAGACTGTGATTCCCAAGTGGGACAACCTGATTACATTGTATCTACCCCAGCGCTTAGAACAGTGCTTGGCATATAGTAAGCACTTAACAAATACCATTATTATTATAATTATTACAAAATAACGGAGTTGGTAGAAATGTTCCCTTCCTACAACGAGCTTAAAGTCTAGAGGTGGTCCCTTGTACCAAATAGGAAATGCATAAAAGGAACAGTGATGCATTTCATCCAGTACAGCCCTATGCACTCTGTAAGTGCTTATTTTAGACCTCTGTCCCTCACAGTTTCATTGTTCTGAGAAAACTAAAAGGCTGATATATTTTTTCTATTCCTTCAAAACAAGCCTTACTAAAATCACAATTCCCCCAAGAAGCCTTCTGTGATGAAACCCTCATTATCCTTTCTGCTTCACCTACTGAAGAGCATGGGCTTGGGAGTCAGAGGTTGTGGGTTCTAATCCTGGCACCACCACTTGTCAGTTGGGTGACTTTGGGCAAGTCACTTAACTTCTCTGTGACTCAGTTACCTCATCTGTAAAATGGGGATTAAGACTGTGAGCCTCATGAGGGACAACCTGGTTACCTTGTATCTACCCCAGGGTTCAGAAAAGTGCTTGGCACATAGTAAGCGCTTAACAAATACCATCATTTATTTTATTTTTTTATATTCATCACACCCTCAGCCCCACAGCACTTGTATACATATCCGTAGTTTATTTTAATGTCTTTCTCCCCCACTGGACAGTAAACTCCTGGAGGGCATATAATATATCTACCACTTCTGTTGTATTAGACTCTCCTAAGTGCTTAGTATAGTCTTCTGCTCACAATAAGCACTCAATAAACACTGTTGATTGATTGACTGACTCATTGATTCAAACTCTGGCTTTTCAACATATTGGTATCTTATATATAGTGTATATAGGTATTTGTTAAGTGTTTACTATGTGCCAAGCACTGTTCTAAGCGCTGGATAGATCCAAGGCAATCAGGTTGTCCCACGTGGGGCTCACAGTCTTCATCCCCATTTTACAGATGAGGTAACTGAGGCCCAGAGAAATTAAGTGACTTGCCCAAGGTCACACAGCTGACAAGTGGCAGAGCAGGGATTAGAACCCATGACCTCTGACTCCCAAGCCCTCGCTCTTTCCTCTAAGCCAAGCTGCTTCTTAAAGCACAAGCAGTGAGTGACAAATTACATAAAAATGAATGCTTGAAGTCTAGTCATCAATGTTTCAAAAATGAAAATCAACCTGCCATAAATTGAGTCCTTCACCCCCAGTTCCTGTTCCCCAACATCTAGTTGGTCCAATCCACTCCTGGCTCTCCATTCTCTTTGGTGGATTCCTCACCCAACCCTTCTTTCAGTAGCTCCCTTTGCCACCTGGACTGTTCCCATAACCATTCCTTTTCTTGCCCTATTGTCCCTTCTCTGGACTGTAAGCTCATTGTGGGCAGGGAACATGCACACTGCTACATTTTACTCTACCAAGTGCGTAGTGCACACAGTAAGCATTCAATAAATATGACTGATTGATTGGGACAGGGACTGTGACCAACCTGATTATCTTCTATCAACCCCAGCACTTAGTACAGTGCTTGGAACAAAGTAAGTGCTTAACAAATGACATTATTATAAGGGGAGAGGGAGTGGGTTGATTGATTTGCCTTCCAAAGGCATATCTGGGAGGTGAAGGGCAACTGATCTGGTACACGAAGCCTTTAGGGGCTGACTCTGTGGGCCTCCACCCCTCCAAGGCAGCGGCATTCTGGAGAGCAGCCACCAGAGAAGTGGGAAAAGGAGAATATTTGTCTCCACTTGCTGATCCACATGGCAGCAGCTCTCCGGGGTCACACTGGCTAGGAATGGCAAAATTCCCCAGGGCGCAGGACCAGGGCCCATTATCCTCATTGGCCCTACTCTAGAGATGACCCTGCCTTCCTTTACTGACTGCTCTCCAGAGTCCTGAGAAATTCCCCCAACAAACACACACCTAGGAGTAGGAAATGATGGAAGAGGAGACAGGCAGGAGAAGGGATTTAGAGGAGAGAGTAGAAGAGGAGGAGGTGTAATCAGAGAGAGGGGAGCTTCACTACCTGAGTGAGCTCAGCTTGCAGGATCTCAGAAACTAAACCCATGCCTTGCTAGCACTTGAATGGGAGGCCACCTGGGAATGCTAGGGGCTGACTAAAGGATTTTATGAGTTCAAAGCTGGAGCTTCAGTCATGGGGCAGAGACCCCCTCCTGTAGTGTAAAAATGACCCATAAGCCACCTTTTCTGGGTTGACTTTCCTCCAATCTGGAAGCCCTTAGCTGTCACATTTTTACCAGGAATTTTTCCCCCCAGGCCTACCCTGTCCTTGTGATAATGTCATCCAAGCCTTGAGTTTACCCTCCTTGCCCTATACTTCATATAAGGCAGAATGGTCTAGGCGCACCCTAGTCAGGGTCAAACTCTTGGCAGAAAAGAAAAAAAAAAGAAAAATTGTTGTGATAACCAGAATGAGCCAACCTTTCAACTAATTGAAAATGACTTCTATACAAGGAAGAAAAACTGACCTCACCAGCTACTGATCTGAACCCTGAACCATGAATCTGATCCCAAACTTGGCCTTGGGTAGGAGTTCAGTCACGTTCAAACTGGGTGCTTTTTCTCACGCCCTATAAAATTTTAGTTTAAAAGTAACTCTGAAATGAGATTCTTTTCATCACTCCTCTTCTTGTTCTCCTGTTGGCTCCCCTTCTTCCCAGTGATTCTGAAAATGAAACTGGAACTCCTGTCACTTTAAAGCAGAAATAAAGGCTGTCTCCTTGTATCAACAAGATGGTTTCAATGCATCTAAATAAATTGGACAAGGGTTACACTATTGTTTAAGGAAATCGTACTAAAAAGATTTTTTCTCCTTCAGTGTGTTATACTTTTGATTTAGTGGGAGATGTGAGATGCAGTGGTCTGAAAGCACATTGAGAGAGAGCTCCAGAGCCAGCTGATATTCTACATCACTAATCTCTTCCACTTTTTCCCTTCATTCTTCTTGTATATGACAAAATTAAATGCTGGAAGAACTTGCTATGACTTTGTACTATGCTAGCCCTTTGTAAAATGCTCTACAGGAGGTAATTTTCTCCACAGCTCTCCTGATTGTAGAAAAATAAACATTTTGGTTCCCAGACTGGTTTCTCTTTTGCTTTTCTTAATCCATCCCAACAAATACCACAACAACTGCTGGGATATTTTCAAGTTTCAGGACTTTCCTCTTATGAATAATAATAATAATAATAATAATAATAATAATAATAACAATAATAATGGTATTTGTTAAGCGCTTACTATGTGCTAACCACTGGGGTAGATACAAGGTAATCAGGTTGTCTCAAGTTGGGCTCACAGTCTTAATCCACATTTTACAGATAAGGTAACTGAGGCACAGAGAAGTTAAGTGACTTGCCCAAAGTCACAGCTGACAGGTGGCGGAGGCAGGATTAGAACCCATGACCTCTGACTCCCAAGCCCGTGCTCTTTACACTAAGCCATGCTCCTTCTCTGTCTCTCTTCCTCTTCCCCAGGGAGAGGAACAACTATCTGCTCCCTAACAATTCCTCATCCCACTTTGTACATGTGTTCACTATTCCACAGAAAAGGAATCTGAGGTCCTATAAAGACCACCTTTTCCTCCCAGACTAAGCCCCCCTTTTCTTCTGCTCCTTCTCCCCTCCCCATCGCTCCAACTCGCTCCCTTTGCTCTACCCTCTTCCCACCCCCAGAACACTTGTGTGTGTATATATGTACATATTTATAATTCTATTTATATTAATGATGTGTACATATCTATAATTCCATTTATTTATATTGATGCTATTGATGCCTCTTTACTTGTTTTGATATCTGTCTCCCCCGTTCTAGACTGTGAGCCCGTTGTGGGCAGGGATTGTCTCTATTTGTAGCTGAATTGTACTTTCCAAGCGCTTAGTACAGTGCTCTGCACACAGTAAGCACTCAATAAATATAATGGAATGAATTGGAAATGTTTTGGGGCATAAAAGGAAATATTACTATACTTCCAGTGCAAACGCAACAGGAGAGAACTCAGCTTCATTCAAACAAGGGTTCCTGGTCTAATAGCAGTAAATTCTTGTGAAGCGTGAGAGTGTAAACATGGGGAGTACATGCACCAGTGACTGACACTGACTGCGCTGGAGCCTTCAGGGAACGATGAATTGAATGTTTGCCGAATTCAGTTGCTATAAGGAAAATGGTCCTTTCTTTCCTACTTACACTTTATTTTTTTCATACCCCCCAGCCATAGCTTTCTCCTTTGATCCCTCTGAAGTTTTTTGTATACTTTTCTCAATGAATACAAAACAATTGCAAGTTCAGAAAACATGAAGGACAGTATTAAGTTTGAAGAAACAAACCAAAAAAAATTACCCTCTCCTCTGATTAACATTTCCTGCATTCCCAATGTTTGAGATACTGTACAGAACATAGAGAAGACATGGTAATACTACTACTACTACCAATAATAATAATAATAGCATTTTTTCCCCTGACACAGGGCTCATTCCCAACCAGGGATCCTGATTCTCTCAAACCCACACCCCCTCCAGCTTCCCATCCTCAACCTGCTTACCTCTGGGGACCTGGGCAACCCATCCCCAGCAGAGTTCTCACCCAAACTCTCCCCGGCTCCCCCAGACCTGCCCCCGGCTCCTTCGGTCCCGCCGCTGCCACTAACAGCACCTGTGTGTCCTGTCTCCCAGCCCTACCCAAATCTATATCTCCTCCCCTGTTCTCTCTCCCTCCCTCCAGGTTCGCATCTCCTCCTGCCTTCAGGACATCTCTATTTGGATGTCTTCCTGCCACCTAAAACTCAACATGTCCAAGACAGAGCTCCTTATCTTCCTTCCCAAACCCTGTCCTCTGCCTGACTTTCCCATCACTGTGGACAGCACTACCATCCTTCCTGTCTCACAAGCCCGTAACCTTGGTGTCATTGTTGACTCAGCTCTCTCATTCAACCCACATATCCAGTCTGTCACCAAAGCCTGCCAGTCTCACCTTCACATCACCAAGATCTGCCCTTTCCTTTCCATCCAAACCAGATTAGTACAATCACTCATCCTACCCCGACTGGATTACTGAATCGGCCTAATTTCTGACCTCCCAGCCTCCTGCATCTCCCCACTCCAGTCCATACTTCATTCTGATGCCTGAATTATCTTTATACAGAAACATTTTGGGCACATCACCCTGCTCCTCAAAAATCTCCCATGGTTAGCTATCAACTTCAGCATCAAACAAAAACTCCTCACTGTTAGCTTCAAAGCTCTCCATCACCTTGCCCCTTCTTACTTCTCCTTCCTTGTCTCCTTCTACATCCCAGCTAGTGCACTCCACTTCTTTGGTGTTAACCTTCTCACTGGGCCTCGTTCTCGCTTGCCCCTCTGTCGACCCCGGCCCTCATCCTACCTCCGTCCTGGAATGCCCTCCCTCCTCAAATCTGCCAATCAAACTTCCCCCCGTCCAAAGCCCTACTGAAGGCTCACTTCCTCCAAGAGGCCTTCCCAAACTAAACCCCCCTTTTCCTCAGCTCCCCCTCCCCTCCGCATGGCCTCAACTAGCTCCCTTTGCTCTACTCCCCTCTCCACGGCACTTGTGTGTATATGTACATATCTATAATTCTATTTATTTATATTAATGCCTGTTTACTTGTTTTGATGTGTATATATCTATAATTCTATTCATTTATAGAGATGCCTGTTTACTTGTTTTGATGTCTGTCTCCCCCCTTCTAGACTGTAATCCCAGTGTGGGCAGGGACTGTCTCTCTTTATTGCTGATTTGTACATTCCAAGTGCTTAGTACAATGCTCTGCACACAGTAAGCGCTCAATAAATATGATTGAATGAATGAAGTGCTGGGGTAAATATAATATATCACAGTCCTGATCCCGGAGTAAGTAGGTATTTAATCTAGAAATTTATGTTCTCACAGTATTTGCGATGCAACAGGGCCATAGCTACCTCCTGGGATTATGAGACATAGCATAATTAGGAATGGCATCTTTGTACAGAAAAGTTTACTTGTAAGTGTTTAAGTGACAGGCTGCATGGGGTATAAATTCAGTTCCAAAGCAGGACAGGCCACCATATTTTCCTGTTGGTATATTCAAAGGCAATAATACTTACCTTCTAAAGTTAATTTATTCTTTTAGCATATTCATGACAGGCCAATTGCCCAGCCTTTTGACAAACAAAAATAACCCAAGGGGCTTCTGCCTGCTGCTATGGCCTCAGTATTTTCAGCTTCACATGTAATCTAATAGAACGGTAATTGGTAAGACTATAATATCCTTGTGGGCAGGGATCATGCCTACGACCTCTACTGTACTCTCCCAAATACATAGTACACACAATAAACGCTCAATAGATACCTTTGATTGGTAATTTGTAATAACTACAAATTGATAATCATTTGGTATTGTAACAATTAAAACCCGTTTACCATGAGAATGCCAATCTTGTAGATGGGATCCCCTGTCAGGAACAACAGATGTGCCCTTAAAGACTTCAGTTTCAGAGAAGTGAAGTGATTTGCCCAAGGTCACACAGCAAACAAGTGGTGGAGCCAGGATTAGATCCCAGGCCCTTCTGTCTCCCAGGCCAGTGCTCTATCTACTAGGCCATACCACCTCCACCCTCATTAACCAGCTTTATCCTAATATGTGGATTAGGACTGTAAATTTGTTGTGGGAAGGGAATGTAACTGTTTATGGTTGTATTGTACTCTCTCAAGTGTGTAGTACAGTACTCTGCACACAGTAAGTGCTCAATAAATATGATTGAATGAATAAATAATAATAGGAAAAATAATGATGGTATTTGTTCAGCGCTTACTTTGTGGCAAGCATTGTTTTAAGTACTGAGGTAGACACAAGTTAATCAGGTTGGACACAGTCCCTGTCCAATATGGGGCTCACAGTCTTAATCCCCATTTTACAGATGAAGTACCGGAGGCACAGAGAAGTGAAGTGACTTGCCCAAGGTCACACAGCAGACAACTGGCAGAGCTGGGATTAGAACCCAGGACCTCTTAACTCCCAGGCCCCTGCTTTGTCCACTGAGCCATGCTGCTTCCCAATGATAATTACTGCTCACATAGGGGGTTTTTTAGAGAACGTCCAGGAAGTACTTTGAATTTCATAGAAGCAGATACTCTGCGAAGGAAAGCGGACCAGCTCAATTCCTCCCTGTAGAGCTACTGAGGCTGCAAAAGCACATTCTCAGGAGCAGCACAGAGGAAAGCAATCTCTCTTATTCTCTTTTCAAGCAAACATTTGCCTGCTTTATAAGAAGAATAAAGCCATTGCCAGAACCTTCTTTCACCAACACTCATATGCTCTTCTCCCACAAACTAAACGGGGCTTAGTGGATAGAACAGAGGCCCAGGAGTCAGACGAACCTCTGTTCTAATCCCAGCTCTGTCATTTGTCTGCTGTGCAACCTTGGGCAAGTCACTTAACTTCTCTATGCCTCAGCTACCTCATCAGTAAAATGGGGATAAGAGTGTGAGCTCCATGGGGGACAAGGGACTGTGTCCAACCAGATTAACTTGTATCTACCTCAGTGCTTAAAACAGTGTTTGGCACATAGTAAGAGCTTAACGAGTATCGTTATTACTATTGTTGTTGTTTAAATGGAATTAAGGAGATGTCCCAGAGAGATTCAATCAATCAATCAAATTTATTGAGCATTCATTGTGTGCAGAGCACTGTACTGAGCTCTTGGGAGAGTATAAAGCAATAGAGTGCAGGAAACAGAGTGAACAGTACAGCGTCAGCCATGCTTACAGGAGAATTGGGGAATCAGCCCATTTGCTCCAGCCCTGTCCTACCCCTGGCCAAGTCTCTCACTGTGCTAAGTGCTCTCCCTCAGAACACTGGAGTAGTGACTAGAGGACGGGCCTAAAAGTCAAAAGGCCATAGGTTCTAATCCCAGCTCTGCCACTTGTCTATGTGACCTTGGACAAGTCACTTCACTTCTCTGCGCTTCAGTTACCTCCTCTGTAAGATGGGGTTTGCGACCGTGAGCCCCACGTGGGACAGAGACTGTGTCCAACCCGATTTTCTTGTGTCCACCCCAGCGCTTAGTATAGTGTCTGGCACATAGTAAACACTTAATAAATAGCATCATCATTATTATTATTATTGCCCTGGTGCTGTTTCCTCTGACCTCAGCAAACTTGATTGAGTCTAGGCAACCCTACATGGCTATGAGAAAGCTCCTTTAACTCTCATGCAGGGGCAGAATTCGGCTCATTGCTGTTACTATTCAAGAACATACGGTCTGGGTTTAGAGACTTTTGGATAACAGTAAACTTTAAAAGTGTATCTTATCTCTGGGAAGCAAGGCATCCAGAGGAGTGTTCAGTTTCAGTTGCACTGTTTCCTACAGATATAGTACAGCGTGAACTTGACAACATGACATGCAGTGTGCTTTTCAGTTCACACCCAGCTCTGGGGTCAGAATTATCTTAGGGAAGGGTGACCAACCGGGAAATCTGAGTTGAGAGATGGAGTTAAAGGATTCTGGTTCCCTAGGGGCTGGCAGTTCATTCTCCCATGGCTCAAAGATGTTTCCTCATCACCTTCAGCTTGTTGATGCTCAGAAGGGGACAGAGATTTGGGCTCTGGAAGTACAGGGAGCCTTTCTGTGGAAGGCAGGGGGAAGCATATTGACTTGTTATATTGTAATCTCCCAAGCGCTTAGTACAGTGCTTTGCATACAATAAGCATGCAATGAATATGATCGAACGAATGAATATTAATAATGATGGCATTTGTTAAGTGCTTACTACGTGCCAAGCACTGTTCTAAGCACTTGGGGGGGGGGGAATACAAGGTAATCAGGTTGTCCCACATGGGGCTCGCAGTCAATCCCCATTTTACAGATGAGGTAACTGAGGCACAGAGAAGTTAAGTGACTTGCCCAAAGTCACACAGCTGACAAGTGGCGGAGCCAGGATTAGAACCCACGACCTCTGACTCCAAAGCCCGGGCTCATTCCACTGAGCCAGAATGAATGCATGACTGCCAATGATTCCACCGTTAGCAGAGAGAGGAGGGCTCATTCCCAATTCCAAGTGCTTAGTACAGTGCTCTGCACACAATAAGCACTCAATAAATATGATTGAATGACTGAATGAACTCCAGAACATGGCAACTCTCCAATGGGTGAGAGATTTGTCACAACTAAACTGTGGGTCCCCACCAGATTTCTACAGAGACTCAATAAATAGCCCCCTCTAAATAACCCCCTGTCATTAGAGACTACAGAGTTAACTGAGGCACAGAGAAACAAGTTAAGTGACTTGACCAAGGTCACACAACAGGCAAGTGGCAAAGCCAGGATTAGAACCCAGGTACTCTGACTCCGAGGCCTGTGTTCTTTCTACTAGGCCACGTTGCTTCTCTATTTCTGGACAACACATAACATTCCTCTGATGTGGGGTCTGCCACTTGCCGGTTGTGTGACCTTGGGCAAGAAACTTGATTTCTCTGGGCCTCAGTTTCCTCATCTGTCAAATGGCAATGAAATACCTGTTCTCTTTCCCTTTTAGCCCCTTGTAGGACAGGGACTATGGTTGAGCTGGTTATCTTGTATATACCCCCGTGCTTAGTACAAATTTCAGCACATACTAAGCACTTAAACACCACAATTATTAGTATTACTATTACTTGGAGATAGACACTATAAAAAAACTGAGGTACCGTGATGATTATTGTTTTTGTTTTATGGAAAATCAGTGTTGCTTAGCCTACTGCTAGCTCTGTTTGTGTCATTGGAAAGTAACCTCATTTGTGTCACAGAGAGTCTGATGGATGACTCTGTTACAACAAAGAGCTCCTAACCTGCCTTACTAGTTTTGTAACAATCAGAAGAAAAATGTTACCTTTTGTGATTAAGAACCAGCAGTCTTTTCACAATCATTAAACCTGTGGGAATTTGTTTAATCCCCCCAGTCTTCCCCATTCCTGCACCCCACGACCCCCCACCCCTAAGCTCTGTGATGGTGCATCCCTAACATCAACGATGATTGCGTTGTTTCAGAAAATGACTGTTAATTATATTAGGCAACATAGAAATCTACAGTCATTCATTTGTTCCTCTCTAATGCCATCAGATGTGTTCTTTGGAGGGTTGGTTATTAGAAAAGAAGGTGTGCAAACTATTATTTCATTGAAAAAAAGGAGAATGCATTACAGCCTCCTGCACCAAGCTCCCTATTGCTTCAATACATTCATATTTTTATTAAACTATATCTAAATAAACATAGTACATGTAGCTACCATGATTACTTTTAATAAGATAAGACTACATAAGACTACATAAGAATTGAATATTGTATTAATGCTTCACTCACAATGCCTCTCATTTTTTGCCAAGTTCACGATGAGAACCACCACAATATCACATTTCTTTGTGTTGATTTTACTTTTGATTTTGATTTACTTTTTCATTTAAAACAATTTTTTTCCTCCACCATTCACATGAAAATTCTCCTTGGTATTTGTGAATGTTTAGTATTAAAAAGTATATCATTCAGGTGTAAAATCAGGGTTCAAGGGACTGGCTTTTGCTGACTTGGCTTGGGATAACTCAGAAAGTCAGTGGCTATACCAGCATGGCCTAGTGGCAAGAGCACAGGCTTGGGAGTCAGAGGACGTGAGTTCTAATCCCGGCTCCACCACTTGTCTGCTGCATGACCTTGGACGAGTCATTTAACTTCTCTGCACCTCAATTACCTCATCTGTAAAATGGGGATTAAGACTGTGAGTCTCATGTGGGACAGGGACTGTATCCAACCTGATTACCTTGTATCTACCCCAGTGCTTAGAACAGTGCTTGGTACATAGTAAGTGCTTAACAAATACTATTATTATTATTATTATATACGGCACAGACTAATGATCTGAACATCTGCCCAAAGCATCTTTGAAACTTAGAAAAGCAAATTAAAGGATGCTGCAAATAAGGAAAGCTTCTAATCTAGTGAAACCAAACCAAAATGGGTGCAAAGTCCCTTCTTGATTAAACCTCCCTTACCCACTTAGTTTCCTCTTTCCTGAAATGTCAGTGGCTTTATGTGATCTCCTTTTCATTCTAGATTTCAATTTCCTCTTGGGGGAGGGA
The DNA here is from genome assembly GCF_015852505.1 of Tachyglossus aculeatus. NCBI lineage: Eukaryota > Metazoa > Chordata > Mammalia > Monotremata > Tachyglossidae > Tachyglossus > Tachyglossus aculeatus. The sequence continues at coordinate 58,710,525 of NC_052098.1, forward strand.
TCCATTCACAGGGATCTGGATTTACATTGCCCTGACCTCCCAGTGGGTCATTGTATCCAGGAGTCTATTCCACCAATGTTTCAAAATTAAAAAGTGAAGGAAAATAACGACAGGGAAGAGGGGAATGTGGGAAACCAGGAATAAAGGTTTTGTATAGTAGGCTCTGAGAGTCATACTCTCTTCAGAGGAAAACACAGGTCTCTGTGGAATGTTACATTCCTCATATTGTCCAGAGTCATTTCAAGAGAAACTCTGGATTTATCATGGGAGAGGAAAACAAAATGTTTCCCTAGTCCATCTGCACCCTCAATATTTTCTGTGGTGGTTGAACCTCTTCTGCTCCATCCCAACCTCACTAAGTCATCTCAGGCAGGGAGGGGCTGGAAGCTGACAGATAAAGTTCATTCATTCAATCATATTTATTGAGCACTTACTGTGTGCAGAGCACTGTACTAAGCGCTTGGGAAGTACAAGTTGGCAACACATAGAGACGGTCCCTACCCAACAGTGGGCTCACAGTCTAGAAGAAGAATAATTCTGTTGGTATTTGTTAAGCGCTTCCTATGTGCCAAGCACTGTTCTAAGCGCTGGGGGTGATACAAGGTAATCAAGGTTGTCCCACGTGGGGCTCACACTCTTAATCCCCATTTTCCAGATGAGGGAACTGAGGCACAGAGAAGTTACGTGACTTGCCCAAAGTCACACGGCAGACAAGTGGCGGAGCAAGAATTCGAACACATGACCTCAGGCTCCCAAGCCCGTACTCTTTCAACTGAGCCACGCTGCTTCTCTACCGGCCCTGCTCAAAGTGGGCGTTAAGAGAGTTAGAGAGAAAGAGGGATGGAATGAAACAAATAGGTAAAAAATAGAGAGATTGAGGAGGAGAGGAGAGGAGATGGAGAAAGGAATAGAGAGTCTAGTTCCAATCCCCCACTTGAAGCTGATAATTAATAAATGAAATGCCCTGGGACTCCACTAAAGCTTCCTCAGATGACATATCTGTCGTGAGCTCGGCAAAGCATTAAATGGCCATTTTCTGACAGAATGACTTCACTGCCTTGGAGCTTCCTTGACTTTGTGTAAAACGGTTTTTTTTCTTTTTTTTCCCTCTTCTCTCCTCTTCTCTCTCCCCTCTCTGTCTCTCTCTCTTCTCTCTCCCCCTCACGCGCTCTCTCCCTCGCTCTCTTGCTCTCCCTCGTTGACGGCTCTAGTTCATTTCTGCCTGTTTAATTGGGCCCCGGATGAATTTACTCGACAGGGCCATTCATCATGTGGCAGCCGCTGGCGGAGGAGCCCAGGGGGAGCGGGTCTGACAGCTCCACCAGCCTCCGATGCTGCCTGACTCTGGAAGTTCACATATTTGGGCATTAGTGCAGCTATTAGTTTAACAAGCTTCGTTTATCCTTGTCACTACCACTTCAGCTTCCCATGTAATCATTTGAAATGTAGATTACTGCTAGACAAATGGGACAGAGCAAGAGTATGCAGGAGGGAAAAAAAGTGACATGGATTGCTTGTTACAAGCTTTTTTTTTTCCACCCTCTCCCTTTTAATCCTTTCCAACGCAAGTGCTTTGATTAACTTAATATTCACATTATTTCTATGGTAAGTGGTTTGTCACCTGTGTGCAAACCTCTCTTGGAAAGTAGGTGGCAGGGGTAGACTGACCCAAGTTGAAGCTTAAACCAATTATACTAGTGTCCAAGAGGTCAGGATATGTCTGCTCTGGCAACTGTCTACTCTTGGTTTTCATATCCTTGTGAAGACACTTCAAAATAAATAATATTTTACATTTCAAAAAGAAAACAGATCCTTGCAATATGTCAACACAGCTTCCTTGCAATAATGCATTCACACTGCACCACCAAAGCCATCTTAGGCCTTGCCAAATCACGCCAAGCCTCCCTCAGCTCCTCCCCAACCTGCAATGCTCATCTTGCAGCTTTTATCCTCCGGAGCTGCTCAGAGAGCTTTTACCTTGGACAGGTTTGGGGGGTGTTCTGTCCTCCTTCTTACTTAGACTAGGATTCCCATGTGGGACAGGGACTTGGTCTGACCTGATTAACTTGTAACTAACCCAGCGCTTCCCCTCTCAGGGTCGCACCTGGAGAGTTTCCAGTGTTCTACCAGTCTCATCTATGGGAGGGAGAGTCAAGCAGAGGCATACCCATTCCATTCTAGCTTAGGCAGTGGCTAGCGAGTGGAAGGCGATCTGCTACGAGTCAAAACTCACCCGTGCTGGGCAGCAGCGGCACGGGAGAGAGTCGAGGGCGGAGACTCAAGTTAACTGTGTGGAAGGAGGCAATGGTAGACCATTTCTGTAACTTTACCAAGAAAACTCTAGGGATACACCACCAAAACGATTGCAGGTAGAGGTGGGGCATTCTGGGAGAAATGTGTCCATGATGTCGCTATGGGTCAGAGGCGACTTGATAGTGTAAGACAAGACCCCAGCACTTAGGACAGTGCTCGACACATAGTAAGTGGTGGGGTTACTAGTCAGCAGGGAAAAGATATGAAGCCTATCGCTAACAAAGAAACCAATGAGCACCCTCTCATTGCTCATCCCATGACTCTGAGACTTGTCAACTGCAGCTCCTAGGGTTTCTACCTAAACTCTGTGGCAGGAACTATAATTCTGGTAAATGCAATAGCAGAGCAGGTGTTTTGAAGGGGGTCTCCTGGTCTTGGCTTGTTTTTTTTTTTTTTAAATGGCATTTGTTATGTGCCAGGCAGTGTTCTAAGGGCTGGGGTAGATACAAGTTAATCAGGTTGACACGGTAAATGTCCTACGTGGGGCTTGAAGTCTTAATCCCCATTTTAGATGAGGTAAGTGAGGCACAGGGGAGTTAAATGACTTGCCTGTGGTCACACAGGAGACATGTGCCAGAGTCGGGATTGGAACCCAGGTCTACTGATTCCTAGGTCTGTGCTCTTTCCACTAGGTCACACTGGCTCTTCTCCTACCTCTCTGGTCACTCCTTCTGCTGACTCCTCCTCTGCTTCCCACTCTCTAACTGTAGGAGTACCTCAAGGCTCAGTTTTGGGTTCCCTTCTATTCTCCGTCTATGCCAACTACTTTGGAGAACTCATTCGCTCCCTCGGCTTCAAGTACCATCTCTACATGGACTATTCTCCATCCACCTCTACAGCCCTTGCCTCTCTCCTTCTCTAAAGTCTTGCATTTCATCCGGCCTTCAGGGCATCTCTAGTTGGATGATCTGCCTAACTTCAAACTTAAAATGGCTAAATCCAACCTCCGTATCTCATATTGGATAGAGCACCGGCCTGGGAGTCAGAAGGTTATGGGTTCTAATCCTGGCTCTGCCACTTGTCCGCTGTGTGCCCTTGGAAAAGTCACTTCAATCAATCAATTGTACTTATTGAGCGCTTACTGTGTGCAGAGCACTGTACTAAGCGCTTGGGAAGTACAAGTTGGCAACATATAGAGACAGTCCCTACCCAACAGTGGGCTCGGGGCCTCAGTTACCTCATCTGTAAAATGGGGATTGAGACTGTGAGCCCTACATGGGACAAGGGACTGTGTCCAACCCAATTTGCTTGTATCCAGCCCAGCACTTAGTACAGTGCCTGGCACATAGTAAGCACTTAATGAATACCATAATTGCTATTATTATTTCCAACCGAACCATGTTCTCCCTCCAGAATTTGCATTACCATAGACAACACCACCATCATCCCTGTCTCCTAAACTCATAACCTTGGCATTATCCTCAACTCATCTCTCTCATTCAATGGAAGGAGGCAATGGTAAACCACTTCCATGTTTTTACCAAGAAAACTTTACAGATACACTACCAGAACAAGTGCAGATGGAGCTGGGGCGTTCTGGGAGAGATGTGTCCATGGCATCCCTGGGCCGGGGAGACAAGTCAATGGCATAAGACAACAACAACCCCGGTGCTTAGAATAGTGCTTGGCACTTAGTAATCACTTAACAAGTACCATAGTTGGTTAATTAGTTAATCTCCTCCCTGATCTCCCTACCTCCTAGCTCTCCCTTATCCAGTCCATACTCCACTGTATGGATCATTTAAAAAAAAACAACAACAACAACAACAAAAAACCTCCACTCAGTCCACTTCTCCCCTCTCCTCGGAAACCTCCAGTTGTTACCAATCCATCTCAGAAACTCCTTAAAATTGGCTTTAAAGCACTCAAAACAAATCTCCCCTTCCTCCCTTATCTCTCTGATTTCCTGCTACAACCCAGCACACTCACTTCACTCCTCTAACAACAAACTTCTAACTGTGCCTCAGTCTCATCTTTCTCACCACCGACCTCTTGTCTATGTCCTCCCTGTGGCCTAAAACTCCTCTCCCCTTTCATATTTGACTGAAAATCTCTTTCCCCATCTTCAAAGCCCCTTTCTTAGCCTTCCCTCTGTGTCACTTGGTTTGTTCTCCTTAAGCAATTTTTCATTCCCCCCACCCAACCCCACAGCACTTGTGTACATATCCATCTGTAATTTATTTCAATGTCTTTTCCCTCTCTAGTCTGTAAGCTTCTTGTGGGCAGAGATTGCCTGTACATACTCCTTTGGATTGTATTCTCCCAAACACTTAATACAGTAGTCTGAACACAGTAAGCACTCAATAAATACTATTGATTGATGGCTTCCTCATTCCATAAGATGGCATCTCAGTGGCCGGAAACAACCAGTCTCCAATCACTATCCAAGGAGAAAGAGAAAACGAGGGAGGGAGGGAGAGAGGGAGGAAGGGAGAGAGAGAGAGAAAACACAATTCTTAACTTCCACTTTTCTTCATATATATAATTTATATACTGCTGCCTCACTCTGAGCAGCCCAAAGAATTGCTGAGATATATGGAGTCTTGCTTCTTAAATGGGGTGAAAAATGGCAACCCTGGAGAGCACAAAGGAGTTGCCAGGGTATTACAGGGACTGCCTGCCCTCAACCTTCCAAACCCATGGCCAAACCCAAACTGATTCAGTAACATGGTGTTGCAGGGAATGTCCTGCTATGGAGAGAAAACAAGCAAAAAGATATGGAAAAAGTCACTTGTTGAATCTTTCAGGGATTGGTACTAGGATGGGATTTATTTAGCATTTTCAGAAATGATGTAGAAAAAGACATTCACAGTGAAATCTCTTGGTTTACAGGTGGCACAGCTGTCTCAGATGGTGGAATCCATACTGATTGGAAAAGAACTGCAGGAAGCTCTCACAACACAAAGTAAGTGGGCAAAGAAGTGTCAGATCTGCTTCAGCATATACAGGTGCAAGATAATGCACCCAGGGAAACTGATCCAAGGTACAGTTACATACTGATGGGCTCTTATAAGCAGCAACTCAGAGAAAAGACCTTAGAACCGTGGCAGACGGTTCCCTGAAATTGTTGATAAAACTTCTACAAAATGTTAGCTATACTCCAAATGGAGCAGCGAGGCCTAGTGGAAAGAGCACATGCCTGGGAGTCAGAGGACCTAGGTTCTAATCCTGGCTCTGCCACATGCCTGCTGTTTGACCCTGGGCAAGTTGCTTAACTTCTTTGTGCCTTAATTACCCCATCTGTAAAATGGGGATTAAATCCTACTACCTCCTACTTAGATTGTGAGCCCCATGTGATTAACTTCTATCTACCCAAGTGCTTGACATATAGTAAGCACTTTACAAATGCTATTATTATTACTTCATTTTATTATTTCATAAAACAATGAAAAAATGTAGAATAATTATTAACAACTTAGTATGTGCCAAGCATTGGGGTAGATACAAGATTATCTAATCAGACACAGCCCCGATTGAACAGGTATTTTTTCCACATTTTACAGACAAAGAAAATGAGGCATAGGGAAGGTAAGTGACCTACCCAAGGTCACACAGCAGGCAAGTGGTGGAACCGGGACTAGAACTGGGACTCCTGAACCACTAGGCCACTCTAGTCTACTTACCACAAAAATACCCTAGGCAGTTCTGGTCACTGCTTATTAGGAAGAATATAATAGAGTTAGAGGAGATACAGAGAAGGGCATCCAAGCATCTCCTCCTCCACAGCACATATCCTTATGTACCTATCCTTACACTCTGCCATTTCCCTTACCTGTAATTTATTTTAATGACCTTCTCCACATTGGACTGTAAGCAACTGGAGATTAAGGATCATTTCGACCAACTGTACTGTACCTTCCCAAACACTCATTACAGTGCTCTGCACAAAGATTTATCGACTGATCCAAGAGAATCAGGGGGCTGAAGCAAGTTGCAAATAAGTATAGATTGAAAATAATAAAAATCTTTAAGTCTCTAAAGTTAAAGAGATGACATGGATACATTTACAAAATCATAAAGAATGTGGACAGGAAGAATACAGAATTAATGTTTGCCAAATCCCACAAGACTAGAATAAGGGACTACTTGGAGGTTCAAAATAAACAAAAGGAAATATTTTCACACATCAGATGGTAAGCACATAGAATTCCTTACCACGGGAAGTTTTGTGAGAAGATTCAAGAAGGGCATGGATAAATTTATGGATGATGGGTTATTAGAAGGAAAGTTAGGGATATTAGAGGAAAAGAGATCCTCTCTTCAACCTAACTTGCCTATCACAGTTGAAAACGCCACCATTCTCCACATTTCTGAAGCCCAAAACCTTGGCATCATCTTTGACTCCACCCTCTCTTTCAAACCCCATAGTCTCCCCAAATCCCATCATATCTTCCTCCTCATTTAAAGTATCCATCCAAAGGCCCACCACCCGGGCATATCATATCACCCATCATATCACAGAAGAGTGCTGTACTAAGCACTTGGGAGAGTAAAATATAACATAGTTGATAGACATGTTCCCTGCCCCCAGGTGCTTACAGTCTAGAGGGGGAGACAGACATTAAAACAAATTACGGACATGTACCTAAGTGCTGTGGGTCTGAGGGTGATGTGAATAAAGGGTAATAATAATAATAATGGCATTTATGAAGCATTTACTATGTACAAAGCACTGTTCTAGCACTGGGGAGGTTACAAGGTGATCAGGTTGCCCCATGGGGGGCTCACAGTCTTAATCCCCATTTTACAGATGAGGTAACTGAGGCACAGAGAAGTTAAGTGACTTGTCCAAAGGCAAACAGCTAAATTGTGGACTCAGGATTTGAACCCATTACCTCTGACTCCAAAGCCCGGGCTCCTTCCACTGAGCCACGTTTGGGTACAAATCCAAGTGCAAGGGTGATGCAGAAGGAGTAATTCAGAGTAATCAAAATAAATAATTGAAACTTCTGAGTATTTGAATAAATAAGTGCATTTGTGCTAGAGATTCTAGGATTCCATCCACTCTGATTGGATCATTTCTTTCACCTGGAGACCAACCCCCTTAGCAAGGTGTCTCTAGACATGAGCAGATGACTTCCTGCTGGTTGGAGCTCTGGAGCTCTATGAAACATTCTAAAATGAAATATGTAGTTGACTTGAGTCACTTTGGTAATCCCAGTCTGAATTCTGAAATCCTGGGAGTTTCACTCATCGCTAATCATGACATTGGCCATTATTCTGAAATACTGCAGTAAGTGAGTCATGGTGATAGAGAGGCATTCCAGAGCCTACTGTTCAGGTAAAAGCTGTTTTCCCTGGGAAATAGCTTTGACAGGATCACCTAAGTCTCTAATGGAAACCACTCTCTGTCGTAAAACAACAGTAGCCGACAGGAGATGAATCACAAGAAAAACGAACAACTGGCAGGAACTCTTAAATAACTGGACCATCCTAAATGTCACCATTACAAAGCATTGTCTCTCCAAGAACGTAAGTAGGCTGTATGGACATCTTTCTTTCTAATGATAAAAATGATAATAATAATAATTGTGCTAACAATCATATTTGTTAAGCACTCCGTATGTGCTAAACAAAATGTATGGAGTTACTGCTTGATGTGGAGAAGGATGGGCAACCATTGGAGGTTTTTGTGTGCTTATGTGCCTCTGTTTCTGAGGCACAAAATGTGGAGAATGATAAGTGCCCCATGGGGGTATTTTGGTAAATAATGAAGTAATTACTGTGAGGTGTTCCTGGCTTTTTCAGAAGAGTGAAACCCAAAATTTCATAACCTTTTGGTTCCAATGGTCAAGTGGCAAAGGTAAAAGATTGTGTGTGAAAACAAGAATCAGTCCATCTAGAACTATCTACAGAGCATGCAATGGGTGCATAGTACTTGAACTAGCTGTCTGGGATACATGATAAGAACACAGACCCTGATCTCAAGGAATTTACAATCTTATAGGGAGATGACAGCAAAGCATTCAACATAAATATATGCACCGATATTATTCATAATTCCAAGAATGAACTGAATGAGAAGGGAGTGATATAATGACCGCTTGGAAATGGTATGACTTGGAAAACTGGAGAACTTACCCCAAACTGTTAAGTCTTTTTCCTCTATCAAAAGAGCTATCAACTCCAGAATAGTGATAATCACTAACACTCTAGAGATTATATAAAATCTCTACACCTGGAGTGATTGAAGACACTTACCCAAGGCACAAGAATTGTTTGCTATTATCCCGTTATGTCTTGTCTTCTATATTCCTTTTGCTATGTCTTGCGGTGGTGAGGTCATCTACTTGGTGAAAGCCTGACTTACCTGGTAATCACCAGTAAGTTGGCGGACTAGAACATCTTCTTTGTTTTTTTTCCCCACAGCACGTATCTTGACAGTTTGCTCTGCCAACTCATGTTTGGCCATAAGTCACTTTGGCACTTCTGTTTCAAAAAGCAACAAGAATCATTCAAAACATGGCCAATCCAAGTGTCAACTGGCATGAGTCTCATTTATAGAACATCAAATTAAATCATAACCCTTGAAGCCTAAAACAAAATACTCATACTTAACATTCAAATAGGAGTTTAAGAACAGGAGATTACAAGTGCTAGTAAGGAGATGCCTGAAGAAACACGGAATAAAGAGGGAATTTATGCTGCCAGAATAAGGTGGCTCAATAGAAACTCTTTTAAATTCAGCAAGTGTGGGGCTATCCTCCTACAATGACCAAATCATTTACCAAGAACCTCAGTTGCAGCTTAATTTTAGTGTTGTCATTTTGTTACTACTTCATTCTGCTTACTCCTTGAACTGTGCTAGAAATAGAACTTCAAAACCCAAAATACACTAGTGAATTTTACTTATCGCATGCCTGACCCTCATTTCTAAAACATACCTGGTTCAGTTCCTCAGAAGAGCTGAGACATGGCATGTGGACACTCCAGAGTCAACTGTAGACCCTCCCCAAGGAGCTATTTCAGTTCAGTGCAGGAAGAACCAACATCCTCATCCAGGTCCTCTTCTCCACCTGAAGGAATTAACAGATGGAGGGATATTTATAGCTGTCTGAAATGAATACTGCCATGCTGACTTTTCACCTGGAAGTCACAGGTAAATCCCAGAATGGAACTGAGTGTTCACATGAAACATATTCACATTCATTGCTGCTTGCACGTATTCTGTGTTATATATTGAAAATGGCTGAATTAGAATCAAGTTGTACCAACTAGTGATTTCTCTATACTCCCACTGAATTTGCTCATTTACTTCAGGGACACCCCTAGAAAAGGAATGACCTCCGCTTGACTATTGATTGATGAATAGTACATATTCTTTATAAATTAGCCCAATTTGAAATTGGCTGCCAGTTCCATAGTTTTCCCTTAGCATTAGCTGATGAACACTTTTCAAGGCAGTAATCTCAGCCATTACATAATGAAGCAACTCCCAGACCAACCAAAATTATATCACTGAAAGTCAAAAACTTAGAGCTCATTTTGCCATCTTTTTTCTGGAAGTAGCTTGTCTTAGCATTATTCTTGACACATTCTGAATAATGACACAAAACACCGAAACCAACGAGTCGTGAATCAAAGCTGCTTCTTGCTATCATAGAAGAGACGTTCTAAACCAAAAACATAAAGATCATTTTATCTTTATTAATAGTTTAATGCATATGAGAAAGCTATTTGACATTTTTTACACCTCCAACTCTTTTCTTCATGCATTGCTGAGCAGACTACACCAGAGTTCATCCACTTAAATCCATTTAATAACTGAGTAAATTCTACATTGAGCTACAAGATGATTTCAGGATACAGACCCTACTTAACTAGCTAGAAAAACCAAGCACTCACATTAAAATAGAAAATCTTCACAAATAATGAAAAAGGAATTAGTTAGATTGTTAAACTGTGGGATTGATGTTACGTTTTACAGACCTTCCCAATGAAGACATAATAGCAGAAAATTAAGAAATATGCCCTGATAAATGATTTGGACTGAGATAGTTTTCTTCACAATTGCAAATACATGTGTTTTCTTAATTAAAAGCTGTTTGAATTTTGGTCACTGGGAATAGCCAGAATGTTTCAAACCACCTGACATACAAGATAATTCCACAGCGTTCTGAAGACTGGTTTTGTTGATAATGACATATTAAGCTGGTACTAGGATTTCAGATACAAGAGAAACATCAGATTGGCTAATCAAACTAAGAATTCAGTTTATATTGCAAATTCTCTAGGGACAATACTTCAGTCAGACACAGAAATTCTGTAGCTAAAAAAGTCACTCAATATCTTGCAATGGAAATCTGGGAAGTATTTATTTTTTATTATATGCCAAGCCAGAATTTCCTAGTGTGTAAACTATTCCCTGGGATAAAGTGAGGCACTTTGAATTGACTCCCTCAGGACACCAGGGTAACATAGCATAAGTGACAGTTGAAGGACTCTAAATGTCATTTATAAATGCAGGAGGAGAGGGTTACTGAAGCCTCCCAAAACATTCCACTTCCTCCTACACACAAGGAGAATCAGGCTTGATATTTCACAAATTGTTCCACACAAACTGCATTCATCTAAGCACAGTGTGCCATATCCTCCTGGATTCTTGAACTTTTCCCTGTAGAGTTCCTCAGAGAGACAATTTGGGGTTCTGGTTAAATTTAGGAATAGGAGAGAACATCCACATATAGCTGTATTGGTGCCCTCCAGGAAAGTTACCAAAGATAAATCCTTCTTTCCTGCATTTGTCTTTGAAATGAATTCCAGAATAACGTGAACATGGTCTTTGGTTTCCTTCCAACGCATTGAGTTTTCTCCAACAAAGTGTTTCAGGAACACTTTGGAGTAACTTGGTCATCCACAGGGAGAGGAGGTTTCCATCTGACCCATTTGATTGCTCTCTTATAGACCATTCAGAGGTTCCTCACTGTCCCAGGCAAGCTAAATACAATCCACTGAGATCCTGTTGCTGCTGCGTCACATCCTCTCATCACATGTCCCCGCTTGCTCTGTCTTCATTTAATTCCTAAGAATTCCATCTCAGCTTCCCTGCTCCTCCCACTCAATGCCACTCAAAATCCCAAACACACCCCAAGTGGAGTTTTTGTAAACTTATCTCGCCATGGCTGCCCTTTTTCCTTCCTACCAGGCAGGTCGCTTGCAGCCAATACCATCCAGAACCTGGGTCCAGCAGACCAGTACCAAGGCGGGGAATGAGATATACAGTCTCCCTCTCCCCACCTGGTCCCATCCCTGCCTCCCTGCAGCTAGGGAGTTCCAGGTGCCATGGGCTGAAAGGACCTCTCCACAACCCCGACTAAACATGGCCTGTGGAATCCCCATTCCATCAAGGGCAAACTCGTGTGACCTTTGGCGAGTCACTTCACTTCTCTGCACCTCAGTTACCTCATCTGTAAAATGGGGATTGAGACTGGGAACCCTATGGCACTGGGAATGGCCAATGCCTGGCACTCAGTAAGCAATTAACAAATACCATAAAAAATAAACAAAACTCACTTGTCATCCTCGATCTGTTTCTGACCCAGGGACTGCTCCTCCTGGCCATCACTGAAACTAACCTCTCTTCCAGGGAGGTTTTACCTCCTCCCACTCCCACACCCTGACTCACTTGTTATGGAGGAGGAGTCAGCTCTTTGCCCCCACAATGTCACTTTCTCACCATTTCACATTCTCCATTACTTTCTCTCTCTTCCTTTGAAGCCCACATCATCAGCCTCTATCACCCACTATAATTACAGGTTGCTATTACCTACTGTCCCCCTGGCCCCACCTCTAATTTTTTGGTGGTTTTGAAGCTTTTTTCACCTTCCTACTTTCTTTCTCCTCCCCTTTATTGATAGAGTCTTCAAAATCCGCATGGATGTTCCTGATGACCTCTCAGTCTCCAACTCCCTCTCAGTTCTCAATTACACAGACTTTCTGCTCCACCCCACTTCACTAGTTGCTAACTAGGACACACCAAGCTGACATACTTCGTTCCTGTAATGCCAACCTTCTCAATGTACCTCAGTCTCATCTGTCTTGTCACCGGCCCCTTGTCCACATCCTCCCCCTCTCCCCCTCTCCATTCCCCCCGCCTTCCCTCCTTCCCTCCCCCACAGCACCTGTATATATGTATATATGTTTGTACGTATTTATTACTCTATTTATTTATTTATTTTACTTGTACATATTCTATTTCTTTTATTTTGTTAATATGTTTTGTTTTGTTCTCTGTCTCCCCCTTCTAGACTGTGAGCCCACTGTTGGGTAGGGACCGTCTCTATATGTTGCCAACTTGTACTTCCCAAGAGCTTAGTACAGTGTTCTGCACACAGTAAGCACTCAATAAATACGATTGAATGAATGAATGAATCCTCACCTTAACCGGGAACTGCCTCCCCTTTCATATCTGACAGACCCTCACCCTCCCCACCTTGAAAGCCTTATTAAAATCCCATCTCCTCCCAGAGGCCTTCCCCAAATAAGCCCTCATCTCCCCTATTCCCTCTCCCTTCTGCTTCACCTTTGCACTTGGACCTGTATCCTTTAAACACTTGATATTCACCCCCAGCCCCAGCACTTATGTACATATCCATAATTTATTTTAATGCCTGTCTCTAGACTGCAAACTCCTTATGGTCAGAAAATGTGATTACCAGCTTTTTTGTATTGTACTCTCCCAAGTTCATTCAATCGTATTTATTGAGTGCTTACTGTATGTGGGGCATAGTGCTCTGCACACAGCAATTGGTTTCTTTATAATGGTATGTGTCAAGCACTGTTCTAAGCACTGGGGTAAATACAAGGTAATGAGGTCAGACACAGTCTCTGTCCCACGAGGAGCTTACAGTCTAAAGGGGAGGGTTAACAGGTATTGAATCCTCATTGAGGAAAGTGAGGCACAGAGAGAAGGTCATGCAGCCAGCAAATGGGGCAACTGGTATCAGAATCCAGGTTCTCCAACTCCCAGGCCCTGTCCACCAGCGACACTGCTGCTTTGTAATGCTTCATTTCTCTTTAATTCAGCATTATTACTTATCTTCCTGAAATGACCCCTATTCCCATTGAGCCCACCTCCTATTCCTGACTATTAAATCCCTCCCCAAACTCCAAGTGCTGCAACAACCACCTTACCCCTGCTCCACAGCCAACTTTAATTGACAAAGTTATAACCATCAGGTGTGAGCTCTTCAAAATCTCCCCCTCACAAAACCAGTTCCCTCCAACCCCTTCATCCATTTTCTCATCCTTTCAGCCATCTTTCAAGATCAGTTCCCTCACCTGCTTTCAAAATCAACCCTTTCCATGTGTACCTCTGACCCCATTCCTTCCTACCTTCTAAAATCACTTGTGCCCACTCTTCTTCCCTACCTAACCACCATTTTCAACCCTTTGTTCTGTGATGGCTTCTTCCCCAAAACCTTCAAGCACATTTCCTTTATGCCCGCCAAAAAACATCTTTTGTGGATCCCACTGCACCATTTAGCTGCCATCCATCTCCCTGCTTCCATTCCTGTACGTACTTATTGAACACATTATTAACATCAGCTAGAGAAGTAGTGTGGCTTAGTGGAAAGACCCCGGGTTTGGGAGTCAGAGGTCATGGGTTCTAATCCCAGCTCCGCCACTTGTCAGCTGTGTGACTTTGGGCAAAGTCACTTAACTTCTCTGTGCCTCAGTTACCTCATCTGTAAAATGGGGATTAAGACTGCGAGCCCCATGGGGGATGGCCTGATTACTTTGTATCTACCCCAGCGCTTAGAGCAGTGCTTGGCACATAGTAGCACTTAATAAATACCATTATTATTATTATTACCCCCACTTTCTATCCTCTAACTCCCTTCTTGGTTCTTCAGTTTCTTCTTCCTTTGCTCCCTTAAAGCCTCTCCTTCCAAAGTCACCTCCTTCTTGAGAAAACCCATGGATTCTATTCTATCCTAATCCGCTTTTACCTCTTGGCTGTCTTTGACACTGTGGATCGTGCCATTCTTCTGGCAACACCACCTAAATTTGTTCTCTCCTGCTTCTCCTCTTACTGCTCTGACCAATCGTGCTCAATCACTCACACTGGCTTTACCTCTGCCTTCCATCCCCTATCTGTGCCTCTGTTCTGGCCCTCTTCTCAAATTACACTTATCCTCTTGAGGAGCTCATCCTCTCCCACAGCTTCGACAACAACTTTCATGTAAATGGCAACCAAATCTACCTCCCCAGCCCTAACCTCTTTCCTTCTGTGCAATCTTGCATTTTTTACTGCCTTCGGGACATTTCTAAATCAGTGTCCCCCTGACAACTCAAGCTCAATGTGTCTAAAACTGATCTCCTCATCTTCCTTAGCAAATCCTTTCTTCCACCTACCTTTCCCATCAGTAGTTGACAACACCTGTATCCTCCCCATCTCTCAAGCCCACAACCTTGATATTAACAACACACCCTCCTGCACTGTTTGGAAGGAATGGTCAGGAGTTCATTGTAGTGTTCTTTGTCACTTGCGAAGAATTCCCTCTGCTTCTATGATGAGGGTGGTCTCATTTTTGCTCTTCAGCAATGGTGTTGTGAGATCTCTTGAGGCCATAAAGCTTCTTTAGTGATGAGCAAAAATCCTGGGTTTGTAGGTAGCCCACTTATCCCTGGATCTCTTCCACTTTGGCACCCCACTGGTCAGTTACAATTTTTTTTTTTTTTACTTTGATCCCTAGGTTCATCACAGGCTTCTGTAGTCTTCCGTTGGGATGAGTAGCAACAAAGTGCTGATAACAGCTTTCTAGCTGCGCTGCAACCCATGACTTAATTTCTGAGTTGTTTTCACCAAACCAGTTCTGCTGCTGTCTCTTTGCCATACCCACAGTCTCGATGGCTGACAGACATTCTGAAAAGTGCCCACTTGCTGTTCAAATCATTATTCTTAGTGGGGATTCTTTATTTCAGTAGGAATTTGTGATGCTCGGACAACATCTCAGATTGCCTTTCAGGTTTCTTTATTTCCGAGAGCTAGTTGATGGCTTGGATGCTACTCATTGATGCACTGGTGATACTGATAACTCATGTCCAGAGTGTAATGAGCCAATGGCCGGTGCAGTACTCAGTCTCTCGGATAGCTGCAGTGCTCTGTATATCCTCCAAGCCCCACTGACGGACAATCATATACTCCATGTGATGCCATGGTTTAGACCTTAGGTACATTCATGATGTCTTTCTCTTTTTTGCAAAGTTGAAGATGGTGTTGACGGTGACAAGCTGATGTTTGGCACATTCACTGAGCAGATGTAGACCACTGCTATTTTTCTTTCCAATCCCATGGAGCACAATGACTTTTTTCCATGTTACACTACCATTTCCCAGATGTGCACTGAAATCTCCTATAATGATCAATTTGCCAGATTTTGGAGTTGTTATGAAGTCCAGATCATTGTGGAAAGTTTCTTTCTCATTATTGCTACTTGGCATTAATTGTGCATATGGGCAAATGATAGAAAAACACCTTTGCTTTAGAGGTAGGTGTAGGGTTATCACTCAGCCCCTTATGTCCCTGGAGACCAGAAACTTCAGGCTGATTGCAACCTTTTTTTTAATGGTATTTGTTAAGCACTTACTATGTGTCAGACACTGCATTAGGCACTGGGGTAGATACGAGCTAGTCAGGTTAGACATAGTCCATGTCCCACATGGGGCTCATAGTCTTAATCCCCATTTTCCAGATGAGGTAACTGAGGCACAGAGAAGTAAAGTGATTTGTCCAAGTCACATTGCAGACAAGTGGTGGAGGCAGAATTAGAACCCAGGTTCCTCTGATGCCCAGGTCCATGTTCTTTTCCACGAGTCCACGCTGCTTCCCCAATTTGTCTGCTGTGTGACCTTGGGTAAGTCGATTCTGTAACTGGCCTGTTAATAAGCAACAAGAATTACCCTCCTTTAGCTACAAGTAGCACCCTTCTGCGCACTGCCAAAGAATACCCTGGAGTTCTAAGACACAATAGTGTCTATTCGTTGATTTTCTTTTTATTATTACCCTACATAAATAAAGTAGTCAGGTACTGTCCTCTAGTTAGCTATTAAAATATTAAATTTTTTGAAGCAGGAATTTCACAGGGGCACCTTTTTCAGCCCCTTCCCCATTTGGGGTGAGCAGTGCATTCCTAAATAGGGCTGTTCAAACACCCAGAGTGTCACCAAATGCCTGCTTGCCTCATTAGTGCTCAACCGGTAGGTCAATATCTCGAGAAGCTTCATCCACAAGGAGTTTTCTTCCATTTTCATGTTAAACAGGAACATCACCACTGTGATGTGACAGCAGATAATTTCTCAGCTGTGTTATTTATGTTGGATGCTTTCCTTCGGCCCAGTAACTTCACTGCCTGCAGCTGAAAAGGATTCTGAGCTAAAAATTTTCTAACAGGCGTCAGCCAGGCACCAAAAATGTTGCACCTGTTTACAATATTACAAGCTTTTCAAGCACAAAAGACTATATATAAGCTTTATTCTGTAGTTCTCCATGGCACATAGCTCAGATTTCCAAGACCTTTAGCATCTATTAACTCATTTCCCCACCTCCAGCATCCCTGGCAGGTAATGAGGAGTAGATGTCATTATCACCATTTCACAGACAGAGAAAGCAGGGGCCCAGGGAGATTTGCCACTTGCCCTAAGTCACATACTGTTGGGAGTAAAACTAATTCTAGAGCTCCCATCACCTGACTCCAGAAGGCTCTCTGTGAAAAGTGTCTTAAGAACATTTTCTACTTGTTCTGGTTCAATCAGGAATACTGGAAATACACAAATTTTGAAGTTTATAAAAAAAGATTTTGATTTCACCCTCCTCTTTGGGACTCTGGGTTATTAAAATGAACCTTTAAAAATTATGAAAAATACAACTTTGCATTTTTTCAAACTTGTTACCCTATTCAGCAAAGTAAAACTATGTGTGTGTAAGTTATACAATTACTGTTCTTGATTAACAACAAAAACTGATGAGTTGGCCTTTCAAACACTGTAAGCAAAGCCAGCCAAGCAGAAAATATAACTGAAGGGAAAACAATTAAAAGTTATTTTACTTGTTACATTGCAGCTGATAGTTATATTTACATATTTTTTTGTATACAATATGAAAATCTCTGTAGCATATACTCCTTTACAAATGACATTATTTGGCTATAAAAGTCATATTTTCATATCAGCTACATTAGTTCTGGATTAGTAAACATCATACTTACAGTATATTAGAGATTTTGGTTATCGTATCTGTGAAATATAGAAATATTGTATAATGCGATACTCTGACATTTTAAGCTATGTTATTTACATTGCAAACGAGAAATGCAATGCGGATTGCCTTAGCTTGCACCCTTGGTTTTCCATGCTGGGATAATTATGGCTTTATTCTTACTCCTGCAGGACAGGGGAAGGAAAGAGTCTATGTGACCCTGCACTGGCACAACCAGTTACCCAGGAGGGAAAAATCTTTCTCCTTTAAGCTTTGAGCAAAACTCACCCTGCGACAACTCTGACTGAGTAAACCCAGAAATCAGGCAGGAGAGGGAATGGGTAGGGTGAGGATGGGTAAGGCAAAGCTGGAAAAATTTGCTCTGGTGAGTTTTCCATAGAACTCCTTTGTTCTCCTTCACTTTCCCAGGAGCTATATATCTGTTATTATGGTATTTGTTAAATGCTTACCATGTGTCAAGCACTGTTCTAAATGCTAGGGCAGATACAAGTTAATCAGATTGGACACAGATCCTGCATAGAGCTCACATTCTAAATAGAAAGGAGTAGGGTTTAATCCCCATTTTACAGTTGAGGAAACTGAGGCAACAGAGAAGTTAACTGACTTGCCCAAGCAGGCAAATGGCAGAGCCGGGATTAGAACACAGGTCCTCTAACTTCCAGGCCCGTGCTCTCTCCACTAGGCCTCACTGCTTCTCTAGTCATAGAAAATCTGTGCACTGTACCCAAGAATACAGCTAGGGATAAGGCCAGGCCATTCTTTGAGGTGGCTGGAGAAAAGTTTGGCTGTCTTGGAGGATCAGAAGGTAAGAAGCTTTTTCCCCTTCACACAAGGCAAGACAGATTCTAGTCCCCTCTAAACACAAAGGGAAAAATTCAGCCCAATTATATTTAGAATAAAAAAGTATTTTCCTTCAGATCTGTCTGCTGTGTGACCTTAGGCACTGAACAACTCTGGGTCTCAGTGACCTCATTTGTAAAATGGGGTTAAGACGAGCCTTATGGGAGACATGGACTGTGTCCAATCTGATTAACTTGTATCTACCCCAATGCTTAGTACAGTGCCTGGCCACATAGTAAGTGCTTAACAAATATCATGAAAAATATATTAAATGATTTTAAATCGGGGCTTTATTTTTCTGTGGGAGCAGAAGAGACATGTCTTATCACTGTTCATGGGAGAGAGATAGGAAACATATAGTAGGGTCTTTATAAATGGCCACAGGCCAAACCAGGGATCACAGATTCAGAGAAGATGAAGATGAGATTTTTTTTTTATAAAAACTGCTCTTTCCCTGCCCCTACCAAGATTATTGAGAAATCTTCCCTTCCCACTTCCCAATCTCTCAGACAAGGCCTTTTTTTTGGCAAAGCAGCATGGTGTAGTGGATAGAGCATGGGCCTGGGGGTCAGGAGGTCAAGGGTTCTAATCCTGACTCCACCGCTTGTCTGCTGTGTGACCTTGGGCAAGTCAGTTTACTTCTCTTTACCTCAGTTACCTAATCTGTAAAATGAGAATTGAGACTGTGAGCTCCCTGTGGGACAGGGACTGTGTCCAATTCGATTTGCTTGTATCCACCCCAGTGCTTAGTACAGTGCCTGACACATAATAAGCACTTAAATAACACAATTATCATTATTATTATTATTATTAGGGGAACCAGTATGCAGGGTGAGGAGAGTGGAGGAGAGGGCAATGATGAACCTAGAGGTCAGGGACATATCAAAGGGTTGGTAGGGAAACTGACAAAAGGTCCTCTTAGAGCAGGGATTGGTGAGAAGTATCACAGATAAGAGAAGTGTTTCTAGAAAAGGAAAGGAGGGAAGAAAGCAGGAAGACCAAGAAAGTTGCCTGCACTACACTTTCTTAACAGATAAAAGAGTAATCCACTTTCCTAATTCAGAACGAATGAACTACTACCCACCTTCTCCCCTCACTGCTTAAACTGAAAGCTAATCCCCGCAAGTGATCTTTAGCTATACAGCCTCAGTACAACAAAATGATTCTATTCTGAAGACAGAAAGAACAAAGTGAGAATGCTTCAAATTTTGCAGCATTTCCTTTTCCACATGAAGAAGCAGATGTGAAGTGTCAAGTAAGCAGGTTCTTGAGCCAAACAGGAGTCACACCCAAGAATGCAAATATGTGGACCAAAAAAACTCTGTTTTTGTACTCCCTTCTCTGCTTGTAGTCCTTGTCTTCCAGCTCTCCAATGTGCCCACCCATCCCTCACCCTTCTTCCTGCATTTTAAGGGCTAGAAAAATGAATAAAAACAGAAATGGAAGCAACAATGCTTTTTAAATTTGAAATCCCAATGCCTGCTCCTTTGATTGAAAAAAAGGGGAAAAAATGTTATCTGTCACCTGCTTGGTTTGCATCTTTCCCCTGACGCCATGTATGAACAGAGAAGCAGCACAGCTTAGTGGAAAGAGAACAGGCCTAGGAGTCAAAAGGACTTGGGTTCTAATCCTGTCTCTGCCACTTATCTGTTGTGTGACCTTGGGCAAGTCACTTCACTTCTCTGTGCCTCTGTTACCTCATCTGTAAAATGGGGGTTAAGACTGTGAGCCCCATGTGGGACATGGACTGTGTCCACCTCATTACCTTGTATCTATCCCAGCGCTTAGTACAGTGCCTGGCACTTAGTGAGCACTTAAGAAATACCATAAAAAAACACTGTCATCCCAATATTCAAAACTTTGGGAAGGGCTTACAGTTGAGACCAAGTATTGCCCTACTCGGAGTGATGAGTAGCTTCAATAGTATTCCACGGCAGGAATAATGTGCTGCTCGATCATTATTGTTTTTGCTGAATTTACTCTGTTCATTTTTCCCTGTATCTGTCCTTCCTAGTTCCACAACAGCCTGGCAAAATTCACTTCCTGACAAAGCAGCTCAGATTCAGAATTTCATATTATCAGATACACCTACGTGACCCCTTTCTCCTCCCCGTCTCCATGCCCCCTTTTCTTACCCTCCCCATTTTTTGACAGTTCCTTGCCTCCCCTCCCTACCGCCTCTGCCTTGATGCCATGGTCCCCTCGGGCCTCCTCCCTCCAAATGGCTTCTCTGACTCCCCTTTCTATTTTCCCTCATAATCCCTGCAGTTCCCTACATGACTCATCCACATCCATAGCCTGGAATGAACAGAAGTTTAGAGAGAATGAGGCCAGAGGTAGACGAGCACAGATGAGTGAAGGAAAAGACTATGCTGGGTTCACGATGCAACCAACGCAAATATACCTTCTGAAAACTCAATGGAAATGAATACAAGACATGTCTTTTAAAAGCTACAAGGATCTATTATTTTCAAATGTATTGAGATTCCAACAGAAATGAAATCAGTGCCAATCAGTCTGTCCGTCATTAGTATTTGTTGAGTGCCTACTATGTGCAGAGTGCTGTACTAAGCATTTGGGGAGTACAACTGAGAAAGAGAAGCAGCATGGCCTAGTGGAAAGACCATCCTGGGAGTCAGAGGTCCTGGGTTCTAAACCCAGCTCTTCAACCTGCCTTCTGTGTGACCTTGAGCAAGTCACTTAACTTCTCTGGGCCTCGGTTACCTCATCGGTAAAATGGGGATAAATACTATAAGCCCTATGTGGGACAGGGACTGTGTTCAACTACTCCAAGTGCTTAGTACAGGACCAGCCACATAGTAAGTGCTTAACAAACACCATTAAAAAAATTGATAGACGTGGATCCTGTCCTTAAGGGGCTTACAATCTAATGGGGGAAACTGACACAAGGCATTCACAGAACACCATAGCTGTTAATAATAAAAGTATGGAGGGATATATGGATAAATAAGTGGAAGTTAATATGAATTGAGAATATCTGTAAGTGCTAAGGATAGGTGTAAAAACATAAGTGCTTAAAAACAGTTGCTGACAGACATGACCTGGGAAGGTGGATGTTAATTGGGTAATGTTTCCTGCAGGAGATGTTAGGTTGATGGACAGAGCCATGATCTGGCAAACGTTGTTCTTCAAAATGGTATTTGTTAAGCAATTACTATGTGACAAGCACTGTTCTAAGCTCTGGGGTAGATACAAGTTTATCAGGTTGGACAGAGTTCCTGTCCCACATGGGGCTCATCATCTAATTTGAAAGGGGAGGGAGTTCCAGGCATGAGGATAGGAATAAACAAAGAGTTGAAGGTAGGAGATTCAAGAACAAAGCATAGTAAAAAAAGGTTGCATGGGAGGAGGGAAGAAAAGATGCTGAGGTGTAGTGGGAGAAGAGAGTGGAAAAGTAAGTGGGAGAGAGCTGATAGAGTGCCTTAAATCCAGTGGTCAGGAATTTCTGCTTGTGGCGAGGAAGGGTTAAACACTGGAAAGTTTTGAGGGATAAGGGCTGGAAAGACGTGTGCAGAATGATGTTTTAGAATGATCATCTGGGCAGGAGCCTGGAGAAGGGAGAGACTGGAGGCAGGGAGAGAGAAAGTGCAGAGGCAGATACAATAATCAACGGTACAGTTGAATAAATACATATTTAAGTAATCTAGACTCTACAAATATTAATAAAACTTTGAACAAGTTTATAAAATTAAATACTGAGTGTTTCAAGCTAAAGCAAGATGTGGAATAATAATAACAGCATTTACTAAGCGCTTACTATGTGCAAAGCACTGTTCTAAGCACTGGGGAAGTTACAAGGTGATCAGGTTGTCCCACATGGGGCTCACAGTCTTCAACCCCATTTTACAAATGAGGTAACTGAGGCACAAAGAAGTTAAGTGATTTGCCCAAAGTCACACAGCTAAGTGGTGGAGTTAGGATTTGAACCCATGACCTCTGACTCCAAAGTCCATGCTCTTTCCACTGAGCCACGCTGTTTCTCTGGAATAATATAGGATGTGAGACACATGGAAACTGATGCTGAATTTGGTTTTTCCCAACTTTTTGACCCTCATTTTTCAAATTTTAATGAAAAATATTTAAACGTCAACACTATTTCAAGTTTAAACATGGAGAACTTTTGCAAATTACCATCGATTTCATGTCATGATTGTAACCAGTGTGTGAAATCCCAATTAGTAAGGGCGAGGGCAGCCCAGGCCAGCAACTGATTCTACTCACAGCAGAAAGCCAAGCAGTCAATATTGGCAAAGGGCCTAATTTTGTCAGGAATGGAAGGGCTGCAGGGTGGGGAGTGATACACACACACACACACACACACACATATACACACACTGTCACTTTGCTGTAACTACGAGCATCACTAGATATCAGAGAATATTACATAGGCAATGCCTTAAGACAGTCTTACCATAATTCCCCCACCAGGAGGAATGAAAAATGCTCACATGATGCAATCTCAGCTTTCAAAATTTTCCAATCCAAAAACATGCCAATCGGTTGCAGGATTCAGAAGTCGGGAACTAGTCTAAGTTTCCAAAGTATGGTGTGATTCTTTGATTCTGTTATAATTAGCTTAAATGCATCTAGCAGTGTGGCCTAGTGGAAAAAGCATGAGCCCAGGAGTCAAAGGCCCTGAGTTCTAATACTGGCTCTGCGACCTACCTGCTGTCTGATCTTGGATGAGTCACTTAACTTCTCTGTGCCTCAGTTTCCTCATTTGTAAAATGGGGATTATTCCTCCTACTTAAACTGTGAGCCCCATGTGGGACAGGGATCTTGTATCTATCCTAGTGCTTGGCACAGAATAATAGTAATAACAATCATGGTATTTGTTAAGGGTTTACTATGAGCCAAACACCGTTCTAAGTGCAGATGTAGATACAGGTTTATGAGGTCATAGGCAGTCCCTGTCCGAAGAAGCCTCACAATCAATGTAGTAGGGAGAACAGTTATTGGATCCCCTTTTCACAGATGAGGAAACTGAGGCACAGAGATGTTAAGTGGCTTGTCCAAGGTCACTCAGCAGGCAGGTCACAGAGCTGGGATTAGAACCCAGGACCTCTGTCTCCCAGACCTGTGCTCTTTCCACTAGGTCACCCTGCTTCTCTAGTAAGTACTTAATAAATACTATAATTATTATTCTTTGTCATTTTTGAGACTAGTTCCTGGTCAGTTTTTCTACACTGTCAGTTCGTTTTCTTGTGAAGCAAGTGACTCTTATTTGTTTCTCACAGTTAAATTGGAGCAAGAGGAGCTAGAGAGAGAGGATGAGAGGCCTAGTAGCAAGCCTAGACTGAAGTGGCAGTGGGAACAATGTTTCTGATGGCTCCACACCACAGCCACTGTCAGAGGCTGCTTTAATAATAATAACTGAGATATTTGTTTGGTGCTTACTACGTGCCAGGCACTGTTCTAAGCATTGGGGTAGATACAGGATAATCGGGTTGGACACTGTCCCTGTCCCACATAAGGCTCACAGTCTTAATCCCCATTTTACAGATGAGGAAACTGAGACACAGAGAAATTAAGTGACTTGCCCAAGGTCATACAGCAGACAAGTAGCAGAGCTGGGATTAGAACCCAGGTCCTCTGACTCCCAGGCCCGTGCTCTTTTTGCACTAGGCCACGCTGCCTAATAATAATGATAAGGATGGTATTTGTTAAGCGCTTAACTACATGCCCAGGCACTGTACTAAGCACTGGGGTTGTTACAAGCAAATCTGGTTGGACACAGTCCCTGTCCCATGTGGGGCTCACAGTCTCAATCCCCATTTTCCAGATGAGGTAACTGAGGCCCAGAGAAGTGAGGTGACTAGCCCAAGGTCCCACAGCAGACAAGTGGCTGATACAGGATTAGAACCCATGACCTTCTGATTCCCAGGCCCGGGCTCTAGCCACTACCGCCATGCTGCTTCTCAAGGTTCCTCCCAAGAGGCAGTGCAGCTCTGAGTCCGGGGAGGTGGACTGCAGGGGTGGAAACCCCAGACCCGGGACAGAATGGTCTGCAGAAGTGGCAGTGTCAAGCTCTCCCTCCCCTTCCCCCATGAGGCTTCTACCACACAACCACCCCTGCAGGCTGCTCTGACCTCTGGGCTAGGGGATTATTGCTTCTGCCCTCTTCAGCCAGCCCCATAGCCGCACCCAGGGCTCAACTCATTTTTGGAAATGGTGACATTGCAGAGCTGGCAGTGCTGACGCCGAGGCATCCTAACATCCTGATGTCATTTTTAGCTCTAGGCCCTGGACAATGTCAAATTGGACCTATCAACAGCCGTGTAGCTTATTTCTGATAAAGAAATTCGTTCATTCAATTGTATTTATTGAGTGCTTACTGTGTGCAAAGCACTGTGCTTGGAGTGAGTACAATATAACATCAGACACATGCCCTGCCCACAGTGAGTTCACAGACCTCCATCCTTAAGAGTTCAGTAGCTTTCTCACCTGACAGATATATTTTCAGTAGCTTATATAAAGCTTAGTTTGCCCTTTCAGATAGCGTTGCTTCAGAGAAAGTCATGAAGTTGAATGGCAGGTGAGGTGTTTGTGCCTGAATCTTTGTGGCAGATGATATACAGGTTGTACTAATGTTGCAACACTGTAAACTGACAAAATCCTGGAATTCACTTACTCCGATGATCTTAGATCGTGAGACAGACCTTTAAGTTGAGATGGATATAGCAGTGTAGTCACCAGACTGTAAGCCCCTCTAGACTGTAAACTCACTTTGGGAAGGGAATGTGCCTGTTTACTGTTACATTGTACTCTCCCAAGCACTTAGTACAGTGCTTTGCACAAAGTGAGTGCTCAATAAATATGTTTGAATGAATCAATCAAAAGGAGGATATGCAGAGCCATAATGACCATAAACAAACTAATAAAAATTCAGTTCTCAAACTAAACTGGCTTGGTTAGGTATCTCAGAGAATTAGATTCAGCTCACTATTGCAATTATAATAATGATCATTGTTACCAATAATAATGTCACTGTTTGAACTCAACTCTTTCTCCTGTACAGGTGGGGAAGAGGCTGAATTAAGTTCTATAAGGGATGTCTCCATGGATTTATGTGAAGAGATGAAGTGTGTCTCTGTTAGATTTGGGATTCTTCAAAATCTTCCATATCATGGCTCCACCCCCCAAGACTATAGCTATAATCTCCATGACATTTTGTGAAAGCAATTCATTGGAGTTAACAGGAAGAATAGTTATAATGGTAATAGGAAACATGTATTTGTCATTCTCAAATCACCCACAGAAGTCTTAGACACAGTTTAGAGTTAATGTATTGAGACATGAAAAGGAGAGATTTTTTTTTTAATTAACCAAAATAAGCTTCTAACTCTACCTGGCTCTCAACTGTCCTGCCCCCATTTCCTTTTCCCACTCTGTTCCCATTTTGGTAATGTAGTTCCCAAGAAGGAGAGGTTTACAAGAATAGATTTAGTCTCTTCTTTCAGTCCCTTTAGGACACTTCCATCTCCAATAGAGACTTCAATATTTATAAAACTAGACCTGCCATACATGTGAAAGAGCACTTATGTATATTTATACCCATCCTCAGCACATTTGCATAAATGTATATTTAATTGTACATTTCAGCTATTGATCCTGGCATTCTCTTTGCTCCTCTAATATCAACTTACTGTTGGCTCAATTCCACATAAAGCTTTAAAATCAATATTTACCACTGGAGGAGAGCAAGATCAGCCTTACTATGGGATGAGTCCAGTCCAAGATCAGGAATCCTCGTGGGGTTGCCAAAATCACAGCCCTTACTGACTTTACAACTGGCAGGAGCATAATAATAATAATTATGGTATTTGTTAAGCACTTACTATGTGCCAAGCACTGTACTGAGTGCTGGGGTAGATACAAGATAATCAAGTCCCACATGAGGCTCCCGGTCTAAGTAGGAGGGAAAGTAAGTATGATTCCTCATTTTGCAGATAAGGGAACTGAGGTACAGAGAAGTGAAGTGACTTTCCCAAGGTCTCACAGCAGTCAAGTTGTGGAGCTGGGATTGAAATCCATGTCATCTGACTCCTAGGCCTGTGCTCCTTCCACTAGGACACACTGCTTCCCATGGCAAGGATGTGGAAGAAGCAGAGGTCTATAGGGCTTTGCCTCTCCAAACCCTCACAGAGCATCCCCCCAAATGACACAGAAGCAGTGGCAACAGTTAGGGTTGGAAAAAGCTATGGGGGTGGCCTGAGACATCCACGAGAGGGAGGCCCTGGTGGTTTACTCGATGTAGCCAGCTAAATTATATTACAAGAAAACATTCTAACTAAATCTAGAACCACTTAAATCATTCTAATACATTCCAAGATGCAACCCAAGATGCAGAGCTGCAGAGAGGCTGGAGAGACCATGGTTGCCAGAAGCTCCTGAAAGTCTGACTCTACTGCCTGCCTCAACTTCACTGGAGTTCTAAGGTTGTGTCTGGCCCAAAAACCCAGCCTAGTTCCTGGAGAGGACATGGATCATAAGCGGACCAATCAAAGCAGCTCCTAGGGAGACAACTGAGAAAGACTTAGAAGTTGCAATCTATAGTAAACACCAAATCCTCATAACTGATTCTGGACCCAGTTTCAACAAAGCCAAAAGGATGATAAGCTGGACAATTAGAAAGTCTATGAGGAAGTGCATGGAACTAGGTGGGAATAGTCCCTGGGACATGTGAATGCCAGGACCCGGGACAGAACTGAGAAACAAACCGCAACACAGAAAAAGAAGCTACGGCATCGACCGCTACTGAAATTCTGTTCTCCTTCTTGACAGTCATAGAATCCCCATGGAAAAGTATTCCCACACATGTGTGATTTAGGGACATCAGTTTCCCTGTACAGAATTCTCAGCTGAGGAATTTCCTTCTTTACAGCTCCTAGAGAAGTCAGCAGATATTATTTTGCACAGGACAAAGAGGCATTTAACAAATGCCATCCAGTAAATGGAGTTTGTTGACAGTTGTATTGGTTGTTGATGAAGCCAAGAGAAGTACTCAATAAACTGATCATTTTATTTTGTCAAGAATCAAATCCTTATACCTTGTGTGGCAGGGCATAGCCTTTCTCTTACTCTATGTCAACTGAAACAAAGAGGAACAAAAGTAAATACCTGTCTTCAGGTTTGATTTTGTGTAAAGAATTTGTTTTGCCATTCATATTTTTAGTCCACCTCTGGCAGGGTAATTGGAGGGACCCATGACCAGAGGAGGATTCTCAGTCTCCCCCTTTTTCCCTCCTCACTCAATCGGTGGCATTGGTGATGAGAATAGTGGCAAAGGCAGAAGTCAAAGAGAGAAGATGTCTTTCTCCACCTGACAAGGAGCACCTCTAGGCCACCTCCTCCTTCTCAGTCAGGACACCCCATGAAGCTGTAGCTTCTAAAATAGGTCATTGATACAGCAGGTGGTAAGCATCCATTAAGAATTTGTTACCTCAGGAAGTGGAGCCAGCCAAAAATGTCAGAAGGTTCAAAGGTCCATAATAGGTTTCTAGAGGGCAAATATTACAAGGAAGTGCTAGAGAAATCAGAAGGTTCAAGAGGAATTTGGATATTCACCCAGTTCTCAGTTGCACCCTTGCAGAGCCACATGTTAAGGACAATTCAGATTGCAATATGTGCCCTGTGACCAATTCCACACACATGTGCACAAATGTTTCTTCTGAAACTGTGCTGCTCTGTAGGCAGGTAGACCCAACCTTGTCAGAGGAACATTCCTTAATTTTGCTGTCATATTCTATCCAAAATACATATGGAAAATATTTATTCTGGCAGAATGGTGTGTGCTCTTGGATAACAGATCCATGATGGTTTATTAGAGTGCAAAATTACAGCTAGTAAATGGCACCTCTGTAATCGTAAGTTATGGTGGCAAAGAGGGCAACCTATCGCATTGTTCTTACAAATGTCCTCTTGCCACAGTTGGATATATAGCCTGCCGGGCTGACCCAGTAATGGCATTTCTTATGTTCTTATGGTCTAATCTGATGTTCTGACCTCAAGATTCATCAGTGAAATTAGAGAAGCAATTTCAGGAGCCTAACTTTCCCATAGTGAGTCAGTTAGCCAATTCCGAATGCCTATTACAACAGTTGGGCTCAAAATTAAAAGTGTCCAAGTCAATCTAGCAGCCAAATAATCTGAGACGGTTTGGATCTGGTACTTAGCCATGAGCTGGAAAATCGGTATGTTTCTGTTGTGATTCCTGCTACATCCCTCACTCTGGTAGGCTGTCAAGGTAAACCATTCCGACTCTCTAGGCCTCCATTTCCTAATTGTGATGGAATCTCCCATCGAGAACGACAGACGAGCCTCAGTTCTGAATGGTCCTGAGTCTTCAGACCTGAGAACCTGAGCAAAGGAATTAATCGGCATGATAGTGCTTTGTGTGGTGCCGCTCGGACCAACTGGTCCCTAACAATTACATTCCCACTGGGACATGAAGTGTAAGCCCAAGAAAGTGGGCTGGAGTGCAAGATCCATTTATTGCTGGACCACAGCCTAAGGTCAATGCTGTGTTGCATTGCCATAACCCACCAGACAGTTGCCTTGGTATGCCACTACGGTCTTAACTGACCACTTTAGCCAAATAGTTTTCATGATTCCTGCTGCCCTGTCCACCTTGCCGGATGCCTTAGATGGACCTTCAGTCAGGAAACCTAGCCCCAGCAGGCCTTCTACTTTCAGAGCCAGGTCTCCTGCTATCCAATCCCATGCCCTTTCCACCGAATAAACAGCTGGTTTCTTTTTAATTGTAAACTAGCAATAGCAGGGTGGCTTACCGCACAACACTGAAGCGTAATAAAACAATCGCAACATACTTTATGAAAGTTAAATGGCACTAGTACTAGAGCTCTGTGAATGATTTGAGTGGTAGTTGTGTAGGGAAAAACAGCGATAATGACAATGGGAGATGAGTCAGGAACAGCTTCATCCTTGAAAGAAGTGATCAGAGAGAGCTGACAAAGGAGTTTGTGGGAGGAGAGGGTGTGTGAGAGCCAATTGTGTGGTCAAGGGAAGAGACTGGGCCTCTATCTACCTCCATCCAACCCACCCACCAAACCACCCCTCTGTTTGGCTCTTTCCTCAGCCCTTCTGCCAATCTGCAGGTGGAGAGGAGAGATGCCTTGTACTGATTGGTTAGAAACAGCTAACATCCATGTGAAAATAGGGCCAGCTCCAGATATTTATCCACCAGGAGGTGGATAAAAATTTTCCGGCCCCTCTAAAGGGAGGCTGACCCACTGCACATAATGCTAGTTCCTTACACCAGACTTGTGATGCAACAGAATGACACTATAGGAACATTATTCATGGGGTAAAGAATATAACAGCTGTGAAAACCGTTGATATGTTAAATCTGCTGACAATATTAATTTTACAAACATAAGATCACAAAATTTATGTATTTCATGACTTCTGAATAGAAAATCCTTCCACGGTGATAAGGCCACCCCCCAGTCACATCTCCCACGACCCTCTCTGATGGTGCATCCTGAAGTAGCTGCTTCTCTTGCTTACCATCTGAAGTGGGCCCGGCGCAAGAATTTCTGATTACCAATCACAGTAGGAACTATTCTTGTCTACCTAAGTCCATGGGATAAGTCCACTGGGCTTTCAATATGTCGAAGAAGACTGCGGTTCAATAACAGAAAGCATTCTTGGCATCCTCTGATATTTTGGTGGATTATGGAGTTAGCATAGATAATTGTATTTTCACTGTTTATACTGTGTACATGCGTGAATAATAGAATAAATATCACAATAGAGCTGTGCGTATTGTCTCCCATGACCCTCTTGAAAATGAGATGGCTCATCTCAAGAGTTTTATCCTGGAATACATTTTTTTGCCTTTCAGATTAACAAATGCAAGCCTGCCTAAAGGAGTCTGATTTCTAGACGTGAATTTGGTCAGTACCTAATGGTATTTTCTAACTGTGTAACAGAGTGTGTACGCTAGCCACTTTTGTGGGTGTAGAGTGTTTTATAAATGCTACAATAGATGAAATTACATATGACATTCACATGAATAACAAAAGGGTTCATCAGGATTTGTGCTCTCCGACATGAATTGCTCAGGTTTTAGTAAAAAGAATAGATATTCATTATGCCAAACAGGAAAACATTAGAAAAGAATGACCAATTCACATTTTCCAATTCAGTCAGCCTTTTAACTGGGAACTCTTTGGGGAGTTCTCAAGTGTGGGATACTGAAGAAAGTGTTGTTTCCAATTCACTTTGATTTTTAACAAAAGAAAGATGAGGGGAAAGTTCAATTTGCTTTTGAATTACAGGTGCTCATGATGGTTCTTAAATAATTATGAAAATGAGTTAATTGCATTTTTCAGACCTGATCAACATTCAAGAGCCTCTGTGCCCTTATTACTCTCAAGCAGGGACACCAAACTTATTTTACTTTGCACCTTTTATAGTCCTCTAATCAGAATGATCTTTTAGTCAATGAATTGAAAACCTCGGTCCCAGAAGTAAGTCACTGAGCCAAACAATCTCCTGCCTTCGGATTTTATTTGTCAACCTCTGACATTAGCACATGCTGAGCACGTATAGGCCGGCGAGAACAGAGCCTTCAAGGGATGTCAGGATTTTGGAAAATGGAAATAAAATATTAAAACTTGTTAGGTTCAAAATCAATGGGGAGGACATGAGCTTTCTTTTTCAAACTATTCATTAATTGCAATGTGATTTTTCAGCCATCAAATTATTTATCAAAATCCTCCAAGCAAAAAGTCAAAGTCTAAAAGATTTAAGTTCCATCACACATTCATCTACCTCGGTTTCTAGCTGTTGATTGCATTTTTGAGCAGACCGAGAGTTTACAATCCAAAATTCATGTCGGTGCTGTTTGAAATTTTGGCTATTTATCACCTCAGGGTGCAGCAGGTTGGGGTGTATAATGTTATACTTAAGGTATGTCTGATAGTCTTGATTTTGAAACCCCCGGGATATTGGAAACTAGCTTCCTATGGGCACCGGTGCTTTGTTGTTATGTTTAATTCTTCCCTACTTTCTCCACTCCCTTCATTTTCCCCCTTGCATTCTTTTTTTTTCTTCTTTCACACACTCAATCAGCAACATATACTATATACCCCAGGGGCAGTTTCAAGTCTTTGGGGGCCCAGGGTAGTGGAAGCCCTGGGGGACACTAAGAACAAAGTTCCCCGTTCTTTGCCTTCCTGGAGGGCAGACCTCTTCTATAAGTGTTTTCCTCTTTGACATTGCCAGGTTCAATTTTAGAGCAAAGAAGCAGTAGCAAGAGTGACAAATGAGATAAAAAGAAACCTTATGAAGTCCTATTACGTATCACACCCAGTTCTGTTGTAACAGAAGCCCTCATTCCATGGTTTAGCTATAACAAGATGGAAGGATTAGGGAACATTCTTCCCACAATATAAATCTGTTCTGGTATTACACAGTCCTCAAGATGTATGTGTATGGCATGGGTCAAGGTTTGGGGTTGCTACACTTCTCACCCTCTTCTTCAGCTTTACTGTACTATATAGTACTTCATGTTTCTATGCATTTTTGTAACTCTATAGTATTTATTATACAAAATATTACTATATTAAAGAAAAGCAGAGAAGCAGCATGGCCTAATCGAAAAAGCACAGGCCTGGGAGTCAGAGGACCTGGGTTCTAATCCCAGCTCTGCCAATTGCTTGCTTTGTGAGGTTGGACAAGTCACTTAACTTCTCTGTGCCTCAGTTTCCTCAACTGTGAAATGGAGATTAAATCCTGCTCCCTCCTACTTAGACTATGAGCCCTACGTGGGACAGGGACTGTCCAACCTGATAATCTTGTATCTACCCCAGTGCTTAGAATACTGCTTGACAGATAGTAAGCACTTAACAAATAACATTTTTAAAAAACAATGATGAATCCTCTAGACTGTAAGCTCATTGTGGGAAGGAAATGTGTCTACAAACTCTGTTATATTGTTATATTGTACTCTCCCAATCGCTTAGTACAGTGCTCTGCAGACAGCAAGTGCTCAATAAATATGTCTGATAAAATACAGTTAACTAAATGGCAAGGGTGTATAGCATCCTGTTGTGGTGGATGTAGTAATAATAATAATATAGGAATTTGTTTTGAAAAATACACAATGGGATCATCACACCATAAACACCCCTAATCTCTTAATTTCCAGTGAATCAATCCCTTAAATACTTTGATTCTCATGCAAGTGTCTCTGCCACTTCTCTACTGTGCGACCATGGGCAAGGCACTTAATTTATCTGTACTTCAGTTCCCTCATCTGCTAAATGGGGATTCAATACCCGTTCTGTTTTCTACTTAGTCTATGAGCCCCATCTGGGATAAGGACTGCGTACAACCCGATTAACTTGTATCTACCCTAGCACTTAAAACAGTGCTTGGCACATAGAAAGCACTTAAGTACCACAATCATTATTATTTATGTAGGATTTGATTATCTCATATCTACCCCAGCACTTAGTACAGTGCTGGACATACAGTAAACACTTAATACCACAGTTGTTATTATTATTACCCCAGCCCCACGATACTTATGTAAATATTCTTATGCTCTACTATTTCCCCTATCCTTAATCTATTTTAATGTCTGTATCCTCCCATAAACTGTAAGCTCCTTAGGGGCAAGAATCACTTCTAACAACTCTGTTGTACTGTACTTTCCCAAAGGCTTAGTACAGTGCTGTGCACACAGTAAGTGCTCAATAAATACCATTAAAAAAATTAATGGTCAGTACACTATGACTTTCCCATAACCTGAGGTTCTTCAAGAACATCATCATCATAATAATAATAATAGTATTTATTAAGCACTTACTATGTGCCAAGCAGTGTTCTAAGCACTGGGGTGGATACAAGCAAATCAGGTTAGACACAGTCTCTTGCCTAACTTGGGGCTCACAGTCTCAATCCCCATTTTACAGATGTGGTAACTGGGGCACAGAGAAGTGAAGTGGTTTGCCCAAGGTCACACAGCAGACAAGTGGCAGAGCTGGGATTAGAACCCCTAACCAACACCCAAGTTATAAGAGAACTGTCTTCACTGGATCAGACCAATGGTTCATACAGCACAGAATTCTGCCTCTGCCAATGGCAACAGGATTCTTAGAGGAACTGTGAAATGTTTGCCTCCTTGGCATCCAAGGAGTGGAGAGGTGAGTTCCGTTGGATTAACCACAACCACAGTGGGCCCCGTTGATGGGTCATGAACTCATGGCAATTTCCCTTCCCTCCCCATTGTTAAAGCAGCTCTCTAACACACATCTAATTCCCTGTCATTTTCACTGCACACACAAGCAATGCCTGGCCAAAGTATCACACATGCAGACTGTGAAAGACATATAGCCAGGTAGGTACACATAAACATCTAGGCACATTCACCCACCCTGACAAATTCATAGACACTCATGTTTGCACACCTTCTCGTTCCCACATATGATCACAAATACATACAACACCATACTTTCCACCAGTCCTTGATAGCCTGACATGGCTCAGCCTTTCAGCACTTTCAAAGTAGACAGATCTGAACAAGGGCGAATCAGGGATGGATAGGGAAGGGAGTTAGAGCTAGAGCCCAGTTGAGGAACAGGAACTGGGCTG
Organism: Tachyglossus aculeatus; assembly: GCF_015852505.1. Taxonomy (NCBI): domain Eukaryota; kingdom Metazoa; phylum Chordata; class Mammalia; order Monotremata; family Tachyglossidae; genus Tachyglossus; species Tachyglossus aculeatus. Next base: position 58,744,543 of record NC_052098.1, read on the forward strand.
TGAGGAAGAAAAGAACAGCAGAGGCAGTGATTACTCTGAGGGCAACCCCGGGGGTGATTTATGTCACTAAAGTATCTTTTTTGGCCTCAACTGTGGGAATAATTTGCTACTGTAGAATTGACCCCAAACAGTTCCTCACCTCTCTTCTAAGAACATTTCTCCCATACTTGCTTTGTTTCCACCTTTTTATAGCCTAAAATTATTGGGCAAGAACTGCCTAGTGTAAGCACTCAATAAATACGATTGAATGAATGGTGTGTTCATCAAATGTTAATTATAACTAATGATTTCACTGGAATTTCTAGGGAATCTTCAAAGGGTTAAGAAAACTTCCAGGCCAATAGCATTAAAAATGGTCCATAGATCTGAAATATGGCTTGGTGATGTGCCAAATGACATAGTAAACATGCTTTCTCTTCTAACCCAAAGAAGCATGGAATTCAGATCTTGAGTGAAGGAGGGTTGGTGTCATGTAACCAGCTGTACAACAGAAGCCCTTTTGTATGTATATCCTGAATTGTATTTTGTTTTAATAATTGGACATCAATTCATTCATTCAATCATATTTATTGACTGCTTACTATGTGCAGAGCACTGTACTAAGCGCTTGGGAAGTACAAGTCGGCAACATATAGAGATGGTCCCTACCCAACAACGGGCTCACAGTCTGTCCGTCTTCTAGTCTTCTAGACTGTGAGCCCGTTGTTGGGTAGGGACCATCTCTAAATGTTGCCAACTTGTACTTCCCAAGAACTTAGTACAGTGCTCTGCACACGGTAAGAGCTCAATAAATACGATTGAATGAATGAATGAATATCGTATGGATGCATAAGCTCTTTTTAAATAAGGCCCTAATGAATTTGTTAATGAAGGGTGTCCATTAGTATATTAAAGAGCAGAGTATTTAACTTGGTTTAATTTAAAGACCATTTAATACTGCATTGCTGAGTATTCTTTAATGGGAGTCCATTGTTATTAGGTATTATATAGATCATTTAGATAGGATACTATGCTTAATAATACAGGGTGACAAGTGGATATCACTGCAGCTAAATTACAGTGAGATTCCTTTGTAATGAACTATTAATCCCTATTAAGACCAAAAAATGCTGTTTCCTTTTTTATTAAGGGTCTTCTTTTGGAAACCCCAAAATGTTTTGTATTATAGCAGTGGCAATAATAATAATAATAATGATGGCATTTGTTAAGCACTTACTATGTGCAAAGCACTGTTCTAAGCACTGGAAAGGATACAAGGTGATCAGGTTGCCCCGCTTGGGCCTCACAGTCTTCATCCCCATTTCACAGACGAGGTAACTGAGGCACAGAGAAGTGAAGTGACTTGCCCAAAGTCACACAGCTGACAATTGGCAGAGCCAGGATTTGAACCCATGACTCCCAAGCCCGTGCTCTTTCCACTGAGCCACACTGCTTCTCTACTCATTATATTAATCATAATGAATCCATTTGTTAATTGCCTGCTGGTTAAGCACGGCAATCTTGTTGCCCCATTATTTTCAAATATCATCAGAGAATGATCACAATGGACATGGTAACTGGAAGTTAAAAGTCTCAGAGCAAGTGCAACTAGTTATTGTAGAACTTAGAATTGATAGCCTTTGTGATACAAACCACATGAGTAATAGCCAGAAATTTGGGGTCAGAGAAAATGTTAGATTGGAGAGGTTGTTTATTTCCATTTGAAATAAAAATTGATCATTCCCACTTGTCGCATCAGCCTACAGTTTCTGATCTTTTTAACAGTATTTGTTAAGCGCTTACTACGTGTCAGGCACTATACTAAGTGCTGGGGTAGATATAAAGTGATCTTGTACTCATGGGGCTCATAGTCTTAATCCTCATTTTACAGGTGAGGTAACTGAGACACAGGGAACTTAAGTGGCTTGCCCAAGATCACACAGCAGACATCACAAATGCCGCATTACCCACAAAATTACAGTAATCCATGGAGTCAGTCGCTCCCTATTAGTAATTCTCAGGCACGGGTATGAACTGGACAGTGTGGGTTGCTGCTATTGCAGTGGGGAAAGGAAAGGATGCTCTGGTTGGGCATCAACGTAAGAAATGGTCTCATTAGGAGTAAAATGGTAGGGTGTGGAATCCCCCCATCCAAGGTCATGCATAACCAGGGCTGAATTTATCCTGGGAATGTTGTCAGGGCACATTGCTGAGTGAAACCACTCAGCTGAAACCTCTATCCCTCTAGACTGTAAGTTCACTGTGGACAGGGAATGTGTCTGTTTATTATTACATTGTAGTCGTGCAGTAAAAGCTCAGTAAATACAATTGACTGCTGACCTCCGACAATGAGGGGTAGAGAAGCAGCATGGCTCAGTGGAAACAGCACGGGCTTTGGAGTCAGAGGTCGTGGGTTCAAATTCCGACTCGACTGCTTGTCAGCTGTGTGACTTTGGGCAAGTCACTTCTCTGTGCCTCAGTTACCTCATCTGTAAAATGGGGATGAAGACTGTGAGTCCCACGTGGGACAACCTGACCACGTTGTAACCTCCCCAGTGCTTAGAACAGTGCTTGGCACATAGTAAGCGCTTAACAAATGCCAACATTATTATTATTATTATTATTATTATTATTATTATTATTATTATTATTATTATTATTATTATTCCACTGGTGCCAGGGTGACTTTCCAGGCCGCTGAGTGGAGTCCTGGTGATCACTGGCCCAAATTCTATCTCTTCCAGGCTGGGCTGTTCAGAGAGCTTCTGGAAGTCTCCTGAACAGTCCATTTAGTTACCACTAACTAAAACTCTCTTTGCTGACAGGTCCTTATTTCAACCTTTGAAGGCAAGCAACAAGACAGACAGCTTTTGTTTTTCCCCATGGTATTTATTAAGCCCTAACTATGTTGCAGGCATTGTACTAAGAGCTGAGGTAGGTACAAAATAATCAGGTTGGTCACAGTCCCTGTCTCACATGGGGCTCACAGTCTTAATCCCCATTTTGCAGATGAGGGAACTGAGGCACAGAGAATTAATTAATTAATTAATAATGGTATTTATTAAGCACTTAGTGACTCACCCAAGGTCACACAGCAGACAAGTGGCGGAGCTAGGATTAGAACCCAGGTCCTTCTGAGCAACAGCACAATGACATGGAAAGAGCAGGGGCTTGGGCATCAGAGGAAATGGGTTCTAATTGTGTCTCCACCACTTACTGGCTGTGTGACCTCAGGCAAGTCACTTAACTTATCCGAGCCTCAGTTCCCTCATTTGCAAAATGGGGATTCAATACCTAGTCACCCTCCTACTTAGACTGCATGCCCCATGCAGAACCTGATCATCTTGTATCTGCCCCAGCGCTTAGTACAGTGCTTGGCATATAGTAAGGACATAACAAATACCCCAACCATTATTATTATTATTGTTATTATTGTTTTGAGCAGAACTATGGTGCTAGAACTCTCCTCCCCTCACAGTCTAACACGTCAGAATTTGAAGTCTTGGGGGGAAATGTAAGCTTGAGAAGGCGGTTTCATAATAATTCTATCTATTTGTATTGATGCCTGTTTTAATTGTATTGATGTCGTTCTCCCCCACAACCCCAGACTGTGAGCCCATAGTGGGCAGGGATTGTCTTTCTTTATTGCTGTATTGTACTTTCCAAATGCTTAGAAAAGTGGTCTGCACCCAGTAAGAGCTCAATAAGTACGACTGAATGAATTATGCTCTTCATAGATGGTGGAAAGGGAAGGTGTCTAGTTTATAGTTAGGACTCGACATATCATGAAGAAAAAACATTGCTCCATTAGCAAAAGCACAGCCAGCTGGACACATTTTCTTGTACATGTAGCAAAATTTCCATCCTAGGGGAAACAGAGCCAGAGGGATCACTCTAGAGAATTGTAATAAGGATTCATTCATTCATTCAATCGTATTTACTGAGCAGTTACCGCGTGCAGAGCACTGTACTAAGTGCTTGGAAAGTACAATTCAGCAATAGAGACAATCCCTGCCCACACCAGGCTTACAGTCTAGAAGGGGGGAGACAGTCATCAAAACAAGTAAACAGGCATCAGTATAAATAAAAAGAATGATAGATATATACACATCAAAACAAGTAAACAGGCGATAATATAAATAAATAGAATTACAGATATGCCCATATATACACAAGTGCTGTGGGGCAGGGAGGTGGGTAGAGCAAAGCGAGTGAGTCGGGGCAACGGGGACGGAGAGCTGAGAAAAAAAGTGTCTTAGTCTGGGAAGGCCTCCTGGAGGAGGTGAGCCTTCAGTAGGGCTTTGAAGGGGGGAAGTGAGGTGGTTCGGCAGATACGAGGAGGGAGGGCATTCCAGGCCAGAGGTAGGACGTGGGCCAGGGGTTGAGGGCGGGAGAGGTGAGAATGAGGCACAGTGAGAAGGATGGGTGCTCCAGCCCTGTCCCAGAACATGCTGTGGAAAGAGCTCGGGCTTGGGAGTCAGAAGTCATTGGTTCTAATCCCAGCACTGCCACTTGTCAGCTGTGTGACTTTGGGCAGGTCACTTCAGTTCTCTGTGCCTCAGTTACCTCATCTGTAAAATGGGGATGATGACTGTGAGCCCCATATGGGACAACCTGATAACCTTGTATCCCCCCCAGCACTTAGAACAGTGCTTTACACATAATAAGCGCTTAACAAATACCATCATCATCATCATGTGTGCTTTGACAGTACAGCTGCACCCATACTCCCACTTAATGAGCCAACTTCCACACTGTGCTATGTGTCTCTTGTCCTAGCCTCACTGTCCAGGAATGAGCCAATCCCCCTGCTTCAGAATGCAGGACACCCAGGCGTTCCTCCCTGGCCTCTCAGGAGCCCACCAGATAATCAGCTCCTGAGTAATCAAGAGGTGGCTGTGGTTGGTTTGCCAGATGCTTGGTTTTGGCCACAGACTTCAATTGCTAGCTTAGTTGCAAAAGATAGTTGAAAATCCAGACATGAATTTCCCAGCTTATAGTGCTCGGGTTGAAGCCGCGTTTCTGCAATTCTTCCATCAAGCTTGAGCAATTGAAAAAATGTCCAGTTTTGCTTAAGAGGGGCTTAAGAGGCTGCCCCATGCTCTCCATGGAATTGAACACCATTGTATATGGTCCAAGTTGCTTATTTCTTCTATTAATTAATGTGAGGCCAGCCATGGCCTCTTTATTAAATATTAAAGGTTCCATACACACAAAACCCACACCTGCTCACTCAAATACTCCATCACTGGCAATTACAAAGTTACACACACTGAGAGAAGTTGAACTGGATTTCACCAAATGCTCCTTTAAAGAAACATGACTGCATGTATTTCTTTTCTCTTGGATGGCAAAGTTCAAACTAATATCATAGGCAGGGAATGTGTCTGTTATATTATTGTCTTGAACTCTCCCAAGTAACCACTTCCATATCTATACTGAGAAAATTCTACAGATACACATACCAGAATGACTTTTGGACAGAAGATGGGATGTTCTGCAGAGGGTGTGTCCTTGCATGAAGTCATTATAGGATGGAAACCACTCGACGGCATTTGAAGAACTCTCCCAAGCACTTAGTACACTGCCCTGTACACACTAAGTGCTCAACAAATACCACTGATTTATACAGTCTTCCCTAAGCAGCATCTCAGTCTACTCATTGTGGTCTCTCTTTAAGCATGCTAGAATTGGCCTAAGAAGGTGTCAGGCCTCAAACCCCAGTGATAAGTACAGCAGGAAGGCCTATACTCTGGGTATGTTTCTACTGCAAATTCTCCTCACCTTCTTTTGCAATCTCCTAAATCCCCATTTTTCTCACACTGACCACACATACAGGAAATCTCCCAGGTATATTCCCACAGTTGCCACACTATCTTCACCCTGGTTTCCTTTTTTCTGATGTCATAATAATGATAATAATGATGGTATTTATGAAGTGTTTACTTTGTGTCAAGCATTCTTCTAAGCATTACAAGTTAATCAGGATGGATAGAGTCCCTGTCCCACGTGGGGATCACAGTCTGAATACTCCTCCCATCCCTGCCTCCCCTCAGGTTGGGTACAACAGGAGAACTGAGTTCTAGACTGTGAGCCCGTTGTTGTGTAGGGACCGTCTCTATATGCTGCTGACTTGTACTTCCCAAGTGCTTAGTACAGTGCTCTGCACACAGTAAGTGCTCAATAAATATGATTGAATGAATGAATGAACAGAGGCATCGCCACAACAAAGAACCCATCAAAAATCACCTAAAGGTTCTGTCCCCCCTAAGGTGGGAAGGGAGGAATCAGTTGCAGCAGTGATGGAGGTGGAAGGGAGATAGGACCCAAGTTGTGGAACTGTTCAGTTTGGGGGATTACATCAGTCCCCAAATGTGCACTCGTATGCACACGCGCGCACACACACACACACACACACACATATGGTTTAGAAGATTCAGTTCCCCATCACATGGGGAAATCTTTTCAAATTAAGAAAAAAGCTGGAGGAAGAACTGAGAGGAGGAAGATGGGGCAAGCACAACAATTGGGGCCCTACCTGATGATTGCCAACTGTGCCTTAAGCAACTGGTTGCCACAGGTGGCTATAATACTAAAATGGAGGTAACAACCACCAAGATGACACTTATCTGACTGGAGGACTAAATCTGATGAGTAAATGAAGACCGGAAACTCAACTGTACTATTTTCGTACCAGACTCATCCCTCTGTTACTCACTGAAGTGGTTTGAATAGAACTGCTTGGTGTGACTTTAGAAAAATGACCTCCGTATTGTTTCATTTAAGAAGAAAAGCCAGCTGCAAATGCATTCTGATGGCCATGAAATATTTTGTGTATATAGGTTCATTATGAACTGGTGAATGCCCTTTGCTTGAACTCCATAGCCTTTATGGGGTTTCTGATTAAATTTTCCTTGTAATTTTCAATGATTGCATTCATGAAATTATATAAGAGCCATGCTGGGGCAAAATTAACACCTATAAATTTGCAAAATTTGCATTCTAGTTTGTAAAACCTCTATTTTATGCCTCAGTTTTTGTGATTTCAAATCATGTGGGAGTTGTCTTATCATTAAAAGTTCTTCCCATCTTCCCATTTTGTCAGTAATTACATTTTCATCACTTCATATTTTGTTTTGACCCAAGATATTCTGCCATTCTGGCCACTGTTCAAATGAAATATTTCCTGAAAGAAAACAAAAAGAGGAAAAGGACCGTCTGTGTGAAACTTAAACGTTAAGCTCCAGAGTTCCAATTCTGAAGAAAGTTGGTTGCAAGTAGTTCTCAGACTAGTAACAAACATCACTTGAACTTCAGATTATTTATGTTCTATCTTTAATAAAAAGAGGGAAAAAACCCTCCTAAAATACTTTTTTTTTTCTGTTTCAACTCAGAGAAATCATCTGGGCAACAATAGCACTAGCTATGTTCCAACAGAGGAGAAAGTCCAGCATCCTTTTTTTCTTAGGACAAATTTATCAAGCTACAATTTTCTCACACTTCATTTTTAGTCCCTTTTCCATAAGCCCTACACTGTATATGGGCTAAGTGGAACTTTTTTTTCAGTAAATGTAATCGTCATAAACATCCAATTTTGGTTTTTCAAAGCTCTAAATTCAAATTTTGTCTTCCACTGGAAGCTTTTTTTGGCCTAAATGATCTGGGTAATAATAATAATTACTATTATTATTATTATGGTATTTGTTAAGCACTTACTATGTGCCAGGCACTGTTGTGGATACGAGCAAATCGGCTTGGACACAGTCCCTGTCCCACGTCGGGCTCACAGTCTCAATCCCCATTTTACAGATGAGGTGACTGAGGCATAGAGAAGTGAAGTGACTTGCCCAAGGTAAGATTCTCACTGGGCAGATCATTGCTCAGGCCATGGATAGGAAATAAATATATCTATATTTTCCTAGGAACCAGTTGCCCTCACAACAATCACCAACAAGGAACACCAGTGAAGGATGCTGGACTAAGGCATATTTTCCTGGTCTGGGCAAGGTAGTGTCTCCATGCCCTTGGGCACCCTGCTTGGTGCTACCACCATCCTTGCTCTTTGACCTTTCCCTTCCACAGTTATTACCTAGCATCCCAAGTTGTACAAACCCTCCAGCAGTCTCCAGCACCTCTGCATCTTTGTATATCCATCCTGAACATTCTTCGCCACAGAGGACCTCGCTGCTCTACGCCCCCACCCCCACAGCACTTGCTTATATATGTACATATTTATTATTCTATTACTTTTATTAATGATGTGTACATATCTATAATTCCATTTATTTATATTGATGCTATTGATGCCTGTCCACTTGTTTCGTTGTCTGTCTCCCCTCTTCTAGACTGTGAGCCCATTGGGTAGGGATTGTCTCTGTTGCTGAATTGTACTTTCCAAACGCTTAGTACAGTGCTCTGCACACAGTAAGTGTTCAATAAATACTACTGAATGAATGTTTCCCAGAGCCTTTCTGGTTCTGAAGGAATAAGGTTCTGATTTACTGAAAAATCACAGGCCATGAACACTTTCTTCTCCAAATCTGGTCTCATTCCTTGTCCCCTTGTCCTCTAGACTGTAAACTCCTTATGAGCAGTGAACGTGTCTGCAAATTCTGTTGTATTGTACTCTTCCAAGTGCTTAGTGCAGTTCTCTGCACATAGTAAGCGCTCAGTAAACATGATTGATTGATTGATTATCCACTGGCCAGGTGGTTGAGGAGATAAGGTGTGGCTCAGTGGAAAGAGCATGGGCTGTGGAGTCAGAGGTCATGGGTTCAAATCCCGGCTCCACCAACTGTCAGCTGTGTGACTTTGGGCAAGTCACTTCACTTCTCTGTGCCTCAGTTAACTTATCTGGAAAATGGGGATTAAAACTGTGAGCCCCCCGTGGGACAACCTGATCACCTTGTAACCTCCCCAGCACTTAGAACTGTGCTTTGCACATAGTAAGCACTTAACAAATACCATCATCATCATCATCATAAGGAATTCTCTGGGAATGACCCCTACCTCCTCTGGGTCCCACTGCTTCATCTTCTCCAACCAACCTCCAATGGTTGCCCATTCTCCTCCTTATCAAGCAGAAACTCCTGGCTTTAAGGTACTTAAGCCGCTCTTTCCTTCTATTTCTCCACTCTCTTCTCTCACTACACCCCAGCTCTCTTGTTTGGTTCCACTTTTTTATGGTATTTGTTCATTGCTTACTATGTGTCAGGCACTGTACTAAGCCCTGGGGTAGATACAAGCCAATCAGGTTGGACACAGTCCATTTCCCATGTGGGACTCACGGTCTTAATCTCCAGTTTACAGATGAGGTAACTGAGACCCAGAGAAGCCGTGACTTGCCCAAAGTCATGCAACAGACAAGTGGTGGAGCTTGGATTAGAACACAGGTCCTTTCAGCTCCCAGGCCCATGCTTTACTCACTTAAGTCAACCTATGCACCGTACCTCATTCTCATCTCTCTTGTCACTAACACCTTCCTCACACCCTCCACCCTCTACTGGAACTCCCTCCCCCTTCACATCCAGCAGAAAACTGTTCTCTTTCAGGATCTTCAAGGTCCTTCTGAAATCATATCTCTTGTAGGCAGGGAATGTGTCTACCAATTTGGCTGTATTGTACTCTTCCCACAATACGTGCTCAGTCAATGATTGATATTTCCTCCAGGAGGCCTTCCCTATTAGTATCTCAACTCATCATCCTTAATGCTTTTTAATGGTATTTTTTAAGCACTTACTATATGCCAAGCACTGTACTAAGTGCTGAGGTAGATACAAGATAATCAAATTGAACACAGTCCCTGTTCCACATAGAGCTCGCAGTCTTAATCCCCATTTTACAGAAAAGGTAACTGAGGTATAGAGAAGTGATTTACTCAAGGTCACTGGACTGACAAGTGACAGAGCCAGGATCAGAACCCAGTCCTCTGATTCCCAGGCCATCACCTTTTCCACTAGGCCCTGCTGCTTCTCGATTGTTATATTCCTTAATTACAATCTATTTTACTCCAAATCTTTTTTACTGTCATGCGAGACTCTCCACCAGACTAGCTTCCTCTGCTAATCTTCTCTCTCCTCCCGTTTCAACCAAGTTGAGCTGTGAAAAGTGTGATAAGCTCTTTTTGATCATTGATAAATTAATTGAGGATAGCTTGAGATTTCTCCTTCACTTCCCCTTTAATTTGAACTTCCACCTTAGTCCATCTTATTTATTGAGCGCTTACTGTGTGCAGAGCGTTGGACTAAGCACTTGGGAGAGTACAATATAACAAACACATTCACTGCCCACAACGAACTCCTCACACAGGTCTCAGGGGACAGCCCCCGCACAGACGAGGCATTGTTGGCCAGCCTGAGTCCTCTGGCTGATCATGCAGTCTTCCCAGCCCTGACCTCTGCAATCCAGACCACATCACTGAGAAGCAGCATGGTGTAGTGTGTAGAGGACAGACCTGGGATCGGAAGGACCTGGGTTCTAATCCTGGCTCTGCCACATGTCTGTTGTGTGACCTTGGGCAAGTCACTTCACTTCTCTGGGATTAAGTTACCTCATCTGTAAAATGGGGATTAAGGGACTGTGTCCAACCTGATTAACGTGTGTGTAACAGAGAAGTGAAATGACTTGCCCAAGGTCACACAGCAGACAGGTGGTGGACCTTGGATTAGAACCCAGGACCTTCTGATTCCCAGGCCCGGGCTTTATCCACTATGCCATGCAGCTTCTCATGCTGCTGTTCTTTAACCCAATTTTTGTCTTGACTCTTGCAGACTAATCTGCTGTCTTCTTCCAGCCTCGCTAATAGTAATACCAGTACTTCCTTCTCCTTGGTTCTATGGGCAAAAAGCCCCATCTGTCTCTAACCCAACCCTAGCCCTGTCTGTGGCCTCCAATGCACAGAAGGGAGCTGGAATTAAACTCACTTCTGTTAAAAGGCATGCTTTCACTACACAGTTTGGACAGAATGCTGTTAGAGAATTAGGGAATGTTCTACCGATAACATGACCCTATTTGGATATAGCATATGGCATGGTGTGCGGGAGAAATGGTTTAGGCACTGTGTGTGGCTTTGGATACTGTGTATCACAATGTGAGTTTTCCACATCATGACGTTGTGCAGGAATGCAATCTTTGAATTACAGGCTAACTCGGTGGAAAGGCAAAAATCATCGGACTGCCAATTGCTTCCAGGAAGATAAAAAGATCCTAGCCATCCTCAGAGAATCTGGAATGATCTCCTGGGATTTGTGAAACCCTGCCTGCTCCACTCTTCCAAGGAGAGCCCAGATTTTAAGTACCCCAATACAGATGATCCACCCCAGTCAGGGCCAAAATTCTTCCCTGCTTTTCATCTTACAGATCTCGCCACTTTATTATGCAATGAGTTACAAGGATCCAACTAATAGGCCCATCTATGTTAAATATGATTCCTATGAAGCCTTATGTCTGGACAGGAAATCAAAGGCAAATATTCATTTTAGCGAGAGGATGTTCGGTGACCCTGATGCGAACTATAATAAGTTTCTTTTCTCCTTGCTACATGGGTTGCTTCCATTAACATCAATGGAAGCTTAGGCACTGAGCAGAGAATGGATTCTTTATTCTGCCACTAACAATAGATGTGAACAAATTATTAGAACTGCCTGATCAAAGCTACTCTATTGAATTGCAATTATCTTGGCATATTAAAACCATTAACATTGAATCTCTGTTAAATAAGATTGCCATGCGATTGGATGTTCACTGAGCCTTGGTTTGTAAACTGGTTACAATAGGAATATGTGGGAGACTTTAGGGCAGTCTGATAATACTCCTGGTAATGAAATCTGTCAGATCATTTCCTTCTATACTCAGGGCTGCTGAAAGTTTAAGAGTTTGGTTTAGTGGCTCCCTTCATTATCTTTTTGCATCAAAACAATATGTTCCCAACAATCATTCACTGTCCTATCAGAATTTCTCCAATGCTGGGGTAATCTCATTTGTAAGCGCTGTAACTCCAGAAGAGACACATTTCAAATTTTCCTCAAGTGGCAACATTACACTATTTCAGTCTAGAGCTCGTTAAGTTACTTCAGAATACACTTGAGCAATCTTTTAATAGCCCTGCTTAAGGATTTTTGTTCAATCTATACATCCACAGGATAATCTGTGCATGGAACACTCAAAATTCCAAAACTGAAAAAAAAATTAATGTGGAATTCATGAATGATGGAAAGTATATTGCTTTGAAGGCTGAAGATTAGCTTTTCATGTTCTAGTGAAAGCTTTTTCCAACTATGTAGCATTTCTACTTCCTACCTGGACCAAATCTTTTCCATTGGAGATATCTTTGGTGCAGTCAACTATAATAAATGCTGTTAAAGTTAAATGCTATTCCTAAAATTCTTCTCTTCATTGTTTATTTCCTATCCTTCACCACCCTCTGCTCTCTGGCTCTCTGGAATCCTGCCTCTTTCTACCAAGGATTTCCTCTGGTCTCACTACATCTGCATTTACAGAACTATACCAGAACTGTCTTATAATGGAGTCATGAATTTGCTGACTTTTTCCCAGGTGGCAAGAATCAGAAAAAGAGGAGGAGAATGGGCCAGGAAAAGATCCTTAGACCACCTGTTAGACAGGGGATTGTGGCCCCATTCTTCTACATTTACCTCCCTGTCCCCTATCCCACCCTAGTCCCAAGAAGGGGGAGCTACAAGATGAGGAAAGAGTCAGGATGGGGGAAGCAACAGAAGCAGAGAGGTCCTCGATGACACCTGGCCGTGTTGGAGTAGTAGAAAAGATAAAGAATTTCAAAGAATAGATTTAGGACTAGAGGGGGACCAGAAAGACAGGTGTGATTTCTGGGTGTGGGGAAGGCAACCAAGAAAGCCATAGCAATGTAGGGAGGGGTCTGGGGGAAGGTGACTTGCTTTTTGCAAATTGGCCAGGGAAAACACAAGCTCTATCACTTTCGGAAAAAGTGATTTCCTTCAACCTGATGTGGCACTCATTCATTCATTCAATCGCATTTACTGAGCTTTTACTGTATGCAAAGTACTGTACTAAGAGCTTGGGAGAATACAATAGAAGCAAAAGAAGTTCTCAAGGAGCGTGGTTCCCCTCTGGATTTTGTTCCTGCCCCACCCTCATTTAATGTATATCTATAAAGTAGTCACCTCCTCCCCTGCCATCCACTCCTTCTGTTTCTCAGTCTAGAAAATGGAGCCTACTCCACAGGCTTTCCTCCCCCTGTGACCATGGCCCTTTCCCTTTACAGAGTAAATTGTAAGCATGCAGAGAAAGTTCCCACGGAAGGTTGTTCACATTAAAAAATTGGTAGGTTCAAAGAGACGATTGAATAAATTCATGAACAAGAGGTTCGTAATGGGTTACTAGAGAAAATGTTGAGGAGGTAATAGTAATAATAATGCTGGTAATAACGTTGATATTTGTTAAGCACTCACTATGTGTCAAGCACTATTCTAAGAGCTGGGGTAGATACAATTTAATCAGGTTGGACACAGTCCCTGTTCCACATGGGGCTCACAGTCTTAATCCCTATTTTACAGATGAGGTACCTGAGGCACAGAGAAGTGAAGTGCCTTGCCCAAGGTCACACAGAAGACAAGTGGTGGAGCCAGGATTAGAACCCAGGTCCTTCTGACTCCCAGGGCCACGCTCAATCCACTAGGCCATGCTGCTTCCCTGGGTAGGGATGGGAAAGTAGGTGGGATGGGAAAGTAGTTAGGATGGGAAAGTTAGGCAGAGTTATAGGGAACATGGAAGAATGTTAAGGAGGACAACCATGACTCCTCCAAACATCCTACTGCGATTTTTGGAAACAACACTGGTCTGGATGAACGTTTTGTTTGCTACTTGTTAAACTCTGATTCCTTGCAAGGCACTGTACTAAGCGCTGGGACCGATGCACGATAATTAAGCTGGACACAGTCCCCGATCCATATGGGGTTTACAGTTTCAGTCAGAGAAAGTAGGATTTAATTCCCATTTTACAGGTGAGGAAACTGAGGCACAGAGAAGTTAAGTGACTTGCCAAAGGTCACACACAACAGGTAAGTGCCTCTAGATTGTGAGCTAATTGTGGGCAGGGAATGTGTCTACGAACTCTGTTATATTGTACTCTCCCAGTTCCTAAGTACAGTGCTCTGCGCACGGTAAATACAATTGATTGAAGTGGCAGGGATGGAATTAGAACCTAGATCCTCTGACTCCGTGGTCTGTGCTTTTTCCCTTAGGCCACACTGCTTCACACCGTGTGACCCAATAATGGCACTGTTTGTGTTCATAACACTCATGGAAGCAACTGGTTGTGTGACTGTAAGTTCTAGGAATTGGGTGATTAAAACACTAATCAAAAATACTTTGGTGAGTAAAACATTGTTCTCCCCATTCTCTAGTCAAAAGGTTGTTACCAAATCAAACTTCCAATAAAAAAAAATAAAGCCTCCCAGGATCACACCTGTTTTAAAATGAGAGCAGTCACAGAGGAGTAAACTTTTGACAGGGTCATTCCTCTTTGTGGTCTCCCGCTTCCCTGCACCCCAAGACACCCCCTGGCTCACTGGCCTTCCCACTGTGAACAAGATCAATAAATAGTCTGGTACTCGTGGTGCTCCGTGTTTTCAAAAGTAATCCATAAAAGAATATAAAATCCTGCATACATAAGTAACAGAACTAGTGTATTTATTGTGTTCTAAAATTCCAGCTGGCACTGATCATAATACACCATGGCAGTTTCATAACGAATGTTCCCCCCTACCTAGTTTATCAGTCTCACTTCAGTGTGCTCTTACTGGGTGTGTTGAGATTCTAGAAACAGTGAATATTTTAAGAAAATGAACAAGAAGCAAATGTAAAAGGGAAAGAAATGTCATGCTTTAGCTCAGTCTGAGGTAGGTGCTTTGTTCTCCATCTCCATTTGCACACTTATTGCCCTCTTAGATAATTAGCTTTCCAAGAGAAATTTTCTCATATTTTATTTCAGCTCAGTGGTGAGCTGAGAAAAGTTTCCTTATCACATATAGGGCTATTTTTATTTCTAGAGGAATCATTCAAGGTGCCGTGAACAATCAGCTTTGTTCGAATAACAGTAGCATACACCAAGAGAAGGTGGCTTTCCTTTTTTTTAAGGAATGGAATTTGGTTTTGGAGGAGTAAGTCCTCAAAATGGAACAAAGCGCGTGGCTCAGTGGAAAGAGCACGGGCTTTGGAGTCAGGGGGCATGGGTTCAAATCCTGGCTCCACCAATTGTCAGCTGTGTGACTTTGGGCAAGTCACTTAACTTCTCTGTGCTTCAGTTACCTCCTCTGTAAAATGGGGATTAAGACAATGAGCCCCCCGTGGGACAACCTGACCACCTCGTAACCTCCCCAGAGCTTAGAACAGCGTTTTTCACATAGTAAGCGCTTAATAAATGCCATCATTATTATCATTATTATTATTATTATTATTATTATTATTATTATAGAACATGATGATGTTTTCTGCAATAGACAAAAAAAAACCACATGGTGTTTTCCTTAGCACATCAACACCAGTGTTGACATGTATGTTGACATGTTGACACGTACAGTGCTCTGCACACAGTAAGCGCTCAATAAATATGATTGAATGAATGAATGTATGCATAACCATTCAACTGAAGAAAGGCTTTGAGATCTCATATTCAAACCCAGTTCTCTCCTCATGGGGTGAGCTTTTACCCACAGGCCGCTGTCACACTCCTAGATACCAAGGGGAGACTTAAGCACAGTTTATATTTATAAACCCCTTCAATCGCCCTCTACACATAATTGAAATAATGTCGTGTTTCTACAGGCACACGGCCTGGACATTAGGAGCTATCATTCTAGAGTAAACATAAGGTAGCCACAGGCAAATATAGAGGAGAGTATGGTCATAAGTATGGTACTAATGGCTGGTAAGGATCTTTAAAATGTGCCTAATTTACTATTTTACCAATCTCCAATTTGACAAAAGAATCAATAACTGGAAGTCGGTGGTCTCTAACCCATCAGCAACACAGCTCTCATACATTTTTCAATCACCTGCCTAGGGGTGCTGCCTTAGAGGCCACAGAGCAGCTTCTACAGACTTCCTAGTAGAAATTTCAGGACTGTACACATTTCAGATCACACCCATAAATAGTGCATAGCATGGGACACGCTAGAGCATATGCTAGGGTTCAAGGTCATATAATCAATTCCTGCACCATCTAATTCCCTCACTATCTAAACCCACACAGGACTTTCTTCCTGGTTTAGCATGGTCCACTCTCTGGATCATGGGTGGGTGATTCAGACTCAGTGTAACAGAGAAAGGAGAGGTACTGAAGCCTACTGAATGAAGCCCAGGACTGCAGATGAGCAACGTAAAATTTGAGCCTCTCTTCCACCTCTGAGTGACTTTGTGAGCCTGGGGAAAGGTGAGTTACCTCCCCTCAAAGGGAATCAAGTAATAAAGTAACATGGTTGTTACTGTCTCATAGACAATATGGCTAGATAACTTTCCCCAACACCAAGATGGAAATCACTACACCAAGGGTGAGTTAAACCAATTATTGACAGGTGAAACTATCGCATTAGTGGTTTAATCAACTTTTGTCATTCCTCTGATTTCAAGGAGAATTGAACACCTACCTCTACAGTTCTATTTTCCTCATCTAGCTAAGCACAGGGGTCTCTAGAATGATCAAAACAGCCCTGCAGGTAAAAGAGCCTGACTCTGCCAAGACCTCCTCATTGAACACCCAAGAGTTCCAGTGGGGAGACACTCATTCATTCATTCATTCATTCAATCGTATTTATTGAGTGCTTAGTGGGTGCAGAGCACTGTACTAAGCGCTTGGGAAGTACAAGTTGTCAACATATAAAGACGGTCCCTACCCAACAGTGGGCTCACAGTCTAGAAGGGGGAGACAGAGAACAAAACAAAACCTATTAACAAAATAAAATAAATAGAATAGATATGTACAAGTAAAATAAATGAATAAATAGAGTAATAAATACGTACAAACATATATACATATATACAGGTGCTGTGGGGAAGGGAAGGAGGGAAGGCGGGGGGTGGAGAGGGGGAGGAGCGGGAGAGGAAGGATGGGGCTCAGTCTGGGAAGGTCTCCTGGAGGAGGTGAGCTCTCAGAAGGGCCTTGAAGGGAGGAAGAGGGCTAGCTTGGCGGATGAGGGGAGGGAGGGCATTCCAGGCCAGGGGGATGATGTGTGCTGGGGGTCGACAGCGGGACAGGTGAGAACAAGGCACGGTGAGGAGATTAGCAGCAGAGGAGCGGAGGGTGCGGGCTGGGCTGGAGAAGGAGCAGTGTCAAGCACCGTTCTAAGCTCTGGGGTAGAACAAGTTAACCAGGTCAGACACGGTCCCTGTCCCACATAGGGCTCACCATCTCTAAGTAGGAGGGAGAACAAGCTTTGAATCCCCATTTTACAGTTGAGGACACCGAGGCACAGAGAAGTTAAGTGACTCACCCAAAGTCACACAGCAAAATATCGGCAGAGTCAAGATTAGAACCTAAGTCCTCTGAACTCCCAGGCCCATAGTCTTTCCACTAGGCCATGCTGCTCCTCACTTGCTTATCTTTGTGAGCTGGTTATAGAGACAATTCTCCCTGTAACAACCTACAAAAGCATGGTCACCTTTAGGTGGATGGACTAGCCAATTGAAAACAATGGCTGAGCTTTAGTCAAGTCACAGAGACTCCAGGACCAAGAACATGCGCAGATTGATTCTAGTAATGGTGGTTTGTACAATGCTACTCACACTCTCTCTTCCTTGCCCATCATGCTCTCTCTGGGGCACACAGTTCCAAGGCTTGAGATGTATTCAATAGGTATTAGGGTGATAGACTCATGATGAGTTATTGGGAGTGAAAATTCTGGAATGTTAGATAGTACATTCTTAAAACGTTAGGAAAGAAGTCAAGGAGGGAAATCATCACAATTCTTTCAAGCATCCTGTTGTTACTATCAGAGACAGAATATTGGGCCAGGTAGAACGATGATTTGACCCAGTGATGGCTATTCTTAGGTTTTCATAGTCTTAAATGGCTTTTTATTATGACTCCTTCATAATTAAGCATGCCAATCCTCTAACGCTGCCTGGTTTCCTGAAGGATTTCTCGGATTGGTGTGCACCTCCTAAGCAGAGATTTGCCAGCTAGCTTTTGTCATAATACAACAATAATAATAATACTTTTTGTCAGGTGCTTACTATATGTGTCAAGCAATGTTCATTCAGAGTACTGGGGTAGATACAAGGTAATCAGGCTGGACACAGTCCCTGTCCCACATAGGCTCACAGTCTAAATCCCCATTTTACAGATGAGGTAACTGAGGCCCAGAGAAGTGAAGTGACTTGCCCAAGGATCCCACAGCAGACAAATGACAGAGCCAGGACTAGAACTCAGGTCCTCCTGACTCCCAGGCTCATTGGTCTATCCGCTAGGCCACTCTGCTTCTCTTCTGTCATTTTGTTGCTAGTTTAGCCTTTATAGAATGGCTTGATTGCTTAAACTATAGCTTCTAACTTATGGAATCTAGGTAGTATAGACCTGCAGTAGTCAATCAATCAATGGTATTTATTAAGTGCTTACTGTGTGCCGAGTATTGTACTAAAGGCTTGGGAGCATACAATACAACAGAGTCGGTAGACAAGCATTCCAGCCACTCACATTGATGGAGGCTGTGGTAACTGTGTCTTTTTCTTGTGTTGCCACAAAAATTTAGAGACAGACCAAATTAAATATCCCACTTATTTCACTGCTATTTAAGGACCGAGGAGGGATCCCAAAGGATTATTAATAAAATGATCTTTCAATGATGTTTTGTTCATTTTAATGCCATCAGTGTGAGCAAACTATACATCATTACTGTTAGAAGGTTTTTAGTGAGAAAACTTTCACCACTATCATCATCTGTGTTACTAGTCAAATCACCCAGAGAATCAGAAACAAAGACACATGTGCATTTGGGAAGTTCATTCTGGTTGCAGAAGCAAATCTTCATAAAGAAACTGCTTTCCTACCACTCACAATCCTATATCCACAGAGAGGCTGTTGGCCTTTAGAACTAAATCCTGAGAAGACTCTGGAAATTTCCCAACCATAAAGCTGACTTCAAAAACAGAACGCTGGAGGTTCATGGTGGCTCTTAACATGACCTGTTGTCAAGTTTAATTCCCTACTTTGGAGGGGTGAAGTAAGCACTACTGATTATGGGATGCATTTCATTAGTATTTGTTTCTTTCTATGGGTTAAACTCAGCCTAACAATACCCTAGAGGTGTTAACCATGCCTCCCCTCACGTTGCCAACTTGTACTTCCCAAGTGCTTAGTACAGTGCTCTGCACACAGTTAGCACTCAATAAATATGATTGAATGAATGAATGAATGAATATCACATCGGTCACAAAATGCTGCCCTCTGAGTATGGGATTCAGTTTTCCAGTGCTCAAGAACACTAGTTATGCTGGAGGTTAAGCCCCTGTGTGGCTGTTGTTGTTTTGTTTTAACCCATGTATTTCTGCTACTGACTTGCTCAGCTACAGATCGAGGAAATATTGCCCTTGTCTGTAAAGACTGCAGGAGTATCCATATTTTCCCATATTTAAGTGGTGGCCTTCATTTTCTATTCCCCGCTAAGTCTGAATGACAATCCTGGGGCATATTAGGTAATAGCCATTTGTATGGAAAATTCCATTAAAGGCATATTTGCATGTCTGAAGGCCATTTTTGATGAAAGGAGCCCTATGGAGCCTAACACCTAAAGGGAAGAAAACATCCTCTGTACCTCCAGAAGAAACTGGGTGAAGTATTTTAATCTGCAGCAGGTGCCTTCAGCGGGACTGAAAGGCATTTCAGATACAAGGTGGGAGAGGTTTTATAGAGAATGAACTAAACTGACTTCTCAACTCACAGGTTTGCCTGACATAGATATGGCAGAAAAATAAAAATTGCAGTCAGAATTGGGAATCTCAAATACCTGCAGAGTTTCCTGAGTGGGTATAACACTGTGACACAGATCTCGATACAAGTGCTTAAAAATTAACTCTCAGTTCTTTAGGGCACAAAATCCACTGAGGGTTACTCAGACATTTCCACTAATTCACAAACAGGAATCTGTCCCCGTTTTTCTCTTCCCTTCAGTAGTTCTATAAACAAAAGTTTAAATTATTCTTATATGTGGTTTGTGCATCATATGCTAAAGTATTGTTTAGGTTGAACTGGTTCAAATTTAATTTAGATTTCCTCTTCTACTCATGAATAACAGGGGAAAGAAAGTCAGATATCGATAGGGCATGATGTCATTGCAATTGTTGACTGTAAAATGTTTTTTCTGTTGAATTTTTTTCCATTTTGTTTTTTTTAATTTCAGGACTGAGATGGAAAGAAAGGAAATAAAAGCAATCCTTCTGTTTTGTTTACCTCCGTTTTGTGAATTGGTAGTTAGAATTGTTTTTGAGCTTTAGCATTGGCTTGGAGGTGGACAGATATTTAAATTAGGCAATTAAAATTATGCTTAGGCTGTGATTTCAGAATGTTAAAGGAACATAAATAAATTTGGACACTTCTAAGTAGCCTGGATTAGTATAGAATTTTACCTCAGTGGCAGAAACTTAGATCTCTGAACTCAGCTTCTATTTGCATTACGAGTTTCTAGGTCATGCAAAGCAAAATAAAATGTGAATGAACCTGGCCTCCCACTAAACCCCCAAACTCTTTCTTTACATTTAAATTCTTGGTTCAGTAATTAAGCCTTTACCATTAAAATTTAACCTTGCTTCATTTTTAACCCTCATTCCTGGAGGATTTTCGAATATCTCACCCAAACAAGAACTCTGAATACAAAATTTTAACAACATGTAAAGTGATTTCTTTGAAACTGTTATGTTTCAGTAAATTATCTAAAATAAGGAGAAAGACAACAAGTTCTGTTTAGTAAAAATAATTAAACTCACTCATATACCCCACTACCGTCCATCACTGGACCACTCAGTATGCTTCCTCCCCTCCTGGGTCTGTGCTGCTATATGCTGTTGGTAAAATCAAGAAACCAGGCCACTGTCAAATTCACCCTCTGCTACTACAACTCTGCTACAACTTTCTTCAGCTCAGGAATATTATGTATTTTTCCTCAATCTATGAATCAATGGCATTTATTGAGGGCTTACGTGATAGACACGTTCCCTCCTTCATCAACTCCCACCCATAGTGTCCCACCAATGATGTGAAACTTTTAACTCCCTCCTCAAGTCTCAGGGTCCCCTTTCTTGCCCTTGACTACTTCACCAAAAACTTTGTGAATAAAATTTAAACCATCAGACATGAGCTCCCCCAAATCCCCCTCCCCAACTGCTTTCCACTCTAACAACTGCAGCTAACAACTTCTCTCCTAGAAATACTATCCAATCTTGATTTTACTGACCGTTCTCTTTATATTCATTCTCTCGAAGAGCTCATCTGCTCCCATGGCTCCAGCTACCACCTCGAAGTGGATCAATCAATCAATCAATCAATCGTATTTATTGAGCGCTTACTATGTGCAGAGCACTGTACTAAGCGCTTGGGAAGTACAAGTTGTCAGCATATAGAGACGGTCCCTACCCAACAGTGGGCTCACAGTCTAGAAGTGGATGATTCCCAAATCTACCTCACCAGCCCCAAAGTTTCTCTTGCTGGTCATCTCCACATTTTAAGATTCCTCAACAACATTGCTATATAGATGTAAATGCTGGCATTTCAGGCTCAACATGCATAAAATTGAAATCCTCGTCTTTCCTCTAAAATATCTCGTCATGGTCAACAACACTACCATCCTCTCTGTTCCAGAAGTATTCCTTGCTATCTTTCAAATCTCACATCATCTGTCACTAAGTCCTGTTGATTTTTCCTCCACCATATTTCCCAGATCAGGCCCTTCCTCACCAAACAGCCACCACCTATGTCCAGACACTCATTATATTCCAACTTCAGCTTCCTTGCTGATCTCCCTACAGCCAGTCCCTGCCCTCTCCAGTTCATACTTCATTCTGCTGCCAAGATCATTTTTCCGAAACATCCTAGACACCTCTCTCCATTCTTGAAAAGCTTCCAATGGTTATCCATTCCTCTCTGCTTCAAACAAAAACTCCTAACCATTGGCTTGAAAGCACTGAATCACCTACTCCCTGTTACTTATCAGCCCTCTTCCCCCACTTCATTACCGTTCACACCCTTTGCTCCTCCCCGGCTAACTTTGCTGTGCCTTGTTCTCAACTCTTCCATCTGCAACCCTTATTCAACTTCTACCTTTTGCCTGGAACTCCGTCCAACTGCAAAACCTTCAGAACACTGCTCTCCCCATCTTCAAAGCCCTCCTGGAAACTTAACTCTTTCAGAAGGCATTTCTTGATTAAATTTCACCTTTCCAGTTTGCATACATCCAACAGCCAACCTTAGTACTTCTTACACACCTTCACGCTTAATGCAAATTCTTGGCAATAGCTTCCATTCATTTATTCATTATTCCATACTTTGCCTATCAACAACCACAACATACTGTGAACACCTCTTCTTTTCACCAATCTCTCTCCATTAGAATGTAGGCCATTTGAGGACCAGGAGCTTAACTGCACTCTCCCAATAATAATAATGATGATGGCATTTATTAAGTGCTTACTATGTGCAAAGCACTGTTCTAAGCGCTGGGGTAGATACAAGGTGATCAGGTTGTCCCACATGGGGCTCACCATCTTAATCCCCATTTTACAGATGAGGTAACTGAGGCACAGAGAAGTTAAGTGACTTGCCCAAAGTCACACAGCTGACAATTGGTGGAGCCGGGATTTGAACCCATGACCTCTGACTCCAAAGCCCAGGCTCTTTCCACTGAGTCATGCTGCTTCTCCCAAGCACTTACTACAGTGATCTGCACATAAAAAGAGCTCAAAAAATCACTACTGATTTAAGTGAATTGCTCATTAATC
This sequence comes from Tachyglossus aculeatus, assembly GCF_015852505.1. NCBI lineage: Eukaryota > Metazoa > Chordata > Mammalia > Monotremata > Tachyglossidae > Tachyglossus > Tachyglossus aculeatus. The sequence goes on from NC_052098.1 coordinate 58,767,499, forward strand.
TGGATGGAAAGAGTTGAGAAACAGAGGGACTCTTATGACTCTACATACAGTGCCCGAGCCCAAAAAGTGTTCAGAAAATGGTCAGCATTTAATTCTGCATTTTTAAAGCTTCCAGGACTGTGGCACCTAGAAAGTCTGAACTGTGATTCAGGTCTGCTTTCATTCACTCCTGTGAGGCAATTAGATGCTTGAGGAGTCAATTTCATTCTCCGAAAATACTTGGGTCCCAGTCAGTGTCCTGCAGCTGTGTGTGGAGGCCATGTTTCTTCAACTTGTGATCAGCATTGTGCTATACGAAGTGGGTACTGAAGAACTGCATTTTGCCGTTGACATAAGGGTCAACCCCCCAAGCTGGACTATCTCCTGGGATCTCACTGTCAGTAGCATCTCACTGTCAATATGCCTTTAATAATGAAAGATCACACTGGACTCGTTCATCTCACTCTTTACCCCACCTGGCAGTGATGAGAGAGTGTCATGGGCATTGTGTCAGCCACTAGCACTAAAATTAATTCCTTCACTCAAGTTCTCGCTCTTGAAATCTCAGGACCAAGGCTCAGCTCATGTTCTTAATGGGAGACATCATCATCTTCGAAGATAAAGAGAAAGTTGTTGATTGAATTCAGAGATGATGCTACGGATGGTGAGATTTTTACCTATATATTGATTTGGCTGATAAGACCATTGTATGATCGACAATCCCTTCTGCCACTTGTGCACATAAAGTTGTTCCCTGCTGCAGTGCTGCTGTTACTCATAGTGACTGGCACTGTTGGCTTTGTCTTGATATCACATCCTTGCAAAGTATCCACTCTAACCCAGTCATCCCATTTCTGAATGCTGCATCATTTGAAGTTTTTCCTGCTTGTGGCCTTAAAGCATTTCTTCTATTCACCTTTTTTACAATTACCCCTTTTCAGTTCATCACAGAGTAGTTGTTCGGTTTTCCTGCTGTCATCCATCTTCCTCCCACACTCTGTTCAGCAAAGGTGTGATGCGATGAGCATTTCTTCAGTGCCGGTGGTCTGGCTGTATTCCAGGACCTCATTGTTTGCGATTCTGTCTTGCTAAAGTGAAGTTTTGTGCATAGGTGTACCTTCTCTAAAAGTCAAATGGGGCATCTTTGGTGGGTCCAGGTTTCACAGCCATAAAAAGGTTGGATGTTACAACTGTCCTATATATCTTCAGTTTGGCCTGAATCTTGATGCCGCGAAGGTGCCAAACTGTCTTTGGGCCTCCCCAAAGGCGCATTAGCCTACTCGATTCCATTTGGTACCTCCTTGTCCATTCTTTCATCGTTAGAAAATGTGCTATTAGGATAACAGAATTCAGTGATGGTATCAGTGTGGCACTGATGTTGATCCTCAGCTTGTGTAGGGTTTGTGGGCTCTGGACTGGTACCTATCTTGTGCCTGCTTTAGTCAACATCAATCCATAATTGGTTGCTAATTCTGAGAAGGGCTTCCAAAATTTATCTACATGTCTCTGTGTGTGTGTGTGTGTGTGTGTGTGTGTGTGTGTGTGTGTGTGCTTTCATAGCACAGTCATCAGTGTAGAGGAGCACTGGTTTAAGTGATTCGAGGATCTTTGGAGGTGCTCTCTGCCTGTTAAGTTGAGCTTCCCAGAGGACTGGAATTGTCTTCTCACACCCCCTTCCAAATTCCTTGCTGCATCCTAGAGCATGACCTTGTATAATAGGTTATACAGGACTGGACATGGTACACAGCCCTAATTTCCTCCATTGGTGTGTTGCCAAAAGTCACCTCCCATTCTGACGTAATCAGCCACATCATTGCGGAGTAGTCTTAGGATCTTGATCAACCTTTCTGGGCAACCAAACCTTTTCAGTAGTGGCCACAGAACACGGTCGAGATGCCTTGAGGTTGTTCGCTGCATTTTGCATGTACCCGGTGTGCCACAAATATCTGCTGTGCCGCACTGGGATCTGAAGTTACATTATGATTCCAGAAGTGCATGATTAAAGATGGTCTTCAATACTCCCAGAGGACTCCGGCTAGGATCTTGTCAGAAATGGAGGAGCAGTGAGATCCCATGATAGTAATGCAGGGTTTGTTACTGGATACTCCTGGGTGCTTCACAGAAGTCACGGTCACTTCCACTTGTTCTCACTTGTGAGTTGGTGCTATGCAAACTACAATAGGACAAAATATTTGACTCCAAAGTACTAGTACCAGAATAAGGAAAACTTATCTAGAGATTATGGCAATTGCAATGCTTTGTGCAACACCTCAGCCATGTGAAAAGTCCAGATTTGGAGTGCTGAAGGAATAGGATATATCAGAGAATAAAAATATAATTTTAATAGTCGGTACCAACATCCGGAACCAAACCAGGTAAATGAACAAATCCTATAGCTAAAAAATGATCAAGTACAACTATGTACCTCTTCCCCCAGTAGGTTTCACGAAGCCTCACACTTTCATTACTTATAGAAAAGTGAAACATTTATGCACAGACAAGTTCATATAGACTCAATCACACAGAAATGCAGAGTTGAAAATTCAATGAGTATATATGATAATTCTCTTTGAAAAGGAAACTAGAAACACACACACACTCACACACAACATAGTTATGACCTATGTGGGCTTACCCACAGTGGAGCAAAGCAAAGTAAAGTAAGGTTGGGAGCTGCTAAGTAGCAGGTCAGATGTCCCAAAATGGAACAAATTGAGAAGAGAAGGATGGCTAAGCCAAGAGTGAGAGGTGCAACTCCTTCGGCACCAATTGATTTTGAAATATTATAATAATTTGTTCAGAAGCCCCACTTTCCATGAGAGTGGAGGGTGGGAAAATGACCCTTCCCAGCACTGAGTATGCTGGAGAGGTTATGACAGTTTAAGACAAGGACAGTCCTGCCTGGAGCAATGAGAAGCCTAAGGACAGTTCTTTTCCAACAGGGGTACACTGCTATCCTCATTGTTGTTGTTTTTGCTGAATTTCCCCTGTTATTCTTTCCCTGTGCATTTCTTCTCCTGCTTCCTCTTGATGATGAGCCCCATATGGGTCAGGTACTGGGTTTAGTCAATGCTCTTCTGACTCTCCCTAGCGCTTAGTCCATACTTTAAGCCCTTAATGAATGCCAGTGTTGCCGTTGCCACTGCTACTACTTAATTTCAAATATCTCCAACAAACAAAGTTGCTGGAAGGGAATCACAACTGTTCTCTAGAAGTTCTTTGCGGGCAGGCATCAAATCTATCAACTCTATTGTACTGTACTCTCCCAAGGGCTTAGTACAGTGCTCTGCACACATTAAGTGCTCAATAAATACCATTACTTATTTGGCACAATTAGAGGGTGACCCACTTCCTCGCTATGAGGCCTCGTCTGATCAGTTCACCTGAACAGAACCCATAAAGACAAAATTCCACAGATCAGAGAAATACAAAAGGGACCTTCCCTCCCTCCCCTCTGGCTGGGGAGGGGTTCTATCCCTATAAGGCTTAGTTATTGCTTAATTTGTAGACTTTACAAAAGCACTTGATGCTATCAGCAGACCAGGGCTCTGGAAATCATTTAGCAAAACTGGATGCCCCTGAGAAATTCACCAAGACACTTAGGGTACTCCACAACAGTTTGTCGGTCAAGTCAGAGTTGAGAGTGCTCTGTCTGATGCTTTTTAGATCCATCACTGTCCGAGTGAAGCAGGGCTGTGTGGTACTTCCAGTCCTGTTCATTCATTCATTCATTCATTCAATCGCATATATTGAGTGCTTACTGTGTGCAGAGCGCTAAGCGCTTGGGAAGCACAAATCGGCAAAATATAGAGACGGTCCCAAACTCTTCTATCCTGCCATGCTTGTGGATACCATGAGAGATCTGAAAACTGGAGTCAGAATATGCTTTTAAGTCACCAGAATTTTTTTTTCAACAAAGCAGGCTATGAGCCTCATGAAAAATATTTGAGGCAGTCACTCAGGAACTGCTATTTGCAGATGATTGAATACTTGAGGCACATACCCCAAAGCACATTCAAATGATCACTAATCACTTAGAAGAATCAACACAATGCTAAAGTCTTTAGAAGGCAGAAGTTTTATACCAGCCTATACTTCGAAAAAGATACACAACCAAAGATTTTCACTGGCAATCCAGACCTTAATGCAGTCAATGAATGCTGCTACCTACGCAGCACACTCTCCAATGATGTGTGGATAGACAAAGAAGGAGAAAAGAGAACTTAAATGGCAAGCATGGCATTCAGCAGATTGTAAGACAGTGTGGTAACTGTGGGTCATCAAGCTCCATACCAAGTTGAAGGTCTGTAAGATTTCTGTGGTTTCCAACCTGGACCTACTACACCCAGCTTCTTGAGCAGTTTCATCAATGTCACCTCTGAACCATAGTCAACATCAAATGGCAGGACAAGATTACCACCAATGACGTCCTGGAATGCAGGCAGGTCACCAGCATTGAAGCGATACTCACAGCAACACAGCTTCGCTGGCAGGACATGCGAGGAGAGTGGATGATAGCAGGATACCCAAGCTGCTGCTGTATGGTGAACTGAAAGGATGTACACGCCAGCTGGGAGGGCAGAATAAACAATTTAAAGACAGTGAAGCACAGTCTCAAATAATGCAATATAGACTGTTAGGAAATCACCACACCAGACTGACTAGCTTGGTGGGCGGAAATCAGGAGAGGGGCTGCTCTCCTTGAGCAAAGGCTCTGTGAAGACCAGGGCACCAAGAGGCAATCCAGTCTCAAAAATAGAGACAGGCCCTGAACGGGGCAAACCCATCAGCACAGCAAGGAGCTGTCTTTACATGCAAACAATGCAGCAGGGAGTGTGGGTCACACGTCGGTCTTTTCAGCCAGAGAGGATCTCACCATCAGTAGCATCATCTTCACAAACGAAGGATGGCTTTGCTTATATGTGCAAATATATAGAGAGATACACACACACACACACACTAGGAGAGGTGCCAGGGGACTGAATACCTGTGGCTCTTCCAGCCCAACTTCCTGGATGCAGGGCTCGAAAGGCTGAGGAGGAGCAAGATTTGAGGAGAAGAAATTCCTCTATTTTGGTAGGAAGTGAAGTGGTCCCAGATCTTGCAAAGTTCCACTCAACTAGATGGAAGCTGAGTTGTGTAAAGTGAGACAAAATCCTCTTAATGATGACAAGTGAGGCTATTTTCAAATTATGTTGCTCCCCTTTTGCATCCATTTGCACCTTAGAGCTCCCAGTCTCTGCCCAAAGGTGCAGGCACTTCAGCATAGGGGCTGAACTTGAGTCCTGGCAAGCCCCATTCCCAAAGTAAGCACAGAGCTTAGGACATTGTGGAACATTTCAAAACTCAGAGTCCCTGGGCTGGGAAGAAATTTCAGTTCAGTCATGAAAGGTTTGGAATCTGATAACCAGGCAGTGTGGATGTTTTGTTTCTTCTCTTAAAGAAACAAGAGAGGAATCAAGGGGGATTTGGAGACATTCATCATGAGCGGTCCGTGATGGGTTACTAGAGGGAGCATTAGGGATGTTAGGCGGTCCATCCCTAATCATTGGGCTGGATTCAACAAGGCCTCCTCCGCACATCTTGACGCCAAGTATCCTGCGCCTCTGCCATAGAAGAGTGGGCTGGATGAACCCTTGCTGGAACCAGTACCAGCTTTTTTGTTCAAGTTTTTCCACTGATCACAGTTGAATCTTTCTGCACATTTTCTCCCTCTTATTCCAAGAGTTCCATTAGGGCCGAGACGCTGCTTTTCTTTATTGCTATCCATCGGAACATTCCCATTGCTAACACAGTTGCCAACTGGCAGCTGATCAACTGCAGGCCCTCCCCACCGCGCCTCCCCTCTCCTCTGACCCTCCCCCACCTCTCCACCCCCAAGTTCTAAACTGGGACTGAACTGGGAGGATTTTTCTAGGGAAAGCAATGAAAAGGGGCTTTTGCTGGCTCCTCGGTGGAGAAGATCTGATCTGTGGTACTGTATGGATGTGTCCTGCAATTTCCTCAGATTGAGGACAATGCCTCCATTGTCTAGGAATGAGCACTCCAGGTGCACATCAGCCTGCAGATTCCTGATTTTTCTTGGTTTTAATTTCTCAGTTTCCTTTGTTGACTTCATTTGGGCACTGGCTTACTCAAATAGCATTGTAGAACCTACATTGCAAGACTCCAGTGGTTTCTACAGCAAACTCGAGTGCCATGCTCAACCCTGACATACAAAACAGGCAAGGGCATGGCCGTGTCAGCTGCTGAGGAAGGTACACGGTGATATTCTGCTCCATGGACACAGGCTGCATCCAGGACCCTAGCCGGCTGTCTCACAATGTGTGCTGCTAATTATAAGGAAATGGGTGAGGGAGCGTGGATTGCTCAGTGCAACTCAACACCACAACTGGAAAAACAACTCAAGCGCATGTCCTGTCAATGGTGGGCACACCTGACTAAAAGTCCTATGCAAACAGGTCGCCCAGAGTAATGGGTGTTCAGTTGATGAAGAGGCTGAAACACCACTGAGTAATTCCCAGGGTTTCTGAGCAGTCCTATTTAGGAATGCACTGCTCACCCTGAATGGGGAGGGAGACTGGAAATGGTGGCCGAAAAATCGCCTGCTTCACCCAAGCCCAAACCACATTCACCAAAGGACCACGGATGAGAACATCCACCATCTGACAAAGAGGATGACATCTTTTGCTCATGAGCTAGCAGGAACCAAAGTTGACACAGCAGCCCTGAGCAATATAAGACTTCCTGATGAGGGACAGCTCACCAAATTAGGTTCTGGATATTCCTTTTTCTGGAGAGGGTTTCCCTCCTTTGAACAAAGGCTCATGGGTGTAGGCTTCACAAGCGGACAAAAGTCATGCATTGCTTGTTTTCAGCCTCATCATTAGTAGCACCGACTCTGGACGCAAAGGACAGCTCTTTTTCTTTCTCTTGATATGTATATATATTATATATATACATATATATGTGTGTAAAGCATATATACATATAGTATATATTCTGCACAGGATAATGATGATGATCAATTCAGATAAAATACATTTTGAGACTGAGAACAAAGCCCAGCACATCATTATTCCTATCATGGCCCGTGCCACATCTCATCTGGTAGAATTGTTCCAGGCAATGATGAGGCCCTTGTGCCTCCTCGTCTTCCCTCCCCATTTGTCTGTGCAGTGAAAGAGTCAGCCATTCCCCTCTATGGGAACTTTTTGATCAGTTTGCCAGTAGAATTGCCAAGATCCAATCTGGCCTGACCTTTTGAATAGAAATCGAATCTTTTGAGGCTTTACAGGCCTTAAACCACTGTCCTTTCGGTCAGCATCTGGGCAGTCTTGCCCATTGAGATCTTTGGAAAACAGTGGTTGTGCCAAGAATATGGAAGAGTCGAGTATCATTCATTGATAAAAACAAAGTGAGATCAGATTTTTTTCAACTTAAAAAAATTACTTTTATTTTAGGAACCAATAAAATTATGGTAAATATTTACAAATAATTATCTCACATAAAGGTTACATAAAATCAATTGTTCACAAGTAACAGTCACTCATGAAAAGACACACAGATACTGAAACTACGCCAATCTTATTGCATGTTTCGTCAACTAATCTAAAAGAAAGTGTTGCAGTCAACCATTTAACTTAGAATAAAATCACAAATTCCAGTGTCAACAAGAAAGAAATATTAAAAGAAAAGGAAAGAAAAAGAAACCCCTTGTCCCACAACCCCACAATCCCTCCCACATCCCCAGCTCCCCACCCTCTCAAAAAGAAAAATATGTTTGACATCTTTGGCAAATTGGCACTGCTGTAATTACATTCAAATATTATTACACACAAAAGCAACACACAGCACTAAGGAAAAAAACACCAAGATTTCAAGTCAGTTCTTTTTCTACTAGAAAAAAAGAATACAAAACATACACATTTTTAAGAAGCATTTTTTTATCTGTGTCAGGAGACAGGTTTGTCTCCTACTTTCAAAGGCAATTTAATTGTATTTTTATGGATTTTTTTGTTTTTTGTACCTTTTTTTTTTTTTTTACAAGTAAGCTTCTATGCAGGCATCACAAACTTTGGCGGATACAATAGATACTTATTTCTTTGATGCTGGAAGTCCCAAAGACAAAGTGGCCTGGACAACCAAAAAGAATTTTTAAAAAGCAAAATGTTGTGTTCTCCTGGCAATGAATTCTGGTTGCAATGCAATGCATTTCTGTAATTTCAGAATGTACAAAGGCCACTAGAAAGGGAAAGCCAGGGCAGAGTTTCTTCCAGTACAAGACTGAGCAAAGCAAATGAAAGAATTTCAATCCCTCACTGGCCAATTTCCAGGTGGTTTGAGACCTAGGAATACAAGGCATATAAGGTGGAAAGTCCAGAGAGATAGCAGGCACTGCTAAGACTATAAAGTATATGCATAGTGGAAACAAGCACCCGCATCATACAGGTCAGTAGAAGTGTCCTGCTCTCTACTTTCTCTCTGACTCTGGTACCAGAATACTGTATGGTATTCACAGTAATTCTTTCAGAGAACTAATGACTGAAGAGCAGAGGCAAGATTCGGCAGCTGGGCCAGCCAAGAATAAATGCTTTGCGTTTCAAGTTTCAAGCATGCGTCTGATGGGTATGTCATTCTGTGTTTGTGAGTCAAGTTGGATTAATTCAAAGGGTAAAGCGATACTAAATGATTTTGATCTTTTTGTGCTACATTTTTAAATGGACATGGAGTTCATTTTTTTAGCTTTATAACAATTAATTGGCTATTGATTGGCTGGAATGTTCAAACCTTCACTTCCCCAAATACAATAAAATACTTTCATTAAAACGTATTCATGCTTGAAAATAAGAGAGCCATTAAATGGTTTCCTTTCTGTTCCACTCCAGGGGAAATGCACAGTTTGTAAATCAAAAATCTATCATACAAAAATCATTCATTCTTAATGGTACTTTCAGAGAAGATGAGGGGCATGGCAGAGAGTGTGGCAATTGAACAAGAGATACCCCAAATCCCATGGCCACGGCCATGTACGTACAGGGTCTGGTCACCTTCCCTGTGTACCTCATTCCATGAGCATTCCAAGCTCATGCGCTATTTTGTCTGTAGGATGATTCAGATTCACTTAATACTGCCAGATATTTCTCAAGGAATGAGAACTATTTTGTCTAAAATAAACTCACTGCCCAAATTGTGCAATTGACATGAAATAATAGGGATTTAACAGGAAAACCAGAGTCACCAAAGTAGAATTATTATGCATGCATGCTCTCTCTCTCTTTCGCTCCCTCTACCTCCCTTTACACAGACCTGGTTACTACAGCTTATTTTTAGGGTTCACCAGTAATAAACCAAAGAGTTAGACAATACGCTCCTCCAATAGACTGTAAGCTCCTTGAAGGCAAGGATCATGTCTACCTACTGTATTATCCTCTCTCAAGTGCTCAGTACAGCACGCTGTACCAAGTAAGCACTCAGTAAATACCACTGATGAACTGATTTGCTTCATTTCCTACTCATGTTACAATAATTTCCTTTGAAAGATGCAGCTGGATAATATAAGATGTTTAGCAGGGAAGCCTAAAAGATATCAAGTTGCAGGAAGTTAGGATCACCTTCTTCTTCTCCCAACTACACAGTAAGTTCAGCTAAGAATAATAACTGAAATCGCTCATTTTGTTAAGAATTCCATTCATGCTTTCCACCAAATCTTCAACCTTTTAGAAGAATAATCCCATTAGAAGAGGAAATTGCCCCCACCTTCAAAAGTTCTGCAATTCACACTATCCCATAAGGGAATTTGAAAAGTTCCCCAAGTGAATGGACATCTGACAATATCAGAGCCCAGGAGACCAATCTAGCTGACTCATCTTTAAGATAAGGAAAACCCAGAGTACAAGTGACAAAAATCTCAGTAAAGGAAGTGGTATATGGATGCATGGCCTAGCTGTCCATCTTTCCAAATATATTATTAAAAAAAATTGTACCCTTTGTTTTAAAGGCTTCTGGACACAAGGATGACAAATTATATGATAAAACAAAAATTATTCTCCTGGACCATTTCTTGATGCCTGAAAAGCCCATGTTATGAGCTAACCTGACCAGTGGTGAGTCCAGATTATAACCACGCTTGGCTCTGTAAGGGCCAAAAACAACAGTGAGCCACTAGGTCATTGTGTCAGTCACACCTTAAGTGTCCCTGAAATGTGATTCTAGCAGAAAATCCAATGTTCCCACTAAATTTATAAACCTTGTTTATTATCACAAACATTGCCTCAACCTTCCAACTAAGTTATGAAATGTCTCATTTGTGGATTTTTTTTTCAGGATTTATCCCTCCTATTACTCCTTTTTTTTTTTTTTGGATTCTGTGCAACATGACCCTTAATGATTCACCAGGTTCTAGCTAAAATATCATACAGGAAATATACGTAGATTCACTGTGTATTCTGCATTAGCAAAAGCCCAGTACAGTAGAAAAGCATTTTAAGTACCACAAATAAGAGTCTACAGGAGGAAATGCTGTAGCTAACAATGTAAGAGGCGCAGATATCCTAGGAAAGAGGTGTAGCTTTTGTGGGTGTTCCCAAATACCATCTTAAGGTTTAATAACGTTCTAACAAGAGCACTCCTCAACCCCCACCACAGGGTCTCGCCTCCAACAACTAGAACTGTGAAAGCTTCCCCTGTAACACAAATTCCATTAAGCCCACATACGATCCTTCCCTAGAACTCAATGGATTCCCTCTGCCAGGGTTCCCATTAGGCTTTCCAGGCAGCTTTTCCATCCTCCTGGACCCTGGAGAAGTCCAGAGAGAAATGAGTTCTGTGGGGAAAGGATGATCTAGGAAGGATGGTGCGCTACAACAAGTTGGACAAAACCCCAAAAGAATTGGCTAACCTTTGCATATGCATCCAAATATTTCAGGGTTCCTCTGATTTAAGCCAAACTACAAAAACTTCTGAAGTTAAAAACCACCCCAAAACTGTAGTCACCCCTAAAGAGTATTACCCCATTACCATCTGTCTCAGATTCAAGATGATCATGCTGTCAAATCTAACCCTACGGGAATTATGGGATAATTTCTGTTCTCATTAAATCACACGCTCCACACACCCTAAACCCCATCCCACAATTAAGGGGGCCTGAGAAAGGGATTTGGGGTCTTAATATACTATCACCATGCCTTTGTGTGTCAGGGGGCAGGGTGGAAGAGTCATATGCCCAAATTAATTATTCATAAACCAAAAATGCACTTGAAACGGCATGAAGGTTCCTGGAGATACAGTGAATCTAATGACAAGGCACCATATCCAAGATGCCACCAGTCAGATAACTGCTCAGACTGTCACTCTGAAATCGTTGGTCACCGAATTCAAAAAGCACAGCATATTTCCGATGGAATTTCCAAGCCTCTCTATGAACCTTAGAGCGATTAATCACGTATTGAAATTTCTTAAAATTAACCTTGCTATACAGGGAAAGGGGTTTTAATGAGGAGAAAATATGTTTGTGCCCATGTGTTTTATATATACAGTCTATGCACATGCAGACACCAGAAACCCTTCGGTGAGATCTTTTCTTTTCATTAATTTCTGGTTGATGCAAATGAAATCATGTGATGCATCTAGCCTGAGCTAACTACCCAGCAAACCATGTGAGTGAGCAATAGTTCACACAAACAGGGAATAATATACTATACCATACAATATACTAATCATACAAACAATGGGGGAAAATGCCGCAGTAACAAATGGATGAACTGCCCTTCATCACTACCGAACCATATGCAAAGGGGAAAAAAACCAGCAGAGGGTCACTTTTTCATTATTCCTCCAATGGCAGTTTCTGGTAAACACCCTCCAAACTAGGCAGTAGTTTTGTAATGTGCCATGTATAAGTGTATATAAACAAAGCCAGCTTGCTGGCTTTAGGAGTGGAGTGTGTACTGATAACATATCTCAATGTATTTTGCAAATAGGTATGGTTACATCCATGGGTTGAAGTTTAACAATCATAACTATAGTAGGCTAGAAATTTGCCTATCTTTATGTTACCAGCATCAGTATTTAGCCTATACATAACACCCCTTGGTTTAACCTGGCAGACACAGTCTCTGTGCCAAATACTCGTAAAATCTGAAGACAGATGACTCCTATGAAATCAAGAAAATATGTCCCATTGAGGAGCAGCGGCACAACCAGTGCTGGAAGTAAGCTGGAACTGGCCAGAACTCAGCTCCGCTTTAAGAAAAACTTCACCACCTCGATCCTCTGCTGTGGCCCTGGTCACCAGCAGCGGTGGCCTGACCTCTCCCATTGGACTCTGCCCGAGGCACTGGGCTGTATCACAGCCTGGTGTCATCTTATTTAGCTGACCCCCCCTTCCCCACAACTCTCCCCCTTCCCACCCCGAAAAGCCAGCTAGCCACCGAGCTAGGAAAGCCTGCCGGCGTTTCGGTTAGAAATGTTTTTTTATGGTTTTTTGGTTTTTTTTGGTTTTTTTGTTTTTTGTTTTTTTGTTGGATTTTGTGGTTTTGTTTTTTTTTTTTTGCTTTTATGTTTTTACTTTCAGCACTGGGCACAACTTCGAGTTTCTCTCAAAATATCGATAGTGCCACCTCAATTGAGAGGAAGAGCCGGTCGTGAGTAACGTGATGCCTGTAGCAGAGAAATTCAAATTCGTGAGCTGACCCTCTAATTTCTTCTCTCTCTACAGGGCCTTCTTCAACTTTGTAATTGAATATATTAATAGATACATTTTTTAAAAAAGATTTAAGGATGTCATAGACTTTGAAGACTGTGACATAACTAGCAGTGACTTGCTCTAAAACAGAGTGCTAGAGTCCTATATGAATACATATAGAAAAGGTTTGAAACAGAGGGTTGGAAGGAATCCATATACAGTTCTGAGAAACGAAAGAAGTACTCGGTTGCTGAGATTTGTTTTAAATAGCAGTGTTTCAGCCCCAGGTGAGGCTCCAACATAAGGATCATGGTGGCACTTTAAACTGACAGGACAATAGCAATACGAAGGCCATCGGTATTATAAAACTGATACCAGTGGGTTCTATCTGGGTTGGCATCGGTTCAGAGAAAACCCTTTACTCCTAAGGAAGAGCCCAGAGTATTATTATTTGGGAAAATCCACTGTTCATTCATTTGAGCTATAATTGTGACAACACCGATCAGAATCCTATTGTGATTTCTTTGGTAGATGAAAGGTTCACAAGCTACACAGCAGTCACCGACACAAGCCCAAAGTAAGTGGAGTCTGGCTGTTCCTTGGAAAAAAATGACTCTAGGTTTTATGGGTTCATAGCTAGTGATTGATGAAGACCTTAGCCAATCATTTGTGAACTGCTCTTCTTCTGTTCACTGGCCCTAGAAAAAACGGGTTGTGAACAAAATGATATTCGGTTCTATTGATGGTCATAATTCTCATTGGGGTGGAAAAACAAATCTGTGAATGTGTTTCTGCAACAGCTCAGGAAAAGCCCTGATTCCCAAATAGTAACACCGTAAACAACTAAAACTGTGCGTTCTCCAAATGAACTTCATTTTTCAAGCAGTGTTTGCACTTCGGTGTGTATGGTGATGCCAAGCCTAAAATGACTTGAGCTATTATCGTGACAGATCATCACCCTGGGAATTGTTTTGTTGTTTTTTCCCCCCTTCTCCTTTACAAAATGAGTGGGTTTTCACCTGACTATTGAGATGCACACAAAGTGTGTCATTTGCTAATTAGGAATTCCTTCTTTGAGATGTTTTCACTTTAAACCAGAAAATTTGTTCCAAGTACTAATTATGATTAGAAATAAACATCAATTAATAGTCAGCTGTGAAATGTCACAACTTGCCTATGTCTTTCAGTTTTTGCAGTGCTTAGTGCCACCATATATGTCCACACGTGACTATCATATATGATACTGCATACAGAAATAACATCAGCCCCAAATACAGCCACAATGAATGTTTACCTGGTTCAATGTTAGTTAAAGCTTACTGAATTCTCGACTCAGTGCACCAGTTTCAAAACACATTTTCAGATGCATTTTGAACTCATAATTCATACTATGTTTGCCATTTATGCTAAGCCACACTAATAATAACACAAAGAAGCAAGAGGTTATTTACATCAATGCTGTTTAAGTTGAATAGAGCAATCTTTCCTTACCAAACACCTCGATGCCCAGGGCAAGCTAGACAGCCAGTGTCAATGCACTTGAAAGGGACCCCCTGGAATGGACTGCTCAAGATCCCATCTGGTTTGCTCTTCCTCAGGTGCGCAATTGGAAACAACCAGAGGCAATAGGTCCAGGGGCTGGCAGGCTGCTCACAAGAAACAGCCCGGTCCTTCAAACAAAATGGAATGTCAGCAGAACTGTTTTTCGGTCGGTCGGTCGGTCGGTCGGTTTTTTTGAGACCCAGTCAACTTTAGTAAAATCTCATTGATTTCCTTAAAAAAAAACAAAAAACACATATCAGTTCACCCCCTTGTAGGGAAGAAAATCTCAGTCAAGTCTATGGATTCCTATTGAATTATTTTCTTGTGGATTCCTATTGGACAATCTCTTGTGGATTCCTATTGGACATTCTTTTGTTCCTCTCCTCCAGTCTAATTGGCTTGGTTATGTCTCAGTGATTCAAATGCCGTCGTGTCAGATGATATGGGCAGTAAGTGCTTGAGTTCTCGACTCATCGGGTCAGTGGCGGTCATAGGCAGTGGCAGCTGCTGGGGGGGGCGGCTCCACGGGCGGCAGCACTGTAGTAGTAAGGAGAGCCTGGAAGAGAAAAGAGGGCTGTGAAGATCCCGTTAAGGGCAGAGCGAGGCCTGCACAAAGGACACTTCCGCATCCTGGACCGGGTCCCTTGCTAGCATTGTCTGGGCCGCTAGAGTCACATTTGCAACGGGTGCCGAATCAGAGGCCCACGACTCTACTGCAGCTTTCCCTCCTGCACATCCACGCCCGGTATTGGCAATTTCAGCATCAGCTGCCCTGACCTCTTCAAGACCAAGAGGACTTTCTACACTTGGGGGGTTTGCTCGATAAAAAGTCAGGGAGGGGACAGATTAAGTGGATGTGTTTTAATATGTTTGTCAGCATTGTAGTCTGAGACTATCAACCCTGAGGCACAGCTATGCCTCCACCGGAAGAGGAATAGACACGATTTGGAAGTTTCTCAGGTGAACAGGGGGAAAAAAATATCGATGCCAAGAATCGTTATGGTTAGAGTCTTCTGGGGTCACCTCTGCACTGCGAAAGGATCCCATCTCCCTTGAGAATCTGCATGGTTCCAGAGGGCACTAATCTAGGAAGACTAATCCTCATTACCATTTCTTCCTGGGTTGCATTGGGTCACTGGGAGAGCCACTGGCCCCCCTGCCTCAGAAAGGAGGTGAATAGTGAGCCACCGTGATACTGACCCCTTCCTGTTGCCCGTATGGCATGTCGTTGTTACTAATGACCATGGAGTGAAGTCTCTAGCTGTGGTTACCCACAAGGAAAGGGAAAAGGAGCATTATGGCAGTTTCCCAGAACACTTTAAGCCCCCCAAAATGTGTTTTTTTTAGGCTTGAATGATTTTCAGATTGAACTACTACATCAATCAAATTCACTGAGTGCTGGGGAAAAACATAGGCACCGTGTCCATATTCTGTTCCATACTACAGGCAAATTGGGAAGAAAATCATATGGAAAATATGTAGCATGTCTACTTCCAAAAACAGGACTTCCCAGAGACCAGGCCACAAGGAACCATCTTAATTTGGACTCAGCCATCGGTCACTCTCCATGGTTGATACTCTTCTTTCAGCAACACAGAAATGAAAGCAGCATGAAGAGTGTTTTTGTGGGCACCCACACATCATACTCCTTTAATTCTATGGTTGGTCAGTTAAACATTGACCCAAAGACCTTCTGCATTAAAAAATGAACCGCCGAGCTATCCCATCTCTCTGAATACAACAACTAGGGCTGAAGCTAGTATGTTGTGTTTCTCATGTGACCAGCTGAGTTTACTGCATCTACTGGTTTTGTTTCTTTGGACTTGATTTTTTGGTTTTTGCACTTCAGCAAACTCAGAACAAAAAAAACCCAACAGATTCTCAGTTTTCCTGTTTCACTTGTAGGTCCTTTGAAATGATTGTGTTTGATTTTTTTTTTCTGAGCTTTCATCACTGACCTAAGTTCCTTGATGGCAGGGGCTGCACTTTGTCCTTTTAACATATGTTCCTAATAATAATAATAATAATAGTATTTGTCAAGCGCTTACTATGTGCCAAGCCCTGTTCTAAGTGCTGGGGTAGATACAAGGGAATTAGGTTGTACCATGTGGGGCTCACAGTCTTAATCCCCATTTTACAGATGAGGTAACTGAGGCACAGAGAAGTGAAGTGACTTGCCCAAAGTCACACAGCAGACAAGTGGCGGAGGCAGGATTAGAACCCATGACCTCTGACTCCCAAGCCCATGCTCTTTTCACTGAGCCACGCTGCTTCCCAAGCTCATAGAAAAGTACTCTGTATATTGTACGCACTTAATAAGTACCGAAGATGATGATGAAATGGAATGCTTCCTATGCATTTAATAATAACAATAATAATAATAATAATAATAATAATAATAATAATGTTGGTATTTGTTAAGCGCTTATCATGTGCCAAGCACCGCTCTAAGTGCTGGGGTAGATACCAGGTCATCAGGTTGTCCCACATGGGGCTCACAGTCTTAATCCCCATTTTACAGATGAGGTACCTGAGGCCCAGAGAAGTGAAGTGACTTGCTCAAAGTCACACAGCTGACAAGTGGCAGAGCCGGGATTAGAACCCACGACATCTGACTCCCAAGCCCGTGCTCTTTCCACTAAGCCATGCTGCTTCTCTTAAAAATTTCAAAAATCTGTTTTCATTACTACATAAAGATAAATTAATGGAGTGATTTTCCTTAGTACAGTGCCTGGCACATAGTACATGCTTAACACAAATACTACAACTATTGCAACACCCTTGCTTTGTATAGCCTAAAACTGCCATCTAACCTATATGAGGAGGTTCCCTTCCTTTAATAATAACAATAATAATGATGACATTTATTAAATGCTTACTATGTGCAAAGCACTGTTCTAAACACTAGGGAGGATACAAGGTGATCAGGTTGTCCCACAGGGGGCTCACAGTTTTCATCCCCATTTTACAGATGAGGGAACTGAGGCACAGAGAAGTTAAGTGACTTGCCCAAAGTCACACAGCTGACAAATGGCAGAGCAGGGATTTGAACCCATGACCTCTGACTCCACAGCCCGTGCTCTTGCCATTGAGCCATGCTACTTCTCTAAATTTGTTCCCAAAATACTTTTATATATCAATATATGCATGGTATTTACTAAGTACCTAATATGTGCCAAGAGTTGGCATACAGACAAGATACACAGATCTGACATGGTACCTGTCCTGCATAGGGTTCCCAATTTAATTAATGAATTAATTATGGTACTTGTTAAGCACTTACTATGTGCCAAGCACTGTTCTAAGCACTGGGGCAGATACAAGTTAATCAGGTTGGACACAGTCTCTGTCCCACCTGGGCTCACCCTCTTAATCCCCATTTAAGATGAGGGAACTGAGGCCTAGAGAAGTTAAGTGACTTGCCCAAGGTCACACAGCAGACATGTGGCAGAGTCAGGACTAGAACCCAGGTCCTTCTCACTCCCAGGCCCGTGCTCCATCTACTAAGCCATGATTCTCTTGGAAGTGTAGGAGGGTAGGTGTCTTATTTCCAGTTTATAGCTGAGGAAACTGAGGTCCAGAGTGGTTAAGTGACTTGCCCAAGGTCACTCAGATCAAGATCACTGGGACAGCTGGGACTAGATCTCAGATCTCCTGGCCAAGTAAGGCTGTCTCCCTTCTCTCAACTCTCCTATCTGAATTCCTAGCCAGTAATTGGCTTAGTCTCCCTCCGTTTGACTTTGAACAGCACACAGCGAAGTTAACTAGCAGGAAGTGGGCCCCGCTGTGCGGGAAACTATGGGTCTAGGAGGTGTTGCTGTAGGAAAGGGTTCTATGTTCTCAAAGAGCTTGCACTGGGTGTCACAATACTTCCATTATTTTGGATTTCAACAAAACTTTCAACCTACATGACTCAATTTTTCATATACCTTACAGTTTCCTGGAAAGATATTTTCATCTTTCTGCCTCCTTCAATATAAGTTAGTGCATTACCATTGTCACTTGCAGGTAAAAATGAATTTTAACTGTCAGTGAAATTTATGCAGCAGTTTGGACCCCAAATGAAAAACTTCTCCCCATTTTTAAAATAATCAAAGGCAAACCTCACTTGGTTAGCTTTATTGGTTCAGTGGCACAGTGCCATGACATATGCTATAAAGAAAGATAAAGATGAATGGACACAATGGATGGATGATAGATTTGCTTGTTACTTTTATCAGAGGTAGAGGAACTCCAAGCTGAAACCTAAGTAATAACCAAACGCTCTCTTTCTTAATTTGAATTTTTATACTGAAGTTGTAAAAAGCCAAACCACTGAACCCTGACAGTAAAGGTGAAAAACTGAAAACTAAAAAGAACATGTAAGACATTCTTAATGACTGTTTTAAAGCCATATTCTATTTACATGATTTTCTTCTTTATAAAACTAGGATTTGTGTCACTGGATTGATTTGAACGTTTCTGCTATTTTGTCTTAATTCTGAAGTTTTGCTTGCTGACATATTCCTGTTTGTGAGGAATGGGGAAACCTTTGGGAGTTGGAAGATTCTAAAGTTCTAAATCTTTTCTATTTTCCTAAGAGATGTCCATTAATTTGAAAACAGCAGAAAGAATGAGTGGAAAGAGCAGGTAGTAAACATGGAATTCATTTTCACAATAAATGTGCAGGCTGATAATATCAGTAGGTTCAAGAGAGGTTTGGATAAATTCTTTGCAAGAGGCTTTAATGGGTTTATCAAGGAAAGTTAAGGGATGCAGAAGGGAAAGTCAGAGATGTTAGATGGTACATCTGTAATCATTAAGATGGGTTTCAACTAGGACAATATGGTTTCTTCAAGGATCTTGTTGCCAGTTAGAAACAGAATATGGACTGGATGGATGATTAGTCTGATTCAGTGACTGCATTTCTTACTGTGGCAACTCCTGGTTCAAAGGAATGCTTAAAAAGGCCTGAGGAACACTTTCCCACTGCCTTATCCCATCCTCATCTCCCCCTGCAGGTCTGTGTCACACACACACACACACACACACACACACACACACACACACACACACACACAATATACATCCTACATTTGCCAGTGGATTCAAATAGGAAAGTTCTCTGCTGTAGTGGCTGAGCCGCCAGCCCAGAACAGTAGGGCAGGAAGGACCTAGTTAGATTCAGTGCTTAGAACAGTGCATGGCACATAGTAAGCACTTAAATACCATCATCATCATCCCTCCCTCCACCATCCTCACCTGCCCTATCAATTTTGTCAAGAGCGAAAGTCCACTCTGCTCAGTATCAATGTGGAACTAACCACTGAACTTGGGGATGTAATCAGCTACAGCCCAAGTGAGTCAGTGACCTGTCCCAGAGGATGCCTGAACAGCGGGGATTTTTCTATCACATATTGCAGTGTACAAAGCCATGCACAGGAGATCGGCCCCTTCACCTGTGCTGCTGGTTAACAAAAAGAACACTTCTGGAATGGCCAACTGCTATAATGGCTCATAACTGGAGAAACAGGGTAGGTTCAGAAATTTGGAACATTTTTGGTATCAACTCCGTTATACTGTACTCTGCCAATTGCTCAGGACAGTGCTCTGCACACAGTAAGCACTCAATAAATAGGATTGACTAAACTGTGTTTCAGTATGAGCAAGTCAAAAAAAATCTCCACTGGTTTCTAATGCAGACTCTACAATCTATTTGAGCAAACCCATTCGGGTATTTTTTTTTAATTATCCTCATAGCCAGATAGTGTTTCCTTGTGTTCAACTGAAATCTTTGCATTTCTTCTTATTCAGTTTTCACTGAAAAACTAGAAAAGCAGTGTGGCTTAATGGAAAGAGCCTGGGAGTCACAGGACCTGGGTTCTAACTCAGTCTCCACTTGTCTGCTATGTGATCAAGTCACTTAACTTCTTTGTGCCTCAGTTACCTCATCTGTAAAATGGGGTTTAAGACTGGGAGCCCCACATGGAACATGGACTGTGTCCATCCTGATTAGCTTGTATTGGCCCCAGCACTCAGCACGGTGCCTGGCAATGACTTAACAACTACCATTAGAAAAAAAAAAACTTGTCAGCATTCTCCACATAAAAAACATAGCAATAATAATGATAGTATTTGTTAAGCACCTACTATGTGTCAAGCACTGTTCTAAAACTCCAACTGGAATTTAAGTCACTCCTACCTCCTTTTCTCTGGGCTAACAACCCCAGCTCCTTTAACCTTTCCGTGCAGGGCCAGATTTCCTTCCCTTGAATCCTTTTAAACGCTTTTCTTGTGTGCCCTCTCCAGTTTCTCTACATTATTTTTAAAGTGCAATGACCAACTTGGTTATCTTGTATATACCCCAATGCTTAGTACAGTGCTATATAAATACCACAATTATTATTACAAGTCAATTTTACAGATGAAAAAACTAAGGCACTAAAGATAAGTGATGTGCTTAAAGCTCACTTAGGGAAACCAATCATAGAACAGGATTCTACCTCCTGACACTCTGACCTACATTCTCTTCACTAGGCCATAGAAACAAGAGATTTACATTCTGCGAGCCTGTAATATCTGTTCCAATTTAATTCCACTGGAACATTTTTTATGAGCCCAACGGGCAGGGCTAGAACATAATAATAATGATGGCATTTGTTAAGTGCTTACTGTGTGCAAAGCACTGTTCTAAGCGCTGGGGAGGATACAAGGTGATCAGATTGTCCCACGGGGGGCTCACAGTCTTAATCCCCATTTTACAGATGGGGTAACTGTGGCCCAGAGAAGTTAAGTGACTTGCCCAAAGTCACACAGCTGACAATTGGTGGAGCCGGAATTTGAACCCATGACCTCTGACTCCAAAGCCTGTGCTCTTGTCACTGAGCCACGCTGCTTCTCTAGAACATCCCTAGGGAGGTAACAGCACCCCATCAGCATTTTACCTCATGCTTTCATTTTAACATAGCCAATGCAACTGACTCAGGCAGGGCCTGAGCGGAAATGCTTGAGTAGAAAGAGTAAATTACATGACCATTAACTGACTGCTCCCCAGATTTGAAATGACCAAAGGCACAAAGCTGAACTTTAAAAATCCTACATATCCATCACTGGACTGTCTCATTGTCACTGTGGAATACAGAAGATGTGCAGGTCACAAAGATTCATGAACTTCACTGAATGTCCATTCTCCATCAAATGACATATTCCATACATGTAAATATTATTCAGTGAATTATTATAGTATGTACTCCTCTGGCCAAGCACTTATGTGATTGCTTATGGGAAACAAAAAGAGCTCTTTCATTCAATCCAGAATCTTCCAAGAAGACTTACAGGCAATCAAATATCTGTTCACCCTCCTTCTCTGAGCCACTCTCTCATTCACCCCACACATCCAATCCATCACCAAAACCTGCCAGTCTCACCTTCACAACATCGTCAAGATCTGCCCTTTCCTCTCCATCCAAACCGCTACCTTGTTAGTACAGTCACTCATCCTATCCTGACTGGATTACTGTATCAGCATCCTTTCTGATCTCCCAACCTCCTGCCTCTCCCCACTTCAGTCTATACTTCACTCTGCTGCCCGGATTATCTCTCTACAGAAACACTCTGGGCATATCACCCCCCTCCTTAAAAATCTCCAGTGATTGCCTATCAACCTTTGTATGAAGCAAAAACTCCTCACTATTGGCTTCAAAGTGCTCATCACCTTGCCCCCTCCTACCTCACCTCCCTTCTCTCCTTCTACAGTCCAGCTCGCACACTCCGCTCCTCTGCTGCTAACCTCCACACTGTGCCTCGTTCTCGCCTGTCCCTCCGTCGATCTCTGGCCCACGTCCTACCTCTGGCCTAGAATGCCCTCCCTCCTCACATCCACCAAACTAGCTCACATCTCCTCTTCAAAGCCCTATTGAAAGATCACCTCCTCCAGGAGGCCTTCCCAGACTGAGCCTCCCTTTTCCTTTGTTCCTCCTCCCCTCCCCATCACCCCTACTCCCTCCCTCTGCTCTACCCCCTTCCCATCCCACAACACTTGTGTATATATGTACATATTTATTATTCTATTTTATTAATGATGTGCATATATCTATAATTCTATTTATTTTGATGCTATTGATGCCTGTCTACTTGTTTTGTTTTATTGTCTGTCACCCTCCTTCTAGACTGTGAGCCCATTGTTGGGTAGGGATTGTCTCTATCTGTTGCTGAATTGTACTTTCCAAAGACTTAGTACAGTGCTCTGCACAGAGTAAGTGCTCAATAAATACGAATGAATGAATGAATGACAAGGACTGGGTCTAACCCGATTAGCTACTCGAGTGCTTAGCACATAGTCAGCCCTTAAATATTATTATTGTTATTATTATTTCAAAGGAATAACTTTTTGAAAATCAATAACTGAGGAAAGAAATGTGTGGATGCTTTAAAATAGTGTTTTTGGTTTCTGGGGCTTCTGTTCATTTTGATAGAGGCCCCTAAAGTGCAAGAAAAGATTTTGTTTAATAGAAATGGTCTATCCAAAATTTTCGGTGCTCCTTCTAATAAGGTTCTTATCAGGACCATTTCTCCACCAAACCCCCAACTCTACCCCACTGAATGGCAGGAGTAATAGGAGAAATTATTTCTTCTGATTCTCTCTAGGGTCCAGAAGTAACCAATTCCCTGACGCACCCATTGCCCAGGGAAGTATCTTGAGAGCAGAACCTCCCCTTTAGTCGTCATCATCATCATCATCATCATCATCAATCGTATTTATTGAGCGCTTACTGTGTGCAGAGCACTGTACTAAGCGCTTGGGAAGTACAAGTTGGTAACATATAGAGACAGTCCCTACCCAGCAGTGGGCTCACAGTCTAAAAGGGGGAAGTCTGCACATCCTCTTCTCTGCCTCTTTTGCCCATCTCCCTCTGTACCAAACAAAAACTCCTTACCACTGGTTTCAAGGCTTTCCTCCAGCACTTTCCATTTTATATTTTAACTGTCCTCACCCACTTCTCCCCAGGCTCACATTCACCCCCTCTAGCCACCTCGTGGCTGTATCCAACTCTTACCTCTCCTGCCTCCAATTCTTTGCCTTTGCTCAAGCTATCTGCCTGGCCTGGAATTCGCTTCCCCCTCTAAATCTGCCAGACCTCACCTTTCCCACTTTCAGAGCTCCCCCACCCCGACACACTAAAGTCCCACCTCCTCCAATTCCTTATCCACACCCGCAAGCCAAGGCAATCCAACAACCAGCTCTTCACTTATGTATTTATAATAATACTCATAATAATAATTAAAGTGTTATTTGTTAAGCACTTACTATATGCCAGGCATTGTATTAAGCACTGGGGTGGTTACAAGCAAATCAGGTTGGACAGACTCCCTGTCCCACATGGGGCTCACAGTCTTAATCCCCGTTTTACAGATGAGGTAACTGAGGCACAGAGAAGTGAAGTGACTTGTCTGAGGTCACACAGCAGACAAGTGGCGGAGCCAGATGTAGAACCCGGGTCCTTCTAACTCCCAGGCCCGTGCTCTATCTACTAGGCCACACTGCTTCTCTGCTATTTACTTTTAGCCATCCTCAGCGCTTATCGATATACATATAGTTGACTGAAAATTCAATGTATTTCTTCTGATTCCATAGTTCGTTAACATTTTTATGTCTGTGTCCCCCTGAGAAAGTAAGTTTCTTGTGGGTAAGACATGTGAGTTTTGTACTTGTGTTGTACTTTCCCTGGTGCTTTGTACAGTGCATTGCACTCAGCAGGTACTCAAGAAATCCAAGTTCTTGTTCCACCCTTCTCAGTTCTACACCCTCCCAATACTGCTCTTTACCAATTTGACTTGGCCTTTTCTCACCAAGTCCTCTTCTCTATCCTTCATACCCTCCTATTACATCCAGATCCCCACATTCACGTTCCATAGCTTTCCCTTCAACCAAACAAGTAAAATAAAATAAAAACAGCACTGGGAAAAATACTTTTGTGTGTTCATCTATTGGAATGCAAGTTCTTTGAGCTCATGGCATGAAGGTGACAACATTTTTTCATACACAGAGCCCAGTTCTACCACTTTTATGAGTGTTGAGTAACAGCAGCAGCAGCAGCAGCAACATGAATGGCACAGGTTGAGACTTTCAAATAAATCAGGACTTTCCATTTAGGGTAACAACACACCACTGGGGAACAAACTCCACTCATTTACCCAGGTAAATGTGAAAGCAGCAACACAGAGATCTTTCAGGACAAAAATGATAACAACAGAGTAACCAGTCAAAAAGAATAGGGAGAGAGGGAGAAAAAGGAGAGTAGGCATTTGTGGACCAAATAGTCTTTTGACCTGTTCACCTCCCTCCTCCCCCATTATATTTCTTACAATCCTGCGTTATTATTCACTGTGGTTATTAAAGCCTAATATCTCTCTGAAAGTGCCCAACAGCATTCCATTTCGGCTAGGTTAGATTTCTCCAAATCATATTTCTTTAGTGAAATCAAAAAGGCCTGTATTTAAAGTGAAAAATGAAAACATCACATCACAAAACATTCTGTCTTTTTTTCTATCATTATACCCTCATCTAAAATAAACTTGTCCATTTTTCTGTCATTTTTTCTTTCTAATTCATATTATCATCAATTTATTTCTTGACACAGTCATTTCTGGCTCATACTTGTTCTCTAATCCTTTTCTAGAAGCTCACAGAAGAGCTGATTCTAATCCTAATTGACTGGTTCCAAACCCTTTCACCTACCATGAAGCCCATGCCAATATTGTCAATCTTATGATCCTGTCTCCTGTAACAACAGCTAGATAGCTCAGGTGTATCCAAAAGGGAATTCTGTCAGACCCACTTACATTTCACAACGTACACAAATCACATCAGTTCAGAAGGGGGAACAGTGCATCAAACAAAATCTGCCATGATCAACCTCAAGTCGAAAGTAATGAGTGGAAATGGTAAAGAAGTTATTACAACAAACCAGCATGAAATTGAATCATTTTTCTTCATTACATTGTGTTGCTATTATCCACTTTTAGCATGTTTAGGTTAAGCAGGCTTTAAACAGGCAGGCCAGCTTTATCAGTAACAGAGTGAACCTCTTTCAGAGTGCTATTGGGTGCGTTAGCTAACAAATCACCACGGCTTTCATGATTTCTGTTCCCGCATAAAAAATAACACTGGTTCTCCCTTCCAGGTACTCAATACAGACTTGCAAATTAGCCACATCCCAAGGGAATTTGTAATTTACTCCAAGGGAGAAGTAAAGATTTTTGAATGCATTCATTCGATCCTTATGTAACACCCCGGGGGAAGAGAGAGTACAAGCTAGTTTAAACAAACAAACAAAAAAGGTTTGTGGGCTGGTGGATCTTAGGTATCTACTTGCAAGGCAACAAGAGCAAGACATGAACTCATCATTTGAAAACTAAGATTAAGAGATGTTTCAAGGCCAGATAATTTGATGAATCTAAATCTCTCAAGAGTGGATATGTCTGAGTAGTGGGATGGCCATGGGCCTAACAAAGGATGGCAATAATAACTTTACCAGGCTCCTAGCATGGTTAGCCCCAAATGATGCCTTTATTTGCTTTTTCTTTACTTAGCACAGTTGTAAGCGCCTTCTGGGCAGGGAATGTTTCTACCAACTCTGTTATATTTTGCTCTCCCAAACGCTTAGTACAGTGCTGTGCAATCAATCAATCATATTTATTTAGTGCTTACTAGGTACAGAGCACTGTACCTAAGCACGTGGGAGAGTGCAACACAACAGAGTTGGCAGATGCATGCCCTGCCCACACAATAAGCACTCGATAAATATGACTGATGAACTGATTAAAAGCAGAGAAAATAATCCAAATCATACTAATTATGGGATTTGAATTTGGTATTCTCTTTGTTTCTGGGACCACATAGTTCCCTTTTACCCACCATCACCCTCATTTCATTCATTCATTCATTCAATCATATTTATTGAGCGCTAACTGTGTGCAGAGCACTGTACTAAGCGCTTGGGAAGGACAAATCGGCAACATATAGAGATGGCCCCTACCCAACAACTGGCTCATGTTTGGGGGCCCATAAAGTTAGCTAAGTAAAAGATAGAGAAAACAAGCAATTCAGAAGTGAAATCTGGGCTCATGCAGGAAAGCACAAAAATCATTCAGAATTGATCTTTAGCTGCTCTTCTTTTAATTATATAGCACTAGACACAACGCATTTAGAAAACAGTCAATTCTCTTGAAGAGGCCTGGTGGTCCTAGTTATTTAAAAGCTGGTGGACTCGACCAGGAAAATTATGCTGATTGGCATGTACTGCAAACTCCTAGGGGCTTTCTAGAAAAATCTAGAACCATGATTCCCAACCAGTGTAGCATGGCACAGCAACAGGATTTGGCAAAATCCCAGGTGTTCTCTGACAATTCTGGAAGCCGTTTTTTTCCTACTTCATTGCACTTACACGGGCATAATCCCAAGCACACTTGCACACACCAAGTGAATCCAAGTCCTTTCCATCTTGGAACATACTAAAAACATGAGTACCATCTGTAAGCAGTCCCCTCATTTAGACCAGCATGATTAAGTCAGAGGTGATGGGGTGGGAGGGAACAGAACCATTTGGCTTAGGCAGAAGACAGGATTTGAGGGGCATGGGTTGTAGTTCTACTTATGGATTCACCAAGCAAACCTTTCTACATTGCCAGAGTTAAGCAGGGCTCTGTGTCAATCTCTACTATGCAGCTATGCTTTAGGATTCTATGAAGAAGCTAGAAGGGATTCACAATAAGTTTCTGATCCATTAGGAAACTTTCACTGTCTTCCCATCCTCTGAAATCACATCTCCTCCAGAAGGTCTTTCCTAACTGATTTTTCATCTCCCCACATTACATCCACCAACTGTCATTTTAGCATTTCCATGCCATCTAAGCACTTGGGTGCTCACACCCAACTCGTGGCATATCTTTATACCATATTAATTTCCTCTTATCCGTAGTCGATTCTAGTGTCTTTATCCCCCACTAGATTTTACGTTTCTTGAAGGCAGGGATCACTTCTACTAATTTTATTGTATTCTCCCAGATGCTTAGAACAGGGCTCTGCACACAGTAGGTGTTCAATCAATGGTATTTATCGAACATTGTGCAGAACACTGTACTAAGCACCTGGGAGAGTTCAAATACAACAGAGTTGGTAGACACATTCCCTGCCCACAACAAGCTTACAATCTAGAGGGGAAGATGAACGTTAATGTAAATAAGTAAGCTACAGCTATGTACATAAATGCTGTGGGCCTGAAGGTGGGGGGAATATCAAGTGCCCAAAGGGTACAGATCCAAGTGCATAGATGAAGCAGAAGGGCGAAGGAGTCGGGGAAAGGGGGCTTGCTCTGTAACCTTAATAAGGCTTTGAAGGTGGGGAGAATAGTAGTCTGGTGTATGATGAAGGGAAGGGATTTGCGAATCAATCTGTGCATCAGGCAGAAACTCCTCACCCTGGGCTTCAAGGCTCTCCAGCACCTCGCCCCCTTCTACCTCACCTCCCTTCTCTCCTTCTACTGCCCAGCCCGCACCCTCCGCTCCTCCACCGCTAATCTCCTCACCGTACCTCGCTCTCGCCTGTCCCGCCATCGACCCCTGGCCCACGTCATTCCCTGGGCCTGGAATGCCCTCCCTCTGCCCATCCGCCAAGCTAGCTCTCTTCCTCCCTTCAAGGCCCTGCTGAGAGCTCACCTCCTCCAGGAGGCCTTCCCAGACTGAGCCCCTTCCTTCCTCTCCCCCTCGTCCCCTTCTCCATCCCCCGATCTTACCTCCTTCCCTTCCCCACAGCACCTGTATATATGTATATATGTTTGTACATATTTATTACTCTATTTATTTATTTATTTATTTATTTTATTTGTACATATCTATTCTATTTATTTTATTTTGTTAGTATGTTTGGTTTTGTTCTCTGTCTCCCCCTTTTAGACTGTGAGCCCACTGTTGGGTAGGGACTGTCTCTATGTGTTGCCAATTTGTACTTCCCAAGTGCTTAGTACAGTGCTCTGCACATAGTAAGCGTTCAATAAATACGATTGATGATGATGATGATGATGATTTGCAGGCCAGAGGGATGCTGCGGGAAAGGGGTTGGTGACAAGATAGATGAGACCAGGACCCAGTGAGTCAGCTGGCCCTAGAGGAGCAAAATGGGCAGGCTGAGCTGTGCTAGGAGATCAGCGAGTTAAGGGAGGAGAGGGCAAGCTGATTGCGGACTTTAAAGCTGATGGTAAGGTGTTCCGGTTTGATGTGGATGTGGATGGACAACCACTGGACATTCTTCGAGGAGTGGGAAGATGATGACTGAATGTGCTTTTAGAAAAGTGATCCGGGCAGCAGAGTGAGGTATGGACTGGAGTGAGGAGAGGCAGGAGGCTGGGAGGTCAGTAAGGAGACTGATGCGGTAGTCAAGGGGAGATAAGTGCTTGGATGAATGTGGTAACAGTTTGGATGGAGATGAAAGGGAGGATTTTAGCAATGTTATCAAGATTGAACCGACAGAATTTAGTGGCAGATTGAATATGTGGTTTGAATGAGAGAGACAAGTCAAGAATAACGCCAAGTTTACAGGCTTGTGAGACAGGAAGGACAGTAGTGCTGTCCCCCTCCTCCTTCCCTCACCCCCAACGATATGGCCTCCTACTTCATTAACAAAATTAAATCCATCAGGTCCGACCTCCCCAAAGTCTCTTCCCCCCTTTCTCCAACCCCCCGGCTCTCAACACTCTCTGCTACTCTCCCATCCTTCCCAGCGGTATCCTCAGAGGAACTCTCCTCCCTCCTCTCAAGTGCTACTCCGGCCACCTGTGCTTCTGACCCCATTCCCTCTCATCTTATGAAATCTCTCGCTCCATCCCTTCTCCCCTCCTTAACTTCCATCTTCAACCGCTCACTCTCCACTGGTTCCTTCCCCTCTGCCTTCAAACATGCCCATGTCTCTCCCATCCTAAAAAAACCCTCTCTTGACCCCACCTCACCTTCTAGTTATCGTCCCATATCCCTCCTACCATTCCTTTCCAAACTCCTTGAACGAGTTGTCTACACGCGCTGCCTAGAATTCCTCAACAACAACTCTCTCCTCGACCCCCTCCAGTCTGGCTTCCGTCCCCTTCATTCCACGGAAACTGCGCTCTCAAAGGTCACCAATGACCTCCTGCTTGCCAAATCCAACGGCTCATACTCTGTCCTAATCCTCCTCGACCTCTCAGCTGCCTGTGACACTGTGGACCACCCCCTTCTCCTCAACACGTTATCTGACCTTGGCTTCACAGACTCCGTCCTCTCCTGGTTCTCCTCTTATCTCTCTGGTCGTTCTTTCTCAGTCTCTTTTGCAGGCTCCTCCTCCCCCTCCCATCCTCTTACTGTGGGGGTTCCCCAAGGTTCAGTGCTTGGTCCCCTTCTGTTCTCAATATACACTCACTCCCTTGGTGACCTCATTCGCTCCCACGGCTTCAACTATCATCTCTACGCTGATGACACCCAGATCTACATCTCTGCCCCTGCTCTCTCCCCCTCCCTCCAGGCTCGCATCTCCTCCTGCCTTCAGGACATCTCCATCTGGATGTCCGCCCGCCACCTAAAGCTCAACATGTCGAAGACTGAGCTCCTTGTCTTCCCTCCCAAACCTTGTCCTCTCCCTGACTTTCCCATCTCTGTTGACGGCACTACCATCCTTCCCGTCTCACAAGCCCGCAACCTTGGTGTCATCCTCGACTCCGCTCTCTCATTCACCCCTCACATCCAAGCCGTCACCAAAACCTGCCGGTCTCAGCTCCGCAACATTGCCAAGGTCCGCCCTTTCCTCTCCATCCAAACCGCTACCCTGCTAATTCAAGCTCTCATCCTATCCCGTCTGGACTACTGCACTAGCCTTCTCTCTGATCTCCCATCCTCGTGTCTCTCTCCACTTCAATCCATACTTCATGCTGCTGCCCGGATTATCTTTGTCCAGAAACGCTCTGGACATATTACTCCCCTCCTCAAAAACCTCCAATGGCTACCGATCAATCTGCGCATCAAGCAGAAACTCCTCACCCTGGGCTTCAAGGCTCTCCATCACCTCGCCCCCTCCTACCTCACCTCCCTTCTCTCCTTCTACTGCCCAGCCCGCACTCTCCGCTCCTCCACCACTAATCTCCTCACTGTACCTCGCTCTCGCCTGTCCCGCCATCGACCCCCGGCCCACGTCATCCCCCGGGCCTGGAATGCCCTCCCTCTGCCCATCCGCCAAGCTAGCTCTCTTCCTCCCTTCAAGGCCCTGCTGAGAGCTCACCTCCTCCAGGAGGCCTTCCCAGACTGAGCCCCTTCTTTCCTCTCCCCCTCGTCCCCCTCTCCATCCTCCCGTCTTACCTCCTTCCCTTCCCCACAGCACCTGTATATATGTATATATGGTTGTACATATTTATTACTCTATTTATCTATTTATTTATTTATTTTACTTGTACATTTCTATCCTACTTATTTTATTTTGTTGGTATGTTTGGTTCTGTTCTCTGTCTCCCCCTTTTAGACTGTGAGCCCACTGTTGGGTAGGGACTGTCTCTATGTGATGCCAATTTGTACTTCCCAAGCGCTTAGTACAGTGCTCTGCACATAGTAAGCGCTCAATAAATACGATTGATTGATTGATTGATACAGGGATGGGCAAGTCATGGGGAGAACAGGGTTTGGGTGGGAAGATAAGAGGTTCTGTTTTGGACATGTTAAATTTGCAGTGTTGGTGGGACATCCAAGTAAAGATGTGCTGAAGGCAGGAGGAAATGTGAGACTGCAGAGGAGGAAAGAGATCAGGCTGGAGATGTAAATTTCAGAATCATCCACATAGAGGTGGTAGTTGAAGCCATGGGAGTGAATGAGTTCTCCAAGGGAGTGGGTGTAGGTGGAGACTAGATGGGGACCCAGACCTGAACCTTGAGGGGCACCCACAGCTAGGGGGTGGGAGGCAGAGGAGGAGCCCGTGAAAGAGACTGAGAATGAGTGGCCAGAGAGATCAGAGGAGAACCAGGAGAGAACTGTGTCAGTGAAGACAACGATAGATAATGTTTCCAGGAGAAGGGGGTGGTCCACAGTGTTGAAGGCAGCTGAGAGATCGGGGAGAATTAGGATGGAGTAGAGGCCGTTGGATTTGGCAAGAAGGAGATCATTGGTGACCTTTGAGAGAGCAATTTCTGTGGAATGAAGGGGGTGGAAGCCAGATTGGAGAAGGCGAAGGAGAGAATTGGAGGAGAGGAAGTGGAGGCAGCAGATGTAGAAAACTCACTCAAGGAGTTTTGAGAGGAATGGTAGGAGGGAGATGGGTCAATAACTGGAGGGAGCCATGTGATCAAGAAAGGGTTTTTTTATGATAGGAGATATATGATATGTGCTCAATAAATACTATTGATTGCAATGTTCACTATAAGGATTATATAATCATAGTTTCATGGGCTGACATATATTGACACATGCCCACATGTCAAGGGGTCAAGATGCAGGGGAACTCCTTTGGACCTACCTAACCCGCCTCTAACTGGGAATTGTGGAGCCACTGCAACTGACAGGCTTGCAGTTCAGTTGCTGTCCAGTCTGTAGGTGTATATTGTAAGAGGGTGGGTAAGCTGTGGGCTGATCACACTTATGGTCAGCGTGGCTCACTGGAAAGAGCCCAGGCTTGGGAGTCAGAGGTTAGCGTTTAACATATGCCATTTTAAAAAAATCAGTTTTGGGGAAACATACATCCCTAAAGTGCCCTTCCATTCTGGTGCTGAGGTGTTGGAGTCAATTTGCACTGGAAGTTTTGAAAAATGCAGATCTCATCTACTTCCCTGAAAGCAGGATGGCCTGGTGGAAAGAGCATGGATCTGGGAGTCAGAGGTTCTGGGTTTTAATTCTGAACTCCACCACTTCCCTGCTGCAAGTCACTTAGTTTCTCTACACCTGTTTCCCCATCTGTAAAAAGGGAATTAAATCCTACTCCCTCCTACTCAGACTGTCATCCCAATGTGGAACAAGGACTGTGCTGGACCTTATTATCTTATATCTTCCTCAGTGTTTTATACAATCCTTGGCACATATAAAGTACTTAACATGTACTACAATCATTATCATTAACTGGGAGCAATATGCTTTACAAAATGACTGCTGATAGACACTAATTCCAACTTCCTGAAAATGGCTTTGCTATAATATTAAAATGGCAGAACGTCCTAAAACTCCCTCAGGGGTTTACTTAAAGGAATGAACAAAAGCCTGGTGGTTCAATTGCTTGGAGATTATTTTCCCCGAAACAAAATAAAATCTGAATGAAAAATGACAAAAGTATGAATTATTTCTCCACAGAGGGTTATGGATTATAATAGCCTTGTCTTCCATAACTATTGGCAATATCTAAAGCACTGTGTTGCTGAAAATAAACTGGTATTTTCCTTATCCCATCCATGTAAATCATGCAGAAAAATCCTAATTGCTGCATTCAATGTAAAGTCAAAGTAGGCCAGATTTTGACAGTGGGCTAATATGGATTGTGTATATCTCTGCATTATATTTATGGCAAAGCAGAATTAAAGAACACACAGAGATGGCTGTGTGCTGTGATAGCTTTGGAGATAGAAGGAAAAGTTAAATGAATGTATGGGAAATAATCTGTTTCTGGAAACAGCCATAAGCAATTTATGTGGAAAACGGGTGTTTCAAATTAAACATCATTCCCCTAATAATAGGGTGTTTTAGGTTTGCTTCCATTCAATTATATTTCACTTTGTAAGAAAACATTTGTGTACACAGAAAATTAACATTTTTTTCTTTAAGAATGATTATTTCAAAATTATACCATCATTATTTTTAATTGCTTTTAAAACTGATAGTTATTGTATATTAGAAATTGATTTATCTGCCAGTCCTTTAGGGATGTTGGTCCTTGAAATCTCAGTGGCACTGGAAAGAACAGTACATACCTCAGAATAAAAAACAACACTCTTATAATCAAACTTTGAAATAGAAGAAATTTATCCAACACTTACCTAGCAATCCAGGATTGGGAAATCTCCAGGAATCATTGTACGTTGAATATTGTGGGTGACTATAAGGGCTCCCAGAAAATTCACTCCCTAAATGTAATGGGTTCAGGGTAGAGGAAAGAAAGACAGATAAAACATGAATTTAGTATAAAAACTGAATGTGGCAGGAAAAACAGTTTGCTTAAAATAAATCCTGAATTCCAGTTTGAGATCACATTCAGTCAATAGTGTTTTCAAAATTTTGACCAGCAAGCAACTGAAAACTAAAAACTCTTTTCAGAAACAAAATTTGTCTATATATGCTTTAAATACATTTCTAAAGTTCCCTCAGTATCTGGAGTTTCTTATTTTTATTTCTTGGGTAAACATGGCAAGTAATAGAAAATATTTGTTGGGACCAGTGAATATGACTTTTGTAACATGACAGAATTACCTGAAGAGTACAAAATTTCTTTAAAAGAGATCCAGTAGCATTCATTCATTCAATCATATTTATTGAGCACTTACTGTGTGCAGAGCACTGTACTAAGTGCTTGGAAAGCACAATTAGGCAACAAATAGAGACAATCCCTACGCAACAACAGGCTCACAGTCTATAAGTGGGGGAGACAGTTGAGCATGTACTGGGTGCAGAACATTGTTTTGGGAGTTTGGGGAACATACAGAAGAATAAGAGAAATGATCCTTGCCCTTGAGGAATTGACAATGTAATGAAGGTGATAGTAGACATAAATTAATATATTGGTTTAGAGAGACTAGAATGACATAATGGACACAAGTGAATACACTAAAAGCAAATAAATAAAATACATTTGTTCTGAAGTTGTCTGATGGAATAACTGGGGAAATTGGAAGATTAATCAGGGAATGCTGCCTGGAGAAGGTGGCTTTTTAGGACAACTTGGAAAGAGGAGAGGGAGTGTTTGGGTGAAACTGAGGCAGGGAGGAAAAGGGATCAAAAGTAGGAAAGCCACAGATAAAGAACAGATAAGAGGTTAGTTGTAGGAAATTAAAAGCAAGAGCTGGGCTCCACCATCATGTTGTTGTATCTTTTCATTGTATCTTTTTAGTGTTTT
The DNA here is from genome assembly GCF_015852505.1 of Tachyglossus aculeatus. NCBI lineage: Eukaryota > Metazoa > Chordata > Mammalia > Monotremata > Tachyglossidae > Tachyglossus > Tachyglossus aculeatus. The sequence goes on from NC_052098.1 coordinate 58,801,779, forward strand.
ATTATGTACAGAAACAGGCAGTCATGTCAGATTTGGTTTTGTTTTATTCTACATAATCTCACCCTTTGTCTCTCACATTTTACCAACATCTCAGGCTAAAATAGGCTCAGCTCTTTACTTTTCCCCTGACATCCTCCTATTTAGTATCAGCTCCCTCCTTTTATTAATAATCATAATAAGTACGGTACTTGTTTAAGCGCTTACTTTGTGCCAAGCACGGTTCTAAGTGCTGGGGTAGATACAAAGTAGTCAGGTTTGACACAGTCCCTGTCCCACATAGGGTCACACTCTTAATCCCCATTTTATAGATGAGGTAACTGAGGTCCAGAGACATGAAGCGACTTGCCCAAGGTCACACAGCAGACAAGTGGAGGAGCCAGGATTAGAACCCATGACCTTCTGACTTCCAGGCCCATGCTCTACCCACTAAGCCATGTTGCTTCTCTTCTTCTGCTTTTCAGAACTCATCTCAAAGCCCAACTTTTCCTAGAAATCTCTTCCAAAAAGAGGATCAGGGCAATGATATCTATTCCAAAGTGTATACTACAGTACCCGCACAATCACCATCACCCTCTTCCCCCCCAAATATATCTAGCCTCTCCTCCAACTCTTATGCGTTTTTGTTAAAAGGCATAAACTGATTAAGTGATATTGTCTGCCCTCATTTCCTGGAAGGCAGAGATTGGGACTGGGGGTGTTCAGCTTAACAGCCAGAACAACCAGTTCCCCTAGAACACAGGTGTTGCATTCTTGTAAAAGCCTACATTAAGGAAAACTCACACTGCAGAATTCATCCAGTGCTTAGAACAGTGCTTTGCACATAGTAAGCGCTTAATAAATGCCATTATCATTATTATTATTATTATTATGAGCCAGATCAATCAATCAATGGCATTTATTGAGTGCTTTCTTGATGCAGAGCACTGTACTAAGCGCTTGAGAGGGTGCACTATAACAGAGCTGGTAGACATGTCAGATGGTGAAGATGGATAAATATACATGCTCACAAACTGTTTCTTTTTTTAAATGGCATTTAAGCACTTACTATGTGCAAAGCACTGTTCTAAGCACTGGGGAGGTTACAAGGTGATCACGTTGTCCCACGTGGGGCTCACAGTCTTAATCCCCATTTTACAGATGAGGTAACTGAGGCACAGAGAAGTGAAGTGACTTGCCCAAAGTCACACAGCTGACAATTGGCAGAGCCGGGCTTTGAACCCAGGACCTCTGACTCCAAAGCCCGGGCTCTTTCCACTGAGCCACGCTGCTTCTCGCTGTTTCTTCTGAAAACAGCATGTGTGTGCTGTAGCCAAACAGGCTCATGTTCTCAGGCTAACGGTCCCTAATTCTCTAACACCATTCTAGCTTAAATGCCTAGTGAGAACATATGCTATAGCCAAGTAGAGTGTATCTAACATGTCATTTTTATGTTCACACCTGGAGGAGTAGCATGATCTAGTGGAAAGAGCTTGGGCCTGGGAGTCAGAGGACCTGGGTTCTAATCTCAGCCCCACTTGTCTGCTGTGTGATCTTGGGCCCTGACCTGCTCCCTTTGTTCTTCCCGCCTCCCAGCCCCATAGCACTTATGTACATATCTGTAATTTATTTATTTGTACTGATGTGTGTCTCCCCCCAACCCCACCAGACTGTAAGCTTGGTGTGGGCAGGGAATGTTTCTGTTTATTGTTGTTCTGTACTCTCCCAAGTGCTTAGTACAATGTCCTGCACACAGTAAGCCCTCAATAACTACGACTGAATGAATGAATGTTCAAGTCACTTAACTTCTCTGTGCCTCAGTAACTGCTGTAAAATGGAGATTACAATTGTGAGCCCCCTGTGGGACATGGACTGTGCCCAACCTGACTAGCTTGTATCTACCCCAGTGTTTAGTATAGTGCCTGGCACATAGTAAGCATTTAGCAAATACTATAAAAAATAAATAAAATGATCCACTCATTTTGGGCAGGGAATGTGTCTACCAACTCTGTTATACTGTACTCTCCCAAGTGCTTAGTACAGTGCTCTGCATATAGTACGCGCTCAATAAATATGATTGATAGATGAAAGGTGCAAGGATATACCCCTGTTCAATCTTGTTCCTAAATCTAAATTAGATTTAGATTTCAGACTCAGTTGGTCCATCTGTCTACTTGTTTCTTCCTCTGTCCATTTACTTATCCCTGATTTATTTGTCCTTCTCGCTGTACCTGCTCATCTATCCCGCTACCCTCACTGTCCTTCTACTACCCTTTTGGGAATCAATGCTCTTCTGCTACCAAATGTTTCCGGGTTTTTTTCCCCTCTCTGGATCCCCCTCCAATTCTGTCTGTCCCTTTTAACTGCCTTGCAGCCTGCCCTACTCTCTCTGTACCTCTGTATCCCTTTTTCAACATCTACCTCTGCCCTCTCTCCCTGTCCCTTACTCCTACTTCCTTCCAACACAACTTGTCCTATTTCCATCCCCCATTGGGGCAATTAAATTGGCTAAAGTCTCCCCACTCGAGGGATGAGGAGTAAATGAAGAGTTAAGAAGCAGGGATGGCAGAGAGAAGGAAGTCCATGATTGATCCACAGAACTTTGGGGGAGTGGGAGCAGTGGGAGAGCTGATAGGGAGAGTGCTGGTAAGTGCTTGGGTTAATCAATGGCATTTACTGAGCACTTACAATGTGCAGAGCACTGTTTTAAGCGCTTGGGAGAATGCAATACGACAGAATTAGCAGGCACATCCCCTGCCCAAAATAAGCTTACAGTCTAGAGGGAGAGATAGACATAAATATGAATAATTTATAACAACTAATTTAAAGATACGTACATAAGTTCTGTGGGGTTGGGTTAAGGGCACAACCTTACAGGTTCCAGGACTTAAATGCTACTTCCCACGCCACAGCCTCCAGGGGTCATCAACATGGAAGTAAACTGGAAGTGGCAGCCCTGGAGCTTCAGGGCACCCCACTGTAGACCCAGGCACTCTTTTCTTTTCTATGCCAACTCCTCTATAAGTAGCAGGGATCCTGTAAGAAACCACCAGGATCCTCAAAACCCCCTTCCCTGTGGTGCTTTGGGACAAAGCTGAACTGACGTGCCTCAGGAATTTGGATGGGAATCTATTCTGAACCTAATCGGAAGTTGTTGAAAAGGCCGTGAATGCTCTTAATCTTACAAATAGGTTTGGTTTCAGTCCTCTCTGTGAGGTGGGATCACCTCTTAAATTGATTCCATTAATCACTGGTATTTACTGTGTGCAGAGCACTGTATTGAGAGCTTGGGAGAAAGTACAATGGAGTTGGTAGACACATTTCCTGCCCACAAGGAGCTTAGTTGAACTAATCAAGTATCACCATTGCAAGACGAAGCTTCTCCTTTACTATAAACAACTTTCTGAGAAAGTCCTGGAATCTAACAGAGTCAGAAGGACCTGGGTTCTAATCCCTCTCTGCCACTTGTCTGCTGTGTGACCTTGGGCAAGTCACTTAACTTCTCTGTGCCTCAGTTACCTCATCTGTAAAATGGGGGCTGACACTGGGAGCCCTGTGTGGAACAGGAACTGTGTCCAACCCAATTTACCTCTACCTGCATCTACCTCAGCCCTTAGTACAGTGCCTGGCCCAGAGTAAGCGCTTAAGAAATACCTCAATTATCATTAAATTTTGGTTTAGAAGGAGTGCTGGCATCATTATCGTCCCTGTGATATGAAATGAGAGTCTTAGCTAAGAGCGAACAAGAAGTAGTGCCCACTCTACTTCTGATTATATAAGTTTGTATTCGGACAGAATCTTTCATCAGACATTAGAAACATAGGACGAGGGTCAGGAAACAGTTGGTAGGCAGAGAGGCAGAGGCAGTCAATATACAAACATGTCTAACAGGATCTTTCCTACTCTTATTTCTGCTGGGAAAATGATTCCAAATTGAGCGTCATTATAGACATGATGTATTCAGGAAGCACAAAGTAGCCCAGATCACCTGGGGTCCCAAGTACTTTATCTGCAACTTGGGGGCCATAAAGCAGCTTCCCTGACAACTGTCCAAGGAACAAAATAAAGATCATTTTCATTAACTGAAACACTACTGGACCACTCTGTATATAAGGATCATTGGCTGGCCTTCTGATAGAATTGCCTTCCACGTCATTGGCATGAAAAGGCGCTACTTAAATAGCTAGACTGACAAGAAAGGTATGCAGGGTAGGCAGTACACATTTGGCTTGGTATACCCATTTTTGAATTAATAATAATAATAATAATAATAATAATAATAATAATAATGGTATTTGTTAAGCACTTACTATGTGCCAAGTACTTCTCTAAGCACTGGAAGCATGGGTGCCTACTTGGTCCTCCTTTAGAAAAATTCAGAAGTAGCCCCAAAATCATTCCTGCCTCACTCTCTCCAAACAGACAAAAGAAGATTTAAGGCACTGACTGGAGTAAGCTTCACAACATGACCCACCATATAATAATAATAATTATTATTATAATGCTCTGCACACAGTAAGCGCTCAATAAATACAACTGCATGAATGAATGATGGTATTTGTTAAGCACTTACTATGTGCTAAGCACTGTTCTAAGTGCTGGGGTAGATACAAGGTAGATACAAGGTTATCAGGCTTTCCCACCTGGGACTCACACTCTTAATCCCCATTTTACAGATGAGGTAACTGAGGCATAGAGAAGTGAAGTGACTTGCCCAAAGTCACACAGCTGACAAGTGGTGGAGCCGGGATTAGAACCCATGACCTCTGACTCCCAAGCCTGTGCCCTTTCCACTAAGCCACGCTGCTTCTCTATGAACCACACGTTCATTCATTCATTCAATCATATTTACTTAGTGCTTACTGTGTGTGAAGCACTGCACTAAGCACTTGGGAGAGTATATTATAGCAATAAACAGACACATTCCCTACCCACAATGAATTTACAGTCTGGGGTGGGGGGGGGCAGACATTAATATACAGAAATAAATTACAGATATTTACATGTCTTTGCCTCTGCTCTACCTCTCTGCAGTACTGTCTCCTAGATATTCCCTCCCTGGTGTGAACTTCACCAATAAAGATACAGGAGGAAGCCATACGTTGTGCTTTTTCTATTCCCTCCTAACTCATCAGCCCACAAATACCCTGTGTTGCCCCATCACCTAGCACTATAGCCTAAGAGGCAGAAGATGCTGCTTTTAAAACAATGAGCAGTTCAGTACTCCTACGAGCATATTAGGAGACATGAGCAGGCGACTCATTGCTTGATTCTTTTCTCTGGCTTTCCCTGTTACTCTTCCCCTCCCTTACATGCACGCACACACACACACACACACACACACACTCTCTCTCTCTCTCTCTCTCTCTCTCTCTCTCTCTCTCTCTCTCTCTCACACACACACACACACACACACACACACCCCATCTCCAGACCTCTCTGGGGGACACTCTAGTGCCTGACAGGCTGAGGCTTCCAATTCTCTGTTTTTTATGCCTCAGTGGTCAGGGTGTCAGGCTCCTGCAGTACAGACCAGCCAAGAGCTCGAGGAGTCACTGAACACCATCAGCTCAGTGACAGTATCGTTCGCTTCATCCCACATACTCTGCATATCCATCAGCCATGCAAAAAAAAAAAAGCGGGGGGGGGGGGGGGCGTGGGGGAAGAAGAGAAAGAAAGGCACCAGTCCCGCTATTACCATCAGAGGCCTTAGACCGACAAATGGTACAGGAGTACAGTGAAAATAGACTAGATGAATGAACACTGCATGAGTGCCTTGTGATTTCACCAGATAGTCCAGGGTCCATCAGATATACTTCTTGACAGCCCTGTTTAATGATTAGCCCACTCAAACGAAATACTAGGATTTAACCATCCAGGGGTGAGGGCAGGGAGGAGGAAAAGAGAAGAGAGGGAAAGAACCTCTCCAGTAAAAAAAGGGTTTCCCTCGATTCATTGTTCTTTCACACCTAAGCCTCTTTCTACATAAGATTTACCTTTCAGTAAGGACAGTGTATCCTTCACTAGCTGGTCTATGGCAAGGGTTCATTTCTATAAAATCTTCAGGAGAGTCAAAACCATCTTGGAAGGTCCCCATCTCTTAAGATTGGGCTCCGATCTGATTATCTTGGATCCACCCCAAAGCTCAGTGTAGTGATTGGCACCTAGGAAGAACTTAATACCCTAATAAAATAAAATAAATGTGTGCCCAAATGTTTCACTGTTAATCAGAAAACAGTTTATCTGTCTTTCCAGAAGACCTATTTTAACTTTTAAAACCTTTTCTATCAGAATAGAAACAGAGTTAACTGGGGATGGAAAGAAGTCAAGCAATCTCTCAAAAACCAAGCCTCCCCCAAGTGAAGTCAAAATTACAACCTGTGATATGTTTTCCTACTCTAACTCTGAGAAACAAGAATCCTGACAATTATATCTTTCACCACTCTTTCCACCATTCTGACCCACTCTACCTAAAGACATTTTATCCAAATTTCCTTTAAGGCCTTTAGGTAACAAGCTGCTAGTAACTCTGTCAACCTCTTCAGTTAGCAGCACTCACCTTCTCAATTTCTTATTCCACATTTCTATTACATTTTGAAGTTTCTCTTTTCTGTAATTTTAGAGAAGCACAGTTTTTAATGGGATTCCCTAACATGAAGAAAGAGAAAGAATAAGATTGAGTAGTATGGGGAAGGAACCATCAAATCTCATCCAGAAGCCTCAGTTGAAGTTTGGTTCAATGGGAGTTGAAGTCAATATAGCTTTGGGTATCTCTTGTGCAGGGTCTCCACTCTTAAGCAGAAACAGCGTGGCTCAGTGGAAAGAGCCCGGGCTTTCGAGTCAGAGGTCATGGGTTCAAATCCCAGCTCCACCAATTGTCAGCTGTGTGACCTTGGGCAAGTCACTTAACTTCTCTGTGCCTCAGTTACCTCATCTGTAAGATGGGGATGAAGACTATGAGCCCCCTGTGGGACCACCTGATCACCTTGTAACCTCCCCAGTGCTTAGAACAGTGCTTTGCACATAGTAAGCGCTTAATAAATGCTACCACCATCATTATTATTATTAAGCAGACCCTCTTACAAAATTATATGAGCATGAATGGTTCTATAGTGACTCAAGGTGATGCTTGCATAAGTCCAAAAAGGTTTCTACTTTTAAAAAAGAGCATTTTATTGATACCACATCTATGTAATCCAATACTTTTTTGTAAAAGAAAAGGAAGAGATAGAAACCCTGCAGCCTAGTGGAAAGAGCAAGGACCTGGGAGTTGGAGTGTCTGGGTTCTAATTTCAGCTCTGGCATTAGCCTACTCTAAGACCTTGGCAAATCACTTAACTTCTCTGTGCCTCAGTTTCCTCATCTATTAATTGGGGATTCTATGCCTGTTCTACTTCCTACTTAGACTGTGAGCCCATGTGGGACAGGGACTGTGTCTGACACGATTATCCTGAATCTACCTCAGTACTTAATACAGTACCTGGCACAAAGTAAGTGCTTAAATACCACAATTTATTATTATTATTCACAGCAGTTGCCCAGCTAACCAGCATGGCAGATGTTTTATTTTAGCAATCAAATGTATACCAACCTGCAAAATTTTCCTCAGCCATTTCCACATTAAATTTATGGCAACTACTAGCAGAAGCTCACAGTACAGCATTCATTCAATCATATTTATTGAGCACTTATTGTGTGCAGAGCACTGTAATAATAATAATAATGATGGTATTTCTTAAGCACTTGCTCTATGCAAAGCACTGTTCTAAGCGCTGGGGGGATACAAGGTGATCAGGTTGTCCCACAAGGGGCTCACAGTCTTCATCCCCATTTTCCAGATGAGGGAACTGAGGCCCAGAGAACTGAAGTGACTTGCCCAAAGTCACACAGCTGACAATTGGTGAAGCCGGGATTTGAACCCTTGACCTCTGACTCCAAAGCCCGGGCTCTTTCCACTGAGCCACACTGCTTCTCTAAGCAGTGTACTAAGCACTTGGGAGAGTACAACAATAAACAGACACATTCCCTGACCACAACAAGCTTACAGTCTAGAGGGGACACAGACATAATATAAATGAATAAATTACAGATAGGTACATAAGTGCTGTGGGGCTAGGAAGGGGGGGATGAATGAAGGGAGCAAAGTCAGAGCAACACAGAAGGTGGTGGGAGAAAAAGAAATGGGGGCTTAGTCAGGGAAGGCCTCTTGGAGGAGACGTGCCTTCAATAAGGCTTTGAAGGAGGGGGGAAAGTAATTGTCAGATTTGAGGAGGGAGGGCGTTCCACACCAGAGGGAGGATGTGGGCAAGGGTCGGCCACAAGATAGATGAGATACCGGTACAGTGAGAAGGTTGGCATTAGAGGAGAGCTGTGTGCAGGCTGGGTTATAGTAGGAGAATTAGTGAGGTGAGGTGGGGTGGTGGGGTGCAAGGTGATTGAGTTGTGTTTTCTATTTCCATTGAAATTCTTACCTTCCCACAACCTTATTTCTCTTAGACCTGGTCCTATATGCTCCTGTTAGCATGATCCATCTTTTTATTTTTTTTTAACGAGAGTCAGAGTCAGGCCTAGGACACCGGTAGATATTGCCATATTGAAAAGGACAGAATCAAGTTTCCCTAAAATCTTCTCCAAGCTATAATCCTAAGAATCACCTATCATTCTCCTTATTTTCTCCCATCCCTCTCTAATTCTACTATTTTACTGCTCATATCCAGCTTAACAGGGTTTCCTCAAATTAATGTTACCGTTCAAACAAATCCAAATGATGTTCAGTAAAGGCTATCCCTGGAGAGAGAAGGGGGGGAAAAAAGCAGAAGGTTGTGGAAAAAATAGCCTTCGAGCCAAGAGCTCATTGTTCATTTTATGTCTGTGCTCAAATAATAATAATTATTATTATTATGGTGTTTATTAAGTGCTTACTATGTGCCAAGCACTGTACTAAGCAGTAGGGTAGATATAGGATAATCATGTCGAACTCAGTCGCCATCCCACTTGGGGCTCACAGTCTAAACCACTTCCTCCACTTCTTCCCCTTACAACTCTACCCCTGCCCCAAAGTTCATTGTTTTCTCCCGAAATGGCTTTTGGGTATATTATCCTCCTCCTTGGGTCACTCCACCCTTCCAGTAAGAGTAACAGGTGTCTTTATCTCCTTGTGATGAAGGAAGTCACTGTAACTTTCTTAAATTACAGTTGCATGACTTTTTATTTGCTTTCTAACATTTTCTTTTGTGGAAGTAATCATATGGACCATAAATTTCTTCAGCAAATTCCAATAACAATCATTATCCAGGGAGTTAAGATATGCTTGACTGCATGGAGAACAGGGCTAAATACTGCACTTAGCAACCAAAATGCAAAGAGCAGCTTGCATATTACATATTACACATTACCGTTATGAAATAGCTGCTAAATGCACCCAACTTTAAAATCAATTTTTTCAAAAGGTCCTTTCAGGGATGGCATTACACCAGAGAGACCACAAAAGTTTCCAGTGTTAGATAAATAATGGTGAAGCTAGTCCTTCTACAAAGGAGCATTATTCTCATGACACCGGTAATCTAAAATATCGGTGGTTTAATTAGGTCAGCTGGATTCCAGGTAGCAAGCAGGAGGGCATTATAAGCTAATAAATACTCTGTAAATAAGAAAAAACTATAATTACTGTGCAATGCTGTGGGGAAGTAAGCCAGTTGTATGCAATATAGCCCATTTGCTTTATTGCAGTGAGCTGTCATATTAAAGACCCTCTTATTTTAAAGAGAAAATGCTCTTCCTCCGCAAACTGCAACAATGTAAGTGAGATCTGTTTATAATTTTAGAAATGAAATGAAAGAACAATGCTTGCTACAAACAGCCAAACAGGAAGCCAAAAAGTCTGCCTGAGGTTTTGTTTTTTCACTTCCCTTGTTTATCTGGATCTTGGTCAGTCTCATGCAATAATGTCTCTGAGTGACAAGCTTTACCTGTAAACCCAGGCTAACAGCGCTTAGAACAGTGCTTTGCACATAGTAAGCACTTAATAAATGCCATCATTAAAACGTCTTAGGAAAAAATAACCTGCTTGCTTGGTTTTACTGCAATAGATTAGAAGGTCTTCGTATTTTCATGTTGTACACGTATTCACTTTAGAGTAGAATCTCTCTAATTCAGACTAATGATGAGAAGACCCCTTGCGATTACCAAATGCAGTACTGCATATTAGTATGTGAACAAGCACAGTGAAAATTGAGGATACTTCCATTTCAAATGTACTTTGTTCATTTGCTTTGGTGAGTGTAGTCGTGTTTTAATTATTTATGATAACACTTCCCGGTGTCCTAGTAAATATCCTGTAGTATGTTGCAGAAGACTAATGAACTCTTGGTAATAGGAGACCTCACACCAGCTCTCTGCAATTAAATCATCACAGAGAAGTGGGGTAAACCCATTTATTTTTGGTGAGCATCATTGTTATTTGCAGATTAGTGAAGTGAGAATGAGCCAGATGCTGGTATGTAGCTGAACATATAAATTCCATTGGCACTGTAAAACATTTTGAAGAAAATAATCTTGTTTGCCACGCTGTGCATCTCTTCATAGACCAAAGGAAGTGGTCATTTTTGGAGACTGTGCCCATTAGCTTGGATTTTCTCCTCTGGGGCATAGGCAGCTATTAGTTGTATGCTAATCCTTTTCCCTTCCCCTATTTTCCCCTCTACCAGCCTCCCCCATGAGTCTCTTCTCTAAGCAGAACCATGCCTGGTTGGAGGAAAGGATAACTGGAGACCCACACACCATCTCTGCGTGAAAACACGGTGAGGGGAGCAGAGAGTTGCTGCCACAGTGCTCTGGGAAGTCCTACCCAAGCATGCGTCTCCAGTGCCCGTGGCCAAACCTTCCTTGGCAATTGCTCAGCAATGCCACATTGAGGTGCAGTACTGCTCCCTCCTCCCCTGCAGTGTGTGTGTGTGTTTTATCAGCCACACTTGCAAACACAGATAACAATCTCATTCATTCATTCATTAGCATTTTTTGAGCACTTGCTATATGCAGAGCTCTTAGAACAGTGCTCCAGCACTTAGAACAGTGCTTGGCATGTAGTTAGTGCTTAACAACTAACAACTTCACAACTAAATAAATATGATTTATTGACTGATTATTGGGTGCCCATTTGGTGCAATATACTATACTAGGTACTTGGGAAGTGACATGTTCTTTGTCCACAAAGATCTTCATCAGAAGGAGCAAGAGAGAGAAAGAAAAGGGAGAAAGTGAGAAAAAGAGAGCTGGTGAGAAAGATAATTCACAATATGTAAGATTAGTTTCCACTTTTCCAAAAGACCAAGTTCACATCTTTCTCCATGAAGATCTTCCTCCACAACTGTCCTCCATTCCCAAATAATTCCAATTTACTTAATGTGGGGCTGTCTTTAGTAGGAGGTAAGGAATTCAACTGGTTCTATTTCTGTTCTGTTCTTATTAATGTGCATAAATAAGAACTACAAATGAAACTTCCCTTCCTTTGAAGCCCACATTATTCGCCTCTACCACCCCCTCCAGATTCTTGTAGCCGTCATTTACCGCCAACCCCCGGCCCCACCTCCAACTTCTTTAAAGATTTTGACCCCTTCCTCACCTTCCTTCTCTCCTTTTCCATGCCCACTCTGATCCTCGGAGACTTCAACATCCACATGGATATCCCTGGTGACTCCTCTGCCACCCGCCTTCTATCTCTCCTTGACGCTGCCAACCTCTTGCTCCACCCCACCTCACCCACTCACCAACTTGGTCATACCCCCGACCTCATCATCTTCTACCGCTGCACTGTATCCACCCTCACCAACTCTGAAATCCCTGTCTCTGATCATAATCTTCTCACCTGCCTCCTCACTCACACTCCTTTCCCCTGTAAATCCATATTACTCCCTCACAGAGATCTCCGCTCTCTTGACCCCATCCATCCTTCTGAGCGCCTCACACCCCACCTCGCCTCCCTCTCCTCTCTACCCAATCTTGATGATCAGATTACTGCTCTCAACTCTACCCTTTCTACTCAGCTAGACTCGCTCGCTCCCCTTTCCCTTCGCCGCTCTCGTACCACTAACCCCCAGCCCTGGATCACTGCCACTGTCCGCCTCCTTTGCTCTTATGCTCGAGCTGCCGAACGCTGCTGGAGAAAGTCTAAACACCATGCCAACCTCGTTAAGTTTATCCTTTCCTGCCTTAACTCAGCCCCCTCCTCTGCCAGACAAAACTATTTCTCCTCCCTTATTGACACCCATGCCCATCATCCCCGTCAGCTCTTCCGTATGTTCAACTCCCTTCTCAGGTCCCCGGTTCCTCCTCCTCCTCCTTCCCTCACCCTCAACGATCTGGCCTCCTACTTCATTAACAAAATTAAATCCAACAGGTCTGACCTCCCCAAAGTCACTCCCCCACCTTCTCCAACCCCCCGGCTCTCTACACTCTCTGCTACTCTCCCATCCTTCCCAGCAGTATCTTCAGAGGAGCTCTCCTCCCTCCTCTCAAGTGCTACTCCAGCCACCTGTGCTTCTGACCCTATTCCCTCTCATCTCATGAAATCTCTCGCTCCATCCCTTCTCCCCTCCTTAACTTCCATCTTCAACCGCTCACTCTCCACTGGTTCCTTCCCCTCTGCCTTCAAACATGCCCATGTCTCTCCCATCCTAAAAAAACCCTCTCGACCCCCCACCTCACCTTCTAGTTATCGCCCGATATCCCTCCTACCATTCCTATCCAAACTCCTTGAATGAGTCGTCTACACGCGCTGCCTCGAATTCCTCAACGCCAACTCTCTCCTCGACCCCCTCCAATCTGGCTTCCGTCCCCTACATTCCATGGAAACTGCCCTTTCAAAGGTCACCATTGACCTCCTGCTTGCCAAATCCAACGGCTCATACTCTATCCTAATCCTCCTTGACCTCTCAGCTGCCTTCGACACTGTGGACCACCCCCTTCTCCTCAACACTCTATTCAACCTTGGCTTCACAGACTCTGTCCTCTCCTGGTTCTCCTCTTATCTCTCCAGTCGTTCATTCTCAGTCTCTTTTGCAGGCTCCTCCTCCCCCTCCCATTCCCTTACTGTGGGGGTTCCTCAAGGTTCAGTTCTTGGTCCCCTTCTGTTCTCGGTCTACACTCACTCCCTTGGTGACCTCATTCGCTCCCATGGCTTCAACTATCATCTCTACGCTGATGACACCCAAATCTACATCTCTGCCCCTGCTCTCTCCTCCTCCCTCCAGGCTCGCATCTCCTCCTGCCTTCAGGATATCTCCATCTGGATGTCTGCCCGCCACCTAAAACTCAACATGTCCAAGACTGAACTCCTTGTCTTCCCTCCCAAACCCTGCCCTCTCCCTGACTTTGCCATCACTGCTGACGGCACTACCATCCTTCCCGTCTCACAAGCCCGCAAACTTGGTGTCATCCTCAACTCCGCTCTCTCGTTCACCCCTCACATCCAAGCCGTCACCAAAACCTGCCGGTCTCAGCTCCGCAACATTGCCAAGATCCGCCCTTTCCTCTCCATCCAAACCGCTACCCTGCTCGTTCAAGCTCTCATCCTATCCCGTCTGGACTACTGTATCAGCTTCCTCTCCGATCTCCCATCTTCTTGTCTCTCCCCACTTCAATCCATACTTCGCGCCGCTGCCCGGATTGTCTTTGTCCAGAAACACTCTGGGCATGTTTCTCCCCTCCTCAAAAATCTCCAGTGGCTACCAATCAACCTACGCATCAGCCAGAAACTCCTCACACTCAGCTTCAAGGCTGTCCATCACCTCGCCCCCTCCTACCTCACCTCCCTTCTCTCCTTCTACAGCCCACCCCGCACCCTCTGCTCCTCTGCCGCTAATCTTCTCACCGTACCTCGTTCTCACCTGTCCCGCCGTCGACCCCCGGCCCACGTCATCCCCCGGGCCTGGAATGCCCTCCCTCTGCCCATCGCCAAGCTAGCTCTCTTCCTCCCTTCAAGGCCCTACTGAGAGCTCACCTCCTCCAGGAGGCCTTCCCAGACTGAGCCCCCTCCTTCCTCTCCCCCTTGCCCCCCTCTCCATCCCCGTCTTACCTCCTTCCCTTCCCCACAGCACCTGCATATATGTATATATGTTTGTACGTATTTATTACTCTATTTATTTATTTTACTTGTAATTTAGATATTTAGATATTTTACTTGTAATTTAGATATTTATTCTATTTATTTTATTTTGTTAATATGTTTTGTTTTGTTCTCTATCTCCCCCTTCTAGACTGTGAGCCCACTGATGGGTAGGGACCGTCTCTATATGTTGCCAACTTGTACTTCCCAAGTACTTAGTACAGTGCTCTGCACACAGTAAGCACTCAATAAATATGATTGATTGAACCTCTATTTTCTGCTCCCTTCAGTAATCTACACATTACACTTCCCCTCCAATTACTCTAGTTCCTAGTAAAGCTTGAATAGGGTGATCTCACTAGATTAAAACCTTGCACCTGCCAGAAAAAAAATTAAGAAAATAGTTAATTCGCTGATAGACTACAAAATGTAAACACTAACATATTTAATCAAACGCAGAGAATGAAAACAAAGTACCCTTGAGTTTCATTTCGCTTTACCAATCACTTGGCAACTGGCCCAACTTTAGAAAACTGTATCAAGTCACTTTGATATTAGTGTGAATTGCTGAAGTCCCTTTGTACTATTAAAATGCTTTTATATCTTCTCATTCCAAACTTCCAGTCAATTTACAGAGAAGCAACTCTAACCTCCACTATAATTCACTTTATAGGGATTATGTCTTAGTTGCTTGAAAGAGTGACTTGAGTTTTCCCTTGCTCACTTAGCTTTCTTCCTATAAATACTGTACAGTCCTGAACTCCAGCAAGTCATTGTTTTTTTTTCCATACTTATGAATAGCTAGCTCCATCCTTATTTCTCTATGATGTGTAACTAAAATGCTGTAGCATATTGAACTTGTCTGTGAACATACCTGGGCTTCTAAGTTTACCATACAGTATAACACTGCCCAAGAAACACAGAAATAACTTACGCACTTAAGGAAATCCACAGTTTTTGTTATAAATATAAATAAAAGGGCTTCTAGTTTCTGTAAAGAGAGAAGCCGCAATGTTAAAATTGCTTTTCGAGTCTACGCTGACATCAATGTATTAGGGTTTTGTTTTGTTTTTATTAAAGTTTGTTAATAGAATGTGTTTGGTCATATTCAGATGCATCTCCCCGAACTCCCTGATCATGGAAAAATTGCCAATTTATTCGGTGGCAGCTGCAAGTGATATAAAGCAAGGGTTACGTTATTTTATATTTTATTATCATACAAATTGACTGTATTTCTCCCATACTTTATCTGTATGTTAACTAGCACTTGGACAGAGATTGAGGCTTCTATTTTTTTTTAAAGCAGTGAGAGGGTGCTGGTTTTAAGGAATCTGTAACATGCAGGTATTTATAATTCTACCTCATTGTTTAGCAGCTCTAAGGCACAAGGATTCCATCAATGACTAATGAGCTGTAGGTTAAGGTGGACATACCTTGCTGTGAAGTCACCGTACTGTTCTCGACCCGTGCTGCCTGCCATAAAATTTTAATGTTGTTTCTGACATATTTATGAAATACCTCACAAAGTCTATGCAGGGAGACAAAAAGATTTACCTCTGCAATTACTGCAAGCATGCAGGTTTTAGCTTTGCACTTTAAACTTTTGTACACAAAGGTATTTAACTTCAGTACCAAGGTAGGAGGTGCCACTCAGCAACTGAATTGAAATTCCACTAACAGATTTATCCCCTTTGGTGGGAAGGACAGCTGCCCAGCTAGACTATGTACAACATTTCGCCTAGAATAAGAAAACAAATCTCTCTTCTGAAAGTTTCTTTTCCTCCAAAGATCCATTATCCATATTTTTGCCAACACAAAGTGTTATCAAAAAAAGCTGACTGCAAAGTGGTGAAAATATGGGAAAGAAGTTTCTAGTGATATTGATATCAAGTGCTTAGTACAGTGCTCTGCACACAGTGAGCACTCAATAAATACAACTGAATGATATGGAAACATTCTTTAGCCTTACAAGACCATCCCTTACTCTGCCAAAGAGATGCTTCCATAACTGGGAACTTGCTTATCCCACTGACAATTCAGAGCCAGAAACAACAACCGAAGAAAATACACTTCACCATTATCCTGTGGCTCACCAGTTACTGGGAAAAGATCATGCTTTGGGGAAGAAGACAAAGTCAACTTTTCTTTTTCATACCAAAAATGTCTGCAAAATACCTCTCAATAGTCATTTGCACATGCAGGAAGAGAGGAAGTATGGTTCAATAAAGTTACTCCCAACATGAGGAGTAAAGGCTATGTAAATTCTCACAGACAATCTGTTTTCACAAAAGTGGCCCAATGCATGGCCAGTTCATTTCAAACTCTAAAATGGAGTAGAACTCTGAAACACAATTGACTTTAAAAAGCATTTTTAAGCTCTTTTTTGGGTCCCGGGATGCTTACAAATCTATATTTTAGAGTACCTGGGACAATCTCATGTTTCTGGCCACTCCATGGCTAGGTCTGCAGGAGCAGAATAAAACCTCTATTTGAAGAAAAACCCCATGCTTTCTAACAGCACAGATGGTCTCAGTCTTACTTTCAATGCACTATCTGGGGGAATGCAGGGGTGGTTTGAAACACATTTCATGAAGAACAGCCAAAATGTATTTGTTGAGGTACTAATATACGATACTTTCTGTGAGTCTGGGTCCTGCAGCATGACTCCTGATTGGACTGGGATCTGCTAGATTATCTACTGTTGCCTAAAGACACAAGCAAAATCCAAAAAAGACAGCCAAGGTGTTACATTTCAACAGTATGCTCTTATCTGCTATTGATTTGCAACTTGGAGATAACAATTAAGCAGCTGCCAGTCCTCCTGAGGGAGGGAAAGCCTTGATATGGGTGACAGTAGAGTAGTAGGGGCAAGACCTGGAGGTTGGCGGAGAAAATAGAAATTTTCAAGCAGAAAAGTTTGCTAGGAAAACTCCGAGAGAGGAATAGTACTGCATGGCCACAGAAACATTTCCTTTGTCCTGAGGACTGCATGTCAGTCTTACGAATTCATAACTGAGACTCCACAGGCTAGGTATAGTTGGTGAAGAGAATTTTCACATATAAAACATCTCTTTTGGCCCAAATCAGTGTGGAACAATTCTAAGAGCCAAGCTTATGTTTGTGGGAATTGTCCCATGCAGACAAGCCAAATGTTTTTGCCCTCCCCTATCACCAATCCTGCTTCCAACCCTGCTACTAGAACCTTAATTGTTGACTGGCAGTAAGCATGTCAAGCTTTTCCAGCCCACTGCTTGTCTGGGTAGCCTCAGCGAAGTCCCCAGAGTCCAATAGATTGGTTGGTGGCAGGATGAGAGTGCGGTTCAGAGCTGCCAGCACCTCAGAGCAGATACCGTCCGACTCCCGGGCCAACAGGAAGCACGTGGTCAATCACAAGACAAAAATACCCAGCCCTCACCAGCACAACATAGCACTTTTGTACCCCACCATGCTGAACTGCAATCGAAAATGCTAGCATTGAATCCCCCCGAACGTGGGCAGCATCCCTCATAAATACTGTAGTATTCCAAAATTTGGAGATCTGAAAAGATTATATAAGATTTCAAGAACAACAGCCTGGCATCATGTAATAGTTTCTAGCCTGCTCCTGCTTTTACAACCCCTGTTTAATCACTTCATCGCCTTCTAGGGCCTCCACCAACATGTAGGCAGGGACCTACAAAACAAAACTGGAACTCCACAACTGCTTGCTGTGGAGAATACTAGGTAATTTTATTTTTACCAAAGTGATCCAAAATAATGTATTCATTGATTTATAGACGATTAATACAACTTCATTAATGTATTTATATTAAGTCAGAGAAGTTCCATGATTTGATAGCCAACAACTTCATCGTAAAGAAAGTATGCATTTCTGACTCTCTCCAGTGACTCTAATAGTAATTTGGTAACTCCTCCCCATTTCCCCATCTCTGCCCTCTCCTCTACCTGCCTGACCTCTTTAGCGTTTTCTCCTTTCTTTTCCCTCATCGTGGCTTTAAAAATTGTTTCCCCATTTCCCCACTGCTTCCGTTCACCACAGCCCAGCCCCTGTAGCTAGTGCATTGAAGGAGCCTAGTTTTGTCACAACTGATGTGTTTTAAAGCTGAAACACGGTGTAAATTTAGAAAAGTTGTTAAGATGTTCCTTTTTACTTGAAAAGCTGTATTAAGATCAGCCTATAGAATATTATCTATATCTAACGAGATAGTAGGGATTGAGGTAGTAAGGAATATTGAAATCCATAGATAATTCCAATGCTATCATTATGAAATAGTTTCAGGCCCCACCTTCCCTTCAAAACAAAACATAGCTGGAACTAGAACCCGGGTCCTCTGACTCTTAGGCCCATGCTATTTCCACTAGGCTACACTGCATCTCTTCTACTACAACACATGAAAATATGCCAGAAGCACAGCAATACGGGTACATCACTGCAAAGCAGATGTAGCGTATGTAAACACATTTGGCTGGATGTCGTTTATAGTTCGAGAAGGAAGCTCAAAAATTACATTTTGAAATTGAAAATTCAATTTAGTGTTTGGATGCAAACTGCTCAGCCTTTAAAGCTAATGCTGATAAAATGGAAATGCAGTCAGTTGCATTCCTAAATTCAAATTTTGCTTCCTTATCATTTGAAGTGGACTTTTGCCAATAAAAATGACAGAAAAAGAAGGGTGATCCGATGACTCATGAGAAACGCAATCAAGATGGCCACCACAACAACCAGAAGTATAAGTGTGACAATTCTCATTTATCCACTAGGAGGAGCAAAGATGATGTATCCCCTAGTAAATATGAAAAGTATACATCAATGATTTACAGATGCATATAAATAAAAACAACACAGAAGTACAAAATCATTCATAAGTGACTCAGAATTAATTAAGTGGCCATTAGAATTCCTGGTGTGAGTGTCTGTCTAGGCTTAAATCCCAAATGTACATGTTTCATAGCCAAAACAAATCCCAAATGTGCATGTTTCATAGCCAAAACAATTTGGTTTTTCTTTCACTATCTGGAAAATGAAAATTTGAAGGAAGGAAAAAAAAGCATAATGGTTAAAATGTCAAGGGTAGTTCACGGATCAAGTACCCGATTCAACCCTTCCTCGCCCTACCCATATAAAATTGTCTCGCCTAAACTTTAAAGTAATCCAGTTTGACTCTCCTCGCTGTCAAAAGGAGGAAAACATTTGTTGCCCTTTGCAGTTGCTTGAGAGTTTCTTAAACTCCAACAGATCTTCTCAGAAATAATTGAATTCCTATGTCAGAAAATCTAAATTGAATGAAACTTTTCCAACGAGTTACTATGATGAGGCTCTGACTCAAAGATTGTCCTTACTTTGTGTTAGAGAAATTTTCTCATTTTCAGAAAAATCAACAAGCAGTATCTTCAAGTTCTCTATTTCTCTATCCCAACCTGCAAGAACAAGATGATAAACGTGAATAATATTTTTTTTCTCAGCCAGATGTGACCTAGACTTCAGTTCCAGATTCTCAGTAACAACTGGGGATATCAATTTACTCTAAAGCTCACAACCACTGTTGGCACTCTTTTCAGCGTTTTAATTATTCTTCTTTAAGAGGCAACCTCAAGTGGAGCCCTGTGTGGAAACTAAAGATACTGCTCTCTTTTTCTTCAGATGACCACCTCCAAAAGAGGAGACTCATTAACTAGTACAATTGATGTAAGAACATTAAAATTGTATTCACGTTACAGGTGAAATTCATAAGATCTACCCTCAACTTGCATTCAGTTAAAATCGGCACTTCCTTGTGATCTCACGCTTGCAAAGATAAGTTCTGAAGATCCATATCTGAGTGACAAATGTAATAAAATCTTCCCAGAATGAAACCCTACTGAGTGGATCTAATTCATTCATTCATTCATTCAACGTACTTCTTGAGCGCTTACTGTGTGCAGAGCACTGTACTAAGCACTTGGGAAGTACAAGTTGGCAACATATCTAACATATAAGTAGCAACATATCTAACATATAAGTAGCAGTTACAATGATTTATCTCAGAGCAAAATAGAATCAGTTTCAAAAGATGCCTTCAGTCTTCCAATATATGTTCCTAACCACCAGTATGCAAGCCCCAACAGATCTTCAGGAAAAAATATAAAACTCTTACTGAACCAGCTTGCCACTCCTCCCCAGTAATGCTGTTCTGATTCCGCCATTTTCATTATAATATATGTGTTAAACACACTCTCCTCTGATGGACATGTCATCCAAAAACTATTAATTGTTGGTTATGATATTCTTCATTGATAAGATGGGAATAATGGGAAAATGGTTGTGCATATGAAAAACTCTGAGCATCTTAAAAGAAAGGTGCTACAAAAAAGCTCTCATTTTACTGATCTTCCGAGGATACTGGATTTGTGTGTGTTAATCTGAAAAAAAATCAGGCTACTGAAACAGAATATACTTAATTTAGGAGCACGCACACATACATCAACATCTTTAAAAGTTCTAAAAACTAAAAGTTGTTATTACGGTGTTTGTTGACGTGGCGTTGATTATAGCTTATCAACTTGTAAAACCGAGCACCTTGGTCACACCTTGGTCACCTAGATCACATTGGTCTAGGTCAAGGGTGACCAAGCCACACGAACTGAAAAGTCACAAATCCAAAACATAAAATGGCTGAGAGCCGGAGATTAAAAAAAAATTCCTTCACCCTAAACAGGGAGCAGGGATTCCAGAGGGTGTCAGCCAAACTCAGAGTGGAGCAGAGAAAAAAAGAGAAAGCCAGGGCTAGGAGTTGAGTCAGGGTGGCACCCTCCCCAGTGTGGACCCAAGTAAGTGGGTGAGGGGTGCTGCCATACAGAATGTGAAAAACCACCATATTTACGTCACTCCGATCTAAACAGTTTGTGGGCTACCCTCCCCACCTCCCCATTCAGGCAGGGTCCCAAGGTGATCTCCCCTCTGCACCACTTCTCACTGCCATTAATGCAGATAACAGAGGATCAACCCACTCTATGTGACCTTTTTACTTGCGGGCAGGGTGCATTCAAACAACTAAACTTTCAAACTTTGAAGACTGGTAGTACTCCAGGAAGAACAGTTAGGCCTAAACTGAAAGGAGGAAAGTGTGAAAATCCTCAAAGTTCTACCCAGTGTTATACCAGAACACTGAATGACCAGCATTTTGTTCTTGAACCTGTGTCTCTCTGTTAATCGCCGGACTGTTGGGTATTCCTGAGAAAGCAGACGCTAAAACTCTACAAAAATTAAATTCATTCCTTTATTCATTCAATCGTATTGATATAGCATTTATTGTGTGCAGAGCACTGTACTAATACCCAGACCTATGTTAAAAACATAAAAAGTTACCAGTCAGGCAAGGAAAGGGAAGCTTAATGGCTAGTGCACGGGCCCGGGATCGGAGGATCTGAGTTCTAATCTTGGCCCCGCCACTTGTCTGCTGAGTGACCTAGGGCAAGTCACTTAACTTCTCTGGCCCTCAGTTACCTCATCTGTAAAAGGGGATTAAGACTGAGCCCCATGTGGGACAGGGACTGTGTCCAACCTGATTAACTTGTATATACCCTGCGTTTAGAATAGTGCTTGGCACATAATAAGCTCTTAAGAAGTACCATTATTATTATTAGTCCCTCCAGAGGTCATCCAGGACCTAAGGGTGAGCTGCTCTCTCCCAGCCTATGCAGATTAGGGGAGGGAGTGTCATCTCATCCAGACCCCTGCCTCCTCACCCTTCCATCTTCCTTTCCTCCCCAACTTCAGAAGAGCCATAGGCAGGTGGATACAGGCATAGCCTCTTCCTCCTTTCCCAAAAAGGTCCTTTAAGACACAGAACGGCATCAAGCCAGCAGGCCAAGCCGGGATGCAGAGAGATCATTAGCGTATTGGTGGATTCTGACATAGGGCTCTGTTTTCCCATTCTCCTGCCTCCCTCTCCTATTTCCAGGTGGAGTTTGGGCAAGACTGCAGACCTGCAAGATTCCAATTACTGGTCCAGCCCATGAGCTTCGGGGTGGCGGTGGTGGCTATGGCTATTCCTGCGACTCCACCCTGCTGCGTTCAGGGCCAGCCGGAGCCTTGGGCAGGAGCTGGGGCAAGTGGGCTTGCCCTGCCTGGGGCCAAGATGGTGGCTCGAACCAGGGAAAAAACCTTCCCTGATGTTCTTGCTGCACAATTCAGGAAACCCAGCACAAGTCTGCGGTGCAGTAACTGCTGGAACCTGGCTGAATGGAGTAGGGAGGGTGGCTCAGTGGAAAGAGCCCAGGCTTGGGAGTCAGACGTCATGGGTTCTAATCCCGGCTCCACCACTTGTCAGCTGTGTGACTTTGGGCAAGTCACTTAATTTCTCTGGGCCTCAGTTCCCTCATCTGTAAAATAGGGATGAAGACTGTGAGCCCCACGTGGGACAACCTTGGTTACCTTGTATCCCCCCCAGCGCTTAGAACAGTGCTTGGCACATAGTAAGCACTTAACAAATTCCAACATTATTATAATGTCACAGGAGCTGCACAAGACACCTAATTCCAGCAGCTGCAGCAGCAGCTGCTACTACAACTTACGCCAGGCAGGCGGAAGGTAACTTTACCTCAGTGCTTGCCTCCTGTCATTCTCAGCTCTCTTAAGGAAGTTTCTCTCCACCCTGTGCCCCACCTGCCCTCTCCTTCAGCCATTCCTGTTTCTCATAAGGAAATCATGCAAGAGAAACTATGAGTGGCACAGGTGTGAAGAAGAGTTGCAGTGTGACCATACCTGGTCTAAATGAAAAGAAGTAAGACATTGTATCCACCAGTACCCATAAGTATCCATAAGTATCCATAAGTATCCACCAGTAAGACATTGACTAAAAATAGCCTCACCAGTTTTGGGGGACTAAAAAGGGAGTCCAGCGTTTGGTCTCTATGTGAGACCAAACTATATCTCTGGCCTCCATCTCAGTCAAAAGGTGGATGATGTCCCAAATCCACTGCACCTTTGAGAAGGTGCAGGTTTTCTTTGTACACTTTAAAATCAAATATGACCACCAGAGGCTCCCTGATTATTCAGACTGCAAGTACCGAGACAACAAATTTCAGAGTCCTGGAGGAAAGTCAAACATCTGGAATCTACATTACTGTGCCCATCGGACTTCTCCCCAGGCTGTTGTCTCTTGGTTACTCATTCTAGGTGAGTGAGGTGCTTGGACAATAGGATTTGGTTAGAATTAACTGGGCAGATTTGAGGAGAAAAAATATTCCTCCCCACCAACCCTACACTAAGTCAGTAGTGCCTTGAATACTGTCAGCCGGAGGCCTACATAGGGAAATACCCTAGCACTCCTTCCTCAATATCCTCATATCCTGATGAGAGACAAAGGTAAACTCTGCATAGAACCTGCAAAATTTTTGAATGGATTTTTATTGTGTGGCGGGGGGGGGGGGGGTGGTGGTTCATTTTTTGATCCAAACTTTCCATAAGGTAATCCTAACCTTCAGCTCCAACCCAAAATTTGCAAGATTAAGCTTCCAGACAAAGAATAAGGGTTTGGAAGTCATATATCACCAAGCCGCCTCAGAGCCTACACAATAAACACTAGCATCAGCACATCTGCCTGACTGACAGATTGTGTTTTCCCACTCACCTCTAAGGTTCTACCTTCCTACACCTCTGCCACCCTTCTGCACTAAGCTTCCCCTTCCCCACTAGGCTTCCCACTGCTGCGTGGGTCTGTTACCTTTTAATTAAAAATCCTTGGGCAATACAAGGACAAACGATTAATTAACCTGCTTTTCTGGTTTAAAGATGCCCAGTTTGTGTTGAAGCTCAACATTAACACCCAAACTTCTATCCGTCTCGTTCTATGTGATTCTTCGCAGATCACCAGCACCCTGGGCAACAACTGTCAATTGGTCATCTCCAAGCCAAGCACAAGTCACACCACAGGATGCAAATTCATGTGGGAAAGAAAGCAATGTGGTAGAGCTAATCTGTCTGAAATGTGATTCAAAAAGTCACTGCAAATCCTCCATTTGTTGCACTGAAAAAGAGACTGCAAACATTTTCCCTGTGAAAATTCAGCCATTGAGTTTCACACCCTCAGGTTCTTGGTAGCAAGAATGTTTCCTCCAGGACTTCAGTGGTCATGTGCGGAAGCAATGAATGGCGGGGGCTCCTTTAACAGTTGAGTGGAACAGATAACTGTCCAGTCTAATTGCCATCAGAAAAGACCTTCCCAGACATATGGGTACCCATTACACCTCTCTGACAATCCCTTTCCCCTCTACTGTTCCCTCGTGTATCCACCAGTAAGACATTGACTAAAAATAGCCCCACCAGTTTTGGGGGACTAAAAAGGGAGTCCAGAGTTAGGGACGTGCCCACTCTCTAAACAGAACTCTGGCTTTGGAGGTGCAGCAGGCCTAGGTACCCAAAATTATCTGGCCCTACCTGTGAGTTCCTAATAGTGAGGGGGATCCCACCTGATTGTAAAATCCCCAAGGACTGAGACTATATCTTCTACCTTTAAGACATGCTCCCTAGAGCTTAGTTCAGTACTCTTTGCATAACAGACACTCAATAAATACAGATGATGATGTGGGAAGTGAAAGATGGCCAGTGTATTCATCACTAGATATTTTTCCTAACTCTGGTCTTTCCAGAACACTGCAAATCATGGCATGCCCATGTAGCTGTAAAGGACACATGGCCTTCTTTCTCTAATGTAACCATTGTGTTAAGGTAGCTCCAGTCCAATCAGGGAGCCAATGAGACGATGGCCACCGTCGTCTTTCCATCTTTCTTTAGATTGGTTAAAATTCCTCCACGGAAGGCAATAATGATGCTGAAGATAAAATTAAAAAAATTATTCTTTCCTCCATGTGAGCAGAGGATATATTTCTAGGACTTCATTCTTGCCCCAATACTAAAGGAACTATACCTGAGACACTATTAGATGCCATTCAGTTTAAACCCTCCCACTAGATGTCACACTAAATCAATATTAACGAAGAAAGGGAGAGTTCAGAGGGTCTGTCTAAACCTCTGCTTTCCACAGGATGCTGCCAAAATATTTAACTCTTGTTACATCACATAAATGAAGTTTGGTCTACCTATGCCTCACAGGATCATGGGACAGATGCTTTGTACCCAGACCTTTAGATGTGCGAAACTACCCTAGAACCTTTCCAAGCTGCTCTATCAAAAGGATGTATTTTGGCTATTTCATCTGTAACTAGGCAAAAAAGACTTGGGACTTTCTCCCACAAAGTTTCTAGTCACTTTAGGGAGTAGGGACAAAGAGGAGGGAAGAGAGGAGGAAGAAAGGGATGGAGGAAGAGGAAAAACAGGGAGTGAGGCAAAAGGAAACAGGCTCAAAAGAGAGATGAGGGAGAAAGGGGAAGAGGAGCAAACAGAAGCACCCACCTGCTTCTTCTGCCCAGCAGGTCTAGAGGACACACAGGCCAAGGTAACCCAGTTCTCCCACTTCTGCTCAGGTGGTGGTAGTGGCAGTGCTGACACCAGCCCCTAGATGACTGTTCTGTACTGGGCTTCATCTTTTAGGACCACTGGGCTGACTCCAGTGGCTGTGACTGCCTGGCAAGCTCCAACCCCAGTAGCTGAGAAAGATTGCACATCTCTAGACCCAAGCACACAGGGTTTGCTGTGCAGGCAGCTGCTTTTGCTTGTCTTTCCCTCTACCATCGTCTTCCACTACAAATGGAGGGAGAAGTATGCCCACCTGGGAGTGCATCTCCCTCCCAATCTGACCCTCCCCAAACAGCTGAAATATGCATCGCGGGGGACCTTGTTTTCCCCCTCCCCACCGCCCCCCACCACATATTTTTTTTAGAATACAAATGTGTCCCAAAGAACCTAAAGTGGGATGCAGGGAAGACCCAAAAATTGGGGAACTCTCCCACCTGCACTGGGATGTTGTTTCCTTCCTCAAGTGGAGAATCTTTCCTATTTGTTTCTTTCTTCCATCTAACAGTTTATCGCTGCCATAAGTACTGCTGGGGAAATGTTTGATTTATTCTTTTTGATGTGCATGTAAGGATTTACCTGACCACCCCTTAGTAGGACCAGGAGGAGCTACTAGATGCCAGGCTCCAGCTGGAAGAAAAGGTAAGGGACCAAGGGCCACCCCAGAGCCCTGGAGCTTGTAGGTAGCCGTTTGGGAAAAAAAGGGCCCAATCAAGCAGAATGTGGTTACAGAGGAGGCGGGTGTTCATTTTATAGACATGCAAAATCACAGAGAACACCAGAACTTCTGCTTTTTCCAATTTGAGAGCTAGTTAACACCCCACAAACAGGCAATGCCAGGTGGAAGGAGAGGGGGCTAGAAATGTCTTTGGATATGTCCTCCCATTCCCTCATCCAAATCCACGCTGCAGCAGTGCTTAGCTTGAGGCCAGGGCCTCATCCTCACCTAAGACACATTCTGACTGGATCTCACATTCTCTTTTCCCCCTTTAAATGAATCCCTCCAAGAAAACAATCCAGTCTTTTCAACACTTCTTCGTTGTTTTGTCTTTGTATGGGCTCTAACAAGCAGCATATTTCCAAATTTTTGTGAGGAGACCTCCTTACTAGGCCTTCTGAGTTTCTCCTAAGTACATTTTGCCATACTTTAGGAAGGATGTGTCGAGAAGACGTTCTAAGTGAATATATTCCATCTCCCCAATTTAAATCAAGGCAACCAAGAAGCTGCTTCTTCCTTACACATAATCCACCCGCTTTGTCACGCTACCACATCGCCCACCAGACCATGCTCCAACATGCCTGAAGCCTGAAAATCCAGAGGGGTGCAGGGGAGGGCAGGAGGTTCCCTCACATAAATTCCAGATGGTAGCTTCAGGTTGAAGAAGCAAGCATTCATGCTAAGAAGTCCTGGGAATGGGAGATGAAGTGTTAATCCTGGTGCAAAAGGGAAAGGGGGTTTTTAAAAGCTAATCTGATTCTTTCCCATTCTAACTTTGACAGAGAGTGAAATAAACCCAAGCAATCTGTTTTTGTGCAGCAGTCAATACTTGCCTCTCGTGTTTTATTTCAACCCAGCAACCCAGGCCCTGTAAAATCTCAATCTCTCTCTCTCTCTCTCTCTCTCTCTCTCTCTCTCTCTCTCTCTCTCTCTCTCTCTCTCTCTCTCTCTCTCTCTCTCTCTCTCTCTCTCTCTCTCTCTCTCTCTCTCTCTCTCTCTCTCTCTCTCTCTCTCACACACACACACACACACACACACACTCCGTTTACACAAACGAGCTGAGAGTTGTAGGTGCGCGACCAGGAAAAATGACTGTAAACACAGACTTCCATTTATCAGCATTAAACACTGATGAGCAGAAGCCCTTTTTGCGGCAAACGGCGGCGTAAATTGAAAATCAATATCTGAATATCAAAATCCTTTGATACACTCCCAGGCCCCAACGAGTAAAGCTTCTAACAAATCGTTTAGTCGAGAGGAGAAAACCTAAGCTCCCTCTGCATGCCTTCCATGGGCTAGAGAAAGTTTGGTGGTGGGGCCTTAAGGGAAATGCAACCCCACCCCCTCCCCCAAGAGTCACCAGTTGACGTGACTGATTTATTTGACTGAAACTAGCCAAACTGTCACTCAGAAAATGCCCCCTTGGTGCCTCTTCTCGCTGGAACTACTTGAGGGTGGGATTGCATAAACCGCTCCTGTCAGGGATTTCAAATGAAACAAGCCACTGAATGCGAATCTGACAGCTCGACTGCCGAATTAGGACCATTTGCATGCTAATTTTCACCGTGCTTAACTCACTGGCAGACCTAGAGTGAGAAACAGCCTCCGCATGTTTGGAACAATGCTTGACTGATCTAGCTGCGTTAACGAGCAAATTATGGTAATTTTGTTATTACAAATGCATAGAAATTTCCAAAGAGTGGAGCAATACAATATGTTTTTTTTCTGCTCCTCCCCACTTCTAAATATGGAGTCTTTTGCTTATACACACTTTGCCTTGCTTACTTATGTTTAGATATGCATAATGTTTCACTTTAAAACAGGGAGGAGGAAAGATCCAAGAGCAAAGAAAACTACCACTATGTACTGGAGACCCCAAGGTACAAAAGTATTGGGACCAAAGGTAGGAAGTATAATTGTACCGCTGCTTCACCCCTGGGTAGAGTCTCCTGTTCAAGTTCCCCTTCTTTTCTATAAAGTAGCTGTGTCAATTTAACAAAATGGGCCTGGTAAAACATCAGACTGGCCCAATTTTAATCTGCATTCTGAACAGGTAAAAAAAAAAATTAGGTTTGTGAATGATGAACCGACTCATTCAGATCCTAGGTGTTTATCTTTCCCAAAATGAATTTCAGTTGAGAAGCCACAGCAGGATTCATTTAGGAATCCATCAGAAGAGTTCGTATGCAAAGAAGCAACTCCCCAAGATATTTATAATAGCACATTAGTTAAATCACAATTTGTCACAATTGCTTTCTGGATTATTTTTATGATTAAAAATATGTTTTTGGAAGCACCATCTGGAAAATAGTCAAAGAGACAAAGCTAATAAGATACGGGTCCGGTAACCCCATCCAATCTCACACAGAAAATGTTTTTCATCTGGAGCCAGGACTTGGTATGAGCCTCTTCTTGAGGATAAAACACGGGCTATCATATATTTATGACAGTAATTCCAGTTTAGGATGGTTTTACTGAAAGGTCAAGAAGGCCTGAAGATAGCTGCAAGAACCTCAAAATATACGAAACTTGGTAATGAACGTGAATTTTAAAGTCAAAACTCTTTTCAGTATTAAATTAAGAGAAAGAAAACCTTCATTTTTAATACACTTTGTTCTCCTGTCTCAAGGGAGTTCCATTCTCCACAGACCTTGTATTGAGGGAAACTTGCATTACAGAATAATAATAATAATAATAGCATTTTTATGTCCTTACTATGTGCCAAGCACTGTTCTAAGCACTTGGGGCTCACACTTTGAATTTCCATTTTACAGATGAGGCACAGAGAAGTTAAGTGATTTGCCCAAGGTCATACAGCAGACAAGGGGCATAGGAAGGACAGTCCACAAAGCTTGATCGACCTCATGGGTATGTGCTCCAACTTATCTTCCCACATTGCATTCTATCCAGATAGATGTATTTTGTTGGAAGAATGTTCTCTAATTGCCCAGTGTTCTATCCAAAATGAACAGTGAGAACATGGGATGAGTCAGAACAGCATGTATTGGGTTGGGACAAAGTGAATGTAATAGGGTTATGCAAGTGTTTTTCTATGTCTGACCAGACCTCCAAAAAAGAGAACATGAGATAAAGTTATTACTGTGTGACTATACATTTTTTTTATGCCATCCATTTTATCCTGTTTCTGCAAAAGGAGGAAGTGTGGTTTAGTGGGAGAGTTGTGGCTCTGGAAGACTGAGGTCCCGGGTTCTAGTCCAGGCTCTGCCACCTGTCTACTGTGTGGCCTTGGGTGAGTCACTTAACTGCCCTGTGCCTCAGTTTCCTCATCTGTAAAATGAGGATAATAATAATACCACCTGTGGGGAGCAAATTAAAATAACTAATGTGAGGTGCTTTGGCAATAAAAGCACTAAATAGAAACTAGAGAAGCAGCATGGCCTAGGGACTACAGACTGGGCCTGGGAGTCAGAAGGACTCAAATTCTAATCTTGGCTCCTCCACTTGTCTGCTGTGTGACCTTGGGCAAGTCGTTGTAGTGTGCCATGCACTGTACTAAGCTTTGGGGTAGATACAAGGTAATCTGGTTGGATGCAGTCCCTGTCCTGCATGAAGCTCACAGTCTTAATCCCCATTTTAAAGAGAGGGTAACTGAGGCCCAGAGAAGTGAAATGACTTGCCAGAGTCACACAGCAGACAAGTGGCAGAGCTGGGATTAGAACCCAGGTCCTTGGACTCCCAAGCCCATGCTCTCTCCACTAGGCCATGCTGCTTCACTTATCTTCTCTGTGCCTCAGTTACCTCATCTGTAAAACGAGGGATTAAGATTGTGAACCCCATGTGGGACATGGACTGTGTGCAACCGAATTAGATTGTATCCTCAAGGAGTTTACAATCTAGCAGGGAAGAAAGACACTTAAATATATTACAGATAGGAGGAACTGATAATGTAAGGTATGTACGTAAGTCCTCTGGAGGTTTGTGAGTAGTCAAGCGTTTAGGTGGTGCAGAAAGGCTGAAGCAGCAGTGGGAGAATATAAATTGGGGAGGGAGATTAGAGATTGACGTTTAATCAGGGAAGGCCTGTTCTAAGTGCTGGGGTAGATAAAAGTTAATCGGGTTGGGCGCAATCCTTTTCTCACATGCGGCTCACAGTCTAAGTAAGAGGGAATAGGATTTAATCCCCATTTTACATATGGGGTAACTGAGGCCCAGAGAAGTTGAGTGACTTGCCCAAAGTCACACGGCAGACTTCTGGTTGAGCCAGGATTAGAACCCAGTTCCTCTGACTCCCAGGCCCGTGCTCTTTCCACTAGGCCATGCTGCTTCTCTTACTACACCCCAGTTCATACTCTTTGTTCCTCTCAAAATAACCTCAACCAGGAGGTCTTCCCTGTTTAAACTTCCATCTCTAATCTCCCCACTTTATGTTCTCCCACTGCCACTTCAATCTTTCTGCACCACCTAGGAGCTTGAGGACTCACAAACCCCCACAGCACTTACGTTCATACCTTATTATACTCCACATACTCTATACTCTATATTCTTGCCTGCTAGACTGTAAACTCCTTAAGGACAAGAATCGTGCATACTGATTCTATTGTACTCTCCCAAACTCTGGTACATAGGTACATAGTAGGCACTAAATAAATGTGATTACTTGACTGCATAAGACATTTAACAAATTGGCCACCCACCCTGCCACTAGAGACTACTATGAAAATGGAACACAAAGGCAACATCGCCCCATGTTGCAGACCATGAGATAACTGCCCTGCTTCTTTCATAATACAACTTTGTAGAGAAAGGCTTTCTTTGCTCAAATAATCAGTTACAAAGAGATGGATTTGTGGTTACTGGTTATTGATGTTAATTGTTTGTCATTGTTAAAAAAAATCAAATTTAGTATCAAACCATGGAGAAATAATTGGACGACTGGCATCATAAAGATAAAAGCTGCTCTTCTGAAATACATAGTTGTCCATAGTCAATGGGAATGTGAAAGTGGAGTTAACAGAACTCCCATAATTGTCTCTGGAAATAGCTTTATTGAATTAGCATGTTTTTCCTTTGGGCACTACTGTACCTTGAAACTTGAAGAGTTCTTAAATGTTCTCCTCTACCTTAAATTTTTAAATGAACTTTTCGATAGTCCTTTAATCTCTTCAATTCTCATTCCAACTTTTTTTTTTAATTCTTCCTTCTTTTATTCAAATTCATTTGATGTTCCTGTGTTTTCATGAACCCACTGTTGCATGGAGAAGATTGTTAAATGTGCCTTCAGAGCAGAATTAAGTGGTGCTTGGACTAAACAAACACAAGCAGTTCTAGGAATAAAAGTAAGTTCTTCCCCGCCCAAGTAAATGTGTTTTCTGCTAAGAAAACTCCCAATAGCTACACTTTATCATTGGATGAAACATGATACTCATCTGGTTTTAACACTTCTAACTCGGTTGTTCTCTTTGCGGTAGTAAGAGAGATATCTTGTGTATGTTTAAGTAGAAAATAAGATGCCTCTGTGTTTCCAGCAGAAAATTCTAGGCAACAGGACACTTGGGGAGAGGGGAGGTGCTGCATTAATTTATGATCTTCTGTTATATTAACTACTGCTGGGAACCAAAGAATGATTATAGTTATTGAATATTTTATTCCAAGCGGACACTGTACTGAGAGTTTCTGACATAGGATCATCCTTTAGACACAAAGAAAATGACGGAGCAGTTGATCTTTTACTTTTTTTATATAAATCCAGGTTTTGAATCTATTTTGGAGTCCTTTACTTGGGTAATTGCACATAGACTTCCTATAAAGGAAATTCATTTGTTCAGGGTCACTGCATGGTTTTTCATTAAAAACAAATTACCGGTGTTCAGAAAGGACATCTGGGTTTCGAGAGTCCCATTAATGACTATATTTTCAGCATCACTATCCCGGACGGTCTACCCTTTCCTGTCACCCTCCGTTCTGAGCCCCAAGAGGACAATGAGAGTGACAGTCAAGTGAAAGGGAAAACATGAGGGATGAGGCCAAGAGCTGAGTCCCCAGAGAAGAGAAGAAGGGAAAAGTGAAAGAAAATAAATAAATAAAACAGAGGGTAACAAGGGCCATTGTCTGAGCATTTTCAACACAGGAACCAGAACAAATATTTAAATGAATGAGCGTGATTATTTAAGCATAACTGTATTCCAATTCAATTACACTACATTACAAGCCCTTTGGTCTGCACAAGGTTGTCTGAACAGAATACTTTAAATAAAGAAGAGGTGTTTGTTTTTCAACTTCAAATGCATTAGTGTCCTTTTTTTCCCCAGGAACATTCAGTCCCATGCCTAGACAAAAGAAAACTACAGCACTTTGGGTCAAGAAACCAATTATAAGGCCAAAGAGAACAGGGGTGAAAGTTAATTACTGTCCCAATTGCCCAGAGCGCAGAGAACAGAATTTCTTTTCACCACAACTGTTGTGTTGAGATTAAGATTCAGTGGGCTGCAATGCATTTGATCACCATATCCATTGTGGAATACAAGAACCCGGTTCAAATTATATAATCTGCCCTCTTCCAACACATAGGATTCTTCTGGAGGCATTATTTGAGGGGCAGTTCTCCATTCAGGACCTATATGACAGTTTCCAAAGCTAGTTACTTTTCAGTATATTAAGAAAGGACTGGAACTACCAAAATATTTTCAAGCTGTAGACCCAAGTAAATTGGTAGTGGGGTTAGAGGTAGTTGTAATAGATCTTGGAAATTATTGTGCAGATCACACAATGAAAAACACATGCTTTTAGGTTCTGCTTTCAACTTGGGCAGAGTCCAAGTGGAGAACTAAGGCAATTACCTGAGGAATTCAGGTTTTCTGCCTCAATTTTCCCAATAAGTTCCTGTACTTAGTTTTAGACACGGAGACTTGGGTGACGTTGGACGTCACAGTTTTCTCATTTGTAAAAAAGAGGGAAAGCTAGTGAGTTCACCGTTTCTCCCCTGTTTGAAGGATGTGACGGCATAGAGCACAAAACACACAAATCACTACCAGGTTCTCAGATTAGGACATTTTTGTCCGCAATCCCAGGTACCTGCTTTTGAAAATTAAATTAGGATCATCAATCTAGTTCATAGGATTGTTGTAAGAAATTGCTGGTATGAATTACTGTAAGCACCTAGATGAATAACAGTAAAAGTAATGCTAACAAACAGTTGCAAAGAAGAGCTGACATAAAGCAAACAGCTGGAACCAAGGAACAGATAGTAGGAGGATATGTCCCTACCTTCCCCTGTTCCACTTAGATCAATGCCCAATGTACTTCCTGAGATGATTATGAGATAACAATAGTGTTTTAGCATGCATTCCCTCTCTTTCATAAACATTTAAGTGCGAACATATTTCAGATTATCTTTGTACACAATAGATGTTATGCTTATAGCCAAGACTTAAAATGCTCTGGCAATTAGGTGGGAGAGGAAAAAGAAGAAAATACCGTAAAATATTACCATGCAACACATTATAATTCTCAGATACAATACCATAACATAAAACAAACAGCTCACAAGATCCCATCCATAACCCTGACCCTTCCTATGCTGGCAGAAATTTTAGAAGTACCAAACCCCAAATAATGGATTGAGGAAACCGGACCCAACGCACTGCTCCCTTGGTTCAATGTACACATTTTGTCAAATCTCTGGTGCTTTCTGACATTGATCTCTTAAGTGGTTCTTCTGCTGCTGCTTATTGGGGATTAAGGTTTTATAGGAATTAGTTTGTCATGAATTATTTATCATTGCCTCCCCCTCGTGTAATCAGATTACTTCATTTTTCAATGCACCAAGCACCTTTACCTTGCCATAAGGGTTGTTTCATGCTGAGAAAATGGAGCCCTCCATTTTCACAGACACAATAGGAGTGAGTGTTCAGTAGAGGATTTCCACACAAATCCCCTTATTTCTAGGAAAGTAACTAGCTGTTAGGCTATCATTATTATCAGGGAAAATGATTTACAACCAATGTGTTAGAGAAAGGGTCTAGTGATAAAAAAGTCAGTTTGCCTTACCACATGAAAAATCTTCAACTCAACCTCTGTATTCCACCCACTATTTTTGCTTGTGAGATAAAAACTAACCAGGATTATCCAGGTTATTATCCAGAATATGGAATACATATTGAACAACTACAAGAACTGGACTGGAGAAAATTGCATGGGATTTCAGATTCACACTATTTATTGCTGGACATATGGAGTTGAGACCAGACAGGCACCTCAGTCTAACTGTCAAGGGAAGAGGGGAATCTGATTCCTTTTTCTTTTTTTCCCCATTAAAACCCTGCTAGTAAGTTCATCTATACTGACATAGACTAGAGGGTAAAAATCCATCCTCAGTTATTTGAATCCAACTTGGAAATTTTGCTGTCAGACTGTCATGCACAATGACTTCCCTTTAGGGAGTTGTGTGAGCAAGAGAGGCCAGTAACTTAAGGCAGAGGCCTCATATGTTTTAAATTTCAGAGAATGGTTATACCATCACATGCTCCGTTTGGGCTGCTAGCATAACTGACAGAGTCGTGGCTTCCTTTTTGTTCTTTACTGCTTATTGGAATTATGTCTGCTCCTACTCTAGTGACAGACACTAGTACTCCGGGTTTAGAGCATGAAGACAAAGGCGCATACAATTAGCATCCTGAGAGATTTGCTTTTGGGTTCTATGGGACTGTATTCTCAAATCTCATGAACAAATAACAGGTTTAGGACATGCATAACATTTTCCACACCCCTAAATAGGACAGTGACTTGATACTATTAAACTTAATGACAATTTGCCACGTACCATGCTACAGTTAAAAAATGTTCACAAGAACAGTGGGTAAATTATAATAATAACAATTGTGGTATTTGCTAAGCGCTTACTAGGTGCCAGGCACTGTACTAAGTGCTGGGGTGGATACAAGCCAATAGGTTTGGACACAGTCCCTTTCCCACATGGGGCTCACAGAATCCATCTCCATTTTACAGATGAGTAACTGAGACACAGAGAAGCAAGTGACTTGCCCAAGGTCACACAGCAGACAAGTGGCGAAGCAGGGATTAGAGCGCAGGTCCTTCTGAGTCCCAGGTCGGGGCTCTATCCATTATGACCTGCTGACAAGTACATTTTTTATAGTTATAGAGAAAAAAGATGCTGCGTGCTTTAGTGAAGACTTGTGTACATAATTCAGTCCAAAGAAAATTCAAGATAAAGCCCAGATAGTAACACTTATCTATTTGTGTAGCTCTCTGTCTAGCATTTATCTGTCTCTAGGCATTGACAGTACTGAGAAAAAGACACTCCAAGGAGGAGATACATTTCTCTTTCCCTTCTAATCTACTAAAGTTTGGACGGGCTGGGAGAAGGACTGCACTATTTTTGCATCTTTTCAGGAATCTGTAACACTAGATCAGAAGTTAACCTCGTGGGAAAGAAGGCTCAAACAGCGTAGAATAATTCATCTACAAAAAGCTGTTATTCCCATTCTTGTTAGTTTAACTCTGAGAATGGATTACTGTGTGGACTTGATGGAGAAGAGGACATGAGGAGAGTGTATTGTAGGTATCTTGGAGATAGAAAGATCTTAGTCAATTAAAGCCTGGAAATTGAAACATTTGAGTGACCATTTGTGCCAATTACAGGTCAAGGGTATTATACTGTACAGTCTAGACATGGCAAACGGACAGGTAAATCTTAGGAAGGTATTAATCCTGAAGAAAATTATTCTCGCTGAAGAGAGATGGAAGAATATATGTTTAACAAGCAGTCCATCTGGAGGTCTAATGGAATTGATAAACTCAGGAAAACTGACACTGCATGTGACATTGACTGCGTAACAGTTGACCCCACCTCCTTTGTAGCTCATTAACTGATCTCCTAGTGGCCTGAAAAAGTTAATACCCCTACCTAAACACCTAATTTTCAGTAGGAGGCAACCTAGGTACTGGAGTGATTAATGCCCATTCTGTCCCTTTACAAGTTCACATATTTTAATTTATGCAAATTGAAGGTGCGAAATTATCAGTCTTGGAGACTAAAGGACAAAAGAGACCTAAGCAAGAAATCAGGAAATAGGAACTCAAAAAAGAAGTTTTTGCCTTGGTCAGGTGCTTCAATTTTGCAACTGCTAAATTAGAATTATAATACTGATCCAATTTCAAAGACCTGTTGTGACAACGTATTCATATTGGCCAAATATTTTGAAATCCAAATGTGGCATTTTATAAATGCATTCTATTTTTCTTCTTAGGCTGAGAATGAAGACAAAACAGCAGGGAGTAGTCAAAGATTCCCTTCACCTCACTATGATTCCCTCACCCTTTGCCTTGGGAACTAACATAGGAATAATCGTGATATTTGTTCCACGCGTACTGTGTGCCAAGCACTGTACTAAGCACTGAAGAAGATACAAGATCATCAGGTCCCACTTGGGGCTCACAGTCTAAGTAGGAGCAAGAACAGGT
Source organism: Tachyglossus aculeatus (assembly GCF_015852505.1). NCBI lineage: Eukaryota > Metazoa > Chordata > Mammalia > Monotremata > Tachyglossidae > Tachyglossus > Tachyglossus aculeatus. Next base: position 58,838,466 of record NC_052098.1, read on the forward strand.
ATTGAATCCCCACTTTGCAGATGAGAGAAGTGAAGTACAGAGAAATGACTTGCCTAAGGTCATACAGCAGACAAGTGGCAGAGCCGGAATTAGAACCCAAGTCCTTTGACTCTCAGGCCCATGCTCTAGTATGCAGTAGTCCAACAGCACTTAAGTACATATCTGTAACTTATTTATTTATTAATGTCTGTCCACCCCTCCAGACTGTAAACTCACTGTGGGCAAGGAATGTGTCTGTTTATTATTATATTGTACTCTTCCAAGTGCTTAGCACAGTGTTTGCACACAATAAGTGCTCAAGAAATATGATTTGAATAAATGAACAAATATTAGATTGCATTATAGTGTTAATTTTCTATTTTCGAGGAGGCTATTTTAATTAGTGCCCGTATTCATTTTTTTTTCCTCGGTAGAGCTGTGGAAACTAAGGTTACTAACATATTGATTTATGTATATTAAAAGGCATGAGGTGCAGAAGTTCAGCCTGCCCAACTCTATGAAAATTGTCCCAAGCTAATATGAAATAAATATGGGGCTTAGGATGCTTGGTGGCATTTGTGGTTTATCTTCTATAGCTGGAAGTTTTGTGCCACTGGCTGAAGTCCATAAAGAAGCTAGTTGCCTAGTGAATAGAGCACAGGCCTGGGAGTCAAATGGACCTGAGATCTAATCCCGACTCTGCCACCTGTCTGCTGTGTGACCTAAGGCAAATCACTTCACTTTTCTGGGCCTCAGTTCCCTCAGCTGTAAAATGGGGATTAAGACTGTGAGTCCTATGAAGGACAGGGACTATGTCCAACACAATTATCTTGCATCAACCCCAGGGCTTGGAACAGTGCCTGACACATTTTTTCCAATTCATTCAACTCAATCATATTTGTTGAGCGCTTACTGTATGGTGAGTACTGTATTAAGTGCTTGGGGGAGTACAATACAAAAATTAATGGACACATTCCCTCTCCACAACGAGCTTTTAGTCTGGGGGGGGGGGGGGCGGGGAGACAGGCATTAATATAAATAAATAAATTACACATATGCACATGATTTCTGTGGGGCTGGGGGGAGAACAATGGGAGCAAGTCAGGGCAACGCAGGAAGGAGTGGGAGAAGAGAAAAGGGGGCGATGAGGGAAGGTCTCTTGGAGAAGATGTGCCCTCAGTGAGACTTTGAAGTGGTGGGGGGGGGGGGGTGGGGGGTAATTTGTCGGATGTGAGGAGAGAGGGCATTATAGGCCACAGGCAAGACGTGGGCCGGGGTCGGCGGTGAGATAGACGATAACGAGGCACAGTGAGAAGGTTAGCATTAGAGGAGCAAAGTGTGCAGACTGGGTTGTAGTAGGACAGTAGCAAGGTGAGGTAGGAGAGGGGCAAGGTGATTGAGTGCTTTAAAGCCAATGGTGAAGAGTTTTTGTTTGATGCGGAGGTGGATGGGCAACCACTGGAGTTTTTTGAGGAGTGGGAAGACATGTTCAGAACCCTTTTGTAGAAACAGCAGAGTGAAGTATGGACTGGAGTGGGGAGAGTCAGGAGGCTGGGAGATCAGCAAGGAGGCTGATGCAGTAATCCAGGTGGGATAGGATAAGCGATTGTATGGTAGCAGTTTGGTTGGAGAGGAAAGGGTGGATTTTAGCAATGTTGTGAAGGTGGGACAGACAGGATTTAGTGATGGATTGAGTAGGTGGGTTGAATGAGAGAGAGGAGTCAAGGATAACGCCAAGGTTACAGGCTTGTGAGACAGGAAGGATAGTGGTGCCGTCTGCAGTCATGGGAAAGTCAGGGGGAGGAGAGGGTTTGGGTGGGAAAATAAGGAGTTCTGTTTTGGACATGTTGAGCTTGAGGTGACAGGACGACATCCAAGTAGAGATCAGGGCTGGAGATGCAGATTTAGTCTACATCAAGTACTACATCATAGTAAGCACTTTATAAATACCAGAATTATTATTATTATCATTATTATAAATGTGAGGAAGCTAAAGGAAGAATCACATTTAGAACACTGCTTGGCACATAGTAAGCGCTTAATACCATCATCATTTTTAGAAAAGGGTTCCACTGAAACAAATGTAACCAAATAGAGGGTAGCCATCCAGGAAAAAATAATAATATTAGAGAATCCTCCTCAGTGCAAAATTTTGTCTAGAAATAACAGAGCACTAACCCAGCACAAGCCACCCCAATTGAGCCCCTGATCGAGGTGCAGTCTCCTGGAGTGCCGAAGCTGCCTACGATGGAACAATACCATGCCATTTTGACAATTTCAGAAAATGTACCCCAAAACCCAAATATCATCTAACTTACTGACTCTGAGCACTACCTCCCAGTGGCCAGAGTTTCAGAACCGAGAAGACCTTCTGTTGTAAAGCAGTAATGCTGGTGTTAGTAAAATCATGGAAAAAAATGAGACATAACAAACTCTTACGAATTAAAATTGTCATCCCTGGATGATGCGCACATTTTCTTCAGAGAGGAAAGAATCACTTAAGGTACTAGAACCACCCGATAGAGTTTACTGAAAACAAATCCAGGAATGACCATTGTTGTTGGTAGCCCTCCAACAGTAATGATACAAGCAGGAGTAAAATAGCACATTCTAGAAGGCACAATAAGTAAATCTTGTTTCTTCCTTTTTGCCAATCTTGGAACCCAGTCTTCTCAGGAAACATTTCCCAATCACCATAGGGCTTTTTTGCAGAGACTATTGTAGGGAAACTTTCATTTTTCTGAACTGACCTTGCAGGGGTAGATTTAATAAATTGTTCTCAAAGCTAGGAGCAAAAAAAAAAAATGAATCAAAAAATGTATGAATCTTGCACAAGGTTCTCCATGACCACAAAGGAACTGAAATGGAAGGATCAAAAGTACAAAAGAGTCTCACATTTTGTTGTTGTTACTGATGTTTGCTAAGCACTTACTATGTGTCAGGCACAGTACTAAGCACTGGGGTAGATGCAAGCTAATCAGGTTGGACATAGTCCATGTCCCATATGAGGCTCACAGTCTTAAACCCCATTTCACAGAGGAGGTAAATGAGGGTAGAGAGAAGTTAAGTGACTTGCCCAAGGTCACACAGCAGACAAGTGGCAGAGCCAGGATGAGAACCCAGGTTCTTCTGACTTCCAGGTTCAAGCTCTATCCAATAGGCCACATAGTGCATTCAAAAATAAGGCTACTGACTGAGATTTAATCCATGTTTGTGAGGTCAGGTGAAAGGACCGATGCATGACCACTGGTGCTTTCCACCCTGAAACATATTAAGAGCGTCCTTTTGCTTTGTTGATTGACTTGCTGTTTGCAGTGCCTAGCACTGTTTTTAATTCTGCTTCTTACAATCATGTTCTTCCAAAATCAATCCTACTCTTATTTCTGATACACAGGGCTGGCCTGGGTACTACTTATCTCCCAGTGTTCCGAAGCCATGAGGCATTATCTGAGATGGTGCTTCACTGTAATTTTAAAATATTTCTTTTGCTATCATTGCATATGGCCCCTTTTCCACCCCCTCCCACCACCCCATATCTGTTCACCACACTGCAGCTGCTTGAAAATCCTGCTGTCATTCATTCTCCACATATAGTCCACCCAAAAAGTTGTGTTGTAACGAATACTACTCCTCCAAGAATGGACAAAGTATTACACACTGGGACCAGTTGTTTGTCAAGCTGTCTTGTCATTGGATGCTACGTTTAACACCTCAGCATCACAAATGAAACTGCTTAGGAAGCAGTGGCTTAACAGATTGCTAAATTCAGTTATACGATCCATCATTAATGAATACTTAGTTCAGAACCATTTTCCCCAAACTTGCCTGAACTTAGCAGTCATGGAAATTGACTTGCCCTGTCCCTCATTTCCTGTCAAACCCTTTCACATATTCACTCACCCACACATACAAACATGACTGCCTATGAATCTGGGGAAAATCCAAATGTTGACACCAGGAAATGAGTAATCTGCTGTTCTTTCTTTCTGTGATATCATCCAGGTCCTATTAGTAGGACTTACCTTTCTCTTCTTCTCTTTCCAACCCCAAACTCCAATCCTAGGAAACAGGCAGTCCCAATCTTATCTGTCAGTGAGGGTAAGACTCAGAAATGCCATTTGACAGCAAACTAGGCATCTGAGCAAACCCTCCTTCGAGATGTGATGCTTACTCCAAGGGTGAGAAAAGGTGCCTTTCTTCATTTTCATATTGTATTTCCCCAGGTGCTTATTACAGTAGACACTCAATAATTACTAAGGCAAAGTGTGCAAGAGATTTTCTCTCACTGACACTTATCCACATGGATACACCTCCTCACTATTGGCAACCACTCTTCAAACACAAAGATAGATCTATGTCCTAACATGGCTAGAGTCTTCCATGCTCCTGAATGCTTTACAAATAAAGCTAATTAATAATAATAGGAAATGTACATTTATCGATGAACAATATTACCCAAAAAACCACACTTTCATTAATGCTTTCCATTAGGAAACCATAAGAAAAGGGTAGGGAAGGGGTAAATGTACATTTTGTAAGAGTAACTCAGACGATATGTGTAAGAAATCAGTTTCAATGTCTTGATAGAACTTATATTTATAACTCATCTATCAACAATTCAAGGGCCAAAACACCAGTAAACAGCATTTTCCATACCCTAGTTAAAAAAGCCAAAGGAATAGCACCTATAAGAGTAAAAAAATTACTACTATTGGATCTGGGAAAACACACACACACACACACACATCTGCTCTTCATATTTAAAGATGGTACTCCTGATGAGGAGATTCGATCCATGAATGAGGTTGTCACGGAAAAGACCAATGTGTGACCAAACATTCCATTCTACACCATGTGCAGGTAATGATTGTCCTTGGTTGTGCTGATGCCTCCTATCATTCTCAGGACCTGTCTGTGTTACAGAATCTGTCTTTGGTTACTCATTTTCCCCTAAGCCTCTGCTCAAGGGAGTAACCACTCCTTAAAATAAATGTTATAATAGTAGATGAATCGAACATTCATCCTAATGTTATGATCAGCTGCCAGAAGGAATCATTATGGCTGTCCTGATAGAACTAACCAAATAAATGTGGCATTGTGAAGCACGTACTTTGTGTTAAGCATTGTGATTAGTGCTGGGGTAGATACACTCAGATCAGTCACAGCCCCTGTCCCACAAGCGGTCACAGTCTAAGGGTGAAGGAGAACAGGTATTTAATTCCTATTTGACAGATGAGAAAGCTGAGGCATAAAGAAGTTAAGTGACTTGGCCAAAGTCACACAAGGGGCAAGTATTACTGAAGTGGGAGTAGAAGCCAGGTCTCATTCACAGTCCTGTTCTCTTTCCACTAGGCAACTCTGCTTCTTACTCTACTCCCCACTCCTTGGATGTCAAGGAAGCTAAACATCACATGATTCCACCAAGCATCCTGTTGCCATTGGTGGAGGCAGAATACTGGACTGGGTGGACATAGAAGCGTGGTCTAAGTGGATAAAGCACAGGCCTGGAAGTCAAAAGAACCTGGGTTCTAACCCCGGCTCTTCCACTTTTCTTCCTTCTGACCTTGGGCAAATCACTTAACTTCTCTGTGCCTCAGTTACCTCATTTGTAAAATGGAAATTAAGACTGTGAGCTCCATGTGGGACATGGACTATGACCAATCTGATTAGCTTGTATCCACCCCAGTGCTTAGTATATTGCCTGGCACATAGTAAGTGCTTAACAAATCCCATTAAAAAAATTAGTTTGACACAGAAATGGTATGGCTTATTTTTTTGTGTTCCAATATATGATTCAAATATATGTATTTCTATGAATTTTCTTTAATACAATATATATATATATTTCTTTGGGACCTTGTATTGACAGAGAGTTAAAACAGAAACTGACATTCAGAACTATTAATGCCAATTAGGTTATGAGAATAATCAGAAACTTGTAAATAATCTTAAGTGTAGACACACTCCAACTCATTATCTGGGGTCAGTGTCATAGGAGCCCAGAGTCAGAAAAGAAATAGGCTCAGAGCATTCAGGGAGCCCAGCAGGTTTATCATTAAAAGTCTGTACTTGCTCTAATCTTTAATTCCTGCAGCTACTGGTAATGTGAAAAGAACTTTCACATATTCTGAGGACTCTGTGCGCTCTGTCAAACTTAGAGCCATTTTATACTCCTTACTGGTAATTAAGGCTGAAAGAAACTCAAATGGTTCAGAGTGCAGATTTAGTTTGGATAAGCCTGGAAAAGTTCAGGTGCTTCTCTGAACTATATCAACCCCTTATGTCTACAAAACTGAGCTGGAAAGTCTTTTGAACTGTTTTGCTTTCAAGTTTTCCAGTCGTTCCTGCTCCTGGTCATGCCAGGAAGACTATGTGACTCACCTTATGCACATGTTTGCCTGTGACCACTGCTTTCTAAAATGCATTCCCCAACCCTGACTCTACAAGCTCTGCTCTTTCTGAGGACCAAAGATGCTCTTTGCCCAAAGGAGTAGATATGTGCCACCAACACTGTCCCAGGGATTTCAAAGATTACATTTCCCAGTTTCACAGCATCTGTTCCTAATTATTTTTGGAAACCCACTGTGGGGCAACCAAGGACATTATTTAACTCACTAAATGAATCTGTGTGGTTCCTTCTTTTTCTACTTCTACCAATAACCCAATCACAACTACTGGAACTTAGCATTACAAGGAATGGTGAATGAGGGAAAGAGCCCAATTTCCAAATCTCCCTGTCATCCTGGTCTTCCTTAGCCCTGTAATATGATGCACCGGACTGAGGAAGGAAAGGGATGGGAAGAGATGGGAGCAAAAAAGAGGTTGGAAGGACAAAGAGGCAATGAGATTAGGAGAACGGTCAATTGGGGAGGGATCGGGGAGAAGGCCACAGATCCAAAATGACTTCCATTCCTGTTTGGTGCACCTGAGAGACCTTGAATATGTCTTTGTGGGTGGAGGGTCCTGCCATACCTGTGTCAACTGTCTACCAATTATCTTGCAACCTCCTCAGAAGCAGAGACTTGTGTCAACTGTGAGAAAGAGATGATGTTTGCTTACGGAAAGAAGATGATGAAATAAAAAGAACTCTAATTTACTGTTATTATCAATTTGAATCATCTGAGGAAATCTTTTTCATCAGTTATTAGAATGAATTTGCTTTCGTTTTATTTTTATAAGAATCTGAGAGCAAGGGATCAGAACAAAATTATAGACTTGCTCACATCTTACAGCAAAACTCTTTGGACCTTCAACCTCCATCCCCAACTGTGGAAAACTTAATACAAAAAAGAATATTGCATCTGAAAGTCTAAATGAACAAGGAGGTGAGCAAAGCAGGCATGTAAAACACTCCAAACTGGGCAAAGTATGATGGTGGAACCTGCATGCCCTCTTAGAAACATCTAATTTAAAAAAACTGGACTCCTAACTGTACTCTCATAACCTAGGGACCCAAGCATTTCAAGTGAAACTTAAGTAAATATAACTCATTGTTATTGAAATCACATCACAATAATCCTGGTTTTCAAGGCTACTGATATCCACTGATACAGAGTGTATTACTGTCGTATTAAGGTTGCTTTTACCTAAACAAAGCCCCTGAGATGGATTCTTCCTTTTAAAAACCTGACACGTATAGAAAAAAGAAAAGAAATTTAATGATGCTGTGTTAGCTATTAATTTGCTGCATCTAAAAGGCATAAATATTTCCATACTAACAGATAAATGTCCAAATCAACCAGCACAACTTCCAATATGCTCCCTCTCCTGGGCAAATTTTCATAAACCCCTCAAATTTAATATAGGAATTTAAAGACAAAGGTCAAAAAGGGGGTTTCAGATCATTCTAAATGGTCCTATAGGATTCATCTAACCATTCTGCCGGAGGATAAACAGGTTTCTCATACTGAATGACTTGCTTTTGCAGTTGAAAGGTTGTGTTAGCCTCCTCATGTTGCAGAGACAGAGTGAAGCATTTATTCATTTTCATCTCTTTTACATCTGTTCTTGAGTTTGTTTCAGGCTGGCTTTTTTTTCGTACCATAATTCTGTCTGCCGCCGGCCTCCACATAGAACAACCAGCAATCACTTTGCTTGCCTAGGAAACGCTGCATTTTGAAAACTCACCAGGCACCATTCCTGTCAGCGTTGGAGCAGAGTAGCTGCCCTGTCCAGCAGGGGGGACGTGGGGAGGGTATCCTGGGAGGGTTGTGCTTGCCAAATCACGACCTGAAGAATCAAACCAACAAATCACCATGTGAGCATTCACAACCACTAGACATGTTTTTACATTTCCCTGAACACTCAGAACACAGGCCATGCATTTGTCATAACCGTACTGTGAATACCAAAGTGGGCTTTGTTCCCCCAAGTCTTTGCTCAGCAGGAAGGGAAGACACTTTTCTTCTTTATAAGCTGCCAGCAAGTCAAGATAAAGGGAAATAGCACAAGAAAAAGTGTGCAGCTCTGTACCTTGGCCATGGTTAAAAAAATAATAATAATAATTAAAAAACCTTGAACCTACCATTTCTGGGACAAATTTTAGTATTCTTAATGCTCAGGGTGAAAATGAGATCAAATGTGGTAAAAGAAATTTTTTAACTGTGATGAAGGGAACACATGTATGTGTGCTTTTGGAGTGCATGTGTGGAGGAGGGAGCACTCTCTCCCAATATGTTTTTTTAATAATAATAATAATAATAATAATAATAATAATTGTGGCATTTGTTAAGTGCTTACTATGTGCCAGACACTGTATGAAGCGCTGGGGTAGATACAGATTAATTGGGTTTATTTGCTGGTCTTTACCCAGGATGTTTCTACATCTGGGAATTGTGATTAGTTTACAATACACCCTACCAAGATAGGCGTAGGTGGTATCGTAAAGGGTTGATGTCAGGATTTTCTTGAAATAAAATGAATGATAATAGGACCAACTATCCGGTCCATGGCTCATGAAGATGCAGCAGTGTAGTCTTGGGGGCACTCAGAGAGGAAAGATTCCACACCAGCTCTCCTCTGTATCACCAGGTACCTCCATTCCGACTTGCCTCACACCACCCTGGCAGGACACAGAAAAGCAGCCACAGCCTGGCCCCATCTCCACAACACCTCAGGAAGACTGTGGTGGCCGCTGCTGTAGCGACTGTGAATTCTGAGCTGTGAGCTGCCAGAAATTCTGCTCCTCAAGACACATTACCCTACTGAGCATTTGTTTTTGTCTCTAGGTTATCTTAGTGCTTTTGTTTCATCTCTCCCTGTATCTCTGCCACCAATCCCCTCTCCCCATTATTACTACTAGATTATGAGCCCCTCAGAGACAGGGACTATGTCTAATTCCTACCTGTGTATTCTTTCCCAACACCTAGTACAGTGATCTGCACACAATAAGAACTTAATACTATTACTACTATCTTTACATTATTGCCCTCTCCACACCATCACAACACACCTCTTTGAAGTGAGGTGTGGAGATATCTAAGCAGTGGCAAAGCAGCTGCAACCTTGTTGACATCTGACAACAAGATGTCAACAGGCCCATGTCCTCCCCTTGGCCTGGAATGCCCTCCCTCCACACAACTACCTAGCTAGCTCTCTTCCTCCCTTCAAGGCCCTACTGAGAGCTCACCTCCTCCAGGAGGCCTTCCCAGACTGAGCCCCCTCCTTCCTCTCCCCCTCGTCCCCCTCTCCATCCCCCCGTCTTACCTCCTTCTCTTCCCCACAGCACCTGTATATATGTATATGTGTTTGTACATATTCATTACTCTATTTATTTATTTATTTTACTTGTACATATCTATTCTATTTATTTTATTTTGTTCGTATGTTTGGTTTTGTTCTCTGTCTCCCCCTTCTAGACTGTGAGCCCACTGTTGGGTAGGGACTGTCTCTATATGTTGCCAACTTGTACTTCCCAAGCGCTTAGTACAGTGCTCTGCACACAGTAAGCGCTCAATAAATACGATTGATTGATTGATGAAGTAGAGGACACATTCTACCCAACTGAAGTACCGCAGTGACGTCTCTAGGCTAACCTAAAATGGCAATGCCACCTAGTATTTTTGCCACAATTTTCCCCACAGAGCACAAAAACACTTGACATATTCTTCAATCAATTTCCATACCATTCTTCAGGAAATGGAGGGGGCATATACCAATCACTCTACCTATTTTACAGTTGATAAAGCTAAAGCACTGAGAAGAGAAGCGACCTGATGAATGTCATAACACATCACTGTCAGCATTAGCTCTTTTAGTGTATTGTCAAATTTCTGAATTGCACCATATCTTCGAGGCACAAACAACCCAGTATATTACTCACCCCCCTTCAAAGCCTTATTGAAGGCACATCTCCTGCAAGAGGCCTTACCAGACAAAGCATTCCCTTTCCTCTTTTCCCTTCTGTGTTGCCCTGACTTTCTCCCTTTGTTCTTCCCCCCTCCCAGCCCCACAGCACTTATGTACACATCTGTAATTTATTTATCTGTATTGATGTCTGTCTCCCCTCCACTAGTCTGTAAATTCATTGTGGTCAAGGACTCTGTTTATTGTTGGATTGTACTCTTCCAGGAGCTTAATACAGTGCTCTGCACACAGTAAGTGCTCAATAAATGATTGATTGAATGAATGAAATAATAAACTAAAATGGCATTCAGACCCAACAAGCAAATACATGGGGTGATATTTTATTAGACACTAAAGAATTTACAGAAATTTGGAAGAAGAGAATGGAATGGTGGGGACATAGATAGGTAAGGACTTACATAATAAAATATGCCCAAAATTATTATGGGTGGTTGTGCATGTGAAAGTACCAAGATGACAGTAGGATAAAAAATGAATGAGAGATGGTCTCCTGGAAGAAGTGGGATTCTAGGAGGGATCTGAAGATGAGAAAAACTGTGATCTGGCAGACCTGAAAGGGGAAAGCACAAATTGGCTTGTGACAAAGGTTGAGGAGTACGGTTGTCCCACATTAGCTTTTCTGAAATCCGGTCACAGTACACTTGATGTCACCTTGAATATGTCTATTTCTGTTTTCTTCAAAGCTCATTAACATATGCATTTTTCATGTACGCTTTTGTCAATCAATCGATCTTATTTATGGAACACTTACTGTATGCAGAATACTGTACTAAGTGCTTGGGAAGAATCACAGTGCTTAGAGAAGCAGTGTAGCTCAGTGGCAAGAGCACGGGCTTGGGAGTCAGAGGTCACGGGTTCTAATCCCGGCTCTGCCACTTGTCAGCTGTGTGACTTTGGGCAAGTCACTTACATTCTCTGTGCCTGTTACCTCATCTGTAAAATGGGGACGAAGACTGTGAGCCCCACGTGGGACAACCTGATTACCTTGTATCTCCCCCTGCGCTTAGAACAGTGCTTGGCACATAGTAAGCGCTTAACAAATGCCATTATTATTATTATTATTATTATTGGGAGAGTACAGTACAACAGAATTGGTAGATACATTCCCTGCCCACATCAGCTTACAGTCTAGAGTGGGGAGACAAATAGGGGGAATGGCAGAGTATAACAAGACTTGTGCTATGGGGCTGAGGGTTGAGTGGAGGACAAGTGCTAAAACGGTACAGATCCAAATGCATAGGTGAAGCAGAAGGTAGAGCAAGTAGGGGAAATGACAGCTTAGTCAGGGAAGGCCTCTTTTTGCTCTATTGAAAAGTATGGCAGCAGGGAAAACCGCAGAAATAATCAAGTACGGAATTTCTTACCAAATATTATTTCAACCATGAAAACCAGAGCTGAGAATAGGCAAAGAGAACTGCATAGCCAAATGTCTCTATTCAGAAAACCAGGAAGAGGCTATTGCAGGGAGTCATAAGACAGTGAGGAGAATCAGTAGAAACAGATTGGCTTAGCCAAAGGGCGAGTTGATCTCTTTTGGAACAGAAAGCTGAAACTGCTGATGAAAAGGAGGCTAGGATCTGACAGGTAAAGGCAAATGAATATCAACCAGAAGGGTAAAGTGAATTCCTTTGTCTCCTCCCAAGACAGCAGGGAAGGAAAGTCCCCAGAAAGCTTGTACCATGAAGCTAGGCCAACCAGAGACCAGGAAGGAATGAGTGTTCACCTAGGATTTAGGCACAGTTAAGCGAAGGCTTTCTTCTTTTGTACTGGGAAGTTCGAGCTAAAAAACCGAATTCTCAATAAAATATTGCCCTTGACATTCCATCCATTTTAAGAGGCTGACCCATTCGTATCTTACACCAACAAATTCACATAAATTATGTAAAAATACATTCTCTAAGGCATTCTCTCTGTCCCTTAGTCTTTGGGGGCACATCCCATGACTGTTCGTAATTTCCAATGCATGTAATTCTGGTGATTGTTCTGAGCACTTAGCAACAGTTGAAAGGGTATCAGAAGATTCTTCAGGGGAATTTGATGTAGCTTGGTGAAAAATGCATTTCAGGCACTAGTGACCAGGAACGATTCATGTGATCGGATTTGCAAAATGGATAAAGGGAACATTATAACTTTGGGAAAAATTCTCAAAATACTAGGCAAGACAGAAAGGAAAAAAAGAAAAAAAAAACCTATCAAAATGGATAGATATCAAAGTAGTTACAGCAGTCTGGAAGTGACTCGCAGAATTCTGTGGTTATTTTTTTAAAAGGAAAATAAAGAAAACTCCCACAGTATTCACAACATAAAATTGAAACCATCTTCCACCTAAAGGACCTTTCAGCATTAAGAACCCCCAAAATACTAATTTAGGTATCCAGAAATATTGCCTCCCTCTCCTACCTCTCTAAACACAGTCTCTGTCTTCACTAGACCTATTGACCTGGGATATGTATATCTCTGCTTCACCCCCATACTGCTTTAAATCCACCCTTCACCACCCTACTCCCACATTATCAAGCCTCTGGGCCAGGATATATTTTTGGGGATGCCTCCTCAAGTTCCTTCAGGATCTAAAGCAGAATTTAAGCTTCCTCTGCTCCACTGCAGACACAATCTCTGGGTTGGAGGGGTTATATTCTACTCAGACACCCAGGTTGCAGTAGAGATTCCACGTTGGGGCCTGAGAAGGGAATCAATGGAGGGTTTCCCCAAACTTTCAACAGCATCCTGTATGTTCTCTAGGCATTACAGAGAAACTCTTGCCATGCTTGCCACAGTCCCCTTCATGCTTGTCTCACGTGAGAGGCATAACTGCACTTGCCCTGTGCACATTGGTGTGAGCCCAAGAAAGGTGGTGACCCCTATACAATTTTATGTCTATAAAAGACCCTTCCATCCCAAAGAGTGCTGAAGCTCTTTACAAATGATACATGATTATATACAACAATTGCTTGGCCCATGACTGAAATTCAGTCATTTCCATGTTAAGTAGGGTCTTTCCTATCTGGAAAAGTAATGCTATCAATTTTTATAAAGTTAATCCAGGTGCCCTAATTTGCATTCCATTTTCTTATACTTGCATGTAGAAATCAGGTGGCCCTATCCTCGAGGATGTAAGAAAATAAAATTAATTCATTTATGCCTTTTATAATATGCAAAGTACAACATTCAGGACTTGACACCCTGAAAAAACAGATTTTTCAGCCACAGGTGGAAGGTGTAGATCTTTCATCTATCTACTGACCAGCATGGCCTAGTGGAAAGAGCAGGGGCCTGGCAGTCGGTGGACCTGGGTTCCAATCCCAGACTCATCACTTGCCTGCTGTGTGACCTTGGGTAAGTCATTTAAATTTTCTGCCCCTCAGTCCCCTCATCTATAAAGTGGGATTCAACACCTGTTCACCCTCCTACTTAGCTCGTGCATCCCATGTGGGGCAAGACCTGTGTCCAACGTGATTATCTTTTATCTTCCCCACTGCTAATCAGAGTGTGTGGCACATTGTAAGCGCTTAACAAAGACTACAAATGTTTTGTTTTGTTTAATGGTATTTGTTAAGTGTTTACAATGTGCCAGGCACTGTACTAAGCACTGGGGTAGATACAAGCAAATTAGGTTGGACAAAACCCCTGTCCCACATGGGGCTCACAACGAATCTCCATTTTACAGATGAGGTAACTGAGGCACAGAGAAGTTACGTGACTTAGCTTTCTCTTCAGAACTTGTTAGGACAAGATAAGATGGCAGCTTGATAGCTACTGTGGAAGTTGATGACTAAAAGTACAATGATTTTCCAACATAAGACGGTTGTTTTGAATGGGTCACTTTAGTTCCCTTACTCCCTCTCCCTTCTCTGTCACCTATGCACTTGGATCTGTACCATTTAGGCACTTGATAGTCACCCCACCCTCAGCCCCATAGCAAACTAGCTCACTTCCCCCCATCTAAGCCCTACTGAGAGCTCACCTCCTCCAGGAGGCCTTCCCAGACTGAGCCCCCCCCTTTTCCTCTGCTCCTCCTCCCCTCCCCATCACCCCTACTCCCTCCCTCTGCTCTACCCCCCTCCCTGCCCCACAGCACTTGTGTATATGTACATATGTATTATTCTATTTATTTCATTAATGATGTGTACATATCTATAATTCTATTTATTTATATTGATCCTATTGATGCCTGTCTACTTGTTTTGTTTTGTTGTCTGTCTCCCCCCTTCTAGACTGTGAGCCCGTTGTTGGGTAGGGATCGTCTCTATCTGTTGCTGAATTGTACTTTCCAAGCGCTTAGTACAGTGCTCTGCACACAGTAAACGCTCAATAAACACGATTGAATGAATGAATGAATGATGAATGAATGGATGTACGTATCCATAGTTTATATTCGTGTTTGTGAGCTCCTTAAGGGTGGGAAACATGTCTACCATTTCTGTCATATTGCACTCTCCCAAGTATTCAGTGCAGTGCTCGACACACAGTAAGCACTCAATAAATACCACTGAAGGATCAATTCAACCCCAGTCCTCAAACGGTGATCCCGTAATTGTCATCATCACCAATAGGATTTATTGAGTGCTCACTGTGTGCCGAGCAGTGTACTCAGCACTTCGGAGAGTACGATACAACAAAATTGGCAGAAACAGTCCCTTGTCCACCATGAGCTTACAGTCTAGAAGATGAGCTCTGATTGAATTCTACATTTAGATGGACTCAAGAAGCAGCTGGGTTCTAATCCCGGCTCTGCCACTTGTTTGCTGAGACCTTGGGCAAGTCATCCCGGCTCCGCCAATTGTCAGCTGTGGGACCTTGGGCAAGTCACTTATCTTCTCTGTGCCTCAGTTCCCTCATCTGTAAAATGGGGATTAAGACTGTGAGCCCCACGTGGGACAACCTGATCACCTTGTATCCCCCCAGCGCTTAGAACAGTGCTTCGCACATAGTAAGTGCTTAACAAATGCCATCATCATTATTACTATTATTAAAAGGTAGGAGAAGAACCAGAAGAGTGTCTTGTCAGCAAATGAGACATATATTAGCAGTCCAAGGAGAAGAACGTTGTAAATCCCTTCCCTCAGGGAGCTTACAATCAAGCAAGAGAGACTGGAGACTGACCATAAAACAATTTATAGCCAGAACAAGAAAAGGGGGAAAATGGATTTGTAGATGATTAAGTGCTCAAATATTGGGTGATAAAAAGTAATATATACAAAAGTTCTACAGATGGAAGTGAGTATATAAGAGCTTGTTGGCTCAGAAGTGCTGAGGTGGTATTTGGGGGAGATATGACCCAGGGAGAAAAAATATTAATTAAGGACAGTCTCCTAAAGGAGATTTGACTTCCAAAGGTCTTTGAAGGTGGGGAGAGCTGCGGTCTGATAAATTTGAAGTTGGAGGACACTCTAGACAGGAGGAAAGCCATAAGCCAAGGGTCGGAGGTGGGGGAGGTGAGAAGGAGGCACATTCAGTAGGTTAGATTGAGAAGAATGAAAAGGGTGTGTTGGAATGTAGTGGGAGAAAAAAGTGGTTAGATAAGAGGGAGAGACCTGATGGATGGACAAAGTCAAAGTAAGGAGTTTCTGCTTGATGCAGAATGAGTGGGTAATCTCAAAGGTTTCTGAAGAATGAGGAATGTGCAAAGAGTAAAGTTTTAGAAAACAGAGTGAAGTACGAACAGGAGAGGGGCTAGGCTGGAGGCGGGAAAACAAGTGAGCAGGCTGATACATTAGTCAAGCTGGGTGGACTAGTGCGGTGGCTGTTTAGATCAAAAGGAAGGGGTGGATATGGGAAATGATGTAGAGGAAAAGTGCACAAGATTTAGTAACAGACTGAATATCCAAGTTGAAAGAGGGAGGAGTCAAGAATAACGTCAATGCTATGAGCTTCAATGACAGGAAAGATGGTGGTGTTGTCAATTGTGATGGGAAGGTTTGGGAGGGAAGATGAGAAATTCAGTTTCAGACATATTGATCAGGGAGGAAGGAGTCGGCGGAGAGTGAGAGGCTGAAGGAGGCATTAAGGGAGGGGAGAAGAGTGGGAGGGGAGAGGAAATGGAGTCAGAGTTGACCGAAATCTCTTCTCGAGAGACAGCTGGGAAGAAGAGGAGGAACTGATTATAGCTTAGTGAGAAGGTGAAAGAGGAACCATGGAACGTTCATGCCCAGTGCTTTCTAGTTTAACAATAAAGTAGTTGGCAAGACAATCAGGCGTACTTTGGAAGGGTAGTGGGGTCACTGGAGGCTTCGGGAAGGAGTAAAAAAGAATAAAGGATGTTGGAGGAAGGAGATGTTCACTAATAATAATTTTATGTGAAACAGAACTGGTCTATCTGCTTAGACGTTTGTTTTACAATACTGATGCCTCTATTGGTTTCAAAAACTCGAGGGTTTCTATAGATGGTATGTTATCATTGGCCTAATAGTAAATTATTCCGTATAGCTATATGTAGGGACTTGGAGGCCCTTAGCAAGGTTATGCTTTAAATCATCCTACCGATCAAACATGACCTTCCTACAGGCATATGCTGTTAGTAACTGCCTGCCACATTGCTAATGTTTTGACTAAATGTCTTTTCTGAAGGTCTAAGTGATACAAAGGTGAAAACGAGTTTGCCTTAGGTGTACGTTTCTAAAATTGCATAATTCTCTCCCTAAAAGTTACAAAGCTCTTAACATGGCAACAGACAAGCAGTGAATTTGATCTGGGCTAAGAAAAAGACCTAGAGGTGGTGGCGGGAATGGCAGCCCTCATGGAGTCGATCCAGAAAGGAATCGTGCCATCTGGCATCTTCATCGTGGGGATGAAGACTGTGAACCTCCCGGGGGACAACCTGATCACCTTGTAACCTCCCCAGCGCTTAGAACAGTGCTTTGCACATAGTAAGCGCTTAATAAATGCCATCATTGTTATTATTATTATTATTGTAAGAAGTGCTTCTGTCATGGGTTTAAATCCCAGCTCTGCCACTTGTCAGCTGTGTGACTTTGGGCCAGTCACTTCACTTCTCTGGGCCTCAGTTCCCTCATCTGTAAAATGGGGATGAAGACTGTGACCCCCCCCCCCCCCCCCCCCCCGCGGGCCAACCTGATCACCTTGTAACCTCCCCAGTGCTTAGAACAGTGCTTTACACATAGTAAGCGCTTAATAAATGCCATTATTATTATTATTATTATCCGCCCCCGCCCCCCAGCCCTTACTTTCTGCTGGGTCTTTGGTCACCCGCAGCCACAGCCCTGCCTCTCATCTTTTACTCCACCCCGACTCTGGCATCTGCTTCAGTGGCTGGCCACTCCCGTTCCTCCACAGCCATCACCACCAGCCCTACCCCACCAGTCCCGCTCCCAGAAATGGGCTGCTGGCATTTTGGCTAGAATTCGTATTTTACTTTCAACACCATAGTCAAGCAACAGCTCAACAATAACTTAACTGAGGTGCTGGAAACACCAACTTGGCTTTCCTAAGGCAAGAGAATTTTCAGCACCAAGGACAATATATGTTTCAATTAAAACTCTCAGGACCCAAGAATGGAATAGGACATGAGTGAAATTCAAGGATTCATGTGTGGTAGAAGATGGAAGAGGAAACCAATTGATTTTAGGGAACCTTCTGTAGTTCATTAAAATATGTGTCAGCACCACTGTACCACAGTGGAGACCACCTGCCAAATTCCTGTGAATACCCCCAGACTCTTGTGCACTTGGTTCTTAAACATGACATGATCCTACATCATCACAAGCCAACGTCAAAAATACTAAAGTTCCTGCAATTATGTGATTTATATTCCTTTAAAGAAGGCACAAGGGTTAGATTTGGGCAAATTTTGATGTGGCTCATCTACAAACATTGGTATGCAGGGAATTAAATAATAAAAACAATACTTCTACTTTGCCTTTAGCCTTCAACTCCTAAATTAGAATCTTAAAACATTTTCTAAAATACAGTATTAGTTCATTGATTTCCACATTTGCTTTGTGGGGGGGAAGGAGGAATTTCTACAAAAGGAAAACAGAAAAACAAATAATCTAAGGCTAATAGTGAAATGGATTCAATCACCACAAAAATACAAACTCTTGAGAAAATAACCTTCCTTAAGGCAATAGATGCAAATAATATACTTTCTAGCACCTCAGATGTCTAGTACCAATACTGCAACTCCACCAGGTTCTATGGTCTATTTCTAAGATTGATAATCACCTTGCTAGGTAAAAAAATATCGATATCAGAATTCCTGAAATTAGAGGCTCATAGCCAAGTTCGTAAGGACGAGTTCCAGTTTAGTCTTTCATTACTCTAAGGCAAACTGGGTAACGTGCCAACATTTCTGTAATGAAATCCTAAGCAGCTGAGGGAATGACAACTCTACATGGATGTGAAACCCCACAGCATTTGTCACCAAAGTCCCTGAGGGTCAGGGGGAAAGGATTCTAGCTTGACTAGTTTAACTCTACCCGGAAAATGTCATTTCCTTAAATCAAAGCTATTTGTTTAAGATGTACACCATGTTTCCTATAAGATGGAATCATTTTCAGATGATCAAGATTTGTTCTGGTATATGGATGTGAGATAGATAAATATCCCATTATTGCATCAGAAGGTGGAATCTCTGGGCTGGAAAGCAGATTTTTAAGTTAACTAGCTTCTAGTGGGAATTCTGTTTCTTTTGCTCTAGTGAGCTCCTAGTCCAGCTCTAATTCACCCATAAATTTTCTGTTTTATCTGGAGTCAGCTTTCATTTCACCTAAAATCCACTTCACTTCTTCCAAGAGTCTGCCTTGCAATTTAATATATCCAATAGAACATCAATAAACTACAGAGTGGTTTGGCAGGTCAGGTTTTTCATTGCCTTGTGGGGAATCATAGGCTGTCTTGGATGAGAGTGCAGGCTCTGAAATACCTTCACCAAAGAATGGAGAACAAGTCATCGCCATTTCTCATAAGTTATGTTGGATGAAGATGATCATTTTTCCCAGTGCACATATTCATGTGGAGGGGAAATCCCTCCAACAAACCTGGAGTGTTATCAAGATCTTTTTGCTAAGTAAGTAAGTTACTTAGTTGGAAAGTAAGTCTGGGTTAGTTTCATCCATTTCTGTATTATTGTCTTCGTGAATAAATTTGTAACAGCACACCAGTAAAATACCAGTCCTACTCAGTAAGCTAGAACGAATTACAAGCGGCATTATTATAGCTTCCTATTTTCAAGATGATCAACCGCAGCATCTAATGGTGATGATGGAGTCTCCTGTCATTCACTCAATCAATGGTATTTATTGAGTGCTTATTGTACCCAGAGTTCTGAACTGAGCTCTTGAAATGACAGATGATCCTTGGTCCAGTCTCGAAGACTTCAGGGCCGAGAATGTGTACCAAGGAATTGATTGAAGGGCTAGTGGTTGGTGAAGTAATGATAATAATAACAATTTGTGGTATATGTTAAGTGCTTCCTATGAGTCAAGTGCTGTTCTAAGTGCTAGGGAAGATTGAAGGTAATCAGGTGGGACACATTCCTGCTCCACACGGGCTCAGAGCCTAAGTATGAGGGAGAACAGGGACTGAATCCCCATTTTACAGATGAGGAAACTGAGGCACAGAGAAGTTAACTTACCCAAGGTCACAGAACAGGCAAGGGGCAGAGCCAGGATTAGAATCAAGGCCCGTGCTCTTTCCGCTAGGCCACACTGCTCCTACTCACTACTATTACTATTACTCAGACTCTCCCACTCACTCCCTGCTGCCAGCCATGTTCCTGCTGGAGAAGTAGGTGCAACAAGCAATAATCGGGCAGGGGTGCAGTCCATTGTGAATGGAATGCAAGAATTTGACACACAAAAATCATTTATGGCCAGGGTACCTATGTTGTGGCAGAGCAGCACAGACAGGCCAACAATTACCAGGGTAGGATTTCTGCTAAGCCTATGCCCGAGATGGGACACCTTAATAATAATAATGATGGCATTTGTTAAGCGCTTACTATGTGCCAAGCACTGTTCTAATGCTTCTTCATCATCATCAATCATATTTATTGAGCGCTTACTGTGTGCACAGCACTGTACTAAGCGCTTGGGAAGTACAAGTTGGCAACATATAGAGACAGTCCCTACCCAACAGTGGGCTCACAGTTGAGACCAATGGCCTAGCTCCAGCAGGTTTTCCCCTACTTCTGGCTGTTTCACACCCCACACTGGGGTGACATGTGAGGTAAGCAAACATTGACCATGCTGTTCACTTCTACAAAATATAGTGCTGCACCTTCTACAGAAAATATTCTACACTGTTTCTTCTGTGACATTCACTGAGAGTAGTAGCCAAAGTTCAAATATCCTAATTTCATGGTTAGGGTGAAGACACAGGTTTTGTACCACCCTCCTCCAACCACAATCCCCTCTCCCACCTAATGCAGCACAGGACAGCCTCCGCTCCCTCCCCACCTAGATGCAAATTGGAAAGGAGCAGTTCTCAAGGCCGGCAGTGGTTTAAGAATACATCAATCATCTGTATTCATCCAGTGCCAGGAAAGCCTGGCCTGGCAGAGCCTGACACATAGTTAAGTGTTTAACAAATACCAATATTATTATTATTATTATTATTAGGCTATTTTGCAAATAACTTTGTCTTTGACCTACTAAACTAGAAGTGGTTATGGTGGTAAAGGGATTGCAAGAAGATTAAGGGAAGCAGTGTTGCCTAGTGGATAGAGCACAGGCCTGGGTTCCAGAAGGACCATGGTTCTAATCCTGGCTCCACCACTTGTCTGCTGTGTGACCTTAGGCAAGTCACTTCATTTCTCTGTGCCTCAGTTACCTCATCTGTAAAATGGGGATTAAGACTGTGAGCCCTATGTGTGATGGGGACTGAGTCCACCCTGAGCAACTTGTATCTACCCCAGCGCTTAGTAGAGTACCTGGCACATAGTAAGGGCTTAACAAATACCATAAAAAATAAGGCTAAACACAGACTTTTTAATAATTGAAGGTGGTTTTGATTTGGCTAATGTTTTTCCCACTTTTCATAGCATGGCCTTGAAGTTAAGAAAATATCTTATCTTTGCTGGTGTGCTCCCTTCTACCAATCCACCATTAACTTCCCCCATCAAAAATCAGGCTTCCCACATTGTAGCCCCGCAGCTTCCTTCCTGACAAACCTCCAATGGCTCTCTCTTACTATCCATTTCCATTCAATTCTTCTTTAACCTGGGTTTTCAGTATGTTTTTTGGCTAGGACTCTACTGAGGAATCAGGGGACACTCACCTAACAGTGCAAGTCCGCTTGGGTATAGCTCCCTTTACTGTTGTAAAAAACAGTTTGTGTGCAGCTGTATATATGAACACATATGCATCGGGCACAGAGTGAGTACTACAACCAGTTTTCCTTAGCCCCTACGTTATAGGAAAACTGAATATAGAGATCTTGATTATGGACTTCAAGAACCTCAGCCAATTGCTTCCTCCCATCTTGCTGCCCTCTTTCCTGCTACCCCCACAAAAACCCTGCTCATTCTCCCCCCAGGCATCCCCCTCTTGCCTTCAATCCATTGCACATGTCATTCTTTCTCCTAGAGCGCACACCCTCACCTCTACTTAAAAAACTTACACATCCTACTAAAAACCTACGCTCTATGGGAAGCTTTTTCTGATAAAACCCTCTTCAATATCTACCCTGTCACATCCCTAGTTCAGCTCTCAGTCTTATCTTGTCTTACGCTGTCGAGTGGGTCATCTCCGACCCACAGCGACTCCATGGACACATCTCTCCCAGAATGCCCCACCTCCATCTGCAATCATGCTGGTAGTGTATCCATAGAGTATTCTTGGTAAAAATATGGAAGTGGTTTACCATTGCCTTCTTCCACTCAGTAAACTTGAGTCACTGCCCTCGACTCTCTCCCACGTCGCTACTGCCCAGAACAGGTGAGTTTTGACTTGTAGCAAATTGCCTTCCACTCGCTAGCCACTGCCCAAGCTAGGGCATGCTTCTCCTTGACTCTCCCTCACATAGCTGAGACTGGTAGAGTACCGGAAACTCTCCAGGTGCAATCCTGAGTAGGGGTGAGCTACTCAGTAGTAATATATAATTCAATATATCCACCCATAATTTCTAGAAAGTCAAATTATATAGCCGGACATCCTTTACCTCCTCCCAAAACTAAAAGAAAGTCCCCGTGGGCCCCAGAAGGCATTGTCACCAATATGAAATTTGGTCCATTTGAACCAATTCATGATATAAGACTATCAAATTCTGGCCAACCAAGAAACTTCTGTTCTATAATAAATTTGATAAAACCATGAAGCTTATTTATATTGTTTTCTCCAGAGAAGATAAGTAAACACATCTGTCTGGTAGAAGAGCTGAAACAAATGTGGAGGTTGAAGTACAAGAAAATAAAGCCAATTATCTTCACAGCAACCGGCGTACTTCCACACACATTAGTTAACATCTTTAAGGAACTGGGGATTTACTAAATATTGGTCTCAGTTCAGGAGGCAGTACTTCTGGATATATGTCATTTTATCAGGGGACTTTTATCTCAAGAATGTATTATATGAGAACTAAAAATACCAAGTATAATAACATTCAAAACTCAAACCTTTGTATACCAACCCTAAAACCTTCTCACTGTGAGGGGGACAGAAGTATAGCAGCATACAGGGCTCTGGTAACCCATAGATTTTAGTGATGCTCAGGATCCAATTTAAAGACTCCAAAGAATCTCGTCCAATTGTTCATAAAATGGCCCTCAAAAACCTCAGGTGGGTCATCAGGTGGTTTGGACTCTGAAAAACCTTTAGAGTTTCAGGGTGAGCAGGTAAATTCTCCCTTACGTATTTTCTCCTTTGTAAACATCTAAATGCCAGAATCCCTATAATGAGAGGCCCTTTCTTCCAACCTGCCACATGAATGGAATCTCTTGTGCCCTGAACTGAGTGGATTTGAAAACAAACATAAAACATATGGACTGCTGCCAGGGTGGGTGGAGGGAGTCTATTTTAACCATGACCAAATCCAAGGGAGTTGGTTTCCACAAGAGGCACGGCTATAATCATTAGGGAAAAATCTCAAACTGATGGGCCCCATTTGGTATGCACCTTTACTCTCTGACTCACATCTATTTCTGCCTTTCTAGTTCAAAGATGACAATTCTGGCAGTAAAATCCTCTCCATGTGTGCGAGCACATCCAGAAAGACCAATGCACAGCTAACAATCCAATCTACACTGAGTGGACATGAAGATTGTCTTTTCAATTCATCGATTGATGGTATTTACTGAGCACTATGTGGAGAGCACTCTACTGCACTGTGCTTGAGAGAGTACCATAGAATAGAGCAGACATGTTCCTTGCCCACAGCATGCCACTGCAATGCATCTATTACTGCTTCCTAGCTTGCCTCTTGCTATCTGGTCAGAGAGATCAATTACAGAAGCAGCATAGCTCAATGGAAAGAGCACAGGCTTGAGAGTCAGAGGTTCAAATCCCAGCTCCTCCACTCATCAGCTGTGTGACTTTGGGCAAGTCACTTAACTTCTCTGGGCCTCAGTTACCTCATCTATAAAATGGGGATTAAGATTGTGAGCCCCACGTGGGACAACCTGATTACCTTGTATCCTCCCCAGCGCTTAGAACAGTGCTTTGTACATAATAAGTGCTTAACAAATGCCATTATTATTATTATTGTCCTGATTGCTACATTACAGACCTGTCTGTTGCTGTTACAGTCTCCCACAGTTTTCAGAATATTCTTCATTAAACCTTTAAAACGCTTATTCTGCCCTCCCTACTAAACTAATCACACCCCCCAGGTCCTCGCTAGAGATAGTCTGTGTAGCCCTTTTTATTATTTTACTTTATTATGGTATCTGTTACGTGCTTACTATATGTCAAGCACTGTTCTAAGTGCTGGAGTAGATACAAGTTAATCAGGTTGGACACAGTACCAGTCCCACATGGGGCTCACAGTCTAAGTAGGAGGGAGAACAGATATTTAATTCCCATTTCACAGCTGAGGAAGCTGAGGCACAGAGAAGTTAAGTGACTTGCTTAAGGTCACACAGCAAACAACTGGCAGAGCTTTGAATCTCTTCTGCCTTGGTATCCTGATCTTATCATGCATGTTCATTCACTTGATCTGTATAGCACAACGTAGGTATTCCTATTATCAGAACTATAAAGAACTTCAAGGTGTTGATGACGCATTGCTGACTTTGCTAGAAATAGCTCTTTAATTTCAGAGTCATTCTGATGTCATCTAAGAGTCAGTCTTGCTACCTGTATTCACAGTCTTTATGCCTGCCTGTTAGACAATATCTCACAGAAACACCTATTTGTTGTTTATATTGGTAAAGGAAATGAAGAGGCATAACCAGAAGATTTGAATTTAAATCATAGACTATTATAATATACCTGGTTAATGTCTATTCTATAACTAGAGTTATTCTATAACTCTCAGGTTAATCTGAGAAATAATAATATGAAGAATTATATTCATCATCAGGTCAAATAGCATACAAAAAAATTTATTTTCAGGGTCTAGGCCTGGCTGTAAAAATTGGAGGTGAGCAGTGGGGAGGGAGGAGGGAGAGTAGAGAAAATGAAGAGTTAGGGAGGTGAGGAAGGAGTCTGAGCAATGCTTGGTGGTTGAAAAACAGTCTTTCTTAGTTTAGGTATTTTCTCTCCTGCTATTGACTATTGATGTATATTTAATGTCTAAAATATGCTTTTCATCTCCCCCACGAAAAGAGGTACAGGACCTCCAATCATGTGAATTCCTTTGGAAAAAAAAAACCCTGAGCTGAATCAGAAAATGAGTATTGTTCTGAAAAATTTGTAGTGGGCCTTTTCAGCTTTGCATTCAGTGTTGGGCTTAAAGAACCCATTCCTTGCATTCTAAATGATTTTTCTAAACAGTCTTGAAGCATTTCTTCACGGAAAAGAAATAAGTTGAACAATTCTAGATAAGGAATAAAATCCATATGAATATGTAAACGATCTCTGAGATACTGTATCCTCTTTGCATGTTTAAATTCATTCTTTCAGTTGGTAGAGCTTCTAATAGATTTTAAATAATGTAAATTTCAAAAACTGTATTTAAGTGATAGATTATTGGAGTAATGTTCATGAATTCAATTTAATTTCCAAGCACATCTTCATTCCATTTTTTCCTGGAAAAAAATTATTGATATCACTCCAAATTGAGTCCAATATTTTATTGATGGCACATAATGAATTTTCAAATAAATAAATAAAATTAATCTACTTGGGTTCATTCTATAACTCCTACAACTAATGGAATATTATCGCATCTTGGGTAAATCATGTGTGGCTTTCTCATACAGTTATATTTCCCAGGGACTGACTCGCTTAATATTATCAGTGGTAGATATGTTCAATGATCCCAGTAGCCTTTTTACCTAATTTGATTTTTGCCATTTCAGGTGCAAGTATGTGGCTTTTCCTATCTTTTTTCCAAAAAGATAGTTACAGAGGAGAAAATTTTAGGTAAACGCATGATAGAGCATATGCCCTCTCATATGTTTTTCCAATCCCCTTCTAAGAAGAGATGCTCTATTTATCGTATGCGTACCTAAAATTTTTCTCCTTTGCAGGTGTTTTTCTACAGCTCTTATTTTCCCTGTTTGGGAGTAGTCTACAAATTTTGAGGGAGGGAAGCAACAATTAGTTGCCAAACTCTTCCTCTGCTCTTTCCTTAACGCTACACCCCGACTCTCACCTTGTGATGTCACAGGATGTACCAATGCTGTGAGAGTGCTGTGATCTTGGGAATGGCCTTGCTTGCTAGTCAGAACTAGTCCAACCCTGCTGAAAACTCACAAAACAGGACAGCACTGGGGGATTTGGGATAATTCCTTGTGGCTGAAATCTCTATAATTATAGGACATGTTGTTTTTGTCAGACTATGTATGGTATTCAATGAAAGGTTGTAGCTACCTGAATTGGGGAGTTCTTGATGACTTTTTTGTCTGTCTATTACTCCTACTATCCATCCTCATTCTTTGGAGATTCAGTACTGAGCAAAGTACCTAATAGACCTCTCTTTGTAAGCAAGTTAGCCTCATTGGAATAGTTGGACATCACATTAACTGTTTACTAATCAACTTCAAAGCACGTGTAGACTGACAAGACCTGAGGTTGAGATGGTTAAATTTAACAGGAAGTACAAATGTAAGCAAACACATATCCTTCATTCTAACCCAAAATGACATTAATTCTACTACCCAGAAGGACAACCTACAAAATGTGCAAAATGTCCTTCTTACCAAATAGCCTGTTGAAACAACCAAGGACAGATTAACAGTTTATCCTTCGAATAAAACTTTAAAAAAAAATAAAGAGCAATTTTAGGTACAGCCTATCTGTGTATACTAATGGGGGGAAATGTGAATCCAATTAACTTCAAATTTAGCTCATAATGAACTTATCTCATTTTGCTACTAGCTCAGCTCTCATCTTGTGGCAGTAATTAACCACTGGGGGTTGTCACTCCCAGACACATGACACAGAGATCCTCCCAGCCCAGACGCCTCAAACCCTTGCAGGATTCATTACCCTGACAGTGTGAAAACCCTTCACTTTTAATACTACAGGGCACCAACAAAAATTCTCCCTTTATCTACCTGATTATAAGAGAAAGAAATGAATTCACTAGAGATGTAATTAATTACTTCAAAGGATATATTAGAAAATGCAGGGGATTCAGGTGGTGATGGGGGAAGGGGAGCATGGGGAAAATAGCTATGAAGCCCCATTATTACAGCCCCATAACAACAACATTTTCCAGTCCTGCCGTGGAGGATTTTTCGCAATTCACATTCAGAACATACTGAGACAACATAATGTACCATCAGTACAATGGTACTGATCTCCTGGCTCTCTGGCAGGGGGTGGGGAGTTGACAATTTTTGCCGAAGTAAATGGTGGAAATTCCATCAGATCAGACGTTTGGACAAGAATGAAGTGGTGTATTGGCCAAAGGATTCCTAGGGATAATAATAATGATAATTATAATAGTAATAGTGATATTTTAGGCACTTACTGTGTGGCAAGCATTGTGCGAAGCACTGGGGTAGATAGAAAATTAGATTTGATGCAGTCCCTGTCCCACATGGGGTTCACAGTCTAAGTGGGAGGGCGAACAGGTACTAAATCCCAATTCCCAGATGAGGAAACAGAGGCACTGAGAAGTTAAGTGACTTGCCCATGATCACACAGCAGGCAAATGGAAGAGCCAGGATTAGAACCCACATCCTCTGACTCCAAGACCTGGGCTCTTTCCACAAGGCCACACTCCTTCTAGAGATGTGGTTTATCTGTCATCAGAAAATGTGTCTGTCTCCATCCCTCCCCCCTCCTCTCGAGAGACAGCATCCGTGTCTAATTCCCATTTGTGTGCTCTTCCCCAGCACATAGTTCAGTGATCGGCACAAAGTAAGTGCCTAATAAATGCTATTACTATTATCTGAGAGTACCTGGTCTGGGACATGAAATGAACATAGCAGTTTCAGTTGTAGAAAATGCTGCAGTGAAGATGATCATTGGATGGTTTGGCATGTCCCACAACAGGACCTAAATCACCAGTACCCAGAGGTGATGGTCCAGATCTAGCTGAGCACAGTGATCTGCACAGCCACTTAAAAGGCAGAGAAGCTTAGGTTAGAAGCCACAGGAGGAGCAAGGTGCTTTAAAATTGCCAGCCAGAAGATTGTAGGGAAGGGAGCATGGATTATAAACCTCATGGTGTGTGGGTGGGGGTGGGGGGTATCCACTGGTTTTTTCTACACTTCCTAGAACCTATTGGAATATTCTGGGAAGAGACTCGTTCCTCTACCAATGGTGGAAAAGCTCCAGCCCGTCTGAGGGGAAGGTCAAGTTTCCCTCAGGGAGAAGTGGAAAAAGATATTCAGTTTAGACCTTACTAAATTGTAAGCTCTGAACTTACTAAACTCTAAAACTGTTTGAGCCTGTCTGCCTGCTCCCCTGAGACCTAGCCAGAAGAGATTTCATGTGATTAAAGTATTTCTGTCTGCTTAAGATATACCTGGGGTAAAAGGGAACCTAAGGTGAGGTAATTTGGGGTGTCATTTTAGAGTAAGCAGTTTTTCCAGCCATTTCTCCAAGCAAAGTCTTCAGGTAGCCATATAGCAAAACACAGTATCTGATTTCTGTTACTCAGATTCACTAAGTCCTAGCAGTTTTCGAACTCAGTGGCTTTAAATGTTACCTTGCAAACCTCAGCTTTGCACTCTATTTTCTGATGTTATCTTTTTCCGTTTGTGGTACTGATTAAAGCTCTCTTTTAGTCATCATCTTGTTTGGGAATCTGGCTCCTGGCTGGAGCTGTCGCACGTTTCCCTTGGATTGTCCTAAACTCAGCTTGGCTGGTTTTGATCTGAGTTTGAGGTTATACAGTAAAATGAACCCAATTTCAATCTCCTGCAGCAATACTGAGTAAAAGAGTCTTAAGAGCTCTCATGAGGACACTTAGGATATGAATACACCAGACCAATTAGACATCCCTCAAAAAGACTGGAATTCTCCCAAAAACACCCTCCTGCAGACACACCAGGCAAGTGAATTCCCAGTGTCCGGACCCACACCCATCACCATCATCAGTATTTATTGAACATGTGGAGGGAACAGTTAATGAAAGATATAAATATTAAAAATAACAACTGTGGTATTTGTTAAGCACTTTCTACAGACCAGGAATTGTATTAAGTTGATACAAGCAAATTGGGTTGGGAACAGTTCCTGTCCCACGTGAGGCTTACCATCTCAAGCCCCACTTTACAGATATGGTAACTGAGGCACAGAGAAGTGAAGTGACTTGCCCAAGGTCACACCGCAGTCAAGTGACAGATCTGGGATTAGAACCCAGGTCCTTCTGACTCCCAAGCTCGTGCTCTATCCACTAAGCCAATATCATCCCTGCCCTCAAGAGACATTTGCAATATATTGAGGAGTTCATAATTCAGCTGCTCATGATTCAAAGGTTTGGGACAGTGTGTGTCAGCATGTGTCCAAGTGATACAACACACGAAGGTCATGAGAAATCTCCCAGTTGAGTTCTGCCAGTAAACTCCAGCAACCCCTGCAGAGCTGCCAACGTGCTACAGAATGAAAATGAATGTAGAAATGAGTTTAAATGAAGAGAACGATAGAAGGAAAAAGTCTTGATTTTTTTTCTTTTCAAATAATCACTAAATATTTACTGAGCACTTATTGGATGTAGAACTATTCTAAGCATTTATACTAAGCATTTTGAGCACTTACTGCGTGCAGAGCACTGTACTAAGTGCTTGGGAGAGTATAACAGAGTTTTAACAGAGTTGGTAGATAAGATCCCTGCCCTCAAGGAGTTTATAATCTATTACTTAAAATAAATTACAGATGGGGAAAAAGCAGATTACAAGTAATGTGCAGGTTTGGTCAGCAGCAAAGTGCTTAGGGGGTATAGACCCAAGTGCATAGGTGATGAGAAAGAAGGGAGAATAGGGTGGGGAGAGGAGAGATTAGTCAGGGAAGGGTTTCTGGAGCAGATATGATTTTAGTAAAAATACGTTTCACAAATAGTGTCATCCTTGCCCAAATTTGTCTAGTTTTGATGCAACGTTTTGGAGAATTCTGCCCTTCCTTTAAATATTAAAAGGCAGTTTATGGTGGGAAGCTGTATTCAACAGGACCCTGGTGGAAGTTTATCTAAACCACACAATTGAAAACTATGGAGATACGGAGACATTTTTCACTTGAACAGTTAGTTTTGGCATCATAACATTTGAGGACTGATTTAGTCTGAGTCTCGAGGCTTTCAATGAAATCTGTGCCTCAAAACAGTGGAGGGGAATGTTACCACGAAATAGTTTTCTATACTGTTACCCTAAACAAGGAGAAACAGGTCCAGTGAAGAACTTGAACTAAAGAATCTTTCCATTGATAAGTAACTTCAGGCAACCCCTTTGCCTTGATCGCTTTTCTATCATACAGAAATAATACCCATCCCTCACTTACTTCATAGGGGTGCTGCAAGAATTAGATAAAAATCTATGAGGGACTTAGCCTCACTGGGAGAAAGATGTTATACAAAACGCAAGATGTTGCTCCTTTCTTATTTCTTTACTAGATACTCATTTTAAATAAAACAAATGCTAAAAGATTAAAGAATTCTATCACTCAATGGTAATTCTTCAACACCTTTTGAATATGGACTGGGAAATTACAATACATGCAAAACACATGTTCCCTGCCCTCAAGGAGTTTATAATCGCAGGCGGGTTACTTATTCTACAAATAACAAGCCAGGTTTTCCCTGTGCAATGCAACCCTGTTTACAATGAAACATCTTTGGGAGCAGCATTTGCTCTTTCAGACTAACAGGACACTATTCTGTAAGTTACTGCTTCAATGTACTAAGTGTCACCCTAGAGACCTAAACCAACTAATGCAGCTTCCAAAGGGAGCTTATTATTTACAAGCAGGGAGATGCTGAGGCACTGAGATTTGGTTCAATTACACCCTGAAACAGTAAAATACCATTTTTCCTAAGGATTTACTAGACAGTATTCCCTTAATTATGGCATCAGCCCCATGAGGCTGGTAGATACCTTTACCCATTACCCAGATAGAGCAACTGAGGCATTATCTGATCCCTATTTCCAAATCTTCCAGGAGTCTCAAACACACTATCATTAGTAGGTATTTAGGTACCATGTACATTTCAAGATTGTACATTCTTATTTACTATACTTACTAGCACCCATGGGGATAGAGAATTATTGTCTCTGATGTTGAACAGATTAAAATTAGGTAGATAGAGGGTGACACTCTCAACTGTAATCTCACTGTGTGCAGGGAACTTGCCTACCAACTCTGTTATACTGTACTCTTCCAAGTGCTTAGTACAGTGCCCTGCACATAGTAAGTACTCAATAAATATAATTGACTTCCCCTAAAGCTTTCCAAGATGGCTGCTTGGAAATGAGCAATATGCATAAACATGCACTTTGATGAAGTGACACCTCTGCCTTCTTTTTCTAATGCCAGTGTTTCAGGGTTTTTTTAAACAATGGGCTTCTCCAGGAAGAACTCTACCGTCTGCAACATATAGCTTCAGTGGACTCTGAACATATGTAAGGGTAAGAGTGATATCTGCATGCAACCTATATACAACGATCATGACTGTTAAAGTCTTCGCTGTCGTGTCTGTTTTACAAGATGGAAACCATGGTCGACATGCTGCAATTGACTTGATTCTTTTTAAAAAGAATTTGGTCTTTCTGACATAATTCACAAGTCATCCGATAAATGTTTTGCTTTCCAGACAGCTAAACTTGACATACACACTCACAAGAACATCCTGCAAGGCCCCTCTAAAATGTATCCAGTCAAGGCTGAAGATGTCTAAGTCCGGTAAAGCAAGATCTATAAAAAAAAAAATGGATGGGCTCTGGAAAAGCCTATGTTGAATTCTAAAATCACTTGAGTCTCCTGAATATCAAACCTGGTTTAGCAGCCTTACAATTTCCAGTTGCTTCCCCGGCACCTAATTAGAGGTAGATAAAACAGTAGTAATGCACAGATCAGCTGTAATGATTTTGTTAGCTCGATTATTCTTCTTGACAATTAGGTCTGACTGGCAAAGCCTCATAGGAATGTCAAAGCCCACTTCCTACAAAGCAGGTAATGTCACAGGTGTGACCACGACATCAATAATGAGGCAGAGCTCTTGCAGAGGGCATCCAGGTCAGATGGAACAGCCCTTAAATTAAACATTGATAAGCAGAACACAATTATCCATCATGTTTAAGTGCCTGCGTGAAATTAGTAGCCAGGGAATGGGAGCAATAGGGGAAAGATTAGTGGAGGAGGAATTGAAATGAGCAATGTCCACAATGTTGCAATCAGGCTGTGATGGAATTTCTGTGATCTGTTATCTACACCATAAAATTCAGATTAAACACACTTTACTGAAAGATGGCCCCAGATGAGGCTTTGGGGTTTTTTTGGCTTTTTAACTTTTCTTCTCACCTGCCTACCAGCACATTTCAAAAGTGAAGATTACCGTGCCATCATCTGTAATTTTATAGTTGTCAGAGACACAACTTCATACTCAAGGATTTCAAAAAGTTGAGATAAAGTTGATAGGGCAAGATATTTTCAGGAAAATCTATGAAGGATAAGAAAAAAAGTCCTTTTTTGTAATAGGTAAATATTTTCTCTTTAACATGTCCTGCATAAATTTCTTCATTTGTGATTTCCAGAATCCTCTAATTGAAAAGGTTTGCTCACAAACTAAGGGCCACATATTAGGCCTACTGTTACCTTAACATAGTACACTCTCAATCAATCCATCAATCAATAGTACCTACTGAGCACTTTCCGTGTACAGAGAGCACTATACTAAGTGTTTATAGAGTACAAGAGAGTTGGTAGACATGTTCCCCGCCCACAAAGAGCTTACAGTCTAAAGGGGGAGACAGACATTAAAATACATGAATATTATCACATTTATTAAAACGAAATCTCATTCATCTCAAGGAAGAAGTCCAACGTGAATTACTGAGATGTCAAAATTTTATAAGACTTTTTAAGTGTGAATTGTACGTCTCTTTCTGTGAGGTCGAAGATTAAATTTATCTTTCTGGTGTCTGTACTGACCTGTCTCAGATTTATCTGACTCTCTTTAAATCTGCTTAGGAATTCAAGAACTCAGTATCTCTCTCCCACTAATTCCATAAAACCTCTGCATATTTCCCACAGCTTGTAGTTTAACTGAGGCTTTGTTCATCACAGTAAAGGTCAAAGGGTTACTTCTCTGGATCAAAGCTTAACTTTATTTGGCAGAGTAGAGAGTGCAAAGGTGAAATGATCACAAATTTCAGATTAATAAGATCCAAAATATTGACTTTTAATGTGTTTTACCTAAAGATATCTAAAAGCTACTGGAAAAGAAAAGTAATTAACAATTAAATAGAATTTGAGGAATTTAAGTTCCACTTGATGAGGCGATTTCTTGCATTTGATTTTCAAAAGACCACAGCAGTTGCAAAGATGGCAATCATGTCCCAAAGAATTGCTAGTGGAAAGTTAGAACTGTCCCACTCTTCCCCCTGCTTGTGTGTCTCAGAAGAATATGGAAAAGCCCAGCTTCTTTAGTATTTCAGCACTGTGTGTTTCTGCACTGAAGAACGAACCTCAATCGCTGCTCCAACTTGACCTCACCCTCTGATCTAACTCTGAATCTCAGGAGAGTTGCTTCCTTTCAGAGTTTATCACTAGTATTATCAAAGCAAACTGACACCTGTGTCCTCCCTAGGGCCATTAATCATCTGTGGATTCAGATGTCAACACCAAGAGAGTGATCCACCATCTTAATCTCCACTCAGAGAAGCTTCCATTTGCCTGAAGATCTTTCTGGCTCTTCTTCTTCTTCTTGCCTGATATTTCAAATGGGCTTGAGACCAATTCTTTAACCACTAGCCCACACTGTTGTTCAACTAAAAACATTTAATAACAAGCCTTATTTTCCCAGTTTCCTTTCTGGTAGTAAGCATTGCTGGTGGTTGATTTATTAGCTTATAATAATAACAATGGCATTGGTTAAGCATGTACTATGTGCCAAGCACTGTTCTAAGCACTGGGATAGATACAAGGTAATCAGGTTGTCCCACATGGGGCTCACAGTCAATCCCCATTTTACAGATGAGGTAACTGAGGCACAGAGAGGTTGACTACACACAGCAGACAATTTATGAGACTGAAAAAGTGGACCTTATTCTAAAAAAATGCCTCAGGGTGCCAAGAGGATAAAATATTCATTCAAATATTACGAACAATAGACAGCAGCAATACAGCACTAATAGGCAGGCTTGCAAACAGAGACAGACCCTGTTTGGGACAAAAGCACTAGTGCAGCAAGGATCTAGCTTTACAAGCAATGTGGGAGGTAATGTCTGTCATCAATCAATCAAGCAATGGTATTTATTGGGTGCCTATGGTGAGCAGAGCACTGTACTAAGCGCTTGGAGAGTACAGTATAACAAAGTTGGTAGACACATTCCCTGCCCACAAGGAACTATAGAGATGGGCATAGCTATATGTGTGGGGCAAAGATCGAGTGCTTAAAGGGTGCAGATTGAAATGCATAGGCGACAGAGAAGGGAGAGCAAATAGGGAAGGGATAGTCAGGGAACGCCTCCTGAAGGGGATGTGATTTTAGTAAGGCTTAGGGGGAGAGAGTTTCAGGCCAGAAGGAGGATGTGGGCAAGGGATCGGTGGTGATATAGATGAGACCAGGGCACAGTGAGTAGGTTGGCATTAGAGGAGCAAAGTGAGTGGTCTGGGTTGTAGTAGGAAATTTGAGTGGCTTCATTCATTCATTCATTCAATCGTATTTATTGAGTGTTTACTGTGTGCAGAGCACTGTACTAAGAGCTTGGAAGTACAAGTTGGCAACACATAGAGATGGTCCCTACCCAACAATGGGCTCACAGTCTAGAAGACTTAATGCTTAATGCCATTGCAAAGGTGACTGGGCAACCACTAGAGGTTCTTGAGGAGTGGGGAAACATGGAATAAACAGTTTGTAGAAAAATAATCCAGGCAGGAGAATGAAGTATGGACTGGAGTGGGGAGATACAGGAGGCAGGGAGCTCAGCAAGGAGGCTGATACGGTAATCCAGGTGGGCTAGGATAAGTGCTTGGATCAATGTGGTAGCAGTTTGGATGGAGAGGAATGGGTGATTGTAGGGATGTTGGGAAGGTAGAACTGATGGGATTTCATGACAGATTGATTATGTGGGTTGAATGAGAGATATGAGTCAAGGAGAATGCCAAGGTCTTTGGTTTGTGAAACAAGGGAAGGTAGTGGTGTTGTCTACAGTGATAGGAAAGATAGAGGGAGGACAGGGTTTGGGTGGGAACATGAGGAGCTCTGTTTTGGACAAATGTAGTTTGAGGTGTTGGCGGGACAACCAAGTTGATATGTCCTAAAGGCAGGAGGAAGTGTGAGACTGCAGAGACGGAGAGAGGTTGGGGCTGAAGAGGTTATTTTGCGAATCATCCAGGTAAAGATGGTAGTTGAAGCCATGGGACTGAATGAGTTCTTCAAGGGAGTGGGTGTAGATGGAGAATAGAAGAGGACCCAGAACTGAGCTTTGAGGGACTCTCACAGCTAAGGGGTGGGAGGCAGAGGAGGAGCCTGCAAAAGAGACAGAATGAGCAGCCAGATATATAGGAGGAAAAGGAGAGAACAGTGTCAGTGAAGCCCGTGGCATAGTGGATACAACACAGGAGTCAGAAGGTCATGGGTTCCAATTCGGGCTCTGACACTTGTCTGCTGTGTGACCTTGGGCAAGTCTTTTTGCCTCAGTTACCTCATCTGTAAAATGGGGATTGAGAATGGGAGCCCCACGTAGGACAAGGGACTGTGTCCAACCCGGTTTGCTTGTATCCACGCCAGTGCTTAGTACAGTGCCTGGTATGTAGTAAGTGCTTAATAAATACCATAATAAATTAATAAAGCCAAGATTAGATAAAAATTTCAAGGAGAAGGGGGTGGTCCACAATGCCAAAGCCAGCTGAGAGATTGAGGACTATTAGGATGGAGTAGATGCAACTGGATTTGGCAAGAATGAGGTCATTGATGACCTTTGAAAAGGCAGTTTCTGTGGCGTGAAGGAGGCAGAAGCCAGACTGGATGGGGTCGAGGAGAGGAAGTAGAGACGGTGGGTGTAGACAACCCGCTCAAGGAGTTATCTATTAGAAGCAGCATGGCCTGGTGGAAAGGGCATGCATGGGCCTGGGCGTTGGAGGCCTTGGGTTCTAATCCCAGCTCTCACTTGTCTGCTCTGTGACCTCGGGTAAGTCATTTAACTTCTCTGTGTCTCAGTTACCTCATCCGTAAAATAGGGATTAAAGCTGTGCCTGGAATATAGTAAGTGCTTAACAAATACCATTAATAAAGAAAAAGGGGGTCGATGAGTAAAGGGAGCAAATCAGCGTGACACCGTAGGGAGTGGAAAAAGAGGAAAGGAGGGCTTAGGGAAGGCCTCTAGGAGGAAATGTGCCTTCAATAAGGCTTTTAAGGTGGGGAGAGTAATTGTCGAGCAGATTCATTCATTCATTCAATCATATTTATTGAGCTCTTACTGTGTGCAGAGCACTGTACTAAGCGCTTGGGAAGTCCAAGTTGGCAACATCTAGAGATGGTCCCTACCCAACAGCGGGCTCACAGTCTAGAAGGGGGAGACAGACAACAAAACAAAACATATTAACAAAATAAAATAAATAGAATAAATATGTACAAGTAAAATAGAGTAATAAATATGTACAGACATATATACAGGTGCAGTGGGGTGGGGAAGGAGGTAGGGTGGGGGGGATGGGGAGGAGGAGAGGAAAAAAGGGGCTCAGTGAGGGAAGGCCTCCCAGAGGAGGTGAGCTCATTCAATAGTATTTATTGAGCACTTACTGTGTGCGGAGCACTGTACTAAGCACTTGGGGAGAGTAATTGTCGAGCAGATTCATTCATTCATTCAATCGTATTTATTGAGCTCTTACTGTGTGCAGAGCACTGTACTAAGCGATTGGGAAGTCCAAGTTGGCAACATCTAGAGATGGTCCCTACCCAACAGCGGGCTCACAGTCTAGAAGGGGGAGACAGACAACAAAACAAGTAGACAGGTGTCAAAACTGTCAGAATAAGTAGTTTTGACTTGTAGCAGATGGCCTTCTGCTCGCTAGCCACTGCCCAAGCTAGGAATGGAATGGATATGCCTCTGGTTGAGTCTCCCTCCTGTAGCTGAGACTGGTAGAGTACTGGAAACTCTCCAGGTGTGACCCTGAGAGGGGTTCAAAGCTCTACTAAAGTCATATCTCCTTCAAGACACCTTCCCCGACTAATCCCTCTCATTCTCCCTTCTGGGTTGCCTATGTATTTGGAACTGTTCCTATTAAACTCATGATATTCTCCCCACTCTCAGTCCCACAGACCTTACATGCATATCCATAATTTCTTTTAATGTCTGTCTCCTCCTCTAGACTGCAAGCTTCTTGTGGGCAAGGGACATGACTACCAACTCTGTTGTACTCTCCCAAGTACTTAGTACAATGCTCTGCACACACGGAATACTCAATAAATACCAGTGATTGATTGGTAAAGGACTTATCTCTGTAGCTTTAACTCTTTTAGACCACTTAGGGGGCCCGTTAGTGCACCACAACAATGTACACAAAGTGTAGGGAGCAAAGCCCTAAATGCACCCCCTAGTGGCCATAAATCAATCAATCAATCAATCAATTGTATTTATTGAGCGCTTACTGTGTGCAGAGCACTGTACTAAGCGCTTGGGAAGTACAAGTTGGCAACATATAGAGATGGTCCCTACCCAACAGTGGGTTCACAGTCTAGAAGGGGGAGACGGAGAACAAAACAAAACATACAACAAAATAAAATAAATAGAATAGATATGTACAAGTAAAATAGAGTAATAAATACGTACAAACATATATACATAAAGAGTTCATGCCCTTCCCAAAGTTCTCAAAATTCAACTGTGGAATAATGATAAACTATTAATAGTATTTGTTAAGCACTTACTATGTGCCAAGTACTGTTCTAAGCACCGTGGTAGATACAAAGTAATCAGGTTGTCCCATGTGGGGCTCACAGTTTTAATCCCCATTTTACAGATGAGGTGACTGAGGCACAGAGAAGGTAAGTGATTTGCCCAAAGTCACACAGCTGACAAGTGGTGGAGTCGAGATTAGAATTGGGCTCCATACCTTCTATTGGTAAAACAGCATTCCCTAAGTCAAAAGTTCAAATAGACCAGCAAATTGCTGAGCACCAGGACATAAATCAGACATGCATTTCTAATCACCACACTTTAAGGACCTAACAGAGGTGGAGAAGGCCCAGGAAAGAGCAACCAAATGATTAAGGAGATAGAACATCTTTTATAGGATGGTAGATGGAAAAGATTAGGAGTCTCTAGTCTGAAAAATTATAGACTGGAAGGAAGCATAATTTAAGTTTACAAATTCATAAAGGCTGTGGAACCTTTTTATTAAAATGGAATTTGTTAAGACTTTACCACGTTCCAGGTACTGTACTAAGCACTGGGGGAGATGCAAAATAATCACAAGGAACATGTCTATCATCCCATGTGGGGCTCACAGTCTTATACCCATTTTACAGATGAGGAAACTGAAGCACAGAGAAGTTAAGTGACTTGCCCTGTGTCACATAGGAGACAAATGGTGGATCCCGGATTAGAACCCAGGACTTCTGACTCCCATGCTGCTTCTTACTGTCCACTAAATGCCACAACACAAGGAAAGTGTGTGTGTGGTGGGGGCACTGAGCTTGAAGGTGGTAAGTTCAAAGGGAAAGGAAATGCTTCTCCACACATTAGGTGGTAAGCATTGGTAATTTGTTACACATTACAATTTGTGTAAGCCAAAAATATCAGTAGGTTCAAGAAGATTTTGGATAAATTCAAGGACAAGAGGTTTCATAATAGGTTCCTGGAAGGAAAACTATGGATGTAGGGGGGAAAGTTGGAGATGTTAAATTGGACAGCTATAGTCATGAGGATGGATTAGGTCCCAGTACATCGAGTTGTTTCAACTGACCAGTTTTCTCCAGCATTTGTATATACAGAAGTGCTCAGGATGGATATATGTTTTCAAGTGGACATTCAATCACCTAAATTACTCTATTTGTAAATATTTTTATTCCTCTCCTCCATTAGAAAGCAAGTCGCTCGTGAGCGGGGAGCATGCCATTTCTCTATTTGTGTTTGCCAGACATATTCCAGGGCATTATTATCCACTGAGTGTTCAGTAAACACAAATTCTTTTTTTCTCATGCTGCCTTTTGACTCTTCCTCTTACTGTATGTCTCCTTTGCAGCCCACTGTGGACAGGGATTGTCTCTCTTTATTGCTGAATTGTACTTTCCAGGCGCTTAGTACAGTGCTCTGCACACAATATGTGCTCAATAAATGACTGAATGAATGAATGAACGAATATCAAAGAGAGAAATCATCACACTGCCTGTCAAGCATTCTGTGCCACTGACAGAGGTAACAGAGGCAGATTACTGGGATGGCAGAATAGTAATAATATTTATTATGTACATACAACATGCAGTGCACCATACTCAGTGCTTAAGAAAGTACAACATAAGGAACAGGAACCTTCCCTGTACACCAAGTGTTTTCAATCAAATGAGACCACTGGTTTGACTCCTAACAGCATTTCTTATATTTTTATGCTTTAAACAATCCTCTCTTTGATCATGAAGTTCAAACAACCTCAAACAACTAAAATACATGAATAAGTGAAGTCTACGTATATTTTTATTACCAGTACAGACCTGACCCCAAGGAATAAATGAATTCTTCAATGTGAAGTGTTACCTAAAAGCTTAATAGTGTTTCACATCCTTCTGGTCTAATATTAACTACTAAAATTCTTGTTAAAGCAGCCCAAATTAAAAACTGTAACTTATATGAACCCTTCCCCAAATCTAGGGAGTGGCTTGATTTTACCTTTATCTTTTCACCCTTTAAAAATGACTCTGTTGCTTTATTATTGTTCTTTCAGATAAAACTGTAAAGTGTATGATTCCCAAAATGCATGATGATGCTAAATTGACAATTGTGTTATAAACCTATGTTTAATCATTGAAAAAATACTAATCCTTTAAAAAAAAAAATTTCATCCTCCTCCATGAGGCTCTCCATTGCTTCTAGTAACTCCTTGAAATTTGGGTCCGGAGAAACACATAGAAAATCCCAGTATCTATATTTGATGGCAGAATGTAAGAAACAGCTGGGTTCATCTATGTTGTACGTTATCTTTTCGGTGTTGACTTAATCACTAAAATCAAGATGAAAAATAAAGGAAGTAAAACAAGAAAATGAATGGATAAAATTTAAGCACAAGGGGATTGGAAAATGCAAATTGAGGTCACTCCAGTGCATAACCAGTTACTCTGGAAAGCTTTTATGCCTTAGATTTTCAAGGAAGCTCCTTTGCAGAACCCTGAACTGCATTAGTTGTATATTCAAAACAAACATTGAAGCCAAATTTAGAATCAATGGACATATCTTTATTAGCCTGGTCTGAAAAAGTTTCAGATTTCCCTGGGTTTTAATGGCACTAATGGTAACGTAGCTAACAAAA
Source organism: Tachyglossus aculeatus (assembly GCF_015852505.1). NCBI lineage: Eukaryota > Metazoa > Chordata > Mammalia > Monotremata > Tachyglossidae > Tachyglossus > Tachyglossus aculeatus. The sequence continues at coordinate 58,878,998 of NC_052098.1, forward strand.
GAAGAATTCGGTATTGTTTTTTGGGGGGGTTCACAATTCAGCATGTGGGGAGAGGGAGGATTAAAAAGTATTAGGAAAAAGTCTTGCAGACAGGATAGTCTTTCTGTGAAACTGAGTCCTTATGATCAGCCCAGGGTAATTCCCAACTGACAAGTTACAAGAGGCTCTGTACTTCCCCGCTCAACCTTCCTGCCAGCCTTCTGGCCTCAGGAAACTGCCCTGTAGCCTCTTAAGGGTGGCAGCAGAGTGAAGACACAGCCTGGAGGATGAAAGCCTAAAACGTAATCTGTCATTCAGGCAGATGTACTGACATCAGGGTACACAAGGCAGGCTTAGAAATGGAGTTAGTGGTAAATGGTGACAAAGATGACATTCCCATCTGTATGCTACAATCCACACTAACTTTGGCTTGGCACAACATGAGGTTTACCTAGGTAGATTTGGGCCCAAAATGGACTTTTTTTTACAGGAAAATCATCTTCAAAACATATGTCGAGATCATGCAGAAATATGTCCCCACAATGATACAAAATCCAAAACAGAGGAAGAGGCAGAAGAGTTTAAGATTTTGCAGGTATGTGAGACTCTGCCAAACCCCAAATGCATTTTGCTAAATTCCCATTTCCTAAAAGGCAAAAGAGATATATTGTATTTTTTAAACTAAGTGGAAGCCTTGTAAATAAAGAAAACCAGAATATCTAAGTTCGCTGCTTATTGTTCTTCTTGCCAGGAAGATAACTAAGACCTGATCAGTGACAGTTGCCTTAGAGATGGCAGACCTCCTGGAGTGCCCTGCAAATTAATGTGCCCCCCAAAACACATTAGAAAATTACACTGAATTAAGCATCCAGAACTCTCTCGGCAAGCCACAAAATCACCAACCTATACCACCCCGAAAAATATCCTGGAATGACGATGTTGTTATCCTTCCAGATGATGTTCTTTCTGACTCAAGGGGTCAATCAAAAAAAGAGGTGGTGTGTTTTACTTACAGTTGAGTCTTTAGCATGATAATTTCTTCAAACATAAAACGACAGTCAACTGCTAGATACATCCACTGAGCTCCTTTTTCTAAAATGTCATGAACTGAATCCAACTTTTACTACTGAAGTGAACAGAAACCATGAATTTGGGATAGTGACCACAGAGTCAAATTGAAAATAACTTCTGTAAAGCAAGTTTTAGAAGCACCAATTTTTAGGGAGCTGCTGACCTGAGAAAAATATGGCTCAGAGTCCCTTAAAATAAGATCTCAATCTTGATATAGGAGGCAATTTAAAGTGTGGAGCTAATACGCCAGCAAACAATTCCACTCCATGTATAGTCCTCCTTAAGTGTCCAGTACAGTGTGCCGCACCAAGAGGATGCTCAGTAAGTGTTACTACCACTACTTCCACCCAAGTCCAGAAGTGGGCCACCTGGCTCTAGTGTTCTGCTCAGGCTGTCAAAGGTCTATCACCAGCCCTGAGCCCCTGCCAAAAACAGAATGCATCTAGAACAAAAGTAGAGGACTTTAGGACCCAGTGTGGGCTAACCAAGAGCGGGCACTCCTAAAGTGATTCCAGGGGTTCTCCTGGCCAGGATTCCGGGCTGAAAACCCTCAGCAACGTTACAACGAGGTAGAAATACAAAATCAGTGAAGGATCCGCATGTGCTAACACTACAGATGCAGGAGTTTGTTCACTGAGAGTGCTAATTCCAGGGTAGAAAAAGGAGAAGTGGGGAAAGAGGCAGAAAATTCATCCGATGCCTTTTGTATGCACCCCTTGGCATAGTGCAATAGAAGAAATAAACAGTCTGAATTACCTAACTCTTTCTTCTCCCCTCCTTCCTTCCTCCATATTTACTTCTCTTTTTTTCTTCTCTTCCCTCTTTTAAGAGCAGTCACAGTTTTTATAAAGCACTTACTGTGTGCAGAGCACCGTACGAAGCCCTAGGAAAAACTGTACAGGTGGAAATTAAACATGGTCCTCGTCCCCTGGTGGGACTAGACTTATTCCTTACATGACCCCATGTAATAGCCCCTCCTGTGTTTGGGAGTTGCAAAAAATATGCAAAAAAGTGGAAAAATGATGCAAGTAAGAAGTTATTGAGCAAGCTGAAAGTATAGTCAAAGTTCCTGATCTGGAATAACAGAAGACGCGAGATGCCACCAGGAACTGCCACTAATGTTGGCAATGGAGAAAATACAAACATGTTCTCCCATTGCTCTACAATATTTCATATTATTTGTACATCCAATAACTCCTGTAGCATGGGGGCTGCATTCTTGAAGATCCCTCCATTAAGGAAAACTCACATTGTATTACCCCATGTCGAGCCCCATGCACCTGCTCACAAACGTTTTCCTCTAACACCATGCTACACTGTATTTGGACAGATGGGCAGTGTTGGAAGAACATTCTCCAATTTTGCAATCATGTTCAAACCAAAACACACAGTGAAAACACATATTCTATCAGAACTGAATAAATAAGGTTTGGTCTATGACTCTTCCCTTCAAACTCGCCAGGGAAACTTCCTCTCCTTAAATTCATAGACTTTTTTTAAGAGTTCTCAATTCCCTAGAGGCAAGAAAATGCATTCAATATCCTAGGTAGAATTTGTATTTAGAAATTAAGTAAAATTAATTTTTGACAAGTTTAACTCTTTTGATATTTCTAAATTGGATATATCATAAGTATTAGGTCTGTAACACGATTTTTAAAATCAAGTACTTTTCCACAGGGGTCAAGCAGTCTACTAATTTCCATATATCATTACTAACAAAAATGATTAATACTGAGAATGATAATAACGATGTAGTATCTTATTTACATTAATGTTTCTCCCCTTGCAGAAAAGGTCTACATTACTTCATCAGGAAAGCTCTTCAAATAGGAACTCCAATCTCATATACACTCAGAGACTGACAGTGAGCATTGCAGTGAGCAATTCCTTTTTGTCAGATTTCAAATTGGAAAAAGCATCATGGGGCAGGAGAGATGCATCCAAGGAAATTGTTATGCATCTGTACACTTTTGCATTATGCATGTTGTGGAATGCAACCTAAGAGAACTCTATTCCAACAAATAGTTGTTTGGGGGAAATTTAGCAAACAGGACAATATTGGGTCACCTTTTTTATGTAGATGTAATGGCAAAAAAGTCAGTGTAGAGAAGGATATATGAAAATATGTATACATCATGTATGTGATATGCACACATCCCCAAGCTCTACTATGGGTACATCACTGTTGCCATTTGCACAAATCTGAATTTCTGGGATTCCAAGGGATATTCTATCAGACCAGTGTTTTTCACTGCAATCAGCATCAGTTTTGAGATATTACGGAGTGTTGTTTTAAAAGACTAAAATCAAAATGAATGGGTCTCTCTCCTTAGGCAAATTAATCTCCTCCTGTTAAGGGGAAATGTTAAAAGGAGAAATTGAAAATCTTAAAAATGAATATTGGCTTCTTCACTTCTGAAGTTAAAATCTGGAAATCAAAGGGCTTATTTCTCAGCTAGTATTTAAATCAAATTTTATAGATTAAAAACTTTTAAGTTTCCAAATGGACAAAAGGTCTTCAATGAGTAAGATGAATTAGTGCACACAGATCCAGATTGCAGGAGGAAAGGTTACAAGTACCTATCTGCTACTTCTCTATTTTCTGCAAAGAGTCTGCATATAATATCTACTCCCATTTAAGAACTGAGCTGCCCTGATACACCTCACCACCACCACCAAATTAAAGACTTTTTTTCATTCCATTATTTCTAAAATGTACTTCAACCAGTGCAACACTCAACGAATGGAAGAACTAGGAGAATTAAAACCACGCAATGAAACAGCTTCTTGACGGATAAAGCTATGGAAATTTTAGGCTCCATTTACTTCTCAATCTAATTTTGTCCTCCGATGCACATTATGCCTGAAATGGGATCTCATGTGGTTTGATCAGTGCTCTTAATGCGTGCAGAAACAACGCAGTTTCTCTATTGTTGTTTCCTTTCTGCAGCACAGCAATACTTCTAATAAGAGCAGCTCAGCAGGTACTGAAAGGCAGTCTCTTTAGTAATCACTCTGCTACCAGTGAGCTGCAAGAAAGTGAAGCCAATATTCAGTTTGAAAACTTCAGTATCCAAAAGGTTGCTACCCTTTCCTAAATGCACCTTTTTAAGATTAGAGATCACAAATTGGCAAGTGAAGATTTGATTTTATCTTAGAAGGAATAAGTTCAACTATCTCTTTGCTCTCTTTTAATCTATCAAGTGTATTTGTTGAGTGCTGTGTGCAGAATACTGTACTAAGCTCTTGGAAGAGTACAATATAACAAGATGGGTAGATATGTTCTCTGCCCTCAAGGAGCTTGAGTGGAATTCCTGGATCTCATCAACAAATAAACTCAAAGGGCACAAAAGTTATATTCAATCAGAAGTATCATTGCCCTGTCCAATAACTCACATATAAATAGCTGCTCCTACAGAGACAACATACAGCAAAGTGTTGAACAACTGTCCAAGGAATTTGAACAATGAGGACAATTACTATAGTTAATGAGACAAAAAGTGCATATATATATATATATATATATATTTCTCTCTTTTACACTTTTCTGTTGTAGATGGCTCAGCAAAACCCACCACTACTGGAACAAAACCAACTCTTGTCTTCTCTTATGCCGTTGAGTCATCTCTGACACATAGCGACACCACGGACACATCTCTCCCAGAACACCCCGCTCTCCATCTGCAACCGTTCTTGTAGTGTATCCATAGAGTTTTCTTGGTAAAAATACGGAATCAGTTTGCCATTGCCTCCTTCCGCGCAGTCAACTTGATTCTCCGCCCTCGACTCTCTCCCGTGCCACTGCTGTCCAGCACGGGTGAGTTTGACCTGTAGCAGATTGCCTTCCACTCGCTAGCCACTGCCCAAGCTAGGAATGGAATGGATATGCCTCTGGTTGATTCTCCTTCCCATAGCCGAGACTGGTAGAGTACTGGAAACTCTCCAGGTGCGACCCTGAGAGGGGAAAAACAACTCGAGCAGTAGGATAAACCTTTCCCCTCTTAACCATTGATATCTAAACAGTGCTTGCCCAAATGGTAGGGACCCAAAAAAAGATGCACTGCTGTATTTTCATAGACAAAACATTTGTGTGCAAGGGATTCTCTCTCAAGGGCACTCACACTCACCGATGCAATTTGACCGTGGGCTGTGTCATGCAGATATGCCATGTAGATGAGTCATGTCGATATCTCCAAATCAAGGGTAAGTATCATGTCTACCAGTTCAATTGTACTCTCCCAAGCGCTTAGTACAGTTCTCTGCACAAAGTGTTCAATAAATAACACTAAATTGGTATTAATTGGTAGCTCTCCTACAGGCTTACCATGAAAACCAAGCAGACTTGGTAGTAGTAACAGTTGTACTCATTGAGCATCCACTGGGGGCAATGTCCTGTACTAAGCACTTAGAAAATACAAATCAGAGAATGGTATATTCCCTGCTCACAAGGCATTTTCATGCTAATGGGGGAGACAGACATAAAAGTCTTTGCAAACGGAGTATTAGAGAAGCAGCATGCCTCAGTGGAAAGAGCCCGGGCTTGGGAGTCAGAGGTCATGGGTTCAAATCCCGACTCCACCACTTGTCAGCTGTGTGGCTTTGGGTAAGTCACTTAACTTCTCTGGGCCTCAGTTACCTCATCTGTAAAATGGGGATGAAGACTGTGAGCCCCATGTGGGACAACCTAATTACCTTGTATTTCCCCTAGCGCTTAGAACAGTGCTTCTCCCATAGTAAGCGCTTAACAGATGTCATCATTATTACCTCAAGTAAATACAACTTAACGGCATGTACGAAGAAATGCTTAGCATGGGTACAAATAAGTGCATAAATGCTGGGCAATGCTAGTGGAGTTGGTGATTAATCATGGAAGGCTTTTTGGAGGTGGTGGAATTTTAGGAAGGCTTTAAATGTGGGGAGCACTGTAGTCTGTCTGAATTGGAGTGGGAGGGCGTTCCAGGCTGAGGGGATGAAAGTGGAAGAGGTGAAAATGAGTGAAGAGAGTGAGTTGAAGAGAAACAGGTGAAGAGAGGAGATATATAAGATGGGGAGAGCTTGGCGGTTATATTTATTGGTAACATTTTATTCTAATGTCTCTCTCCCCGGGGAGACTTTAAGCTCCTTGTGGGCAGGGAACGAGCCTGCCAACTCTGTTGTATTGCACTCTCCCAAATGCTTAGTAACAGTGTTCTGCCCACAGAAAGTGCTGAATAAGTACCATTGACTGACTGAGAAGCCAAGTGAGGGGAATTTTTATTTGATGCAGAGAGACACAGAACGTCAGTGGAGGGTTTTGAGGAGTGGAGAGATGTGTGCTGAGCAACACTCCGAGAAGATGATCTGGAGGCCGAAGACAGATAGACCAGTGAGGAGATTGTTACAATAGTTTATGGAAATATGACTAGTGGAAACTGCATGGACAGAAAAGGGCAGACCTGGGAGATATTACATGGGGAAAATTAGGACTTGGCAGGACATTAAATGTGAGACTTGAAAGACAGTGAGGAATCCAGGATGACAGAGAGCCTGTAGGCATCTGGAACAGTATGGTGGTGGTATCAATAGAATTGGGAATGTTAGGAGGGGGAGTGTTTTCAGTGGGGCATCAATCAATGGCATTTACTGAGCACTTACTGTGTGCAGAGCACTGTACTAAGCACTTGGGAGAGTACGACAGAGTTGGTAGACAAATTGGAAGATGAGTAGTTCCATTTCAGACATATTGAGTTTGAGGTACTGGAGGGACATCCAAGTGGAGGCAAGAGGAGATGCGGAATTTTGGGTTGATGACAAGTCAGAACTAGAAAGGGAAATATTGGGATAATAACAATAATGGCATTTATTAAGCGCTTACTATGTGCAAAGCACTGTTCTAAGCACTGGGGAGGTTACAAGGTGATCAGGTTGTCCCACGGGGGGCTCACAGTCTTCATCCCCATTTTACAGATGAGGGAACTGAGGCACAGAGAAGTGAAGTGACACTTGCCCAAAGTCACACAGCTGACAATTGGCAGAGTCGGGATTTGAACCCATGACCTCTGACTCCAAAGCCCGTGCTCTTTTCCACTGAGCCACACTGCTTCTCTATTACATTTGTCACAACTAAATTGTGGACCATCATCTTTCATAACTTTAAATGGTGCACCTGCCCAGCATAACAGGCTCATTTCAAATTATTATGATTGATATTGTAGAGCTATTCAGAACTGAAATGTCTGGAAAGTTTTAATATAGCCAATAATGAAAATAGAAGTTTGTCCATTTCTCAAGATTCCACATTATTCTCTGGAAACTATTTGGGGGTGGGGGGTGGGCAATATATTATGTTTACAAACACACACACACACACACACACACACACACATATACGTGTATATATATATATATATATATATATATATATATATATATATATATATGGGATACCTGTGGTGGTAGCGTGTGAGTATTTATATAGATGTCCTTTCATTTTCAAAGACGCTCAACTGACAGTGAGACCCAATCCGTGTGTGTAAATGCGACAGAAAAGACTGATGCACAGCTCAACTTTGCATGTGTGTAACAATAGATCCTTGCTGGGATTAGAAACAGCGTGGCTCAGTGGAAAGAGCATGGGCTTGGGAGTCAGAGGTCATGGGTTCTAATCCTGACTTTGCCACTTGTCTGCTGTGTGACTTTGGGCAAGTCACTTAACTTCTCTGTGCCTCAGTTCCCTCATCTGTAAAATGTGGATTAAGACTGTGAGCCCCCCATGGGACAACCTGATTACCTTGTATCTACCCCAGTGCTTAGAACAGTGCTTGGCACAAGGTAAGCGCTTAACAAATACCACTATTATTATTATTATTATTTATTAATTTGTCTCTTACGGGAGCCACCTTTTTTTGAGTCTGCCTCACAAGAAATGGAGTGGCCTACTGAAAAGATCCCGGGCCTGAGCGTTAGAGGACCTAGGTTCTAATCCCGCTTTGCCACATGCCTGCTGTGTGACCTTGGGCAAGACACTTAACTGCTCTGTGCCTCAGTTACTCCTTCTGTAAACTGGGGATTAAACCCTACTCACTCCTACTTAGACTATGAGCCCCACGTGGGGCAGGGACTGTGTTCAACCTGATTAACTCGTATCTACCCAGAGCTTAGAACAGTGCTTGGCACATAGTAAGTGCTAAACAAGTACCATAAAAAAAGAAAAAAAAAACAAGCCTTTGCTCAAGGTAAGCAAACCCAGACCCATTTGCCACCCAACAGTCTGAACTGTGTGCCTCCAGGGTCTCCCAAGAGTCTACTGCTCAGTCGCACCATTTGACACTGTCCCTCACCTACATCTTTAAGTTATTCTACCCTCCCAATAGGGATGTACTACCTTTCATTTTAACATAATGCAGCTGCCTTGGTATCCTGCTATTATCCATTCTCCTTGTATGTCTTGCCCAGAAGAACTGTGTTACTGTGAACATAACTTCAGTACTGGTGAATTTACTGCATTCCAGGAATTTTGTTGTTTGTTTGCAATCTCATCCTGCCATTTGATGTTTACTATGGTTCGTAGGCGCTGCTGGTGAAACTTCTCAATAAGCCAGGCGTCTTCTGTACTGAAAACATATACACCACTGCGGCTTTATAGACCTTCAGTTTGGTATGGAACTTGATTCCCCATTGATTCTGCCAATCTACCAGAAGCCATACTGACCTTTTTCTTTCTGTTTTCTACTTCTTAATCTAGTGGTGCATGATTGGACAGGGTCCTGCCTACATAACGGAATTCAGGGATAACATTATGTTCTGTGTTGTTGCATTAGTATATTCTTCAATAAGGAGGTACATAGGAGAATTACCAGCTGGTTTATATGAAAATCATTGAGGACAAGGAGGTATGCTCATTTAAACTAATCATGCGTCTGAAAAACTAAATTTTTTTGTTAGTGACAATGTGCTAGGTTACTTTCCAAAACCAGGAAAACTATTGGCAATAATATACATTAATTTATACCTAAGGACAAAGGGGATCTCCAAGGGCCTTCCAATCCAAATCTTTCCTTCAGGTAGAACTGCTCTTACAGTATCTACATAAATGTGTATTTATTTTCCTTTTATCAGATCTCCAGGGGATCCCTGACCTTTCAATGAATGGGGAGCATCAACCTGCAATCTGTCATCCCCAGGAGGTAACAAATCTAGAAGGGGGCTGCAATTCTCCCAGGTTATTTCTTCATGAAGAAATTTCCCAAGAACTAACGTTAAATTTACAAAATACATGGAATGATGCCGCTCTGCCCCAGTATTGCCCCACAGACTGGGATTCTTTTACCCAAACACCAAGTTCCAGCACTGAAGAAGAAGAGAGTTAAAGAAGAATGATGGAAAGTGAAGGAGAACCAATAAAAAAGTTCTCAATAGTTTTTATCAATTAAGCTAATCAATTTTCCTCCTTCCACCAAAGGACCAGGAACTAACAAAACTTCTCCACCTCTACAAGGCTATCTGAGGATATTATACAATCTGGCCACCAGTTATCAGCCAGCAGCAGTAATTCCACTTCCTTTCTTTCCATAGCATGATTGTGTGGGTCATTGTTCCCTAATTCCTAGGGTCTCAGACCTCCCCATAGGCATAAGCCCCCAAGGGCAGTGGGTCTGTGTTCTCCCTTCCCTCAACTCCCAACTTATTCATCAGCATTGGGGTCAGAAACCTGGGCTAGAGCAAAATTCAATATGTGATGAACCATGCGTCTCTGGTTCCCTTCCAGGAGTGGTCAGGGAAGAATCACATCACTGCCCACCTAAATCACCTCAACTGACTTCCTCCTAAGGACTTTTCTCAAACACCAGGCTTGTGATCAGAGAGAAAAAATAATAATGGGGGATTCAGGCCCCACCTCTAAAGTTCTTTACAATGGAGTGAACTTCCCCTTTCTCCATTTTTCACTTTCCCCCTACCATTCCTTTCCCCCATCCTCCTCAGAATGAATTTGTAGGCCTTCTGGCTTTGCACTAAGGCTTCATGGCATCATTGAGTATGAATGAAGACTTTAGATGACATAGGTTCCTTCCCATCTGCTAGCTCGGCAAGCCCAAACATTTCCTCTGGTCCCTACACACTGGGGCAGCAATCTCCAAGAGAATCATACATCAATTACAATTGCACAGGTCCAGCACTATACCCTAACAATAATAGGGTAAGTTAGGGTACAATTTTAGGGTACAAGTTTAGTACAGTCACCTGTCTACTTGTTCTGTTTCGCTGTCTCCCCCTTCTAGACTGAGAGGCCATTGTTGGGTAGGGACTGTCTCCATATGTAGTTTCCAAGCGCTTAGTACAGTGCTCTGTACACAGAAAGCTTTCAATAAATATGACTGAATGAGTGAATAATGACATTCGTTTCTACCAAGCATTGACTAAGCACTAAGGTGAATACAAGATAATCAGGTTGGACACAATCCCTGTCCCAAGTGGGGTTCACAGTCTCAATCCCCATTTTACAGATGAGGGAACTGAGGCCCAGAGAAGTCAAGCGACTTGCCCAAGGTCAAACAGCAGACAAGTGGCAGAGCCGGGATTAGAACCCATGACCCTCTGACTCCCAGGCCCGTTCTCTAGCCATTACACCATGCTGCTTGGGCTCACAGTCTTAATCCCCATTTTACAAACGAGGTAACTGTGGCACAGAAGTGAAGTGAATTTTCCAAGGTCACACAGCAGTCAAGTGGCAGAGCAGGTTTAGAACCCAGGTCCTTCTGACTCCCAGGTGTGTGCTCTATTGTTAAATGTTTACTATATGCCAAACACTGTACTAAGCATTGGGATAGATACAAGATCATCAAGTTGGGCACAGTCCCTGTCCCATATAGGGCTCAAAGTCTAAGTTAGGAGGGAGATCAGGTTTTGAGTCCCCATTTCATGGATGAGGAAACTGAGGCACAGAGAAGTTAAGCGACTTGCCCAAGGTCACACAGCTGGATTAGTCCTCAGGACCTCTGACTTTCAGGCCTGAGCGCTTTCCACTAGGCCACATCACTTTCCTACTGGTACGGGGCTAGCCTGGAAGGGAAAGGGCACCCCACCATTGAAAAGTGCACCAATCCCAAAGACATCCTGAAGAATGCTCCACTTGCAGTTAACTGCAGACCAGCAATGCCCACTCAGCTTTCACACTCATCAACTGCCCATGACTAGGATCAATTTCTTTCATGGTTTAGCAGTCCCTCAGTCCCATCCCAAAATATCATCGTCAACTTCCCCACCTCTCCAACCCCTGTTGGAAGATAGTGATCATTTTATTCTCAAAGGACCTTGGCAATTTGAGGTTAATGGCCAACTCTCTAAAGTTGATTCATTTTCCATTTTCATTATGAAGTTTGCACGCCCTCCCTCTTCATATCCCATAGACAATGACTCTCATTCATTCAGTTGTATTCATTGAGCGCTTACTATTTGCAGAGAACTGTACTAACAGCTTAGCACTGTACTAAGTGCTTCCCCCTCTTCAAAGCCTTATTGAGGCACATCTCCTCTAAGAGGCCTTCCCTGACGAAGCCCTCCTTTCCTCTTCTCCCACTCCCTTCTCCATCACCCTGACTTGCTCCCTTTATTCACCTCCCTCCCAGCCCCACAACACTTATGTACATATTCATAATTTATTTATTTTTATTGTCTGTCTCCCCCTCTGGATTGTAAACTCACTGTGGGCAGGGAATGTGTCTTGTTTATTGTTGTACTGCACTCTCCCAACCACTTAGTACAGTGTTCTGCACATAGTAAGCACTCAGCAAATACAACTGACTGAATGACTGACAACTCCATGGCTAGCTCCAGGACAATAATAAGGAGGTCGTAGTGACAGAGGAAGCAAGGAAAGGAGTTATGTGAAAGGTAGAATATAGACGCAATGGAGAATGAATGTAGAGGAAAGAAAAGATGAGAAAGGTGGAAAATCTCAAAAGAATCCAGGATGCTTAACAGCTAAACTTTCAAATGTCTCCCTCTAAAATAAACCTGTAGGTGGTTTAATTTAATACTTCCTCACCAATTTGTAGTCTCTATGAATCTAGTAAGAATTGAAACCTACTTTTCTTTTATAGTAGAAATAGTATCTTGGTGTTCCATACTTTGGTTTCACAGAAGAATTTCCTTGTTCATCTTGGGGTGCTTACATGCTCTTGAAAATTAGAGTACAGCTATCACCATTTAGACAAATCCAATTATGACAGTCAAACACAGACCTGTGAAAAGGAGAATCTATAAAAGTTGAACAAAGCAGGGGAAGGGGAGGGTGGCCAGTGGGATTCTCTGGTTCATGACCACCAGTCAGTGACGTCAGGATTTATAACTGTATTAAATGGCATGACAGTCAGTCATGATAAATCAGTTCCCCCCCTCTTCCCAAATCACAGACAATAAAAGCTTTGGCAGTGAAAGTCATTCATCACCATAAAGACTTGAGACATTCTAGTCATCAATTTCACTCACATACTTAATACACTGGAGAGAGTGTTAGAATTTTAGCAAAAAAAAAAAAACACGAAGAAAGACTGAACAAGAATAATTACAAAGGTCAAAGAAAAGGATTCCTCCAGGAAGCACATTCTGATCAAGGAAGGCAGAACTATATAGGACTGTGTTGTGGGCCCGTTTCTGAGGAATGTTGGCAAGCAAATGTTTTAGAAGTTTTAAACCACCACTCATGAATACACACAAACAAGATACTGAAGTAGGAGAAGCAGGGAGGTGAGAGGCAATAGAACCTCAGCCTTATATCTTCATCTGAAAGCCTAGAATGCTAGTACTAAGGGAAAAGGCTAAAATTGAAAGCACCTACAGAACGCAGAACTTGCTATAAATACATGGCTGCAGTTTCATCTGTTACAAAGGATGAAGACAATAACTAGTAAGCAGGAAGCACAAGGAGGTGGTGTTCAGATGCAGAGGTTTTACAGTGCTAAGCAACAGGAGGGTGCCATCTGTTAGGAATCTGTGATAGAAACTCAGTGACTGAGTGAGCTTTGAATAACTGAATTGCAAGACAATAATAATAAGAGTAACTGTGGTATTTGTTAAGCGCTTACCATGTGCCAAGCACTGAACTATACTGGGGTAGATACAAGATAATCAGGTCCCACATGAGGTTCGCGTCTAAGTAGGAGGGAGAAAAAGTATTGAATCCCCACTTTACAGATGAGGTAACTCAGGGCACAGAGAAGTGAAGTGACTTGCCCAAGGTCAAACAGCAGACAAGTGGCAGAGTCAGGATTAGAATCCAGTTCCTCCGACTTCCAGGCCCATGCTCTTTCCGCAATGCCATGTTGCTTTTTTTTTATGGCACCTGTTAAGTGCTTACTATAGGCCAGGCACTGTACTAAGCTCGGGGGCAGATTCATTCATTCATTCAATCGCATTTATTGAGCGCTTACCGTGTGCAGAGCACCATACTAAGCGCTTGGGAAGTACAAGTCGGCAACATATAGAGACTATCCCTACCCAACAACAGGCTCACATAAATAATAATCAGGTTGGACACAGTCCCTGCCCCACATGGGGTGCACAGGCTTAATCCCCATTTTACAGATGAGGTATCTGTGGCACAGAGAAGTTAAATGACTTACACGAGGTCAAACAGCAGACAAATGGCAGAGCCGGGATTAGAACTCAGGTCCTTTTTTTCCCCCCCCCATGCCCGTGTTCTTTACACTAGTCCACATTGCTTCTCTATTTTGGATAGTGATACTAGTGCTATGCCAATAAATTAGATTTGTGTGTATTCAATTCATGTCTTGTTTTGGTCACAAAAACCCTCAGTTCGCTTCCCCAAGCAGGGCTTTCCAAAGTGGGAGGGAAACAAAAGGGAGAGTTAGAGAAGGGTAGGTCTGGAGAGATTGGGAGGTGAAAAAGGTTAAGAGGTGGATTTGGGGACAGGAATTGAATAGCAGAAAAAGGTCAATAATAGCATTGTGGAAAACTAATATAGTTCTCCTGCTTCTTAGGCTTCAATTACCACCTCTCCAGCCCTGACCTCTCATGCTCTGCAATCCACATTTCCTCCTGCCTCCAGGTCATCTCTACATGGATGTCCTACCAATATCTCAAGATCAACTTGTTCAAAACTGAACTCCACATCTTCCCTTTCAAATCCTCTCCATTGATCTTTGCCATCACAGTCAGCAATTCCATCACCGTTCCTGTCTTTCAAGCCTATGAATTTAGCGTCATCCTTGCCTCTCCCTCCTTTTTAATCCCCAAATTCAGTCTGCTGCCAAATCCTGCTAGTTCTTCCTCCACAACATCCAGACTGCCACCACACTGTTCCAGGCACTCAACCACTGCATCAGCCTCCTCGCTGATCTCCCTGCCTCCAATCTCCCGATTTTTCTAGTCCACTGCCCAAATCGTCAAACAGTGGCATTTGCTGAGTGCTCACTGTGTGCAGAGCGCTGTACTTAACACTTACCTTCCTAAAACGTCATTCTATACATATCTCCCCAGTCCTCAAAAATCTCTATTTTCCACATTAAGCAAAAACTCCTTACCATTGATTGGCTTTAAGGCACGCAATCAGCTCTCTCCCCCCATTATCCACTCTCTTCTCCTGTTACAGTTCAGCTCACACTCTTCATTCCCCTGACGTTAACCTCCTCATTGTGCCCCACCCTCACCTTTCCCAAGACTGGCCTCATGCTCACACCCTTCCCTCCCTTGCCCTGAACCCCCACCAACTTCACATTTGTGAGAACAATGCTCTTCCCACCTCCAAAGACCTTGTGAAATGATATCTCCTTCAGGAGGCCTTGACCAATTAATGGCTAATATCCCCACTTCCTCTTTCCCACTATTGTTTCTTCAGCTCTTCTGTATAATCTAAGCACTTGGGTATTCAAACCCTCCCTGCCCACACACACCCAATTTGGAAACATTATGTATGTATCTTCTAGACTGCAAACTCATTGTGGGCAGAGAACGTGTCTACCAACTCTGTTATATTATTGTATTGTACTAGCCCAAGCGCTTAATACAGTGCTCTGCACACAGTAAGTGCTCAATAAATATAATCAATCGATATCCTTAAACTCTACCATTTCTGCCTACCTGTAATCTGTTTAGTGTCTGTCTCCCCTTTAGTTATACGTTCCCTAAAGGCAGGGATAGTGTCTCCTGATTCTATCACACTCCCCCAAGTGTTTAGTACAGGACCACCTCTTCAGAAATGATGAACAGTATAAGTGATCCTAATTAACTTTGGGGTTTCTGTAAATCGTGGGCCCATAACCCTATTCTTTCAATTCCTTCAATCTGCTAATTTATTTCCTCTCTCCAAACCCCATCCATTTCCTGAGTTCTGCTCCATTTTCTTTCTCCTTGTAGACCCTGAGGAAGGGATTTCTTTGAGATGTCAAAGAATTTCCTCTTTCCCACCCAGCTGCCCAACAAGGATCAATGTCTTATCTTGGCTGATAAATAGCTGAGGGAAATTAAAAGCAAAAAAAGATACTGGCGTACACACAGCGTGGTAGCTACCTATGAATTATTGAATGATTCTGTAATATCTCTAAAAAGGACACCTATCTACATTCCTAGATATCACTACTCAAAAAAGTAAGTGAGCAAAGAAGCATCGCTGTTGTCATTCAGTTGTACTATCAATGTATCACCCCGGGGGAGTCTGAGAGGGGGAATAAAGCAAAAAGTGTAA
This sequence comes from Tachyglossus aculeatus, assembly GCF_015852505.1. Classification (NCBI taxonomy): domain Eukaryota; kingdom Metazoa; phylum Chordata; class Mammalia; order Monotremata; family Tachyglossidae; genus Tachyglossus; species Tachyglossus aculeatus. The sequence goes on from NC_052098.1 coordinate 58,894,728, forward strand.
GTTGGCAAGTTCTTTGTACTGTACTAATTACAAAGCTTCAGAATTGTGCTATGCCATCAATTCACATTAATTCCCATATCTATTAGCCATGACCAGATCACACAAAGACAATCTGATTTTGTGCCCCGGCTTTTCACGTTGGGAAATCCCGAGTTCAAATTCTAGAGCCTCCAAGGTCAAAAATTCAAATTAGTCTGCTGTGCTCTTCATTGTCTCCATTTGTCCACTGCTTCTATTTCTTTTCAGATATCAGTACGAAAGCTATTGCTAACACTTTATCCATTAATATTTTGAATGGTGTCATGTAAACATCAAAGTCTGTGCCACTTGGGTGAACGAAAATTAATTTCCATGACATAGAACATAATTGTTAAATGGATTTGCTTATCCTATTCCTCTTGTCAACATCATATTTATACAACATAGAATCCAGAGCCAAGAGTTCAATGGCAAAAAAAAAACAACCTAGCATGACTGCACAGTATGCAATGCGCCAGAGTATCAAGTGTAACAGTCACAATGGCACAGTGGTGGGTCTTAGCAAAGATGTTTCCAAATTGGATGAAGTACTCGCCTTTTCTAGAAATGTTTCAATACAGGGTATTTGCCAACTAAAATAGATGATCATAATTATATAGGTTTAGATTTATTAAAGGGGATTATATCTGAGTATCTCAGTATATCCCAGACTGAGCCCCCCTTTTCCTCTGCTCTCCTCCCCTCCCCATCTCCCCGACTCCCTCCCTCAGCTCTACCCCCCTCTGCACCCCACAGCACTTGTGTATATACATGTTTATTAATTATTCTATTTATTTTATTAATGGTGTGTACATATCTATAATTCTATTTCTATTGGTGCTATTGACGCCCGTCTACTTGTTTTGTTGTCTGTCTCCCCCCTTCTAGACTGTGAGCCCATTGTTGGGTAGGGATTGTCTTTATTTGTTGTCAAATTGTACTTTCCAAGTACATAGTACAGTACTCCTGCACACGCTCAGTAAATACAATTGAATGAAAGTAAGTTAGCCTTCATCATCATGCATGAGAACCGTAAGATCAATATAATATGTTTTTGCTCTGAAAACCAGATTGATCCAGGATTTATGATGACCCTCTCATCAAAACATTTATAGTTTACAATGGAAACAATGATGTTACAGAGTAAATCACCCTCTCTTTCACACAGCATTTTCAATCTCTCAATATCAGGGAACGTCTCTGCTAAGTCCATTATATTGTACCCTCCCAAGTGCTTAGTACAGTGCTCAGCACAGAGTAAGAGCCCAATAAACACAATTGATTGATTGATTAGAAGGAGCCACAGCCCATTTTGAAAAGGTCTTTTGGAGTGGGGACAAGCTTTGAACTCTGTCCTGGCACAAATGAAAAGAGGGCTGGAGTGGGCTTGGAAGTCTTAGCAATAGGAAGCAGCATGGCCTAGTGGAAGGACCCCGGGAGTCAAAGGACCTGGGTTCTAATCCTGGGTTCTAAGGCTCTGCCACTTGCTGGCTGTGTGACCTTGGGCAAGTCACTTCACTGCTCTGTGCCTCAGTTTCCTCATCTGTAAACTGGGGATTAAGACTGTGAGCCCTATGTGGGACAGGGACTGTGTCCAAGCCAATCTTGTATCTACCCCAGAGCTTAGTGCAGTGCCTGGAATATAGTAAGCACTTAACAAATGGTACAGTTATTATTATTAGATGAAGTCATGTGGACAAAAAAATAACTCAGTGAAACCCTTAAAGATACAGCAGCATAGAATTATATAGAAAGTAAAGGATTCAGGGAAGGCAAATGCCAGATGAGCAGATGGGAAGCAGGTCACTTTGCAAATGATGGCAGCCTTTGTTCTGAGGGCAGAGGCATTTTTTTCTTTATCAATTATACTATTAATAGTAATGATGGTATTTAAGTGCTCACTATGTGCCAGGCACTGTACTAAGCACTGGGGTTGATACAAGCAAATAGAGGTGGACACAGTCCCTGTCCCATGTAGGGCTCAGAGTCTCAATCCCCATTTTACAGATGAGGTAACTGAGGCACAGAGAAGTGAAATGACTTGCCCAAAGTCACAAACCAAACAAGTGGAGGAGCTGGGATTAGAACCCATTACCTTCTGACTCCCAGGCTCGGGCTCTGTCCACTATGCCATGCTGCTTCCTAAAATGACCCATTTGGGGAGGAGGCTCAAAATAGTATCAACACCTTGGAATTCATCTTGATTTCAAAACAACGTGGCAGCACCCTAATCTCTCTCCCTTCTGCGATGTCTATGCACTTAGGTATGAATCCCTTAGGCACTATGATACTCACCTCACCCACAACGCTAACGTACATATCCTCATACTCTGCTGCTTCCCTGATCTGTAATTTATTTTAATACCAGTCTAGTCTAGATTATCAGTTCCTTGAGGGGAGGGATCATGTCTACCAACTCTGTTGTATCATATTCTCCCAAGGGCTTAGTACAGTTCTGTGCACACAGGAAACACCATTGACTCTTCAATATTCCCACTGGAAAAATAATGAACACAAAGACACTAGGAATAATGAAGAAGAAAAGAATATAATTATACTGTATACTTAACTATCCTTGATTTATGCGCTAGTCATGATACATTGAAAGGAAAATGTCCAGACAAGGTGCAAAGAATTAACAATGATCATGTGTGCACCAGGTGGGAGAGAAGCCCCTCCAAAGGTGTGTGGGAACAGGTTTTCATCTGAAAAGGAACTGTTTTTTGTCTGATAAGGGATAGAATGTGTGTACATTTGAATACAGATCAATCAATCAATTGTATTTATTGAGCGCTTACTGAGTGCAGAGCACTGTACTAAGCGCTTGGGAAGTACAAGTTGGCAACATATAGAGACAGTCCCTACCCAACAGTGGACTCACAGTCTAAAAGGTTGATCTAAAAGATCAACGCCAATATAAAGTTGTGCTTTCTCAAAGTTGCTACCTCAGCCATGGACCAAACCTCACTGGTGCCTTTTGCTCTCCCCTTTATGCTTCCACTGACCATCTCCTGAAAGAGGACCTGGAGAAACAGCAACATGGAGCACCTAGCAGCACAAGAAACAGGAGGTCTCTCTCTTGAATGTCCTTTCAACAGCATATTCTTTGTTATGTTCTTGAGCCAAGTGTACATTTGCTCCTAATATCAGAATATCTGGACAGCTCAGCAATGGATACATGTAGCCCTCAAGTGAACCAGGACAACTTGCATCTTTGGTGTTTACCAAGAACATCCATTCCACTCATGGTAATAAGGGCCCACCCGTTTAACTTGTTGGTAATGTGGGAAAGGCCTAGTTTCTGGCAAGGATGGTAAATGCTGTAAAAGTTGTACCTAATATTATAATGTTAATATAAAATAGAGAAGCAGCGTGGCCTAGTGGAGAGAGCATGGGCCTGGGAGCCTGACTCTGCCACTTGTCTGCTGTGTAACCTGGGGCAAGTCACTTCACTTCTCTGTGCCTGAGTTCCCTCATCTGTAAAATGGGGATTAAAACTGTGAGGCCTATGTGGGACAGGGACCGTGTCCAATCTGATCAATTTATAATAATAATAACAGTATTTGTTAAGTGCTTACTATGTGCCAAGCACTGTATCTACCCTAGTGCTTAGTTCAATGCCTGGCACATAGTAAGCACCTAACAAATACCATTAAAAACAAACTGGCAACTTTCACCTAGGGGAAGACAAGGACAAGAAGAGAACAAAAGACAAGAAGAGCAGAGATGACACCACAGTTAGGAGGATGGCCCATTGCTTTATTGGGGAGTTTTCAGGCTAGCACGCTTCTCTAGCAAGGCATGGGTCAAGCCATAGTTAATACTAAAACTTTTCAGAGTTTAAAATGCACGTACAGTTTTCAAACAACATTTCCAAATGAATTCCAAAGTAACTGAAGCATTTCACTCTGTAGATTTTTATTAATATTATTTCCAGTCTGTGGGATTCTAAAGCAGGTTGCCATTTTTCTAAGGCATCATTAAATGTCATTTTGGAGGAAAGTATGATGTCATTGCACTGAGGTAATAGCAATGCAATCAGGCATTGGATCCATAATGGGAAATTCATGAATACCTTGCACTTAGACACTTCAAGCCCTATTGAATATAATGTTCTACATTATGAATTGAAGAATGAGCAGTGATACCAAAATCAGTTCCATGAAACAGACTTGGGCAATGCACAGACCCATGTGACAATCTTGGATTCTCTGTCACATTAAGCTCTTGTCTTTAAAAGCAAGAAGAAGTCATATAAATTCAAAAATCCAACAATGTTCAAATTAAGCCATGTCCTTCAATCAAAAATAACTCTTTCACTTTTCAGATGGACTGGCTTTCTGTGGCTATTTATGTGCCTGTTTTCAAGCCCTTACAATGACAGGCCCCACAGGGGAGTGAAGAAGAGATTATTGGAAAATGTATCTCCACTTTCATCTATTAAATATAAAATTCAAGTTGTAAATGTAACATTATGTTGCTCCTGTAGCAGGTATCTTCTTCCAGAAAGCTGCACTCCAAAATTAGCACCAATATACCCATAATAGACTGATTATTCTTTTTAGGTAATAGCCAAAATTTCAATAGGGAATATTTAGGTCTTTTTAGCTCTTCTGTGTATGATGCAGAAATTTTAATGTTCCCATATCCAGTTCTTTTTTGGAAGAGTAACATTTTGCAAACTAAACCTTAGAATCAACAGTCCTTGCATAGAGTACAGAAATAAAATAGAATGAGCAATTTTCCAGTGGCTGTATATGCTAGTTTCCATTCTAGTCTTCTGAGAACATTTTTGCATTTGACAGCTTTGAAATATTGGACATTTTTCATATTTTGCTTTTATTTTTACATTGTGTTTCCACTTTGAAGTGAAAGGTATTTAGTTGTGTCTGATCAGCATCAAAATGGGTCATAAAAGCCAGGTCAAATAAGGTGCTCCAGCTAAAAGATAAATGGCCCTTTCATAGCTGCTTTGGCATCCATCCCAGAGGGTACATCAGGGTTGAAGAGTGCAGAACACTATGTTAAACTTTTTCTGTTTCTAGCATGACTAGAATAAAGAAAAGGTAAAGCAAAGAATAAAATCCTCTATTGGAACAGTTAGGTGCAATAGAAGATGAACCTTTCTTTCGTCGTTTGGACTTCAACAGAGTCGACCAATATGGAATTGGGCAAACATTCAGGGAGGTTATTTGTTAAAGTATGTTGCAAGCTCACATTAGCTCTTCTGAATGAAAGTTAGTCCATTCTGACTCTCCTGAAATTATTGACAAGAGCTAAAAAAACCCTCTAGACTGTAAGCTCCTTGTACTCTCCCAAGTGCTCAGTGCAGTGCTCTGCACACAGTAAGTGCTCAGTAAATACCCTTGATTGATTAATTAACTAAAGCTTTGTCAGACTGTATATTCCTTGAGGGCAGGGATCATGTATCATACTAATTTGGTTGGACTGTTCCAAGTGTTTAGTGCAATTCCTTCCCCAGAGTAGGCACTCATTAAATGCCACTGATTGATTGTCATCTTCTCTTCTTTTTCCAAATGCACTGATTGTCATCTTCTCTTCTTTTTCCAAATGCACTTGCATACCTTCCTAAAGGACTCTTTTGGATTGATTCACTCTGAAATAGTTTGTGCGTGTGTGTGTGTTCTTTAGGCAAGCTGCCCTTTAGGGCTGGCTTCTGGGTTTATATAGATAATAATAATTATGGTATTTGTTAAGCGCTTACTATGTGCCAAGCACTGTTCTAAGTGCTGGGGTAGATATAAGGTAAGTAGGTTGTCCCACGTGGGGCTCACAGTCTTAATCCCCATTTTCCAGATGAGGTAACTGAGGCACAGAGAAGCTAAGTGACTTGCCCAAAGTCACACAGCTGACAAGTGGCGTAGCTGGGATTAGAACCCACGACCTCTGACTCCCAAGCTCGGACTCTTTCCACTATGATTTAAAACCTATTAGGCCAAAGTCTTCTCCAACTCGTGTTGCCCAGCTAAACAGTACAAGGAACAAAGAGACCTTCCCACGGAATTTGGTTTGGTTCCATCTTCCACTCAGCAAGATGAAACTAAAATCAAAAACAGGTAAATGTGTGCTTACTGGGAGCCAACTTCAACACCTGAGACAATGAATGAGGCCAAGCACCATTTAGATGTGCATCATCTAAATAAAACCAGAAGCCAGCATCTCAAAGAGCTACCCTCCAAAAGAATAAGTTTCTGAGTAACTACATCCAAAAGTGTCCTTTCGGAAGGTATGCGAGTGCATCTAGAAATAAGAGGAGATGTCAGAGGCAAGGCTTTAATTAAAACAAAGTTTTCTTCAGCTCTTGTCAATAACTGGAAGATGATGCTACTGGGAGTAAGAGCCTATCTATGTGATCGAATGAGACTAAAATGATCGAATATGAGATCAGCACACACCCCTGCACTGATTTCAGGTAAGCTGTTACTGTCCAACAAGATCAAAGTTCATCTGGCATGGTGCTCTGTTAAGCCAGGTTTGATTTTGGTGAGGGAGGCAATGTTTAGGGCACCTTTCCTAGCACCTCCCCAATTTGGATTGAGCAGTGCATCCCTAAATTAGGTTGCTCAGACTCTCAGGATACTCAGACTCTCTTTGTTACCCAGGCCATTTTAAAAATAGGGATTTCGGGTGTGCCCGTATTTAAATCTTTCAATGCTTTGTTTAGTTTGGGCTGGGTTTGGGTCCTGGGGGAGAGGAATGGGGAACAAGCTGAATCAGGTTGGGCCCTGAAAACCCCACCCATACAGAGTTCTACCAGGAGAACTCAGAACTGTGCCCCTCTCTATCAGCCCCACCCATTCCTAACACCCCCAATACTTCAACACACACATAAAACCATACAATATCCTGCTTTACTTCCAGTTTGGCCTTTTAGGCATAGTTTTACTTTCAAATAATGATCACTGGATTAAGCTGCTCAGTTACTTTTCCTCCCAGAGAGATTAGCCATAATAGCGGCTGCTGGAAACAAGAACTCCTCAGATCTAAGACAAATCTATATTCCATTCTCTCTCTTGGGTTTTCTCTTGGTAAAGTAATTATATCATTCACTTAAACTTATTTAGGCTAACTGTATTCATTGTGACATACAGAATTGTGGGGGGCGGGCAGATGGTTCAGGAGATTAGAATTTATTTATTTGGACAGGGTCAGTTTATAGTAATAAAACATGCTGGGCTGGATATACTACTGGGCTCCATCCACAAGCATGGCCCCTGCCCCTGCCATCTTGCTAAATAGAAGAGGAGGGGGAAGGAGCAAAAGGTGATCATTAACTCAAGCATTAATTCTCTCAGAGAATCACAGAATTGGAAGGGATCTCAATATATACTATCATGTAAAACTATGTGAGTGGATGACTAAACCACTCATTTTTTACTCTGCAGGGATAGAAACTCCCGGCCGCCCTTGGTAGTGAACAATCAGTGTTCGTCACTTTCTTAGACCAAAAACCTCCTCTTTTAATAATAATAATAATTATTATTATTATTATTATGGTATTTGTTAAGCAGTTACTATGTGCCAAGCACTGTTCTAAGTGCTGAGGTAGATACAAGGTAATCAGGTTGCCCCACGTGGCGCTCACAGTCTCAATCCCCATTTTACAGATGAGGTAACTGAGGCACAGAGAAGTTAAGCGACTGGCCCAAAGTCACACAGCTGACAAGTGGCGGAGTTGGGATTAGAACCCATGATCTCTGACTCCCAAGCCTGGGCTCTTTCCATTAAGCCAGGCTTGCTCAATTGAAACATTTCTTGCTTTAAACTCATTTCTACTTGTTAAGTTCTCAGGGTTCATGGTTAAACATGGCCAGCGTCCTCTCCACAAAATTCCTTCATATACATATGATAAAATTGTTGTCAGCCTGTAGCCTCTTCTATGCTAAACATCTCCCATTCCTTCAACCTTTCCTAACATAGCTTTTAATCATGCTGTCAATCTCCTAATTGTTCTACATTCTTCTCAAAGGATGTGACCAAAACTAGGCACAATACTCTAATAAGGGTCTAACAAATACAGAAAATAGCAGAGATAGCATTTCCAACTTTTAGTAATAATAATAATGGTATTTGTTAAGCGCTTACTATGTGCCAGGTACTGTACTAAGCGCTGGGGTAGACACAAGATAATCGAGTTGGATACATTCCCTGTCCCACATAGGGCTCACAGTCTTAATCCCCATTTTACAGATGAGGGCATTGAGGCACAGAGAAGTGAAAAGACTTGCCCAAGGTCACAGATCAGACAAGTAGCAAAGCCAGAATTAGAACTCAGGCCCTTCTGACTCCCAAGCCCAAGCTCTGTCCACTAGACCATGCTACTTATGCCTTGTTGTACCACGTTACTTTTAAATAATTAACATTACATACCTGGCTCATATTCAGCTTTCAGGCAACTAAGTTACCTCCACAAATCTTTTTCTGCTATACTTGAATGTGATAATAATAATGATATTTAATAAGTATGGAATTTGTTAAGTGCTTACTATGTGTCAAGCACTGTTCTTCACTCGGCTTCAAGGTTCTCCTTCACCTCGCCCCCTCCTACCTCACCTCCCTTCTCTCCTACAGCCCAGCCCACACCCTCCACTCCTCTTCCACTAACTTCCTCACTGTGCCTCGTTCTCGCCTGTCCCGCTGTCGACCCCCGGCCCACGTCCTTCCCCTGGCCTGGAATGCCCTCCTTCCATACATCCGCCAAACTAGCTCTCTTCCTCCCTTCAAAGCCCTACTGAGAGCTCACCTCTTCCAGGAGGCCTTCCCAGACTGAGCCTCCTTTTTCCTCTCCTCCTCCCCTCCTCATCGCCCCCCCCCCGCCCTACCTCCTTCCCCTCCTCACAGCACTTGTATATATTTGTACATATTTATTACTCTATTTTACTTGTACATATTTACTACTCTATTTTATTAATGATGTGCATATAGCTATAATTCTATTTATTCTGATGGCTTTGACACCTGTCTACATGTTTTGTTTTGTTGTCTGTCTCCCCCTTCTAGACTGTGAGCCCGTTGTTGGGTAGGGACCGTCTCTATATGTGGCCAACTTGTATTTCCCAAGCACTTAGTACAGTGCTCTGCACAAAGTAAGTGCTCAATAAATACGATTGAATGAATGAATGTTCTAAGTGCTTGGGGCAGATATAAGTTTATCAGGTTGGTCACAGGACCTGTCCCACATGGGGTTCACAGTCTAAGTAGTATTTGTTTTACTGGGGTGTTTGTGTTCCTAAGCGCATTACCCTGTACTTGCTCCTATTCCACTTCATCCTATTTTTGTATTACAAATTTCCCAATTTGTCTAAGTCACTTTGAATTACATTTCCTGACTTCCAAAGTATTTGCAACCCAACCCAATTATTGTCACCTTTAAATGTGTAGTTTATTTCCAAATCCTTCATCTGACTCATCAATAAAGTTACTGAATAGAACTTGTACCTGGACTGATCCCTGAGCACACCACTAAATACATTCCCCACAGGTCTGACTAAACTATTAATGACTCCCCTTTGGAAGCCAACTACAAGCCTTTATTTAATAGTATTTGTTAAGCACTTACTATGTATCAAGCACTGTGCTAAGAGCTGGGGTTGATACAAATCAATCAAGTGGCTCACAACCAAGTAGGAGGGACAAAAGATATTTAATCCCCATTTTACTTAAAGAAACATAACCTGAGAAACTACTATTTTTTTTAATGGTTATGTACTTGCCACACTTTCCGAAGTTGGCAATAAGGATGTCAGAAGAGATAGAAACAAAGTCTTACAGAAATCTTTGAAGATTATATTAATGTTTCTTCCTTTTCTACATGATCTGTCATCCTAGCATGAAAGAAAATCAAATTCATTCATTCATTCATTCATTCAATCGTATTTATTGAGTGCTTACTGTGTGCAGAGCACTGTACTAAGCGCTTGGGAAGTACAAGTTGGCAACATATAGAGACGGTCCCTACCCAACAGTGGGCTCACAGTCTAGAAGGGGGAGACAGAGAACAAAACATATTAACAAAATAAAATAAATCGAATAAATATGTACAAGTTAAAATAGAGTAATAAATGCGTACAAACACATATACATATATACAGGTGCTGTGGGGAAGGGAAGGAGGTAAGGCAAGGGGGATGGAGGGGGGAGGAGGGGGAGAGGAAAGAGGGGGCTCAGTCTGGGAAGGCCTCCTGGAGGAGGTGAGCTCTCAGTAGGGCCTTGAAGGGAGGAAGAGAGCTAGCTTGGCGGATGTGCGGAGGGAGGGTATTCCAGGCCAGGGGGATGACATGGGCCGGGGGTAACAGTGCTTGGTACATAGTAAGCGCTTAATAAACGCCATCATTATTATTATTATTGCCAAGCTGACACAGGTCCCCCCTCAGAGAGTGGGAAGCCCGAGCCCAGGCCCCCTGACCCTAGCGGGTCCTCCCGGCCCCGGAGGCGACAGCCCAGTGAAGACCCCTCGCCCCGCAGAGGGAGGACTGACTCACTCAAATTAATCTGGTTCAATTCGCTCTTCATAAAGCCATGTTGGTTGTATGTTAGTACTCATGTTAGTCTAGATGGCTGCAGGTCCATTCTTTGATCATTTGTTCTAGTATGGTCCCAAGTGAAAATGTTAAACTGGCTGATCAGTAATTTCTCCCTTTTGAAGAAGGGAACAATATTTACCTTTATCCAAACCCCAGGGATTTCTCCAGTCCTATATAAATTCTCAAAAAACAATAGCTTATGGTTCCATAAAAACATCAGCCAATTCTTTAGATGTCCTATTATGCATCTGCTTATTTAAGTACATCCCTTTTTTAATGCTCTTTAACTGTTTCTGTTCCTATTTTAATTCAGCTTTCTAACCTTCCATTGCAAATTTCCCTGGTCAACTTTACACATTTGAACTTTTTTTGGAAGATGGAAGCAAAAAAAATTGAAAAATAAAAACATTTGCCTTTTCGCAGTCATCTGAAACCACCATTCTTCTTGCCTCTAAAAGGGGGTGGAGGGAGGTGACATTTTAATCTGGGCCTTCTCCTTTGCCCAGAATTCTGGATAAAGTCCCCCAACACCATCAAATCCTGACTCAAAGTCACTTTGCTGATTGACCAAAGGTGCCTCGTTCATGTTTTCTTCAGTGGTTTGTAATGAATTTTATAATGTTTTCACCTTTTGCCTTAAACCAGAAACTCTCTACCTGTTAGCTTCCTTTTGTTTCCTGGTCTTCTGGACTTGTGTATCTACCCTCGATCAATTAAGCAATCACACCTCCTGTGTTTCCTAAAAACCAATGACTTCTTGTCCAGGAGTCCAACCTGGAATGCTTTCCACTCTATTTCCTCCAGTTCATTTTCCATGCTTCTTGCATACATATAGGAAGTCTACATTCAACTCTTTGCCCTCTGGAGCCATCACCAAATCCCTTCGTCCAGGTTCTGGTCACTTCAAAACTGAACTGTTGTCACTTTTTTCTTGTTGACCTCTAGAACACTGCTATAGAAATTATCTTCCACATCGACCTCTTCCATCATATCACTTCAATAGTCACCACCCTCTAATGACTCCTGACCACTCTTCTTATCAAACGTAAGCTTCTGGATGTTACCTTTGAAGCTCTGTTCAGGAAAGACCAAGAATACTTTGACAAAAGCAATGCATACAGCCCCATTAACTGAAAATACAAAGCCTCTAACTCAACCGCTGACCGAGAAAACTTACACAAACAGCACACAGGAATGTGTATATATGCGCATGTGTGAGTTAAAGCCTATTGGATTTGATCTAAAACTCTCCCAACATCAGAGCAGATTAACAATAATTAGTAGATGAGAAAACCTTTCACAAGTCACAGCAACCTTAGCATGACAGAGTAAGACAGGAAGAGCATAGAGCAATTAAGGACAAGCTACCCAATAAAATTGGGCACTGTTCAAACAAAGGAACAATCCACTGAGAGAAACAAATAGTTACTTCCCTATAAATCCTAAAATTCAGGTGGAGTGAATCGTGTGCATTTTTTAGGGTAAAGAGGCCTATCCATGGATTTTACTACCTCGATTCCTATTAGTAAAATCTGAATGGAAAAAAAGACATAAATATACCTGAATTTATCAAAACTAGAATTGAGTATTGGATTGGGAGCATTAGCCTATTTGCCTGGAAGTATTTATCTGGTTTCATTCATTCATTCAATCGTATTTATTGAGCGCTTACTATGTGCAGAGCACTGTACTAAGCGCATGGGAAGTACAAGTCGGCAACATATATGGTTTCTATGTTTAGGTCATTTTTAAGTTTTGTTTGAATCTTTCATCACATTTCAGATTATTTAACCTGATTGTGATTCTTTGATTTCCTCCTTCAATCCCTAAGGAAATGTTTTTCAAGGGCTCTCTGCCTTCTTGAACAGTTTCCATAGGTGAATGTACTAGGCCAACTACTGGCCTTATGAAAGACCTCTCCCTTCATTGCTAAATCAGTGATACTTATTGAGTGCTTACTGTGTGCAGAGCATTGAACCAAGCACTTGGGAGATTAGATTATAACAGAGTTGGTAGATATATTCCCTGCCCAAAACGAGCTTCCAGTCTAGAGGGGGAGACAGACATTAGTATAAATAAATTACAGATATGGACATAAGTGCTGTGTGGCTGAGGAGGGGTGAATAAAGTGTGCAAATACAAGTGCAATGGTGATGCAGAAGGGAGAGGGAGAAGATGAAATGAGGTTTTAGTCAGGGAAGGCCGCTTGGAGGAGATGTCCCTTCGATAATAATAATAATAATGGCATTTATTAAGTGCTTACTATGTGCAAAGCACTGTTCTAAGCACTGGGGAGGTTACAAGGTGATCAGGTTGTCCCAAGGGGGCTCACAGTCTTAATCCCCATTTTACAGATGAGGTAACTGAGGCCCAGAGAAGTTAAGTGACTTGCCTAAAGTCACACAGCTGACAAGCGGTGGAGCCGGGACTTGAACCCATGACCTCTGACTCCAAATCCCGTGCTCTTTCCATTGAGCCTCGCTGCTTCTCTGAAACCAATTCTACATGCTGTTAGTGCATGGCCACTAGCTTTGCAGTTATTCTAAAGGAAGGAGGCAGAGATGGAAGAAGAAGGAGGAAGGAGGAAAGAAGAGCAAAGAAAAAGGAGCAGGAAGAGGAAGAGCACAAAGAGAAAGGGGGAGGAGGAAGAGGATGATAAGGAGAAGAAAAGAGAGGAAGAGGATGAAGAGGAGGCTATTTGTTTTTCAAACCCCCAGACTCTTCGGTCAATGTGAACCACAAGTTTCCTACAGAATCAGGCTACTGCTGTAAAATCCACAGCAAACAAACCCAAAAGCTGTCACTGATGCTTCATTATGCTCGGCTTTGTTTGGTTTCTAACCGAGTGATGTGAGTTTCATGTCAGAGTCCCCCTTAAATGAAATGTTCTTATTTGGCTCTTTGGCTGGGCCAGTCGACAGTCCCATCCAGTCTCTTCTGGGCCCTGCTAATGCAAACTGACTCTCCAACCAGCTGCAGTCAGGGCTGCCTGGGGTTTTGTCAATCTGCCCTCTGCGCTTTATTGGAGAACCGAGTGAAGGCGTCAATTCCTGCGCCACTTTGTCCTCTCAAAGTGATAGCGACCAAGCGGAGTCAGCAAGCCAGAGCAGAGAAAATGCATCTGCAGGTAATTAGTAACAATCAGGGCTGCGCTGAAACTGCTGACTACAGCAGTAATAAGCTGGGCACATGTCATTGGCTTGCAAATGGAGAGTGCGCTTATGAACCGTGGCAGCAAGTAGTAAGAGCAGAAATTTTTTTTAACTTAATATTTAATGTGGCATAAAAACGATGGAGAGAAATCGAGTTGTTCTCTAATCAGATGTTTAGTCGCCAGTCCAGAACTCAAGAGAGTCAGTGGATGAAGCAGTACTGAGGACTGTCATCTAAATTCCCTTTCACGCTATTTGGTCTTATTTTGTTTCCTCCCTTTCAAGAAGCCACGACTGGGGTAAAGTCCAGTGTTTCAGCAGTTCTTCAATTCATTGTCATTACAGATGTGATCCATCAGGCTACCAAGAAACAGGGGCCTTCTGCACTGGCTGGCAATGAAAATTGTGCTGTGCCCATTTGCTTTGAGATCCACACTACGATGGGGGAAATGGGATAATAATTCACATAACCCCCATCTTGCATTAAATTGTTTTTATGACATGACTTAAAGACTCAAGATTCTCAATATGAACTAGACTTAATTTGTGGTTGAAAGCCCAACACCATCCAAGACTTTCTCATAAAAACTACTGAAGCTTGAATTTCAGATCCCAACCTATCAAAAGAGTTAAGATTAGTTTTCTTAGCAGCAGTAAAACCTTTTTCTCCAATGCCTGTTGCCATGTATTCCCAGATCTTCATCCAAAATTTTGTCCTTTTAAATCTCAAGCTGAAACCCAAAGCAATGATCTTAGAAAAACAGTGGCTTGATTTATCTGAAAAATTATGCTTTTCTAAGCACGCTTTCACAAGAACATAAAATTTTATCACCTGTATAAAACAGAGTGAAAAAAGCATCTCCATTTAATACAAAATTTTCTTCAAAGGCTCTAATATGTACTGGGCCTATCCCCTTTATTGCAACTCTTGAGGACCAAAAGCCATGCTAAAACGAAATGACCAGGAAAATACTGCAACACAAGCATAGCTTGGCCGAGAGTTGTGGAAAAGTGGGAAAAAACAGACCAAACCAACAATTCATCACCCTGGGACCCTTGACCTCTTCTCCACCATCCCGGGGCCATGGTGAATTCACTGAGAGGGAAGAAGAAGAGGGAGTTGGGTAGTGGTGGGAATAGAGAAGAGAGTCAAAACTCCCCAGAGTTTTTGAGTGAGGTGAAACTATATTCTCAGATGTTTTCCCTTTAGATTTTCTCAGGGTGGCAGTGCCACAGGGAAGCAACTTTAACTTTACCCCCCAAATATGTATAAAACTTGTTCACTTTCTCCTCCTAAATTCACCACTGCTTGGGAACAACAAGATCTGAGGTATCACTCCCTGGACATGTCCAACCAAAACACAGCTACACTAATAATCTGTAAATATAAAATCAGCTACTACCTAAAATATCTTGTAACTTAAGGTTACTGTCTCCTAGCTTACGACTTCTGGTAGCTCATGGGCAAGAGCACTGTGCTAAGCATCTTGACCAAGAAATATACAATTTGTTTCAATCTTCTTTCCAAAGCGTTTGTTGCCTTTCCTAGGAAGCTAAAAATATCTTGAAGGGATCAGCATCAGGAAACTTGCCTTGTTCTAGGGAGAAAAAATCGTTCCTAATTAATCCTAGGAAAATCCTTTTAAATGAAATGATTTAGAGAAAACAGATATCTGCTTCACTGTTCTGTCCATAATTAGGACGAGGGAACGTCCACCTAAATGATTACTGAAAAGAAGTCTTCACCTAATTAACATTTTTCCCATCTTGCAGCAGAAAAAGAACATAAACTCCAGGTAAACAGAGGAAAGGGGGTTGGTTATCAGAAAAACAGAGAGCTACAGAGAATAAATACCCTGAAAATTATCTATGTTTGAATTTAAAATACCTTTACATTATGTTCCCCTTTGCTTCCTTAGGAAATTCAGTACTCATTAAAACTAAGGATGGACTATGCCCACATATCCCCTCATTTAGTCTCTGACCAATGAAAGAGGGTATGTAATCAATATATTATCCACCACCCATTCGATTCAGGTGTTTCTCCTGAATATGCCAATTATAGGATAATTAGCAACATTTGGGTAATAATACTAATAATTAAGGCAATTGTTAATTGTTAACTATGTGCCAGGCACTGTACTAAGCACTGGGGTGTGTACAAGCAAATCAGGTTGGACACAGTCCCTGTCCTATGTGGGGCTCACAGTTTCAATCCCCATTTTACAAATAAGGGAACTGAGGTTCAGAAAAGTAAAGTGACTTGCCCAAGGTCACACAGCAGACAAGTGGCGGAGCCAGGATTAGAACCCATAACCTTCTGCCTCCAGGTCCGTGCTCTAGCCACTACGCCATACTGCTTCTCTAGTAGTGAGTGGCTTGATGGGGAGACCAGTTGCCCACCAGTGAACTCATGGAAAAATTCCTAGCATGGGTAATCTCTTTCAGCACCCACATCAAACAGTAGTTATTAAGCATACAGGTACCTTTACAAAACCACTAGGGTCAAAAACTGAGGCCAAATCACTAATTTAGAGGGCAAATTCAATGCCATGGGCTCTTCCAAAATTGGCATGCAAAGATCATGACTGTATTATTTATTAAAAGATGAAATACTAAAGTTATTTTCCTCAACAAAAAGATACACGAAGTGCAACCATCTCGAGACAAATTTGATTCTAGGATAATTACTTGATCAAAATTCATTTTCCCCAACAACAGATGGAGATGTGAAGGTCTGTCTTCGAAAACTCTGAGAGCTCACCTCCTCCAGGAGGCCGTCCCAGACTGAGCCCCTTTTCTCCTCTCCTCTCCTCCTCCCCTCCCCATTGCCCCCCCCTCCACAGCACTTGTATATATTTGTACATATTCATTACTTTATTTTACTTGTATTTACTACTCTATTTTATTAATGATGTGCATATAGCTATAATTGTATTTATTCTGACAGTTTTGACACCTGTCTACTTGTTTTGTTGTCTGTCTCCCCCTTCTAGACCGTGAGTCCGTTGTTGGGTAGGGACTGTCTCTATATGTTTCCAGCTTGTACTTCCCAAGCACTTAGTACAGTGCTCTGCACACAGTAAGTGCTCAATAAATACGATTGAATGAATGAGTGAATGAATAAAGAACCAGAATTTTAAGGTGTACTTTCTACTACCACTAAATTACGGTGGTGACGATCTTTATCGGGAAGGATGAGCCCCCAATTTTTAAACTGAGACAGGCAAACAGACACACACAGACAGACATCATATCTCTTGACTTCAGTTTTTCCACCAAGACACAGGGCCAAACAATTCACAGAGGTACTGTGATGAATGACTAACCAATTAGACTGAATTAAAACTATATTTAAAATATCTATTCAAGAGGATCAGCATGAAAGCTGACTAGAATGGGATTCAGAAACAACTGGGCCTATGATTCTGAAATGGCAAAGATTGTTTACACTTGCAGAAATGTTTGCAAATTGAAAAAAAAACTCTTCATCGATCCCATTCATTCTAAAACTCTTGACCTAGAGGACAACCTGACACTGTAAGCTAGGCTCACATCCTCCCGGTCATGTAGATACTACTAAAGGCCATCCTATGCTACATGGCATTTTCAAGGATACCAAACCACCGAGTTGGCAGCATCAACCTCAGTTCTCAATACCATCTACATGTATTCCAGAAAGCAAAGCTATTCCAACAGGCTGGTGATAAACAGCACTGCTTGCAGAAAATGAGGTCAGAATCACATTTTTTGTGATACTTCGATGTTGAAATTTTAGACTTTATGTCCTCTGTCCTTTTTGGAATAATGAGTCGTGAATTCACATCAATACCAAGACTTCTTAAGAAAAGCAACAACATTTCCCACGCATTTTGAATGCCTTATGACCTTACTCAATACAAATGACCACCAGTAGACAAAAGCACCAAATTTCTCTAGTCATTGTTACCCTTCTCAATCATCAAATCCATCCTGTTCCAACAAATGGTAGCTCCTCTCATTTCTTACCTGTCACAATGGGGTATGACTGTGGCCCAGGAACGCTGGCCCCTAAATCCGCTGACGATGGGCTCGTTAAATTGGCCTTCATATCGTCTAATCCACCGGTCAGTGATGCCATGGTTGAATATTCTGTTGTCTGAAAAATGTTAAAAAAGGGACATATAAGCAAAATGAGAGTTACAATGCTTCATTTTTGTGCCATCACCATTTGCAGCTATTTAGAAGAGCAGGACAGTTCCCTCACCATGCCAAACCCCAAGGTGAATTGAAGACACATATCTAGCAATGTCCTCTCACTGGATTTCAGCCAAGCCATTTTCTTTTTAATTGTAGGAAATAAGCCCCGGACTTCACTGTTAAAGGATTCCCAAAATACACTGATAGGAAGTAAATCTTCACAAGCCCGCACAAGATGGAGAAACGACCAGAGATCCTGGATTTTGGTGAGAGTCCTGGTGGATTGAGCACAATAGAGGACAAAATTGACATTGGTTGAATTGCTAGTAAGTAAAATAAAACTTTCCTTATCACTATTGCATGCAGAGACCAAATGGGAAAGTTGGAGAGGAGTACGCCTCAGACTCAAAGCACTGGTGATAGTATGACCATCCTCACACTTCCAGAGTTGTACAAGCATTCAAGCATGCTGGAACAACAAATGTCTTCTTGAAATAATGAATTAATAGGTTTTAGTTCCAGTGGTCAGAAATCACTTTAATTACTCAAATGTCTTATCCAGTGAACTGAGATTGAATCAAGCCAATGAAACATGCTGATGCTTCCCTGAAAACTTGAAAACATGTCAAAACAATCCCACTCTGAAGCCAATCTTCCTTTTTAAAATCATTTTTATGAAAGAAAAATCTTGCAACTAGCGTCCTCTTCTTGGAATCCCAATGCACTGAGAAACCTGTTAAAACTGTTTTCACTGTTGATGGGGCTGTGGGGGTGGAGGAAAAGAAATAATTTCAAGGGAGGATAAGCAGTAGACAGTGGGTTAGGGTCTTTATAAGCATGCCCTTTTTAGGAAGAAGAAAAAAGCAAAAATGAAAGTATCTTCCAGTTTCTCTATACAGAATATTTTTCAGTGTTCAGACAATATTAGTGAGTGGTTAAAGTATTTTCAGCAAATTCATAGGAGTTTTTGCTACTAGCATTACTTCTCACACTTGGAGTTTGGTTTAAATGTTGGGATTTGGGTTTGAAGTTTCATTTGGTTTATATGTTGTCAACAAATTAAGCCTTTAAACTTCAAAGAGAAGATACCAAAATGGAGTCTATCAACATATGCCTTTGTTTTTTATTCTGTAGAATCAGTTGTACTATACATTTCAACTGTTTTTTATGTTATTTGTTAAACCTTTATTATGTATCAAACGCTGTTCTAAGCGCTGGGGTAGATACAAGTTAAATTTGATAGCAGCCATTTGGATTTCTAGTAGCCTTGGGCTGGCTACTAAAGTTATAGATCTGAAAATATACATTCATGTCTTCGCATAGGAAAACTTGGAGGCCCAGTGCTGAATCATCAACTGAAATATCTCAAAAATCACCTGAATTCAGAATGAAGATTTTTTTTTGAAGGCACATGAGGTTCTGAGTTGGGATCATCTCCTACAAGTTGAGAGCTTTACCTGACGTTTACCTGAACTACCCAGTAATCAATATGATCCTATGTCTGAAACATAGGACTGGGTACCTCACAAGAATGCATAAGCCCTCTCTCTCATGAGACTTTCCGCTCTACCCATTCTGGTTCCAACTGGAAAAACTGTGAAAGCACAGTCAATACAGTATTATTTCAGCACCATGGAACAGCAAAAACTAACGGCCAAACTCATACTTAAATCAATCAATCGTATTTATTGAGTGCTTGCTGTGTGCAGAGCACTATACTAAGCACTGGGTAGAGTATGACACAACAATATAAAGTCACATTCCCTGTCCAGAATGAGCTTATTTAATCTTTACATTATTTGAAAGTCCTGCTGTTGGTCCAGGAGAAAATGTTCTGCTCTGGGAATCAAGAAACCTGGGTTCTTGTCTTGGTTTTACATGTAGCTGGATAATGTGGGTCACACATATGCACCTTCCAACATGCTGTATCCCTGCTTGCCTACTTGCTTGAAATTTGCAAATAATATATATTTGTCCTTCAATCAATAACTTTATTGAGGGTTTACTGTTTACAGATCACTATATTAAGCATTTGGGAGATTATGATACATGCTCAGAGAAGATGCCACTGACAACAAAATTCATCTACAGGTGTGTGTGGGGGGGGGGGTATCTGAAAAGGCCAATGGGGGACCCATAATCCCAACCACACTGCACACATATAAAAATGGTTCTTTGTCGTGTTGCCTGGTACCATTCTCATTTGTGTTTCCATAATTCTCCATCCCTAGGAAGCTTCTCCTCAAACAACAACAGAAAAGCCTCTCTTTTCTTAACTGCAGCAACTGGCTCCCAATTTTCAGCTGAGATGAAGCAGTGTCTGTGACTTTGTTTAGCTGGGTCCTCAAAACATTTCCTGTGATTTTTCTTGCTTTCAGTTTCCCAAATTCAACTCACCCTACAGAAGCTCTTTGGATATCCCTTCTCTGCACACGGCCCATCTAGCGCAGCTGTATTGAGGCGAGCACAGTTTCAAGTTCTAGGAGACCGTATTCGAAGACGTCACTGTTTGCAATCCTGTGCAGCTGTCCAATGCAGAGTGCAGCCCATAAATGACACTAATGGAGTTCCTCTATTCGAGGAGTCATATATGGTGTCTGTAGAGAGTCTAGGTCTTACAGCCCTAGAAGAAGTTGGACGGCATTACAGCTCTGAAGACTTTCAGTTTGGTTTGAAACCAGTAATACACAGCCACCACACTCCATCTGACAGTCTCCCAAAGGATGTGCTGACCTTCTTCATTAGATTTTCCACTTCCATGTCTATTTTTACATTGTTAGTCAGTGCGCTGCCTAGAACATAGAATTCTGTGCAGGGTTTAGCTCTGTGTTTCTAATACAAGAAGTCCTAAACTTTAGACAAACACCACTTACAACATTTATAAATTTCCACCTTCTCAGCTTTGCAACACATCAGATTCCACTTTCCAACACTAGTATCCCTTATGGCACTGGCTCTGGGTGTATAAGCAGTGAGGGGGTGTAGGTGCACAGGAGCCACAGGGAAATGGAAAAGCAATTTTAATACCCATATTGGGGAGGAAAATGAGGGAAAAGTTTAAAGGCAAGAGGGGTGGAGATGGGGAGGGCTACCTGATCATTGGGTGGAGTCACCAGGGAGGGCTAACATGTTTGTTTTACTTCTTGTGAAGTAAAAAAAAAAAAAAATTGGCTACCCTATTCTGGAACCTCTCTGACTCAATCTATTAATGGAGCTGTATTACTCATTATGGGTAATTTTGGTTAAATTCATAGGGTATCCAGCCTTGATTCCAGAACCAAGCCCCCATTTATAATACTGTTCTTTGGGATAAAGTGGTTCCAACTTAAACTATTTTCTACTTAAGATGGAATTCTTCAGGAGCCAATTGCATCATAAGTGAGAAGAATTCCTGTGCAGAGGTTTGGTTGTGTGTCTGGCTTCCCGGTGAAGACTGATACATTACCTCGGTTTTCTTTAGACGTAGTGTCAGTCCGTAATGCCTGGCTGCTTCGGCGAAGCAGTTTACACTCATTTGCATATCTTCTTGGGTATGTGTCTCTAGGGCACAGTCATCTGCATACAGCAATTTTTAAATGACTGTCTCTAGGATTTTGGATGATGTTTGAAATCTGTTGAGTTGGAAGAGTTTCCCAGAGGAGAGGAAGTTTACTCTAACACCTGCACTCAGGTCTCATTTTACAACCTCCAGCATGGCTGCATAAAAAAAAAATTTGAAAAGGACCAAGCCCACTAATGTATTTCTACTCTATCCCACTGGATCATCAAGTAGTGTCAGAGTGTTAATGAGCTTGTTTGCCAGGCAATTTCCAGAGTCCAGATCTAGTAATGGTGCCCTAGGCTTTTGTAAGGTCTACAAAAACCTTATAGAGGACTTGATGTGCTGCAAAGATCATTCTCACCGTCAAGGATATTCTTCATAAGTTGATCCAAGATGTTTCTGGGAGGCTCTTGCCAGCAGTTGTGAGTGATGGCTTCAATAATTGCCATGCTCCGATCTTCCATCTTTCTTTTTGAAGATGGCGATATCGGTGACATCTTCAAGATCCTTCGGCATTTCCTCAGTGTTCCACGTGTTGAGGAAGAGCTTGTGTAAGTGTTTGAGGGACAGAGTGTCCTGTCCCTGCCTGTAGAGCTCAGCAGTTTTATCAGTTCTCATGGCTGTGACTGCTGCAGAGACTTCCTCCAGAGTTGGGACAAGTGCCAAATCTCTGCATGTTCAAAGGGTTTGAAGGGTCTCATCTTAAATAGTAGGAGGTGCTTTGAGGAGAATATCGAAGTGTCGTGTCACCCTTTCAGGCTTCCTTCCTCATCTGAGTTGAGGCTGGGGCCATATTCAGCTTTCAGAGCTACTGCAGTAGCACAGAGCCAAATATCTTAAAAGATAAGTAGAGGTTCTTGGTTTCATGGCAGTCTGCACAACCTTGGATCTCATCTGCTTTCATCACACACAAACTGTCAAGCATATTCCTTAAATTGATTTGCATGTTATGATGGCAGGATTCAATAAGCCTCACTTCTGCCTGAGTCATAAGGGGGGCAAGATACTGTTCATGCAATAATTGTTTTGGTGCCAATAGGTTTTCTATCACATCCTAGGCATTGACACACTCTTGGTGACTTTGCCTGGCCATGCTCGATGTCTTGACAGCTATCTGGTAGACAATATCATAGTGAAATGCCTATTAGCTATTTTTAATGGGGAGATTGAGGTTGGGGTTTCCTGTTCCGACCAGGCTTCTGTAATTTGCTACAAACTCCTTGTGGATGTCTTCATTCTCTAGGAGCTTAATGCTTAACTGCCTTGGCAGTTTAGAGGTCATTTGTCTACACAGTGGTTGTATGGTCAGTAGGAGCCTGAAGAGTATCACACAGTGATCAATCCAGCACTGTGCTCCACATAGGTAGTTTAGACCATGGCTACATCCAGGATGTTTTTCTTTTGTTTGGCAGAAGATGGTGTTTAGTGCATTCCCACAACAAGAGTAGGTCATTACTGTTGATCTGCCAATCTACTGCAGACCAGTGACCTTCTTCCATCCCACAGAGCCCAATGACTTTGGATCAAAAACTATCAAGAATTGCTAAATGAGTCAACTTGCTTTTGTCCCTTGTGGACTGGATCTTTGTCACATCACCCTCTTAATTCACATTTCTAGTAGCTTATTCTGGAATACAGAATTCCAGAGGAACTTCATTCAGTTTAATGCCAGTTACTACACAGAAGGTCAAAATACCTGCAACAAGGTCTTTCAGTGAGGGAAAAACCTTTTGACATTTCTAGATATGAAAGCCATTCAAATTTACATACCGGACAACTAAGACCAGTTAAAAAACTTTACTGGCAGTTGATAGGTCTCACCTGGCCTCAAGAGGTAATAATAATACTAATGATAGTGGTGCTCATTAAGCACTTACTATGTACCAAGCACTGTACTAAGCACTAAGGTAAATTCAAGATAATCAGGTAGGACATAGCCCCTGTCCACGTGGGGCTCACAATCTAAGTAGGAGGGAGTAGGATTGAAGTCCCATTTTACAGATGAGGAAACTGAGACCCCAAATGTAAGTGCCTTGCCCAAACTCACACAGCAGACAAGTGGTGAAACCAGAATTAAACCCAGGTTCTCTGATTCCCAGGCTCATGTTCTTTCCATTAGGCCATGATGCTTCTACAGATCACCTAGACGGGCTTTTTCAATGCTTTCCTGCCAGTTTTCAAAGGGGTCTCCCACAGCATACAACCTCCTCTTCAAATAGAAACTACTATTTAAGGGAGTCTTTGAAACAGAAACAGAATTTTCAAATACACTGCAATCTTCTGAACCTATAAATACCTTTTTCAGGCTGAAATTCACAAATCTCAATGAAATCAATACTGGATTTATGAAAACCATACTAGTGCCACCAATCCTGTTTATATTATCAGGGAAAGATAGCTCCCTGCTGAGCACACATATATGCATGAGATCTCCCTGCATGTGTACACACACACACACACACACACACCCTCCCCAAAAAGGGCATGGAGAAGAACATGGTCTCAGAACAAACAAGTCCTACAGTCTCTGAAACACATGTTCAGGTTTTTTCCTGGTACCAAGCTTTCTCTACTCCAACACATATGGATTCAGCAAAAGGTCTGCTGCTAGCTATACCTTCCCAGGCTACAGTGCAGTTCCTGGAGACAGTCAACACACTCCTTTACTTGGTATAATCCTGGGTAAATGGAAGGAGAATGTAGGGAAAGGGGCTCAGGAAGCCCCTTTCTCATCTACTCCTGGGGCATACTGGAGAATAAGGTGCAATTGCTTGAAAACAAAATGTAAGCCTTTGGAAATATCCAGGCTAGTAGCCCACTTGGTGCTTAAATGGGTCTCAATAAAAATACAATTGCTAAAATACTACCAAGATTTATGGTGTGTTTTTATGTTAAAGGCGGCATCGAATCTCAGGGGAAAGCAGCAGGGAGAAAGGGAACAATTGACTAGGCAACTGGCGAGGTGATCACAGGAGAGTCGGCACCATGGAGGATGGGGGAAGAGAGACCAAACCATGGAATTCCTAGTTCTTCTGGCCCCGCTGCGAAGCAGGAAAAGACCTGCCTCCCCAGAGCCAGGCATGTCCCTGGCCTTTCTGCTTCTACTCCCCAAAGTTCTCCCAAGCCAATTCTCTCCCCAGTCCTTCTGCCACATCTCAAGGGAGCAGTAAGATGAATTTTGATCGTTCATGAACTCTATGTCCAAGAATGTCTGAGAACAAAGCAACATTCCATGCAAGTGAATAGAACATGGGCCTGGGAGTTCAGAATGTCCAGGGTTCTAATCCTGGCTCTGCCCCTTGTCTGCTGTGTGACCTTGTGCAAGTCAGTTCACTTCTCTGTGCCTCAGTTACCTCATCTATAAAATGGGCATTGAGACTGTGAGCCCATTTGGGACAGGGACTGTGTCCAACCCAATTTGTTTGTATCTACCCCAGAGTTTAGTACAGTGCCTAGCATATAATAAGTGCTTAACAAATACCATTATTATTATTACTATTAATATAGTAGATAATTCTGTTTTCTCTACATCCCCCATCAGATTGTGAATTTCTCAAAAGTAAGGACCATGTCTTTTAGTACCTTGTAATTCTCCACAGCCCCTAAACAAAGTGGGTGCCTAGTGAATGTTGTTGATTGACTTCAGGGAGTCATAAGTTACCATATTAGATGTGTGAACCACAGAGAATGAAGCTAAAACTTCTTCACCCCAAGTGGCTGGGACTCCTGTCACGTGTGGATTACTTTAGTAACTCAACATCTAGGTTTTGTATGGTGCCCAGAACACATATGCAGCATGAAGCAGATTCCCTGGCAGAGGAAAAAACTGGCACAAGCTCTTACCTAAAGCCACAACTGCTAGTCCAGCACTTTGCCCCCAAAAAGCTGAGCTCACAACTAGGCTCAAAGTGTCTGTTTGCTGGCAACGCATCTTGTTGAAGACTGAAACGTATCTCGTTCAAGATGGCATCAGTGAGATGAACAGTCCCTCTGAGGCAAGCTTTAGTTTGGCATTTATTGCAGTTCTTGCAGATGTGTCAACAAAGGGTACAGAATGCATGGTTGGTGTGCTTCAGGAAGCAAGGCTAGCATGGTTCTAGCCAAGGGTCTTGAAGCCAAATAGGAATTCAAAAGAATGGGCTTCTTGTCTTCTGTCACAACAGCAGTTTTCTCACATTCTATTCACTTTGAAAGTTCAAATGCCATATACACATAAAATAGGAAGCACACATCCACATACACACACTCCAGTCATACTCAGACACGTGCATAAAGTCCTCGGCACAGTTCCGTTCTCCCTATACCATCCAGATCCAATTCCCCCACAAAATTCACTTCTAAGTTTCATATTTTCTGTAAGGCAAAGCCTTAAGTAATTTAACCATCATCTTGAGGTCCAGCTCCCAGTTTCATACACTTGCCCCCACTTTCCATCCCATCCCGAAGCTGAGAGAATTTCAGTCAACCCTAACGATTTTTAAGCCTTCCTCCCCCTTCATCTACAAGATTAATATCCTTCCACTTGTTTTTTGGAACACCTACCAAAAGTCTACTAGAATGATCTCTGCTGTGTCTGTCACAATCCCCGATTTATCGTTACAACCTTACCTATAGTTTCCATGCTTGGGGGAGAGGAAAGGAGGAGGGAAGGGGAGGGAGAATACGTTGGTACCCCACCAGGTTCACTGATTGAGTATTCTCCTGGACCTGACATCGGACTTGAGCCTCTGCCCTATGACCAAGGGAAGAAATACCCAATCTCCCCAGGTATCATTCAAGCACCCCTGCATGATGGGGAAATCCGACCAGCTGGATACCCGAAAAAGTGTGTCCCGGGTGTTTGGTACCCTAAGAAATTACCTGAAAAATGACTGCCTGGGGTTGCACCAAGTATTGTCTCATCAGCATGGAGCACCACTGCCATAGCATGAAGGAGAAAAAAAACACAGAAATGTGAGAAGGAGAATATATAAAGGGAGAGCAGTGAGAAGAAAAAAAGCTGCTTTAACTACAATGTGGGATTTCTCTCTCTGGTCCCTTGCTTATTCCACTCTCTCTTCTGAGACATTGTTCCAGCCCCCAACCTTAGCTCAAGCAACTACATGGTCTGTTTCCACAGATGTGGAAGCCAGGAGCAAAGCCCCAACTGTGTGGGCCACCTGGGTATCTTTCCATTTACACCTCCTGTGCAACTCCCTCTGAAGCAAGTTATCTAAGGGATGAGGCCCATGTGATGTCATCGTGGCTTAGTGGAAAGAGCCTGGGCTTGGGAGTCAGAGGTTGTGGCTTCTAATCCTGGCTCCACCACTTATCAGCTGTGTGACTTTGGACAGGTCACTTAACTTCTCTGTGCCTCAGTTACCTCATCTGTAAAATGGGGATTAAGACTGTGAGCCCCTTGTGGGACAACCTGATTACCTTGTATCTAACCCACCACTTAGAACAGTGCTTGGCACATAATAAGTGCTTAACAAATGCCATCATTATTATTATTATTATTATTATTATCATTTCATAGAAAGAGGGCAGTTCACCCTGCTTCTGGTGAATGTGGGTTATGTCAGTTATGCTAGATTAGTATCCTCCCTTTCTGAGGCATATGCCAAAGAAGAAAAAATGACTTCGCTTTGCAGCCTCTAGTCACCCGGTATGGGGAAGGTGTTCTGAGTAGCACGTACAGGAAGTCAGGGAAAACAGAACTATAGGAAGTGGCTTATGGTCGGCGCAGATAAGATTTTGGTTAGGAGAACTTCCCATGAATAAATGCTGTTAGATTATCATTAGCTTTCTTGGAGCTCTTATAAAGGGTTCCCCAGCTTGGAGGCAAGGGAATGCAGCCACGATTTCTGGAAGCCCCAGCTAACCTTGGGTCACTGCTATACTTTGAAGTATAAAAATGAACACCTGATTTCACTACAGCTGCCATTCTACACTTTCTGGTTCCCAATAAAGGACAATTCCTCCATCCATTCAGTTCTCAAAGTGGAAAAGCAGATGGGAAATACCACGAAGACCTCTCTACCCTGGCAGTGTCCATTTTTATTGCTTGTGCTGTAGTTTGGGGACATAAAGATCCACTAGCTGTTTGAAAGTGTCTCCTTAGTTTTCAGCCATGCTCATCCTAGGAGATCGGTGAAGCGGATAGAAGGAGTGCATGGAGAGAGGGGGGGAAAAACTGATGAGAGACAGTGGAGAAGTACCAAAGACAAAGAGGAAGAAGAGGAGAAGATAAAGCCTCCAGACCTTCCTTGTTCCTAATGTATTTCCAGGGATGGATAGAGAAGGGTGGGGAACACAATGTTGCTTTAGCTTTGGTCTGGAGAAATATTGAGCCAAGGTGTGCCATTGGAACAAAGTCAACAATGGCAATTATGACCACTATCTGATTGATGAGTTTGACACAGATACCAATTTATTTTCCCAGCCAGGATATCTCTTCTTTGGTCTTATATTCTACTAGAAGTCACAACCTTGGCTGATTTTCCATGCATCCACTACAAAATGGGGTAAATAGAATCTTTGAGATGCCAAAAAGAGAGGAGAAAGAGCTTGGTCCAGGACTCACCTACTGCACTACAGGTATTTGCCTGATATTTTCCAGGATATTTTAAGACTTTTGAAGTGAAATAGGAAACGTCCATCACATTCAAGGCCATTTTTCCTGGAAAGTCATTTTTCCCTTCTGGTGCTGGGCCATTTTTTTAAAATTGCCATGCTATCTCCATTTTGGTTAACTACCAAAGGGCAATGTTTGTGTTAAACTATATCATGCAAGGTGTCTAACCTCAATTACCTGTGCCAGCAAAGGATTTGCTTTAAATGCTCCAGCTCCAACATTTGAGATTCAAATACCCATTTGGCGGGGTGAGGGGAAGAGGATGGGCCTCATTTTATCCGATTGATTTTATGGAACAACCATAAACAATGGGTCTTTGGGCACTTCAACTGTCACAGCACACCAAATCACTTTCCTTTCATTGTGCCTAATTTTATTCAGTTTTTATGCCAAAATCAGATTAAGGGGACTGATGGGGCTCCTGAGAATAGATTCATAGGGGATCTGGATAAACCTTATTCAATCAGTAGTATTTACTGAGTACATACTGTGTGCAGAGCACTGTATACTAAACACTTGGGAGAGTACCATGGAAGAAGACAACAACCCTGTCCTCGAGGAGCTTATAACTATGATTTTGTTTCCTACTCCATTCAGAGCTCCATTTAGATATTGTTGGGGGTGAGAGGAGGCTAGGGAAGGAATATAAATGGGTGTGGGAATGATGCCTCCCCAGGCATCATTGGGGTGGAGTAGGGCTGCATGGAGTATGAAGGAGGGCTGTAATCATACAGACTGAGGCTTCTCCTCCAATAGAGCCCTGGGATCCAATAAATGGCAACTGCCTCTCCCAAACCACCCTGCCCCTTCCCTGGATGCCACTGTCAGGTGAAGACCTGTCCCAAAGAAGCAGGCTGGGAAAAAATAATAATAATAATAACATTGGTATATATTAAGTGCTTACTCTGTTCCAGGCACTGTACTAAGCGCTGGGGTGGATAGAAGCAAATCAGGTTGGACACAGTCCCTGTCCCACAACGGGCTCACAGTCTTAATCCCCATTGTACAGATAAGGTAACTGAGGCACAGAGAAGTGAAGTGACTTGCCCAAGGTCACACAGCAGACAGGTGGCAGGATTAGAACCCATGACCTGCTGACTCCCAGGTACATGTTCTATCCACTAGGCCATGCTGCTCCTTTAGAGTGTTGGCAGACTTATGATGGTTTGACTAGAGCTGTGAGAAACCTGGAAATTCTCCCTTTGGCAGTAATGTACTTCACCTTTTTATTGTTGTTGTTCTTCTGCTGTTTTTGCTGTATGAATCCAGTGGATTGTGGGGGGTTTTTTCCTGTGTGTCTTTCATCATTTCCTCTGCTTGTAGACTGGGCCAGAGACCCTGCCTGATTCAGTGTCCTTATATCTTTCCCTAGCACCGAGAGCTTGGTGCAGAGTATTCACTCAAAAATGTATTACTACTACTAATAATAAGTATTATTATAATAGCAACTTTTCCTGCCTCTCCAGATGAAAGGCAATCAGGGGACCAGTCCAAAAAACAAATGTACAATTTGAGGGATATTTAAGTCTTACCCAGAAGAAAGAAGAATAAGAAAAACTGAAGTGAAAAAGCCAATCCATTTTTATCCCTTTAAAACAAAGATTTTCTTGTCCAAAATAAATGCAACTCCTTCCGTTTCACGGGGGAAAAGGTTGTCCAAGGACCAGTGAAAATTCAAGGACTATTTATGTTGATTGAAAAATTGGCTCTCTGGCCACAACCTTGGCTTCTAAGTACCAAGAATAATGCTGGGTATATATTTCTATCTATGACTACCTATCTGAATTCACCTTCTATACCTTCCACAACAGCAATTCAGGATCCCAAATCCCCAAAAGAAGAAAGGACCAAATTAATTGCACTTCCTTCAAGGAAGGGCAATATAGCCTGCTGTTTACTACCCGGTGTGGCCTAGTGAAAAGAGCACAGGCCTGGAAGCCAGAGGACCTGGGTTCTAATCCCAGCCCTGCCACTCCCCTGCTGTGTGACCTTGGGTGAGTCACAACTTCTTTGTGCCTCAGTTACCTCATCCTGTAAAATGGGGATTGAATCCCTTTTCCTCCAATTTAGACTTTGAACCCCATGTGGGACAGGGACTGCATCCAACTTGATTACCTTTTATCTACCCAGCACATAGAATAGTGCTTGACACATAGTAAGTGTTTAACAAAGAATTATTATATTATTATTATCAATTATTATTACCCTGATCCAAGTTATACGATCTATCTATAGGATATATCTCCTTTACTGCACCTGGTTCACTGTGGGACCTAAGGGCCCAAGAAAAGACTCTTAATCTCTTTATGTTGTCGGTTGAAAACTATAATGTAGGATTATGAGAAAAAGGCCAAAACAAACTTCACCAGGTCCAACAAACAGCACACTGTGAGCCCCATGTGGGATAAGGACTGTGTCTGACTTGATTAACTTAAGTATTATCAGGTATTATCTACCCCAGTGCTTAGAACACTGCTTAACACATAGTAAGTGCTTAACAGATACTGTTAAAATGATTGTATAATACGGTTAGAATTTTCAACATTCTCCATCCATAGGTAAACATTCATCATCAGTGGCATCATCGTTGAATACAATGGACAAATTGTGAGCCCCACGAGTGCCAGGAATTGGGTCTAATTCCAGCTGCTCTGGACACCGTAAATACTTAATATTATTACTACTATAACACACGCGCACACTTTTCTCACAGAAATGATATGAAATGGGGTAGACCCTTAGGCACCTTAGAAACAAAGTCTATACAACTAAAAAACATTATTATCTTAGGATGTATTGGGGGGGGGGGGCTGCCTGGAATAAAGCACAGGAACAGGGGATGCGAAAAACATGACAAGTACTCAATAAACGTCAATTTCAACAACAGGAGCACACACACAAAAAAGGAAGTGGTGGTAGGATATTTTTAAGAAGTCATGCTGCCCTGGCCACCACTGCTGGGTTTATTCTGAGAGGCAAAGTGTTATAACATGTTTTACCAAAGGACTTTATCAAAGCTTATTCATTTGTAAGATTTAACTGTTTTTAAAGTAATCTCTCTTATATGCTGTTCTTCTGCTCAGAGTGTGTTTCTTGCCTTCAGCTACCGAACTGCCCGCTTCTGAAATTGTCCTAACCCCAAACATATATTCAAAGTTTCCTAGCTCTAGCCTCTAGAACCAATATTATTGAAATAAATCATGCCACTCCTTCACCTCCCCTCCCAGTCTGAGACCCACAGACCAACAGCTCTGGGAATTATTTTTGTTTGGGGCGACGGGTGGGGGGGAAATGAGCAATGATTTCAGGATCATGAAACATAAAGCTCGACTGACCTCCAGAGATTTCCATTCAACTGGGACTGCCAGAGATCCCTGTTGTACTTTGGCTTCTGTGCAAGACTTCCTAAATAAACCTTGGTTAAATTTAGTTCAAAATGCCAATTCTGCCTTCGGGGGATCAATACACTGTGAATGTCTAGCATTGACGGTGCTGTCTGTCTGTGGCTTGGAAGGAAAAGGAAATTAATTGCCAGGCCAGTCCAAGAAGATTTTAAGATTTTAATTTTATATGGAAAACAGACACAAATTAGATTTTTTTTCCTGTCTCCTCGTCCCAGATTTTCTTAGATATGGAACGCATCACTCTGCTCCTATTGCCATCCCAAATGTTCAAGTCCAGTAAAAAGGAAAATATTCCTAGGCCCTCACTGTCTCCACAGTGACAAATGCCTTCCCTTCCTTTTCTCTGTGTAACGGATATGTGGAACCCTAGGTGGGATCACAGCAGGGAGTCATGAATGACATATGAAATGAAAAAATCCAAGCCCAGAGGTATGCATGGTTTCTGCTCATTTGGCCTTTTTACTGTGTGTTCTACAGTATGTCAGCCATCAGTACTTAGCTCAAGCATGGCCAGAGATGTCCAAGATCAGAGACCAAAGAAGACTGGGAAACATGACCCATATGGAAAAACACCTACCTCACCTCATGAGTAATTTCCATATGCTCCATACAGTTATAGATACACATATACAGAAATCTATATGAATCCATTACGTGTTCACTTTTGGCTGTTAATTTACTTTTCACCGTCTCTCTCCCATCCAGCATGCTTTCCTCATGGCAGGTGTTTTTCAAGCTTTTGCATTTTCTTAAGAGTATCACTGTGAGTCCCATGTGGGACAGGGACTATGTCCAACCTGATTTGCTTGTATCTACCCCAGCACTTAGTATGGTGCCTAGCAATAGTAAGCGCTTAACAAATAAAATATCAGTAATAATTTTCAGAGCACTGAACATTTTTTGCAGAGAACCATCAATAGCCATATATAAACTTGGAGGGAGCAGGTGGGGATTTTCCTTTCGTAAGCATCAGGTGAGGTTGTCCCGATTATTAGGAGAGCCATAAATAGGCAGTGAAAACCTAGTTGCCTGTCTCCCTCCCCGCTCATATCTTGACAGCAATAGGGACCTCTTTATGTGAGAGAGATAGGGAACGGAAGTGCCCGGGGGTGAAAATAAAGTGACTGGATTTTTCTCCCTCATCCTCTCCCCCTGGTGTCCAGGACCTGGGCTAAACCAAATGACGCAATGATTCCACCAGAGGCCACAACTATCATCGGTGGAAAAGTTCTTCTGTACTTGGCAAACAAAGACAGAATGGCTTGAAGCTGCTGGAGGAAACAACTTCTCTCATATATAAATAAACCCTTGAGAGTAAAAGGAAGCCCAGGACTCAGTCAAGTTTCACCTTATCTAAAATTACAGTCAAGACCTTTCCTGCCTCTTTCAGTTTAGCAGGCACTCTGCCCAGTCACCTTGGGCCCACAAATACTATACTGTATCTTCATCTTTGTTTCCTCGAAGGAGATCGTTTTTCCAAATAAAATCAAAGTTCAATAATAAAGAGAGGATGACAAGCCTCAGGCAGGCCTTCCCCTGCTATCCTTTGTCAGGCTCTCAAAAGGGGAAAATCTGTAGCATTCAACATGGTTTGATCCAAGATGACTCTAATTAAATATCTTCCATTTTTCCAAAACCTAGGTCCATGCCAGCAATGCCACTCGATCTAAGCACTTATGGGAAAAGCATTTTCATTTCTATAACCACCTCTCTCCCTTCCTCCTTCCCTCTAAATTGGAACTGAGTAGAGATCTTTTGATCTATATATCAAAATGCCTTTCCCCTCCACCACCCCAATTACTTGTATTATTCAAATCCCAGTTTTGCAGTCTATGGGATGCTGCCCCCCTGAAACCGACTCCACAGCTGACCAAAGCCTTTTTAACACCATAGCAGGCATGACTGAAGCCCCCTCACTTCCCCTGTTATGGAGATGTTTTACCTCTCCAACTCCGGAATCATCCACTTCTATTAATCAGCCTTGAAGGGGAAGTTGATTTCAACGGCACCATCTTTGTATTGGATGGAGAATGCAGTGGCATGAAATCTCCCTTTTGTGAGAGATTTTTGAATTTAACAGCTGCACTTCATTTTCAGTGCTAATCCAGTTATCTCGGTAGTAATCCCCAGGGACCCCCTAAAACAGTAGGAATTATTTAGTGCACCCTGCCATGAACAAATTTACTCAGATATTTCTGAAGAACTGACCTGTTTTTGACCCAAACCTTTATATTATTTACATGCCTGGTGTGAGATGCAACATTTCACTCTTTCATCCTGAAATCCATATGTGCATATAATCACACTCAGACTTTCTAAAGGGACCCCCAGATCCAATCTAAATGCCTTGAATTTACCTGTTGTTTTTCTTTTATACATATAAATAGCTGCATTTCCATTCTCTCTTTGTTTCTCATTTTCATTTTGTTCTAATATCTGCATGTAAATGTCTGAAAATAGCATCTGTAATTGAGGATTATGAAGTATAGCCAGGTCCTGACAGCCTGCTAAGGAAGATGGATTATCCTCATTTTTCTGTAAATTTTGTCAATTTTGGAATTCATAAGCTATCAACACTGATCAAAATGTGACTGCACAGCTGTGTCAAAAAAAAAAAAAAAAAGAAAGGAGCAATGACGACGCAGCTCCCTTGTTCTCTGAGAAGATTGGATCAGCTCCCTCCTCCTCCCTCCCCCACACCACCCGTCCCACTCATCTCCCACCTCAGCAAGCAGCATACTGTATAGGAACCATTCCTGGTGACTTCTGGTATTTGCCCCCAGATAAATAAAATAAATAAATAAATAAATAAATAAATAAATAAATAAATAAATAAATAAATAAATTGAAAAGATGCAAATTCTCTGGTGCCCTGATTCAAATCACAAAGTGTAATTTATAGCATGTTCTTTCCTCTTTATTTATCCCTAAGTAGTAAACACGATTTCCATTCAGGGGGTTTGTTATGTTCCACTCCTACCAGACAATCACAGCACACTTGAGGCAATTGTTTAGCCTCTTCCTCTCAATTTTCCCATTACTGGGAGTAAGTACTGTTGGGACTCTTTAATAGCCCGACTGCAGCCCATATCAATAACAGATGAGGTTTAATCGTCCAACACAAAAATTATTTAGGCTCAGTAAGGACATTCAATGTCATTTGCATAATGGCATTTCTATCCCGCGCACCTAACCCATCGTGCATAAACAAGGCTCTGGGACCATAAATAATAATAAATCATGACGTCCCAGCTCCTCTTGCTGTAATAGGAGGCACTCTTTGTAGAAATTATTTCAGCAGGAAATGGGCAGTGTAATTTTAAAGACATGTGGCACACCACAGCTCAGTAAATCTCACACACACACACACACAAACACACACACCACCACCACCACCATCCTGTGCTAAAATCAAAATCTCACAAAACCACACTAAAGAATAAAGAATATTAGCACTTGTAGCTGAAATGGCTCATTTTCTTTCTAAAAACAGTAAGCAAATTATAGGACCCATTTACACCTGGGTGAATATTCCAGGCTTATCGGGTGAAAACGGTAAATGCTCAGATTGCGGGTTCAGTAAAATTCAATACAGGAGCCAGGGAAGGAAGCTGCCCCCACTCAGATTTTGTTTTTATGGTGAGGTTTGAATGACTTTAAAGGGAAGGGAAAATGGTTGGGAGCAGGAGACAGGATGCAAGGGGCTGAGAAAAGTGGAGAGGAAAATACAAGGAATGAATACAATGGGATGACCCAAAGCAACAGCACTACATAGGACAAATCTATAAGGAAGAAGAGCACATAAAAAAAAACCCAGGAAATTGTATTTTTCCATAAATAGAAATGTGTTGGCTGATACTTTGAATAATAATGGATGGACTACTCACTGAGAAGTTCTGGTTTGATCAGCATATTTTCAGACTCGGAAAAGTTTGGAGGAAAATGATTACTATTTTGCTGGTTTGGGTCTATTCTGAGTGCTTCTAGCATTTTACACATTTTACAGTTTAAAGTTCAATCTTCACAATCCCCCTGCAAGATAGGAATGTTGTCATCAATGAATTATATAAGAAGCCCCAACTCCTTTTCTAAGAAACAGCATGGCTTAGTGGCAAGAGCACTGGTTTGGGAGTCAGAGGACATGGATTCTAATCCCAGCTCCACCACTTGTCTGCTGTGTGACCCTGGGTAAGCCACTTCACTTCTCTGTGCCTCAGTTCCCTCATCTATAGAATGGGGATTGAGACTGTGAGCTCCATGTGGCACAGGGACTGTGTCCAACCTGATTTGCTTGCATCCACCCCAGCGCTTAGTACAGTGCCTAGCACATTAGTAAGTGCTTAATACCACTATCATTATTATTATTATTACTACAGATACTGAACTCCAAGGGGGGAGAAAGTAATACCTAGTCTGGTTGAGGAAAGAATAATAGGGGCAGATTATCAGTCTGCAGATTGCCATTGCAATGATAATACTTTATATCTGCCGAGAACTTTTCTCTCTGGGCTCCCTAAAGGCAGAGTTAGGTGGTTTGCCAGTTGGCACCCTGGACTGGGAATTGAACAGAAGGGATTTTAGTCCTAGCTCAGACATGGACTTGCTCTGTGACCTTACTTCTATGGCTGTCTCCCCTGTTGGGGTGTAACTCATGGGCAGGGGATATGTCGCTCGCATTGCCCTTTTTTGTCCCACTTATGTGTGTATCCGTAGTTTATTTATATTAATGTCTATCTCCCCTTCTAGACTGTAAGCTTGTTGTGGGCAGGGTATGTGTCTGTTCAGTCTATATTGTACACTCCCAAGCGTTTAGTTCAGTGCTTTGCACACAGTAAGCACCTGAAAAATACAATTGAATGAATGAACAGACTTGTTTTATTCTTCCCAAACACTTAGTACAGTGCAGGGCATCCAGTGGGCATTCAATGAGTGCTACTGCTACTGCTACCTAACCTCTCATTTGCTGCAGTTTTTCCAACTGTAAAATAGTCATAGGTGATGAATAGTGCTGAATAAAAAAATGATGAGAGCATACAGTTAAGCAGATTTCCAAAGCGGAAATTGTGCTCTGCTCCTATCATGGAAAAGGGGCCACTTGAAGAGTCAAAGGATTAAAAGAGAAGCAGCGTGGCTGAGTGGCAAGAGCATGGGCTTGGGAGTCAGAGGTCGTGGGTTATAATCCCAACTCCGACACCTGTCTGCTGTGTGACCTTGGGCAAGTCACTTCTTTGTGCCTCAGTTACCTCATCTGTAAAATGGGGACTGAAACTGTGAGCCCCATGTAGGATGACCTGATTACCTTGTAAGCGCTTAACAAATACTATAATTACTAGTAGTAGTAGTATCATTAATAATAAACAAAAATAGATATAATTGGCAGAGCATCTGAAAAACCTCAAAATTCCCTACCAAACAACGGAGGTAGAAATCTCTTCCAAATTCCTAAAGGAAGACTCATAGTGAAAACATCAGCGTTTCCACTAAACCAATACCTTGAATCCCTGCAAAGACCAAATCAATGCCAACCGGAATCTTTCTAGTCTAAAGTATTAACCCTCACCTTTCAGGGTCAGTCTAGAAAAATCTGCTTCTGCCTCGTTCTGGAACATTCTCCCAAGGGAAAATCCAGCAAATATCCAGGGGCCCCCAGACTAGGCCTCAGTTTTCCAACTACTGGCCCCCAAGTGAAGTCATATAGGAATCCCTAGATGTCTTGCCAGATAGAGCTATTTGGACCGTGCCCAGCAACTCCCTTCTTCCAGAAACATTTTCCAATCGTGGTTTTTCCTGACACAGTTATCTTTCTTGGTCTCCCTTGCTGGCTCCTCCTCTGCCTCCCACCCTCTAACAGTGTTGATCTCTAAGGGCTCTGTTCTAGGTCCCCTTCTTTTCCCAATTCACACCCAATCCCTTAAGGACCTCATCCACTCCCACAGCTTCAACGATCACCTCTATCCAAATGACTCTCAAATCTACCCCCCTAGTCCTGATCCCTCTCCTTCTCCGCAATCTCACATTTCCTCCTGCCTCCAGGATGTTCTACGTGAGTGTCCTGCCAGCGCCTCCAGCTCAATATGTGAGAAACTGAATTTCTCATCTTCCTTTCATCTAACTTCCCCATCAGTTGACAACATCACCATCCTCTGTCTCTCAAGATCATAACTTTGGCATTATCATCAACATCAATGGCATTTATTGAGTGCTTACTATGTGTAGAGCACTGTACAAAGTGTTTGGGAGAGTAAAATAGAATGGAGTTAGTTAACACGTTCCCTGCCCACAACAGCATTATTCTTCACTCCTCTTTCTCATCCCCATATTCAGTCTGTCACCAAAATCTGTTTGTCCTTCCTCTACAACATCTCCAGAATCCACCACTTCCTCGCCATCCAAACTGCCACCTCACTGGTCCAAGCATTAGAGAAGCAGAGTTGCTCAATGGAAAGAGCATGGGCTTGGGAGTCAGAGGTCATGGGTTCAAATCCCGGCTCTGCCACTTGTCAGCTGCGTGACTTTGAGCACGTCACAACTTCTCTGTGCCTCAGTTACCTCATCTGTAAAATGGGGATTAAGACTGCGAGCCCCATGTGGGACAACCTGATCACCTTGTATCTTCCCTAGCACTTAGAACAGTGCTTTGCACATAGTAAGCGCTTAACAAATGCCATTATTTATTTTTTTGTCATAACCCAATTTGACTACTGCATCAGCTTCCTCGCAAACCTCCCTACCTCCAGCTTCTCCCTCTCCATTCCACACTTCACTCTACTACCCAGATCATTTTTCTGAAAAGGCATTCGACATATGTCTCTCTGTACTCTGTACCCTTCAGTGATTTCCCATTCCCCTTCACAGAAAGCAAAAACGACTCCCATCAGCTTTAAAGCACTCCATCACCTTTAGCCCTTCTTAACCACTCTCTTCCCTTATTACGCCACAGCTCATACTTTTCCTTACTCCAATCCAACCTACTCACTATTCTACGTTCTCATCTCTCCCACCACTGACCTCTTGTTCATGATCTCCCCGTCTGTATCCACTAGCCCTTAGCTCTCCCCATCTTCAAACCCCTTCTGCAGTTTTATCTTCACCAGGAAATAATAATAATAATAATAATAATAATCATGCTGGTATTTGTTAAGCATTTACTATGTGCAAAGCACTGTTCACACACGTGCCCATGCACTCACATTTAGAAATCCAGTCTTTCATTGCTATATTCCAACAGACCACCTCTTTATCCATCCTCTAAGCCCTACTAAAATCACATCCCCTCCAAGAGCCCTTTCCCAATTAAGCCCTCACTTCCGCATCATGTCTGCACTTGGGTCCACCCCTCCCCCTGCCCCAGAGTGCTTATGTACATATCCAGCTGTAATTTATTTTTATGTCTGTCTCTCCTTTTAGTTTGGGGAGGCAGCGTGGTGAGGTGGAAGAGCCATGGGCCTGAAAGCTGGAGGTCCCGGGTTTGAGTCCCAGCTCTGACACCCGATCGCTGTGTGGCTTTGGGCAAGTTGCTTAACCTTCCCATGCCTCAGTTTCCCCATTTGTAAACTGGGGGTAATAATACCTGAACCCTACCACACAGGGGTGTTGAGAGGAGTAAATAAATAAATAATTAATGTAAAGCACTTTGGTAATAAAAGCACCATCCAGAAACACAGGTATTATCATGAGAAGCAGTGTGGCTTAGTGGCAAGAGCCCAGGCTTGGGAGTCACAGGTCATGGGTTCTAATCCTGGCTCTGCCATTTATCAGCTGTGTGACTTTGAGCAAGTCACATAACTTCTCTGTGCCTCAGTTACCTCATCTGTAAAATGGGGATTAAGACTGTGAGCCCCACATGGGACAACCTGATTGTCTTGTATCTACCCCAGCATTTAGAACAGTGCTTGGCACATAGTAAGTGCTTAACAAATACCATTATTATTATTAAGCTCCTTGTGCCCAGGGAACGTGTCTATCAACTCCATTGTACTGCATCAATCAATAGTATTTATTGAGCAATTACTGTGTGCAGAACACTGTACTAAATGCTTGGGAGAGTGCAATATAACAGACTCATTCCCTGCTCACAATGAACTTACAGTCTAGAGGGCCTTGGTTTTCTCTAGAGCTTTTATTGCCAAAGCACTCTCACATTAAGTAGTTCATTTCAGCCCTCACAACAACCTTGTGAGGTAGGGCAAGAAGGCAGGTATTATTATCCCCATTTTACAGATGGGGAAACTGATATACAGAGAAGTTAAGTGACTTGCCCACAGTCACACCACAGGTTAGTGGCACAGCTTGGACTTGAACCCAGGTCCTCTGTCTTCTGGACTGGTGCTCTGCCATGTCACCATAATGCTTCATACAGTGTTCTGCACACAATAAGCACTCAGTAAATATCATTGATTTATTGATTGCTACGGCATGCTGGGGCTCAGCCTCAGGACCTGTCCTGCAGCCCTGAAACCTCTAAAGTTCTAAATTTCGCCCAAAAGAGAACACAGCAACCACAAACCATCCTCTCAGGGAATTATCAAACAAAGGTAATCTCACTTCACCCAAGTCCGAGTCCCTCCATCCAAAAGGGAAAATGCACTTGAGTCAGGGAAGTAAAAGAGTGTCTAGTGTCAAATCCCTCCCTCCCCTCCAAGATCTGATGCCAGGTAGAGATCGGGAAAAGTTCAGCCATTCAGTACCCCAGCACTTCTCTCAGAACACCTTTCCTGCTTCACTTGCGTCCCTAGTGCCACCCTCATTAATTTTTCCCAGTCTTCACCCAATCAAAATGCTCACCAACTTCAGTGGATGTTTCACACCAAAAGGACTTAAAGAGGCAGGCTTCCAGAAAAGTACGAACTTCCATCTGTCCCAGATGACAGGGGTCACAACTGTCAGTCTGAGAGTGATTTGATGGATTATCCCAGAAAGAGTTTTCCAGAAGTAGGTATCACACAGTCTGTAGGTCAAAAATCATTTTACTCTTTGGCTAGTTTCTCTGACGCATCAGGTTGATGTTGCCAAGAGGTTAGTTCCCACAGAGAAGCAGTAAGGACCGTAGCAGGCGGCGGAATGTTGTATTCTTGTAAGTGAAATGAAAAGCACTGTTGATGTGTGTTTGCAATTCCCCATCGGGACTCTACTACCCCTGAAATTAAGAATGGCAACAGAAAAGAAATTGGCTGCCTGGGACACAGACACACACTGAGGTTTCCATGCCGCTGTCTTTCCCTTCTGGGACAAGAGCTGAACAGGATCTCAGCCAATCTCAGGTACAGCGCCTTTTTGGGAAACGTACCTCAATCAGTACTAGGGGAAAGGGACCCAACAATTTTTAAAACTTCAGCTCTAGGACCTAGGTTCTAATCCCAGCTCTGCCACGTGTCTGCTGTGTGACCTTGGTCAAGTCATTAAACTTATCTGGGCCTCAGTTACCTCAACTGTAAAATGGGGGTTAAGATTGTGAGCCTTATGTGGGACAGGGACTGTGTCCAACCCGATTAGCTTATATCTACCCCTGTGCTTATTACAGTGCCTGGCACAAAGTAAGCACTTAACAAATACAATTAAAAGAAACTTCTCTGATTTCATACTAGACTAGCCCAAGTGTCTTTATAAAGAGTCTCATCGGGCACAGGAATTGAGTTGATATTCTGATGTACTTGGAAAGGTTCCCCCAGTCTCTATGTACAGGATAACAGCTGATCTCATGAGCCCAGTATTTTTCCATTTCTACAAGCTGAGCATTGTCCTGAGGCATTACAGAATGCAAGCAGTTTTCATATGACTTCCAAGAAAAGATGGTAGAGTTAGATTGCTTCTAAAATGTACCATGGAGAACCTGTTTGCCTACAGAGTTGGCCTACCTATGTGTTCAGCATTTACCTACACGTGACAATCTACATGCATCACTATCTCAGTGTAGGTCCTGAACATCAGAACTGACTTCCTTTTCTAAAAATACATCATTCTTGCTTCCGGTTTCGCCATTAGTACCTATTTTCCTTTAGGAACTCTGCGCAAAACACCAGGTTCTATGCTTAATTTTAATGGAAGCACTTTTTAAAAAAAAATCCTGGAATGATAGTGTTTGTGAGTTAAACTGGATACTTTGTCGAAACTATTCCCTGACTTTGGTAAGTGGCTACACCTGAGACTTTGACCTCGAGAGGTCATCTAATCCATTCCCCCTGCCTTCAGACAAAAGCTAGTTTTCTACA
Organism: Tachyglossus aculeatus; assembly: GCF_015852505.1. Taxonomy (NCBI): domain Eukaryota; kingdom Metazoa; phylum Chordata; class Mammalia; order Monotremata; family Tachyglossidae; genus Tachyglossus; species Tachyglossus aculeatus. The sequence goes on from NC_052098.1 coordinate 58,936,390, forward strand.
CTGTAATGGAGGGTAAAAAAAACTTTCTCTTTTTATGACAGGAAGAGTCAGGACAAACTGATATTTGCAAGTAAAGGCTATTTTTGCTCCTAAACTTAGCCCTTATAAACTTATTTATACCTCCTACAATCCATGAATATGTCTCAATAATTATAATAATGACAGTATTTGTTAAGCACTTACCATGTACCAGGTACTGTATTAAGCACTGGGGTGGATACAAGCAAATCAGGTTGGACACAGTCCCCATCCAACATGGGGCTCACAGTCTCAATCCCCATTTTACAGATGAGGTAACTGAGGCACAGAGAAGCGAAGTAACTTGCCCAAGATCACACAGCAGACAGGTGTGTGTGTGTGGGGGGGATTAGAACCCATAACCTTCTGACTCCCAGGCCAGTGCTCTATCCACTGTGCCATGCTGCTTCTCCTTTATTTATTTATTTTGACCACTCTAGTTGTAAACATGCTATCTCACCGGTTTGAATGCAAGCTCCTTGTGGGCAAGAAACATATCACTTGGACATTCTACACTTCCCAAGTGCCCAGGACAATATACTACTTAATAAATATTACTACTACTACTGAACTCCCACCTCTGACCCCGGAAAGCCCACTTGTCAACCCACCACTCTCCTCTCCCAAAAGTCCAACCATCACTGACAAAATTCCAGTTAGATTTTTTTTTATTTTCAGCACTGCACTTTAGTGGTTTGTTTTGTTTTTTTCCAGTCTTCACTATAACTGCTTCAGTCATTTTCTGCCATTTTCTGGTTCTGGCAAGGTCTTCGGATTTTTGCTCCTGATCGGTCTGGAAATGTACTAGTTGACAACTTCAACATAGAAATGCTAATAGCTTTGGCTCAGTGCTCTTCCACCTCAATCCATCATTAGTCTGTCTGTGCTCTGAGAACTGCTTTGAACTCCCTCCCTCAACCAATCAATTTATTGGGTGTTTATTGTAAGCCTGTAAGCTCGTTGTGGGCAGGGAATGTGTCTCCCAAGCACTTAGTACAGTGCTCTGCACACAGTACGTGCTCAAAAAATACAATAGACTGACTGACTGTTGTACACTCCTAAGTGCTTTGTACAGTGCTCTGCATATATTAAGCACTCAATAAATACCACTGATTGAAAATACCACGGAAAAACAACATGGCCCAGTGGATAGAACCCAGGCTTGGGAGTCAGAAGGACCTGGGATCTAATGCTGTCTCTGCCACTTGTCTGCTGTATGACCTTGGGCAAGTCACTTAACCTCTCTGGTCTTAGTTACCTCATCTATAAAATGGGGGTTAAGACTGTGAGCCCGACATGGGCTTGTTCTACCCCAGAGCTTAGAACAGTGTCTGGCCCATAGTAAGTGGTTAACAAAGACCATGTGTAAAAACAAACAAAAAAAAAGGTTGTACTAAGGGCTTGGGAGAATACAATATAATACAGTTGGTAGAAATGCTTCCTACCCACTCACAGGGAAGTGCCAGGGTGGGAAGGCAAGTGGGGAGAGAAGAGGTGATATCTTGAAATCATTTCTGCCCATCATATTGCTCACATCAGTGCTCATGAGGTGGTTCAGAGAGTACCAGCGGGTACCAGGATCCACAAACATTAATCCAATCTACATAGCAAAACCCCACTCAGGGTCATAACTGGAGAGTTTCCAGTACTCTACCAGTCTCGGCTACGAGAGGGAGAGTCAGGCAGAGGCCTGCTCATTCCATTCCTAGCTTGGCCAGTGGCTAGCGAGTGGAAGGCAATCTGCTACAAGTCAAAACTCACCCAAGCTGGGCAGGAGCAGCATGGGAGAGAGTCGAGGGCAGAGACTCAAGTTCATGGCATGGAAGGAGGCAATAGTAAACCACTTCTGGATTTTAACCAAGAAAACTCTATGGATACACTACCACAATATCAGATCGAGAGTGGGGTGCTCTGGGAGAGATGTGTCCTTGGTGTCGCTATGGGTCGAAAACGACTCGATGGCATTAGATAAAACAAGACATAGCAAAACCCCCATTAGATTAAAAACAGCTAATGTTAAGTTTTTCCCACGCAGTCAGTCAAAAGAAAAAATGATTTACTACTGGAAAATTTCTCTAGAAAAAAATATACCTGTCCTGTGTTGCCAAGGTTCCAATGTCACCATTCCCATACTACAATCAATCAATCAAATCGTATTTATTGAGTGCTTACTGAGTGCAGAGCACTGTACTAAGTGCTTGGGAAGTACAATCCCTTTTTTCTAGTGCATCTTTTTATCATAGAGGCAGCAACATTATTACACTTCTAACGTCCACACTTGTCCTTTCCGATTCTTCTATGACCCTTGCCAAAATAACTTTTGATGTAACATCAAAAGATGTTACATCTTTTCTAGCTCACCCAACTTGTTCCCAATCAGGCCTAAATTCACAGGTCTCATCTTGGTCTTTTCTGTTCTTCTGCTTCCCTGGTTTTTGGGGTATTTTTATGGTATTTGTTAATGCTTCCTATGTGCTAGGCACTGTTTTAAGTGCTGGAATAAATACAAGGTAATTGGGTTGTACACTGTCCATGTCATACATGGGACTTTTGACATTTCTTCCCACCATTCCACCTTCTGCCCAAAGGTTCCCTTAACTGTTGCCCAACATATGCCTTTTTTGTCTTCCATAGCTTACTCATTTATCCATAGATTATTTTTGCCACCTCATGCACCTGGAATGACTTCCTTTAATTTAACTCTTCTCCTTTGTTCATTTCCTTCTCAGAATTCACCTAAACAATAGGCATTCTGACACTTGCTACCTACTTCATGAGATGCAGATAATGGAGCTAAAAATGTGACTCTCAGAACCATCTTGGAGGAACCTCAAGATATGGGTTTCAAGATCCCCGTGTGGGACAGGGACTGTGTCCAACCCAAGTTGCTTGTATCCACCACAGAGCTTAGCACAGTGCCTGGCACATAGCAAGTGCTTAACAAATACCACAATTGTTATCATTATTATTATTAAGAAGACCACTGAGGAACATGCATGAGAAGCATAGAGAAGCAGCGTGGCTTAGTGGGAAAAGCCTGGGTTTAGGAGTCAGAGGTCGTGGGTTCTAATCCCGCTCTGCCATTTATCAGCTGTGTCACCTTGGGCAAGTCACTTAACTTCTCTGTGCCTCAGTTACCTCATCTGTAAAATGGGGATTAAGACCGTGAGCCCCACGTGGAACAACCTGATAACCTTGTATCTACCCTAACGCTTAGAACAGTGCTTGGGACATAGTAAGCACTTAACAAATACCATCATCATCACGCTTCATTTTGCTGCACTTCTGCAACATTTTCTGTTTGCCTCTCACCAGAAAACCCCTCTTAAAATCTAAAAGCATGGTTTCAGGATGTCCACAATTTTCACTTTAATGTTGGGAATATGCTTTAAAATGCCCTTCCTTTGGATGAAATTGCCTTATAAATGTGGAAAATGCCTGCAAAGTGAGCTTGAAAAGAATAGCAATTTCAAAGCCAGAGTCGAAATTCTCTTCCGAACTATTCAAGACAAAGGAGTAACCGCCAAGTATGTTCTATCCATCAATGGCATTTACTGAGTGCTTACTATTTGCAGAGCACTGTACTAAGTGCTTAGAAGAGTGTGATACAATAGAATTAGTGGACATGTTCCCTGCCCGTAGTGAGCCTACAGTTTAGAGGGGGAGACAGACATTAATATGAATGAATAAGTAATTTATTATATATAATTTAAGGATATGCACAAGTGCTGTGCAGTTGGTGGTGGGGGGGGTGAATATCAAATGCCCAAAGGTCACAGATCCAAGTGCATAGATAATGCAGAAGGGAGAGCAAGCTGGGGAAAAGAGGGTTTAGTCGGGAAAGGCCTCTTGGAGGAGATGTGACCTTAATAATGCTTTGAAGGTGGAGAGAGTGGTGGTCTAGAGTATATGGAGGGAGAGGGAGCTCCAGGCTAGTTCTGCTGTGTGACCTTGGACAAGTCACTTAACCTCTCTGGTCTAAGTTATCTCATCTGTAAAATGGGGATTAAGACTGTGAGCCCCACGTGAGACAGGGACTGTGTCCAACCAACATAGGCAGATTTACCCAAAAGATGAGACCAAAAAACAGTACTCCTCGCTGTTTTCAGTATGAAAATGTAGAGACATGCAAGGACTTTCCATTTAAATTAGCTGGCCCTGCATTATCACCGCGGTCCATTAAACAAGTCAACAGCCAAGTTTATTTGCTTATAGATTTTTTTTTCCCCTTCTGCTCTAGGGTTAACATGGACAGTGGGAAGTAGGTCAATATTACTATTACCCAAACATATAGTGAATAATGTTATCATTCCACTTATTGTAATCTGTATATGCAGTCAGGTTCAGAAAGTTTGGTCTTTTTTCTTAAAGGAGGAGCTGATCATGATACGCACACATGCACACATGGCACATTCACCTTCCCACTCACAGACTGCATGACCTGTCAAAGGATCAAAAAGAGTTGACGCAATTAATATTTACAAGCTTAATAGGGTAAAATCCCAAGTGCTTAGTACAGTATTTAGTAAGGGCTCAATAAATACGATTGATTGAAAATACCTAGTTGATCCACAACAGGTAGAAAGACTCTTTCCCTGCCCTCCTGGGGAACCTAGTCTAAAAGAGACTAGACATAAATATTGTATGCAAGAATAACTCGCCCATCACGTTCTGTCACTGACTCATCTGTCGGAAGGGTAGCCAGGAAGGACCAACAAACATCTGAACAATCTCGGTCCTCAAAGTTAGATGATGATCAGGAGCTCTTTGCTCCTGAGCGGCCGGACACTACATCTGCCTCATATACTATTCTGTCGAGAAACTGAAAATGTTTAAGAGGTCTGTAAATCATGACTCTGTCAGATTGTGCACAGAACCTCCTGTTAGCTTTGACTTTGGGAAGCGAGTGATCTAGCTGCCAGATATGCAAATTCTGCTTGGTAAAGAATCTACCATCAGATCCAAAAACCTCGCTTCCAATTTGTGAATCCGCTTAGTGCTGCTTGGATCAGTTCCATCTCAAGCCTTTTTCTGAACAAAATCATGAGGCTCCTGTAGTAAATTACCAACACCAATGCCCTGAACCCGTACCAAGCCTAGGCATTTTATACTGTGCCCTGACCCTGTTTATATAACTCTCCTCTCTGTCCTCTCTCTTTCCTCATGACTGGACAGCAACATCAATCGATGGCATTTACTGAGTACCAACTGGGGGAGAGCAATGTACTAAGTGCTTGGAAGAGTACAACAGAGGTAAACGGCATGGTTCCTCACCTCAAGGAGTGTATAACAGACTAGGGGGAGATATATAGACATAAATGATTTGCAAAAAGTCAAACAAGAACAAAGATCTATATTTAGTTGTGAAAGTATGGAAAGTGAATAAACACTTGAATAGATGAGTAGTGTATTCAAATTAATGTATACCACCAATCTATATACCTATTGATGGATGAGTATCTATAAGCAATAAAGGTGGCTGTTAGGTTGATGTGATTTGGGGTGGTAAGAATTAACTGGGGAAGAACTTCATACTTTTTGTGCTATCAGTTCTGACAGTGACACACACATGCACGCCCATCTCTAACAACTTGTGCATACTCCCTCATCTAGTACGTGTGGAGATACCAGCATCATGTCCTCAGTACATTCTAATCATCAAATAACTGAAAAGTTCAGGCTCCCTTTTTTATAATATTTGTTAAGCACTTACAAATACTACAAATATTAAGCACTTACAAATATTTGCCAGGCACTGGGCAAAGCACTGAGATAGATACAAGCTAATTAAGTTGGACACAGTCCCTGTCCCACATGGGGCTCCCAGTCTTCACCCCCATTTTACAGATGAGGTGACTGAGGCCCAGAGAAGTTAAGTGACTTGCCCAAGGTCACACAGCAGACAAGTAGCAGAGCTGGGATTAGAACCCAGATCTGTGTGCTTTCCACCAGGCAATGCTCCTCCTTTAATAATAACAGTAATGATAGTATTTGTTAAGCGCTTACTATGTGCCAAGCACTGTTCTAAGTGCTGGGGTAGATGCAAGGCCATCAGGTTGTCCCACGTGGGGCTCACAGTCTTCATCTCCATTTTACAGATGAGGTAACTGAGGCACAGAGACGTTAAATGGCTTGCCCAAAGTCACACAGCTGACAAGTGGCGGAGCTGGGATTTGAACCCATGACCTCTGATTCCAAAGCCCGTGCTCTTTCCACTAAGCCATGCTGCTTCCCATAAGGCTTAATAAAACCTCTCAAGCCAAATGAAAACTTTAGAAAGCAAATGGCCTTACAAAAACAGAACAGGACATCACCACAAAGCTGGCCAAAGCACAGATCGATCCTTTGAAATCAATCATAGAAAACCAAGAATAGAAGAGAGCTCAAGGTCAACTCATCTTATCCTCAGGCTAAATGTTTTCAAACCACCTGACACCAACAGGACTTCTTCACTGGGATTAACTCAATGGATGCAAAGAAAGACAAGGATAAGATCCAAAAGCATATCATCTGTACGTCTCATTCCACAGGAGGTGGCTATTGGCTTAACAGGCTTCCCCAATAGACCATTTTATTAGAGTATTTGGGTGCGGGGGAGGTCTCCACAGATGTGTGCATTGTGTATGTCTGTGAGTCTTTGGGTATATGCCGATTTAAGCCTTACCTACTCCCTCTATTGGTCTGTCACTTTCTCTGATTGCCTCTTTAAGGCTGTAGGGCAGCTGAATTGACAGGACATGCTCTGTGTTTTGGTTAAATTTACAGCTGAATACCCTCCTCACTCTGCATATTCTCCTATGTCTGATTAACTGAAATTTGTTAACCAGAGTGCAGATTATGTAAAAAAAAAATTCTACTTTGGAGCCAACTTCCTTTGGCAGCAGTAAAAGGAAAGGGAGGAAATCAGAGAGTAAATATAGGTTATGAAGTACCATGAACGCTGAATTATATGTGCAGAACTGCCTTCCAGTTTGAAGGCAGTGAGACTGTACGCATGAGAAGGAGTGCCACATCGATAGTCCCTTAAACATTCCCATGAAAGTACATTCTGAATTACTCATTCATTCTTTCAATCATATTTACTGAGCACTTATCGTGTGCAGAGCACTGTACTAAGCACTTGGGAGAGTACAACAACAGATAGACACATTCACATTCCCTGCCCACAACAAGTTTACAGTTCAGAGGCGGGGAGAGAGACATTAATATAAATAAATGAATTACAGATATGTACATAAGTGCTGTGGGGATGGGATGGGGGCTGAACAATGGGAGCAAGTCAGGGCAACACAGAAGGGAGTGGGAGAAGAGGAAAGGGGGGCTTAGACAGGCGAGGTCAAGTGAAGTTGCATTGTTCAGGACTTGCCCACTATTTTCAAACTTGCAGAAAACAAGGTAGTGAGAAATGGCATTAATATGGATCAAAATAATGGATGAAAATTGAAAATAATGAATGAAAATAATATATCCTAACTGTATTCATTTAATCCAAACAAGAATAAAGTATAGCACAAAGGAAGGATGGTGAGGTTTTAGCAACAGACAGATCCTTTTTCATACTCAAAAAAGATAAAGTTTTACATTTGGCACCTTCTTCTTTCATCATTCATTCAATCATATTTATTGAGGGCTTACTGCATGCAGAGCACTGTACTAAGCTCTTGGGAAAGTACAGTATAATAGAGTCGGTAGAAACGAATCCAGCCAACATGGGGCAACACAAACAATAAAATAATGATGATGATAATAATAATAATAATAACTGTGGTATTTGTTAAGTGCTTATTTTGTGCCAGGCACTGTACTAAATGCTGGGACGGATACAAGCAAATCGGATTGGTCATAGTCCCTGTCCCATGTGGGGCTCACAGTCTCAATCCCTATTTTACGGATGAGGTAACTGCAGCATAGAGAAGTGAAGTGACTTGTCCAAGGTCACACAGCGGACAAATGGCAGAGCCGGGATTAGAACCCACAACCTTCTACCAGGCCCATGCTCTATCCACTAAGCCACACTGCTTCTCGATAGTCTAGTTTTCCTAACGGCGCTGTCCATTAACCCCCCTAAAGATATACAATTTTCTTCATAATTTGGGATTATTTCTAAGAAAGAGAAGGCAGCTTATTGGATACCCTTTCTACCAAATAGGAGAAGTAATAGAAGCAACACTATGTTTCATCCTTCCTAGTTAGTGTTTTGGAAAACCAGAAATTCCCTCAGTAGCTCAGGAGACTGTAAGCTCATTGTGGACAGGGAATATGTCTGTTTATTGTTATATTGTACTCTCCCAAGTGCTTAGTATAATATACAGTAAGCGCTCAAATATGATTGAATGAATAAATGAATGAATGAATGAAGTCGGCTCTCCAAATTATTGGTTCTACATTCCCTGTGTAATCCCCATGCACCGGGCTGCTAGGTAGGTTATATCAATTCCCAGGCCGTAAGATGAAACCAATGAAACCTCACTGCAGGAATCTGTTAGTAAAATTCATGATTTTGGTAGCCCTCTTCGGGAAATTTCTCTCAAGACACATCCAATTGTCATGCAGTACACCAGGCTGCATCAATCACACTGTGTAACATTGTGTCACATAACACACTGTGACTGACACTACCCAACATGACATGTCACAACAAGGTACAACCCCCTGGAAATTCAAGAGATAATTCTTCTGTAAACTAAATTCACTTTGTCAGGACAAGGGAGGGGGAAAGGAGGTGGACAAATTCACTCACAAAAAAGACGGGGTCCCACGTTTGCCTTCTGTATTGTGAAAACAGGCATTTTTCTGCTATTTGATTCAAGAGAAAGGTTACAGTACCAGATATCTTGTATCCTGTGAAAAGAAATCACCTAGTGCACAATAGAAAACACAACTGAAAAATGGGGATTAAACATCAGAATGCCCTGTTACAATAGATACTGTATAAATAATGTTCATTGTACTCTGATACCATAATGACCCCAAGTTATTTTTGCGACCGGCTAGTATCGACCAAAAGTCATTTTGTTCATTTGAAACAATGACGGCTGGAATTATTGACTCATGCTGAGCCATGATAACATTACTATGTTATTTCAGATAGCTCTAAAAATAATTGGACCACACATTCTCTCTCAGGCAAGCAAAGCTCCCGAATGAAGTGGCATTCAAGCCGGGGAGTTTGGTTGGCAAATGATTAAACTGAATAAGCTAACTCCTAAGTGGGGAGGAGAAGACACATGGTAGAACTGCAGGAACCGTGGACAGCAGGCGCTGAAGATTACACCTATTGCCTAGAGCATGTCATTGTTCACAGATTTGTAAATAATGTGTAAGGATGGTCATCTTTTGTGCGGGCACAAAGTGGCCAAGGGGGCGGGTTCTGCATTGGACTTTTCAATCACACATGCACCCATGGGTGAATTTCACACTGTCAGTGGAATCCTTTTAGTACCAAGGATAACGAGAGAGAGAAAGAGAGAGAGAGAGAGAGAGAGTGTGTGTGTGTGTGTGTGTGTGTGTGTGTGTGTGCACGTTCAACAGGGGAGTGAAAAAGAGACTAACCAATACCCACCTTACATAAATTTTATTCCTTTTTGAGATTCAAAATATAATAATAAAAACAACAATAATATTGTTAAGGGCTCACTATGTGCAAAGCACTGTGCTAAGCACTGCAGTGGATACAATACAGTCAGGTCAGACAGAGCCTCTGTTCCACACAGGGCTCATGGTACAAGAGGGAGGAAGAACAGCATTTTAATCCCTCTTTTACTGATGAAGAAACTGAGGCACAGAGAAGTTAAGTGACTTGCCCAAAGTCACAGAGCAGGCAATTGGCAGAGCTGGGCTTAGAACCCAGGTCTTCTGACTCCCAATCCTGTGTTCTTTCTGCTAGGCCACCATGTTCCAACATTCCCAGCCCCCTGAGCTCATGCTCAAATGTAAAAAAGCTCATGTTCAAATCAGTTCTCACTTAACAACCACATTTATTGAGTGCCTTTTGTTTGTCGGGCATTGTAATAGGCATTTGGGAAAGATAATATATTGGAACCAGTGCAAAAGACCCAAAATAAGAAGGAGGAAAGGTATTTCAATCAATCAATCATATTTAATAAGGACTTACTCTATGCAGAGCACTGTACTAAATGCTTGGGAGAGTACAATATAACAGAGTTGGTAGACACATTCCCAGCCGATAAGAAGCTTACAGTCTAGAGGAGAGGCATTAAAATAGCAGATATGGGCATAAGTGCTGTGAAGCCGAGGGAGGGGTACAAGGTACAAAGGGTACAAATCCAAGTGCAAGGGCAACACAGAAGGCAGAGGGAGTAGGGGAAATGAGGGCTCAGTTGGGGAAGGTCTCTTGGAGGTGTGATTTTAATAAGGCTTTGAAGATGGGGAAAGTGATCATCTGTTAGACATGAAGGTGGAGGGAGTTTCAAGCCAAAGGCAGGACATGGACAAGGGGTCAGCGGCAACACAGAAGAGATAAAGGTACAGTGAGTTAGGTTGGTGTTAGTGGAGCAAAGTCAACATGCTTGATTGTAATAGGAAATCAACAAGATAAGGTGGAGCAAGGCGATTAAGTGCTTGAAAGCTAATGAGAAGGCTTTCCTTTTTGATGTGGAGGTGGATGGGCAACCACTTTAGGTTCTTGAGGAGTGGAAAAACCTGGACTGAACTTTTCTTTTAGAAAAATGATCTGGGCAGCAGAGTGAAGTCTGGACTGGAGTGGGGAGAGACAGGAGGCAGGGAGGTCTGCAAGGAGGCAGATGCAGATGTCAAGGTGGGGTAAGATAAATGCTTGGATTAGCATAGCAGTTTGGATGGAGAGGAATGGGTGGATTTTAGCTATGTTGTCAAGGATTTGGTGACAGATTGAACATGTAGGTTGAATGAGAGAGATGAGTCGAGGAGAATGCCAAGGTTGTACAACCTCAAACTCTGTCAGAACAGGAAGGGAGTTCCAGAGAAAAGAAACTCCTTGATTCGCCATGATGTAAATGGGGATCATTATCCATAGTACAGCTATAAGAAAACAAATAATAATAATAATAACAATGGCATTTGTTAAGTACTTACTATGTGCCAAGCACTGTACTAAGAGCCAACAAACTATAGGGTCACAAATAATGAGCATCTTGGGAAATTTACCAGAACCAGAGAACCAGGCCATGGATCCTCAACCCCATATTTCTATCTCCCTAGAGCCCATGCTTTCCTAGCTCTGTGTGAAAACTTCCCCTTTGACACTTTCTTCCCGGCTTTCAGATTGATCCAAGATGTGGCCGAGCGCTCGGAACTGGAAAGGGTGTGCATATACTGGCAAGTCAAAAATAAGCCACTTTGATGGACACAGTGGACCCCTGATGGTACATGGCGAGCTCCTGTCAGAAGTGGTTAAGTGACCCTGCTAATAGTAGGAGAATTTGGGCTTTTTAATACCTTTGCCACTGATCTTCAGCTGGCCTCACTGTCTCAGAGGTAGGTCCCTGACAGAGGAGCAAGATTACACTGCAATCTCCTCAAATAGTCACTGCACCCACTTTGGCTGGATCCAACAGCATGAGTTCTTGGTGCCAGTTGCATTTCACAGAGCATCCTGCTGTGTGCCAAGAAGGAAGAATTCCAAGCTCTGCTGCCCACAACCATCAAGCATCTCCCTGCCTCTACCCCCAAATTACTACTTGGCGACACCTCAGTGAAGGTCGGTCCCACCTTCACAGCATAGCTAAAATCCACCCTTTCCTCTTCATCCAAACTGCTACCACGTTAACACAATCACTCATCCTATCCTGCCTGGATTTCTGCATCAGCTTCCTTGCTGACCTCCCAGCCTCTTGTCTCTCCCCACTCTGGTCCATACTTCCCTCTGCACCCAGATCACTTTTCTTCAGAAACGTTCAGGACATGTCACCCCCCTCCTCAAAAAACTCCAAACAAAAACTCCTCACCATTGGCTTTAAATCACTCTTCCACCTTGCCCTCTCCCACCTCACCTCCTTTCTCTCCTTCTACAACCCAGCCCGCACACTTCATTCCTCTAGTGCTAATGTTCTCACTGTGCCTCAATCTCACCTGTCTCGCTGCCAACCCCTAGCCCACATTCTGCCTTTGGTCTAGAATGTCCTCCCTCCTCAAATCCAAAAGACAATTACTCTCCTACATTCAAAGCCTTATTGACGGCACATCTCCTCCAAGAAGCCTTCCCAGGCTAAACCCCACTTTTCCTCATCTCCTACTCCCTTCTGCGTCACCCTGACTTGCTCCCTTTGCCCTTCCCCCATCCCAGCCCCACAGCACTTATGTACATATCTGTAATTTTATTTATTTGTATTGATGTCTGTCTCTCCCACTCTAGACTGTAAGCTTGTTGTGGGCAGGGAATGGGACTGTTTATTGTTGCATTGTACTCTCCCAATCGCTTAGTATAGTGCTCCGCACACAGTGAGCAATCAATAAGTATGATTGAATGAACGAATACAGGGGTAAAAGGGTTTCTGCATGTCCCAACCCCTGAAGCAGGATTCCTGAGAGTCAGGGATGGTGGGGGAGGAAGAGAACCCCCAAACCCATCCCCAGTAGGAAATGCTAAGAGAGGAGTTTGGGTCTAGAACTCAGTTCCTGGATTTTTAATGCTACTTAACTCCTAAATCACCCTGGAGGTTTTAAGTGGTAGAAAGCGATATAGGTCCAGGACAAAGTAACCACTAGAAAATCCAGGAACTTTGAGTTCTAATCATAGCCTTGGTTCCTAAGGCAGCCCCCCAAGAACTGCTCCTGGGAAGGTCTCCAAACCCCAGTTATGGGCAGGGGAACAAAAATCCTTCCTCCACAACAGAGGCCTATAATGCCTGGCATCAGATTGAGCCACAGAAGGGTAGTGGCTAGGCATGGGCTAACCTAGATTCACCTATCTGTCCTGATTTGGGTGCTTCTCTAAACAGGGATGGGGAGGCAGTGACTTCTAACAACTATCTGAATCCAACTGTCCCCATGGACTGCAACTAGAAATGAGGCTAGGCTCTGCCAGAGCTTCAGGTTGGATCGGGGTCCACAGCCCTCGGATTTAGTTTGAGCTGGGCCCCAGGATTTTAGCTCATACAGTTGGTCAGAACCGACCTCCAGAATGGAACACTGAAATTCTAAACCCTCTCATGCCTCCAGATGGCACAATGTGATGTGTCAAGTGCCCGTTAGGTCACAGATTGTTCATGCAGCCAAATGAGATATCTCCATACTCTTCAAAGAGTCACTTTATAGGCTGCACATATTCTCTACTATTTGAATTTCTAGAAGAGTGGAAAAGATAACATCTCCTTCCACATACAAGCAGAGACAGGTTGAGGAATGGCAAGGAAGAGGGGAAGAGAAAATCTTCCGTAAAAAGACAGGTTCCCTAATTTTAAGTAATGCCACATAAATATTTTCCTCAGTGATACCCCCTACTGTCCAATTCAAACTTCTGTCCCCATTGTTTTTGCTCTGCCTTCATCCTGCCTTCCAAGCCACCATCCATCCAGTGAATAAGGAAAGGAAGGATTTTGCCTCTACCATTTAACGGAAGGAGCAAAGCCTTCTCCCTCCCCTCAGATGCTCAACCACTATTTCTGGCTTTCCTGAGCATCGAAAAACCAATGTATTATCTCTTTGTTACTATGCAGGACTGCTTCAGAGGGCTTCCTCGGACCATCCACTTCCTAGTATGGTGTCGATATCCACAAGGGCATAACTTATCCTCCCCCAAAGGAAACAGTCCTGAACCGAAGAGAATTATTTTTAAAGAAGGGGATATTTTGCCCACTGATAAACAGTATGACGGGGCACCAGAAATGATGGCTTCCCTATCTTTCACATTCTCGAAAAGCGAACTAAATTCCTCTGTAGGCAGAGACTGAGCAAGACCTGTTTCGATTCAAGAAGGGTGCTCAGAAACTCAGCTGGAGGCAGACAGCCCAGCGCAGCGAGGCTATTGTAACAAGGGATAAATCAAAGACCACAATGCTGGAATTTGGCAAGCTGCAAGACTAAAATTGCCTCAAGAACACCACAAACTTGGGAATAAATTAGCTTCCGAACTGTGGGAGGCATTGCTGTTAGAGAAAAAGAGAAGGAAGAAGGGAAGCCTTCTCGCAGTTTAACCTCCCCTGACCTTTGAACTTCAAGGGAGGTCACATGCATGTCACCATTCCCAGCTGTCTTCCTGTCTCCCTGCCCAATTGCAGGCCCTTAGCCCTTTCCATTTTGTGGTGGTATTGATCTGTTGGCAGCAATGGGCTGGATAATTAGCCAGGAATTAGGGTTTCTATTACAGCCAGGAGGCTGCCCCAGCTGATTTATCACCTGAATAATTTACTGTGATTGAAAGGAAATTAAAATGAACTCCATTTGACAACTGTGCGCTTTTATGGGCTTTAGTGAAGACTCAAAAGCCAAATTAATAGCCTGGTGTTGTTTAATAGTCTACTGAGAGTAAATATGGGAAGGTTTTTCCTGTGATGTGCTTTCTTGTACTGGATTTAGGAGGCTTTTTTGCTCCCACCAATAAAGGTACAGACAGAATCAAATGTAGTTTTACTGAAATAGATAGAGCTGTTTAAATAAAAAAAAATTTATTAACACCTCTAGGGTTCTTTCCTGCTCTCCCTCCCCTTTTTATGCATGGGAAAATGGAATTACTTTCCTTCATAATTTTTCTAGGGAAGTGTTTAATTTTCCTGAGAATATATACACTAATTCCTCCTGTCTGTAAAATGCTAAACTGTAGCCTATTACATTATTTAACTTTTCTCACAAGAATATAATGATACACATCTCAATAAAGCATTTCTTAGGAGCAAAACCAATGAGGTGTAATAATGACATTTTAAAGACAATGAAGGTGTACCGGCAAATATTAACCCTAATTTTTGTGAGTACTTGTTTCAGATAAGGCTGTGTATATGTTCTTTAGATAGAACTGTTGGGGGGGCTAAAGACTGGAGCTACATTAAGTTGTTTCCCTCAGAGCTGTGAATTCCGTATATCTCCTAAAAACTATAGGGCAGCTTAGTAGCTTGCAAATAAATTCCACCACTGAACATTTATCTTTCATGATTCAGTGGAATTAACTGATAGTCAAACTTAGAGGCCTCAAGGAATTTGTACCCTTGAATAATTTTTCCCCTTCAAATAATACAGCAGCATCACAAAGGCCATCATTTGTCAAAAGTTATTGCCTAGCAGGAAACAAGGGTATGTTGTTCATAGTCCAGTGACCATGTGCACACAGTGATCGGCTCCTCCTCACCTTTCATCTCTCCTAATTATCGCACTTTACAAGAAGGTGAATCCGATTAGCTGAAAAACCCTGAGTCAGTCATTATCCTTTTTGGAGTGCTCCCTCTCCAACCCACATCAGAGACTAGAAGGCAGATTGGACCATTCTATGAGGCCATTTTCATCCAAGTTATCCTGAAGGACAACTGCAGTGGTCTTTAGTAAATGTTGCTTCTACAAAAAGCAACTCATGGTGTATGCATTTATATATGTGCTGTATGAAATTTATCCACTTGTAGGGTCATCTTCAAAAAAGACAGACAGCTACAATATATACACATAGATATGCATATATAATATCTTGAGTTCATGTATGCTGTATGAATTTTATCCATTTATAGGCTCACCTTCAAAAATGAAACATATGTATATATAGTCTGTATGAATTTATGTGTATACTGTAAAAATGTTATCCACTTTGAAGATGACCCGACAAGTGGATAAAATTCATTTCCAATATGTCTACTGATTCAGTTTTGATTACCTCTTGTCAGACACAAACCAAGCCTCTAAACCCCTTTCCAGTAAGGAATCATCCTCCTTAGTATTGATTTTTATGAAAGTCTGATGATAACAGTGAAGAGCTCCTCAATCAGGTGCAGCACACCCAGTTACTTCCTACTTAAATCAAAGTCTCTAATACAAGATTACCTCTCCTCAATGAAAACTCTTAACACATAACAAAAACCGATACATGGGCTCCTCACTGTCCTGTCCCTATTACTCTCACTTATCCTATTAGATTCCTTTTTCCTTGATATCACAAATTCAGATAGTTGCAACCCCCCAACACACACCCCCACCCCCCAACACACTCTTCTTCTCAAGCTTTGGTTAGAGACCTTGAGTCCCCTATTTCTCCCAGATTTATGGCCTACTCCTTAACCTGGGCAACCAATCTTCTTTTCTTTGAATGTCTCATCTACATCCCCCAGATTCTCTCTCAAAACCCCTCTAAGAGGAGTGGTCCCATTAAAACCTTCCAGGTTAATGTGTGCATTTCTTGGCCTATCCACTATGAAACTAAACATCTTTACCTCCCCAGCATTGTCTTTTTCCTGCCTTCACTGGTGATTCAAGTTTGTGGTTCTGAGGTCTGGCTGTGTGTGAAGAACCCCAAATTTCCACACACCTCTACTGACAGCTGGAAGCTTATTTTGCTTGTAAAGTGCAAGAAAAAAAACTAGACACTATAAAAGGTTTTCTAAAAGGTCTTCTAAAAGGTTTTCTTCTTTCTTCCTCTCTCCCTTTTGTTTTTCCACCTTCTCTCATTGACATAATATGCATGTATAAAAATGTGTCTATGCATCTATATACATACACGTACACACACATACATTTTCCTGCTTACAGCTGGTTATTTCCTGCTGCTTATCACAAGTGGTTTTCTTTATAGGCTGTGACCTACACTGCATTATATTTGCTCACATCAAGCTATGCCTCATTGGCCATGTCTGTACAAGCCAGGTATAGTTTTTGAAAGGAAGTTTTGGGTAGAAAAATTCCCCTTTTTGCCCTCATCAGCACCAAACGTAATTAAGTACCAAACAATCATTAGTGGGAGCTGCTTCGATAAGATTGCTATTTTTAGAGCCACACAGTAATAGTCTCACCTCAGCCTATCCCAGGAATGCTCATATCAGAACCCATGTCCATTGGAACATTTCCAGGTTCCAGTTTGACCCCTCACAGGAAGTTTCAGGGCACACCCCAAAGTTTTGGCGGGATGGGAAAATGAAGAGAAGGTAGTGGAGATATATCGGTACCACCTACCTGCAGCTGACAATCAAGAGGACTCCTGGGTCAATCAGGAAGCACCAACAAAGACTCACAGTCACGGAAACAACACTGCACCAGTTCACACTAACATTTTGGAGTGCTGCTATGCTGAACTGTGATAAAAAGGTTTCAAACTCTTCAACTAAAATATAAAATATCATTGAAATCTGTGTAGATGCTGTGAAATTGTTTCAACTTGCTATTGGGTTAACCCTATTTGCATCCAGCCATTATGTGACATCTTTGAGGGATACACAAAATCAAGTAGGCACTAAAACCTACTTTCGTACTTTTGGCTCTTCTCTCCTTTATCCAAGGAGGATCCCTTATATGCTACACCACTGTGCGGGAACTCCTTTATGAATTACATGTAACTGCAATTTGGCTTTCAAGTGTTTAACACTTGGCCTTCTAGAAATGGCCTTGTAGTGCTGTAAAATTCAACTTGAGCCAAATGGGTTTATTTACAGGGTAACAGGATAGGAGTCAGTGTTAGTCTTAAGGTACAGGGCCATTCTAGGGTGGGACAAGTTGGGGAAAAATCCCTGGACTCCACCGTTTGCAGGGATGCATTAAGCTACCTCCCAACTCACTTCTTCCATTCTCCCCACTGTGGAGAAAAAAAGGCTCTTCCTACCACCTTCCATGTCAGTGTCCCCCCTCCCCAGTTTGCCCTGCAGCAGTTTTTCCACTCTCCCATGGAGGCTCTCCCTCTCTCATTCCCTCAACAGGCATGTTTCTCTTCCCTCCTAGTCTTCTGTACTAAATTTGCTGCATGGGGGAAGATTCCTTTGTCCCCGCTCTGCACCACAAAGTTTCTTCATTTCCATTTCCCAACCCCCTAAGCTGTATAAATCTATCAACCAACTCTAGCACTCATGAACATATTTATACCCATCCTCAGCACACACACACACACACACACACACACACACACACATATATACATATATATTTTGTTTTGACTAGTCTACTGTAAATATTATCTCTCTCTCCCCCAGAGTATAATCCCTGTCAGCAGGGAATGTGTTGCTTCTTTATTCTGTACTTCCCAAGCTCCTAGTACAGTGCATCACATCAACTGGACGCTCAAATACTCATCTACTAAATAGCTCACTATGTCTTCATGGGCAGACAGGTGGTGGGCAGGGAGAAAGGGCTTTGATTTATCCTGCAAAGACACAGTAAGTGCTCAACAAATACCATAAATGTATGGCTACAACTTTGGCCATATATCAGTGTAGTGATAAAACCATACATACAGAAGACCAAGAGGCAGGTATTGCAAGTACCAAATGCCTCAACATGGCAAAGGATAATGTTTATTAGCTCACAGAGTGGAAAGGAGTGTATCATTCATTCAATCGTATCAATATCATCAATATCATTTTCACTCTCTCCTTACGTATATACCTACTCTGCCACTTGTCTGCTGTGTGACCTTGGGCAAGTCGCTTCCCTTCTCTGTGCCTCAGTAACGTCATCTGTAAAATGGGGATTGAAACTGTAAACCCCTCATACGACAGGGGCTGTGTCCAACTCGATTTGCTTTTATCCACCCCAGCACTTAGTACGGTGTCTGGCACATAGTAAGCGTTTAACAAATACCATCGTCATTATTATTATTATTACCTACATACCTATATTTAAACATACATAAATATATATACCTACTGTCAATAATTTTTAAATGATATTAACGGAGACAGGAGGTATCACCACTACATTCCCTCTTGTCTTCCGCTCTGATTTCTACCACCACCATAAACTTTTGTGTGGTATACACATACACACACACAAACAGAAAAACCTACATACATCATGTCAGTCTACCTGGATGGCTACTTCCATTCAAACACCTGCAGCTGCACTGAGGCTTTTGGCTTTTAGGATGTCCATCTTGAATCCCTGATGACCTCTTTAATGCTTAAAATACCCAGACAGAATTTTGTCTATTTTTTTCTGGACAGAATTTGAAAATGGCTGGGCTTCCGTCTTGAGGCCCGGAGCTGCAAATTAGTTCATTCATTCATTCACTCGTATTTATTGAGTGCTTACTGTGTGCAGAGCACTGTACTAAGCGCTTGGGAAGTACAAGTCAGCAACATATAGAGATGGTCCCTACCCCAACATTCAGTAGAAACTGTTTATTCCTGGACTACACATTTCACTTGATGGATTCAAATTTCCACCCCTGCTTTCATTTGCCAAGATGCAGGGCATGGAGGTCAAAGCAAGTTATTCAAAGCTTCTGGAATATAACTTCCAATCCATGTCCAGACCTTAAACATTAGGAAAACTCTGTGGTAAATAACTCAAATCCAAGATGGAATCCTTAGTAACAAACTGTGACCATCCATTGACAAATTACATTTCTTTCCATTATGTTTGCACTAAGCATACACTTATAAACATAATTATACTATAGTGAATACTTTTAAATGTCTATCACCCCATATACTTCTATGAATCACTAACCTTGTAGGAGAAATTCAAAATAACTTCAAGCACCTAGCACAGTGCACTGCACCATGTGGGCGCTCAATAAATGCTACTACCAGTACTACTAAAATCTCTGCCAAACATTTCAAACCAGCATAGTCTTCCCCAATTCATTATTTATTATTTATTTATTATTATTTATTATTTCCCCAACTAAGTCCTCTTTTCCCCAACTCCCTCCTGTATCACCTATGCATTTGGACCTGTACCCTTTAAACAACTGATATTCACCCTGCCTTCAGGCCACAGCAC
The DNA here is from genome assembly GCF_015852505.1 of Tachyglossus aculeatus. Classification (NCBI taxonomy): domain Eukaryota; kingdom Metazoa; phylum Chordata; class Mammalia; order Monotremata; family Tachyglossidae; genus Tachyglossus; species Tachyglossus aculeatus. Next base: position 58,956,250 of record NC_052098.1, read on the forward strand.
TTATGTAATAGCGAGAATTTTATAGTAATGCCTGTCTCCGCCTCTAGACTGTAAGCTCCTTGTGGGCAGGGAACACATCTACCAACTCCACTGGATTGTACTCTCCCAAGCTCTTAGTACAGCGCTCTGCACACAGCAAGCACTCAATAAATCCCAATGACTGATAACATTTTGGGAGAGGCACTGAGAAAAAAGAACACATGCAACTATCTCTGTAGGGAGAGTTTAAGCAGACAGGACAAAGTAAAAAATGCCAATTTGTCCAGCATGCTAGGACTAAAACCTCTGCTGTCAGTATATTATTATTATTATTATTATTATTTTTATCATCAAATGCCAACGAGTCATTTCCGATTCACAGCAACTCTATGGATCTATTTTCTCCAGAACTTCCTATCTTCTGCCATAATCCGTAACCTTGCTAATGTTTCTTCTGTTATCATTGTTATGATTTCTATCTATCTGCTGGTCTGCCTCTTCCACTATTTCCCAGGACTTTTCCTAGCATTAGTGTCTTCTCCAGGGAATTAGTCCTCCTGATGATGTATCCAAAATACTCTAATCTAAGTTGAGTCATTTGGTCTTCCAAAGACCACATTGGCTTAATTTGCTCCAAAACACATTTGTTCGTTTTTCAAGCTGTATTTTAATGACTTCAAGTTGTGTTCACTCCTGGGGCTGACTTTCCTATTGATCATGACAGCAAAGCAGCCTCTGCTCAGAGTACCCTTCTTGCCCCATGTCTTTAATACTTTCTGTCCTTCTTCCTTAGATTTCTCTACCTAGCTGGCTTATGGGGCTGAAAATATAATTTTTCCCCTTTGTTGATAATATGCATCCTTGCCCTCTTACCTTCTAGGTCTGCACGCTATCTCCCCTCTTCAATATTAATTTTAGAATCCAGGCACCCTGATCGACAGCTTTTGGTTCTAAGTAGTCACTAGCATTCCAAAATTAGCCCTGGAGAGGAAGGCCTGTGCAGGCCATAAGGTCAGCATGCAAGAGGGAGGGGATACAAGATGCCACCACAGGGACAAAATGACATGCTCTCTCCATATCCAGAGGGCTGTGGGGGGTAAAGACTCCTCACTTCACTAGCTTGATTTGGGCTGGATTTAAGTCCCAGACAGCCCAACTCTGGCTCTCAGAAACTCTGGAATTTCAAACCAGGCAAAACCATACCATAAGGATTAATCTATCATCTGACCGCCAATCACTCCTGCTCATTCTTAAAGTGCCACAGTGTAGACTGCAACAATTCCAGCTGTCATTTCACTAACTGTTGTGGACCCATTGTTTCCTATTTCTTACATGGCATTATGATGTGAATTTAAATAAAGAAATTCCATTTCAAATTTGGTTACTGCCTTCTCGTTTCTACTAAAGGAGAAAGGCTGACAACCTGAGCGTCAACAGGAGGTCATTTTCTGTCTGATTTCAGCTTCACTACAGAGATGGGTGTTATACAAGACTCCCTAAATTGCCACCAAAGATAATGAGGGAATAATGTCCACCTAGTGGTGCAGAAATGCATTCTACTCCCTGCCTTCTACAAGGGCATGCTTCCTTTTCACCTACAAGACAATAATCCTGAATCCTCATGTTAGCAGCAAGACAAGGCTGTTATCTGTGCATTTGCCACATTTGACTTCCCCTGTTGTTGCTCTCGGCAAACAGCTTTTCTAGACTATGGTCTGGAAATACAAACTGTGACAACTGCTACCCAACCGCCGAACTTGAATCGATGTACTGGCTTTGAACGGGAAAACACAAAAAGAAAAAAGAGGCATTGTCAAAGTCCTACGAACCTTCTAATAGTTTGTGTAGCCACTGCAGTGACATTTAATGCAAAGACTCTTGAATTGTGAACCCAGAAGAACTGGGTTCTGTTACTACCTCAATCTTAGGCAAGTCATTCAAACTCTTAGGGTCTCAATATTCACATCAGAAAAATGGGTCGGGCTATCCTTGCTAACGTCGTCCTAGACATCTCACAAAAATACAGAGCCTCATCCTTTGGCTTTTACTGCCTGCAGTAAACCTTAGCATGGAATGGGGTGAAAGGGGATTATACCCTATTAACTTGACTCCTTACTACAAAAATATGGCAAAAGGGTACAATACTAAAGCTGTCATGGACAGATTGATTCCTTCATCATTCAGAGGACAGCAAAGGCTCCTCACCAAGCAAAAACCCAAGAAATACAAGAATCGTCCAATCAGAGACACTAAGAGAGCATGTGGAGAAAGACAAAGCCCTGAGTCACGAGACCTTCCCTCTGAACATGTGGATTGAGAGAGCACATCCCAACCACTCACCCTTACTGCTTTTGGTAGCATGGTTTCCTTCAGGAATTAAACACCTTCAATAGACCTTTTCCCCATGGTCTGCTGATTAGGATTTGTGAAATAAGAACTTGACAAACCCCAGCCAAAGTGTTTATGTGGGGAAATGAAATAAAATAAAACTATTTTGATAAGTTTAAAATGGTGCAAGAGTTTAGAATAGTACCTGTTCTGGTTTGATTGGCTCAGCGGTTGTGAAAATATCAGAATAATGTTGTCTCTCAAAGACTCGATCCAATACTTCTAGTTGCTGCTGAGTGAAAAGGTCCCCCCGCATCTGTTTCCGAAGGAAATCTCTTCCTGGCAGTGAATGGCCATTTGGTACTGGAGATTCCTGAATACCTAAGAAGGGAAATAAAAACAAAAACACTATTAAATAGATGATATGACTGCCAAGCAGACATTTCTTAAAGTACCAAGGGAAAGAAATCCTTATTCAAGAAAATGTTGAACATGAGAAAGTTCATTTGGGGGGACCTCCAAAATTTGAATTTTGCAATTTTGAAGGCTAAGGCATGAAAGGAAAAAGTCCATCAATGACATTGAGAGCTTTCTGCGGGCAGGGCACTTACAACAGCTTGGAAGAGAACAATACAATAGAGTTGGTAACGTCCTGCCTCCGGCCTGGAACACCCTCCCTCCTCAAATCTGACAGAAAATCACCCTCCCCTTCAAAGACTTTTTGAAGTCACTCATCTCCAAGAGGCCTTCCCAGTCCAAGCCCTCCTTTCCTTTTCTCCCATTCCCTTCTGCATAGCCCTGACTTGCTCCCTTTATTCATCCCCACCTCCAGCCCCACTACACTTATGTACATATTTGTACTTTATTCATTTATCTTAATGTCTGTCTCCCCCTCTAGACTGTAAGCTCTTTGTGGGCAGGGAATGTGTCTGCTTATTGTTGTATTGTACTCTCCCAAGTACGTAGTACAGTTCTCTGTACACAGTAAGCACTCAGTAAATACGATTGAATGAATGAACGAAGTTGGTAGACATGATCCCTGTCCTCAGGAACTTACAATTTATGTCTTATTTCTCTGTAATTTCTCATCTAGTGAACTGGAATAAGAACATGGTAATATCATCAGAGGACAGACGGCTGGTAATATGACAAACCCACTGTTTTATATGTACAATTGATTGCCTGGGCCACATTTGGGCTTGCACATAAATTGGATATCAATCAATTCAATCTGCATGCACAGATGAGGATTACTGCATGTGCAACTTTGGAGGACAGGCTTAACCAATGGTCATTTAGCCCCTTGCGTGAATTTCATCATTGTGAATTCACCCAGGCAAATATTCAATTCAAATAGTCCTTTGCCAGATTCCTACTGGCAGGTCCTACTTGTAAGTGCTTTCTGACTTCCTGAACCCTGAGGATTTAAGTGCAGGCTCTGTAGTTTGGCTGGTGCTAAACAAAATTGAAAATACCCAATTGTTCCCATCCTAGCAGTCGTTCATATCATTAAAAAATTCACTGCCAATATTTATCTGTATACAGCAATCGCCCCAATGTTAAGGTGCCTCTCAATGCTTTCCTGAATTTAGGGATCTATTTGTGCATTTTATGTCAAAGTTATCTTGCTACATTATTGATATTTACATTTATATCTATTTATTGTGCTTGTTATTAAGAGTGATCGAATGCTTATGGCCCGAAGATCGGGACAGGTTTTCTAGACCATTTCACGATGCCCTTCATTTGACGGTTGCTACGGACATCCACGTGGCTGCTAAGAGTGAGTTGAAAATTCAGGGCTGGCTTAAAGATGATAAACTAGAGATGGAAAATAAGCCACAAATCAAAAAATTTCCTGTTCCTGGATCATCACCCTTCTGTACTTTAGTTGTGGATCTTTAGGAAAGCTTACGGATGTGCAGAGCATTTGCAAACTCATTTTCACTCTTTGGTAATGAAATATATCCCAATAGTCTGCAGCAATTACTGTACTACATCGTTTACATAAGCAGGTGCCAGAGAATATTTGGCTGAGTTTTAGAAACAAGAACTAGGAAATTCTCCCTCTATTAACAACTAGTTTGGGCCTTCAGAACTTTTTTTAAGAATATCTGATTTTTATTTTAATAAAATAAAATCAAATTATCCTCATTGTGTATTTGCTAGCTTCATACAGAGCACTTTCAACAAAGCAAGATCATTGGTTCAGCCAAACAGGCCACATGCTTAAAAGTTGATCAATAAAATATATTTTTCAGGCTTTGAAGTATTTTTAAGAGCTAATGCCAATAATGTGAAAAATACCAAACTAACATTCTTTTCCTAGCTATGTAAAGAATCAATCAATATCACAAAAGATTACTTTGTATCTTTCTTGTGAGGGGCTCCTGCAGAAGCCAGTGAAAACATTACACTGGACCGTCTTTTATACAGACTCTTTTCTTTAAAGAGCACATATTACTATCTGAAATACAAGGGGAAATTTTCTTCTAGAAAAGGAATTCAGAATTTATAATTTGAATGATATGCTTAAATAGATGTAAAGACATGTGTAAGCATACAAAGGTATAGAAAGGGGCCATGTGTCTTTAAATCTTTTTTCTACTCCAAATCAAATGATATGTAATAGACCTAGTGCTGGGACTAGTCAACCATGGCTTATAAAATTAAAATTCTGGTAGCTAGCTGTACGGTAGCAAAAGGCCAGGGAGCCCCTGTCTACAGAGCAGAGAAATGCTGGCCTTAAATTTCAGGTTAAACCAATGTTAGTCACAATCTGGCTTTGAAGCTAAAGCTTTACATGATTTTGTCTAAAGTCAGGGGAGAAGACAGTAAAGAGGATTGATTCAATTTTTTGTCAAAAGAAATCATTATCTTGCATGTCTTAAAAGACCATAAGCCCATTCAGTTTTATTTAAATACTCTACAGCAGATTGAGTTTTTGCCATTTTCTCGTTTGGGTTTTAGACAAATGCTTTTCAGGCACAGTAGAATATCATTCATTTTTTACTTCTACAAAGGTTAACCCAAAGAATCTTCACTAGAATCTGGGAATAGCATCTGACATCCAAGTCTGCACAAGGCAAGTGCATTTCTTAAAAAGATACATCCATCTTCAACCTAAATCTGCATGGGGCAAAACAAACTTCCTATGCAAAACCAACATCTGTTAAGCATAACAATGGAGAGAGGGGAAGGGTTTAGAGGTGAGATTGCTTTATCCACACACCAACCTTCAAGTCCCAATCCAAATATCTTGCTAATAGATAGCAACTGAGGCTCCCTGTCCCCCAATCTTGCATCTCCAATGTGCTACCACCCTGGGCATCCCCCGGAGTTTAGGGGGACTAATGGTTTGGTGAGAAGATCAGCACATAGCTGCCGGCATTTCCAGGTGTATTTGTGAGCCAGTTGGGAGGCCCAGAGGAGGTGCTCCCAGCCAAAATAACTCTCAGCACAGCTTCAAGATGGATTTCAGCTCCTCCCAGTTGTTGAATTTAAAACGCAGCTGAAAATATTCCCAACATAATACATAGCTTCTCATCATCTCTCGTCCTACCCTCAACTCTGAAATCCCTCTATCCGACCACAATCTCTTACCTGCCTTCAGTCCTCCACACCTCCTCCACACAAATATGTCCTGTTCCCCCACAAAGACCTCCAATCTTTTGACCCCATCTAATTTTCTCAAGTCAACATGTGCTTAGTACAGTGCTCTGCACACAGTAGCACTCAGTAAATGATTGAAAGAATGAATCATACCCCATTTAGCCTCCATACCCAAACTACCTTTCCTTGATGACCAAATTGTCACCCTTAACACCACTCTCTCTCCTGAATTCAACTCTCATTCCCTTAGTCGATATCGTAACACTAACCCACAGCCACGGATCACCTCCACAGCCTGCTTCCTTCGCTCCTGTGCATGAGCCACAGAGAGCCTCTGGCAGAAATCACAAAGTAAGTGCTCAGTAAAAACGATTAAGTAAATAAATGAATGAATATCAGGCCGACTTTATCCACCTCAAGTTCATCCTTACGTGGTGTTATTTTTTTTTTTTTACTTTGTCCTCTCCTCTGCCTGGCAAAACTATTTCTCCATCCTTATTGACACCCACGCCCGTTGCCCTCGCCATTTGTTCCAGATGTTTAAATCCCTCCTCAAACCCCTGTCCCCCCCATATCCCCCATCTCTTGCCCCTAATGACCTGGTTACCTACTTGATTGAGAAAATTGAAACTATCAGGTGTGATTTCCCTAAAATCTCCCCTGCTATTCCCCAGTCCCTCCCTCCTCCTGCCCCTTCTTCAATGGGAGAGTTTCCCAGCAGCATCTCAAGACTAGGTCACCTGCCTTCTCTCAAAATCCACCCCCTCCACCTGTGCATCTGACCCCATCCCTTCACACTTTCTCAAAGCACTGGTCCCCCTCCCATTTTCCATCCCTAACTTCCATTTTCAACTGTTTGCTCTCCAATGGCTTCGTTCCCACTGCTTTCAAACATGCTCATGTCTCCCCAGTCCTAAAAAAAAAAACCCTCTCTTGACCCCACGGCTCCCTCCAATTATGTCCCCATCTCCCTCCTACCATTCCTCTCCAAACTCTTTTAGCGTGTTGTCTACACCTGCTCTCTCAAGTTCCTCTCCTCGACCCCCCTCCAATCTGGCTTCCATACCCTTCACTCCACCAAAACTGCACTCTCAAAGGTCACAAATGATCCCCTTCTTGCCAAATCCAACAGGCTCTACTCCATCCTAATCCTCCTCATCCTCTCAGCTGCCTTTGACACTGTCCTCTAAACATTACCCAACCTCGGCTTCACTGACACTGTCCTCTCCTGGTTCTCCTCCTATTTCTCTGGACATTCATTCATTCAGTTGCATTTATTGAGCACTTACTGTGTGCAGAGCACTGTAACAAGCGCTTGGAAAGTACAACTCAGCAACATACAGAGACAGTCCCTACCCAACAACGGGCTCACAGTCTAGAAGCAGCATGGCTTAATGGCAAGAGCCCAGGCTTGGGAGTCGGAGGTTGTGGGTTCTAATCCTGACTCCGCCAATTATCAGCTATGGGACTTTGGGTGAGTCACTTCACTTCTCTATGCCTCAGTTCCCTCATCTGTAAAATGGGGATTAAGACTGTGAGCCCCATGTGGAACAACCTGATTACCTTGTATCCTCCCCAGCACTTAGAACAGTGCTTGGCACATAGTAAGTGCTTAACAAATACCATCATTATTATTATTATTAGAAGAGGGAGACAGGCAGCAAAACAGAACTAGTGGACTTAGTCTCTTTCGTGGGCTCCTCCTCTGCCTCCCACCCCCTAACTGTGGGGGTCCCTCAAGGTTCAGTTCTGGGTCTCCTAGTCTCCATCTACACCCACTACCTTGGAGAACTCATTTGCTCCCCTATCTTCAACTATCACCTTTATGCGAATGATTCCCAAATCTACATCTCCAGCCCTGATCTCTCTCCCTCTCTGCTCTTTCCCATTTCCTCGTGCCTTTAAGACATCTCTTCTTGGATGTCCTGCCAACACCTCAACATGTTCAAAACAGAACTCCTTTTCTTCCCACCCAAATCCTGTCCTCCCCCTGACTTTCCCATCACTGTAGACAGCACCACCATCTTGATTTGCTTGTATCCACCCCAGTGCTTAGTACAGTGCCTGGCACACAGTAAGTGCTTAACAAATGCCACAATTATTATTATCCTAGCTGTCTCACAACCCCATATCCTTGACATTATCCTTGATTCCTCACTCATTCAACCCACATATTCAATCTATCACTAAATCCTAACAGTTCAACCTTGACGACATTGCTAAAATCCACCCTTTCCTTTCCATTCAAACTGCCTCTGTGTTAATCCAGGCACTTATCCTATCCCACCTTGAGTACTGCATCAGCCTCCTTGCTGACCTCCCTGCTTACTGTCTCTCCCCTCTCTTCACTCTGCTGCCCAGATCATTTTTCTACAAAAATGTTCAATCCATGTTTCCCCACTCCTCAAGAAGCTCCAGTGGTTGCCCATCCACCTCTGCATTGAGCAGAAATTCTTTACCATTGGCTTGAAAGCACTCAGTCACCTGGCCCCCTCCTACCTCACCTCGCTATTCTCCTTCTGCAACCCAGCCCTCACACATTGCTCCTCTAATGCCAACCTACTAGCTGTACCTCAATCATGTCTATCTTGCCACTGACCTCTCACCCTCATCCTGCCTCTGGCTTGAAATGCCCTCCCTCTTTATATCTGACAGACAATTACTCTCTGCACCTTCAAAGCCTTATTGAATGCACATCTCCTCTAAGAGGTCTTCCCTAAGCCCTCATTTCCTTTTCTCCCACTCCCTTCTGCATTGCCCTGATTTGCTCCCTTCATTCACCAGCCCCTCAGACCCACAGCACAAGCACCTATCCATAATGTATTTATTTATATTAATGTCTGTCTTCCCCTCTAGAGTGTAAGCTCACTGTGGGCAGGGAATGCATTGGTTATATTGTTATATTGTACTCTAAGTGCTTCGTACAGTGCTCTGCACACAACAGGTGCTCAATAAATATGATTGATTGAACGACTTCTGGATTTTGAGGGCCCAGGAAGATTTGGCCATTGTTCCCCTGTGTGAACACAGAACTCTACAAATGTCAAATGAACCACAATTTAAGAACAAGAACAGGAACAACCAGATGACATTCTATTACCCCTTAGAGTTCATTTGTCTCCTGCAAAATCATTCATTTCTTTCTACCACTTAGTTGTTACACTTGCTATTCCATTAAGGTGATCACTTTAATTAGAAGGAACATGTTCTATCCTAGAGGTCAAATTCACTTGGCTCCTCCACAGAACAGCTTCCTCTCCCAAAGCTCCCCCTTCCATTTTGAAGAACAAAGAGATGAAGTGTGGATTGGGATAGACCTGTTACAGCGAACAGCCCAACTTAGGGTTGATTGGACAGTTTTATTACGAATGGGATTGGCTCAGTGGGAAAGAGCACGGCCTTGGGAGTCAGGGGCTGTGGGTTCTAATCCCGGCTCCACCACTTGTCAGCTGTGTGACTTTGGGCCAAGTCACTTAACTTCTCTGTGCCTCAGGTCCCTCATCTGTAAAATGGGGATTAAGACTGTGAGCCCCACATGGGACAAAATGATTACCTTGTATCTCACCCAGCGCTTAGAACAGTGTTTGGCACATAGTAAGTGCTTAATAAATACCATCACTTTTATTATTATTATTAAGCCCCAGGTGCTTTCCAGCTGGTCTCTCAAATCATTTCATTATGATATGATGGTATCTCCCTCCAGAAGTGGCAGACAAGCCTTAACCCAGTCACAGAGACTTTGGACCCAAAAACCTGTGCAAAGGAATAGATTGTAGTTCTAGGGGTTTGTGCTGCTCCAGGATCACTATCTCATCTGTTCCAATCATGTTCCCAATGGAGCAATAGACCATTAGACACGTAGGGGTGTAACACATTGCAAAGTGCACTTAATAATGCATTTATAGGTCCTAGGCAAACTTTAGTCGACCAACAACCAACCAAATTTTCACCTAGTTCTCAACCAACTAGTGAAACTGACACTGCCAAAATGAATGAACTCTTTCCAATATCTAATCCCTGTCCTGCAGCCTCCAGGAAGACGGCAAGGGCCCCCAACTGCTTCTCTGCATTCTGAGGCTTAAACAGAAGCTTTTGACTAAGTGAAGTACTCTATCTGGTCCAGCCTAACTCCCAAGCCCCTTGGGCTGAAAAATAGCCTGGCCACCTGATGAGATGAGAGTTCCACTAATTTCACCCAAGGGAGCCTGGAAATGGAACCAAGTGAGATTGGAAACAGTGACAGAAAGTCCAACTGGCTGAGTCCTCTGGGGCTTATAACCAAGGACAGTCACTGCTTCAAACCACAGAGGTAGCCAGAGAAGGTGGGGGTTAGCCATGGGATCCAAAGAGCAGAAAAGAGGTGAAAACTGAAAAGGGATATGGGAAGAGAAGTAGGGCAGAGGTATCGCCCAAAAGGAGTGAAGGAGGGGAATAGGGCACGAGTATAGCATCAGGCTTCTAATTCTTCCAGTAGCACTCTCTTTTCCTGGTTGCCTCCATGCTCCCTAATGATTGTGGTTTTCTTCTTCGCTGTTGCCTAAGGTAAGGTTCACTGTAAACATCTTAACATAAATAACAACCAGCCTCTGTTCTTATCGGGAAACTTTTTCTGAGGAGAGCCTAAAAGCACTTGGTAAAATGTTAAGCCTCTATAAGCTATTACATATAAAAATAAACTTCACTACAATGCTAAATCCAGACCTCCAAATAATGATCCTAACCATTAGACAACCCTGTTTTCAAGAGATAGAAATAATCAAAATGTACATACATGCAATTTTATTAATTCAGCCCCCAGTAATCTAAAATTTGTGATAATTCAACACCCGCCCGGCTTCATCTTTCTCCAGTTGCCTCTCTACTGCTGCCAATGAAAGATAAGCTTTGTCCTAAAGAAGAAAGTGGTTAATCTATGTTGTATTTAACAAAACCTTAGATAAGCTTCAAGTGGTAGGCAATAAGCAAAGGTATTACAGGAGAGGGAACAGGAGAAACTACTGTACAGACCACTTCCTAGCTGTTCTAGGAAGATTTAAAGAGTTAGAGAAATTTAAGGAAAACAGTACTGACATCAAGGAGTTAAGCCTAAGCATGCGCGCGCACACACACACACACACACACACACACACACACACACACACACACACACACAACATGCAAATAATACAGTAGAAACTACGTTTAAAAAAAAAAAACTTTCTCCAGCTCAGTTTTTCACCAAATCAGCCTGGACTTTTCCCCTGAAGAGGGTGGGGGGTTGGGGTGGGGGTTGGGGTGGTGTGTGTGTGTGTGTGTACACACACACACACACACACACACACACACACACACCCAAATACAGGCCAACACCAGATACCTTAATTTGTGTTTTCACCACATTCACTCAATTCCTTCCTTGGACAGTTCACCTAGATTTCAATGGACATTTTCAGGATGGATCATAGACTGAAAAGATTCTGCCTCTTCAAAACAAAACTGAAAAACAATTTGTTTCCAGTCCAAAGGTATACCTTCCAGGTTTCTCTCTAAATCCCCCTCATTCCAAGCTCGAGGTTTCATTTTTACTGCTGGACAACGTTAAACACCCCCTGAAAACAGACCCAAGGTAGTGGGTATCCTGAGGGGTGCCACTGTCAATTTAGCAGTTGGTTACCATTCCTTCCCTTCACATGGACATTGGACATTCTCTGACAGGATGAATGCTAGTAATAGCTCTCCATGCTACACTTTTCAGATCAATAAGCAAAACAGTGAACTTGTCCTCAGCTGTATTTTTGCCCTGAAAAATAATCTTTGACGTAACAAGAAATATCAGACACCACTCTGAATAAATCTGAATGGTTTTCAGCAGTTATAAAGGCTAATATAAGCAACACACATTGTAGTACAGAAAAAATAAAGGGGTGTAAATAGCTAGGCATGGCCAGGGGTAACAAGTTTATCGTACAGAAAGTGTATCACAAAAAAAGATATTGCTGACAATATGATTCACGAGCTGACCAGGAAATTAGACCACCCTGTGAGAATGATACCCTTGCACATCATTTTTTTTTCCCAAATAAATTCCCAGGAGAGGAGACTCGGGAGAAGAGACAGGGGTTAGTCTAAAGAAGGTACGCCTTTACAGGCTTTGTTAAAGACTTCAAGGAAGGTGCTATGTGGCTCTGTGGTGCCAATGTGAATGGTCCAGATGGAGTTCATGAATAAATGCTAAATTGGGAATACAGATTGAGAAAAATGGAACTGGAATAAAGGAAAATTTGGTTGGGGCTGTTATTACTCAGCCATCAGTTTCACTCTGCCTTTCTTTCAGAGAAGGAGAATTGTGGTGGAAAAATTGCAAAATATGTTAAAATTCAACTAGAAACAATTTGATTGTGATATTACCCAAGGCAGTAACCATTACACAATGCACAATATGTATTTCAGTGTTTGAGCTGTGCGAGCTGGTTATTGAGGATATGATACTGTTAGTATAAATAAGACTGGATTTTTTAAATGAACCACTATGGCCTAAAAGGATTAATGTAAGCTAAAGAAGTATGGTAGCCTGTACATTCTTAAAGAACATTTTTTTTGCCTCTGATCCATACTGTCCAACTCCATTACCATGTACTGTGCCTAATTATTTCACCTTAAGAGAAGATGCCTGCTAATTAGGAAAGATATTAAACCACTACGCTTAAAATTTTTTGAAGCAAGTGAATTATTAAGAGCAAAAGTGTGATCTGTTTACCCATACTGCAGCTTTAAACTGACCGAAATGAAGCTAAAGACTTTGTTTTAATTACGGAAATATTTTCTATGCAATGTAAATTGCTTTCAAGTCAGCCCTTCTCAGCATCTGTGCACTCAGCTGCTTTCTATAAACTTCAAATAAGTCACTTAAAATTTATATTTACTCTAAGGGATCTTTGCATTATCCCATTTGAGCTTTCAAACCATGGTATTTATTTTTTCGAAGGACAATATAACTAAAAAGGAGATTCATATTGCACAAATGTTTTCAGGAGAAATCACTATATTTCTCCAAGATGGTTATGGGTTTTGTCATAGATCAAAGTGAGAGAGGGAAGGAGGGGGAAAAAAAAAAGATAAATCATCAGAGATCCAAAAATACTTTTCATTTGGAGAAGATATCAGGCCATTTCGATGGCACTGATAGAGTCTCAGCTCTGTCTCCATTACCCACTGAAGGCAGCTGGAGTCTGGAGCTGACTCCAGTAGATTATATTCCCTATAAGATGGTCACCGATATATATATATATATGATCTTCAACCTCTATTGATTGACCAATTTCACAAGCAAAGACTGGTGAAATGAAGCTGAAATGAACATCATGCTTTAACTCATTGAACCTATCAGGCCTGAGTTAATCTCACTGTCCACTGTCTCTGATAGAATTCAATTGATCAATCATGTTTCGGTGATAGTACCATTTCACTGGCTTATTGCTTCTTCATTTCAAAGCTTGACCTGTTAGATATACCAGGACCAGCTCTGCTCTTCTTGGATACACAGACATCAGCATCTGTCTACCAAAGTGTATCATCTTATGTCCAAGTTTTATATGATCTTGGAGATTTTTTGCTGTGAAACCCACTCATATTGGTGCAGTTTTCTAAACCAGGTGTTAACCATCAAGTTAACTGTAAAAAAAGAAATATTCTCCCACTATGCAAAGGCACTGTCATTGCAATTTTTAGTATTAGTCAAGTCAACATTTTTCCTTTTGTGCTTTATTTTAGCACACTGACTTAACATTTGAACTAATACAGAATCAATCAGCGTATGTTGATAGAAATAATACTGGCCTAGAAGTTTGGAAATAGGTATCTAGTCTACACACTCACTGTGTGATCTTGGGCAAGTCACTTCACCTCTCTGTGCCTCGGTTTCTTTATAATGAGGATAACAGCATTTTTCTCCACCTACGACAAAGGGAGGTTATGAGTATAAGATAAATGTCTATTAGCCTCAAGCCCTCCTTAGCAAATAAAGCTCTCAGTAAAGGAATAGAAAGCTTTCCCCAACAAATATGGATCTATGCATTCTTTTTAAAGTAGATAGCCTTCATTCAATAGTATTTATTGAGCACTTTTTGTGTGAAGAGCATTGTAGTAAGCGCTTGGGAAAGTACATCACAACAGTAGACAGTGGCATTCCCTGTTGATTTATCTACTTTTCAAGGGAAGTCATAACACTGTGCTTTTTGAAACTGGGTGACTCTTAAAATAGCCAATAACCCACAACTCTACACACTCTCACTTATTTCTGAGAAAATAAGCCCTTCTCAGCTTCAGATCTCAAACTCCAACATTGGAGTCCAGTGTCCTCAGAAAGCAGCACAAATTTTTCCACCAGCCAAAATAGAGTAATAATAATAATGATAATAATCACTGGCCTAGGCTGCTCTCCACAGCCCTGGTTTAGCTAATGATGTCATTCACGCCACATTTTTCAGGCATCCAAGTTCAATCACTATTTCGAGAAATGAAGTCTGGACTTATTTCTTCCCTGAGAGCAGAAAGTGTGTGATTATGTGAGTAGGAGAGAAGAGAGAGTTTGTAACCAGAAGGAAAAGGAAAAAGGGTCTAAGAACTGGCTGCAGAACAGAAGCAGCCATTCAGGGAAGACATTACACAAGTAGACAAGGCACACAATAAATCCAAAATACAGATAATCCATATGTGGATAATCAGTAAGTTATTTGTAAAACCTCAGGAGAGCACACTTGTGGTTTTTCAAATCACTGTTCATGCCTGTACCAGAAAGACTTTGTTTTTCAGAGCTCTTTAAAATTATACAGAGCATGAGCACTCGGATGGATGTAAAATTCGCAAACTTTATTACCAAGAATCCTGTTACGGAAAACAAGTGTCAGAATTTACATGAGGGCAAAGCCCATAGTACTGGAAGTTCTTTTCTGCTCCAATAGAACAGACGTAACTGTTCTAATGAGGTACCCCCTAATGTAATGAAAAAGTTAATATGCTTCCCAAAGAACCTGATTTATTCCTTTGGAGTCACAAACTGAGAATCTGGATCAATAAAAGTGATTGCTAAGCACTTGAAAATAAAAGTGCAATGAGGGGGGGGAAGAGGAATTGACCACATAAATACACTAGCATTTGTCCCTTCAGAAGTGGGATTTGTCTTGGGTTGTTTTGTTATTGTTTTTGTGGGTTTTGGATTTTGTTTTTTTAAACTTTGGGGGGAAGGGTGGGAGAGGGAAGAGAAGGAAGGAGGGGAAGGGAGAGCGGTCCAAAAATAATTATGGGACAAAATTGAACATTTCTTTAAAGAGTGATAGCAAACTCAAACCTTCATCCTGGGTAGGGTAAGGAAAACAGAGGCGTCTTTCTATAAAGCTTTATGAGCAAGCTAAATGCTAACTAGCTAAAGCTAGAAGCTAGCTTTCTAAAAGCTAGAGAGCTAACATTTTGGCCCAACAGCAATTTGCCCTGTGAGGTGTAACTGTCCAACCCCAGATCCCTAAATAAGTCTTAGACCAATGGGAGCTCTGCATATGATAGATACGCAGGTGGATTCACCTTTCTATAAAAAAACCGGCAGAGGTTTATAGAAACAACAATTGTTTAAATAAATTGGCATGCAATTATGCATTAATGAATGGTTAACAGAAATGTATTTTTTAATAATGAAATATTAAAATTCAGGCTTTTCTGAAATCACAACTCCTCCAGGAGGCCTTCCTTGATTACTCTATCATTTCCCCCCAACCCTTTATCCCCCTCAACTGCTGCTTCAAAGCATCCGCATCACCTAAACACTTGGGTGCTCTCACCCAACCCCACACTCCCTGTATCGTTGCACCTATGTACATTAATCAATCGTATTTATTGAGCGCTTAGTGTGCCGAACACTGTACTAAACGATTGAGAGAATGCAATTTAATGGAGCTGGTAGATGCATTTCCTGCCCAAAATGAGCTTATAGTCTCGTTACACTCTATTACTTCCTCCTACCTGTAATTCATTTTAGTGTCTGTCTCCCTTGCTAGATTTTAAGCTCCTTGAGGGAAGGGATCATGTCTACAAATTCTATTGTATTCTCCAAAGTGCTTAGTACAGTGATCTGGACACAGTAAGTTTTATTAGATTGTAGAACCACTGAGAGAGCGGGACCATGTTTAATTCCCACTTGTGTATTCATTCAGTTGTATTTATTGAGCGCTTACTGTGTGCAGAGCATTGTATTCTCTCCCAGCACAGAGTACAGGGCTCTGCACTCAGTAAGTGCTTAATACTATTACAACTTCAGTAAACACTCAGTATATAGCAATGATTGACCGTAAAGTTACATGGTATGGTCCCACATATTCACAGGTATTATAAAGATACCTTTAGCAGTTTAGAGAAGCAGCGTGGCTCAGTGGAAAGAGCACGGGCTTGGGAGTCAGAGGTCATGGGTTCGAATCCCAGCTCTGCCAACTGTTAGCTGTGTGACTTTGGGCAAGTCACTTTATTTTATTTGTACATGTTTATTCTATTTATTTTATTTTGTTAATATGTTTTGTTTTGTTCTCTGTCTCCCCCTTCTAGACTGTGAGCCCACTGTTGGGTAGGGACTATGTTGCCAACTTGTACTTCCTAAGCGCTTAGTACAGTGCTCTGCACACAGTAAGCGCTCAATAAATACGATTGAATGAATGAATGAACTTCACTTCTCTGGGCCTCAGTTCCCTCATCTGTAAAATGGGGATTTGGACTGTGAGCCCCACGTGGGACAACCTGATCACCTTATATCCTCCCCAGCACTTAGTACAGTGCTTTGCACATAGTAAGTGCTTAACAAATGCCATCATTATTATTACTATTATAAAATGACCATCTCAGAGATGAGCGATTCTTGAAGTTAAAGGGATATCTACAGTTATAAAGGATGAAAATTTGACTTCCCATTTATAATCAAAATCAATAAATGATATTTACTGAGCGCTTACTTTGTGCAGAGCACTGTACTATGTGCTTGGGAGACTACGATACAATAGAGTTGGCAGACATGATCCGTCAGTCAGTCAGTCAACTGTATTTATTAAGCGCTTACTGTGTGCAAAGCACTGTATTAAACACTTGGGAGAGTACAATATAACAATAAACAGACACATTCTCTGCCCACACTGAGCTTACAGTCGAGAGGGGGAGACAGATATTAATATAAATAAGTTACAGATATGTACATAAATGCTGTGGGGCTGGGAGAGGGAATTAATATGGGGGCAAGTCAGGGTGACACAGAAGGGAGTGGGAGAAGAGAGGAGGACTTAGAGAAGGCCTCTTGGGAGAAATGTGCCTTCAATAAGACTTTGAGGTGAGGGAGACTAATTGTCTGTCGGATATGAGGAGGGATGGCATTTCCAGGTCAGTGGCAAGATAGACAAGACTGAGGTACAGTGAGAAGGTTAGCATTAGAGGAGCAAAATATGCAGGCTGGGTTGTAGTAAGGAGAGTAGTGAGGTGAGTTAGGAGGGAGCAAGGTGATGGAGTGACCTGAAAGGAGCTTATAGTCTAGTGGGAGAGACAGATATTAAAATAAATTGCAGGTATGAGAAGCAACCCAGTACAAGGATATGTATGGAAGTGTGGTGGAGGGGATCTGAATACAAAGTGCTTATGGGGTGGGATTAAGTGCATGGGTGGGGCAATAGAGGAGTAAAACAGGGAGGGAGGGTGTGGGTGAGAATTTAGTCAGGGAAGGCTTCCTGGTGGAGATAGGATCTGAGTAGGGCTTTGATGATGGGGAAGAGTGCTGGTCTGTCAGCTATGTAGGGGGAGAGAGCTCCAGGCCAGAGGCAGGACATGTACAAGGGGGTCAAAGGAGGTGAAGTGAGAGCAAGGACAGTGAGTAAGTTGGTATTACAGGAGCAAAGTGTGCAGGTTGGGCTGTAGAGGGAGAGGAGCAAAGATTAGTAAAGGGGATGAGCGCTGATTGGGTGTCTTGAATCAAATGGTTTTTCTTAGAAGTGCCATGTAAAGATTTTTTACCCATCATCTCCTAAAGGCTCAACAGGGCACTGCGAATAGGTATTTTCATCTAAATGTTTTCCTTCTTCCCAGCTTCATCTTAAAGTTCTGGTGGGATCTTTTTTAAAATAAAAAATGGTATTTGTTAAGCACTTAATATGGGCCAGGCACTGCACTAAGTGCTGTGGTAGATACAAGCTAATCAGGTTGAACACAGTTCATGTCCCACATGGGGCTCACAGTTTGAATCCCCATTTTACAGATGAGGTAACTGAGGCACAGAAAAATTAAGCGACTTGCTCAAGGTCTCACAGTAGACAAATGGTAGAGCTGGTATTAGAAGCCAGGTCCTTCTGAGTCCCAGGCCCGTGCTCTAGCCACTAGAACATGCTGCTTCTCCCTCGACTTTGAAAGGCCCAGACAGAAAAATCTTGGTGAGTCAGTGCCCAGGTGAGCCACCTCTGCGACTGTAGACAATGTACTGCCAGAGTTACCCATCAGCCCAGCAAATTTCACTTCACTTTCAAGGTAAGTCCAGCCCTATCCCTTCCCCATCCCAGTTCCCCATCCTTGGCTTTCCTTTCCCCCTTTCCTACACCGCCAAACTCACCCCCCACCCCGCATTCTCACTACTCTGCCAACCAATCCCTTTCCATTCCATCTCTATTCTTGGTACTTATTTTTTTATTATTTTTAGCAGTTGCTTCTGCACCGGGGCACCATCGGGGCACTGCTGCTGCGGTAAACCCTCCTGAGGCTTCAAAGCCGGGGGCTGGGGCTGAACCACAATCAATGGGAGTGGGGCAGGAGGGGTAGCAACAGTTGGGGGGGAGGGAACAGAAAGAGGGGATGAAGGTCCCAAGTGGGAACCACTTCTGCTTACCCCTTTCCCACCGCCCCATTCCCCCTGGTGTCTGACCCCAGCCCCCCTGAAACCCAACTTTCACCAGGAGGCATTTCTAGATTAGTTTCCACCACCCAACAGCTACTCTCAGCATTTACGATCATAATGATTTACCTACTCTACTTATGTATCAATTTATTCATTCTTCTCTTCAGCTTTCCACATTCATTTGTGATCAGCTGTATCTTTGTTCTGCCTTCTGCTCCCGCTATTTATCGATAATTCTGTTTGTTTTCCCTGATAGATTGTAAAGTTCTTCGAGGGCAGTAACCAGGTTTTTTGTTTCTGGTGTACTCTCTGAATGAATTTCCTAGTACAGTGTTCTGCCCAGAGTAGACCCAAGAACCTACAGTTCAAATAGTAACTCTTGCAACCACCTATGGCTTTGGAAAGGTCCTGGAGGCTTTAGCAACTTTACCTGTCTTTATCACCAACAAACTCACTCCAAATTTCCCCAAAGCAGGGACAAAACCCACCCTTCCTCAAAGAGAAAGTTCCCACCAGTGCACCGAGCAGGCGCTCACTAGCCCAGCTTCTTCTGGGATGCAGAATGCCTGGTTTAACTAGTCCATATCCTCGTTGTGGGGGTAGGAGATCAATCAATTGTATTTATTGAGCACTTATGTGCAGACCACTGAACTAAGCACTTGGGAGAATTTACTAGAACATGCATTCCAGGAAGAGTTTGGTTTTGTCCATGAAGGGGGAAAGATGTGGAAAAGATGGACCGCGGGAATAGAAATGAGTAGTTTCGGTGGGAGCCAACCTCCTGGATACGTGGAGTGAAGAAAACTTCCTTGTGCACTCCATCTATGAAATACCAGTTTTTCCTTTTTTTTTTAATTTGTGGGGTTCTTTTCCTAACTGTGGGTTTGTTCCCCCTACACACACACACACACACACACACACACACACACACACACTTTCCCTCATCCTTCCCTCCCTCTCAAATTCTCCAGGTGTTCGTTTCAATCACAACTAAATACCTGTTTCATGGCAAACCCCACTTAAAGTACCTAATTCCCCGGGTTTTAGCAAAAAGTGAAAAGACCCCAATGTTGAATGCTAGCCATCATGTGAATGCTATACTGAATACTGACTTGTGAATTGGGTAAAAGACATAGAAGTATCTGTTACTGAGGAGATCCCACATATTTCTGTTCCATGGCTATAGCCTGTACCCATTATCACAATGCATGGAGACCACTGCAACAGAATGTGGATGGCATCACCCAACCCATCACCACGGCTGAAGAAACACATGTGAAGCAGCGTGGCTCAGTGGAAAAAGCATGGGCTTGGGAGTCAGAGGTCATGGTTTCTAATCCTACCTCCGCCACTTGTCAGCTGGGTGACTTTGGGCAAGTCACTTAACTGCTCCGTGCCTCAGTTCCCTCATCTGTAAAATGGGAATTAAGACTGTAAGCCCCATGTGGGTCAACCTGATAACCTTGTATCCCCGCCAGCACTTAGAACAGCTCTTGGCACAGAGTAAGCACTTAAATACCATCATTATTATTATTAAGTGCATGTTCTGCTGATGACAGAGTTCCCTTTTCCCCATTCCTGCCTCCATCCCACTTCAACTGAAGTCCTAGGTACATAGGCATCCCAGGAGTGGTCTTGTGGCTGCCAAGGAAATAGGAGTGCTTTTTGATAGCACCTTTGGTGTTTGAACTGCCCTAGTTAGGAAAGGAATGCTTATTCTAATTGGGTGAGTGACTATAAAATGTGCCTTAATTCCTTTTGATGTATACAATGTGGAAGAGACCTGTTTTCGATCACACTCTCCCAGATTAAATCTCATTATCAGTTGCATCATCTTTAAATGCAGAGGGTTTGTGCAAGTCTGTGTAGAGGGAGAGGATGATAAGAGAGGGAGAGAGAGAATGTGCATATGAGAAGACCTATATCAACCTTTTTTTAAAAAAAAAGTGAGATAGGGGTCATCCAGAAAAATAAAATGGTGGATATTTGTATTTGTATGTGATTCCTCCTGCTTATTAACAGCTCTCATGCTTGTTGTATAAAGAATATTGGTGATGATCACAGACTCACATTCTGCACATACAAAAATAAGCTAAACTCAAAATATCTGCTCCATTTTCCAGATTTCTTTCCTAAATATTCTGAAACATTCAAGTGTGCGAAGAACAGACCCACCCCGAAGAGGTTAGTTCTGAATTAATAACTACGCTATAAATTTGTATTCTAAATCTCATTTACTCGTCAAATTGAACGCTCATTATGTGAGACTTCATAGATGTATTGTTGCAGATGTGGTATAGAATTGTGTGGTTAATATTACTTTTACTCTTCCTGTTGAAGTTTTATCTTGAGTTGGATAGTTCCTGCATTGTCTCACTGGACTGGAGCACTGTCCGTGATCTGTGAGATAAGTAATTCTGCCTCAACTCTCAGATCCACTAGAAATGAACTCATAAGAAGCTGAAAGTCCATCAAATGCTCTCTTCTGATTTTCTCTTTTGTTCATTTTTTTGTCAGGCTTTTCCTGCGCTAACTTATTTTCTTTCCATTTCATCCTGTGACAACCAGAGGAGACTAAGGGGTTTTCACTAACACGCTGCCACATGTAGCAATCTGCAAACGAGAAATGAAAGAAAAATGTTTGGAAGGGACCGTCGCTTACAAGGCACTGCTGTGAAGCTGCAGTTGATCAACAGTTCCTCTAGATAGTCAAGGACGTTTCCATCACTGGGGCAGTGCATGAAGTGACATTTTCAGAACCTACTTCCTGCTTTTCCCCTACTGCATGTCATTCTTGTCACATTACGTTCAAACATCCAGCCTCCCAAAAGGTCCGCCAGAAAAACTTCAGAAATGTATTGAGACCATGACAATTTTCACACATACAGTATTACAGAACACAAATTACAGATGTCCCTAATTGCAAGGTACCAGAGGAGTGTGAGGGCAAGTTGAACACAGATGAAAATGGCGGGGATTTTATTCCTTCTTTATTCCCTCCAGACTGTGTGCTCTTTGTGGATGGGAACATGTCAACCAACTCTGTTGTACTCTCCCAAGTGCTTAGTTCAGTGCTCTGCACACAGCAAGTGCTCAAATGCCATTGACTGATTCTCTATTTCCATGTTTCTTGATTCCCTTATATAAATCTAGCCTGGACAGTCCCCATTTCTCATCTAATTGACTCCAAAGGAAGTCAAAATGAGTGCCGCAAAATGTGCCGTGTGACAACAAATAGGTCCGGATGAGTGCTTTGTAACACTCCCCTGCAGGATTTCAAATTACTTGTGAACTACAGATACATGCCTAGCCAAGGACCCATGAAATGCAGCCATCTCTGCAGCCCTTGAGTAAACAACTGGTGTGCAGAACAGGGAGAAGAATCACTTTGAGAGTAAACCTGTTTTCACTGGCCAAATCCCTGAGTATTTTCAGGTGTCTTCCAAAAGCTAACGACAGAGAGGGCAATGTATTCCTCTCAGAATGATGATGAAAGGAGAGCAGGCCTTGTCACGAATCAAGCCCCTGATTCCACAGAGCCCCAGAGATTCAAATGTCATCTTCCCTAACATTGGTTTACGGCAGAATTGCAAAGAACAAACAGAAACATCTTCAGTTCCTGTTTTCTCTAAATTGCATCACAGGATGGTTAAAATGAGGCTATTAAGAACTACTGAAGGTTTTAAAGAACACTGGCAAGAGAAGAATCTTTCCATTTTTGTGAAGGTTCCTGCCAAAGAAAACCACTTCCAATGCTTCAACTGACAGAATGACTGTCCCACAGTCCCGCCCTCACCCCCCCCCCCCCACCAACCCAGGACCAGCATGGATGGAGGGAAAGCCAATCAGGTGCCACCCCAAAGACAGACCGCATCTGTTGGTTTTCCCTTGACACAGCAGTTAGCTAAGAAGCCCGGGGCTTGGATGTCGAAGGGCCCTCCATTTAGTGCCAGCCATCCTTTTCTGCTGAGAGGAACCTTTTTCAGATGACAACTTAGAAGTGAAATCATTACAAAGATAGAAAGTCCAAGAAAAGAAGCCATCCTGTCCCCTGCATCATGAAAATAACTTTTCCCACAGCACGACAAAAAGGCAACATGATTCATCTGTTCTGAAGAACTGTACTGGGGGAGGTGGAAGGTAATGGGGGACTGCACATCATCTCTGCAACTCCCAGGCTTACCAAAGGAAGCATTTCTCTATAATCGGTGAGAGAGAGAGAGAGAGAGAGAGAGAAAGAGAGAGAAAGAAAGAAAGAAAGAAAGAGAAGGAAAGACAATGAGAGAAAAGCACACAGGAGCCAAAAATGTGAGGGCGAGAGCAAGAGAAGGAGAGAAGGAAAGGGAAAAATGCACATTATACAAACTATCTGCAATTTTTCTCGAGGTTTTGCTGTACCAACATACAAAGACAGTCTAATGAACAAGAGACTGCTCTCCCACGATGATTATACCCTGCAGCCCAGTTAAGAAAAAAAAATCATAATAATTAATCTCTGAAGCGCAGGTCCAAAAAGACAGTGCCTCATACCAGCCCTCATCTTTTCCTCCGGTTCCCTGAGTGCAAGGCTGAATCACTCAGCTTTATTGACACTTCATCTACCAGGCGTTCCCTCTGCATGTGGATCATCTGGTACACTGCCCGGTTTCTGGCTGCTGGACTCCGCACTAAAACACCTCCCTTGAGCCTCTAGGAAAGCTGGCATCAGTTGTTACCATAACAAACTCAATTGTTCTCAGCAGTGCTCCAGCAAATAAAGTCATTAATTATGGTCTCTCTCTCGGCCGCCGTTGGCTGGAGCAGCAATCAATGTGAAACCGCTCATTGCCTCCTCTCAGGGAGTGGAGACAGATGCCATAAAAATAAACTGCAACATGAGCAGAACCCTGCCAGTAAGGCAGCAGCAGGCTGTACCGGGTAACGGCCATCATGCTGCTTCAATGTGCGTGGCTCCATTTATTTGGGCTGCCTCAGCCATGGGGGAAGGTATCCCATTAAGCGATTATTTTTATCTTATAACGTCAATTTACTTATACTGATTGGCTTCCTGCCGCCAAATATCAATTAAATTGCAAATGCCCTGCAGAAGCTTTTTTGTGTCTGTGAGCTCCCTTTCTCCTTTTCTCGCCCTCTTTTTCACAATGTTCTAACATAATTTAATTTATTTCTCTTTCCGTATCTCAAAGGAAAATCTATATCTCCTTCTGGAAGGCCATTTGCCCTCTGTTATTGGGAGCTGAGGTATCACACTATTGGATCATTTGTTTCAAGTGACTATCGGCAGCACATCAGCCCTCCTAAAGACCCCGCCATCTCCCTGCAAGTGCCCCCTGAATATATATTATTGTTTGCTTTATAATTTGTTTTCTGGTAGCAACCCTCTTTCTGGGTTTCTTGACTTCATTACCCTGCAAGCTACATCTTCCCCACCCTTTCCATTTCTAAGAAAGCTTTGGTGTGAATCAGCCCCCAAAATAGGTTTTCGTTGGTTTTCCAGAGATCGCATGTAATTCTCTCCTTTCCCTCTTGTTGTTTTTAGCCGACAGTTGGGTTTCTGGAGTGGATGCAAGGTAGACTCACTGAGGTTGGAAACCGAATGTCCCTTAAAAGGCATAGATCTGAAAGATGGTCCATCTAGAAATGAAATGTAAGTGGAATGCGGTCACTACTGGTGGCATCTGTGATTGGAAGAATAGGAGAGACAGGACTTGGAAGAGTGGAGAGGTGGGGAAATGAAAAAGAAAGCAAACAAGAACAAAACTGCTCCTTGCATATTAGGCTGAGTATTCATTTGGATCAGTAAAAAAAAATCCATTTCCAGTCACCAAAATACACATAAATACACACTTCAAAACAAACCTCTCATTTATGTTGACCCATAAACCCTCCCTGCACTTTATCTGCTGTGAGCTAAGCAAAGAAGGCTACAGTATTCTGTATAATAATGATGGCATTTGTTAAGCGCTTACTATGTGCAAAGCACTGTTCTAAGCGCTGGGGAGGATACAAGCTGATATTCTGTACAGTCTGAGTACTAAAAACCCATCTCCATATTCCTCTTTGGATCATGAACTCCATGGCAGTTGTGAAACCTGTCCCCACTTTGTGAGAGAGATGACACTAGAGACAGAGTCGTGCTAATGGGATTGGAGGGAAACCAGATGAATGTCAAAGATAAAAATGAATGGCTGCTTCAGTCTGCTGTGTGACCAGAGGGGAGGAATGAAAAAAGAAAAAAAAAGTTTAGGAAGTGCAATGCCTTCCTGTGGTTCTGATCAATTTCCAAAGACTTGTACCCCTGATAGAAAGCTTCTTGCACATATTTTCATAAATGTGCAAAATTATACCTGATTTTCATAAATCATAAACCCAATATCCCTCAAGTATAAACTCTTGGGAGATTCATTTTTCTTCCCAGCCACAACTTGAAAACACCTCAAGAATATATCTCTCGTGTTTTCCCATTTCCAGCTCTCCTCTGAGCACTCATAATTCTGGTCTTAATTGGAAACTGGAAATCCACAAAAATCCAAAATGGATATTTCCAGGTCTCGCACCAAAGCCTGGTTTTGAGTCTCAGGTGAATGTTTGAGAAACAGGACACCCTCTGCCTCTTTTTTTGTTTTTGTTTTGTTTTTAATTCAAATTGGTTTGGCCAGCTCTTCTCAAAAGTCGGTTATGTGGGGAGCAAAGCAAAGTGACCATCTCAGAATGCATAGTGGCAGCTGCTGCTCAAATGTCAGGTAGGTAATACTCTAAAATATATTTTAAAAGAAAGAATGAATTTAGGTAAAAGGAGAAGATACATGGAGTAAAGAAAACGTTCTGCTCCTCATATGCAACTATTCTGGAAACCTGGGACAACACTGAATTAAAGGGTGCTGAATTAAAGCAAGACAAGTTTTGGGGTTCCATCAAATGATGGGACCAGGGGAAGCGGTGAGGGAGACCAACATAGGTACCCATAATGCCTGCTTGAAATTTCTTTGTGATTTTATCAACTTGCTTCACATTGGCACGTTTTGTTTTGTTTTAATATCATCCTGGGCATGCACATAAATGCATACTATGGATGGATGGATGGATAGACATGGAGAAAGACTCTATGTGGATGAATGTATGTAAATACATTACACACACCCACACATGTACTTCTGGGTTCATAAAAATCCCCAGGGAAATAGGAAAGACCTCTGTGCTCTTACAAATGGTGATTATTGACTCGTTTCATTCGGTGTTTGATGGAGATAGCATGATTGCCTGGGATGTACGTTGTAGGTTTCTAAGCGGAAGGCTCCAGAATCAATTTTGTGGTAACTGGCTAGATGTGACCAGCTTACAAATTCTAAATGGTAGGCAGGGAACACATCCAGGCAGGGCCATCATTTTTAAAATATCCGAGGTAGGTGACCCTCTGCCATGCTGAATCCTATGCCTTTAGCAATTTCTTTCCCCAGAGTAATGGGTAGAGCCACAGCCCATTCAAGACTATGGGGAGAGGTGCTTGTCTCCAGCCAAGTTCATTGCTTCCCAGAAAGATTTGTATCTCTTTCCTGACACGTGCACACAAGAAACTGCAATGCCTGAAAGAATGAAAACAATTTGTCTAGGGACTACAATTCCATCCCTGTCGTTTTGGGATTCTCTCCATGGTCCTGCAGAAACCTGAAATCACCCCCTCACCCTCACACCTAAATCTCTGTTCCTGGAATCTATTCAACTGAAGCTAGGGAGGATGCTGGTAAGTCAGTATTTTTTCCATTTCATAATCTTACACTATGTCCATAGCCATTAGGCCTTGAGTTCTCGTCCAGTTTTATAACGAGCTTTGTGACTCCAGATAGGTCATTTTACCTCTCTGTGCTGTAGCTTCCTCGACTGTAAAATGGGAATAATTCTGCTCCCCACTACCTAACTCACAGGAATGTTGTAGGAAATGAGAGAGACATCAACACATTGGAAGTATTTTGAACTCTGGGAGAAGAAGGCTTAAGTAACCTTTTGGTTTTCCCCAATTTTCTCAGTCTGGATTAAGTAGAAGTTGAAGAGGAGCCCATTGTATATTTTATAATTTTGAAATATATTTCATTTAGAAACTTCAGAGTGGGCACTAAGAACTTCCTGGTGATGTTTTGGTTGTGATGCATTGGTTCATTAACAACAATTAACAAAAACAATTTGTATGGATAGTTGGTTCCACTGGGAACCCACTTTACATTCTAAAAATGATATAACATAGATGAGACAAGCTGATTTAATCAACCAAGCAAGTACTTTCAGAGTACAGAGGGCTAGCTTTATGCCCAAAATGTTTTTTCTTCATCTCCAAGGGGTAAACTGAAGTACAGAGTTAGGAAAAAGGCTGGGATGGAACTCAAGTGCCCGTCTGAGTTTCGAGCCCCAGGTCACCCCCATTCTGGGGTAAGAATCCAGCTGGGCCTTGCATCCCCTAGCCCTGCAAGTCCCAAGCTCAGCTCCATTGGGAGGTGATCCTCTTCTAAGAGGACTCCTACCTCTAATCCCCACCCTTTCTCTCTCTCCAGTCCCTCTGGGCATTACGACACAGCCCCGGCAGCAGCTCCCTTTTAAGACTCCCCTTCGTAACCCTCCAGAAAGTACAGGAGCAGTGGACCTGAGGGCTAGTAGCAGCCCCGGCAACCATAAGTGATCAGGCACTCAGCAGGTAGCAGCAAGGAGGCAATGAAATGAGGTGCAGCAGCCAAAGTGGAGACCCTCTCTCTTTCTTCACCATGTCTTGAAGATGTTAGGCCACTGTCTCCCCTGCTTCTACACTCTGAGCCCCCCAATAACCAGGGCCACGGAGCACTAAATCGAAGTCCAGGGCTTCTCCATGAAGGAGCCTGAGATGCACCTCCCCACCCTGCCCCCCAACTACACCTGAGGCCAGAAGGTAAAGATAATAGCCAAGACCAACAAGAATTGGGTCCAGATTAGTATCACAGTGATTTGGATGGGGACAGAAGTTGCCCATCCCTAAAACTGGCCTTGAGGGCAGGAAACTACTGGCAAATGCAGATGAATCAAAAACATTTTTTCTACAGGACAAAACTCAGTTATTGGTCCAGATTTTCCCAGTTTTGATTTCAATAAGCAGTTTCCTACTCGATTTTATTGTGCCGCTGCACCTTCTAAACTTCGATGGCACCGAGTCTTGTGACCTTGGGGGCCTCATGTCTCAGTGTTCCAAATTTCAAAGAAAACAGGAAAAAGTGACCTCTAGAGAGAGCAACAGCTATGTCAATCACAAAGCAAGGTTAAGTAGAATCCTTCAGAGAACCCCTGAACAGATGAAAGGGATTGCTCCAGTCTACTTGCAACATCCTTGCCCAACTTCTCTTCCATGCCTCCTGCCTGCAACTAGAAATCTTCACTTCCTCCCCTTCACTTCCCAAATACCATCAAGGAGGAGGAGGTAAAGGCCCAGAGCCCCAGAATCCAAGTGACTGCAGGAAGCATTTGGCATAGAAAAGGCTTTCTGTAAAAGCCCACAACCAAAGAGATGCAGCATGTCCTAGTGGATAGAGTCACTAGTGGGCTGGGAGTCAGAACAACCTGGGTTCTAACCCCAGCTTTGCCACCTGCCTGCTCTATGACCTTGGGCAAGTCGCTTCACTTCTCTGGGCCTCAGTTACCGCATCTGAAAAATGGGGATGAAGACTGTGAGCCCTATGTGGGACATGGACTGGATCCAACCTGATCACTTTGTATCTACCCCAGCTCTTAGAACAGTGCCTGGCACAGAGTAGATGCTTAACAAATATGATTTAAAAAAGGACAACCAAAACTGAAAGGAGAGTTCAGCTAAACATCTGAAAAGCAAATGTTGGCAGAAGCCCCTTCTATTGGCTTTCTACCTTGCTTTGGGGCCAACTAAAGTCTTGGGTAGAAAAAGAGACAGGTGACCTTAGACCTGCCAGCTTCTGAAATAAAACTGCTTTTCTATCCCCCTTGTATCCCACCATCACTATTCTCATGATACAAAATCATCATGTCATCCTATATCAAACAGTAGCAGCATTCCCTAGGCTAGCAGTCATTTCAGATAGGTTAACCTTAACTCTGTCACACCCCACTAAGAGCCAATTATAGGGGCAGGCAAACTGGGCAGTCGCCTGGGTCCACCAGTTTTAAAGGGCTGTATTTTGGGAACCCTGCTCCTTCCCATAATAATAATAATTATGGTATTTGTTAAGTGCTTCCTATGTGCCAGGCACTGTACTAGGCTTTGGGGTAGATACAAGCAAATCGGGTTGGACATGGTCCCTGTCCCATGTGGGGCTCACAGTTTCAATCCCCGTTTTACAGATGAGGTAACTGAAGCACAGAGGAAGTGAAACGACTTGCCCAAGGTCATACAACAGACAAGTGGCGGAGCCAGAATTAGAACCCATGACCTTCTGAGTCCCAGGCCCATGCTCTATCCACTTTGCCATGCTGTTTCTTGTGAAAACAGAAGAGCCATATCACCTGGGACAGGACCTCCAGACCAGTAACTCACAATCAAAAAGGGTGAGGGAGGCAGTTTATAGGAACAAAAGTACTGCATTGGTAAGGAGGCCAATTCCTTCAACCCCCAACCCCAATAAGCCCAGAAGTGGCCCCATGTCTGTCAATATGCTCGATGCCCCACCCTGCCCAGGGGCTTGCCAATATCTAAAACTGGCTCCGCTCACAAAGTCACTTCAAATTGAAAAATGACAACCATGGCCTGGGTTGTGAATTTAAAACAAATCTCCGATCAAGATCTTCAGCAAAGATTGCTGTGAAAAAGAGAAGAGGGTACAGACTTTAACACCCAATCTGCATGACAGAGCACCAAAGAACTTAGAGAACATTTTTAGAACACCGTGGCGATGATCCAGCACCCCTTAGCTAAATATTATCACTTAGACACACAATATCTATAATTTCCCAGAAATGCCTACTTTTTAAGTGGTTTTGATCTCGAGCTGCAGAGTTTTGAGGTCTTCAATGAGTCCCCGATAGGAGGCATATTCATAAAATTCAGCTAATTTTGAGTGCTCAGGGGAGAAAAAATGTTTACATTTCAGGCAGATTTTTCTAGAAATTGGAGCAACCAAAAGGTGCTAGAACTTCACACTTTCTCCATTTTCCTATTTACCATATAAAAGTGTTTGTTCTAGATGTTTCTATCCTTATTAATCATTTTGTTTTCACTACTGATTGAAATGCTAGATCATTCTGTGTGCTTAAGGGAGAGATCAATGTCGATCTTGAGCCCTTGTAGAAAACACTAAACCTTTGAAAGCACTAAAACTATTTTACTTCTATTACTTGAAAAAAAAATGCTCACTGAGGACTGGGAGGGCAGAAATCTACAAAAGCAACGTCTGACATTCTGCGAGTGTGTGTGTGTGTGTTTTCTAACTAGTCAAAAGCAGCCATGAATCCATTAAATTCCACTTTCCACATTTTACTCTGACACAATCTAGGCTCGCTCTTACTTTAAAAAATGCAAATGACTAAATTATTACCATTTAGATGATTGTCTACTGCACATGCACAGTAGGATATACAGTTCAAAAGGCGGAGAGCTGTGTTTTCAACACAAAAGTACAAGTAACCCAAGATAATAATGATGATTATTCTTAGCCCTTACTGAGCATAGCACTTTCCATATTCAGAGGTTTTTTTATTAGAAAATTAATCTTCGCAAAAGTCCTCTGTGACTCACATTTTTTTCCTAGATTTGGCTTCAGAGCTTAAAGCCCAGACCAAAATTCAAGAGTTGTTAGATTTCAGTAGTCAGAGGAGCCAAGAGAAAAGGGTGTCATGCATTCATGGTGCCACCAGGTTTGAAAATTATAGCGATAAAGGTTGGCACCTGCTGAAGATTTCCCCATACCACTAAGTTAATTCATTCATTCAATCACATTCATTGAGCACTTACTGTGTGCATAGCACTGTACTAAGCTGTTGGGAAAATTCAATACAACGGACACATTCTTTGCCCACGATGAGCTCACAGTCTAGAAGGGGAGACAGACATTAATATACGTAAATAAATAAATTACAGATAGATACCTAAGTGCTGTGGGGCTGGGAGGGGAGATGACTGAAGGGAGCAAGTCAGGGTGTTGCAAAAGTGGATGGAAGAAAAGGAGGAGGGCTTAGTCAGGGAAGGCTTCTTGGAGGAGAAGTTGGAGTTGTGTGGGGAATAGGGATGGTGACAGGGCAGGGTTCATATCTATTTGATTTTCTGTGACTTTAAAGGTGACCATTATAAAACGAAGCCTAAAATTCAAGCACTTTCAAGTCCTTATTTGAATTAACCACATGACCTAGTAGAACGAGCAAGGGCCTGGGAGTCAGAGGACCTGGGTTCTAACCCTCGATTCATCCCTCTCATACAAAACAATCTGTCACCAATCCTGTCAGTTCAACCTTCACAAAACAATCGCTTAAATCTGCCCTTTCCTCTCCATCCAAACTAACGCTATGCTGATCTAAGTACTTATCCTATCCTGTCTATGCATCTGCCTCCTCACTGACACACACACACCCCCGCCTCCTGTGTCTCCCCAATTCAGTCCATACTTCACTCTGTTGCCCAGATCATTTTTCTAAAAAAAACTTCTCGGTCCATTTCTCCCCACACCTCAAGAATCTCCCATGGTTGCCCATCAACCTCCGCATCAAACAGAAACTCCTTACCACTGGCTTTAAAGCAACAATCAGTTTGCCCCCTCATAACTTACCCTTCCCGCTACAATCCGGCCCACACGCTTCGCTCCTCCAAAGCCAAATGTACTTCGATCTCATCTATTTTGCCGCCAACCTCTCGCCCACACCCTGCCTCTAGCCTGGAACCCCTTCCCCCTTCATATATGCCAGACCACCAATTTCCCCACCTTAAAAGCCTTATTAAGGTCACATCTCCTCCAAGATGCCTTCTCTGATTAAGCCCTCTTTTCCCAACTCCTTCTCCCTTCTGCCTCATCTACACACTTTGCTTACTTGGTATTCACCCCACAGCACTTATGCACATATCCATAACTCATTTATTTATATTAATATCTGTTTCCCCCACTTGATTGTAAGTTTCCTGTGGGCTACATGTCTACCAACTCTGTCTACAGTACTCTCCCAAGTATTCTGCACACAGTACGTGCTCAATAAATGCCACTGATTGATTGATTTGAGTCCCGGCTCTGCCACTTGCCTGCTGCATGACCTTGGGCAAGTAACTTAACTTCTCAGTGCCTCAGTTTCCTCATTTGTAAAATGGGGATTCGATAACTGAATTTAGACTGTGAGCCCCATATTGGACAGGGACTGATTAACTTGCATAATAATAATAATAACAATTTAATTTGTTAAGCACTTACTATGCGCCAAGTACTAAGTGCTGGGATAGGTACAGGGCAATCAGGTTGGACACAGTCCCTGTCCCACTTGGGGCTCAGTCTTCATCCCCATTTTACAGATGAGGTAACTGAGGCACAGAGAAGTTAAGCGACTTGCCCAAGGTCACACAGCTGGGGTTAAAACCCAGGTTCTTCTGACTCCCAAGCCCGTGCTCTATCCAGTACACCATGCTGCTTTTCCCCCAGCGCTTGTATCTACCCCAGCACTTAAGAACAGGGCTTGACACATAGTAGGCACTTAAGAAATACCACAATTGTATTATCTAGATGATTCATACTGATAGGATCATTGATTTCTCCATCTTTTTCCTCATTTAAGTAGAGACCTCCAGAACTGAATGGGGCCTGAAAGGGCATAGGGTAGAAGAAAGTTTTAGCAAGCGATAGAGAGGCGGGATGACTGACTTTTGTATCTTTTGTATCTTTCTCTGAACATTCAGATTTTTGTGCAGAGAACTTGTGTGGAAAATAACCCGTATTTTCAGTGAAGCAATTGGGTAGCTTAGAGGGTCAGGCAACAGACAAGAATTCGGGGCAAGTCACTCTGTCCCTCACCTCAGTTTACCATACAGTACAATAGGACTAAACCTGTAATGCCAACTTGCTTCAGAGAAGCAACTATTATAACTGATTGCAGGGAATTTTTCCAATAGAATTTGAATTATTGGAATTGTGTAGTACTGCTTTAAGAGTTAGGAATGCCCATTAGCAGACCACCGAGGGCTGGGGTAGACTTTAAATAGTTTAAAATTTCTTGGATCCATTTATAAGAGAACACAACAATCCCAAGGAAGATTCTTCTAATTCTATGAGTATAAACGCCAAGTACCATAAAAGCAGTTTACTAGGTAACTCACTTGCTAGGTAACTCAGACATTGCACCGGATTTGAATCAATTCACATAAACTCAACTAAACTGCAACAGGAGAAAGAAAAAGTAATTGAACAATCCTAAATATACTATCAAGATTTAACGGTACAAGAAAAAAGGAAGGAAAAAAGAACCAAAATATCTATTCAAGACAGAAAATAAAAATAAATGGTATGCATGAATGTTGCTAAAAATCAATACATAGTTGCTAACATTTTTGTCACAAAGCAACAGCTTGTTGCTTATGGTCATTCCAGGAAAGCAAGCTGAGATTTAAGACAAAGACTCGTACCCTATATTTCTCCAAAAACCCAAATGGGAGTAAATCTTAGTCTGGTTTCACGTTCTCCAAAAGCATTGCAAGGTTTCTGGGAAACACAGTATTTTGAGTAGTGAACTCACCACCATCCTCTGTTTACATCAATGACCAAGGAGCTGAGAATATAGTGAACAGATTTTTGCCATCTTAAAGTGGGAGAGAGGGCAGAGCCTCTGGGGGAGTGGAGTGAAAAGGCAGCAAAGACAGACAAACAGACAAAGAGAAAGAGGAAGAAAAAGAAATCAGACAATGTAAAAGAAAAACAGAAAAAGCCAAGGGGGGGCGGCATGAGGAAAGGCAGAGAGAGGAAGAAACAGACAGTGAGAAAGAGACAGAGACTGAAAGGAAACAGAAAAAAAAAGAAAAGAAAGGGACAAAGAGGCTAAAGGGAAGGACAAAGATAGGGGAACAAAGAGAAGGGGGCTAGGGGCAAAGAAGGGAACATACACAAAGAAAAGTGTCTGTGGCTACAGCGCAGCTCAAAATCTGCCAGCACTCCCCAAGCTCTATCCATAAGGCTACTCTGCCATCATCCGAGTGGTAGTGGTCTGCTTCAGCTGATGCCCTCTGGGCTGGGCACCCTAGCTCATAGCAGCTCTGCTGAATGATGACATAGCAACAGAGGATGAGTTCCTTTTCTCATTCTCTTTCTCCTTTCTTTCTTCTCCCAGCCTCCTCCTCCCGTGGGCTCCCAACTCCTTGTTTCTCTCTTCCCCCTCCTCCTTCCCCCAGGCATTATCTAAAAATTCCTAATCAATTGGCTTTAAGACTCTCCACTAGCTATCACATTCTTACTTATCTGCTCTCTTTCCCCTCTATTTCCCAGTTTGCATTCTTTACTTCTCCTGATCTAACCTTCTAGCTATATCTTGCTCACAACACCTTTCCCTCAGTGTGAAATTCCTTCCCCACTTGAACATGCCTTTCCAACCCTTCCCCACCTTCATAAAGCCTCCTAATAATAATGATAATAATAGTGGTATTTGTTAAGCACTTACTATGTGCCAAGCACTGTTCTAAGCACTGGGGTAGATACAAGGTAATCAGGTTGTCCCGCATGGGGCTCACAGTCTTTAATCCCCATTTTACAGATGAGGGAACTGAGGCCCAGAGAAGTTAAGGGACTTGCCCAAAGTCACATGGCAGACAAGTGGCAGAGTCAGGATTCAAACCCACGACCTCTGACTCCCAAGCCCAGGCTCTTTTGACTAAGCCATGCTGCTTCTCCATAAAAGCTACCTCCCTCAAGAGGCATTCTCTGAATAATCCCCATCTTCCAAATCATGACAACCCCTCATCCACTTTAACACATATGTATGTAACATATGTACGTAATATTTGTGTCTTTATCTTTGTAGTTGTTCTCAATCTTTTCCCTATTATATTTAAGCAGTGTGGCACAGAGTGGAGCACAGACCTAAGAGTCATAAGGACCTGGGTTCTAATCCCACCTCCAACACATGTCAGTTTTGTCACCTTGGACAAGTCACATCACTTCTCTATGCCTCAGTAACCTCATCTGTAAAACGGCACTGTGTTAAACCTGATTACCTTGTATCTACCCCAGCGCACAGTACACTGTTTGGCACACAGTAAGTGCTCAACAAATACCACTAATGAAAAAAAAGCCAATTCGTGTCTGCTTATCATCCTTGTTAGTACTTGAGGGCAAGGATAATGGCTTTTACCTTTTATTCTCTATTCCCAAGGATCTAGTACAGCATATTCTTCACATAATAGGTACTCGATAAATGATTTGCTGATGTAGAGTGGCAGCGGTGGAGAGCAATGGAGGCCAGCAGTTGGCTAGTCACAACTGGCATTTTGAGGCAGTGATAGGTACTTCCAGCATGGCTGGATGACATGTTTCAAGCTACACCAGAAACCCCCATCCCTGGCTCAGTTGCAGTAGTTGCCACTGCCACAGATAAGAGGTCTCTTCTGCCACTCCAGCCAAATGCAGGACCCTTAGTGGGTCTGGTCTTGGAGAGTAGAGTAGAACCCCCCAAAAAGTGTGATCATCTGGTTACTTTAGCTGAAAAAAAAATGTATTTAAAATAGAAATTGGAAAAAACCTACTGGTGCCTCAGATTTGCTTTGGGTTTTCAAGTTGAGTCAACAAAGATGAATCAAAGTGAAACTCTGGAGCCTATGTGAACCCAAACCTGACTGTGGTTCCATTTAGCCCTAGTTACCAAGGGGGGGAAAAAAGTCATAAATCAACTGCTTCTAACAGAACATCTTAGTTCGTAAATACAAATGCTTTGGAAACTGTGTTGATGTAAAGATAGAGCCAAAATATATCCAAAAAAAGTTTCATAAATCACATGATTTGCCTAATGCAGCCAGTACCTACTAAATTAGGAGCGTGATTTCTTAATCTCTTTCTTAACAATGCTCTGCACACAGTAAGCGCTCAATAAATACGATTGATTAATCTCAGAACTCCTCTTCGAAGCAGCAGATTGTGTACATAAATATCATCCGCACCTTTCTCAGGAAGCATGTCAAAGCATCTGCCTTGGCTACATACACCTCAGGCAGTTGGTCAGATATGTATTGAAGTTGATTCCAAAGCTTAGAGACCTGACTGAGAAGGTTCTTATCAAAATGAGAATTTAACAGGGTGCTTCTTAGTATGCTTTAATTGCTTTCAGCACTGCGTAAAGTACTCTTACCCCATATCAGGGAAAGTGAAAACTTATGGCCGAAATCGTTCACCTTCAGTCGGAAGCCTTAATGGGCTTTAAGTAGATGATTGTTCGGAGTGGGGAGGAGCCTTCTCTTTTAAACAATGGTGTTAGCAGCACAGCTCTGCTGCAACACGAAATATCCTGGGCTGCTCCTCTCAGGCCTGGCAGCAGATGTCACAATTCACCTCCTCATCGTTAGCCCATTGAGAGCAGATTTCAAACAATTGACCTTCCCTGATAGGTCAACTGACCCATAATTAGAAAACTGAGCTAGCTTGGGTGGAACTACATGGTAACACCTGCAAATTTACACCAGTCACTAAAGAATGAAATTAATCATCCTGGCCCTGCCCCCCAAAAGTACTCTCTCTTTGGGATTGTTTCTATTACCGCATTGTTGGCAAGCCAAGATCACTCAAACCAAGCTTGTCCCTGTGGCCAGGTCTCCACAGTCAGAGCCAAGTCATAAATTAAGGCAATTATCCGAATAAGGCAGGCAAAATAAACTTTTTTTTGCCTACGTTTAGCTGCATAATTGCCTCAATTTTTCCGTTTATACTGACTGAGAGGAATATAAAATCCTCATTTACTATTTCTTCCATAGAATTTCTAGACTGTAGCTTTGTTCTCCAGATACTTTTAGTCTGTCTCAAGGGAAATGTTCTGAAAAGGCACCTATTTATTATCTATATGATGTATTTTAGCAGGTTTAACATTAAAATACAAATTGAATTGTATGTAAAAACAAACATGTTTTACGTATAATGTTATATATAATATATATATAATAACATTATATATAATGTTATATTATGTTGCCAACTTGTACTTCCCAAGTGCTTAGTACAGTGCTCTGCACACAGTAAGTGCTCTGCACAGTAAGTAAATACGATTGAATGAATAAATGAATGAATGAATATAATGAAATGCATGTTTTGTAAGTGGGGGAAAATGGTTCACTGAAATCAGTATTTTTAATGGGGCTTTTTTCTTATCACTGAGTATTTCAGGTGTTTGGGAAGAGGACAGATTTGATTCCACCACCATTTTTAATGCTCATATTTGAAGCTCTTGAGAGTTATTGTAAACTGAAAACAATCAGTCATTTCAACTCCACAGGGAGCTGTCACACCCCAAATAAAAGAAACCTAAATAACTTATCGAGCAACCTTCAGACTCTAAGTCATGATCCAAACTCTATCTAGTTCAGCAATTGAGGGAGTAGAAGAAATAACCATTCTATTTAATAGTATAGTAAATTTTTCCTATGTCTTCCTCCCTGACTTTCTTCAATCTTTCAGTAGGCTTGACTTCTTTTCAAGATTCACATATTTCCCTTTCTGCTCTCAGCTTCTGGTTTGTAAGCCTATGTGGGGCAAGAGTTGTGTCTGATCTGTTATAGTTGTATCTACCCCAGTGCTTAGCACAAAGTAAGTGCTTAAGAAATGCCATAACTATCTGCAGAGGACTCTGCATCAAAGGAATCTTGGACTTGTTTCTTCACTAGGTAGTTCAAGTCCAACTTTTTATAGCTACTATATGTGAAAACAGAAAAACAACAGACTTGTAAAGAGGCCCTACATTCATCCCAATCTACTGATTAAAATCAAGATTAAAAGATACACGGGGCAGGATTGAGGTTTAATCAGTGATTATTTTGACTTTTTTGGGCAATGCAAAATTCTGGGAAGAGTATTTTACTTGCCTCCTGATTTACATAGTATTTACTCTGGTTATATGCAATTCCCACTAAAGTGATTTTTAGAGGACAGAAGAAGGAAAAAACAGGAAAGGGACAGGTAGGATAGAGATAATTGTGGGACTCTAATTAATTATGGTACTTGTTAAGTGTTTACTTTGTGTTAAGCACTGTTCTAAGCACTGAGGAAGATACAAATTAATCAGGTTGGACAGAGTCCCTGTATCCCTCATGGGCCTCACAGTCTAAGTAGGAGGGAGTAGGATTTAATCCCCATTTTACAGATGAGGTAACTGAGGCATGGAGAAGTTAAGTGACTTGCCCAAGGTCACACAGAAGGCATGTGGCTCCCAGGCTTGTGCTCTTTCCATTAGGCCACACTGCTTTTCCATAGATAATAGATTCTACCATAGCATACATATAGCTTACCAGAGTCCAAGGAAGACATCTGAAATTTGACAACCCTAAATAGACATATTCATTCATTCATTCATATTTATTGAGCTCTTACTGTGTGCAGAATACTGTACTAAGCTCTTGGAAAGTACAATTCAACAATAGAGACAATCCCTGCCCACAATGGGCTCACAGTCTGGGGGGGGGGGGGGGGGACGGGGACAATGTAGAATATAGAGCCCCCTAACATTCTCTACAGCAAAAAAAATCAAACAATACTTGCTACACCAAGAAGAAGTGTTATTTCTTGAAAGAAAAAAAATGTATTTATTTCTAACATTTACCAGCTCAGATAGTAAACTACTCATAAGAAATTCTTTGGTGGGTTGTTGTGAAAAAAGTTTACTCTTTAGTGGCTAAATACACTGAGCCAATGCCTGCTCTCAGCTTCTGAGAGTGGATCAATAAATCAATCAATCAATCATATTTATTGAGCGCTTACTGTGTGCACAGCACTGTCCTAAATGTTTGCAAAAAATTTACAACAGAGTTGGTAAACATAATCCCAGCTCTCAAGGACCTTACAGTGTAGAAAGAGACAGACATTAAAATAAACTACAGATAATGGAATGACAGAGCATAAGAATATGTACACAGGGCTCTGGAGGTGGGGTGAAAATCAATTGCTTAAGAGGTAGTAATGATAAATATGATGGTATTTGTTATGCACTTAGTATGTGTTTTCAGTGCTGGGGTAAATACAAACTAATCAGGTTGGGCACAGGCCCTGTCCCACATGGGGCTCACAGTCTTACTCCCCATTTTGCAGATGAGGTAACTGAGGCCCAGATAAGTGAAGTGACTTGCCCAAGGTCACACAGCAGACCAGAGGCAGAGCTGGGATTAGAAGCCAGGTCCTTCTGACTCCCCAGCCCGGGCTCTAGCCACTAGGCCATGCTGCTTTTCGGGTACAGTCTCAAGTGCACAGGCGACACAGAAGGGAGGTGAATAGGGGAAACGATGGCTTAGAGAAGGCTTTTTAGAGGAGAGTTGGTAGGGTTTTGGAAGTGGAGAGCGTGGTGGACTCTCAGATGTGGCAAAATTCCAAATGTTTCTGAAATCAGATTTCGGACCCCCAAGTGGCTTAGCCTGTTGGTCAGGTACATGTGCTGCTCACTCTGGCTTCTATCCAGAGCTTAATTTGTCCTGGGGCTAGCAGGGGCTCAGCCCTAGCACCTGTGCCAATATCTCAGGGGGTCTACATAGCAGTCCAAGGTTCCCTGTAAAGTCCATGGTGAGCTTGCAGCGCCTAGGGAACATTGCCCCCAGCTGGAGCCCTTGCTGACAAGCGTGCTTGTGAACACTGTGTCCCAGGGGTATAGGAATTTCCACTACTCAGAATCCACCCAGTCTATCACACCAGCAGTGGGAGAGGTGTGGGAATTTAGAGTTACCGGCACCTCTCACAAGACCAATTAAACACAGCTTCTGCCTGTCTCTTACTTCACTCTGCTGTCCAGATCCTTTTTTAAAAAAAAACAACATTCAGTCCACATATGCCCCTCCCCAAGAACCTCCAGTGGTTGCCCATCCACCTCTGCATCAAACAGATGGGTGGGCGGGATTTCAATGTTATATGTTCCCCCTCCACCCGGGCCTTACCTTCCCCCTCCCCATCCCCCCCGCCTTACCTCCTTCCCCTCCCCACAGCATATATATATATATATATATATATATGTGTGTGTGTGTGTGTATGTATATATGTTTGTACATATTTATTACTCTATTTATTTTACTTGTACATATTTATTCTATTTATTTTATTTTGTTAATATGTTTTCTTTTGTTGTCTGTCTCCCCCTTCTAGACTGTGAGCCCGCTGTTGGTTAGGGACCGTCTCTATATGTTGCCAACTTGTACTTCCCAAGCGCTTAGTACAGTACTCTGCACACAGTAAGCACTCAATAAATACGATTGAATGAATGAATGAATGAATGTTGGGGGGCCAGATAACCAAGGGCCAGCATGCAGTAGCCCTTTTGTGGGGGGCTTGGGCCACTCTTTCCCATTCCCCCTCACCCCTCAATTATGTGAACGGTGCATACTAGGGCCCACCTAGTTCTCCTGTATCGGGGTGGCATCCTTGCCAAACTCTGTGTTAAAGAACAACTTTGTGTATCGCTCACAAGTCAGATGCTCAACACCTACGCATAGGCTCTGTCTTTTGACACCATGGCATATTGTATTTAATCTTGCCTTGTTGGATTAAGATTTACTAAAAATATTCTAGTCAAAAGTCATAATGAAAACATACGTTATGGCAGAACTGAATATGTTTCCACAGATGAAGAAGGAAGGAAAAGGTCCAGAAGAAAAATTCATGAATGTATTCAAGAGCAAGACCTCTCTGACTCTCCATACATGTCAAGGGGACTCTGGTAGAAGAGCCAAGTCTGATGAATTAGCATAAACACACTAAAAAATCCTGGCTGCTACTTAATAATAATCATTATGGTATTTGTTACGCACTTACTATGTGCAAGGCACTGTACTAAGCGCTGGGGTGAATACAAGCAAACCGGATTGGACGCACTGTCTGTCCCGCATGGGGCTCACAGTCTTAATCCCCATTGTACAGATGAGAAACTGAGGTGCAGAGAAGTGAAGTGACTTGCCCAAGGTCACATAGCAGACAAGTGGGGGAGCGGGATAAGAACACAGGTCCTTCTGACTCCCAGTCCCGTGCTCTACCCACTAGGCCATGCTGCTTCTCCTTGCTTTTTCCTTTGGATAAGTGCAGTTTTGTTTTCATAGTTTCTGTTTATAATACTTCAGAGTATCCTGGTAAAAATCCAGCTGTATACTGTGTAAAAGGAATGAGATCTTAGTAACATGAGACCTGACTACAATTCTCAAATATTAAACCTTTTGCTGAGAAGTAGGATAGGCTGCCAGGCATTTTGTGGGATTTATCAGGTTTGTGGATTAGTGAAGTGAGAATTGGTGAAGTTCTTTTCCACATGCCACACTCTAAATAAATATGAAGAAGCAGCCCAATATGCCTGTAGAAATCCCTGGGTCATTCGCAATTGTTCTCACCACATATATTAAAGAGGAGGGTACTTCACCTCAGAGTAAAATATTGAACTGGAGACAAAACCAAAAGCAAAGGTATATTCAATGCAAACTGTGAGATTATGTTTTTTAATTTCAACACTTTTGTTGCAAAATGCTTTACAGACATATATGAATGAAGTCTCACAGTCCTCTATGAGGTACATAGGATAATGATTATGGCCACCAATTACCTCATGGAAGTATTACAAGTATTAGCAGCCCCACTTTTACTATGCTGATCCAAGCATTTATCCTAACCTGCCTTGACTACAGCCTCGGGCTGCAAGCTCCATCAAGAGGCAGTGTGGGATAGTGGCTAGAGCACGGGTCTGCGAGTCAGACGGTCATAGGTTCTAATCCCAGATCTGCCACTTGTCTGCTGTGTGACCTAGGTCAAGTCACTCCATTTCTCTGGGCCTCATCTGTAAAATGGGGATTGAAACTGTGAGCCCCACATGGGACAGAGACCGTGTCCAACTCAGTTTGATTGTATCTACTCCAGTGCTTAGTAAGCGCCTAGCACATACTAAGCACTTAACAAACACCATCATTATTATTATTTCAGCCTCCTTGCTGACCTCGCTAGCTCCCATCTCTCCCCACTCCATTCCAAACTTCGCTCAGCTGTCCAGATCATTTTTCTAAAAAAAAAATTCAGGCCACGTCTCCCCACTCCTCAAGAACCTCCAATGGTTCCCCATCCACCATTGCATCAAACAGAAACTCCTTTCCATCTCGGCTTTAAAGCACTCAATCAGCTCGCCCCCTCCAACCTTCCCTAACTGATCACCTCTAGCACCAATTTGCTCTCTGTGCCCCAATCTCATCTATCTCACTGCCAACCACTTTCCCACATCCTCCTTCCATCCTGGAACTCCTCCTGCCACCGCATATCCCAGACCACCACCCTCCCCACGTTCAAAGCCTCATGAAGGTCACATCTCCTCCAAGAGGCCTTCCCTGATTGAGCCCTCTTTTTCCCAACTCCCTCTCCCTTCTGCATCATCTCGGCACTTGGATCTGTAACCTCTCGGCACCTGGGATTCACCTTGACCCCACAACACCTATATGCATATCCCTAAATCATTTATTCATATTAATGTTTGTCTTCCCCTCTAGACTGTGAGCTCATTGTGGGCAGGGAACATGTCTATCAACTCTGTTATACTTTACCCTCCCAAGTACTTAGTACAGTGCTCTGCACATAGAAAGCATTCAGTAAATACCATTGATTGATTAATGTGACATAAGAAAAGCCACATACTAAATTCAAAGTCTGAAGAAAAAGAAACTCTAACCTTCTCAGGTTAAGTTATTAAGACAGCCCAAACTATTTTGGGGTTCATGTTACACAGAATTTCCATTGAATCTGAGTGCTGGGCAGGTACAAAGAATACTGGTGCAAGCTGTTACTCTCAAGAATGTGCAAAAACTATTCTCACCCTCTATTGGCTTTCTCACTATTTATCATTTGAAGAAGAAGACACTACAAAGTGTAAATAAGAACTACAGATTAGAGGAAATACAAATACTAAGGAGTGTAGTACCATGGATTCATAGATAGTCATATTTAAAAAAAATTATCCTAGAATGTACCGGTAGATTTTAGCAGAATCAGGACTGCATTAAGTGTGCAATCAGATACTATGGATTCTATATTTTTCAGTTAAGAATATAAAATAAGAAATGTCACTACTAGATCAGAAAAGTTATACATACAGCCCAGGAAACTATCTCCAACAACAGCAACAGCTACTTGGAGGAGCCATGAGACAATTGCCCCCCTGTATAGCCATCATAATGTTTAAGGATGTACCACCTAACATCCCTAACTTTTACCCCTTGCATTACTAATCTTTACTATAGCAGTTCATTATGGAATGCTCACTTATGTATTAAGCCAAACCCCTCTTGAATCTGTTAATACTTTTGACTTGCATGACCTCCTCTGGAAACAACTTCCATATCCTTACCATACAAGGGGTGAAGAAGGGTGCTACATGCCTCAAGTGAGAATTGCCTCAATTTCCCTCCTGAAAATAACCTTTTCTTTGTGTGCAATTTGGTTCCCAGTTTACTGCCGTTAATCACATACTCAAAATCATTTTTTTTTTCAAACACAGACCTTTAAATGCACTAAATCAAGCCGAACCAGGTGGAACTTTATGAATAACATCTGTCTCCCCTAACAACTTTAGGCTTGTTGTGGGCAAGGAACATATCTATCGACTCTGTTATAGCATACTCTTTCAAGTGCTTAGTACACTGCTCTGCACACAGTAAACACTCAATAAATGCAATTGATTAACATCTTTATATCTTACTTTAGATGATTATAAAAATAAACAGGAAGAAATTTAATATCTGGAAAGTTGATTGAAATTATTTTATAACCCAAAAGTACTTTGAAATATTTAGGTCTTTTTCCCAAAAAAATGAACTTAATTTTCATCATTCTAACTCTCTTGCACACTATTCACACTCATTACTATCTACGTCACAGAGTCTTTCCCAAAGCAGCTAGAAAAAAATCTGAAACCCCAGGGAATAAATCTTCCAAGTAAGGAGCAGATGTGTGAAAAAGTGGATGTCCACAGACAATGTGGAAAGAAAGCTTTATCTTAGAGCTAGTAGAGACTCTGAGAGGCCATCTGCTCTAGCTCCTTCCTTCTACACAAGTAATTGACTAAAGCATTGCTGATTATTCAATTTTTCAAAGATTCTCAGAAATAAAAATTTCATGGATGAATAAAAATTGGTAAAAAGCCAAACATCAAAAAGTTGCAAACAAATCAAACGTTTAATGTTCCCCAGCAACAGTCCAATCAAACTTAAAAGAATGTCATGAACTCTTGACTCTAAATCCTAAATGCTAACTCTTGCCCTAACTGTAACTCTGGTCCTAACCCTAGGGGATTCTATTCGCTTGGGCAGTCAAAGGATGGATTTCAATTTTTTGAAATATTGGAATT
The DNA here is from genome assembly GCF_015852505.1 of Tachyglossus aculeatus. NCBI lineage: Eukaryota > Metazoa > Chordata > Mammalia > Monotremata > Tachyglossidae > Tachyglossus > Tachyglossus aculeatus. The sequence continues at coordinate 59,000,525 of NC_052098.1, forward strand.
GGTCATTTCAATTTGTTCCATTGCTTTATCGGCCTCACAGTCAAGAACATCTTCCATATCAGTTAATCAATCGATCGATGCAGTTTATTGAGTGCTGACTGTGAGCAGAGCACTAAGCACTTGGGAGAGTACAATACAATGGAGGTGGTAGACATGATCCCTGCCCTCAAGGAGCCTACATTCTAGGGGGAAGACAGACATTAAAATAAATGACAGATGAGCGAAGCTGCGGAGTATAATTGCCATATCGACGTGTATAAGAGGTCCAGGCTCCAGTGTAAAGGTGATGCAGAAGGGAGGAAGACTAAAGTGGGGAAATGAGAGGAAAGTCAGGAAGGCTTCTTGGAGGAGATACAATTTTAGTAGGGCTTTGAAGATGAGGAGAGTGGCAATCTGTCAGACTTGAAGTGGGAGGGCATTCCAAATCAGAGGGAGGACGTTCCAAATCAGAGGGAGGACGTGAGCAAGGGGTTGGTGGTGAGAAAGCCGAGATTGAGATATGCACGTAGTGGAATAAAGTGTGCAGGCTAGGTTGTAGTGGGATGGGGGAGACACAAGGTTAGGTAGGAGGAGGACTGCTGATGGAGTGCCTTAAAGCCGATGATGACGAGTTTCAGTTTGATGCAGAGATGGATGGGCAACCTTATGTCTTACCAAATTCTCCTCTGCTGTTCTAAAGAACTCATTTCTTCTTGTATAGCCTTCTGTGGCCCTGAAGTATAACCGGGTAGCACCCGCCTCAGAAAAACTCTCATCATTGCAGATAGAGCCTTCTCTTCTCCAGGCTAAATACCCCAAATTCTTTTCCCTTCTCCTTATCAAACCTCTTTTCCATAACTGAAATCAATTTTGTTACTTTTTACAGGACCCTCTCCAGTTTCTCCACATCCCTTTCAAAATGTACTGACCGAACCTAGATACAAAACTCTACTAGGAGGCTCACTCCAGTAGAATCTACTCTCAACATGTTCTACAACTTGGTACAATGTTGTCTTTTGAAATAATGGCCCTACCTCGGTCAACTGGGACTTGTTCATCTTTTCCTGCTGTGCTTGAGCTAGACAAGATCAAGAGGTATATTTGTATATTTATTTGGGTGTTTGTCCTTTTTTTTGGTCCTTTAAATGTGCTTCCTCACGCTTATCGAATTATAACCTGCCCCTGTTAAATTTGACCTGCTACTTTCAGTCCATTTTTCCAATTCCTCAAGACCACTTTGAATTTTACTCCTACCTTCCAAGGTGCTATCTATCCTGTCCAATTTAGTGGCATCTACTTATCTTGATTAGCATTCTCTCAATCCCTTTATCCAGGTCATCAATAAAGGTTTTGAATAGAATCAGCTCAAGACAGATCCTAGAAGGAGGATGCCAAGCCATTAAAAACTGTCCTTTGGGTGTGACTCTAAAGATAGCTTTACACCCATGTCAGTTGAATGGTCAAAGCCATACATTCCTAGCTTATCATCATCATCATCAATCTTATTTATTGAGTGCTTACTGTGTGCAGAGCACTGTACTAAGCGCTTGGGAAGTACAAATTGGCAACATATAGAGACAGTCCCTACCCAACAGTGGGCTCACAGTCTAAAAGGGGAGACAAAACCAAACATACTAACAAAACAAAATAAATAGAATAGATATGTACAAAATAAATAAATAAGTTTAGATAAGTTTAGATAAGAAAGGGGGAGGAGTAAGTTTATGGGGACAGGTGAATAAATTTGAGATATTGAGTTTGAGGTGCCAGTGGGACATCCAAGTAGCGATGAGCTGAAGCTGTCTTCCAATCCTGTTCTGTTGTACTCTTCCAAGCGCTTAGTGCTGTACTAAGCATACAGTAAGAATTCAGTTGGAGTCCCTGTACTTTTATTTTAGGGCCCGCCTCCCCTGGTAGAATGTAAGACACTTGAAGGCAGGGATCCTGTCTCCCAGCTCTGTTGAAGACTCCCAAGCACTTAGAATGGTGGTTCAGAGAAGGCATCTTGGTGGAGTTGTGACCTTAATATTGCTTTGAAGACCTATCAATGAGGATTCCATGAAGAATAGAATCAAAAGCCTCCATGATGCCTAAATACATAACATTTATTGCTTCCTTCTTGACTACATGGCTTGTCACTCTATCATAGAAGGAAACTAAATGGGTCTAGCATGTTTGCTCTTCACAAACCCCATGAAGAGTACTTGCTAGTAACTCATATTCTCTTCGGTTGGTTGCAAATCAATTGTCTGACTATTGGTTTTAGTATTGTCCCAAATATTAAACTGGTCTGGATTACCAAGGTCATTAGGGACTGTCTCTATATGTTGCCAACTTGTACTTCCCAAGCGCTTAGTACAGTGCTCTGCACACAGTAAGCGCTCAATAAATACAATTGATGATGATGATCCTTTTTAAAGGTGGGTACAATATTTTCTCTTTTCCACTCTCAGGGTCCTCTCCCATCCTCTATAAATTCTAAACAATAGAAGCTTTGCAATAAAATCTACCAGATCATTAAGTAACATACGACGCATATCCTCAGGCCTCTCTGATCTAATTAAATCCAGTTTATTTAGGAATCCTTTGGTTATTTCTTTCCCCATTCTAGTTTGGCTCTCCAACTTTTCACCACAGATGGGATTTTCTCAAATCTATTCACCATGGTTTACCATTTTTATAATGGTAGAAATGGAAAAACATTAAAACTTCTGCCTTTTCACAGTCACCTGCCTATTGGTGGGGTCATAGTTCAATCAATCAATCAGTGGTATTCATTGAGAGCTTACTTTGCGCAGAGCAAAATTAAACATAGCAAGGTTGGTGACAAAAGAGAGAGGTTAAAATACTTTGATCATCTACTGATCTGACTTGCATACAGGGGAACAACTGAATAAGTAGTGTGCCTGTGAGATACACACTTAGACATATCCACAGCAGTGACAAGACGGATTAGAGTAACAAGCTGATAACTTTTACTGGCAGCAGGACAAATAGATAGTGCACTAATTCAATTCATGAGGGACCCAAAAAACCACTCTGGCACAAGTCTTTCATGACCTGGCCTCATTTTGCCCTCAGAACCCAGAAGGAACCATCAGATTGAGAAGAGAAATATGGCACCCATCTCTCTGCACCTCTTGATGCTGGATTTGTGACCTGTGGTTAAAACTTTCAACTGTTCTCTCCACCTCCTCCATCCTACCAAAAAATGAGGAAGAAAACCATTCTGTCCATTAGAGCTTAAGGATTTGAATCATAATAGCACAGAATTACAGAATGAGAGGTGGTTTAAAGAGAGGTCTAATTCAGCCCTCAGTTCAGTTCACATGGTCTAGTGGAAAGAATACATGCCTTGGGGTCAGAGACCTGGGTTCTAATACTGGCTCAGCCAGTTGCTTGCTGTGTGACCTCGGGCAAGTCACTTGACTTCTCTGGGCCTCAGTTACCTCATCTGGAAAATGGGGATTAAGACTGTGAGCCCCATGTGGGACAACCTGACTACCTTGTATCTACCCCAGCACTTAGAACAGTGCTTGGCACATAGTAAGTGCTTAACAAATACCATTATTATTATCATTATTCTCTGTGCCTCAGTTTCCTCAACTGTAAAATGGGGATTCAATACCTCTTCTCCTTCCTACTTAGACTGTGAGCCCCATGGGGGACAGGGACTGTGTCTGACCTAATTGACCTGTACCTACCCCAGAGCTTAGAAGACTGTTTGACTCATAGTAAGCACTTACCCAATTCCATTAAAAAAAAGAGGGTGACAAGCATAATCAATGCAAGGAGGAGCTTGTCTTCTCCCCACACGTCTGCAGGATCAGAAGCACTTGACAGGGCAGCTCAAGTAAAAGTGACTCACCTTTTAATTTTAAAGGGAATGGTTTTAGTGCTTTTGTGTTTTTTCTACTTCTTTGTCTGTCTATGAATCCACCATTAGCATCCAGCAGGGCTGGGGTTGCTCTCCCACAACAGGCCTGGAGTTCTCCCACAGGCCTGGAATTGACCTTTCTTTGAAGGCTTCTAGATCTACAGAAAGGATCTTCCGGCCTCAAAAAGATCCCTGGTCCTTCATAAAGGAGGTCTGATGACAGGTAATAATAATTGTGACATTTGTTAAGGGCTTACTATGTGCTACACACTAAGCACTGGGGGAGCTACAATATAAGCAGATTAGACACCATCCCTGTCCCACATGGCACTAAGTAGAAAAGAGAACAGGTATTTAGTCCCCATTTTACAGATGAGGAAACAAAGGCACCAAGAACTGAAATGACTTGCTCAAATTCTCACAGCAGGCAAATGACAGAGTTGGGACTAGAATCCAGGTCTCCTGATTCTCACACTGCTTCTCAAATGATAAATAAAAAGGACTGTGCAGTGCTTTCCACATCACACAACTGTTTAGGCCCTAAAAGCCACCCAGAATCCTGTTGAGAAAGAAGTATCCAACTATCCCCATTGAATCATACAGTGTGTTTGCCCCATTAGTCTTAGAGAAAGTACATCACAGAGAGCTCCTTGGGCCAGAAGTAAAAATCTCCCCGAATATTTCCCTCAGATAACCAGCCAGACTACATATATGAGCAGTTTAGTTTTCATGATCCTTATCTCCTTTCATTCTCATTTTCGTTAGAAAACTCCATTTTAAAGAAAAAGAGAATTTGATGCAGTAACATTTTTATTTTGTGTCCCCCAAAAAGAAATTCCTCATCCCCTTCAATCTAAAAGAAGATGCTCTGTCTTTCAGATCCCCTTTTTCGAACTGGAAGACATTAGCATTTAGCTGAACAGTGTATGTGTGTGAGTGTGTCTGTGTGTGAGTGAGAGCGAGAGAGAGAGAGAGAGAGAGAGAGAGAGAGAGAGAGAGAGAGAGAGAGAGAGAGAGAGAGAGAGAGAGACTCCAGTTCTTTTCAGCGTATCTGGGGGAAAGGGAAGGAAAGGCTTGAATAGGTGCCCCTCAGAGGCCCAGCGGAAGCCAACACTCCCAGAGATCAAAGTCACAGACACAGAACAGAAAGCAACAGTGCTGTCTGCCACCCGGCCGCTCTTTGAACAACAGCAGCCATTCATCAGCAGATCACGCCCTGTCACTGTTTGTGTCAAACCACCACCATCACCACCACCTCCACCACTCCTTCTTGGAGGAAAAAAAAAAATTCATTATCTATTAATGAGCTCTTCACAGACCCTGACCCCGGAGGCAAACACTACTCCATTCATAAAAGATCTCAGAGGCCAGCCAAAAGGGACAAAAAGCAGCCATTTCACAGCCGGTACACCATCTTGTTCTGGAGGGGGCAAGGTGGGGAGAGAGACAGGGAGAGAGAGAAAGAGGGAAAGGGAGAAAGAAAGAGAAAGAAAGAGAGAAAAATGATGACCAGAAAGCAAAGAAAAAGAAAAAAAGAAAAGTGGGAGGGAAGGTCTGTCCACAATTCTACAGAAGTAGAATAGCAAGCCCAATTCTAGCATAGCCTTTAAGCCAACCTGAATAATTTTCTCAACTAAGGAGGTCATACTAACTGAAGGTGGGGTTTGCAGTCATATCGTAATCAACCATCTCGCATTGCATACTATTGATATAGAACAGGATAAGAGAGTGGGGATGGCTCAGCACAAAACATCGCACATGCTTCCATAGGTGAAATTCACCATCAATCACTGATGCTATGAAATAGACACACACACACACACACACACACACATATGCACACACGCACATACACACACACACAACATAGCCATGGCAAACCCCAGACCCACTATTCGACTGCGCTAGGGAAACAGTTTTGAGATCATTCAATAATTCATTCAATTATTCACTAAGTTGCTTTATAATTGAATTATAGGCCTTGATAGATAGATGTTATATAGAAAGATAGATAGAGATTAGACAGGTCAGATACAGAGAGACAGATAGGTGGAAATAATCTTTTGACGGTAAGATCATAACCACGCTTGTGGGTATGCCTGACCATCCATTCCACATTGTGTGCACTTAAAGTGTTACTTGCCTTGCTTTCTTTTCTTCTTTCTTCCCCTTTTTCCCTTTCTCTTTTCTCCCCTTTCCTCTCTCTTCTTTCTCTTTGGCCCTCCCTCAAAAGCCCTATTCCCTTTAGGCTCACAGGAGTCGCATTGTCAGCCTCTCAAATCCTGGGCCCCTTAGCATTTCTGCAAAGCAAAAGTGCTAGTGTGATTAACAAAACTTCCATAAGCACAAACAACACTATGGACTGCACAAATTCAAAGAGCAGCGTGCAGTTTAAGATTAAAGGTGGGCCAACCTCGTCTTACAGAATGGAAAGCAGGGAGAGCACAGCGAAGGGTTGAGCCAGTAAAACTGGATTCTTGAGGGGTTTTTGAAGGGATTCACAGGTTCTGGTAGCTGCCTTAACAGGGGCTGGGGGTGATAAACCCAAAGGTCAATAAAAAGTGAACAACAAAGGGAGGGGGTGAATGTAGCAGAGGTCCTACTGTGTGCAGATAATTTTACTAAGTGCTTGAGAACAGTGCTTTGCACATAGTAAGCACTTAATAAATGCCATTATAATTATTATTATTATCATTATTATTGAGGGAGTGCAGTTGAATTAGAAGACAGGATCTCTGCCCTCATGGTGCTTACAGCCTTGCTGGGGAGACAGACAGACTAAGGAGTCATTGACAGACTAAGAAAAAGAAGTGATTAAATGATAGTGTATGCATATTGATTGTGTCCATTCATTCATTCATTCAATCGTGTTTATTGAGCACTTACTGTGTGCAGAGCACTGTACTAAGCGCTTGTACAGAAGTGCTATGAGTGGTTGCTGAAGTGGTGAAAAAGTATGGAGATGATAGTTGAGAGGGTGTGACTAGGAGAGAAGGAAAAATAATCAGGGAAAGCCTCCTGGAGGAGGGGGGCTTTCAGCAGGAGTTTGAAGGTGGTGGGGGAGCTGTGGCCTGGATGATTTGAAGGAGGTGGGAGTCCCAGGCAGGAGGAAGAGTGTGAGCCAGGAATCTGAGACAGGAGGGTTGAGAGTGAGGCACAGTGACAAAGGGAGTTTAGGAGGAACAAGACTGTAGTGGGGTGTAGTGGGAGAAAAGAATGGAGAGGTAAAGGGGTAGAAAGCTAATGAGCGGCCTTAAAGCAGTGGTCTTTACAGAGAGGAAGGAATAACCAATCAATCAATCAATCAAATTTATTAAATGTTTAATGTGGGCAACGCACTGTACTAAGCATTTGGGAAAGGATGATGAAACAGAGTTGGTAGACACATTCCCCGCTCACATCTAGCTTAAAGTCTAAGGATCAGCTTACGGAGGGCTTTTGAGGAGTGGAGAGATGTATGTAAACCCATAGGCTATCAGAAGCAAAGTGAATGGGGGAGGTGTTGTAAAGAGCTGCCCTGCGCCTATCGCCACAAACAGCTGTTCAGAGCCCCCATCTTTGATCTGTAGGACTGATACTAATCCCACCCCCAAAACCATCTCCCAACCACGCTTAGACTTGGGGAGGGAACAGTTTGGGACCTTTCCCTTTTTGATGAAAAAAGCATTCAAAATACTGGCTCCTTCTTTTGTCTCCTCCATGCCCGGAGCCCCTAGCTTCTGAGAATGGAGCCGTAGCAGTCAAGCCGAGCCGGTGAGCTTTAGCCAAAGAGAATCAATCAATCCTATTTATTGAGCACTTACTGTGTGCAGAACACTCTACTAAGCACTTGGGAGAGTGCAATACAACAATAGACATGTTCCCTGTCCACAGTGAGCTTATAGACATTAATATAAATACATTACAGATATGGACATAGATGCTGTGTGGGGCTGGAAGTGGGGGTAAATAAAGGGAGGAAGTCAGGGTGATGCAGAAGGGAGTGGAAGATGAGGTGGCAGATGAGATAACTAAGTCACAAAGAAGTGAAGTGACTTGTCCAAGGTCACACAGCAGACATGCAGCAGAGCCGGGATTAGAACCCAGGTTCTCTGACTCCCCAGGCCTGTACTCTTTCCACGAGGCCATGCTGCTCCTATTTATTTTCAAGGGGAAGTTAGAGAAAGTGTCCCCATCTCAATACTTTGTTTCTTGGCTTTGTTTCTTGCCCAATAGATTGATACACAATTCACTTGCATCTGCAGCTTCCAGATTTCTTTATGCAGGCGTTCCAGATATCCACAGCCCCGCCCTACTTTAAAAATCCGTGAAAAAAAACTGCTGCCCCGAGTGACTGTAGAGATGGTTGCTTTGATTAGGAAAAAATAGAAAAAGGCTAACTGTGAAGCCCAGAGTTTCACTTTGGTTTGGTTTTCAAATAGCAAAAATGTTACTTTGGCTGCAACAATCCTGTACGTCCTAGCCCTCATGACACTTGTTGTGTTTGTGGAAATGGAGAGAGAGAGAATGACTGGTCATCAGAGAGAGAACAGGAATGACCATATGGAATGGAACAACCCACAAGAGAGCATGAAATCTACATGGAGGCAGTTTTTTTCCCCCTCTGTTTATCTCGGTCAAGGGGTACAAAGACACATAAGGTCTGCAAGATTCAGGTTCTTGGCCTATTTCATCACATGGGAAGGAAGTTAGTGGAGGATTTATGCTAATTTATAAGCCCAAATGAAAAATCTTACTTCACTTCACTTAAACTTCAAAAATTCATGAGGATCTAGCTAGAAATCCAAACCATTTACTCAGTCTTATTCACCCTCTTTTATTGACTCCCAAGGGGAAAGCTTTTCAGAGGAAACTATATTTTCTGTTAATCTCTTTTTAAATGAGTGTACTTTGTCTCCATCTCATGTACAGTGTCAACCTCTGAAAATAGCAGATGAAGGAAACAACAAGAAAGCTTTGCAGTCACGGAGAAACTTGAGCCCTAAATTTGCAGTACCCAGATGCACTGACTAGAAAGTATGTCCCTTTGTTAAATAAACCTCCAGGAGTCAGAATATTTGGGAAAATTTGGCTGAGCCTCTTGAGATTTCCTCCTACTCTCCCTCCAGCCCCATTCCCATTCTCAAAGATCAGTTCCAGTTTTACTTTCAAAATAGATCTCCGAACAGTGGACTTTTTCAATAATATTCATGCCGAAGTTCAGAGCTAAGAGGCCCTGGTGCTAGCAGGGGCTGGGTGGCTTATTTTTTCCTAGCCTAAGAGATTGCTTTCTTGTTTCTCTCTTCCTGTTGTTGACATTTATGGAGCACCCACTGAATCTTTCTTTATCATTTTCCCCAGAAACACCAGAACACTAGCTGTTCATCCACGTCACAGTCTTCTCTTTAACTTGGCCTACATTAGGAAGCGGCATCATTCTCCACAAAATGTTCAAAAATGATCTGAAAGTCTCTTTTCTCACCCTTTCTTCCCTCTTTTAGAATGCAAACACAGCAAAACTCTTTTCACCCTCCAAGGCTCGAAGCCTTGATCCAGGGCTTCTGTCTTTTGCTGCCTCCACCCTGGTGGCGACTGCCCTGACGAAAGCCCTCCTGAAAGCTCACTTCCTCCCAGAGGCCTTCCCAGACTAAGCCCCCCCTTTTCCCCTGCTCCCCCGTCCCTCCCCATCGCCCATCGCCCCATCGCCCTTCCCACCCCTCAGCACTTGTGAATAGATGTACATATTTATAATTAGACTTCTATTTATTTTTATTAATGATGAGAATATATCTATAATTCTATTTATTTATAATGAGGCTACTGATGCCTGTTTACTTGTTTTGATGTCTGTCTCCCCACTTCTAGACTATGTGCCCATGGTGGGCAGGGACTGTCTCTATTGCTGAACTGTACTTCCCAAGTGCTTAGTACAGTGCTCTGCACACAGTAAGCGCTCAATAAATAAATACGATTGAATGAACTGCCCTAGCTCAAATGGCTCATCCTGGGCTAGGCTCTTTAGCTACTGCCACTCGGCTGGTCATAACAACAGAAGATGACAAAAGCAAAGAGTGAATACTCCCGCCCCTTCTTCTTCCTTCTCTTCTCTCTTTTCTCTAGGCTCTACTTTACCCCGTGCCCTCATCCCCTTTCCCATCTCATTCCTTTCCCCCTTCCCCTGGCCCCTTCCTCACAGGCCCTGCCTACTTTGGCCCCTATTCCCATTCTGCCTCTGGTGACCAGAATTCTGGTCATCTTAGTCTCATCCCAAGCCCACCAAAGCAGTCTGGCAGGCACTCCCGGAGTGACCCAGGGACTTCTCTCTCCTCCAGTGGGCCGGCTGGGGGCATTTCATACTCTCACTGGTCTCTGGGACTGGCCAAGACCTTTTTGAACTCCAGTGCTGATTAAGGAATTTCTCTCTCACACACTAGGCCCTGGAGCTGGCCAGGGACTTTGAGAGGACCCACTGGAGGATGGTGCATCTACTCCCCAAAGCCATTACCCTAGAACACCACACTCCCTTGAAGCTCCACTTAATAATAATAATTATTATTATCACTATGTTCTTTGTTAAGTGCTTACTATGTGCAAGGCACTGTACTAACACTGGGTGAATATGAGGAAATGGGGTTGGACACAGTCTCTGTCCTGCAAGGGACTCACAGTCCCACTCAAAATGAATAGCTGTCCCTCCCCGGCTCTCCTATAACATTTTATAAAACTCCATAAATCCACATTACTACAGACTAAGGCCTATAAGATTTACTAGAGATTTACTGTATGTGATTTGCACAAACACCTAAAAAGCAAACAAAATTCCAAGTAGTAACAAACCTCACTTTGGGAAGAACACATCAAACTAACGTAATTTACAGTAATTCTACGACAGAATGATAGACCTAATTGACAATGTGCCTTAATTTCCCAACAGAGTTGACAATTCCATCATTCTACCCATCTTGCAAAGCCCATGATCTTGGCATTATCTTTGACTCCTCCTTCTCTTTAAACTTCCATATTCAGTCTGTTACCAAAACCTGTCGGTCCTTCCTCTGCAAAACTTTTCAGAATCCGCCTCTTCCTCTCCATCCAAATAGCGGCCACACTGGTCCCGGCAGTTGCCATATACCAGCTTGACTTACTGTATCACTTACCTCAGTGACTTTCATGTCTCCAGGATTTCCCCTCTCCAGTCCACATTTCACTCTGCTTTCCAGATCATTGTTTTCTAAAACATTGCTCTGAACACTTCTCAAAAAACCTCCAATGATTACCCATTCCTCTCCATATCAAGCAGAAACTCATGACCACTCTCTTCTACCACTACACTCTAGGTCACATACTTCGTTCATCTCAAGCCAAACTACTCACTGATCCTCATTCTCACCTCTCTCATCGCTGACTCCTTGCTCATTCCCTCCCTCTTGACATCCAGCAGACCACTGCTCTCCTCATCTTCAAAGCCCTTCTGAAATCACATCTCCTCAGGGGGTCTTCCCCGATTAATTTCTCATCTTCCCACCATACGGTCTCCGACAACCTCCACTTTGTCACTTTTGTGCCACCCTCCTCCCCATCCTTGTAACACTTATGTACATATCTTTACACTCTACTGCCTCCTCTAACTGTGATTTATTGTAGTATCTGTCTCCCCTGCTAGATTGTAAGTTCTTTCAAGGCAGAAATCATGTCTGTGACTTCTACTGTACTCTCCCAAATGCTTAATACAGTGTTCTGCACACAGTAGATGCTCAATCAATGCTATTGATTGAAAGATACATATTTGGTTTAATAAACATGATATTCTTGCCAAACTAGAAAGCTAGTCTGGGCCACAAAGTTAGTAGGCAGTGCAGAAGTGTCTGGGGGTGGTGTTAAACTCGGAAAATATAACGCCAGAGTCCAAGCCAATCGAGGTCAATTGTTTCCCAATTTTTTCAAAATTCCTACCAGCATGAAAGAAGAGATGCACCTAACTTACTACCACAGATAGACTTAGGCCCAAGAAAGGCAAGAAAGCATCACTTTGACTGATGATTTGAACGATAAAGTTGAAGAGAGTTGCCAGATCCTCCAAAGGCAGAAAGAGAGTTCAAAATGACTCTGACAAATTAGAGAAATGGCCTGTCAAAAGTAAAAAGAAATTCAACAGGGCAAGGGCAAGGTAACACTACTAGGGACAAAAGAAATGCATTCATTACACAGGCCCAAAATGGAGAACGACTGGCTAAACCCAAGTTCAAAAGGAAAAGACGCGGTAGTCTTGATGAGCTACAGGTTAAGTAGGTCCAAAAATGTTGTGTTTTTATTAAAAATACTGATATTGTACTAGCTGCATTAAAGGAGCACGATGTGAAAGCACCAGGAAGTAGTCCTAACGAAATATTCAGCCAGGTTGCTCAACTGATATACCGTACTTGGTAACAGTTCTGTGTCCAGATTTGATAGCTACATAATTAAAAAGATATAAAGAAATTGGAGGAGGTGTAGAGTCATATCAACCTAACAGCCTATCACTTAGTTTTACCCATTCTCAGCAATTGTGGAATATATGTATAATCGACTGCAGAAACATCTGGTCACTGCTGTAATTATTTGAATCTGCCTTCCTTGTAAGAGTGAAAGCTCTTTGTGGACAGGGAATATGTCTTGTGTTGCTGTTATACTTTTCCAATCACTTAGTACAGTGTATTATACCCAGTAGGTACTAAGTATATGCCAATACATGAGCACTTTTTTTTGAATGGTATTTGTTCTTAAGTGCTGGGGTAGGTGCAAGATACTCAGGTTGGACACAGTCCCTTTCCCTCGTTGGGCTCACAGTCTTAATCCCCATTTTACAGATGAGGTAACTGAGGAACAGAGAAGTTAAGTGACTTGACCAAGGTCACACAACAGACAAGTGGCAGACACAGGATTAGAACCCAGGTCCTTCTGACTGCCAGGCCTGTGCGCTATCCAGTAGGTCATGCTGCTTCTCACTTGCTGTGAGTAAACCATTGTATCACGCACTTGCAGGAGTACAAATCCAATCCATAGAGTTGGTAGACATGATCCCCACCCAGGAGCTTACAGTCTAGAGGGAAGTACTATTACTACTACTACTTACCACTACTATGATTAAATGACTGGAATAGAAAGCCTAAATGGTTAGAATAAAAGAGTTGAGGTTTTTGGTCTTGAATAAAGAAAGTTATGAAGCATCTTTAGGGAAGCAACATGGCCTAGTGGAAAGAGCCTGGGTCTGGGAATCAGAGGAACTAGGTTCTAATCCTGATTCTGCCACGTGTCTGCTGTGTGACCTTGGGTAAGTCACTTTACTTTTCTGTACCTCAGTTACTTCATCTGTAAAATGGAGATAAAAATCCTACTCCCACCTAGTTGGACTGTAAGCCTCATGTGAGACAGGGACTGTGTCCAACCTGATTAACTTGTATCTACCCCAGCACTTAGAATGGTGCTTTGTACATTGTAAGTGTTTAATAAGTAGCATTCATTCATTCAATCATATTTATTGAGTGCTTACTGTGTGCAGAGCACTGTACTAAGCGCTTGGGAAGTACAAGTTGGCAACATATAGAGATGGTCCCTACCCAACAGTGGGCTCACGGTCTAGAAGGGCTCACAGTCTAAAAGAAGCATAATTATTATCTTTAAAGAATAGTCAAAAGAGTGTTGACCAGCCTTTCTCCATCTCCAAAGAAGACAAAACTAGAAGAAATAGCCTCTAATTGCACAAGTTAGACATAAGGAAAGATTTCCCAAGAGTGAGGAAGTTTAGACAATAAACAGACTGTGTAGTGTCTCTGAAGATCTATGAGTATGTGTGTGCATATATATATACATATGTATATATGATATATTATATATATGCACATATATGTATATATACACACACACTTTCTGAATGAAGTAAACATGTCTACACAATGCAAAGCTTTGCGGGGAGACAAATGTTTCTTTGAAAATATCATTGCGGCCATGGGTTTCTTTCCCCCTACTGAGTGACTTCAGGTTGAAATAACGCAAATCATACATGAGTCTTCAGCAACTGGGTATGTACCTGCATCAAGGAATTCCTCTCACTATCTAGAGTGGCAGAACATGTTCTAACTTTCAGTTATGTTACATGAAATCATGAGGTAGGTTTTTCTAGCCAAGCCTGAGTGAACAATATAAAGAGGTGGATTGTCATTCAATATTTGTCCTTTGGCCCCTATCAACATATGAGAAGCAGCATGGCCTAGTGAATAGAGCACGGGCCTGGGAATCAGTAGGTCATGGGTTCTAATCCCAGCTCCGCCACGTGTCTGCTATGTGACCTTGGGCAAGTCATTTCACTTCCGTGGGCCTCAGTTCCCTCATCTGGAAATTGGGGATTGAGACTGTGAGCCCCACGTGGGACAGGGATGGTGTCCAACCCGATTTGCTTGTATCCACCCCAGTGCTTAGTACAGTGCCTGGCAAACAGTGCTTAACAAAATACCATCATTATTATTATCAATCAATGATATTTATTGAGTGCTTACTATGTGCAGAGCAATGTACAAAGTGCATGGGAGAGTACAATGCAACAAAGTTGGTGGACATGTCCCCTTCCTTCAAGGAGCTTACAGTCAAGAGGGGGAGACTTTTTAGTCAGGTCAGGAGATTTGGGACCAAACCTAAATATGCTTTCTGAGTTGCACAGGATAAGGAACTGTCAAGGGTTCTGATATTCAGTCGCATCTGCTCAGTCAGGAGTCACGTACATGAAAATTTGCCAAAGGACCAGGGAAAAGAATTTCAATTGTGCCTTAGAGATTCAAAGTTTCTACACATGAGCGAGATGCAGAGGGGAATCATTGGGTCCATAGCCCAGGTTGCAACAGAGAAAGAACTTAGTTTTACATCACAAGCAGCAGCATCAAATAATGATTATTCAGTGCCATGCAAAGTGAAGCTGCTGCTGCTAGAAAACAAAGAAATAGTGTGAGAAAGGGTCTCCCATCATGGTGTTTTCAATTCCCAAAACACACCCAACATGAGGAAGATAATTGTCCTGATGCATTAACAATACAGTCTACATAACTGCTATTTGTGGGAGTATTTAAATTCCCCAATTCTCCTTTGCAATCATCCAGAGGATGGAAGGCAGTAAACAGTGTTTTATTAAAATATTATTTCAAACTCTGTTAGCCTTCTTTTAAATGTATTTTTGGCAGGGTGGTGACAGTTTCTCACTTCCAGAAGAAGAAAATGATTCCTACTCTTTCTTCTTCTCCTCCTCCTCCCCCTTCTTCTTCTCCTCCTCCTCTCCCTTCTCCTCCTATACTCTAAAGGTTCTGAGGGTCCATGAAGTTGTTCTTCGACACTGCTCTCTGAGCTCACCACCTCTGCCCTTCCTTTATTACCCCTCTGCCAGCCTAGGCTATTGAAGCAAGTCCCAGAACCTCAAGTCCTCTCTGGAACACATCTTATTGATGGTAAACTAAGATCAGAGCGGACACCCATTCAAGGTAGAAAAGGGTCTTCCTCCCCTTGGGGAGGAGGCAATTTCTGCTTGAGGAAGGAAAAAAAAGGACCAGAGGACACCCGGCAAATGAAACAAGGCTGGACACCTTATGTGAGCTCCAATCTCAGAACCAACCCAACCCAAGCCCAGTATTGAGTATGCCACTGCTCTGGCAAAGGGCAGTGCTAAAAATAGCATTAGGAAAACACCTGAGCAGGGCCATATCCCAAGCACAAAATGCCTCAGGCCCAGCCCTGCCTGGTACAGAAGCAGCGTGGCATAGAGAAACAGCATGACATAGTGGATAAAGCACGGGCCTGGGACTTGGAAGGTCATGGGTTCTTATCTCGCCTCCGCCACTTGTCTGCTATGTGACCTTGGGCAAGTCGCTTCACTTTTCTGGGCCTCAGTTCCCTCATCTGTAAAATGGGGATTGAGACTGTGAGCCCCATGTGAGACAGGGACTGTGTCCAACCTGACTTGCTTGTATCCACCCCAGTGCCTGGCACATAGTAAGTGCTTAACAAATACTATAATTATTATTAATTAGTAGTAGTAGTACCTTTAGGGTTTCATTGGCTGGGGAAGAGGGAAGAATTAAATACAATGACACTCCAACGTCCATCCACGACAACTCCGGATCACATTTAGGCCTCCCAGAATAGTGGGGCTGCTCACCCCAGGGGCCCAGGGGTACAGAAATCTGACATTCCCTTTGGGGCAGGACAGTCAGGATTTTCAGAGTTCTGTCCTGCCACTGGAATGGTCTAAGACAGGAACCACTTTCAGCGGGGTAAGGCGAGGGAATCCCTCAGCTGTGGAGGTGATGGAAACAGCATGACAACAGGGAGGAAGGAGGAGGAAGAGGAAGAGGAGGAGACTATCTTGCATTCTCCTCTTCAGCAGCAACAATCACTGCCGTCACCCCCCACCGTCACCAAAGCACCTTTCCCCCACTTTACTGGGAGAGTACTTGAATGGGAATTTCCGGGAAGGGCCAGCACTGCCACTAGAACTATTCAGGCAGAATCAATGGTGGCTTTGGCACCTCGGATTAAGCTGATCCGCCCTGGGCTGTGTCACTTCTGGGGGGATGAGCAGAAGCAGCAACAGAAGCACCTGCAGTGGAGGTGGCAGGGGCAAGTTAGTTTTCTCCCTGGCCCTTTTGCCCCTTCTTCCCCATTTTTAATCTTCTTTCTTTTACTCCTTCCTTTCTTTCTCTCTCTGTCTCCCCACTTCCTTTATCTGGTCTCCTCTCCACCCCCATCACAGGGGTCCCAGGAATCTGGATGAGTAGCACCAGTTTAGTTCTCTGGGCCCGGTGCCTAAAACAGCCTGACTGCTAAACTCCCTGCCTCTTATGGAATTGTCTGGGGGGCATGTAGTGCTTACAGCAAGTAACCCATGCAATGTAACCTAGTTGCAAGAGCACAGGCTTGGGAGTCAGAGGACATGGGGTCAAATCCCAGCTCCCCCACTTGCCTGCTGGGTGACCTTGGGCAAATCACTTAACTTCTCTGTGCCTCAGTGACCTCATCTGTCAAATGGGGATTAAGACTGTGAGTCCCATATGGGACAACCTGAATACCTTATGGAGAAGCAGCATGGCTCAGTGGAGAGAGCATGGGCTTGGGAGTCAGAGGTCATGGGTTCTAATCCTGGCTCCACCACTTATTAGCTGTGTGACTTTGGGCCAGGTCACTTAGCTTCTCTGTGCCTCAGTTACCTCATCTGTCAAATGGAGATTAAGACTGTGAACCCCACGTGGGACAACCTGATTACCTTGTATCTACCCCAGTGCTTAGAACAGTGCTTGGCAAAAAGTAAGCGCTTAACAAATACCATCATTGTTATTATTATTACCCCAGCGCTTAGAACAGAGAGGCAGCCTGGCCTAGTGGGAAGAGCACCAGCTTGGGAGTCAGAGGATGTGGTTTCAAATCCCAGTTCTGCCACTTGTCTGCTGTGTGACCTTGGGCAAGCCACTTAACTTCCCTGTGCCTCAGTGACCTCATCTGTAAAATGGGGATTAAGACTGTGAGCCCCACATGAGACAACCTGAATACCTTGTATCTACC
Organism: Tachyglossus aculeatus; assembly: GCF_015852505.1. Lineage (NCBI taxonomy): Eukaryota > Metazoa > Chordata > Mammalia > Monotremata > Tachyglossidae > Tachyglossus > Tachyglossus aculeatus. Next base: position 59,017,935 of record NC_052098.1, read on the forward strand.
CACTTAACAAATGCCATTATCATCGTCATCATCAACCCTCAGAAGGCATTCCACTGCCTCCCCATACTCTAGGAGTTCACACCCCTCCCGGTAAGTGGTATTCCAAACAGGTCCTGCCTTCTCACAGCCATTCCTAGTCAAGTTCTCCAGAAAGGTTAACTGCCCCAAATGGGCCTAAGGATGGGCTGGATCTAGCTGGAAATC